>NC_051310.1:4252336-5452336 GCF_015220235.1 Choloepus didactylus
CCTGAAGAATTAAGCTTGCCAACAAAAGTTTAGAATGTTCTGCATCTCATTTTCAGTGAGATCTGCTCAGTTCCTGGGGCTTTTCATCTTTAGAATTTCAGTTTCCCTTAAGATTTGTCAACTCTGCCATTCCCTTTCGTTAGACCATTTCATTAGTAAGGACTATGCAGCTGGTTTCTACACTGATAACTCACCTACCTAGGTTACAGCTAGTTTCCAGGAAGAAAAAGTTGGTTCTAAATGGAAGAAAAGAGCAGTAACAAAGTGTGTGTAGAGTTCTTATTCTTTTGCACGTAGGAGTGACTGCTAAGCCTTGCTGAAGATGTGCTTATTTGTAGTTTATTCAGGACAGTAGCAAGCTTTGGCTGCGGTTTCTGAGACCATAGCTAATAAAGAACAGCGTATGTGTGATGAGAGAGGGTGACGTCGAGAGAGATGACCCAGGACGATTTCAGTCAACACAGCAGGGGAGGGCGAGGTCCCGCGTGGGAGCCACGAGGCGCGGGCGGGGACTCTGGGCTGTGTCGGGGTGTGCATGCTGTGGCCGACCCCACCGTTGGGACCAGGGAGGATTATATTTAATGAAGACCAGAATTATCACTAGTGTGAGGGGGCCTGAGAGTGAGATGGAGCTCACCCTCAGTGGTTAGTGTTGTGTTGGAGACTTGGGCCAGTGAATGATGGATTTACATGCCCTGAGAAGCTGCAGACACTGTGACGGGTGTTGGTAGTGGTGGAAGAGCTCATTCAGGATTTGGAGGATACTGGGCAGTCCGGGTGGACTTCCTGGAAGAGGTGGCATTTGAGCTGTGCCTTGAGTTATGGCTGACAGCTAACACACCGTGTGCCAGCCACGTGCCTGACCCTGTCCTAAGCACATGTAATGTACTGACTCATCTGATTGTAACAGCCATCTTGAGGTCCGTCTGCCGTTATCCCCATCTTTATTAAAGAAGTGGATTTGCCCAAGTCTCCACTCCAGAGCCCATAGGTTAATCCCTATGCTGTGAAGACAGATTCCAGACGGAAAGGAGTGGAGGTGGGGAAGTGAGAGTGGGAATGAGTGGGGTGCGTTATCCAGGCAGGAGGGTCTGAGCGCCGCCTCCTGAAGGTGCAGAGTTCAGTGACCCTCCTGTCCCGGTGCTCAGGGCTGGGTGTTTTGAACCAAGCAGGTGATAGCGTTAACGTTGCAGCGTGATCAAAACCCAAGTTTGGATGCTTAAAAGGACAAATCTTTATTTGTGTAGAAACTTCCACTTTCCTGAGCGGCTCCTTTTTCTAGGATTCCAGGCAATGGAGCTGTTACTCTAGATTTATGAGAATCTGCTAGCCTTTAGGTCCAGTAACCAAGTTTTTGGTTAACTAGCATTTGTATTCCAGGTTGCAGTTGTCAAAATGAAGAGCACTGAACGAATTTATGCAATGAAGATCCTCAACAAGTGGGAAATGCTTAAAAGAGCAGAGGTAAGTACCGATTGTCCCCCTGAAAACAGTGAAAATGGGGTTTCACGTGGAAGGTCAGTGACAGTGAGGCCCGGCTCCGTCCCTTGACGAGCACGAGCTGCATCTGTCCGTCGGGTCTCCCCGTCCTGGGCGTCTGTGGCTCTCTGTGCTTGCGTTGTTGTTTATTTGTTTACTAGACCGTCTGCTGAGCCTTCACCCTGAGTGTATCAGCCAGGTGTTTGTTTACCATAAGGGTAAACTGAAATCTTCACACAAGTTTCAGAGTATTTGTAGCAGTTCTGCTCCATATGCAAAAGAAATTACTGCATTTGGAGCTTACTTACATTCAGAAATGTTGTTACACTTCCTCTTAGAGGGAGAATGAAGATTCTAAATAAAAATCGCTCCTTTTCCGAGTTCCGACTCAGCCCCCCAGGGACTGTTCCGGGTCCTGACCAGCTCCCACCAGCCTCATGCAGCCCAGGGTCTCCCCTCCTACTCGGCTGAGACCCGTGAGCCCAGGCCTTTCCCGGGGGCGGCCCATCCTCTGTGTCCTTCCTCGCCCTCTCGGGTGCAGAGCCCCCTTCTTCCCAGCCGACCTCCTGGTTCCCTTCTTACGCGCTCTGCTCTCGTTATGCTCCAGCCCTCTCATGGGCTCTGTCCCTCTGCCGGAATGCACTCTCCTCCTGCCCTCCTGGCCACTCGGCCCTGTTGCTCTCTGACCTTGGCAGAGGGTCATCTGCACGCGGGGCGGTCCCTGTGCAGCCCAGCAGCTGGGCTCCCCCCCGCCACGGGGCCGGTGCTTCTCTGGTCAGGGGCCTCCTGGCTCCCGACTCCCGCAGTGTTTTCTCAGCCTCTGGCCTCCTGGACTTCGCCCCAGCACTTGTCACCAGTGGCCACCTCCTCCTTTGAAAGCCCTTCTTTGGTTTCTAGCTTTTCTCAGCTCAGCACTCAGAACCCTCCTCATTCCCTTCCGTGTCCCTTCTTCCTACAAAAATTTAGCAGGCACTTTGCCCTTTTGTCCTGGAATTCTTACCTGTTCTGCTGATGATAGCTGCAGCCTGAAGCAGGTAACTCCCCTTTGTTTAGGCCTAGTCTCTCTCCTAAGCTTTGGCTCTCCATTGACGCAGCAGGTGTCCCTCTGGCCCCTCAGGTTCATCTGCTCTAACCGTTCGTGGCCGGGTCTCCTTCCCCACCCCTCCCCATTGTCCTCTCTCCCTGCGGTGCACCTGCACCACGGCGCACACCCACCTGCTGCCCAGAACGTGCAAGGTGGGGGCTGAGTGGCCACCAAGCCTGCAGCGGCCTAGGACGGACCCCACCCACGTTCCAGCCTCCTGCAGTCTTCCTTCCATTCCGAGCCGGCGGCCTCCTCTGCCACCCTCAGCACCATCAGCTTCCTCCTCGCAGGCCTTCAGCCTGCTTCTCCACCTCCACACCTCCTCAGCCCCTGCAGCTGCTCCTCATGTCACCACCAGACCTTTGGGGAACGCAGAAAACCAACAAAGTCGTTCTTACGTGGGGATGGCAAGTAGCTGCTATCACATGAGAGAGGTAGAGGCATAATGAGTTTCAGGAAAGAAATGTTAGTAGCAAATTCCATTCAGGACTGTGTTTTCACAGGGAGTGATTGATTTGTGAGAGAAAATAGCTAAGCCATGTGCTTATCCTAGAAGGTGTAGGAAACGGGATACGTTGTGAATATTTAATTCTGGTCATGGGTAATTTATTTTTTTACTCTTACTTAATAGGCTTATTTTAAGCATTCAGTTTTACAATATCAACTTCTAACATCTCCTTTAGAAGCTTCGCAGCATAACATAAACAAGAAGGTGGGCACTGGAAGGGTTGCTAAGTGGAATATACACAATCTAGTATATCCCGTCTTTTTTGGTCATAAAAAATACTAAAAGTTTTTCTGTGTGTTCTTTTTTAAAACAATAAAGCTGCTGGAATAGTCTGTACATTTCGTGTCTGTGGGTCGCCGTGCTGGTGATCCCGTTGCAGAACAGGCTTTTTCCTGAGAGCTGATGGGCAGGTCCTGGTGGAAGCGTGTTGGGACGCTGTTGGGTCCGCGGGCAGCCCCGGAGCCTCTCTAACCTGCGAAATGAGGCCGCCCTGTGTGTGGTGCCACTGGGCTTGGTGCATCGATCCCAGGTCCCCTCCACCGTCCCATGGCCGGCCCCGTGGTGCCTGCATGGCCACTGGCAACCCCGGAGCACCTTGTCTCCAGACATCTGGGTGGTAGTGAGCTGGTGGTTGCGCTGTGTGGGGTTTCTCGTCCTGTTACGGGTGGGTGCTGTCGGGACATACCTGTCTGTCGCAATCATTTTTGTTTTGGACAGTAGGAAACATAGATGTTGTAAAGGTCACTCAGGTGAGGGGATACACAGGAATCAGTCCAGCACCTTCCGTAAGCAGCCCTCAGGAAGCAGCATCTTTATTTTTGTTCAGCTTTGCAAGTTTGAAATATAGGGAAGAGTTGACATCACGTTATATGCTAAATAAGGAGAAAGTTTTGTTTTAGCTGTGCCAAAGACCTGGCTCCTTTTATGTGTAGAGGCCTCCTGTGCATTAAAGTAGATTTTTTTTAACCATGGCCGCCTTCTGTCATCTGCTGCTGGCAGTCGTCTTCATCGGGGCTCGCACTGTGACCGTGTGCATCAGTTCACCACGAGGGAATCACGGTTCTTAAAGTAACTGACTCAGCTCAGTATACAGGTGGCCGTCTGTTCTGCCAGCCACGGGTTGCTAGTGGGTGGGACGAGACCAAGGAGGGCAGACGCCTGGGCGGCCACACCGTGGGGGTCCCTCGAGCAGCCAGGCGGTGGCGCTGGGTGGGAGCAGCCCAGGAGGGACACTGCTGCCCACATCTGCGTGAGTGTGGTGGAGCCTCAGGTGTTGCGCAGGTGGCCTGTGGGGGGCGGGGGGAGGCGCCTGGAGGAAGGCAGGCACGTGGGAGGTGGGGGTGCAGGAGCGGAACCAAGAGATGCTCAGCCTTTCAGTGACTGTAGGGGCTGGTGGTGCTGGGGGACAGCGAGGAGCAAGTGGGGGCGGGGGCTTGGGAGGAGAAGCGGGTGTGCTGGGTTCCAGGCTCTGCTCTGCAGGCTCTTTCCGGATGGGCACAGACCGGTTTCCCCTTGATTCCTGCAGACAGCCTGTTTCCGAGAGGAGCGCGACGTGCTGGTCAACGGCGACTGCCAGTGGATCACCACGCTGCACTATGCCTTCCAGGACGAGAACCACCTGGTACGTGTGCACCCACCCCCCAGAGCTCGGCACACAGGCACTCGGACTGCCCTCGGTGCACGGATGTTTGACGAGATAAACGGGTTTGTTTTCATGTGGTCACCACCATGTGGACTTTAAAAATTAGGCTTGTGGGGTTATTCATTCTGTTTTTCTCTGATCACTAGGTAGTCTGCATGTTGTTTGTGGAATTTATTACTTTTAAAGCATCCTCTATCTTGAACTGCGCTGAAGTGTGAGAAGCTGCTGCGGGGTGTGGGGTGGGGTGGCTGACACGCCTGGGCCTGTGCGTTGCATTTGCTGACGGAGCGTCAGAGCGCGCTGTGCTGGGTCTGCGGGCCTGTTCTCCGTAGTCGAGCTGCTTCTGGGGAACCTTCCAGAAGACAATTCTGCTTCCATATTCTTGTCACTTTTTTATTGTTCTGACTTGGGATGGGACTTAGTTTTGATACTGAATGATCATCTTTGTGATTCTCGTGTAGATAGTGTTCCTTTTAGTGAGCGGAGATGCCTAGTAGAACACAGACCAAGACAACTGCTTTTATAGGCAGAAGGGACCTTTGGACCCAGGCAGTGAGTGACTCACAGGCACCTTTAGTGTTCAGGATTTCTGATTCTGAGAATGGACTTCCCAGGTTGCATAAACCTGAGAAGGTTCCCTCGGTTGGCCCTGGGTGGACAGGGACCTGTGCAGGCCTCGGAGGAGCCTCAGGTTAACCCCTCTGCCTGCCCGGCCGGTGCGGCTTCAGCCAGCACAGCCCAGAGCAGGACGTGGGACCCACACCCTGAGGCCCACAGCAAGCAGAACAGCCAGGGATGCTTTCATTCATCCGAAAGAACCTTTCTCATGGCAAGCAATCCCTTAGATCCGGAGGTCCAGGACAGTGTGAATCTGTTTTGTTACACCCTTTATTTAGAGTTTGAAAACCATCTGTCTCAGCAGAAGAGGCAGCTGGCATGTGTCAAGCATTTGTGATGTGCTGGGCCTGTGGGCTGTCTCCTTCTGTCTTCCCGGTGACCCTGGGTGTCGCGCCTTCAGACTCAGCCACTTTATAAGCGGGGACCTGGGCGCAGGTGCCGGTGGTGGAGCCAGGAACCCCGCTGCTCCCGATTGCGGGGTGCACTGCCCCGCCCCCTTCCTCGTGCAGCTGCGGGTGTCTCCAGGTAAACCCCTTGACTTCCTGGAGCAGCGCACCTGCTCAGAGTACTGGGGGGACTGTCCCTGGTCCCCACCCAGTTTCGGTCACATCCACATGACGTTTCCAGGGAGCACTCGGCAGCATGGGTCTGTACAGAGGGAAGGTAATGCTTTGAGTTTTGTTTCTGATACTTTTCCTGAAAACAGCACCGTGTGCTTCTGTATGAAACGTCCAGGCTCACTGGGACCATCCTAAGTTGAGCCAAAGAGATTAGAAATCCCTGCAAAGAAGCCGTCTTTTCTGGAGAAATGCATCTTGGGTTTTTGGAGTTGCCCCTTTTTGGAGTACGAGGAAATGAAGCTTTGTAGCTTTCTAGCACGTGGACGTGGCACTGGTGGCCTGGATCTGCCGCCCCCCCATGCTGCCCACAGCAGGGGCTGGACTCCGGACCAGTGCGGCCACAGCCCACAGGAGGAGGGGACAGGCCTGGAGGCTCGGGTTCCTGCCCTCCGTGCACGCACCCCAGGATCATGGCAGACTCCTCCGGTCATCATTTTAGTGCCCAGCACCCCACAAATCTAGTTCATGTTATGATTTTTATCATACGTATTTAAACTTGGAGTTTTGTAAAACTCAAACCTGTCTTGCCAGTAACTGAAAGGGTGTTGCCGTGTTGACCAAACTCATACTCTTTGTGTCATGACAGAGGAAATACCTGGGTTAGTCCACATCTCAAAAACGTGTTTCTACCTGTCTGCCTTCTAAGCCCTTGCAGTTTCCTTTCGGGAGGCCGTCAGTCAGACTGAGCGCTGCTGTAATACGTTTTTTGTTTTCTTTTTAGATTTCTAGGTGGACATGGAAACCATCGAGGGTCAGCTCAATGTTATGCTGGACCCACTCCTGCTGCTTTCTTTTGGGGTCTAACGTGTGTCCATCTTTATGTAGGCAGAAGTAATTCCAGAGGTTTTAGGTCTGCACCGTCCGTTTACCTCATTTCCCCCAGGCCTCGTGCCTTCCCCACTCGCTCCGCTCTCCTGAGCCAACCGAAGTGCCTTCCCCTGTGACAGCCTCCCAGCCCCCTCTCCAGCCCCCTTGCCCCTCGCCCTCCCATCACTCTGCAGGGGGTGTGTCCTGGCAGTGGTGTGGGGCCTCCTGCGGGGTCCAGCCTCAGCCCACTGCCCTCCTTGTGCACTGATCACGCTCGCCCTTCTCCGGGCCCTTTCTGCGTGCTGTCCCTTTGTCTGGGAGACGACCCCCAGGCCATCACAAGCCTGGCTCCCGCCTGTTCTTCGGGCCTCTGCTCAGACGCTGGCGCCTTGTGGCTGTCCGTCTGACCATCCACGCCGGGCAGCCCCCAGCCATGCTCTGTGTACTGTGCGTTTTCGTTTTCTTCCTGGCAATTGTCATGGCATGCTTGTGCTCCTCAGTGCTCAGTGTCAGCCCCATAGAGGAGTGTTCTAGTTTGCTAATGCTGCCAGAATGCAAAACACCAGAGATGGATTGGCTTTTATAAGAGGGGGTTTATTTGGTTACACAGTTACAGTCTTAAGGCCGTAAAGTGTCCAAGGTAACACATCAGCAATCGGGTACCTTCACTGGAGGATGGCCAGTGGTGTCCAGAAAACCTCTGTTAGCTGGGAAGGCACGTGGCTGGCGTCTGCTCCAAAGTTCTGGTTTCAAAATGGCTTTCTCCCAGGACGTTCCTCTCTAGGCTGCAGTTCCTCAAAAATGTCATTCTTAGTTGCACTTGGCGTTATTTGTCCTCTCTTAGCTTCTCTGGAGCAAAAGTCTGCTTTCAAAGGCCATCTCCAAAATGTCTCTGTAAGCTTCAGCTTCTCTCTCAGCTCCTCTGCTTTCTTCAAATTGTCCCTCTTGGCTGTAGCTCCTCTTCAGAACATCACTCACAGCTGCACTGAGTTCCCTCTGCCTGTCAGCTCATTTATATGGCGCCACTGATCAAGGCCCACCCTGAATGGGGGGTGCCATGCCTCCATGGAAATATCTCATCAGACTCATCACCTACAGCTGGGTGGGGCACATTCCAAGCAAATCTAATCAGCCCCACAAGACTACATCAAAGATAATGGCGTTTGGGGGGCATAATACATTCAAACCGGCACAAGGAGGAACTGGCCAGCCCATGCCTGTCAGTGTCACCGTCCCCAGTGGTGCCAGCCAGTCTGCCACCGAGAGAGAGTGAAGGATGGTTGAAAGAACCGACTCCATGAACTCTGTGTGACAGGAACTGTGCGAGGTGTGGGAGAGGCAGGAAAACGAGCAGTGACTCCCCGTGGACCGAGGGGTGTGGGTGGGCAGAGTCGGGGGCCTCCCAGAGGAGGTGCCCAAGGTGGCCACGAAAGCCGCGGTCCGAGGCAGGAGAGGCTGCCCGGGAAGCAGCTGAACGAAACCTCCCTTCGTTTTCCTGCCTCTAGCCCGTCCCCACCCCTGTGCTCGGACAGGCCCAGGGCCCTCCCCTCTGTGGCACGAGTTTCTTGTCCAGGAGACTCCCGTGTGGAAGTCCATGGCCAAGGGTCCGGCCACCCGCGCTCAGACCTGAGCTCCGTCAGTGGCGCTGGGAGACTGGGCCTGTCGCCACCCAGCCTTGGCTGGTGGCTGCGGGAGCTCTGCTGTGGGGCCGGCCGGAGAGCACTCCAGGCTCACGAGCTGCCGGAAGACGGGGCGTGCTTGTGCTTGGTGGACGGGGGCTGCTGGTTCTCCTGGAGGTGCGCTGTGGGTGTGAAATGACAGCGCCCCTGCTGCGTCGGGAAGGCATGCTGTTCCCTCCTGGGTGCATTGTTGTGTCCCAGGAGGTGATGGGTGTGGGCTGAGGTGGCCCCCGCGTGGGAGGCGGGTGGCAAGGGGCACGGTCAGCCTGGTGGCCTGGAGCCAAGGTGGCAGGGGAAGGCCTTTGGGAAGATTTAACCCAAGAGGGTGATGTGTCGGATTTGCCTTTTAAAAAGACCATGGGATTTATTGTGAAGAACGGGCTGGAGGTGGGCTTGAAGGGAGGCACTCAGAGCAGTGGGGAGGCCGGCGAGTAAGCCAGGCACGGGGAGCGCGTGGCCTGGGGGGACTCGGGGCCTGTTGGGAGGTGGAACAGTGGAGTGGTAGGGATGGTGCCGCGTTTCGGAGTAGGACCCCTGGGGTGCTGGGAGCCCATCGCTGGGAGAGGCACCCCAGGAGGAGGTGCAGGCCGCGTGGGAGCCCCCAGACATCCCATTAGGACACAGGGGCTATGGGGCACCTGGGTCGGCAGCTGGGCAGTGCCTCTGGGCTGCATGAGATTGTTTGTTTTCTCTCCCGTTCGCTCAGAAGTACAGAGCACGCTGACTGAGCTGGCCCCTCCTGCTCTCACACCTTCCTCGTGGGATAATAAAACTTACTCGAAATGTGGTCAAAATCTCTTTTGTGCTTTCTAAAGCACTGGAAAACTGATTCCTTAAATTTCTTGTGTTGTATGCCTGCAAGTGTCTCTTATTTTTATTTGATTGATCTCTAGAGCGAGTACTCAAGAGTGAGGATTTCCGCGTTTGACCCACAGTGGTCGGAGTTGTCCGGCCTGAGTCCACACACCTTCCCGCTGCCCCCTCCCACTGATCCCCATTTCCTACACCTCATTCCCAGGGAAGTTTGCCCTTCAGTTGCCTGGTTTTGTGGTGACTAAATACCCTGTTCTCTCCTCTCCTCTTCCTGATTTGTAGTACTTAGTCATGGATTACTATGTGGGTGGTGATTTGCTGACCCTGCTCAGTAAATTTGAAGACAAGCTGCCAGAGGACATGGCGAGATTCTACATCGGTGAGATGGTGTTGGCCATCGATTCCATCCATCAGCTGCATTACGTGCACAGGTAACCAGCTTCTCATGTATTCTCTGGAAACCGCGTCCGGGTGCTGTTTCCAAGGGTCTGGGACCCCGGGCTGTGAGTCACGCTCCAAGCCCACCACAGCGTGGAGATGTGCCCGCATCACTGCCCTGGTGCCTGGCAGACGCCGGCCATCCTCGTCACCACTGTGATGACGTCACGCCCGTGGCCGAAGCCACCTCGTGTTGGGTATTTGACACCGCTCAGCCTCTCCCCTGCCAATACCCCCGCAGGAGAGGCCTGCCCAGCCCCGGGGCCCCCGCAGGTCCTGATCCCACGGCCTGTGCTTCCACTGCTCCCCCTCGGTTCCTCGCTGACCCTTGTAGGGCCACAGCCCTGTCACCCCACCCGGCCCTCGGGGAAGACTGGGCTGAGGGCTCGGATTCAGTGATTGTACCGCTGTCTGCTGAGCGTCTCCATGCTGGGGGCACTGTGAAGTGGGGTCCCCCTCCTGCCTTGCTGTGCCCACCCGCTCTGCTGCCAGGCAGCCCCGTCCTGCCTCCACGTCCCTCTCTTTCAGGGCTCAGTCCTTTGTTCTACTTTGTTTTTTTCTCTTTTTATTTTTACTTTTAATCCAAGTAATATCTTATAAATAATTTTGAAAAATTCAGGTAGTTCTGTGGGGCTTATAGTGAAGAATGTGTCTCCACCCTGTCACGCCCCGATTCCACTCTCTCCAGGTAACTGCTACACATTTTTTCAGCTGGTTCTTCTAGTTTTTTCCTTCATATTTCTAAATAAAAGGCTTGTGTTGCTATTTTTGTAATTTATTTTTTGGCATAGAGAACATCTATTACATAACACATCACACTCACACACACTCACACGTACACAACTAGGACATACACTCTCCTCGCCCCCCACCCCCATCATCCTCCCATTAGGAAAACAGTAACTTTTGGTTGAATCAGTATTTGGTGTTTATAATATAATGACTATAAAAGTCACAGATGAGCTTGGAGTATAAGTAGTTATAGTTCTTCTATAAATTGTTTTCTCAGCAGTTAATAATCGTCTTGCCTTTTCATTTGCTTAGTTTTCTATGTAGCTGTCACTGATTATCCCTAAGTAGTATGGCCGAATTATAAAACTCGGTACATTCAGACGTAACAGGTCGTTCCTCACCTCTCAGCCTTCCAGAGCTTTCCATTGTCCTGTTCTTTCTGCTTTGGTTGCTCTTTAAACTTGTACCATTTTCATTCTGAGATCTCTTGTCAAGTGAGGAGATGCCCTTCTCTTCTGAAACTGGATCTTTTGTGTTCTGAAGCTCATGAAAGAGGAAGCTTTTTCTCATTTTATCCTTGGATTTGGTAGCACGTTCTGCCAGTAGTTTCTGGAAAAGGAGGGCTTGTGATATTATCTTTTGAGACTCACCTGTCTAAAAATACCTTTTATTCTTTGCACTTGCATGATTGATGGTTTATCTGGTCTGGAATTCCAGGTTGGAAACTGCCTTCCCCATGGGGCCTTGAAGCCTTAGCTCCCGCCGTCTCCGAGGCCGCTGCGATGCCCACGGCGTTGTGTGGTGATCTGTCTAATCTGTTGAGATTCTTTTTATTCCTGCTATTTTGGAGTGTCCTGAAGATTCTCTCTTGGTCTGGATCTGCCAGGAGAGAGGAAGACGCAGTAATTGGAACAGGGAAAATTACTGTAAAGAGTTATTAACTCAGCAGGGAGGAGGAGTAGCGAGGGGTGGCCAGTGAGAAGTGAGGAGACCGGTAAAGAGGTTAGGCGGGGACGGCAGACGTGAGGCTGCGGGCAGACGTGAGGCTGCGGCCCGACTCTGTCCAAGGCTCGCCACACCAGTGGGGTTGGCCGGAGAGCCTCTTGGAACTCACTGGAACCCGCCTTGGGGTGAGGACAGCCGTGCCGCGGTGGCTGTCCTCCCTAGGCGTCCGCCGTGAAACCCCTGCGGTGGGGGTTGCGGAGGCTGCCGGGCCCTGCGGGAACCTGGGGCTGCCTCTCCCGCACCCTCTACTGAGATAGCCGGACGCGGGCCGGGGTGGACCCTGGTGCAGGTCTGTTCTCACAGAGCTGCCGCCGCAACGCCTGCGCCCCCGGGTTCTGGAGGTTCTGAAGGTGAGCCCCAGCCTGGGGGCTCGCGGTGCGGAGTCCTGGCCCCTCACGTCCGTCCGGGAACTTCATTGCTCGGGATCGTTCATCCTCTGCTTTCTGTCCTGTCCTCGATTCCTGTTGTTCAGATATTGGCTCTCTTGGACTGGGCCGCTCATTTCTCTTTTTTCTTATATTTTTCCATGTCTGTTTTTGATCTAATTTTGGAGGAACTCCTCAACTTTATCTTCTAGGCCTTATATTTTTTATTTTTGTTACATAAATGTCTCTCTGGTACTTTTTTTCCCTTCTCCAAACTTTAAAAAAAAAAAGCAGCAGCATCCTGTTCCTGTTTTGTGGTTATGCTCTTCTCTGCCTCCGAGGACATCGAGGGATGGTGTGTGTGTCCTGGTCCCTGTTGGTTTGGCCGGTGACTTCCGTCTCAGAGGCTCTTCTTGGCTGAGAGCAGTTCCCACACTGACCCTCCTGCCTAGGAGGGAGCCAGAGCAGGAAGGCTGGCTTGGAACCCGTGTGCGGGCGGGCAGCTCAGGGAGCAGGTGGGGACCCGGCTGCCCAGCTGGGCCCAGCTTCGGGATCCGCAGGTCCCAGGGGAAGGCCAGGTGGGGTGCTGCTGGGGCGTGCCTGGCTGCCTGCCAGCCTGGAGAGGGGCCGGAGTTTCCGCCCCGCAGGGTTTGGCCATGGCCCCAAGCCCGGCTGTCCCTGCCACACACACACACACACACACACACACACACACACCCCTGCCTCTGCAATCTGGAGTCCCTCGGGCCTCGGGGCCGGGATGTCTCCGTCCTCCCTGACACACACACACACACACACACACACACACCACACACACACACACACACACACACACCCCTGCCTCTGCAATCTGGAGTCCCTCGGGCCTCGGGGCCGGGACGTCTCCGTCCTCCCTGACACACACACACACACACACACACACACACCACACACACACACACACACACACACACACCCCTGCCTCTGCAATCTGGAGTCCCTCGGGCCTCGGGGCCGGGATGTCTCCGTCCTCCCTGACACACACACACACACACACACACCACACACACACACACACACACACACCCCTGCCTCTGCAATCTGGAGTCCCTCGGGCCTCGGGGCCGGGATGTCTCCGTCCTCCCTGACACACACACACCACACACACACACCACACACACACACACACACCACACACACACCACACACACCACACACACACACACACACACACACACACACACCACACACACACACACCACACACACACCACACACACACCACACACCACACACACACCACACACACACACACACACACCACACACACACACACACACCACACACACACACACACACCACACACACACACACACACACACACACACACACACCCCTTCCTCTGCAATCTGGAGTTCCTCGGGCCTCGGGGCCGGACGTCTCCGTCCTCCCTGAGGGGCTTGGCCGCCTCTCAGAGGCGTTCAGCCTTCCCTGTGGTGCGGGCTCTGCCCACAGTGCTGTCCCATTTCTCGGCGTTTCCGGAGTTCTGCGCGTCCCCTCCCCCGGGCGTGGCCGTCCGCCCAGCTCTGCTCCTGCCGGCGCCTGGCGTCTGCTTCTCCACGCATGGGGTGCTGCTGCGTGGCCTCTGCTGCCTTTTCGTTCCTGTTCCCTTCGTCCTTGTGGGTTTGGCTTTTACAAATACATCTTTACTGTCAGTTTTGGTGGGATTGGAAGGAGAAGCGGAAACGTGTGGCATTTGGTCTGCCATGTTTTGGTGAAGGTTGGTCCTGATGGCGTTTGATGTAAGATTCACATCTCCCCCGTTCCGGCAGGAGCCATGGCCCCGGTGACTCTGTGGGAGGGGGCGGCTGGTGGCCTGGGCCCCAGCTTCTCGGCTCCTGGGGCAGGGAGGATGGGGGCGGCCTCCTTGCTTTCGTGGTGCCCTCACCAGCCTCCCTGTGCCCTGGCCTGCACCGCTGTCCGGGGTGAGCAGATGTGCACGTGCTGGTCTGGGGGTACACAGGCAGGGTGGATCTGGTCGGTGTGACCCCTGCCTCGGCCCTCTCTCAGCTCCCGCATGGGCCACCCTCGGCCCGGCCCGTGCTCTGGGCCCTGTTGCCAGGCGGGCTGCATAGGGGCGGGGGGTGGGCCCAAGCCTGGTCCCTCAGCGAAGCTCTCCCCTCCGGGCAGCTCCCGTCACACCTGCGGGCTGGAGGGCCCCCCGCCCTCAGCCACCGCTCTCCATGTCCCAGCACTCTGCCACGGTGACTTGGGGAGGACTGTAAGAGGGGCCATGTTCCCTCATGGAGCAGCAGGGAGGCGGTCGGATAGCCTTGGGGTCTTGCTCCCGAGGCTTTGGGAGGGGAACAAGCCCCCCCCCCCCCCCCCGTCCCTGTGCCCATCGGGGTGGTGCAGAGGGAGCAGCCTGTCTCTGTGAACGCTGTGCTCCCAAGTGGCCACTTCCTCTCCGGGCCTGCCCGGGGGCCGGTTCTCAGAATGGGTGCCTCTTTGAAGCCCTTGTGGGGTGGTTGCGGCTCTCGCCTTGGAGTTGCAGTGCTGAGTGTGTTTTCTCCTCAGCTTTGAGCCTGTGTCACCATTCAGAGATGACAGGAGAAAGCTGGCTGGACCTTCTGTGGGTCCTTGGCCTTTTGTGCCCCAGACAGTCCCCCTGGCCTGGCAACCTCTTCATTACTCGTTCCTCGCCTCACCCATCTCATCTGGAAACTGCCTCCTCCTTCCCCCGTCTCCCCTCTTCCCCATTTCTGTCCACGCCTCTGCCTGGCGTTTAGCCACCTGGGTGTCTTCTGCAGACCATGCCCTCAGGGCTGGGGGCCGAAGTGAGCAGAAGTGTTTCCCCTCTCAGGTAGTGAACTGCGTACGTCACAGCTCGTCAGCCTTGCCATGCTTGTAGCCTCACTGCCTGCTGAGGAAACTGAGGCCCAGAGAGGTTGAACGGAGCTGCCTTGGGCCACATGTCTGGTCAGTGGCTGGAGGCAGGGTCAGAGCGCCTGCTGCTGCCTGTGGCACTGCACCTTCCCCCATGCCCACACCACGCCCTGCACCGCACCCGCACTGCACCCGCACCCCACCTTACACCCCACATTGCACCCCATGCTGGATCTGCACTGCACCCCGCTCCACACTGCCCTGCACTGTTGCCTGCACTGCACCCCACCCCACTCTGTATTCTGCAGCTCCTGGTCCGCTGGGCCCCAGAACCAGCTAAAGGAGCTGCCCCAAATCACTCAGGTGCTCCTAGGACGATGCGGGTTTGAACAGCAGATTTTCTCTATTTTTCAAGCGTTCTTTAATGCAGTTATGCTGCTTTATAACGTCTTTTTAACAGAGCTTTCTCTAATTCATGATAGATAAGTGTCTTTATCTTGGGTCTCTAGGGAAATTAAGTTGACCACTTTTTTTAAAGTTGTCCTTTTTCTATTTTCCCTCCTAATTAGAAAGCTCTTTTTTTCATTTTCTTAATTGGATTTGTAAAAGTTTTGCTTTGTCATTTGATCTCTGGGCACATTACAAGACATTACAATATGTAATTCAAAAACTTCTTTCCCCTCGAAAACAACTCTTTAATTCAGACTAAGTGCTTGAAGGACCCAGTCTAAAACTAGAACACTTTGTGATTTTGTTAGAAGTCCACAAAGCCAGATTCTATATGACGCCTGTCCTACAGCAGGCCCAGGCGGGTACACCGTGAGGAAGAGGGTGCAGAAGGGTCAGACGAAAGGGGATTCACTGGCACAAGAGCAGCACTGATGCACTTCACAGACGTGGTCAGAGCTGATGACACAGCTCCGGGCTCCTTTGCCGTGGTGGGTTGTGGCCGGGGCTGTCAAGGGTGAGCCCCCACCCTGCTGGCTGGGCCCCTGCCGGCTCAGCGGCTCCTGCCTGGCTTTCAGCAGCTGGCACCCAAGCACGCGCTGTCCCTGAGTTACTTCTGTACAAGGCAGGGAGATGCCTGTTTGTTGGTGCTGGCATTGTCCCTGAGGGGGTTGGGACACGGGACCCTCAGCTCCTTCCTCCTGCGGGGGTACCCTGTCCCAGGGGCCCTCTTCTGTCAGCTTCTGTAACACATGGGCAAGATAGGCAGGGGGTCTTCTCCGCCCAGTGGTTGGGGGTGCACATGGTGCTCAGTGGCTGTCTCCAGCTCCTCCACCTCACGCGGGGTGGCTGGGGCCTGGCGGAGGCCAGCGGGACCAGGTGGGTCTTCTTGCCACAAGCCTGGTCCCTGAGTTCCCTGGGAACCTCTCTCTCTGCCCCGTCACTCGGCAGCCCTCTCCAGGGACCGCGCTGGCTCCAGATGGAGCCTCTATTAACCTGGATGTTGTCCTGTAGCAGCTGCTGGGGCCAGGGAGCCGTCCAGTCCTGCAGGGAGAAGAGGCAGCCTCAGGGGCGGTGGCTGTGCAGGGGCTTCCTCACTCGGCAGTCGGGGTCTGGACATCGATTCTTGGCATGAAAGGCACTGCAGCAGCCACCGCCGGACTGGGTGCAGTGAAAGCGCACGGCAGCCTCCTCGGGCCCGTGTGTTCCAGAGGCTGCACTGGGGGCGGTCAGTGCCGTTTTCCTGAAGATGCACTGCCAGGCCCTGAGCCTGGTGTTCCAGCTCGTTGGTGCATTTCCAGTTCTGGAAATCCTCGCAGCTCCCTGGACTCAGGGAGCCCCCCACAGAGGAGTCCACGGCCCGTGATTTCTGACATCTGAGAAAGAGACCAAGAGTGACATGTCACATTCTCCCGGCAGAGTGGAGAAGGCAGTTGTTCCAGTTTGCTAATGCTGCCTTTTTGCAAAACACCAGAAATTGGCTTTTATAAAGGGGGTTTGTTTGGTTATAAAGTTACAGTCTGAAGGCCATGAAGTGTCCAAGATAAGGCATCAACAAAGGGAACCTTCACTGGAGAAAGGCCATTGGCATCCGGAAAAACCTCTGTTAGCTGGGAAGGCACGTGGCCGGCGTCTGCTTGCTCCCAGGTTGCACCTCAAAATGGCGTTCTCCAAAGTGTTGCTCCTGGGGTGCCCTGTCCTGTCTTTGCTGCTTCTCCCAAAATGTCACTCTCAGTTGCTCAGCGTCTGGGCCTGTGTGGCTCATTTATATGGCTCCAGTGATTTAATTCAGACCCACCCTGAATGGGTGGGGCAACACCTCCATGGAAATTATCCAACCAGAGTCATCACCCCATTGGGTGGGTCACATCTCCATGGAAACATCCAATCAAAAGGCTCCAACCCAATCAACACCAATACATTGGCCCCCACAAGATTGCATCAAAGATAACAGCATTTTGGGGGACATAATATGTGCAAACTGGCACAGAAGTGCAGGAGTGAAGGAAGAACAGGGTTCAGTTTTAAGGAAAGGAATCTTCAGAGAACAAAAAAGGCCTTGGAAAAGAAAAAATAGCAAGTTCAGTAGAAGAGTTGAAAGCTAAAATAGAGGCAGTCTGACAAGGATAGGAAATGGGAGCACAGACAAGGTGGGCCAAGGTGTTGCGGGGTGCCCATGTGATCTGGGGGTGGAGCCCATCCGCAGCAGAACAGAGCACCCACATGTTCTGCAGGAATGAACCCGTTTGCTGGTTTCATAGCGGGAAGCTGCACAGCTGGAGCAGGTGGAAGTTGTAGCTGACATATCCTTCAGACTTGGGGTGATGATCGACTGAACAGTGTATTGAGGGAATAAATAGCTGGAAAGGCAAAGCAGAGACTCTGGTTCAACTGGGGCTCTGAACTCTTCTGGCACGGTCACTGTTAGTAATTTCTTTTATTAGAGAAGTTGTGGGTTTACAGAAAAATCATTCAGAAAATAGAGAGTTCCGGAGGCGGGGCAACATGGCAGACTGGTGAGCTGTATGTTTTAGTTACTCCTCCAGGAAAGTAGGTAGAAAGCCAGGAACTGCATGGACTGGACACCACAGAGCAATCTGACTTTGGGCATACTTCATACAACACTCATGAAAACGTGGAACTGCTGAGATCAGCGAAATCTGTAAGTTTTTGTGGCCAGGGGACCCGCGCCCCTCCCTGCCAGGCTCAGTCCCGTGGGAGGAGGGGCTGTCAGCTCCAGGAAGGAGAAGGGAGAACTGCAGTGGCAGCCCTTATCGGAAACTCATTCTACTGATCCAAACTCCAACCATAGATAGACTGAGACCAGACACCAGAGAATCTGAGAGCAGCCAGCCCAGCAGAGAGGAGACAGGCATAGAAAAAAAACAACACGAAAAACTCCAAAATAAAAGCGGAGGATTTTTGGAGTTCTGGTGAACATAGAAAGGGGAAGGGCCCTGAGGCGCATATGCAAATCCCGAAGAAAAGCTGATCTCTCTGCCCTGTGGACCTTTCCTTAATGGCCCTGGTTGCTTTGTCTCTTAGCATTTCAATAACCCATTAGATCTCTGAGGAGGGCCCTTTTTTTTTTTTTTTTTTTTAATCCTTTTTTCTTTTTCTAAAACAATTACTCTAAGAAGCCCAATACAGAAAGCTTCAAAGACCTGCAATTTGGGCAGGTCAAGTCAAGAGCAGAACTAGGAGAGCTCTGAGACAAAACGCAATAATCCAGTGGCTGAGAAAATTCACTAAACACCACAACTTCCCAAGAAAAGGGGGGTGTCCGCTCACAGCCACCATCCTGGTGGACAGGAAACACTCCTGCCCATCGCCAGCCCCATAGCCCAGAACTGCCCCAGACAACCCAGTGTGATGGAAGTGCTTCAAATAACAGGCACACACCACAAAACTGGGCGTGGACATTAGCCTTCCCTGCAACCTCAGCTGATTGTCCCAGAGTTGGGAAGGTAGAGCAGTGTGAATTAACAAAGCCCCATTCAGCCATCATTTCAGCAGACTGGGAGCCTCCCTACACAGCCCAGCAGCCCAGAACTGCCCTGGGGGGACGGCACTCACCTGTGACATAGCACAGTCATCCCTCAACAGAGGACCCGGGGTGCACGGCCTGGAAGAGGGGCCCACTTGCAAGTCTCAGGAGCCATACGCCAATACCAAGGACTTGTGGGTCAGTGGCAGAGACAAACTGTGGCAGGACTGAACTGAAGGATTAGACTATTGCAGCAGCTTTAAAACTCTAGGATCACCAGGGAGATTTGATTGTTAGAGCCAACCCCCCCTCCCTGACTGCCCAGAAACACGCCCCATATACAGGGCAGGCAACACCAACTACCAGGCAAGCTTGGTACACCAATTGGACCCCACAAGACTCACTCCCCCACTCACCAAAAAGGCTAAGCAGGGGAGAACTGGCTTGTGGAGAACAGGTGGCTCCTGGACGCCACCTGCTGGTTAGTTAGAGAAAGTGTACTCCACGAAGCTGTAGATCTGATAAATTAGAGATAAGGACTTCAATTGGTCTACAAATCCTAAAAGAACCCTGTCAAGTTCAGCAAATGCCACGAGGCCAAAAACAACAGAAAATTATAAAGCATATGAAAAAACCAGACGATATGGATAACCCAAGCCCAAGCACCCAAATCAAAATATCAGAAGAGACACAGCACCTAGAGCAGCTACTCAAAGAACTAAAGATGAACAATGAGACCATAGTACAGGAGACAAAGGAAATCAAGACGACCCTAGAAGAGCATAAAGAAGACATTGCAAGACTAAATAAAAAAATGGATGATCTTATGGAAATTAAAGAAACTGTTGACCAAATTAAAAAGATTCTGGACACTCATAGTACAAGACTAGAGGAAGTTGAACAACGAATCAGTGACCTCGAAGATGACAGAATGGAAAATGAAAGCATAAAAGAAAGAATGGGGAAAAAAATTGAAAAAATCGAAATGGACCTCAGGGATATGATAGATAATATAAAACGTCCAAATATAAGACTCATTGGTGTCCCAGAAGGGGAAGAACAGGGTAAAGGTCTAGGAAGAGTATTCAAAGAAATTGTTGGGGAAAACTTCCCAAATCTTCTAAACAACATAAATACACAAATCATAAATGCTCAGTGAACCCCAAATAGAATAAATCCAAATAAACCCACTCTGAGACATATTCTGATCACACTGTCAAAAACAGAAGAGAAGAAGCAAGTTCTGAAAGCAGCAAGAGAAAAGCAATTCACCACATACAAAGGAAACAGCATGAGACTAAGTAGTGACTACTCAGCAGCCACCATGGAGGCGAGAAGGCAGTGGCACGATATATTTAAAATTCTGAGTGAGAAAAATTTCCAGCCAAGAATACTTTATTCAGCAAAGCTCTCCTTCAAATTTGAGGGAGAGCTTAAATTTTTCACAGACAAATGAATGCTGAGAGAATTTGCTAACAAGAGACCTGCCCTACTGGAGATACTCAAGGGAGCCCTACAGACAGAGAAACAAAGAAAGGACAGAGAGACTTGGAGAAAGGTTCAGTACTAAAGAGATTCGGTATGGGTGCAATAAAGGATATTAATAGAGGGGAAAAATATGACAAACATAAACCAAAGGATAAGATGGCGGATTCAAGAAATGCCTTCACGGTTATAACGTTGAATGTAAATGGATTAAACTCCCCAATTAAAAGATAATAGATTCGCAGAATGGATCAAAAAAAAATGAACCATCAATATGTTGCATACAAGAGACTCATCTTAGACACAGGGACACAAAGAAACTGAAAGTGAAAGGATGGAAAAAAATATTTCATGCAAGCTATAGCCAAAAGAAAGCAGGTGTAGCAATATTAATCTCAGATAAAATAGACTTCAAATGCAGGGATGTTTTGAGAGACAAAGAAGGCCACTACATACTAATAAAAGGGGCAATTCAGAAAGAAGAAATAACAATCGTAAATGTCTATGCACCCAATCAAGGTGCCACAAAATACATGAGAGAAACACTGGCAAAACTAAAGGAAGCAATTGATGTTTCCACAATAATTGTGGGAGACTTCAACACATCACTCTCTCCTATAGATAGTTCAACCAGACAGAAGACCAATAAGGAAATTGAAAACCTAAACAATCTGATAAATGAATTAGATTTAACAGACATATACAGGACATTACATCCCAAATCACCAGGATACACATACTTTTCTAGTGCTCACGGAACTTTCTCCAGAATAGATCATATGCTGGGACATAAAACAAGCCTCAATAAATTTAAAAAGATTGCAATTATTCAAAGCACATTCTCTGACCACAATGGAATACAATTAGAAGTCAATAACCATCAGAGACTTAAAAAATCCACAAATACCTGGAGGTTAAACAGCACGCTCCTAAACAATCAGTGGGTTAAAGAAGAAATAGCAAGAGAAATTGCTAAATATATAGAGACGAATGAAAATGAGAACACAACATACCAAAACCTATGGGATGCAGCAAAAGCAGTGCTAAGGGGGAAATTTATAGCACTAAACGCATATATTAAAAAGGAAGAAAGAGCCAAAATCAAAGAACTAATGGATCAACTGAAGAAGCTAGAAAATGAACAGCAAACCAATCCTAAACCAAGTAGAAGAAAAGAAATAACAAGGATTAAAGCAGAAATAAATGACATAGAGAACAAAAAAACAATAGAGAGGATAAATATCACCAAAAGTTGGTTCTTTGAGAAGATCAACAAGATTGACAAGCCCCTAGCTAGACTGACAAAATCAAAAAGAGAGAAGACCCATATAAACAAAATAATGAATGAAAAAGGTGACATAACTGCAGATCCTGAAGAAATTAAAAAAATTATAAGAGGATACTATGAACAACTGTATGACAACAAACTGGATAATGTAGAGGAAATGGACAATTTCCTGGAAACATATGAACAACCTAGACTGACCAGAGAAGAAACCCATCACAAGCAAAGTGATCCAATCAGTCATCAAAAATCTTCCCACAAATAAATGCCCAGGGCCAGATGGCTTCACAGGGGAATTCTACCAAACTTTCCAGAAAGAACTGACACCAATCTTACTCAAACTCTTTCAAAACATTGAAGAAAATGGAACACTACCTAACTCATTCTATGAAGCTAACATCAATCTAATACCAAAACCAGGCAAAGATGCTACAAAAAAGGAAAACTACCGGCCAATCTCCCTAATGAATATAGATGCAAAAATCCTCAACAAAATGCTTTCAAATCGAATCCAAAGACACATTAAAAAAATCATACACCATGACCAAGTGGGGTTTATTCCAGGCATGCAAGGATGGTTCAACATAAGAAAATCAATCAATGTATTACAACACATTAACAAGTCAAAAGGGAAAAATCAATTGATCATCTCAGTAGATGCTGAAAAAGCATTTGACAAAATCCAACATCCCTTTTTGATAAAAACACTTCAAAAGGTAGGAATTGAAGGAAACTTCCTCAACATGATAAAGAGCATATATGAAAAACCCACAGCCAGCATAGTACTCAATGGTGAGAGACTGAAAGCCTTCCCTCTAAGATCAGGAACAAGACAAGGATGCCCGCTGTCACCACTGTTATTCAACATTGTGCTGGAAGTGCTAGCCAGGGCAATCCGGCAAGACAAAGAAATAAAAGGCATCCAAATTGGAAAAGAAGAAGTAAAACTGTCATTGTTTGTAGATGATATGATCTTATATCTAGAAAACTCTGAGAAATCAACGATACAGCTACTAGAGCTAATAAACAAATTTAGCAAAGTAGCGGGATACAAGGTTAATGCACATAAGTCAGTAATGTTTCTATATGCTAGAAATGAACAAGCTGAAGAGACAGTCAAGAAAAAGATACCATTTTTAATAGCAACTAAAAAAATCAAGTACCTAGGAATAAACTTAACCAAAGATGTAAAAGACCTATACAAAGAAAACTACATAACTCTACTAAAAGAAATAGAAGGGGACCTTAAAAGATGGAAAAATATTCCATGTTCATGGATAGGAAGGCTAAATGTCATTAAGATGTCAATTCTACCCAAACTCATCTACAGATTCAATGCAATCCCAAGCAAAATTCCAACAACCTACTTTGCAGACTTGGAAAAGCTAGTTATCAAATTTATTTGGAAAGGGAAGATGCCTCGAATTGCTAAAGACACTCTAAAAAAGAAAAACGAAGTGGGAGGACTTACACTCCCTGACTTTGAAGCTTATTATAAAGCCACAGTTGCCAAAACAGCATGGTATTGGCACAAAGATAGACATATAGATCAATGGAATCGAATTGAGAATTCGGAGATAGACCCTCAGATCTATGGCCGACTGATCTTTGATAAGGCCCCCAAAGTCACTGAACTGAGTCATAACGGTCTTTTCAACAAATGGGGCTGGGAGAGTTGGATATCCATATCCAAAAGAATGAAAGAGGACCCCTACCTCACCCCCTACACAAAAATTAACTCAAAATGGACCAAAGATCTCAATATAAAAGAAAGTACCATAAAACTCCTAGAAGATAATGTAGGAAAACATCTTCAAGACCTTGTATTAGGCGGCCACTTCCTAGACTTTACACCCAAAGCACAAGCAACAAAAGAGAAAATAGATAAATGGGAACTCCTCAAGCTTAGAAGTTTCTGCACCTCAAAGGAATTTCTCAAAAAGGTAAAGAGGCAGCCAACTCAATGGGAAAAAATTTTTGGAAACCATGTATCTGACAAAAGACTGATATCTTGCATATATAAAGAAATCCTACAACTCAATGACAATAGTACAGTCGGCCCAATTATAAAATGGGCAAAAGATATGAAAAGACAGTTCTCTGAAGAGGAAATACAAATGGCCAAGAAACACATGAAAAAATGTTCAGCTTCACTAGCTATTAGAGAGATGCAAATTAAGACCACAATGAGATACCATCTAACACCGGTTGGAATGGCTGCCATTAAACAAACAGGAAACTACAAATGCTGGAGAGGATGTGGAGAAATTGGAACTCTTATTCACTGTTGGTGGGACTGTATAATGGTTCGGCCACTCTGGAAGTCAGTCTGGCAGTTCCTTAGAAAACTAGATATAGAGTTACCATTCGATCCAGCGATTGCACTTCTCGGTATATACCCAGAAGATCGGAAAGCAGTGACACGAACAGATATCTGCACGCCAATGTTCATAGCAGCATTATTCACAATTGCTAAGAGATGGAAACAACCCAAATGTCCTTCAACAGATGAGTGGATAAATAAAATGTGGTATATACACACGATGGAATACTACGCGTCAGTAAGAAGGAACGATCTCGTGAAACATATGACAACATGGATGAACCTTGAAGACATAATGCTAAGCGAAATAAGCCAGGCACAAAAAGAGAAATATTATATGCTACCACTAATGTCAACTTTGAAAACTGTAAAACAAATGGCTTATAATGTAGAATGTAGGGGAACTAGCAATAGAGAGCAATTAAGGAAGGGGGAACAATAATCCAAGAAGAACAGAAAAGCTATTTAACGTTCTGGGGATGCCCAGGAATGACTATGGTCTGTTAATTTCTGATGGATATAGTAGGAGCAAGTTCACAGAAATGTTGCTATATTAGGTAACTTTCTTCGGGTAAAGTAGGAACGTGTTGGAAGTTAAGCAGTTATCTTAGGTTAGTTGTCTTTTTCTTACTCCCTTGTTATGGTCTCTTTGAAATGTTCTTTTATCATATGTTTGTTTTCTTTTTAACTTTTTTTCCATACAGTTGATTTAAAAAAGAAGGGAAAGTTAAAAAAAAAAAAAAAAGAAAACAAGGAAAAAAAAAGATGTAGTGCCCCCTTGAGGAGCCTGTGGAGAATGCAGGGGTGTTCGCCTACCCCACCTCCATGGTTGCTAACATGACCACAGACATAGAGGACTGGTGGTTTGATGGGTTGAGCCCTCTACCACAGGTTTTACCCTTGGGAAGACGGTTGCTGCAAAGGAGAGGCTAGGCCTCCCTATGGTTGTGCCTAAGAGCCTCCTCCCGAATGCCTCTTTGTTGCTCAGATGTGGCCCTGTCTCTCTAGCTAAGCCAACTTGAAAGGTGAAATCACTGCCTTCCCCCCTACGTGGGATCAGACACCCAGGGGAGTGAATCTCCCTGGCAACGTGGAATATGACTCCCGGGGAGGAATGTAGACCTGGCATCGTGGGACGGAGAACATCTTCGTGACCAAAAGGGGGATGTGAAAGGAAATGAAATAAGCTTCAGTGGCAGAGAGAATCCAAAAGGAGCCGAGAGGTCACTCTGGTGGGCACTCTTATGCACACTTTAGACAACCCTTTTTAGGTTCTAAAGAATTGGGGTAGTTGGTGGTGGATACCTGAAACTATCAAACTACAACCCAGAACCCATGAATCTCGAAGACAGTTGTATAAAAATGTAGCTTATGAGGGGTGACAATGGGATTGGGAAAGCCATAAGGACCACACTCCACTTTGTCTAGTTTATGGATGGATGAGTAGAAAAATAGGGGAAGGAAACAAACAGACAGAGGTACCCAGTGTTCTTTTTTACTTCAATTGCTCTTTTTCACTCTAATTATTATTCTTGTTATTTTTGTGTGTGTTCTAATGAAGGTGTCAGGGATTGATTTGGGTGTTGAATGTACCACTATGTAATGGTACTGTAAACAATCGAAAGTACGATTTGTTTTGTATGACTGTGTGGTATGTGAATATATCTCAATAAAATGAAGATTTAAAAAAAAATAAATAAATAAATAAATAGAAAGTGCATCTTTGTCCTTTAAAAAAAAAAAAAAAAGAAAATAGAGAGTTCCGACATGTGCCCCTCATGCAGTTTTCCCTGTTATTAACACTTCCCATTGTGAGTACCTTTGTTTAGAATTAATGAAGGAGCTACTAACTAGTCTGGTTTACATCTGGATTCACTCTTTGTGTTGGACAGGCCTATGGTTTTAGTTTTGTGATTTTTTTTTTTTAATTTTTATCCTAATAGCATATATACAACCTAAAATTTCCTTTTAGCCGCATTAAAATATATAATTCGGTGATGTTAATTACGTTCACAATGTTGTGCTACCATCACCACCATCCATTACCAAAACTTCTCTATCAACCCAGGTAGAAACTACAATTTAAGCATTAACTCCCCATTCCCTGCCTGTACCCCGGCACGTGGTAAACTAGATTCCAGTTCCTGACTCTGTGCGTTTGCTTACTCTAATTGTTTCATATAAGTGAGATCATACAATATTTGACCTTTTATGTCTGGCTTACTTCACTCCACATGATGTCTTCACAGTTCATCCCTGTCACATGTATCAGCATTTCAGTCCATTTTATGGTTGAATAATATTCTAATTGGATGCATATACCACATTTTGTTTTATCTGTACATTGGTTAATGGACACTGGATTGCTTTCACCTTTTGGCAATTGAAAATAATGCTGCTACAAATACTGGTGTGCAAATATCTGCTTCAGTCCCTGCTTTCAGTTCCTTTGGGTATATACCAAACAGTGGAATTGCCAAGTGATGTGGTAATTCTATACTGAAGTTCCTGAGGGATCGTCAAACTATTTCCACAGTGGCTGCACCATTTTACATTCCCTCCTGCAATGAATGAAGTTTCCTCATTTCTCCACATCTTCTCCAGCACTTGTTATTTTTAGTTTTTTGAATAGTGGCCATTTTAGGGGGTACGAAATGGGATCTGATTGTGGTTTTAATTTGCATTTCCCTGGTGGCTATTGATGTTGAGAGTCTTTTCATGTGCTTATTGGCTATTTGTTTATCTTTTTTTGAGAAATGTCCGCTGAGGTCTTTTGCCCATTTTCTTAATTGGACAGTTTCTCTTTTTGTTGAATTTGTAGGATTTCTTTATATATTCTGAATATTAAAACCTTATCAGATATGTGATTTCCAAATTTTTTTTTTTTTTTTTTGCCCATTCTGTAGGTTATCTTTTTATTTTCATGATGAAGTCCTCTGATGCATTAAAGTTTTTAATTTTGATGGTATCCTGTTTCTCTTATTTTTTCCTTTGTTGTTTGTGCTTTTGGTATGATGTCCAAGAAAACATCACCTAATACAAGGTCCTGAAGATGTGTCCCTGTGTTTTCTTCCAGGAGTTTTATATTCTTTTATTTAGGTCTTTCATCTATTTTGAGTTAATTTTTGTGTATGGTGTGAGGTAGGGGTCCATCTTCATTCTTCTTGCATATGCACATCCAGTTTTTCCAGCACCATTTGTTAAAGAGAGTATCCGAGTATCCTTTTAAGTAGACTTGGCACCCTTGTCAGAAATCAATTGGCCATAGCTCTGAGGGTTTATTTCTAGACTCTGAGTTTGATTCCTTTGGTCTGTATGTCTGTCTTTGTGCCAGTTCCAAGCTGTTTTAGTTACTATAGCTTTGTAATAAGTTTTAAAATCAAGAAGAATGAAACCTCTTTGTTCTTTTTTACCATGGTTTTGGCTGTTCAAGACCCCTTACCCTTCCGTGTAAATTTGATGAGTGGCTTTTACATTTCTGCAAAGAAGACTGTCAGAATTTTTATTAGGATTGCTTTGAATCTGTAAATTACTTTGGGCGGAATTGACATCTTAACAATATTTAGTCTTCCAAGTGATGAACATGGAATCTTCTTCCATTTGTTTAGGTGTTTTCTGATTTCTTTTCACAATATTTTGTAGCTTTCCATGTATAAGTCCTTTACGTCCTTGATGACATTTATTCTGAGATATTTGGTTAATTGCAACTGTAAATGAAATTTTTTCCTTGATTTTTTTCTTCAAATGATTCATTACAGCTTATAGAAATGACTGATGTTTGCATGTTGATCTTGCCCCTCACACTTTACTGAATTTGCTTATTAGCTCTAGTAGATTTGTTTTGTTTTCTGCAGGATTTTCTGTACATTGGTTCATGACATCTGCAAATAGTGAGAGTTTTACTTCATCGTTTCCAATTTGGATGCCTTTTATTTCTTTTTCTTGCCTAATTGCTCTGGCAAGAGCTTCCAGTACAATGCTGAATAACAGTGGTGACGGTAGGTATCCTTGTCTTTTTCCTGATCTTAGAGGGAAAGCTTTCAGTCTTTCCCCATTAAGCATGATGGTAGCTGTGGGTTTTCACGTTGAGGAAGTTTCCCTCCGTTCCTAGTATTCTAAGTGTTTTTATCAAGAAGCGGTGCTGGGTTTTGTTAAATGCCTTTTCTCTGTCAATTCAGATGATCATGTGTTGTCCCCCCCCCCCATCTGTTAATGTGGTGTATCACATTAAGTGGTTTTTTTTGTTGAACCACTCTTTCATAACAGGGATAAATCTCACTTGATCATGGTGTATAATTTTTTTGATGTGCTGTAAGATTCCATTTGCTAATATTTTGTTGAGGATTTTTGCATCTGTATCCATGAGGAATGTTGGTCTGTAATTTCCTTTTCTTGTGGTATGTTTTTTGTTAATGCAATTTTATTGAGATATATAGTCACATACCACACAGTCATCTGAAGTGTACAGTTAATCACAGTGTCATTATATAGTTGTGCATTCATCTCCACGATCAATTTTTGAATATTTTCTGTACTCCAAAAAATAAAAGTAGAAGTAAAAAAAGAACACCCAAAACACCTCATACCCCTCTTCCTCCCCTATTCATTTACTTTTTGTCCCCATTTTCCCGCTCATCTGTCCACACACTGGATAAAGGGAGTGGGAGCCACAGTTTCCACAATCATGGGGACACACCATGTAAGCTACGTAGGTATACAGTCGTCTTCAAGCATCAGGGATACTGGGCTGCAGTTCAACCGTTTCAGGTATTTCCTTCTAGCTGTTCTAATACACTAGAAACTAAAAAGAGATATCTGTATAATACAGATAAGAATAACCTGCAGAATGAACTCTCACTCCATTTGAAATCTCTCAGCCACTGAAACTGTATTTTGTTTCATTTCTCCTCCCCCTTTTGGTCCAGAAAGCTTTCTCAGTCCTACGATGCAGGTCTGGGCTTATCCCCAGGAGTCATAGGAGTCATGTCCCACGTTGCCAGGGAGATTCACACCCCTGGGAGTCAGGTCCTTCGTAGGGGGGAGGGCAGTGAATTTCCCTGCCAAGCAGGCTTAGATAGAGAGGCCACATCTGAGCAACAAAAGAGGTTCTTTGGGGGTGACTCTTAGGCACAATTATAAATAGACTTAGCCTCTCCTTTGCGGAAACAAGTTTCATAAGGGCAAGCCCCAAGATCAAGGGATTAGTATACTAAACTGGTAGTCCCCCTTGCAAGAATATCAGGAATTCCCCAGGTGGGGAAGTTTAATATTGCCACACTTTTCCCCAGTCCCTCAAGGGGGGTTTGCAAATACTTTTTATTCTCTGCCCAATTTACTCTGGGATGTATCGGGGCTTCACACTAACCTGTACAAACCAACCAGATCTCACCCCCTCTTCAAACACCATGTCATTATGGTGTTTGAATATACTGACCATACAAATTAAATTATGTAGTGTGCTACAGAAAATACAGATTTTTCACCAAATAAACGTCTCTTCTTTTGGTCTCACATAGAAGTTCAAGTTTTAAAACACAGAAACACAATATCATTCTTTACCCTTTAGTCTGATTCACCTTAGTCCCAACCAAGTCCATTTCGTTCATATCTCTAAGTAAAGACTGATCTCTTTTTCAGCTTTTTTAACATTTGCTGTATGGGGGTAATGCTGGCATTCATAGCTGTCTCAGGTGTCACACAGATACCCAACGTTACAGGGACTGACCAGGTTATGCACAAACAGCTCAGCATCTCAGAATTTAGAGATAACCATTATAACTCATGAATGGATGTGACTGCTGTGAGACCTTAAATCCAGGAACTTTTACCATAAGCCTTCCCCTGGTAACCTGTGCTCTCAGATTCAATTCTCAGAGTTTGCACATTATAGTTAGTCCGTATTAGTGAGGCATTATGTTTGTCTTTTCATTTCTGACTTATTTCACTCAACATACTCTCCTCCAGGTCCATTCACCTGGTTGCGTACCTCAACTACATTCCTTCTTTCAGCCCCTCAGTATTCCGTTGTATGTATACACCACAGTTCACCATTCCATTTATCATTTGATGTATCCTTAAGCCACCTCTATCCATTGAAAATCGTGAATTCTGCTGCCATGAACACCAGTGTGCAAATCTCCATTCCATTCATGTCCCTGTCCCAGTTTGTCCAAGTATATACCCAGTAACAGGGTTGCAGGGCCACAATGGCAACCCTTTTCTTAGCTTCCTGTGGAACCCACACTGCCCTCCGGATGGGCTGCACCATTCTTCTTCCCAGCCAACAGCGAATAGGTACATCTTTCTGTCCACTTTTTCTCCAGTGCTTGTATCCCTCTGTTTATTTTTTGAAGTTTTATTCACACACTATACAATCCATCCTAAGTAAACAGTGATTCCTGTATAATCATAGTTATGCATTCACCAGCACAATGTATATGAAGGTATTTCCATTTCTTCTGCAAAGAAAGAGGAAGAGAAAAAAATGAATAAAAAAATAAAAGATAGAAGAAAAATTAGAGTAAAATAAAATACAATGAGAAGGTCAGACAACACCACCACCAAGAGTCCCGTACCACTCCCTCAGATTTCTCCTGTTAGAGACTTTTAGCTTTGGTATGTTGCCTTTGCTACAGTTAGTGGAAGCATCTTACAGTGCTACTGCTGTAGACTCCAGTTTGCATTGACTGTATTTTTTCCCCTGTACCATCCAATTTTCAGTACCTTGCAATGTTGACATTCATTTTTTCTTCATTTAAAAACATTCTTATATTTGTACATTTGATCACCATTATTGACCACGCAAGATTTCACTAAGTTTCACAGTCCCGGTCTTCATCTTCTGTCTTTCCTTCTGGTGCCATACATGCCCCGAGCCTTCCTCCTTCAAGCGTACGCACACCCCTCCTTGTTCGGAGTACCTGCAGTACTGTGCCACCATCGCGCAGTAGTGTGCTGTGCATTTCTGGATCTGTACGGTCAGTCCTGATGAACCTGCTGTATTTCTTCATTATCAGACGCCTGACCTCTAACCTCTTTCTTTCTCAGCTGTAACTCTCAGTGTTTGCTCATCAGTGTTCGTGTTACGGGACCACACAGTGTTTGTCCTTTCGTTTCTCGCTAATTTCACTCACTGTAATGTCTGCAGCCTACCATTTTTGTCTTTTGGCTTTTATATGTCAAATTTTTATTTTTATTTCTCTCTCTCTCTCTTTTTACCCTTAACTGCTAGTCTTCATTTCTACACTCTTCTCCAAGCGTCTCTCTCCTGTCTTTTTCTATCTGCCTGTAGTGTTCCCTTTAGTATTTCTTGTAGAGCAGGTATCTTGTTCACAAACTCTCTCAGTGTCTGTTTGTCTGAAAATATTTTAAACTCTCCCTCATTTTTGAAGGACATTTTTGCTGGATATAGAATTTGTGATAAAGAGTTTTTCTCTTTCAGTATCTTAAATACGTCATACTGTATGTCTCATACTGTATGTCTCATACTGCATGTACTTCTCATCTCCATGGTTTTTACTAAAATTGTTTTAATTTTCCTTCTATCTTTTATTTATTTATTCATTTTTTTCTACTCTTCCTCTTTGCAGAAGAAATGGAAAATCCATACCTAGTTTTGTCAAGCGTCCCTTGTATGTGGTGGGTTGCTTTTCTCTGTGCTGCTCTGAGAATTCTTTGTCTTTGACGTTTGAGAATCTGATTATTGAGTGTTTGGAGTTGGTCTATCTGAAGCTATTCTGTTGGGGTATGCTGCGCTTCTTGGATCTATAATTTTATATCTTTCTTAAGAGACTTCATGTTGTCCTTCAGTTCCCTGAGACCCTGCTCATATCTTTCCATTCTTTTCCCAGTCTGTTCTTTTGTCTGTAGAATTTCCGATGTCTTGTCTTCTAGTTCCTGAATCCTTTCTTCTGCCTCTTCAAATCTGCTGTTGTATGTCTCCATTGTATTTTTCATCTCTTCTAGTTTGCCTTTCATTCCCATAAGTTCTGTCATTAGTTTTTTCAAGTTTACGAATTCTTCTTTATGATCACCCAGTGTCTTGTATCCTATAGCTCTTTGCCATGTTTTCCTTCAGTTCTTGATTTGATTTAAAAGATTTGTTCAAACACCTTTAATTAGTTATTCCAACTCCTGTATTTCATTTGAAGTGTAGGTTTCTGCCTTTGACTGGGCCATACATTTCTCCTAATGTGATTCGTAATTTTTCGTTGTCTGGGTGTCTGGTTTCCTTGTTTACCACAATCAGATTTTTCAAGACGGGCCCAGGTCTCAGGGGGAGGCTGTACTCAGTATCAGGTTTCCTTGAGGGTGAGACCCAGCAGGTTGTCAGACTTTCCCATGAGACTCCTAGACTCTGTGCTTTTACTGTCCTGCCCAGCAGGTGGCACTTGTCAATCCACCGCTCCCCACTGGTGTAAGGAGGTGCAGTGCATTTAATTCTCAGCAGACCCTGTCCCGGCCAGAGTGCCAGGGTGTCAGAAGCCAAGCTTAAGCTGTTTCTGGTGTGGGGGTGTTTTTTTTTGTTGCTGCTGTTGTGTTGTTTTTTCCTTTTCCCCAGGCCCTGGGATCTGAGTTTTCTGAGAGGGGGCTGTGAACTTGAGCTGGGCCCTTAACCCCCCCACCCTCCATTTCTTAGGGAAGACACGCTCTTTAGGGAATTACCTCCTTCACTTGAGTTTTTCCTTTGACTCTCTGACTATCTTAACTCTATCCTTGCCTGGGTCAGTGCTGACAAATGAAAATGCCTGAGGTTTTCTCTAATGAGCTACTAAGAATGAGAGGGGGCAAAAAGAAAAAAGAAAGATATCCACTTTTCAGAGCCAGTCACCAGTTCCCCGGTTTCACAAGTCAACCAGAGTTGGTACCAAGTTCTTTGTGCCCCTTTTCTTGGGACACAGCCCTTTTCCAGTATTCTGAGCTCTCCGGCCTCTAAAAGCCTGTTTTTATGTATTTGTTATTTTTTTTTTTGTCGGTCCCGCTTCCTGTCTACCGGGAGAGACATCAGGGTTCCTTTTCTGCTTGCTCTGGGTTTATCTGTGCTCATAGCTTGTATTCAGTAGTCCAAATGTGTTAATTAAAACTGCAGTTGGGGCTTGGTTGAGTTACTTTCCCTCATTCCAGGTAAGCTGCTTCTTTTTTCCACAGGGAAGTATTTCAGTGCAGCGTGCTGTGGCAGCCCGCTCCACAGTTTGGGGAACTTTGCTTATAGTTTATGCTGTGATCTCAGCCATTCCACCCATTCCGGACTGGTGTACGATGTGTGTCCCATCATGGATGTCCCCCGACAGTTGTTCCAGACTATTTACTAGCTGTTCCTGGCTATTTACTAGTTGCTTTAGAGGACTAACTAAATTGTACACCTCTCTCTCTAGTAGCATCTTTTTATTTTTGGAAAGTTTTCTTGAATTACAGTTTTTTTTTTTTTTCCCAAAGTTTTTATAGTTTTATTAATCCTCTGGTAAAATCTGCACAATCACAGTTCAAGTCACTGAAGAATCTTTACTCCTTTTTGCCAGCACCAACATTGGCCTTTGCAGTCCCCTTGACTTTCTTCATTCTGTTCTTGCATGTCTTTCACTGTTTTCTGGAGGTCTTTTTCTTCTCATACAGACCATGACTTGCAAGTCTGTGTGTGTTCATTTTTCTTTGCATAATCCCAGGAGTCATAAATCATGCCAAAGCCAGTTGTCTTGCCACCACCTAAATGGGTTCTGAATCCAGATACAAAGATGACATCTGGTGTAGTCTTGTACACTTTGGCTAGTTTTTCCCGAACGTCTTAGGTGCTGTTGCCTTTCCAGGGTGAAGAACATCAATGACCATTTGTTTCCGCTGAAGTAATCAGTTGGTCATGAATTTCCTGGTCCGGATGGTTACTGTGTCATTCATGATGGCGGGTGATCCTCAAGTAGCCAAAGAAGAAAAAAGCTTGAATTACAGTTTTAAAATATTCTGTTTCCTTGTTTTTATTTCTTCTTCAGGGACTCCAGTTATGTATATGTTGGGCTTTCTTTGCCTGTCTTCCATTTCAGTTTTCAACCATTTTCTCTGACACTTTTTACTTCTTTCTTTATCTCAAATTTATTCTTTCAGTTCTTTTCCTGCCTTTCTTCAATACCTTTAATATAATTTTCCTGTGAATTTGTTCTCCTTGGTATTTTATTATTTAGTCTTCATTCCTAACAAGATTTTCTGTTTCTTCTCTGAGCTAAATCAACTTTCATTTCATTTCTTTCTGTTTTTGGCCATTTCTGTTTTTAGTTTGATTTTTCCAGTTCATCTGGTGGTTTGTCAACTTGCAGCAGCCTTTTCCCAAATCTTCACCTGACTCCCTTACTTTAAGTCTCTTCTCAGTGTCACTTCCTCAGCGTTAGTCACCCCCAGTTCCCTCCGCCTCATCAGGTGCTGACCAGTCACCTTGTTCTGTATTTCCTCGTATCTCCCCATGGCACTTACCTCATGGATTGTACCGTGTGGTGCCATCTGAAATCACACTGCATGTTTATTTATGTGCACATTCACTTTCTGACGTTCATTTGTAAACTCCGTGGAGTCAGAGGCAACTGTGATGCAGGCCCAGGGTGGAGCAGAGCCAGCCCAGAGGCGGGCTTAGCCGGCACTCGCTGACCTGGGTTGTGGGCGGGCGGGATGACAGCGTGCTCACCGGTCAGCGGGTGACATGAGCTCCTGGCGCCCAGCAGTATGTGGTGGTGTTGCAGCCGCTGCACCATGCCGAGGTTGTTTTTACCAGGTCACAGCTGTTCTCGGGCCGAGCCACCACTGAGGGGAGACTGTGGCCTCTGTCTCGTGTGCCACACAGAAATGGTTAATTTGTGTGTTTGTTTTGCTAACAGGGACATTAAACCTGACAATGTCCTTTTGGACGCGAATGGTCATATTCGCCTGGCTGACTTTGGATCGTGTTTGAAGATGAATGATGATGGAACTGTATGTATTTTTTGTTGGAGATTTTCCACTTGGTTTGGGTTTTCCTCACAGTTAGAATGGGCTTAAGTTTTGGGTCTGAAGTACCGTGGACTGTGTTTGTGTGAATTAAAAAGATGCATTGGATTGTTTAAGAGACAGTTGAAATTTTCTATTTTGGGATTTATTTTTAAGTTTAAGCATCTTTATTGTTTTTTAGTGTTTAAAAGAGTAACAAGTATGCCTCCTAACTTTGGAAATTTTCACATTTCCTCAAATCCCTGGGCAGCCACAGCCTACCAGGGCCACGGCCAGCGAGGGCAACCCCTGGCAGCTTTCCTAAGGTGCCCGCCTAGGCCGCTCAGGTGGGCAGGCTCCTTTCCGTTTGGGGACAGGTAACTTCCTGTCAGCATTTTTTCTCTGGGGGGGTTGAGTGTCTACAATAGGGTCCTAGGTGCTCAGCCAGGGCCTGTTGGGGTCCTGCTGCGGAGCCCACGGTCACCCCTGGGTCGGCCACTGCTGGGAGCCCTGTGGCTGAGCGGCCTGTGCCTGCCGCCCCAGCTCTGCGCTGTCTGCTTCGGCAGCTGCTCCCGGAGGCCCCACTGCGTTTAGGGGTCTTCAACGTTCTCTCCGATGGCCACTCTCTCGGGTTTATCCTGACACATTTGGGAGTTTTTTCTTCTTTAAAACCTACACTGACCATAAAGTCCAAAGAAAACGCTTCTCCAAAAGAGGACAGTCCCTTTCTTACTAGCAGGCTTTCACGCAGCAGTATTTTAAAAGAACTCATCAAAGTAGCATCACTAGACAGTGTTTTAAAAGAAGTGAATGAAGTGATTTACTCACTTTCTTTCCACAAAACCAGCCTCTCATTCTTGCCACATATTGACTAATTGATACATGAGTGCTATCCCCAAATCCAGCCTTCTGATGACTAAACCAGTAGCCTTGATCTGAGCTCGAGCCTTGGTTCCCAGCTTCCCACGCTCATTGGGACATTGGCCCTGTGCCCCGAGCTGGCACCACCAGCCTCCCACTCTCCCCTGCACCCTGGGCGGCGTGGCTGCGTGCCGGAGGCGAACGCCCTGCTGATTCCTACTGACCAGGCGGCTCTCACCCCTGGGACCCTCAGCTGCTCCTCTTCTCAGGGATGAGCCAGGGAGCCTCAGGGGTGGCCCTCGCTGCCCTCATGCCCTGAGATGACGTATGATTTATTAACTTACAATGAGGACTATGTCCGCTCACAGGGTGGGGCTCCCGTGTGTCCACCGGCCAGTACACGCAGAGCCCCGGCCGTGTGCTCCCATGAGCCTCCTTGCCAGGAGGTGTTTGAGGAGCCTGGGCTCAGAGCTGGGGGCTCTGGTGAGGGGACACCACACCCAGCCTCTTTGTCATAGTTTTATCCTTAAAAGGCCCACTCTTGCTTCCTTGTCGAGATGTCACTGCATTCAGGCATGTATCTGCCAATTTAGGTAGCCTGGGAACTCATCTCTCCCTTTTAGGGGTCTGTAGTGACTTTTGTTGACATTGATGCTGACCTTCTGGAGGCCTGCCCCACTCTCGCTTTTCACCCAGCTTCCACCCGCTGTGCCTCTACCCCGTCAGACCAGGAGAAGTAGGGTCAGAAGCTGTCGTAAAGAACCTGTGGATCCCCGGGTCTTGGCCTCCAGTTTCCCCGTCCAGGGGCCACCTGCACAGCCAGTAACACCTGGTCCTACGTCCAGAGGTTCCAATTTGGGAGCCAGAAGGTGGGCTGTGTGGTGTCCCCTGGGACTTGTTAGAAATGCATCTTGGGTTCTGCCCAGAATCTGCATTTCAACAAGAGCGCCAAGGGCCCTCTGCTCCCATGTAAGCCGGGGAGAGCTGCCCTGGGGACACGTGGTCCCCACACCACACAGGGGCGGGCGGCAAAGGCCACCCACTGAGCAGCTGCGAGGGGTTGCCATTGGGGGGCGTGGCAGGCATCTGGGCATTGAAAAGTGGGGCGTGCAGGAGGGTCTCTTGCATTCTGGAAAGTGTGAGAGAATATTTATTTGTGTTGAAGTTCAAATTAGTAGATTTTTAAAATCCTGATCATTGGCCAGTTCTTCCATGACTGGTTCATTTTTTGTTCCCCCTACTTTGGAGACAACCGTTGGAGACAAGAATTGAAGATGTGGGGCTCCCTCAGACACGGCCTTCTCCCCTCAGGTCCAGTCGTCTGTGGCCGTGGGCACCCCCGACTACATCTCGCCGGAGATCCTGCAGGCAATGGAGGACGGCATGGGCAAGTACGGCCCCGAGTGCGACTGGTGGTCCCTAGGGGTGTGCATGTACGAAATGCTGTACGGAGAGACACCGTTTTATGCAGAGTCACTCGTGGAGACCTATGGAAAGATCATGAACCATGAAGTAAGCCTTGGTGTGCCCACAGCCTGTTCCTTCCTAGTCCCTGGGCCCAGAGTGGGGAGCTGGGCTAGGGGGCTGCTGATGATGAAGTCAGAGATGGCGGGTTAGGGCCAGGCTGGAGGTGCTCAGACAGAGCAGAGATCTGGGAGCGGTGCGCAGTAGAACCGGCGGGCGTGGGCAGGAGGGGAGGGGAGAGTCGGGTATGACACCCGGTTTTCTGCTTTGGACACCTGGGTGGAGGCTGGTGGGGTTGACTGGGTGCAGAATCCCTGGAGGAGACGTGGGCTTCGTGGAAAGATGCGGACTTTGGGGTGTGAGGTGCGGCTGGCCAGGTGGAGAGTCCATGGGGCTCATCCGTTAGAGGCCAGCGCTGTCCCCGTCTGATCTCCCAGAGCTCAGCTGTCGTCAGCGCTGACAGAATGCAACAGAGTCCTTTGTCCTTTCTTCTCCCTTTTCCTCTTATCTTTTTTCCCCTCTCTAGAGTGTCCTTTTTTTTTTTGCTTTGATGTTGCCTTTCCTCTTTCTTTCCGTTGTTTTCTTTCTTTTTTTTATTTCCTCTTCCATCTGGTATTTTTGACATCTGCTTGCTTTTTCTTTGTTCTCCTTAGTGGAGAACATCTTTCTAATGCCTGTTTCACCGTCCCTCCCAGTATGCTTATAGTAGTCGTCTTTCCCTGGTCCCCTCCCCATACCCCAGAAACGTCCCTGGGCGGGTGCTGGCCTGCCCTCAGCTGCTCTCCCGCTGTTGCTCGTGACAGAGCAGCTTAGCGCTCTCTGTGCTGAATGTTGTCCATCTAACCCCACTCAAAGCAAAAGTTACACTTCTGAAAAATACTCTCCCCAAAGTGGAAATATATTTTTTTCATTTGTAAATTAATATGTACTTCCTATGAAAACGTCAGTGAATGCAGAAGTGCATAGAGTGGACGGTGACGTCCACCCGGAGCTGCGCAGCCTGGGTGCCCCCCCAGTAGGGCCCCATCAGGGATGTTTTGTGCACTTCTCACCCCTCCACACCAACCCCGTCATGGGCGAGAGGGGTGAGGCCCAGGGGTGGGGGGCGCAGAGGCAGCAGCGGTGCCAGGCCAGGCTGCAGGCTGTGTGGGTCTGTTTTAGTAGACGGCATCATCTGCACACAGCCAGGTTTTTTGTTGATGTTTTTGACGTCTTTGCACATCGTCACGTGGAAATGGACCGTCCTTGCATGCAGTGTGTGGACTAGGCCTTTTTTAACGAGTCTGTTTTTGGGGGGCATGTGGGTAATGTGCCTTTTTTTTTGGTTAAGATAGAATGTTACTGTGAACATGTTATGTTTCCTGTTAGACTGTTTCTGTGGAATAAATTTCTAGAAGTGCAGTGGCCACAGACGCTGGTAAAGTGCACTTCGCCAGAGCTGTGCAGGTCACTCCCAGCAGCGTGTTGCCAACAGGCCTTGCCACTTTGCCAGGTGAAAACTTACTGCTGTGTTAATGTTCGTGCAACATGGTAACGAGCCTGCCATGAATAAAACCTGTAAGACTAATCAGTTTCTAATTTGCCTTTCTGGAATTAAAATTCATTAGCACTGGTTTATACTTAGTTACCGTGAAAAAAAAAAAAAAAAACAAGGACGGTTGCTTTGGAGCTATCGTTGCTACACCTTCAATTTTTCTAAATGTGCCTCAACCCTCAGGAGCGATTCCAGTTCCCGTCCCACGTCACAGATGTGTCCGAAGAGGCGAAGGACCTCATTCAGAGGCTGATCTGCAGCAGGGAGCGCCGTCTGGGGCAGAACGGGATCGAGGACTTCAAGAAGCACGCGTTCTTTGAAGGTCTGAACTGGGAGAATATTCGAAACCTGGAAGCACCTTACATCCCAGATGTCAGCAGCCCTTCTGACACGTCCAACTTCGATGTGGATGATGACGTGCTGAGAAATACTGTAAGTGAGAACCATTCTATTTGCAGGGTTATGTTGAAGGTGTTGCTTATCCAGGTAGTAAATCTTAGGACTGCACCCATTTTTGGAAAGTTTGGCAACTGTCTAAAGAACGTGCACCCTGTATTCCACCCGTCACTGTGATCATGAAACCCTTGAGAGAAAATGAGGGATTGCTCAGTTTGAGTAAAATTGAGTTAAATAATTCTGGTTTTGGACCTCATTGGAGATCCTTCTGCTTTTGTGTCCATTATGCACTACCTTTTCAAAGCACAGCACACACACCACTTCAGAGCATCACTGCATCCCTGCCTGTGTTTAGACTTAAAGACCTAAGGCTTGGCCTGGGGATCGGCCCGCGGGCAGCATGTGGGCCTCTGGGCTTCTGTCCATGGCTCACACGTTCCCCCGCTCTGAGAGCTTGTTGAATCTTTGTACATTTTATGTTTTCAGCATCTGGGTTTATTTTTCTTTATGCAATAGGAGTTCAGGAGTGACAGTGATGATATACGGATTTTGAGTTTTTCCACTGACATTTAAGATCATGACTTTTCCAAGTTGGTTGTCAGCTCCGAGACTTGTCTGCAGTTTGCTCTGGTTTGGGCTCTTGTCTTCTCTTGTCTTGACTTGACTTGTCTTGGCCAGTGCAGGCAGCTGTCCTCACTGATGCAGAAGTTAGTTAGTGCCTTTGGTGTAGTAGTAGTTTGCTCACATGTTGTAAAATAATTTTGGTCTTATCAGACCCAACCTTTTTAGTGCATAGATATGACTTAGGGGAGAGAGAATGTGAGATTTCAGCAAACGAAAGGGACGTTTTTGTTACTTCTTAGCTTAGGAAATTGTTTAAATAAAATAGTATCTCCACTGTATATGTTTTATCTCTTACAACCTCTTGAAAGGAATGGCCTTGGGAAGACTATTCATTGTTTAACATTTTCAGTGAGGAACAGAGGTTCTTCAGGAGACAGTATTAAGTACCCCTTGTAGCTACTGAAAAAGTCATCTATTTGCACTTAAAACTTGCTCTGGTGGCTCCAACATTCAAATTAAGATCTGAACTTTGGTAGAGTCCACGAGGAGAAAAGACTGAGAAAAGTACTGTTGTTGATGAAACAGTCTTTCCTAGACTCTGGAGAAACTTCCCCAGGTAGATTATAACTTTTGTTTCATTTTGAATAAAGAAGGATCCTCAGACGGAAAAGGAAGTTGTAACGAACCTACCTGGAGTAGTCTGGCCTTGGGTCCCAAATCTCCCTCTGCCTCTGGCCTCTGTCCTACGCCAAGAACGCGGGCGTCCCCAGCCCCCTGCTCACCCCCAGAGGGGCCCCTGAACCACTGCGGGCTCCGCTTGGGACCGTGCTGTGCCGTGGCTCTGTGGCCTAAACCAAGTTTGAAAATCACTAGCCTGGTTCAGGTATGGCCTTAGGCCTTTGTCATCATCAGAATCAGCACGCTTGCCCTCGGAGCTGCACTGAGCACGCGGTGGACAGAGCCCGGGGTGGAAACAAGACCCCCAGTGCCGCCGCCACGGAGCCCACACTCCAGAGGTCCATGCGGCTCTCCTGGCTGCCCGCGACACTCGCCGTAGCCGTGGCTAACACTCCTTCCTCTTTCCCCATGTTTGAACAAAGGTTTCATTTATGTTGTGTGTGTTCTTATGCAGGAAATATTGCCTCCTGGTTCCCACTCAGGCTTTTCTGGATTACATTTGCCATTCATTGGTTTTACGTTCACAACGGAAAGGTGAGTGTGGGTTCCTCATTCCCCACGGAGTCCCCCAGGGCTGGACGGGCAGTCCAAGGGTGTGCAGCTGTGGCGGCAAGGGGAAGTCTTGTTCCCGAGAGAAGCGGGGGGGGTTTCTGTCCTTTAAAATTGCACACCTGATGGCTGCATGGAATCAGTCAGAGCAGGGGTTGGCAGACTTTTTCTATAGAGGGCCAGCTAGTAAATATTACAAGATGTTTGTGTCGGCAAGGTTGGTTCTGAGAAAATCAGCAAAGCCACAGTGCCCACAGCCAGCTGAGAGCCACTTTCGTCAGCACACTCCGCTTGCTCTGGGGAGAGCTTTGGCCTCAGCTCGGTGGTTTCCGTCAGGCGGGGCTGGAGCTCAGGCCCCGGCAGAATGAAAAATCTGAAGCGTCAAGGGTGTGGCTCCCACGTGACTCCAGCCTGCGGCCTGGACCTGTCAGCTCTTGTCCCGAGTGGGCCTCCCGGCACAGCCACGCTGCCGGAGCCCTTCCACCTTGCTTTTGAAAGGCAGCTTCATCGTGTGCAAAGGAAGCGCACAGGATTTGATGCCAGGGTCTAGCGGCCAGTACCTGAGCTGATGGACATTTCTGCAGGAGCAGTGATACTTCTGCTTGAGCTTTTTTTTTTTTTTAATCAAATTCAGTTTTATTGAAATACATTCACATACCATACGGTCATCCATGGTGTACAATCAACTGTTCACAGCACCATCATGTAGTTGTCCATTCATCACCCCAATTCATCTTTGAACATTTTCTTTACATCAGGAAGAATCAGAATAAGAATAAAAAATAAAAAGGAAAAAGAACACCCAAACCATCCCCCCACATCCTATTTTTCATTTAGTTTTTGTCCTCGTTTTTCTACGCGTCCGTCCATACACTACATAAAGGGAGTGCAATCCACAGGGTTTTCACAATCACACTCTCACCCCTTGTAATCTACATTGTTATACAGTCATCTTGAGGAGTCCAGAAGGGTTGGACTTGGATAGTTTCAGGTATTTACTTCTAGCTATTCCAAAACATTAAAACCTAAGAGATGTTAAGAATGCCCACCGGAGTGACATAAGAATGTCCACCAGAGTGACCTCTCGACTCCATTTGAAATCTCTCAGCCACTGAAACTTTATTTCGTTTCATTTCTCATCCCCCTTTTGGTCAAGAAGATATTCTCAATCCCATGATGCCGGGTCCAGATTCATCCCCGGGAGTCATATCCTGCGTTGCCAGGAGATTTACACCCCTGGGAGTCAGGTCCCACGTAGCGGGGAGGGCAGTGAGTTCACCTGCCCTCCCCGCTCACTGAGGTGGCTCAGTTAGAGAAAGGGCCACATCTGAGCAGCAAAGAGGCCCTCAGGGGGAGATTCAGGCTCAATTATATGCAAGTTTCTGTTTCAGCTTTTAGAATGTCACTTGGTGTGAGAGGCCAGGGTTAAACTGTACTTAAGCCAGAGTGATAGCCAGTACCTTCTAGAGCACAGGAAGCTTTCTGGGATGCGGTAGATGTTGCCGTATTAATCCCTAGTGTAGAGGTTCAGGTCCTTTGCAGTCACCCCAGCTCAGCAGGGTGATTGGCAAGCATGCGGGTCCCAGAGCCCCCTTCCTGAGATTGAGCCCACATTGTGGGGACAGCACTGGGCTCTGGGACCACCCTTGGAGAAACACTGACCAGGCCCTCTGTCTGGATTCAGTGACTTAGAAATAAGCTGTAATGTGTGTGCTGGCTGCCTTTTTTTGAAGCCAACATAAGAACACAAAAAAACTTTTCCCCCAAAAAATTGTCATGTAAAAAGCTCAGCAGGACTAAATAACTCATGAAACAGTCCAGCAACTGAGCTGTTAAATGAGCCGCCGGTCCATGCCTGTGGCGTGTGCCCACGTGTGTGCTGCAGCCCACAGGTCCCTGAGGAGTGTGCTTGTCCCCGTGCTAGAATGGGTGGGGACTCTTGAGGGTTGTGTGGACTGCGGGTGAAGCAGGTGAGCCCCAAAAGGTGGAGCGACTGTCCTGGGATCATTCCTCCAGGCAACGGCAGAGCCAGGAAGCCCCGGTGTGCACGCTGCTCCGGCTGCCCCCGCGCCTCAGTGCCCCCCTGCGACCTCGCGCCCCCCACGACCTCGGTGCCCCCCCTGACCTCTGCCCCTGAGGCCTGCTAGCTGCTGGCTCTGTTCTAGCTCAGCTCCATAGGCAAAAAATATCTTTTGGGTTTTACATTTCTCGTTAAGTATAACTGATGATTTAGAAATTAAATTTCCCCTCCTTTGCGGAGGCATTTTCTTTTGAGGAGCTCAGCATCCTCAGCCTCCCATTGATCATCTCATCATTTGCAGTTAGGAAACTCTTGTTTAATCTTGCCTCCTTATGCAAAGTGTTTCCACAGGTATTTTGTTTGCCAATTTAAAAAGACTTTATCTTTCACCCCAGGAAGTTTTTAAATGCTAATTAAATCACTGCCAAGCTTCAGTCGATGAGAAAAGCCTGTTGCACTGTTTTGCAGCTGTTTTTCTGATCGAGGCTCTCTGAAGAGCATAATGCAGTCCAACACATTAACCAAAGATGAGGACGTGCAGCGGGATTTGGAGAATAGCTTGCAGATTGAAGCTTATGAAAGAAGAATACGGAGACTCGAGCAGGAGAAACTGGAGCTGAGTAGGAAGCTGCAAGGTGAGTGGGAAAGACACGTGCAGGCCGGGCGGTGGCCACCACCATGGTGGGCGCGTCCCTGCAGGCTTCTCCCCCAGTCGTCAGCATCCACACGCGGGCCCTGCCCATGCTGGGTCCCCCCACCCCCCGAGTCCACACGCGGGCCCTGCTCATGCTGGGTCCCCCCACCCCCAGAGTCCACACGCGGGCCCTGCTCATGCTGGGTCCCCCCACCCCCCGAGTCCACACGCGGGCCCTGCTCATGCTGGGGTCCCCCCCCCCCCAAGTCCACACGTGGGCCCTGTTCATGCTGGGGTCCCCCCACCCTCAGAGTCCACACGCGGGCCCTGCTCATGCTGATCCCCCCTCTTCTTCACAGAGTCCACACAGACAGTTCAGTCCCTTCATGGTTCAACTCGTTCCCTGGGAAATTCAAACCGAGATAAAGAAATCAAAAAGCTAAATGAAGAAATAGAGCGCTTGAAGAATAAAATAGCAGGTGAGTGTTTTAAAGTGTAGCCACCAAGTTCTCAGCATTAGTCTCTTCAAAGAAAATTTTGAGAGTCTTTTTCATGTGAAAAAGAAGGAAAATGCTTCAGCAAACTTTCTTTAGAGTTCTAGTATTTTGTCAATATAGTTAAAATTACTTCCTCCAACTTGCTGGGTTCTAATAGTATAAGTAATTTCATAGTTACCCACTAGGATCAATACCTGATATTTTATCCACAACACCCTCAGGATATGCTGTTTTTCTGTCTTCATTTTCCTCTCGGCAGCCCTGAGAATAAATTGCCGTAACTTATTTCTGCCTTTCTAAAGCTTGCCTCAGCAGCTGTGCCTACTGTCAGTATTTTAGGTGCTGGATTTATTGTAACCATCATTCTTTTGTGGTTCCTTAGTTATCAAAGCTTCTAAAGACAAATAGTTTTTAAGCCTTAACTCTTAACGTGACACGGGTTGGCTGTGCACTTGGCAGTCATCTCCAGACACACCTTGGACCTGTCACCCTCGCGTGTCCTGTCTGGAACCCCAGTCTCCTGCTCAGAAAAGGGCTTCGAGGTGATTACTGAGGAGAGCCTCAGTGGCCCCGTGGTAGCAGGGACCAGGCGCTGGCCAGGCTGCTCTCCGGGAATGAGACATACAGACACATGCCGTCCTAAACTCAGCCTCTGGGGGAAGGTAGCTGCAGGCGAGTGATTAGAGTAAAGTCCAGGGACTCGATGTTACTGTCATGTGTACTGTTAGGTATGCGAGGCCTGTGTGCGTGACACTTTCATGTGTGTGTGTGAAAATCAAAATAGCCTCTAAATGAAAAAGGTTGTTATAAAATACTAATTTACTATCAGTACATAAGGTAACAAAGTTTTGGTTGTTCCTACGTGTAAAGGAAAACCGTCTATTTTCTCCTTTGCCCAGATTCAAATAGGCTCGAACGACAACTTGAGGATACAGTGACCCTTCGCCAAGAGCACGAAGACTCCACACATCGGCTGAAAGGACTAGAAAAGCAGTACCGCGTGATGCGGCAGGAGAAGGAGGACTTTCACAAGGTAGCCAAGGCACTGCGTGCTGTGCAAGAACGGGTTCAACGACCCTGCTGAGCTTTTGAGATGGGGTTCGTGCAGGTGTAGACAGCTCCCCCACCCCACCCCCACCCTGGTGTGTACTTGCAGCTCACAGGTGCCTTGCGTCCACTCACTGGGCAGTGTCCTCCTCAGTCTCCTCTCCACCTGCAGAGGAAGCCAGATTTTCCCCCACTGTAATGTGAGGAAAGGGGGCTCGAGGGCGGGAAGGGGTCCTTGTGTCTCGGTGTCCACAGGCACTGGCTCCCACCCCTCCCACTCGCCCCGCTGCCTGCCTCTCAGTGACTGCCTGGATGCAGAAGAGAACTGCTGCTACCTGTGGGTGCCCCCGAAAGGCCTGCATGAAATGCTTTCAGTGAGATGCGGCACCCTGTGCTCAGGTGCCGGTAGGTTCAGGCCACTCTTAGGTTCGCTGACACACATAGTGTGTGATCTGTTCTCTAAACTGCACATGACTTCAAAACCACATTGTTTCCAAAGCCCGCCTGCGGGGATTCGTCCGTGCGTCCCAGGTGGGGACGGTGGTGGCTCCCTGGCCGGAGGGTCTCTCCTGGGCTGGAGCTGGTGCTCAGCCCCGGGCCCCAGGTGGGTTTCTTCCGGACCACACGGGGCTTTCTCCAGGAAGGGGAGTTTTTGGAAAGGCAGCCATAATCTGTAATCAGCCTTTGCTATCGCTTTCACCTCCTTAATATGGTAGAAAACTGTACTTGGAGCCTTCCAAATTTCTGTTATGCAAATGAAAAATGTATGCAATTCTTTTTATTCAGCAACTGGTTGAAACTTCAGAGAGATTAAAATCCCAGGCCAAAGAACTCAAAGATGCCCACCAGCAGCGGAAGCTGGCTCTGCAGGAGTTCTCGGAGCTCAGCGAGCGCATGGCGGAGCTCCGCTCCCAGAAGCAGAAGGTGTCCCGGCAGCTCCGGGACAAGGAGGAGGAGATGGAGGTGGCCCTGCAGAAAACGGAGGCGATGCGACAGGAAGTGCGCCGATCCGAGAAGGCCAGGAAGGAGGTAGCTGTTAAGATATTTCAGGGATCATATGATCTTAATAAAACACCCTTGACAACTTGGGCTGTGTTACATAAATTACTTTAAAATGGATCCCGAGTCTTATGGAAAGCCAAGTAAGTTGATCTGCCAAGCATTCTTTCTGTGGTTCTCACCCTTAAAACTCTATTTTGCAATTATTAACAGAGGTTCCTGTAATACTAATTTTTAAAATTCCCTTTTGATGTAAATAGAGGTGCTCACGCATGCCGGACCTGGTAAAACCGCTCGGGCTGAGCTGAGGCAGGGCAGAGGGGCGCGTGGGCACCACGGAGGGCGGCGGGAAGGAGGAGAGGAGAGCAAGGCTCAGCTGAGGCAGCTTTGAGCCGGCTGCCGGAGAGCAGTGGTTCTGAGCCGTCTTGGTTTCCAGACCCCATTGTGCTCTTAAAAATTATAGAGGGCCCCAAAAAGCTGTTGTTTATTTAGGTTATGTATCTTAGTGTTTACCATTTTAGAAATTAAAACTGAGAAAGTTGTTAGATAATTCATTTGAAATTACAGTAATAAACCCTATTACTAGTTAACCTAAATGAAAGTAACTATTTTCCAAAACAAAAGATTATTTAGTGAGAAGAGTGGCTTTTTTTTAAAAAAAAAAACATTTTTGCAATTTTCTCTAATGTCTGGCTTAAACAGCTGGGCTGTCACATCTCTTTCTGCATTCAATCTGTTGTGGTTGTTTTAGATTAAGTGTATGAGCAATGCTGGCCCCCACTGATAGACAACTGGGAAAGGAAGGGTGCTGGGCCCCCGAGGCTTCTCAGAGCCCGCCGTGACAGTTGCTGCCCTGGGCATGCTGAACGAGTCCTGTTCTCACCGGGTGACGTCGTTTAAGCAGCACTTAGTTTACAGTCTATTAAAATCCGACACCATAATTATTGGAAGGCCTGGAAGCACCTGTTCTTTTGTTCCTTATAAGCTCAGGGCTGTCATTTGGCCTCAAAATGCCTATTTATTTTCTTCTTAGACATTTTATTTTGTAACACAAATATATTTGGAGAAATAGCTGACTACAACTCAAGTTAGTGAAACCCCTAATTAAGAATTAGTGTTCCAGTTATGGATGAAATTATCTGAAATCTGGGATTTGATTTAAAATAATTAGGAAGGCAGAGTATAGAAGACAAGATGGCCTCCAGCTGGTAGCTGGGTGGGTGGTAGGTACCTGGGGCTTGTTAGACTAGTCTGCCTCCTTTAGTGCAGGGTTGAAATTTTCCATTAAAAATAGGAATGAGTCCGTGTTCTGCAGATATCAGAAGTATTTGCTTTCAGAAATCAGAATTCTTTCTTGAATTTTAATCCCAGATTACCAATTTAAATTAGAATTTCAACTTGTTTAATTATCATTCCAATTCATCCCTTAAGTATATTTCTCAGCCTTTAACTTCTGATGAAATGTGAAGAAGGGTGAAGAAAAGCAAAGACTGACGTCTCATTCACTTCGAGGTTCTTCTGCAGAGAGAGCTGGTGGCCGCCTGGCCTTGCCTTATGCTAATAACGGGGCTTTTCCCCTCTAGCTGGAGGCTCAGCTCGAGGACGCCATCGCCGAGGCCTCTAAGGAGCGCAAGCTTCGCGAGCACAGCGAGAGCTTCTCCAAGCAAATGGAAGGCGAGCTCGAGGCCCTCAAGGTAGAGCTTGCTTAGATCTTCCTTCTTAACTGAGGGAGAAAAGACTTTCGCCCTCACCCTCTGGTGGAGATGGCCTTGAACGGTACGTCTGTCAGAGCTGCGCTTTATACGAGGAGTCGTGTAGATGAGACGCAGGGAGTATGGAAAAGCGGTCGGGCGTGAAGCCTGCCTTCATTATCGTGTCTTGCTTTTAAAACCAAGTATGTTTATTATATGCAAGTTCCAGGCGGTTACGTTAAACCCTGGTAAGCTCTTCAGACCTCCTTCCTATCCTGACTTTGTAAATCCAGCAGAGGCCAGTGAGAAAAAGTCCTTAGAGCCAGCTGGGGCCATGCTGGAGAGGCCGCAGGGCGGCACGGAGACCCGGGCAGGAGCCAGGGAAAGCCGCGTGTGGCCGGCGTGTCCGCGGGGCCCAGCAGGCCCTCTGGTTAGCGTCGTGCAATCTCGGTGCACTGGCTTGGCCCCCTGAGCCTTAGTTCCCTCGTGTGTACATTGGAGACCATGAGTCTTCTCTCTTCCTGGCGTCTAAGCCGTTGCGAGTCATTGTGTCTCCCTCCAGCACATCCCCGAGGTCCCTGCCTCTCTCCTCACCTTTGCTACCACCCTGGTCCGGCCGCCACGGGGCGCTGTCTGCCAGGACTTGTGCAGTGCCTCATGCTTGAGCCTCCTGGTGCTTTCTTACTCGTCCATGCTCTCTGCAAAGCAGCCCGAGTGCGCTCGTTTTAATGGGGGCACATCACTGCTGGAGGCCCACCAGCCTTGGCAGCCTCGTCTCCAGCCCTCTCCCCAGTCAGACCTCACCCCACCCACACTGACGTCTGTCTGCTTCTCGAGCAGCGCAAACTCCTGCCCCTCCCTCCCTCTCATCCTTGCTATTTGTCCTCACAGCCTGTCATCTCAACTCACACGTCATCTCTGCACAGATGCCTTCCCATGTGGGTTGCACCCTTTCCCCTATTCTTTACGTTATCTTGTGTTACTGTGTTCTCTGTGGATTTACTTGTTCGTGTCGGTCTCCGTGACACCAGAGACCTCTTGTAACCCTGGTACTCGGAAGGGTGCCTGCCATGCGGTCCACCTTCAGAACCGGGGAGTGGGAGCAAGCGGGCAAAGACCACCCTGAGACTGAGTGCGACACAGACATGAGGGGTCCCGGGCGGATCTGGGCATGTCCCCTCTGCCAGGCAAATACTGTCACCCCTTAAAGATGAGAGCCACGTGTACACGAGGTCGAGAAGTCCTTGGCACAGTGCCAGGCCTACGGTCGACACTCTGGAAACGCGAGCTGTACCGTGTGAGGGTCAGCGAAGCCGCGTTTGCAGAGTGCCTGCACGTGTTGGGGTGCGGTGCCATCGTGACACTGGAAAATAAAACACGTTTATTTTAACCTTTATCATCAGACAAAGCAAGGAGGCCGGGGGCCTAGTGCCACCTTAGAACACCAGCAAGAGATTTCTAAAATAAAATCGGAGCTGGAGAAGAAAGTTTTGTTTTATGAAGAGGAATTGGTCAGACGTGAAGCCTCCCATGTGCTAGAAGTCAAAAATGTGAAAAAAGAGGTGCATGATTCAGAAAGCCACCAGTTGGCCCTGCAGAAAGAAATCTTAATTCTAAAAGATAAATTAGAAAAGTCAAAGCGAGAACGGTAAGTTTTCTTGAGTTACTCAGTGTAGAGAGTGCAAGTTTATATCAAACCATAGATTAATATTACAACATTGTGAATTTTAAAATCTTTTCTCTCCCTTATCTTTTCAGGCATAATGAAATGGAGGAGGCAGTAGGTACAATAAAAGATAAATACGAACGGGAAAGAACAATGCTATTTGAAGAAAACAAGAAATTAACTAGTGAAAATGAAAGGGTAATCTAAAATATCTCAGTTATCACTTTGTGTAGGATTGTGATTTTTTTCATTCTTAAGTCTGAAATTTGGTGTATATTTTAAAGGTTTTAAGTTTTAAACGCTGTAACGGGTTTGATCTTTTAAATGTCACGTCTTCATTCAGTTATAAACTGCTTAATACCTGAAATCACTAGCTCTATCACCTTTAGGTTCAGATTTGAAATAAAGTCTGACTTAAGTTAGGACTATCAAAAGACAGAGGCTGGAAGAAATTTTAGACTCAGGTTGGAAAACATTTCATAAAGAGTAAAGAAAACTTTCAAAATTGTCATAAGAATTTGTAGTTTTAATGATGCTAATGTCATATTCAGAGGATGCCAGATTAATCAGTTGTGTGGTGAAATTGTTTGATTTCAGCTTTGTTCCTTTGTGGATAAACTAACAGCTCAAAATAGGCAGCTGGAAGATGAACTTCAGGATCTGGCAGCCAAGAAGGAGTCGGTCGCCCATTGGGAAGCTCAGATCGCGGAAATCATTCAGTGGTGTGTGGGGGCAGGACTGGGTTAACCCTGTCCGCGAGGGTGCCCGCGTGCTCCCGGCCAGCCAGCGCCCACTTAACCCCGTCCGCGAGGGTGCCCGCGTGCTCCCGGCCAGCCAGCGCCCACTTAACCCCGTCCGCGAGGGTGCCCGCGTGCTCCCGGCCAGCCAGCGCCCACTTAACCCCGTCCGCGAGGGTGCCCGTGTATTCCCAGTCTGCCTGATTTCTCTTAACCTCAAAGCTGAGTTTCGTAGTTTCTGTCCTTAATGCTGTGCATGGTTCCTCAGGGTTGAGGCACAGCTGCCCCCTCCCCACCTTCTCTGGGAAACCAAGGCAAAGCCTCTTTGACAACTGTGCATAGAGCTAGGGAGACGAGGAGAGGAGGCGGATTTAGTGTGCAGGCTGACCAGGATTTGGAGCTGACGCGGGCTGGCCTGAGGCCGGTGGGCAGAGTCATCTCACTGGTCTCTGCCCGTGGGCACTGCGCTTTTGAAGCTGGAACCCCATACTTCCCTGCCCTCCTCCAGGGTCAGCGACGAGAAAGACGCACGGGGCTATCTTCAAGCCCTTGCTTCCAAGATGACCGAAGAGCTGGAGACTTTGAGGAGTTCTAGTCTGGGATCAAGAACACTGGTAGGTTTTCCCCTAAGCCCTGCATTTTTACTATAATATTCATAAATGTTTTATTCTAAGTATGAATGTGGCAGTTAAGTACTACTCACCTAATTTTGGTGATGCCAGAGACTTGTTTCAACTTTTAATTTATTTATGCTTTCAAACTTAAGAATAGTTCCAAAAATAATACAAACCCCACACAGAGAACTCCAGCTTACCTCTGCCTCCCCCATGCCCAGAGCCTCCAGTTTTAACATTTTGCCGCATTTGCTGTAGCATTCTATCTAGCCATTCATCTACCTATCCATCTCTGTCAATCAGTTTTCTGAACCGTTGAGTGTAGGTTAAATTCATCATGCTTCTTGAATATTTAATACTGCCATTTCCTAAGTACAAGGATATTCATTATGTAATCCCTTAAGTGTAGTTACCAAGTTCAAGAAATTTAAATTGAATTGAATCCTACAGTCTGTGTTCCAAGTTTTTCATATGTCTCCATAATGTCCTTTAAAGCCTTTTCCCCTCCCTGGCTAGATCCCACCCAGAATCATGTGTTGCATTTAATTGTGGGAACAAATAAACAACATCAACTTTGCCATCCCAGCCACTCCCAAGCATATCAGTCAGAGGATTCCTCACATTCACAGTATCGCGGTGCCCTCACCACCGCCCACTGCTAAAACTTTCCAGTCTCCCCAAGCAGAGACCCCACCCCCATTACGCATCAGCTCCCCATTCCTTGCACCCCGCGTGCCCCCCCAAACTTTGGCCACCAGTACTCTAATGCTTGCTCATTCTCCAGTATTTTGTTTGTAGTTACCATGGGACTTAACTTTAGCATACTAAAGCTTGCTTAGATACAACTTAACTTCAGCGGTATACACAAACTATGTTCCTACACCCCTCCAGCCTCCCACTGTTACGTATGCATTATGAGTCCAAAACCACTGATTCCTCATTATCTTTTATGTATTTGCTTTTTAGATTCTGTAGGAAGTAAAAAGTGGTGATAGATGCAAGCCAAAATGCAGTACACTGGCATTTATATCTACCAATGTCATTACCCTTATTGAATATCTTCATTCTTTGTATAGTTTTGATTTATTGTCTATTGTCCTTTCCTTTCAACCTGCAGAACTCTCTTTAGCATCTCTTTCAGGGCAAGTCTAATAATGGTGAACTCCTTTAGCTTTTGTTTATCTGGAAGTGTCTTAACATCTCCCTCATTTTTGAAAGACAGTTTTGCCGGTTGTAAAATTCTTGGTTGGCAGTTTTTGGCTTTCAGCACTTTAAATTTGTCATCCCACTGCCTTCTTGCCTCCATGGTTTCCGATGAGAAATTAGCATTTAGTCTTACGGAGGCTCCCTTGTATGTAAAACGCTAACTTCTCTCTAGTGGCTTTCCAAATTCTCTGTTTATCTTTGGCATTTGACAGTTTGATTATAACGTATCACCGTGTGGGTCTATTTGGATTTATCTTTTTTAGAGTCCATTGAGCATCTTGGATATGTATGTTCACGTCTTTCATTACATTTGGAAAGTTGTCAGCCTTTATTTCTTTGAATATTCTCTCTGTTCCTTTCTCATTTTCTTCTTCTGGGATTCCTACAATGCGCATATTGTTAGGCTTGATGGTGTCCACAGGTTCCTTAGGCTCTGTTCACTTTTCTTCATTTTTTCTTCTTTCTGTTCCTTAGGCTGGATGATTTCACTTGTCTCATCCTCAGCTTCACTGATTCTTTCTTCTGCCAGCTCCCATCTGCTGTTGAACCCCTCTAGGGAACTTTCTCTTATTGTGGTCTTAGCTCCGTTTGGTTTCTTTTCATGATTTCTACTGATATTCTCATTGTGTTCATCTGTTGTTTTCCTGATTTCCATTTGTTCTTCGTCCGTGTTTTCCTTTTGCTCTTTGAGCATATTTAGGACCATTGTTTTGAGTCTTTGTGTAGACTGTCCCAGGTCTGGTCCTCCTCACTGATGATTTTAATGCTTGTGTGTTTTGTGATCTTTTGTTGAAACCAGGACATTTGTTGCATGTCCTACAGCCATCCCGTGCTCCAGGCAGCTACTGGACTGCTCCCATGCAGCGTCCTGTAGGAGAGCTCGGTGAGCCGCCTTCTCCAGGCAGGGAAAAGTCTGGGATGGCTAGTCCCTCAGGCCGCAACCGGACAGATCGGGCCAGTCCTACCTGCTCCCAGCATGTGCACAGGGGTTACCCTGCTCCCTCCAGAACCAGGATCAGGGACCCGCACTGGGAGTCCAGGCCGGCTCCACACTGAGCAGTGAGGGGTGGGGGTGCACCAGCCAGGAACCCCCCAGGGCCTTCCGCTGCTAAGTGGCCTTTTTCTTGATCTGGCGCTCACCCTGTTACTGCAGTCCTCAAAGTGTTTTCCGGAGCTTTGAGAAAGTGGTTCCTGCCAGTTCTTGCTGGTTGTTCAGAGTGTCTGTGGGCGTAGAGCCCTGAGGGGCTCAGTCCCCCGGCTTCACTGGGGCGGGGCCGGTGGAAGGCAGGAGGCCCCGTGTCTTGTCAGCTGGCTGGAGGGCACGGGTCCTCTCCTCAGGCTTGTTCTGTCAGCAGGTGGTGACTGGGTCCTGGCTCTGCGGCGCTTCCCGCCCTAAGGAGCTCAGCAGTGCCAGTCGTCGCCCATGCGTTCCGCCAGCGGCAGGCGTGTCCGAGCTTCGGGGGTGTGGTGAGCTCGGGGCTGGACCTGGCCGCCCACCGAGGCCGGGGAGTGGCAACGGGGAGAGCCAGGCTCGGCCGGCAGGCCAGTGGCAGCCCAGTGCACGCGGCTCAGCAGCCCATGCCCTGCTCTTTATTTGCCCTCAGGGCCCAGCTCACCCATCACGTGCACGCAAGTGTGCGTGTGTTTATTTTATGAAGGTTATTCTGTGAATAACTTACTGAAGTAGGAATAAAGAATAGTAGAAGCATTCACACTCATTTGTACACTTGAAAGTAGTCAAAATGGGATATATTACCTTAAAAAGCTAAAAAAAAGTTTTAACTAAAAAAAAACAGAACTGCTATCTTTAAAAAAAAACTAATGAAAGTTTTGGCTGGAATTTGAACTTTGCGAGCCCGAATGCTCATGTCTGAAACGGTAGAAACTGAGTCTGTCCCAGCTCTGCAGGCAGGGGGTCGGGGGCCGTGTTCCCTGAGGGTCAATATTTAAAGTAGGAAAAGATTAGAGGGAAAAAAAAGAATTACCAATTTGTTAGCATTTATTTTGCTTAACAAGGTAAACCACTTTAAAATGCGTTTTTGCTGTTCCCCCATGTCTGCAGGACCCGCTTTGGAAGGTCCGCCGCAGCCAGAAGCTGGACATGTCTGCGCGGCTGGAGCTGCAGTCCGCCCTGGAGGCCGAGATCCGGGCCAAGCAGCTGGTGCAGGAGGAGCTGAGGAAGGTCAAGGAGGCCAACCTCGCCTTCGAAAGGTGCGCTGGGGTCTGTGTGACCTCGGGCAGGGCCCTTCCCCTTGGCAGACCCTCGCAGACCCTCACTCTACAGCGGGAAGAGTGGTGTTTCATGGGGGGAGAGGGAGGGCAGGGAGAGCAGGCGGCTGCGAGGAGCCCGGCACCTGGTGGACACCTTGTAAGGATCACTGCGTGGACGCACACCTGCTCCCCACCCGCTGTGGGGCTGCGCTTAGTGTTTGCTTTTTTCCCAATGCATTCTTTTAAATGTGAACTTTAACGTTTATACATAACAGTGATAACTTTCAGTGTACAATTTAACAAGTAGTTAGCAAATTTCAAAGGATGTTATGGGTTACGGTTCCATAATTTCAGTTATTTCCATTATTGGAAAATGTAACATATATACAGAAGGGTGTTAACTTTCAAAGTACAGCTCAACAAGCAGTTATAGAGGTAGTTTCAAAAAATATGATGGGTTACATATCCATGTTTCAGTTCTTTCCTTATTGTGAAATACAGGATGTATACAGAAAGGTGAAGACTTTCAAAGCACAATTCAGTGAATAGCTATAGAGCAAATTTCAAAGATTGTTACAGGTTACAGTTCCACCATTTCAGTTATTTCCTTCTAGCTGTTCTAATAACCTAGCATACATATGTATATATGTTTCAGTATTCGTAAACTTTCGTTAAATCCTATCTTGTCTGTTGCTGCCCCTTCCTCTCATTTAATCACTTTCTTGACCTTCAGGGGTGGCTCAGCAGTGACCACCCTAACTTGTTCATATTAAAAGGGGGTGTCAACATTATGGGGAAGGGGGCTGCATCTGATTGTTGGTCCTAAATGGGCTGTTGCCTCTGGGTTTTAGGACTTGTCTGGCACAGGAACACTCTGATGGATTTAAGTTTCTGAGAGATAAACATAGTGAGTGAAACTTTATAGAATCACAGATGGGAACCTAGGTATTTCGGGACTACTCTTGGTTAGGGTTTATCATACTGTGGCCATTTGACATTTCTAGCTGGAGCTTGCACAAGAGTAACCTCCAGGGTATAATCTCAACTCTATTTGAAATCTCTTAGGCACTGTAACCTTATTTTGTTACCTTTCTTTTCCTCCTTTTGGTCAAGAAGGCATTTTCAATCCCTCATTGCCAGAGCCAGGCTCGTTCCTGGGAGTTGTGTCCCGCATCACCAGGGAGATTCACTCCCCTGGGAATCATGCCCTATGTTGGGGGGGAGGTTAATGAATATATTTGCCGAGTTGGCTTAGAAAGAGGAAGGCCACAGCTGAGCAGCAAAAGAGGTTGCCTGGAGGTGCCTCTTAGGCATAATTATAGGAGGGCTCAGCTTCCCGTTTACGGGGCTTAGTGTTTTAAAGAGAGAACAAGTGGTCTGGCCCATAGTTTTGAAGTTCCCGAGTGTGCAGGGTGATGCTGGCTGACAGGAGCTCAGGCCACATTTCTGACAGGCCCTTCACCTCGTGCCATTCAGTTTATCAGCTTGGAGTCTTTCCTTTTAAAGCAACACTAATATTTTAAATGCAGGCTGAAGGCAGTATGCCTATTCAAAACTGTCTTTTCAACTTTAGATAATCATAAGAACACTGTTTTTATGCAAAAATTAAAACACAGATACTTGTTGAGAGTCTGCCATTGCAGACAGTACGTTCCGTGCTCAGGATGCGATTGTGAGCTGCAGCCAGACCTCCCTGCAGCTTTCCGCAGTGTCGGTGTGATGGGGCGTGGCAGGCTGTGCGTCCTCTGACCTCCATGGAGCAAGGGGCCCACAGAGACAGTGTCTCCAGTGATTACCAGGTCCCACGTCCTGTTATTTTGGAACTAAAAATTAATAAACATAATAGCTACCATTGAAATCTAATTCCTTATGCCAGGAACTATTAAGTCATCCAAGACAACATCCCTAGAGGCAAGTACTCTTATTATCCCCTTTTTATGGATAGACTGAGGTGCAGAGGTGAAGAAGTTTGCCCTTGCCTCCACTAATGGGTGGCAGAGGCAGGATGTGATTCCAGAGCTCCAGCCTCACCTGCTGGACCATAAGCTGCTTCCTTGCCAGGGGCCGGCCGCAGCCACTGGGCCTTTCTGCCCCGTTCTGCCCCGTTCTGCCCTGTTCTGCACCGTTCTGCCCCGCCATGACAGGGATCGCAGGAGCGCGCGGCGCCTGGCAGGGTCAGAACGTGTCCTCCGAGGCGGAGCGGGCAGGAGCGGGTGGAGTGCCACGAGGGGCGCGGGAGGAGCCGCTGCAGGGGCAAGGGCTTCTGAAAAGCCACGTTTGAACGTTTATGATTTTGAACTATTCCTGCTTCCCAAGATGTGCTAAACTGGAGAGCCGGTGCCTAGGCCCCGTGGCCATGGCCGCGGTCTGCAGCGTTCCACTGCGTTTGCTGAGCGCCTGCCGCCTTCCCGGTGCGTCCCCAGGCTCCGCAGAGAAGGCCTGACGCCTCCTGAGCCCAGTGCAATTAAAGCTTTTGCTTTCTTTCTTTTTAAAAGTAAACTAAAGGATTCTGAAGCCAAAAATAGAGAATTATTAGAAGAAATGGAAATTTTGAAGAAAAAGATGGAAGAAAAATTTAGAGCAGATACCGGTAAGTTAAAATCATAAACTAAATTATTTAGACATAAGCCTATTCAGATGAAGTGTTTTTTTGTTTGTTTGTTTGTTTTTTATTTCTGGTATAACTGTTTTTTAGTTATGTAAAAAATGTGCTTCTAGAGTCAAAATTACAAAACAGCACATTCAGATACCCGCTCTGGAGTAACCGTAGTTTTAGGCTTATCCTTTCTTTGTCTCATCTTGAAAGTACAAAGCAAATATTTGTAGACACATTTGTAGCCCCTCTCCTTGCACAGTGTGGGGTGAGTGCCCTGGACCCCAGCCCCGTGGGTGAGCCTGGGGCTGCCTGCTGGCCTCTGCGGTCACAGACAGTGCCCTGAAGGCTAGACCGAGGCAGAGGGCATTCGTAATCTTGTCAGTAAATGTTTGGAATAGATTTCTAGAAGCAGGACCGCTGGGTCCAAGGGTGCCCATGTACTGTTTACGCTGGGTCCTGCCGGGCTCCTGGGGGTTGTGCGTTTGCATCTCACCAGCAGTGCATCAGTGCTGCTCACCACAGCCTCTCCCGCGGAGCAGGTGCTCAGGCTTCCGGATTTCCACCCTCTGAGAAGGCGAGAAACGGCATCCCTGTGTAGATTTCATTTTTGTTTTTCTTTGGCAAATTGAGCATTTTTTCATATGTTTAAGGGCTATTTGCATTTCTTATTCTTTGAATTCATATCTTTTGGCTATTTTTAAAAATTGGTAATTTTTAAAAGCTCTTTATATATTAGGGACTAGAGTCCTTGGTAGTGGAAGTTGCAAATATTTTTCCCAGTTCGTTGTCTTTTTTCTTTGTTTTATGGTGTTCTTTGCCAAGCAGAGTTTTGTTTTGGTTGTCATACTAACCACTCTTCCCTTTTTTGAGTCATAGGAAAATTTTCCCAACTGCCAAATTATTCAAGGAATTTATCCGTATTTTTTCCTAATACTTATACAGTTATGTATATTCTTTTAAATTTAGACCACTGACTCATTTGTAACTTATCCCTGACATACACTTTGAAGAATGGATCCAGTTTTATCTTTTTCCATATGGCTATCCAGCTGTCTAATACCAGTTATTAAAAAGTTCTTTTCTCTACCAATTTCAGATGTGACTCTAACCGTATGTACAAAGTTACTTGAGCTCTTGGGTCTATTTCTGGATTTTCTATCCCATTCCAGTGTTCATATGCCAAAACCACTTGACTTCAATTCTCGAGGCCTTAGTCCATATGTTTTACTATTGGTAGGTCTAACCCCCACCCCCAGCCACTCATCATCTTTTTTTAGGGTTTTCTAAATATTTTTGCTGGGTTATTCTTCCAAGTGAACTTTTCAATCAACTTTTCTGACATCTAGCTTTGGAAAAAAACCCAAATGGTATTTTTCCTGGGATCACATTAAATGTTATCAGCTAATTTAGCTGTTGATGTTGAACTTTCCTATCTGAGTATAAGACAGTCTTTTAAATTTTTTACCTTGACCATTTGTTTCTTTTTCACAGGGCTCAAACTCCCCGACTTTCAGGATTCTATTTTTGAGTATTTCAACACTGCACCACTTGCACATGATCTGACATTTAGAGTACGTGATTTTTTTTTTAAAGCAACAAATGCATTTTTGATGAGTTGGAAATAGTGTAACATGATTTAACTGTGGGGCCAAAAGCCAACCCGTGAGATAACATCTGACCGTTTATGTCCAAGTTGTGCTGAGCAGGTGATGGGCCTGGGATGGGCAGCGTGTTGACGTTAGAGGCACGTTCCAAGAGAAGCTTCTCGCACCAAGTGGCAGTTGGTTAAGTGAAGGCTCGGCATCCCCAGGGCAGAATTGTCGCGAGTCTCCGCGTAGTGAGCGTTCCCGTAATTTTCACGAGGGTGCTCGCTCTGCTCTGACAAATCAAGAGGAACGCAGGGCCACGTGGCCGCCTCGGCTGTCCCCCCATCGAGTGGCTTCTGTGCCTGTCGTTTGCGTCTGTTGATGGCTGAGAACAGGCTGCTCCCGGCAGCGCTGGTGAGACCAGCGTCGGGTGCAGTGGGTGCCTCGGCTCAGTCGCTTCCCGCGGGGACCCGCAGAGCCGCCCTCCCGGGCTCGGAGGAGAGGCAGGCGCGGGGCCTTCTCGCTCCACTCCCACGGCTTCCCCGTCCTCTGGTCCAGAAGCGACGGGAGTGGAGCCTCCTGGCTGAAAGCAACCTAGAAAGTAAAACATTGATGTAATGAACACAAATCTCGTTCATGTAACTTCTGGTTAAGTATTTGTTGTCGGTTTTCTACCTTTTTATTTAGAAAATTTTAAACCGGCAGGAAAGTTGAAATAATATGAGTATATCCTTCACCTGGTGTTTCACTACATCTGTCCACTGTCCCTCTTGCTCTCACCCCCTCCCCACAGACACTTTTATTTCCTGAACTATTTGAGGGTACGGTGTAGACATGAGGGCTCCTAAATACGTCAGCATTTATTTCCTAAGATCAAGGATCTTCTCCTGCATAACCACACCCCGTTATCTTACGTAAGAGTTGCACACCCTGCAGCAGTGTTGCCCAGCGTCCTCCACAGGACCCAGCGTGCGGTCTGTACTCGGTCTCCCTGCAGTCTTCAGGGGCCGTGCTGCTCAGGGCTCTGTCAATTTAGGCTCCTTAATCTGGAACACGGCCCCCATCTTTGAGTTTTGTTTTTTTATTGATATTTTTGTAGAGTCCAGACCAGTTGTCCTGTAGAGTGTCCCACTCTCTGGGTTTGTCTGAGTTTTCCTTTTGACTGGATAGCAGGAGTCCACAGCCTCGCCTCGGGGTGTGGGATGTCATTTGCCCGGGACGGGTTGCTAGGTAGAGGCTGTGTCCGCCAGAGCCCTAGCGAGAGGCCCTTCCCTGTGTGAGCACTGGGCAGCCTGGGGTGATGGGACAGGTGCCCGCCGGCAGCCTTCCTCCCGGGGGTCTTGGGGCACCTGCAGGGTCCTTGTCTCATTCGGCTCTTACACCACAGCCGTGGAGTCGAGCAGGTTTGTGTTGCTCACAGCCGCTCTGGGCACATGCGTGTTGACTTCGACCTGCTGACTCGTGGAAATGTTTGCATCAAAGTGGTGGTGCCTCTTCCGTGAAATCCTCCAGTTTTTAAGAAGAAAGTCTGTTTACCTAGTAGACACACTGGCACTTTTGGGACTTGTAGCTGTGTGGCTTGCCTCTTCCAGTCACGGTGATCTCAGACATCGTTACAATGGGCAGGGGATAAAAAGACCCTTCCAGCGCCTGGCCATTCACAAGATACAGGTGGCCAGGGACGTGATGGCGGCCGGGTTCCCCCAGCACCGTGCACCTGTGGGGATTCAAGCTGGGCAGCAGGCAGAGCAGGGCGTGACAGTCTTTGTAGCTGGCGCTGCTGCCGGGCCCGCCCATCTCTCACAGGTTTAATCCTTAAAAGAAGAAAATCCTTGGTTGGAGTCAGAATGTAGGTCAGAAGGTGCCTCCAGACCCCAAGAGTTGGTCTTTGGAAGCTCATTCTGTTTTCTCCGGATGACACGTGTTGATTAATACTGGAAACGGTTTGCCACCAAGAGCGAGTTGATGTGTTTTCATGTGTGTCTTCACTGGATGGAAAGGGATCTTGTGCTCCCCTGTCTGTTGCACCAAGGCCTGTCTCCTCCCCCCCTTCTCTGCCGGCCTTGTGGGAAGAAGTGAGTGACTGCTGGAGCGGGGCCCCCGCGGCTCCCCCTCTCCGTCAGACAGCCCTCAGCGTGCTCCACTCCTCTCTCCTAACTTGTATCCTTTTGATTAATTAACCAGCTAATGAAACTAGTGGGGCTCTTTGCATGGCTAGAATTAAATTACTTAATATGCTTTTGCTCCTCATTTATCTAAAGATGGAGCTCCTGACTCATTTAACGTGCCTTACTTAATGGGGAAATCCTTGTGTTTTCAGCTTTGATAACGAGCTCACCGATCCGGCCTCTCCCGTGTGCTTGGTTTATAAATTCCGACGTCGCGGTGCACAGTGGGGCACGTGTGTTGTGCCCAGGTGCCGCCTCCCGTCCGAGTCTGGCTCCTTACCCCACAGCCTGATTAAATGCAGCTGTTGGAAGGAGTTTGATTAGTGCATCGGGAAGCTGATGTGGGACACAAAATACAGCATCTGCTGCTCTCTTAGGGCCTGTCCCGGCCACCGCTGCGCCATGCTGGGGGCTGGAGTGCACCGTTGCCTGCACTGACAGTCACTTCCAGGCGTCCATGTGCCGTAGGTGCTCGTCTGTGCACACAGTACTAGCCCTTGAAGTGCAGTAGTAGTTTCGGAAACACTCATTAAAGTAAAGGTATTTGTAAGTGATTTTAGGATGTTGCCTTAGCTTTAAATAGATCATCATCAGGTTTGCTTGGAAATTTTGAGTTGTTAGAAAAAACACTGCTTCTAGTATCATAAAACTTAAAGTGAAATTCTTCCATCACTGCCAGTGCCCCGGCCAGAGCCTCCTTTGTGCCTCAGGCCACGGGCCTCCGCTTATTTTTATGAGTTCCTCCTTGATGCCCTGAAGAGGTCAGGAAGCACTGGGCCGGTTTATCTCAAGGCTGCTGGCCGTGGGTGGCGTCAGCTGTGAACGCAGTCGGGGGTGACATTTTCCGGTGCGTGTCCCTGCAGACGGCCACGGAGGAGAGGAGGGCCTGGGCCTGGCCGTGCGGGCTTCCCCGTGGGAGGGCCGGAGCCGCCCCCGCAGCCTGCGGAGTGCCGAGGGCAGTGTCCCCCGGAACAGAGGATCCCCGGGCGAGCAGTGGGGTCACGGGGCTGAGGAGGTGGGCGAGGACTAGGGCTGGGAGGTGCACGGTCCCCGTTCATTACTCCTCTCTCTGCTTCCAGAGCAGCTCGGCCGCTGAGCAAGAGGCACAGGCCCCGAAGCCAGAAGTGTCGCCGTCGGTCCCCGGGCCCGCGGGCCGAGACCCACAGGAAGTAAGGCAGCTCTGCCCCGTGGGCCCTGGGGGTCCCGGCCCCCCCCCCCCCCCGTGGGCATGTGACCTGGTGGCCCGCTGCAAGGGCTGCCCCCAGCCCGAGGCTTCTTCCCAGGCTCTCGGCATTGAGTCCCTCAGCTAGATTAGGGTGCAGAATTGCCCGTTTTCAGTGGCCTGTGGAGAGGAGTGAGCCCCACTCGGGGGCTGACGTCCAGAGCAGCACTCACCTGTCCCTGCTTGTCCCCCAGGACCCGGCTCGGGCCCTCCAGAGGCCGCCCACTGCACCGCTGCCCAGCGCACAGGCCCTCGCTCTGGCTGGACCAAAGGTAGGGCCGTGCCCGGCACCCCAGTGCCTCCTTAGTCTTAGAAAGCGTCTTTTTTGTAAGTGAAATGGGTGTCTTTTCGGTGCACCCGCAGCGAGCGGGGCCTGCCCAAGTGCTGGGTGACCCAGGAAGCAGTAGGAGCCCCGAGGCCTCTCGGTGATACCAGTCGGGTGCAGCGTGCTAATGGAAGACGGCAGGTGCGGGACCCCCGCTCCCTCTCAAGGCCCATCGCCTCCTCCAGGGGCAGCTCCTTCTCTGGTTGATTTTCATTTTAATGTCTACACACCTAGAACCATGTATTTTAGGGGTGTGGAACTTCCCGCCCTCGCGGAAGGTGGTGTTTTCCGTCATCACGTCCCCTGAGCCCAGCTGGGTCTGCCTTCCTCCTGGTGCCGGCCTCTGTTACCCTGGGGTCCCCTTTATTCTCCAGTGTAAACATCAGCACAGATCATACAGTTTCCAGTTGTGACAGCCGCTTAAGTTCTAAGCTTAGTAAACATTCGGCCTTGTTTACTTAGAATTCTTCTTTTTTAAAAACAATGTCCACGTGGCTTCTCAAGCCCTCAGCCATGCTCTTAGAGATAGGAGACTCTTTCTTGATTTCATTTGAGACTAGTTAGCAGTTTGGCTTTTGGATTTGAGTTCTTGTAGAGTCCAAGATCAAGTACAGACATAGTGTTTTTATTTTGTTCTGTTTTAATGTAATATCTCATACCCCTTAGAGTGCATTCCGTAGCCCACTGTGAACTGAGCCCCGTTCCCTGTGGCAGTGGGGTCCCCTCCCCCGCTGGCCTCTTCCCCACACGTGCGCTCCCAGTTCTGGGTCGATCAGCCCTTGCAGCTCCCACGCGGCTTCACCCACACCCATGTCTCCCCGGGCAGGGTGCCATTTTATTCCGCTTGCATTTGAGCTTTATAAGCTTGCTGTCACTGCAGTCCAGGGCTCTCCTGTCCACTCAGCCTCAGCCTTCGCTCCATGTGCAACCGAGCCATGACGTGCGCGCCCTCCCGAGAGGGACGAGGGTCCTCGCCAGTGTTTGCTGTTAGGAACAGGGCTGCCGCAGGCATTTTTTGCGTGTGTCTTGGTGGCCCATCAAAACGGCTGCTCTGGGTAGTTGCTCAACCCCAAATGTGGCGCCATACCCCCAGAACTGGCCACGGCTGGTCCTCGAGCCGCTAAGGGGCAGGCACAGCCATGGCACTGCCAGGGCACTGCGACCCTGAGCTCCCCCCTGCAAAGGAGGCATGTGCTGCTTTATTCCCTGGCCCCAGGTGCCTGGTCTGGTTGCTGATGCTCCTCCCTGGTCGGCACCGCTAGGGAGCACGCACCAGAAGTGAAACAGCACCTGTTTATTTTCTCCAGATACTGCCCAGGTTGTTTCTAACATTGATCCACCCCTTCTCAAAGTTCCTGTTTTACCTTGCTGTTCTTCTTTCAGCCGAAAGCACACCAGTTCAGCATCAAATCCTTCTCCAGTCCCACTCAGTGCAGCCACTGCACCTCCCTGATGGTCGGGCTGATCCGACAAGGCTACGCCTGTGAGGGTGAGTGGGCCGCAGATGCTCAGGGCCCCGCGCTGGCCGGCTCCAGGAGGGCAGCTCTCGGGAAGGCTCGTGGGTCCGAAATGAAGCCTCGTTGGGAGTTACTTGGAGGCAGGGAGTCTGTCTTTGTTTTTATGAATACTCAGTAAAAATCCCTGCTGCAGTACGAGAGTGCTGTTCTGTGGCTGATGGGTGTTTATTAGGAAAAGTAACGCCCAGATCATTCTAGAAAATTAGGAAATGTCAAGAGTCACAAGAGCTTTAGAATTCTCCATTATCAAATCATCTGGGGAAAACAGGGATTCTCATCACTATTCACATTTTTAAAACCTCGGTGGTCATGCCGTCATCCTGGGCCCCGGCTCGCTGGCGTGACCTCACCCCACACGGCCGGTGTGCACAGGGCACTCAGGTGGCAACATGCCTGGAGCCAGTGCCTCTGGCTCTGCACAACCCCCCAGCGCTGCCAGGACGTTTCTGGGCTTTTTCTTCATTCTACGTGATATCAGAAGCATTGTCCTCTCCCAGGGCCCTCTGCCCCATGGCAGTCATCGTCTAACCTGATGAGACACTTGGCTTCTAACTACGTGCACCAAGATTTGTAATAATACCCCCATGTTCACAAGTCCTCGCAAATGCTTCTAATCACGTTTAAAATTTATTCAGAGCCAAAGTTCCCACGCTTTCACAGGAATTACGCCCTAGGAAGTGTTTTCAGTTTATCATGTGTCTGTTCTTGACTTGGTGGCTCTCGGTAGCTGTTACGTCACCTCCTCTACCACGTGTGCCATGGTGACTGCTTCACAAGGAACGCGTTTTCACCGGTGTCCTCCATTCTTCCAGTGTGTTCCTTTGCTTGCCACGTCTCCTGCAAAGACAGCGCCCCCCAGGTGTGCCCAATCCCCCCCGAACAGGCCAAGAGACCCCTGGGGGTGGACGTGCAGCGAGGCATCGGGACCGCCTACAAGGGCTACGTCAAGGTAAAGATTCTGAAAGCGCCTTCGAGGCCTGCAGGCTGGAACAAGCCCCGGCGGCCGGCACCACTTTCCTTTGGAGCCTCCCAGGGGACGGCCTCACCTGGGAAGTGGGTTCTCAGTCTGCTGAGACCAACTGTGCTGCTGGGAATGGCCCAGACCCCCAGAAACACACTCAGATCCCCTTGGGGCTCCCTCACCTGCCTCCCACCGAGTGTCTGGGGCAGAGGCTTTGGGAGAGAGTTCTGAAGGCAAGTGATATTTGAAGACCACTGCTCTGGGACAGTTCTAAGTCTCTGTCCAGCTCCAACACTCCAAGAAGGTCTGTGTTTGGAGTAAACATGCCCATTGCCTTGCTTTCCCACATTGTCCCTTTAAATCACTTTCAGCCAGTTGCATAGAACCCGCCGCAGCAGTGCCTTCTGCCTCTGGCGTGGTGGGAGCGTGAGGGGAGGGGTCCCTGGTGACCGTGACGGCCACGCGGCGGCTGGAGGGGCCCCCGAGGGGTCCAGCAGGCCCCGCGGTCTCCAGTCCCTGTGGCTGGCGCATTCTGACTGTCCCCCAGGCCCTGAACTGCGGTCACCGTCTGTCTGCAGGTCCCGAAGCCCACCGGGGTGAAGAAAGGATGGCAGCGGGCGTACGCAGTGGTCTGTGACTGCAAGCTCTTCCTGTTCGATCTGCCTGAGGGGAAAAGCACCCAGCCTGGCGTGGTGGCCAGCCAGGTCCTGGACCTCAGGTCTGCGCTCCCGGGGGCACTTTGGGAATCTTGAACCTCACATTCTCAGTTACTGTACGGTTCCAAAGCTAGGTGGAGGCTTTACGCTGTCACTGGAAGTGCACGCAGTCAACTTTCCTGCTTCGAATGTTTGCGTTGAAAACTGCCCAATGGTCGTATAATGCGAGGCAACCACGTGCCCCAGGAACAAGCAGAAAATACCCTGGAGACAGCTGCACAGCCTGGGGTACCGTGGGGGGTTCACCCTGTGGGGTGTAGGCCATGGACCCAGGGCCGTGGCGTTTGCTGCCAGCCGCCCTCCCTTCCCTTCCCGCTCTCCCCAGGTGGTGCCCTCTTAGCGTGGAGCACCACGAAACAGCACTTTCCTTCCTGCCAGTTTCCTTGTAGTTCATGTCTCTGGCCCTCAGTTTCAGTTTTTAAAACGGGGACCCTGGTGACATGATGGGGTAACAGTGAGGATAACACTGGGTAACAGCTGACCTGGCCACGGCCTGCCCTGCAGCCTCAGTGTCTCCACCTCAGTCCCCGGGGCAGCGTCCCAGGACTGGGGCCCGGGAGGACAGCGGTGGCACGAAGGCCTGGGTGGGGAACGGCTGGTGCCCGTGTGTTGGAGATGCCTGAGGTGTGCCCTGGCCTCACAGCCTCTGTGGGGAAGAGGCCCCAGGCGTGAGCTCGCCCAGCCGCCCTGTGCCAGAGCAGGGCCAGGCCAGAGGCGGTGCCGAGCGCCTAGCAGTGTGGGCGCAGCCCCTGCACGGTCCCTGTGGGAGGCCCCACCCTTCTCTAGAAGCACTTGCCTGTGAGTGCCCGGAACTCGGGCTGGTGCAGCTGTGCACCCAGGATGATCCGAATCAGGCCTTTGTTCTTAAATGCCCCTCATCATCAAGACACCTACGGGATTCTTCAGTAGTTTGTTGGTTGTCTTTTTTTCTTTGGTCACTGTTAAGTATTTTTTATTCAGGTGGAAGTGAGGTGTCTGCTTTCTATTCTATGAAGTAGATTCATAAAAGAATCCTTTTTCGTAAGATTTGTAATATGAAAGGGTAGAGGCTGGAATTGAGAAGTCTGTGTGCTCATGTCCTGCTGCGTGCACACATGTGGGTGCGTGTGGGTGCCCATGTGCTGCTTTCCAAATGTTCTCAAAGTTTTATTTCTCACCAGAGATGAAGATTTTTCTGTGAGCTCAGTCCTAGCTTCAGATGTCATACATGCCACACGCCGAGATATTCCATGTATATTCAGGGTATGGTTTTTCTGATTTTCTTTCTATTTTTTAGAGACCATTTTATCACTCACACACAAAAAAAACAATCACGTGGTTGGAATGAAGTGATTCTTCTCAGCGTGGCCCTGCATCCCAGCAGCCCCTAGGACGGCTCCGCGCCACCCTTTGAGTTCCACCCCTGCCTTGCCGCAGACTGTGTGTGCCCACGAGGCTTCCGTGCCACTCTTCACACGCCCCACCCCGCCTCGGGGCAGCAGGTGTCCCTCCACTCAGCCAGTGCCCCTCTGGCAGGGCCCCCACACCCCCAGCTCCACTGACCTTCCCTTTCCGTCCTGCATCTTTTCCTACTTGGTCCGTGCCTCGCATGTACGTGACACTCAGGAAGCCTCGGGGTGGGCCACGTGCCCTAGGGGCTGCATTCAGCTCCCCCAGACTCAGCTATCCACATTCCTTGCGAGACTGGCAAAGGATCAGAAATAAGCAGTGCACACTGTCCGTCCGCTCTGTTGTAGCGTCCACCCCCCGACGGACCGTTTGATGTTGTGGCATGAGGAAGCTACCCAGAGAGGGGCTCAGGAAGGACAGCCCTGCTCCTGTCCACTGGGCATGGCTTAGAAACCCAGCAAAACTAAGTTTATGATCCATTCTTTATTAAATCGCTTCTCTATTCAGAGCCTCACCTGTACAATACAGGAAATTGCCACCACAAGTGCCTAAAACAGTAACCGTCTTGTAGCTCCTGAACTCGTCCCAGGTTTCCTGAGAAGTGCCGAGGGGCGCTCACAGGGAAGCACGAATCGGGCAGAAGTGTTGTTGGCAGTCCTGCTTTCTCTGGACACATTGCCAAGTCTGTTTTAATAACCACAAGATATTCAGGAAAGCAGTTTAAGTTGCTGGTATGCCACAGTTGTGGCAAGAACAGAATTAACTGACCTGAAAGCCAAGGACTGCTCGCTGCCTGTTTATACCAGCTCCTTCCTGGAGGCAGCCAAGCCCCACGTGTGTCAGCTGCCAGGCAGCTCGAGGCAGAGGCCGGGGGGCCATGGCCCAGGCCACATGCCGTCCCCTTCCCGCCTGGGGCTGCTCGGTCCCCATGCTAGGGCTGTGGGTGTCCGTCGGCAGGTCCTGTCATCTGATGGCTGTTCTCTGCTTTGTTTTGTCTTCTGTCTGAAGGTGACAGCCTCTCTCCTAGGCACACCTCCTAAGACCAGCTCGCTGCTCATCCTAACAGAAAATGAGAACGAAAAGAGGAAGTGGGTGGGGATTCTGGAAGGCCTGCAGTCTATCCTCCACAAAAACAGGCTGCGGAGTCAGGCTGTGCACGTCCCGCAGGAGGCCTACGACAGCACGCTGCCCCTCATCAAGGCCGTGCTGGCCGCTGCGATCGTGGGTACGTGGCGGGCGCCCAGCGGGGGCCCCTGGAGCCGGGGTTCAGGTGGCGCTCTGATGCCAAAACCTGGAAATGCAAGGAAACCAGAAGTGTGTCTGTGTTGCCCGTTGAATGTATGGCTCGTGTTGCATTCATTTTTTTTTTAATTAAATTCAGTTTTACTGAAATATATTCACACACCATACAGTCATCCATGGTATACAATCAGCTGTCCACAGTATGATAACATAATTATGCGTTCATCACCACAGTCTATCTCTAAACATTTTCCTTACATCAGAAAGAACTAGAACAAGAATAAAAAATAAAAGTGAAAAAAGAACACCCAAATCATCCCCCCATCCCACCCCATTTGTCCTTTAGTTTTTATCCCCATTTTTCTACTCATCCATACACTAGATAAAGGGGGTGTGGTCCACAAGGACTTCACAATCACACTGTCACCCCTTGTAATCTACATTATTATATAATTGTCTTCAGGAGTCCAGACTGCCTGGTTGGAGTTTGGTAGTTTCAGGTATTTACTTCTAGCTATTCCAATACATTAAAACCTAAGAAGTGTTATCTATATAGTCCATAAGAATGTCCACCAGAGTGACCTCTCTACTCCATTTGAAATCTCTCAGCCACTGAAGCTTTATTTTGTCTCATTTTGCATCCCCCTTTTGGTCAAGAAGATACTCTCAGTCCCACAATGCTGGGTGGGTCCAGATTCATCCCCGGGAGTCATATTCTGCATTGCCAGGGAGATTTACACCCCTGGGAGTCGGGTCCCACGTAGGGGGGAGGGCAGCAAGTTCACCTGTTGAGATGGCTCATTTAGAGAGAGAGAGGGCCACATCTGAGCAACAAAGAGGCACTCAGGAGGAGACACTTAGACACAATTATAAGCAGGTTTAGCCTCTCCTTTGCAGTAATGAGCTTCATAAGGGCAAGTCCCATGATCGAGGGCTCAGCACATCAAACCGTCAGTCTCACTGTTTGTGACAACATCAACACCAGTCCAGGTGAGGATGTCCAACACATCCGCACCTTCCCCCAGATCCTCAGGGCTGGGGAGGGGGAGGATGTAAACATATTTTTTATTATCTGCCCAAATTACTCTGGGATGTGTCACTATTTCACTCCAGCCTATACTAACCTACCGTATCTCACTTCCTATTCAAAGTTCCATGCAATTGTGGTGTTTGAACAAATCGGCTGTAGAGTTGTACCGTTTAGAAAATTTAGATCCTGTACCGAATAGATATCTCTTCCCTTGGTCTCATATGGAAGTTGAAGTTTTAAAACAGTCAGTTTCGACCTTTACCCTTTGGCCTGGCTTGCCGTGGTCTTAACCAGACCTGCTTCATTCGTGTTGCATTCATTTTAAGAGCCGAGCATCCCTGCTCGCACTGCTGACATCCTGATACTGTTCTCTCCCCTGCCCTCCCGCAGATGGAGACAAGATTGCAGTGGGTCTGGAGGAGGGGCTGTACGTCATCGAGATTAACCGGGATGGTGAGTCGGCAGGGCTGGGGGTGAGCTCAGGTCCGGCCTGGCCAGCACAGGCAAGCATGGTCTAGTTAGTGTAAATGTCTAAGAGCCAAAATTGAGAAGCCTGTCCGTTTTGAATTCACTTGATGCGTGAATTACTTCACCGTGTTAGAGAGCTTTGTGAATAAAGAGAAGGGCAAACAGCTGAGAAAAATAATTTGCAACAAAAATGGCAAATGTTCAACATCTGGGTGCTCAGGACACATAAACCACCCGTAACGCAAAGGCCACTCTCAGATGCATTAGTTCATTGAGCTCTTCCAGGAGGAGAGTCAGCCGGGAGCCTGGAAGGCTTCCCAGGAGAAGGAATGCTTGCTTAATTCCAGATGCACTGGGGCTTCACTTGAGAAAAATTTTAGAACCTTTGCTTCAATTTTTGACACTTCCTTCTTCTCAGCAAGGAGCGGCAAAGGTATCCCCACGGCTCTTTCCGCAGCCCCAGGTCTCTGCATAGAAACCTCAGCGGACTGGCGCCGGCCCTGGGCAAGGGTTTGGGTGCCCGGGCATCACCTGCCCCACCCCCTCCCCAGGGAATAGGGAGCTATTTGCAGCGAGACACGTCCCCTTGGTGCGCGGCTCAGGGTTCCTGGCGCACCTGCTGCCGTGGAGTTGAGAGCGAGTCAGCTGCCAGCCCAGCTCTGGGCGGCCCCAGGTCTCAGGCTCGGGGCTTCCTGGGGGAGACCCTGCCCCTGTTGGGCTGTAAGGAGCACAGGTTAACTGGGGGTCAAGTCAGGTGGGTACTGTCGGAGTGGGTATGTGAGGAGCTGCCAAGGCGGTTCCCCTGGGTTCTTGGCTCGGGGACGCGCCGGGATGTGCTACAGACCTTCCCACAGGGGACAAAGGCCCAGAGAAGGGAGTAGGAACAGTGCCGTCATGGTGCACTTGGCGCGAGCCCGGACTCACTGGTGACGGTGCAGCCACGCGGTGCCCCGGTCCACGCGCCGGCCAAGCAGCAAGGGGCCAGTGTGGAAGCACCTCTCGGTGAGCGCACTGGTGGGTGAGGGTGTGTGAGCAAAGGTGCCAGTGGCAGAGGCATGCTGGGAAGCCGTACACGTTAAACGTGGGCCCTGGCAGCTCTGAGCGCGAGCTGTGCGAGGCCACGCCGCCAAGTGTGCTGTGTGCTGTGTGCCGGCAGGGAGCTCGAGAGGGCCCAGGTGCCGGCGTGCTCTGGGGTTCTCCTCTGCACAGGCCCTGTGGAGTGGGAGGAGCCGAGCAGCACTGACGCCTTGTCACGGTCCGCTCTCCGGCCTCACGCTGTGTCTCCCCGCTGCAGTGATCATCCGTGCTGCCGACTGTAAGAAAGTCTACCAGATCGAGCTTGTTCCCAAAGAGAAGATTGTCGTCCTGCTCTGTGGCCGCAACCACCACGTGCACCTCTACCCCTGGTCTTCCCTGGAGGGAGCAGAAGGCAGCTTGGACATCAAGCTCCCAGAAACAAAAGGCTGCCAGCTCATGGCGACGGCAACGCTGAGGAGGAGTTCTTCGACCTGCCTGTTTGTGGCCGTGAAACGACTGATCCTTTGCTATGAGATCCACAGAACTAAGCCTTTCCACCGGAAGTTCAGTGAGATGGTGGCCCCGGGAGCCGTGCAGTGGATGGCCGTGTTCAAGGACAAGCTCTGTGTTGGCTGCCCTTCGGGGTTCTCTCTGTTGAGCATCCAGGGGGACGGGCAGTCCCTAAACCTGGTAAATCCCAATGACCCCTCGCTTACGTTCCTCTCCCAGCAGTCTTTTGATGCCCTTTGTGCTGTGGAGCTCAAAAATGAGGAGTACCTGCTTTGCTTCAGCCACATGGGACTGTACGTGGACGCGCAAGGCCGGAGGTCCCGCGTGCAGGAGCTCATGTGGCCCGCGGCTCCTGTCGCCTGTAGTATGTATATGTTTTTCTGTTGCATAGCCCTGTTGCCGCCTTTCACAGGGACAGTCAGCGTGTGTCCTCTCGCTCCGGGTCGTCCTCCAGCTCCCTTAGGGAGTTTCAGAAGCCGCAGGGGGCGGGGGGCCACCGCAACTCTGCAGTGCAAAACGGGGTCCAGGTATCAGCCGTCAGGTCAGCTGGGGGCTTTGCAGGCGGCCCCAGGCCTGCTTCCCTCTGAGCACGTCTCCCACCGCCCCACATCTCTCCCCCGGGGGACGGTGGCCTGTCTCCTTCGGATGGGCTGCAGGCCTTCGGGCAGAGGCTTGGCAAAAAAACGGGGGTGGGGGGGTCTGGCATTTTATTTTGTTTTAAAGGCATTCCTTTTGATAACCTAAACATTTACACAGCAGTGAAAACAAGCTAAAGGTTTATAGCAGCCAGAAACATTCCACTCCGACGTCCAGTCAGGGTCCCCCCTCATCCAAGGATTTTTCTCCGAGTGCTGGCCCTGTCCTGCACGGCAGCAGGCTTGCTCGATTTGCTTTCACTGCTCTGTGTGGGTGATGGCATTGCGGAAGTTGGCAGCACTGGTCCACTCGGGCATCACCTCCTACCGGCCCTGCCCCCCAGCCTGCTCTCGATCGTTCGGGCGCCAGCTTGTCAGCTGAATCAGATCGCAGGGGCTGGGCGAGGCAGAGGGCCGTGAGCAGTCGGAAGAGCCAGTGGGGCCCATGTTGATCCTGAAACGCAGGGATTGGATGGGGGGGGATATTTTTGCTTAATTACCTGAACCCAAGACCTTCACCTGCCTCACTGCTGCCTCTGTCGGCTGGCAAAGTGCCCGGGGGCAGGTCTGGGAACCCGGATGCAAGGGGAGCCGCCAGCCCTTGGCTGCCCACCCCCTGGCCCCCAGGCAGCCAGTACCGGGGGCAAGCCCAGGGCCTGGCGGGGAGCAGCTGGGCCGGAGCCAGTGGGAAGGAGGGCTGCCCGTGTTGCCTCGAGACCCCTCTCCCAGCTCTTCACAGCTACACCCGATTGCCTTTGTCAGCACCCAGCTCGGACGGCCCCACAGCCACACGGGGTGGCTGCGTCCAAGGGCGTGTCCTCTGGAACGTGGGTTTTTTTAGAAGTTCAGTGTTGAGAAGGACTCGGTCACTGAGGGTGAGGGTGACATTCCTGCCACTTCCCCCGAACCCAGCCTCCCGCCTTCTGGTGCTTGGACAGGTGGTTTGGCCCCTACGCCCATCACTCCCTGAGGTGAGGTCACCTGCCCCATTTTCAGAGGAGGAAGCCGAGGCTCATGGAGCTGGTGGCACAAGCCGGGTTCCAGCTCAGTCTGCTCCCAGGGGCCTTGTTCCTTCCACCATGACACTAACTTCTTCACTCACATTTCTCTTTACGCGCGATGTCTGTGTGTCAGCTCATCAGCAACTCGCAGGTTCTTCCTGGTTCCTTGCACGCGGCGCTCCCTCCACCTTTTCAACCGTGGAAGGTGCTGTCCCCAAGTGCCCTGTGGAGGACTTTCCTCTGAAAGTTACTTCGGCATCAGCTGGTTTCCCCAAGGGTCTTTGGCACATGGCATTCAAAGCACGCGTGTCTTACGCTTTCAGTGAAATTACTTTGGAGACAGTTTGGTGACCAATTTCAGAAATCTTTTGTCTGCTTCCCAAACTCTGTTTTATCATCTTCATACTCAAAAGAAAAGGGTTCTTCATGCAGCCAATTTGGAATTTGCAATAGAAACATAGTAGAAGCTTTTTTGAAAATTCTTCCTCAGTTAGGTAAGGTGTGATATAATAAAGATTAACTTTTAACCTGGAGACCAGAAGGATCTGGAACCAGGGCTGAGTGGAAGCTTCTGGGGTTCCCGGCCTGCACCAGCCCAGCTCCACGTCCTGCAGGGTGCGGGGACATCCTCAGCCACCACTGGCCTCTCCCAGGCAGGGTGACGGGGGAGTGGGTGTCCCCTGCTCCTCTCCCGCAGACCTCCCAGGTGTTTTTTTTGCAGCTTTGAGGGCAGGAAATGCCCTAAGCTGCAGAAGCCCGTGGGTCGGCAGCCCTTGGTGTCGTGTCTGATCTAAGCCACCCGGCGCTGTCCTGGTACACCATAGCCCCGAGCAAAGGGGAGAGGGAGGTGCTCGGTTCCGGAGCTCGCTGGGGGCACAGTGAGGCCACGCACAGGCGGGCGGCCTGACAGAGTCGTGCAGGGCCAGTGTCCTGGAGGAGAGTCCAGTGTCATTAGTGTGGTGTGTCTGTCAATGGACAGGGTGTTGCCTACGAGCTGAGCAGTGGTTAAATATTTACTCAGGAACCTGACTTTTCAGCACCTCTTAAAGAAGGAATTTGTTTAGCAAAACTGAGCATGCAGCCCCTGCCTGAATGTTAAATGTGTTGAGTCTAAATTAGTAAGCTTTTGCAATAGTCATTTATTATAAGAAAGGTAGAAGAAATAACTTTTTTTTTGTTCCTTAGTAATATGTTTTTTTTATCGTAAACTTTAACATGTATACATAACAGTTATAACAGTGTTGCTTTAACAAGTAGTTAGAGAGCAAATGTCAGAGTATGTCATGGGTCACAGTTCCAAACTTCGCTTTTTAAAAGTCATCTTCAGCATCTATACTACGACGTTTACACTGCTTTTTAGTGACAGAAGTGGTGGTGGAGCATTTAAACGTGTCTGATCGTAGTTGTTGGAACTTTCAAGTGAAGATGAGTTCTGGAGTAGAAATACGAAGAGCCCTGGACGATTTGAACCCGCCCGTAGCCACCTGAAGTCAGGGCGGGGGCCTCCTGGGCCCTTAGAGCCTCGGGCTCAGCGGCTCTGCTCTCTGCCAGGTTGCAGCTCCTCGCACGTCACCGTGTACAGCGAGTACGGCGTGGACGTGTTCGACGTGAACACCATGGAGTGGGTGCAGACCATCGGCCTGCGCAGGGTACGGCGGGGGCAGGGGTGGCCCCGGGCTCTGCCATGCGGGCCGCAGCCTCTCACCCCCCGGCGGTCCCCTTTCAGATCCGGCCCCTGAACGCGGATGGCAGCCTCAACCTCCTCAGCTGCGAGCCCCCGCGCCTGGTCTACTTCAGGAGCAAGCTCTCGGGTACGCCTTCCTCCAGCCCTGCCCGGGGCAGCCCATCCAGCTGCGCCGCCGGGTCCCCCACGCCCGAGCCGCGGCTCGGGACCCCACGTTCCTCTACTCCTGCAGGGGCCCTGCTCAATGTGCCTGACACCTCAGACAACAGCAAGAAGCAGATGCTGCGCACCAGGAGCAAAAGGCGGTTTGTGTTCAAGGTGCCGGAGGAGGAGCGCCTGCAGCAGCGGCGGTGAGCGCCGGCCCCCGCCGGAGGGCCCGGGCGCTGGAGCCGGGAGGCCTCGTGTTTGTGAATCTCAGCAATGTTTTCTTTTCCCAGAGAGATGCTCCGAGACCCAGAGCTGAGGTCCAAGATGATCTCCAACCCGACCAACTTCAACCACGTGGCCCACATGGGGCCCGGCGACGGCCTGCAGGTCCTCATGGACCTCCCGCTGGTGCGTGCCCCGCGCCCCCAGGGGAGGGGGGCCTGGCTTCCTCTGTCTTTCCCTCCCCTTGTCCCAGGGGAGCAGTGGGGCCCCTCGGCACTCAGCTTTGACCTTGGCGTGCCTGGGGCTTGGCTGTCACGAGTTTAGTTTCTGGGGAAACCCCCCAGAACTGCTTTTCCTCGACACGGACACGTCTGCTCCTCAGCTGTGACGCTGGGGACGGGTGTCCTCGACCGTTCACGAGGAAATGGCCGTCAGATGGCTAATTCTGAGGGGCTTCTCAGTATGAGCTGGTAACACTTTTTTTCCTCTCATTTTAAAAAATGTATTTCCTGTAGAGTTTGGGCCTAAAATTGCTCTTGCTGATTCTTAGCTCTCGGTTGCCGAGGTGCCGTGTGTCCAGGGGGCCTTCTCTTCTGAGGACAGTTCTGCCCTGAGGCCACCAAGCCCCCTGGCCACAGCCCTCCAGCCATTCTCAGACCTTTGCCCGCCCACTGTGCAGCCCCCCACCCCTGCTGCCCCCTGCCCCCACACGCTGTTCACCGCGTTGCTCTCTGCCCAGAGCGCTGTGCCCGCACAGGAGGAGCGGCCTGGCCCCACGCCCACCGGCCTAGCCCGGCAACCCCCGCCCAGGAACAAGCCGTACATCTCGTGGCCCTCATCAGGTACACGGCGCCCTGTGGGAGGCCTCCGGGCAGGGCCTGGCCAGCGCCAGAGCTGGGGGGTCGAGGCAGGGGAGGGGAGCCGAGGCGGTGGGGTACCCAAGACAGAGTGGCACTTGTCCTGCAGGTGGGTCGGAGCCTGGAGCGGCCGTGCCTCTGCGGAGCATGTCAGACCCCGACCAGGACGTCGACAAGGAGGTGAGGCTCACCGGCCCTGGGGGCAGCCGAGGGCGGGGACGGGTGGGCACCGGAAGAGCAACTGAGGACACAGCCGAGCGGTGTCCGCGCACCTCAGGGTGCCTGCCCGCAGCTGAGCTGCTGTGCTGATGGAGGGGCCAGGGCTGTGACCCTGTGGGAGAAAGGGCCGCTGTCCCCCGCCAGGCAGTGCCATCACAGCCTGTGCTGCCAGGTCCCTAGGGCAGACCCCGAACCCAGCACCAGCCCCTCCAGGTGCTGCTCGCCCACCCCTGCCTCTGCACACCAGCGCCCCAGAGGTCCCCGGAGCAGGGCTTCTGGGGCACCCCAGCTCGGCGGGGGCTGGAGCCTGACCCTCCTGTGGGAGAGCCGGACGTCTGCGCTCACAGCTGAGAAAGGAAAGCTTTCCCGTGAGGGCTCCAGCTGCTCCTCCCAGAAGTGAGCCCTCTCTTCTTGATTTTCCCGCCTTTTTATAGGCGCTTAAACATGACATGCACACAGTCGCTTTCTTGTTAAAGCGCAGTGGGCTCGCGCAGCCCGACCCCCGCCTCCCCTCTTCTGCTGTGGCAGAGGACGGACCACGGCGAGGGAGCACCTGCCTCAGGCACCACCCTGTCCCCCGAGGCCACCCCTCACCGCCCCAGCGTCCTTGCGTGTGAGGTGGGCGTGAGCAGGCACCTGCCCTCAGGGCTGTCAAGGGGGGTCCCTGGGGTGAGAGCCGCCTGGGAGAGCACAGGGGAGTGCCAGCCTTGCCACACCCATCTCCACCGTTCTAGTTTGCTCATGCTGCCGAGATGCAAAACACCAGAGATGGATTGGCTTTTATAAAAGGGGTTTATTTGGTTACACAGTTACAGTCTTAAGACCATGAAGTGTCCAAGGTAACACATCAACAATCAGGTACCTTCACTGGAGGATGGCCAATGGCGTCCGGAAAACCTCTGTTAGCTGGGAAGGCACGTGGCTGGTGTCTGCTCCAAAGTTCTGGTTTCAAAATGGCTTTCTCCTGGGACGTTCCTCTCTAGGCTGCAGTTCCTCAAAAATGTCACCCTTAGTTGCACTTGGGGTGTTTGTCGTCTCTCAGCTTCTCTGGAGCAAGAGTCTGCTTTCAGTGGCCATCTTCAAACTCTCATCTGTGGCTCCTGTGCTTTCTTCAAAGTGTCCCTCTTAGCTGTAGCAGCTTGCTCCTTCTGTCTGATCTTATATAGTGCTCCAGTAATTTAATTCAGACCCACCCTGAATGGGTGGGCCAACACCTCCATGGAATGATCCAATCAGAGTCATCACCCACAGTTGGGTGGGGTGCATTTCCATGCAAACAACCTAATTCAAACATTCCAACTTAATCCCCACTTGTATGTCTGCCCCACAAGATTGCATCAAATACGGCTTTTTCTGGGGGACATAATACATTCAAACCAGCACATCATCCACCAAGGCTGCTTGGCGGCTTCCCCTTGTGGACCTTACACCCCCGGGCCTCAGCCAGCGCCATGGGGTCCTTTCATATCTGCCTGTGGTCCGAGGGGCCTCCTCACTGCGTCCAGCAAGGGCTTGGCCACTTGCTCCGTCCACTTGGCTCTCAAGTCTGTTTCCTCGTGACTTATGGGAACTCTTAAATTATGGGAACTCTCTGTTGCCAGTATTTTCCCAGTTTCACTAACCTCTTGATTTTGTCCTTTAATTTTGTTGAAGGGTGTTTTGTCATACAGAATTTTTTTGCACCGTTTGCTGTTTATCTTCTTCAGCATGGGTTTGAAGGTTTATTTCCTGTGTAAGATGATAATCTCGTGCCATCTATTTGAGTGCTTTGCAGGGCTTTCCTTTGTGTCTGGGAACATCACCGCATCTGCCGAGCGTGAGAGCGTGAGAGGGAGGGCAGGCCTCCGTGGCCACACGCTGCCATCCGTCCGGCTGTCCTAGGTGCTCGGTCACCCCTCGGCCCCAGCCCAGCCCGTCCTTATGCAGACACCACCCACAAGGCAGAGCCACTCTCTGTCTCTGTTCATCTCTTCCAGAAATTTCTTACCTGTTGCTTTTCTCCTTCAAAGAAGTTGTAAAACTGGCTTGTTGGTTCCATAACAAAAAAGTGAAACTCGTGTTGAGATTTTATTGGGGTTGCATTGAGTTTATACGTTGATTTGGGGGGCATGGCGCTGTCTCCAAGGGTGGTCCCTCCTAGGGCCGTGCAGTGAGTAGCTGCTCCTTAGGGGTCCCGGGGTCTCTGGCTGGTGTGAGTGGAGCAGGATCTGCGGCTGTGTGGCGGTGACGGGGGCCGGGCCACATGGGCTGTCTCACCACCTGACTGTGCTCCGATGGTTCCCAAGCTCAGGCGATGGCCGTGAGTTTGGGGGGCCATTTTGTGCCCCTGTTTGTCTGGGCTCCCAGAGAGAGGAGATTCGGGTCCATGCTCCCTGCCCCGCCCAGGGCCCTCCACCAAGACTGTGGCCAGCGGCTTTACCGGGAAGCACCGTCCCGGCCAGGAAGGTGCTCTCCCCCCGTCAGGAGAGGCGAGGAGTGTCAGCCAGATGCTTTCTTGACCTTTTCCAAACTGGCCTCCCCAGGTTTTCTCCTTAGGCTGCATCCTCAAGAGTAAATCCTCCTGTCTTGCTGTGTTACTCTCTGGTATGCTTTGCGATTCTGTTTGTGAACATTTTATTTACAGCGTTCACACCTGTGTTTGTCAGTAAACTGGACACATGCTTCTCTCTCCGTGTTGCCCTTGGCAAGTTTTGTCTTCAGGCCTTGGCAGCCTCGAGCCCGGAGCTTTAGCATCTCCTGTGGCCGAGCAGAGATTGTCCTCCCCGGGGTGTGTGGGTCACTTAGAGAGGCAGGCCCTTTCCCCCTTATTTCACTTTTTCCTTGCAACTGATAGTTTTGAAAATTGTCAAAGCTCTGGGAAAGTTAGAATAGTGGAGTGAAGAACCTATCTATGCTTTATGAACCCACTGTATTAGGCAGGATTCTCGAGGGAGACAGAACCAACAGCAGAGATCAGTAAATAAATGTGTCACGTAACTGTGGGGATGCACGAGTCCAAATTCTGTAGGGCAGGCTGCAAGCTGGCACTCCGATGGAGGTTTTCGATGAACTCCCCAGGAGAAGCTGGCCGGCCAAGGTAGAGATGAAAGTTCTCTCTTCTGCCTGCTGGAGTCATCTTTTCTCCTCTTAAAGCCTCCGACTGATTGCATTAGATGTCTCTCATTGCTGAAGACACTCCCCTTGGCTGACTGTAGACATCATCAGCCATAGGTGATTTAAGTCCACAGACGTTCTGGCAGCAACAGATGGGCCAGTGCTCGCTTGACCAGACAGCCGGGCACTAGCACCCGCCAGGCTGACCCGTGAGCCCACCCACCCATTCTGTCTTGTTTGATTTGGGGGAACTTCTGCCTGTCTCTCACGAGCAGGGCCACCTCCTGATCACAGCTCCCACTCCAGAACTCCCACGTCAGTCCCCGCACTCTTGTCCAGGGCCTTGTTCCTACTCAGATCTCCAGTGGTCCCAAAGATGTCCTCTAGAGCTCTCTTGAGCCCAGAACCCAGCTCTCAGTCCTGGGTCTGTGCCCCATTTTCTCGTCTTCATGACATCCACTGGGTTTTGAACAGTCCAGGCCCGTTGTTGTTTGGATGCCCCTGTCGGGACTTGGCTGCAGTTTCTTTTTAATTGGATAACTATTCAACAGTCTCCCCCCCCCACTTGTTTCTCAACCACCTTGTTCTCCCCAGGGATAAATACATGACTGGCTGTATGTGTACACACACACACACATGCACTTTTTAAACAATTTTAATATACGTATGTATAACCATGTGCCCTTGTAACCATTTTTAATTATGCACTTCACTGGCATTAATCACAAGTGGGATCATGTAATATTGTCCTTTTGTGTCTCGTGTCTTTCACTTAGCATGATGTTTTCAAGGTTCATCTGTGTGGTGGCTATATCAGAACTTTGTGGCTCGTTATGGCCGAATCATTCCATTCTGTTATTCTTGTCTCAGATTATGTCGTTATCCACTGTCTGCCCGTGAACATAGGATTTATAATGTTATTTTACACATAAGCCTGTTAAGTCACATGGGGGGACGGCTGTTCCAAACCCACAGGGACCATCACACAGAACTTCACACTCACCTGCGTGGTGACCGTTACCAGCATTCCTTATTTCTCCTGTGGCTTCAGGTTACTTTCTAGTGTCTTTTGTTTCAGCCTGAAGGACTCCCTTCAGCCTTTCTTACAGGGCCGGTCTGCTGGTAGTGAACGCTTTCAGTTTCTGTTTATTTGTAAAATGTCTTTAATTTCTCCTTCAGTTTTGAAAGATAATTTTGCTGGATGTAGAGTTCTTGGTTGACAATTTTTTCCCTTAACAACTTTAAATCTGCCACCCCACTGTCTCCTGGCCTCCATCCCTGTACGTGGCAGGTCACATCTCTCTTCCTCTCTGTCTTTAGATTTTGACAGTTTCGCCCTGTGTCTTGGTGGGGGTCCCTTAGGGTCTCTTGTTTGGCATTCATCGAGCTTCCTGGGTGTGGACATTTGTGTCTGTCCTCAGATTTGGGGAGTTGTTGGCCATTGTTTCTTCTAATACGTTTACCACCCCTTTCTCTTCTCATCCTTCTGGGCTTCCACTGACGCACATGTTGGTACAGTTGACGTGTCCTGAGGGCTCCTCGCTCTTTTCACGTTTCTTCGTTTTTCCTTTCTGCTCCTTACACTGGGTAGTGTCTGTTGGCTTGTCTCCAAGTTTGCTGATCCTTCCCTACTGCTCAAGCCTGCAGTTGAACCTGTCTAATTAATGAGTTTTTCATTTCCATTACTGTACTTTGTGGCTCCAAAACTTTTTTGGTTCGTTTTTATAATTTCCATCTCTTTTTTTTGTTCAGACACTGTTTTGCTAATATCGTTTAGTTCTCTGTATATGGGTTCCTTTTGCTCCTTGAACACACGTAAGAAGGTTCATTTAAAGTCTTGGACTAACAGCTCCGCTGTATGAGCTGCTGGGGGCTGGTTCCTGGCGACTGTTTTCCCTGTGAAAGGGCCACGCCTCGCAGTCTCACTGGACACCTGAGCATCGTGTTGCTGTAAACCTGGAAGCTCAGTTCTCCCGCTCCTGGGACACCCGGCTTTGTTGTTGCTGTTGAAGGCTGGAGCTATCGCTTTGCGGCTTCTCCAAACGACTTTTGCTGCAAATGGGGAATGGAAAGTGTCAGGAGGAAAAGGAAAGGCACGACCCCTTTCAGATCCTCTGCTGCTTCTCCCACCTGAACCAGGTGATGCGGAGCATGGATCAGCATCCCAGCCACACCCCACCCGTCCTCACAGCTCATCCGGCAAGCTGCGCCAAGCCTGGCTCAGTCCCCATGGCTGCTGCCACTCTGCTGGGGGCTGCTGGAGGGTGGAATTCTCCGGCGTTTACCATGATTTACTAGCCCCTGTCTCTCACTCCTCCCTGGATCCTGCACAGTGATCCACTCGACTCCGAGTCCCAAAACAGTTGAACCAGACAGTTCCTGCTAGCTCTGTCGTCCAGCTGGAGAACTGTGGCTGGAACTTCCTGTTCTGCCACTTTCCCACAGCCCCAGGACCACACTGGTTTGATGACGTGACTTTGTAGGTTTGAAATCAAGGAGTGAGCCCTCCAACTTTTTTTTTCTTTCTCAAGATGGTTTTGGTTGTTCAGAGCAGACATATTTATTTTTCATGAACAATATAAGCAGTTTTCATAAACCTTGACCCTTTACCAGAGAGCCAGGATATTCTCTTACACTTACCACAAGGCAGTTCTCAAATTCAGACAACTTAATAATATAGAATAATTTACATGTTCTGTAGTTTTTTCCAGTTGTCCCAATCTTGTCCTTTATAGCACGTTTTTTCCGGGACAGTGTTCAGTCGGTGATCACACTGCATTTATTGACCTCTTTCGTCCCGTCTAATCAGGACAGGTTCCTCAGCCTCTGATACGATGACATTTTTGGACAGTAAGTCCATTGTCTGATGCGATGGAATGTTCCGCAGTTGGGTGCCCAGTGCCATCTCATGATGTCCCAGGCTGGACCCTCCTGGGTGGTGGGCTCTCGGTCACATGCGGAGCCCCTAGCGCCTGCTGCGTGCCTCGACACGTGCGGGTGTCTTCGCTGTGGGTTGCTGTTTTCCGTTTTGGAATTGATGAGCTGTTTGTGGGGTTGAGCATTGAGTTTTATGGTCTCTCACTAGCACACTTCAGGAGCAAGCAGAGAGTTTGTCTGGAGACTTTATTCTTTTAACGAGAATGGAAGAAAGCGGTTGCCACATCTGTCCCCCAGACAGACGCCTTCCTTGGACGGCAGCCTGCACCCCTGGGGTGGGGCCTGAGTGGGCCGGGAGGTGATGACCCCCCCTCACCCTGTCCCCTCCATTCCCTCAGCCCGACTCGGACTCCACCAAGCACTCGACTCCGTCTAACAGCTCCAACCCCAGCGGCCCGCCGAGCCCAACCTCCCCGCACCGGAGCCAGCCACCCCTCGAGGGCCTGGAGCCGCCCGCCTGCGACGCCTGAGGCCGCGCGCCTGCCAGCCCGTCCAGGAAATGTAGAATCGACTTGTAGATATGAAGATGAAGACAAATGTTTATTGTAATAATGATTTCTATTCGCGGCGGGAGTCCCCACCGCCTGCACAGCCAGGAGCCGATGCTGTTCCGTTTGCACACGAAGGCCCGGCGCCCAGGGGGGGCCTCAGACAGAAGGCAGCCCCCGCCAGGAGACAGGCCACTCAGGACCTGCCGCAGCCCATCCTCTTCCCCGCTTCCTAGGACCCCAGGAGAGCAGTCGGAAGCTGGCTGTCATCCCAGTGTCTAGAACTGGAAAACCAGGGAAAGCCAGGCCGGGTGGCCTCTGCCTGCAGCCAGTGTGTGTTTGCTGCAGGGGTCTTGCTGCCGACCCTCAGGCTGGGGTCAGGCCCACTGCCCTGAGGCCCCCATCCCGAGTCCAGTGTGTCTGCCCCCCCAGCCCCAGGCCCAGCCCCTGCGTCTCACCAGGACCCTCTGCCGGGAGCCCACTGCCTCCTCGCTGCTTTCCCTCCTTCCATGGCGCCTGCTCTCTGGCATCTGTGACCCAGCGCAGGCAGGCCCTGGGGTGCTGGGGGCGAGGTGCTGGGAAGCCCACCCGCATGGAGCCCCAATGACCAGTAGCCCAGCGTCCATCAAGTAGAAATCCCACCACGCTCCTGCCCACGAGCGTCCTGTGTCACACTGCATGTCAAGTCTGCGGCCCTGGCGCCCGAGGCCTGTCGCAAGCGGCCAGCAGATACAGCTCGTGACACAGATACAGCCCGAGACGCAGGCACGGTCCCCGACCAGCCTCTCCCTGCTCCCACAGGGACATCCTCGACACAGCTGTACAGGACGTACACTTGGCGCGAGTCGGCACTGAGTGGCACCGCTGGGCCTGGACCCTGCCACCCCACGCCCTCCCGGGCCTCTGCTGGGGCTGGCACCTGCGGGGGGTTCTGGGTTTTACTTTTTTAATGTAAGTCTGAGTCTTTGTAATTATTGAATTGTGAGAACATTTTTGAAAAATCCACCTGTCAATAAAGCAAAGATGGCCGTTTTAACGTTCTCAGCGCTACGTCTGGGCGTGTGATGGATGATGTGTCTCGCAAGCAAGGCCCTGAGCTGCCTGAGAGGGATAATGCCCAGTGGAAGGGAAGGAGCCTCTCGCCTCCAGGCCCCTGCCTGGGGAGCCAATGCCAGCTGAGCACGGGGCACCCGTGAGGGTGCAGGTGGGGCGCTGGGCACGGGGCAGTTACGTGCAGGGGGCTGGGGGTCCTGCCAGCAGGGCTCTGGTCCCCACAAGCAGGGACTGGCCTCGGGGAGGGGTGGGGTTATAGTTGCCACTGACAAGAGACCTCCAGTAAGTGAGTTTTGTTAAGTGGGGTTTTGGCCTCACTGAAGGGGGAACAGTGTGAAGGTAAGTGATAGGAACATGCAAAAGGCAACAGCCAGCTGGGCCTCTGGCATGCGCGGAAGCACTGACTTCGTGGTGTCGGCCCTGGCACATGCACGGAGCCCCCAACGCACCAGGCCACGCTGCAGAGACGAGCCCCAGGCTTCCCACGTCTGTTTCTCGCTCACACTCCACATCTGGGGCTGACGGGAGAGGGGACAGGGAGGGGCACACATCCTGCCACACACCCAAGGAGGCGGCTGCAGCGGCTGCCACCAGGGGCTACAGGGAGCCTCCCAAAAAGATTGGCATGAGCCAGCGCCACTGGGGAACTGGGGGAACTGGGGGAGGGGGAGCAGCGTCTCTGGCAGTTCGGTGAGGAGCAGCGGGCACAGCAGGCAGCTGGAAACTTGGGGTCTGAATTTGACATCTGCACCTCATGAGGATTAAAGCAAGCAATGACTGCAGAGCAGCTGCCGCCAGCTCAGAACACAACGGGATGTGTCACTGCAGCGAGCGGAAGCGTGGCAGCCTCCCCCCGAGCACGCAGGGCTGTGCACCTTGCCCAGGTGAGTTTAAGGACGGCTGGGGGTGTGCGCTGACGCTGTCTCCAGGTCCCGATGCTGGTTACACAGAAGTAACCCGGGGTCCGGCACTCGTCCTCCACACTCACAAGCACGAGCGGACACCAGCGTGTCATACAGAAACGTGTCCCTGCAGTCAGCCGCCGAGCCCCGCCCTGGCCCCACTCCCCAGTCTGAGCCGCTCAGGAGGGGCGATCAGGGCCCCAAGGCTCCCCGCTGGGCCCACCTTGTCCCTCCAGGACGGCACCCCGGCCCCCCCCCCCCCCCCCCCCGGGCGCAGAGTCTGTGCAGGGCCAGCCCCCAGCGGAGCAGCCTCCCACGGAGACCCACCTCACCCCACCCCGGACCTCACTCGGCTGCTCCACGGTTTGCCGCCCCCACCTCGCCGGCCACTAGGCCCTGCTCCCTCCCAGCCAGGGACGCCCCCTCCCGTCCGCCTGCGACCTGGGGGGCGTGGGTGGGAAACAGGTGGTCCCAAGGCCGACAGCGGGGCAGGACACTTTTATTGGCCCGGGCGGGGCCTTGGCCTGCAGCCGGGCAGAGCGGGCAGGGGGATCCCGCCGCCCAGGCCCGACGGGGGAGCATCGGAAGCGCCGCAGCTCAGGCCTCGGCCTCGGCGCCCGCGAACACCGGGTTGAGGAAGTAGCTGTGGCTGCTGCTCCCGGCTTCCGCCAGCGGGGCCGGGCTGGGGGGCCGCGCCGGGGGCTGCGGGTTGGGGGCGGCAGAGTCAGGGGGCGCCAGGCCCGGCCGCCGGGGGGCCCGTCCCACCCCCTTACCTGCTCCTCCGAGCCCGCGACCTCGAACACCGGGTTGTGGAAGCCCAGGGGCGCCGCGGCGGGCGCGGGGGCCGCCTCCCCGCGCCTCCTCCACCTGGGGGGGGCACCAAGTGAGGCCCTCGGGGCGGCGCCCGCGCCCGCGCCCCCGCCCGGCCCGGCGCGCACCTGAGCCTGCCCGCCCGGCGCAGCAGCACCAGCACCAGCAGCAGCGCGGCCCCCGGCAGCGCCAGCAGCGCCAGCAGCGCCAGCAGCGCGGCCGCCCCCGGCCCGGCCAGACCCGCGGCCGAGCCGCCCCCGACGGGCGCGCCCGACGCCCGCACGGTCGCCGCCAAGATCCCGAGGGCCTCGCCTGGAACGGAGCGCCGGCCTCAGCGTCCCGCTGGGCGCGGGGCGAAGGCCGGGCCGGGGCGCGGGCGGTTACCGTGCTCGGCGACGTCCGCCGCGAGGGCCCGGGCCAGCCTCCCGGAGCTGCCCGCCGCCGGCCCGGCCTCCGCCACCACCACCTGGATCTCAGTGGCGGCCTCCTCGCGGCCCGCGGCCTCCCGGAGCGGAGGCGAGCGCGTCACCTTGGACACGGCCACCTGCAGGCCCTGGTACTCGGGCTGGGCCGGGGGAGGGCACGAGGCGGGCAGGGCAAGCGGGGGGCGGGCGCGTCAGGAGGCGAGCGGGGGCTGCAGGGGCGCAGGGCCCGGGTGGGGACCGCCCTCCCGCCGCCCTCGCGCCGCCCCTCTACCAGAGCCAGGAAAGCACGCAGCAGCCGCGCCCGGTACTGCTCCAGGTCAAAGCCGGCGCCGTGGGTCAGAGACACGATGGCTCCTGCGGCAGGAGGCCCGGGGTCAGCGCCCAGGCCCGGGAGGCCCGCAGGGAAACTGAGGCGGGGGCGGGCCAGGGTCCCGCAGGCCCTCCCAGCCCGGGCCGGGCGCTCACCGCAGAGGCCGCAGCACTGCCCCTCGGGCCGGAGGGCGTCGCGGCAGGCGGCCGGGGGGCAGCGGCCACCCCGGGGCTGGAGCAGGGCCGCGCAGATCCACGGCTGCACCTGGGGGCCAGCGCGGAAGGGCCGGGCGCCGGCGAGGGGTCAGCGCGGAGAGCGCGCGGGGCGAACGGGGCAGGATCGGCGGCCCGCACCCCGCGCCCCGACCCCCCGCGCCCACCTCGGCGTTGCCGCAGACGCAGCCCGACGGGTCCGCGCAGGCCTCGGGCACCACGCTCAGCGCGCCCGGCCCGTGGAAGCGCAGGCGGCCGGCGCGGGACGCCAGCAGGGCGGCCAGGTCCTCGTCGCGCGTGAGCGTCTGCGGGCGGCCGGTCCCCAGCGAGCGCCGAGCAGGGGACACGACTTGAGTGCCGGAGCCCGCGGGCCCCAGCGCGGAGTCGGCCCCGACCCCGCCCGCGCGCCCCGGCCCGCGCGCCTCACCCGGCCCAGCGCGGAGACGCTGCGGACGCGCACGGGGCGGGCGGCGGGGCCCAGGCCCACGCGGAAGGAGCCGTCCGGCGGGAAGACGACGTCGTCGTGGCGGCAGGGCACGCGCTCGGCGTCCACGAGGAAGAGGCCGTGAGTCGCGTCCGCCGGGCGCCACAGGAGCGGGTCGTACCACCAGAAGCGGTCCGGGTCCCGGAAGCGCGCGGGGGCGCCTGCGCGGGGCCGCGGCCTGAGCCTCGCCCAGACCACGCCCCCAAGCCCGCCCGCCAGACCGGTCCTGGCCACGCCCCCGCCAGGCCCGGCCACGCCCACCCACCAATCCCCGGTCGGGCCCCGGACCACGCCCCTCCAAGCCACGCCCATTTCCCCGCCCCCGACCACGGCCTTCCGTCGGGCCACGTCTCCGACCACGCCCGCCCGTCTGGCCACGCCCTGAAGCCCCGCCCGGACAACGCCCTTCCGCAGGGCCGTGCCTCTCCGACCACGCCCACCCTCCAAGCCACGCCCGGACCACGCCCCCGGCCTCGCCCGCCCAGCCCTCAGGCCACGCCCCCCGTCAAGCCCTGCCCGGACCACGCCTCCCCGATCACGCCCTCCAGCAAGGCCACGCCCCCCCCCAGGCCAGACCCTTTCCCGGGAGCTCCCGTCGCGGCCCGCCGGCCTCACCCGAGCTGCAGCCCGCGTCCAGGCTGGTGTCCGCCGCGCTGAATCCGGCTCCTGAGGCCAGGACGAGCTCCCCGTCCAGGGGCAGGAGCTGCGGGAGGCGCGGGTTGAGGCGCCACGCGGTGGCCGGGGATCCCCAAAGGCTCTCCCCGCGAGGAGAGCCCGGACGGACCTCGGAGAGGGGCAGCGCGGGTCAGGGCCCGGGGGCGCCTCCCCTGCCTGGGCGCACGCGGCGAGGGGAAGGTGCTCTGCGCGGAGAAGCGCGTGCGCAGCGGCCCGGGTGGGGCCGGGGCGGAGACGCGGGGCGGTGGGGGGCCTCGAAACCGCCCCGCCTCGCCCCGCGGGGTCCCCGGGCGTCCTGGGGGTCGCGGCTGCGGGGGCCTCGGGGGTCCTGGGGGACGCGGCAGCGCCGGAGGGGCCACTCGCCCGCCTCGCCCCCACCCTCACCCTTCCCCTCGAGCCCCAGGACCCCCGCCCTCTCCCCTCTCCCCATGCCTCTCCTTCGGGACTGGGGTCTGAGGGTCCAGCTCTGCGCAGGAGTCGGTAAGGACTGGGCACTGCCCTTCAGCCCTTCCTGGGGCAGCCAACAGCCCCGCACCCCGGGTGCGGCCACCCGCCCCGCGGACGCCGGGGGCAGAGCCGAGTCAGGACTGGGCCCCAAGCGCAGTCAGTGCACCTCGGGAGGCAGGCAGGGACCTGCAGTACAACAAGCACCCGGGTTGGGATATATTATGGGAAAATTTATTAATCTTTCTGAATAGGGATTATTAATCTTTCTGATTAGGGATTAGAGTGTGACCTTTTGATTATTTCTATGGAAATAATCAAAACAATCAACTTTCTGCGGAGTCCTTTGATTAAATTGTCTCCATGGGTAACTTAATCAAAGTTTAATTAAAACTTAATCAAAGTTTAATTAAAATAATTTAACCCTAGCCCTAACCCTAACCCTAACCCATGGAGATATGGACTCTGCCCATTGGGGGTCAGTCTTAATTAAATCACTGGAGTCCTTTAAGAGGGACATTTTGGAGAGCAGCTAAGACAGACATTTTGGAGATGGCTGTTGAAAGCTGATGCTTGGAGATAGAGACAGAAGGAAGTTTGGAGATGCTGAGCTAAGAGATGAAGCCCTGAGTTTGCTCCGGAGAAACAAAGCGAGGACTCCCAGGTGGTTAGATGCACAGGAGCTGAAGAGGCTAAGAGAGACAAGCCTGGAGACATTTTGGAGAAAGCCAGTGTGAAACACAACCTGGGAGCAAAGGACTAGCAGATGCGAGCCACCTGCCTTCCCAGCTGACAGAGGTGTTCCGGACGCCATCGGCCATTCTTCAGTGAAGCTACCCTCTTGTTGATGCCTTGGTTTTGACACTTTTATGGCCTTAGAACTGTTTTTTGGTAACCTAATAAATTCCCTTTATTAAAACCAATCCATTTCTGGTATTTTGCATAATGGCAGCACTAGCAAACCAGAACAAGGAATCATGTTTTAAAAGAACCACGGGAAAAATAGAAATAAAACAGTCATGGAAAGGAAGAGCTCCCAGGTCAGTGGACTTCAGGAGGACGGGAGCTGAAGAGTGCCCAGGGAGCGAGGCCTCACGTCAGGGAACCCCCAGGGACAGCAGGAAAAGACTGAGTGGTTAGGGCAGGAGGACAGACAAAGGTCAGCAGAAATCAGATACGGGAATCCTGGAGCAAGGGAAGGGGAGAAGAGGAAACATCGGGAAAAAGAACAGGGAGGTGAATTTTCCAGATTTGAAGAGACGCAGAAAACCCCAAATGGAAAAGTCTCCTTGAATGTCAAACACAGTAAGGAATGTCCACACCTAGACATGCGACAGCAGATTTACGAATAGCAAAGTCAGAAAGAACATTGTAAACACTTCAGAGAAGAACAGCTCACCCAGAAAGGAAAAAAAAATTAGATTCAGACTTCTCAACAACAGATGCATAAAGACAGTAGAGTGATATTTTAAATACTAAAGGAAAAGAACTTATAATACAGAATTTTATATCTGGCCGCACTGCCATTTAAAGGCGAGCGCATATTAAAATGTTCTCCAGCCAAAAAGCCTTCCAGAGCGATTGTCACACGAAGACCTGCCCTGAGAACATGCTTGGAGGGAGCGAGAAAGGAAACAAATCCAGAAGCTGCCAAGAGCTGTGGGAAGCAAGGTGAAGAAATGCCTTGATGAAGCTACTGTTGTCTTTTTTTTTTTTTTAATTAGAAGCTGGGAATAAAACATGGTGGCTATGGGAAAGGGGAAACCCTAAAGAACTTGCTTGTTAGAGGGAAGATAAAGATACTGAAAAGCTGAAGAAATCCATAGGGCTATGAAATTTGAAAGCCTGGATGAAACATAGCAATTTCTGGAAAAAGCAAAAAGGTCAAAAGTGACAGAAGATATAGAGAACTTGAATAAACCAGTAAGGTTTAAAAAATCAAAATGTTAGTCAAAGACCTTCTTTTCCCAGAAACCGTGATCCAAATGGTTTTACAGGGGAGGTCTACTAAACTCTTGTGCCAGTTTGAATGTATTATGTCCCCCAAAACTCCATTATCTTTGGTGTAATCTTGTGTGGGCAGATGTATTCTGTTGATTAGATTGTAATTCTTTGAGTGTTTCCATGGAGATACGCCCCACCCAACTGTAGATGATAACTCTGGATAATTTCCATGGAGGTGTGGCCCCACCCATGCAGCGTGGGCCTTGATTAGTTGACTGGAGCACTATATAAGCTCAGACAGAAGGAGCGAGCTTGCTACAGCCAAGAGGGACACTTTGAAGAATGCACAGGAGCTGAGAGAGGAGCTGCAGATGAGAGACATTTTGGAGACAGCCTTTGAAAGCAGATGCTTGTTCCCATGAAGCTAAGAGAGGACAAATACCCCAAGTGCAACTAAGAGTTACATTTTTGAGGAACTGCAGCCTAGAGAGGAACGTCCTGGGAGAAAGCCATTTTGAAACCAGAACTCTGGAGCAGACACCAGCCACGTCCCTTCCCAGCTAACAGAGGTTTTCTGGACCCCATTGGCCATCCTCCAGTGAAGGTACCTGATTGGTGATGTGTTACCTTGGACACTTTATGGCCTTAAGACTGTAACTGTGTAACCAAATAAACCCCCTTTATAAAAGCCAATCCATTTCTGGTGTTCTGCATTCTGGCAGCATTAGCAAACTAGAACAACTCTCAAGGAACAATTTGTTCCCTTTTACACAAGTTGTTCTAGAAAACAGAAAAAGAGTGAAAACTGCCAGCCCACTTTATAAGGCAGTGTAATCTTGATTCCAAAACCAGATGAAAGACGAGGCAAGAGAAGAGAAATGATAGGCCCATTTTACTTATAAAAGCAGGTGCAAAAATCCTAAGCAAAATACAAACTAACCAGATCCAGTAGCATGTTAAAAAATAAATAAATAAATGAATAGTGAGTAAGTGGGATCCACGTCCCAAGAATGCAGGCAAGGAGGGCTTACACCTGGTGGCAACACCTCCCAGGACCTGATGATCCAGGGAGCACATGGCCCTGAGAGTCTTGTGCCAGCCTATGGGGACAGAGGGTCAGTATCTTAAAGAAGTGGCAAGTTTTTGTAACCTTTAGGTAGGCACCCAGAGGACATCAGGCTTGCAAGTTTGGTTCAGCCTCAGAATACCTCATTAATAGGCTAAAGGGGGAAAATCTCATCTCAATAGACATAGAAAACTTTGATGTTAAAGTTCAACAACCCATTAATGATTTTTTAAAAAGCTGCTAGCAAACTAGGAACAGAATAGAATTTCCACCATTTCATGAAGTCTATATACCAAAAAGCCACCACAGACATTGCACTCGATGGAGAAACTCGACATGCCTTCTCTTTAACATTGGGACAAGACAAGGATGCCCACTTTTGCCACTTCCAATGAATGTAGGAGTAGAGATCCTGGCCAATGCCATAAGGGAAGAAAAAGAAATCAAAGGAGTTAGGACTGGAAGAGAAGAGAAACAACTATGATTGATTGCAATAATAACCAACCAAAGAATATAATTTTTTTTTTAAAGGGCCCCATTTAAAATGCCAGCCAAACCCATAAAGTATTTACAAGTTAACCAATATGGTACAAAACCTTTAGGGAATATCTTACAACTTTAATCAAGAACATGGGTGATCTGCAACAATCACTTCCTCCCACAGGGCCGCCGTGTGAGACCAGTGAAGTGGTGACACGAGAACAGGTGACAAGACCAAGGGAATTGAACAGAGCCTTCGGAGAGAGACCCGTGGATACACTGGGCCTTCAGTGGACAGTAAGGCCCTCGCCACAAATCAAAGGGGCAAAGCTGACAAGTTTGGAGGAGGATGTTGGAAATTCAGCTCATTTTTAGGAGGAAGATAAAGCTGGCACTACCCTCAAAGATGTGCCTCCAACGGCAAAACTGTGACATTAGAGACACAGCGCAATCAATTATCTTTGTGACCCAGGAGCAGGGAAGGGATCTTAACATGACACCAAAACCACAGTTATAAGGCAACAGGATTTTGAACTGATAGATTTAAATGAGGTTTCTGGTCCGCTAAGGCAGCTGGCAATGTTCACAGTGGGAAGATGCTTGTAGGGTCTCAAACCAGCCGTGGATTGACAAATAGAAAATAGATCAAGCAAAACAAGAAAACCGGGCAAGGGAGGGGAAGGGGCAGCAGGGGGGTGGGGAGGAGGTTAAGGAAGAAGAAAACCCCAGAAACTCCAAGGAGGAGAAGCTCTGAGCCAGAGAAATGCAAAGGGAAACCCTGATGTCCCTTGGTGGTTACACCACGTCCAGGTTGCTGGATACTGGGGACAGCTGGGATCTCGGGGCAGCCGCCCCTGCAGTAGGTCGGGGGGGCCTGAGGCAGTGCTGGGTCAATTCGGCCTCCGCTGACTGGTCCCCCCCAGGCAGTTCCCAGAGAGGGTGTCGGGGAGGTGAGAAGGGCACCCCCACCAGTGTCCTGGGCACCGCGGCGTGAGCTGTCCCCAAGTGGAGGCCCCCAGAAAGGGAGGGAGGGGATCCCCTTCCCGGCAGCTGGGGAAGAGGGATCTGATAAAGGTGTGAGGAATGAATGAATGAACGAATGAATGAATGTTGTCTCCTTTAAGATCCCAAATGCCCCTGCCCTCCAGTGCCGGCCACCACCCTGTTGCCAAGGTTCCCACAGGCTCCTCCTGGGCCTCAGCCCTGCCCGACACCCCCGGACCCTGGTCTCTGGGCCCACAAAGCAGGAGGGGCGTCCTGATGGGGGCTGCGGGGTCAGCAGCAGCCCCAGCTTGCAGGGGATTGTGGGGGTGTCAGCCTCTCCCCTCTAGCCACCCCCCCAAGCTCTGCCCCTAGCCCGGGGCCACGGGTGACAGGGCGGCAGGCCGAGGTCCCTGAGGTGTGTGGGGCCCTGTGGGGGGTGCAGGGTGTACCCAGCCCTGCCCTTGGAGCACAGAAGCAGCCGCAGGTGATCCTAAAGGAATGGGTGGCAGTGGCCGCCAATGACACTTTTTTTAGGGACACTGACATTTGAATTTCATATAGTTTTCATGTGCCATGGAATATTGTTCTTTTAAAAATGTTTTCCAGCCTCCAACACTGTAAGAACCATTCTTAACTTCGGGCACAGGGGCTGGGCTGGCCCCGAGTTGGCGGACCCTGCTTTAAACCACGACAGCCGACAGCTTCCCCGCAGGCCTTATCAGGGCCTTTAGTACATCGGGACGCTCCAGGCAGGCCATACGCAGTGTCCCCCGAACTTCAGCGGTTACGGTACCCTGTCCCCTCCTAAGTCCCACCATTTCCAGGGACACTAGTGTTCTGTGAAGGGGGTTGGAGAAAAGCTCCCTGGATCTCTAATAGTGGGGTCTCGGGCACCAGGATAGGGGGAGACATCTGGGGAAGTGGGAGGGAAGCACTTTCCCAGAGGAGAAACCTTATAGACCATCGGGCGGAGGGCAGAGGGGCCAGGAGGGGACAGGCGGTGCCCCCCACCCATGGCAGGGCCGGGCAAAGCCTGAGCTGGAACTGAGGGTCCAGTCCCGCCCCCGTGTGGTCGCCCGACCCCCCAAAAGCCCCAGAGGCCCGAGGCCCGCAGCGCGCCTCCCGCGCCCCGTCGCCGGGGAGCCCCGGGCCTCACCAGGTCGGAGACGCGGTGACCCTCCCGCACCAGGACTGACACCACCTGCGGGGAGAAGCGGGTCAGCGGGGGTGGGGGGCTGCGGGGGGCGGGCCGCGCCGGGGGTCGCGGAGGCACCTTGTGGGCCGGGAACTCGACGGCGGCGCCCGCGCACGGGGTCCGGTTCTGGCTCCAGTTGGCGGCGGCGTCGAAGTCGGTGCTGGGGACCCAGAACTTGTAGGCGGCCCGGGTCAGCGCTGCGGGGGAGCCGAGCTGAGCGCCCGCCGGGCCCGGCCCGATGCCCCGAGGGAGGCATAACGCGGGCTGCAGGGGGGGTCTCCCAGCCCCGCGTCCGGCCAGACCCCCGCGGAGCCCGCCCGGCGCTCTCCGTCAGACGTCAAGGCACCCTCCTCCAGGACGCCCGCCTGGATCGCCACCCCCCACCCTCCCAGCAGGGAACCAGGCGGGGCAAGAACCGAGGACCTTGACGTCCAGGGGGTCGAGGAGGGTGGGCGGCGGCAGCCTCTGACCCAGCCTGGGGCGTCGGAAGGTTCCTGGGGGAGCCCGACCCGGGCAGGAAGCGCACCCCAAGTGCGCCAAGAGGGAGCCTGGGTGGAGGGGAGCTGGTGGCCAGGCAGGCTGAGCGGGGCTGGGTCCCGAGGGAGCCCCCAGGAGCTCCAGGGCGGGGGCCGGGGTGGGGGCTGCATCTTTCAAGTCACCCCGGGGCTGGCGGGGGCGGGGAGGCACCCGGGATCCGGGCTGGGACTGGGAAACTGAGGCGCCTGCCCGGCCCCGCAGCCTCGGGCGCGCAGGCGCTGCTCCCAGCGGGGCCTCTGGACGTGCCCATTTCGCAGAGACATAACCCAGCCCCGAGGAGCCTGGCCGGGGCTGCCTGGCCTCCCGCACCGCCCGGGCACCTGCGCGCCCTCCCGCCCCCGCAGACCCTTGCAGCCCAGTCCTAGGGGACCCTTGGTCCAGCTACCAGTTCTAGAGGGACCCGTTGTCGTCCGGGGCCCGACAGCGAGAGTCCGAATTACCGCAGAGCCACAGCCACAGCACGACCCGACCCAGCGCGCCCATCTTGCCGGCTCCCAGCCTGCAGCCCAGGGGACTTTGCCCCGTGGGGCCCTGGTGACTGGGCGGGGTGGGGTGGGGGCCGCGGGGTCGATTATTCATTTACCCTCAGACCCACCTGGGGCGGGGCAGGCTCTTGGGGCCCTCCAAGGTGCCAGCTCCATCTCCTTTCCTCCCCCAGCCCGCGGTGGACTTTGCAGCTTAGCAGGATCGACCAGTGTGTGAAATGGGGGTGGGGAGGGGGGTGCACAACCTTTGGGCTCACCCTCTTCTCTGCCTCTGCTGCAGCTGCCCCTGGTTTGCTCCCCTTATTGTAGGCTGGGCTAGTGGGAGGATGGTGGATTGTGGAGAGTGAGCAGCTAATGGAAGAACGGTGGAGAAAGGATTCTAAGTGGTAGATGATGGAAGGTTGTGGTTTGTGGAAAGACAGTGGCATGGAGGCTAGACGGATGATGCATGATGAAATGTGTGGTTGGATGATGGATGGATAGTGAATGGTTAATAGTGGGTGGATGGTGAGTGGTGGAGGATGGAGGGTATTTATATTTTTAATGGATGAATGAATGGAGGATAGATGGGAGAAGGTGAATAAATAAATGGAGAGTAATCAAGAGGAGATGGATTGAGAATGAGGGGAGCTTGACTGGGTGGAGGATGAATGGTAGGTGGATAATTAAATGGATAATGGATCATGCATGGTGGATGTGAAATGGTAGTTGGTGGGTTGATGGCTCGATAAAGAATAGTTGAGGGTGTCTAGCTGGATGGTAGAGGGTGATGGGATGGATGGTGGAGGTGGATGGTGGAGATGGATAGTGGAGATGGATGGTGGATGATGGATGATGGTTGGTAGAGCTGGATGGTGGCACTGGATGGTGGAGATAGATGGTGGCAGTCAATGGTGGAGGTGGATAGTGGAGGTGGATGGTGAATGGTGGAAGGTGGTGGTGGATGATGGAGGTGGATAGTGGACTGTGGATTGTCGAGGTGGATAGTGGAGATGGATGGTGGATGGTGGAGCTGAATGGTGGATGGTGGAGGAGGATGGTGGAGGTGGATGGTGGATGGTGGATGGTGGAATGTGGTGGTGGATGGTGGAGGTGGATGAAGGAGGTGGATGGTGGAGGGTGAAGGTGGATCGTGGAGGTGGAGGGTGGTGGTGGATGATGGAAGTGGAGAGTAGAGGTGGGTGGTAGCAGCAGGTGGTAGATGTAGGTGGATGGTGGATGTTAGAGATGGAGGTGGATGGTGGATGGTAGATGGTGGCGGTGGAGGTGGATGGTGGAGGTGGATGGTGGAGGTGGATGGTGGTTGGTGAGGTAGATGGATGGTGGGTGGAAAGGAGATAGTGAGTTGTGGAGGGACGATTGAAGATGAATGGACAAACAGGTGGTAGACAGATGTAGAGAATTGGCAGTGAATAAACGGCTGGTAGAAAAAGGTGGTAGATGGTACTGTTGAAAGGACGGTAGGTGATGGATGGATGGAGAAAAAAGATGGAAATGGTGGGTGGTGGAAAAATGAATCATGTTTGGATGAATGGATGGATGGACGGTTGATGGGTGAGAGGTAAATTAGAGATGCTGAATGTATGTATAAGGATGAATGGTTTGTTGTAGAAATGGAGGGTGGGTGAGAATGATGAATGGTGAGATGGTGAATGGATGGAAGATGGTGGAAGATGAGATCAAACGGTGGAGGAATGGATCGATGGATGAATGGTCAATGAATGGTGGGTGGAAAGAAAAATGGTGGATGGATGGATGCAAGTGCAGAAGGTGATCAGATATAAGTGGGTGGATGGATGGACAGAGAATGGTGGATGGATTGTGAGTACAGGGTAGGTGGATAGATGGATGACAGAGGGATGCTGGAGGGCCGGGTGTGGGGGATGATTGTGTTTAATGAGATGGATGGATGCTTGGATCTATGTGTCAGGCACACAGGTGGGTAGATGGGTGATGCGTGAATCCAGGATGGATTCCTGGTTGGTGGGAGGGGCGGATGGTAGAGGGTGAATGGATGAGTTGATGGGTGGATGGTGGGTAGACTGTGGCTGGCGTATTAGAGGAGCTTACCGATGGTGAGGAGGATGGTGAACCAGTTGATAGGGGACAGGCGGTGCATCAGTGGAGATATGGGTGGTGGACGGGGATGGAGTGATCAGTGGATAGTGGGAGGAGAATGGGTGACAACCTACTGCTGTGGTGGAGGGAGAGGGATGGTGAGTGGGCTTTTGTGTTCAGGATGACTGGCTGGGGATGAGTGAATACAGCGGGGTGCATGCGGGTATGTACGTGGTGGACCGTAGCACGTCGGCACCCCCCTTCAGCCCACCCAGCCCTCCTCTGCAGCCCCCCCATTCTCCACTAGACTCCCCACTGGCGCTGCTTTCCTCTGACGTCTTTGCTTATGGAGGGCTGCTTCCCCCGACACACCAGGTATTTCCTCCAAGGGGTAAGGAGCTCAGTGCTGCAACTCGTCTGGGTGGGGGGAGAGTGTGAGCACTGTCCCCACAGCACCCTTCATCCTGGTAGTATCTGCTTCACACCGGGCACCTGCTCTCAGCTCAGCCGAGCCAGGCCAGCCTGGGGCAGGAAGGGGGGCTCTGTTCTGTCCTGGAGACTGACCTTGACTGGCCTGGTGGGGGTGGGGGTGGCCTGGCCAGAGGCCTGGGGCTCCTTTATCTTTACATAAGAAGTGGGCTGCACTGAGGGTGGGGTGGCAGGGGACGCTCTGAGGGTTTGGTGGGCAGGGCCTTGAGGAAACAAACCGACTACCCCTGCCCCACCCTGGCAGGGCATGCTGGAACAGCTTGTGCTTCCGTGGAGAGGGCAGTGGTGCAGCCTGTGCAGTCAGGGAAGGCTTCCTGGAAGAGGCAGCTTGAAAGCAGAGACACAAAGGATTAGGTCACAGTTGTAGCCACAGTGTAGGGATTGGCCGGAAAGCAGCAGAGTAGGGGGCATTGGAGGCTGGGTGGCCGTGGGGTTCTGGCGTCCATCTCCCCTGCCCTGACGGGGCCATCCTGGACGATGCTGGAGGTGGGTGTGGCTGGCAGAAGGTGGCCAGGAGAGGAGTCCATGCCAAGGCGGGAGGCAGGCCCCAGCCCTGGCCCTGGGCAGCCAAGGGGTGCCGGGAACCACTCAGGAGCAAAGCCACCAGGGAAGGATGGTGGACAACACACCCCAGGGGCCGCGTGTCTGTCCACAGAAGGCCACAGAACAGGTGCAGGGGCCACGAGGCACTCATGTGTGCATGCACGTGCAGGGTCAGGACATCCAGTGGGAAGTGGGGGGAACGCAGAACCCCAGAGAGGGTAGCTAAGAAAACCGTGGAGCAGCTGCTTCAGGCAAGGCTGGATCCAGGGGCTTGGCACTTTTCTGGTCTCTCCCTGTCCCACCCCGTGTGTGTGTGTGTGTGTGTGTGTGTGTGTGTGTCTCGTGTGTGTGTGTGTGTGTGTGTGTGTGTGTGTGTGTGTGTGTCTCCCTCCCTCTCTCTCCTCCCCTCCTTCTGTCTGTCTGTCTCCCTCCCTCTGTGGGCTGCCCTCCTGCTGGACGCACAGCCCAGGGAGGCACCAGGGCTGCAAAAGCTAAAGCCGAGGGAAGCCTCTGATTGGTTCCTGCCTCCAAGTCCAGCCAATCACAGGGCCAGGAATTGCTGCGCTTTGATTGGCCACTGGCATGCACACATCCCGCCCAGAAGGGGCGGAGCAGAACCCCCCCCCCGCCCCCGGGGAACCCCGCCCTGGGCACCCCCCCTCCCGCCCCCAGCTCCTTCACCCTCCTCAGGGAATGGCCTTGCGACCTCGGGCAGGTCCCCGCTAGCTCTGGGCCTTCCTGCCCCTGGGGTTGAGCAGGTGGGGGTGATAGGGTGTGGGGGTGCAGACCCCTCTCCGCAAGGCCTCCTTACATTCAGGTCTCACGATGTCACTTCCCACCTCACTCTTTGGTTGCCCAGTGCCCGGGGGTCACAGGAGATGCTCCCCAAATATTAGTGGGATAATGGGATGGTTGGAGCCTCGTGAAGGCAGGGGATGACCCCTGAGACCCCTACTGGGCTGGGGGGCAGGACTCAGAACACTCCAACCTGGGATGAGCAGGTCCACCTCTAGATTGCCTTGTCCCCAGGGCTCGGGGGTTCCAGGGCTCAGGGGGACCAGGGCTCGGGGGGACCAGGGCTCGGGGGGACCAGGGCTTAGGGGAGTCCAGGGCTCGGGGGACCAGGGCTCGGGGGACCAGGGCTCGGGGGGACCAGGGCTTGGGGGAGTCCAGGGCTCGGGGGACCAGGGCTCGGGGGACCAGGGCTTGGGGGAGACCAGGGCAGTGCTCTGGCTTGGGGGAGGTAGTGGGAGGTGCCCACTGTGCCCGGGAGGCTGGCACTGCCCAGTTCCCCCGTATGGGGGTTATCGCGCCTCCTCTTTCCTCTGGATTGTGGAGGGAGGGTCGTGGGGACGGAGGGTGCTTTTCCTTCTGGTTCACAGATCCCAGCATCTGGAGGAACCGGAGCTGGCAGCCACAGGTGCTGGGCTTGGTGGGCAGCAGATGGGCTCGGGGTGGTCCCCGAGGGGTGGGGGGAGAGGAAGTACGTGGCTGCGGGGGGAGGGCAGACTGGGTCAGCAGTGCTGCTCGCCCCTCGGACCCTTGCTATCCCTCTCTCAGGCAGAGGCTGAGGAGCCAGGGCATGGCTGCTAAGGGCAGTTTTCCTGACGCTCGCTGATGTCCCTGCAGCCACAGCTCCACGGTGGGGGTGTGTGAAGGATGGAACCTTCCAGAGCCCAGTGCCATGGCCTCTGCAGGGGTCCCCCACAGCAGTTGGGGACCTCTGAGCCCGATGACATCACAGGCCAGTAGTCCAGGCCCAGCCAGGAGGCCTGGTCACCCCACCCCCAGGACAACCGTTGGAGGGACCCCTGCCCGCGGCGCACCTGCCTGACCCCACTGCGGGTGGCCCCTCCCTGTGCACCTGGCACAGGAGCCCTCGGGCCCTGCGCCCTCTGCCAGCTGTGCCCCCCTTTCCTGTCTCCCGCTCCCTGGGGGTGGGAGGGGGCCTCTGCGCTCCGTCCGGGGGTCCCTGGGCAGCCAGGTGGGGCCTGCAGACCGGGCTGCACTCAAGCTGCCACTCGATAAGGAAGCAGCTTAAAACGGACGTTTCGACAGTTGTCGTTTTTCCGCTCGATCCAACTTCTTACCGGGCGATGCAGGCCCGTCAGTCAAACTCGGCACGGCACTGGGCGCTTGAGGGCCTCAGGCCCTGGCCCAGCCACCGGCCTCCTCTCCTGGGCACTTCAGGGCTGGGCCAGGTGTGTGTGCCCGTCCCCACATCTATCTGTCTGGCCACCCTGAGTTGGCCCACTGTGGAGGGTGAGCCCTCTGGCCCCCTACTGCTGGCTCCCTCCCCGGGGGCCTGGCTGCTGCTGTGGGGGCACCGGCAGTGAGGTCCCTTGTGTCTCCAGCTCCTATGGCCTTGGGATCAGGCCGTGCGGCCACCCATCTCCAGACGGTGGGAGACCTCCAGGGTTTCTGCACACGGCCATCGGGGGCCCAGCTGCACCCACAGCACAGAAGAGGCCGGCTCCCTGCAGCCCAGCACCTGGGAGAATGCCCGGGCCCCTCCCCAGGCCACTCAGACCCCGCGTTCCCCCCAGGCCCGGCCCCACTGTGTGCTGGTTGTGTGCCATGACCTGCGCCTTGGAGAGCGGCCACCACAACGGACAAGCACCGTGCTCGGCTGCTGCCCCTCAGCTCCCATCACACCCAGAGCTCCCGGCAGCTCAGCTCCAGCGCAGGGCCCCTCCCGGGCTGGGGGGAGGGAGGGGGCAAGAAGCCCCCAGGCCCCTCGCCAGGCCCGGCTTATGACTCCTTGCTTCCAACGCCCTGGCCGGGTGGGCCTCCCCGCCTCTCCCCATCCCTTTCCCCTTGGGGAGGGGCGCAATAGGCCAGGCCTGGGCCCCCAGGGTGAGCCCCTTCCCCACAATGAAGGGACGCGGAGGCCCTGCCCCTGCAGCCCGGCAGCCTCAGTGTCCTCTTCCCTGGTGTTCACCGCTGGCTCCCCGAGGGCTCAGGAGAGTGAAGGGGAGGGGGCCGGCTTCTGGCACTCGGGCTGCTGACCCCTCCAGCGGAGCTGGGTGCTCCGTGCCCGGCAGGCAGGGGCAGGCCCCCCGCGTGGTACAGCCTGTGGCACCAGCTCACTGCTGGGTGGTCAGGGCACCCAGGGGCCTCACTCGGCACCCCCAGGCATGGCCAAGGTTGCACAGGACCCCGGGCAGGGGCTGCAGGGGCGTGTGGGCCCAGCCGCCACCACAGGGGTGTGGGACCCACCCCAGATTTGGGCCAGAAAGGCCAAGCCCCTTGCCCGGGGAGCCCCCGGCAGGTGGAGTGTGGGGCCGGAAGAGCCAGGCAGCTGCCCTCTGCCCCTGCAGGCTCCTGCCCTCCCCTCCAGGGTGGGCAGGTGTGGGGTGGGGGCTGTCCCTGGGTTCTGGGCAGGCTCCCTGGTGGGCTAGCGAAGCCACCGGCTTAGGGACAGTGGGAGCAGAACGGCTGCTAGACAGAGCTTGGGAGGGCCAGGCCGGACCCGGGGGTGGGCCTGAGAGCCCGGGTGGGGGCCCACAGCAGCCCTTTCCTGTTGCTCCACGGCCCCCCAAGGACACCGGACCCACTGCTGCGGTGAGCTCGGGAGGGAACTAAGCCAGTGTCTGGCTGCTTGCACTAGCAATAGAAAACAGCAACCCCACTCGATAATTTGGGGGTCCCCAAGGGAGGTGTGGTGCTTCCTGTTTGCAGGCCTGACCGCGAGTGACCACCTGGAGAAGCGGCGAGGAGTGGGTGGGCTGATCTGTGAGAGGCGGCCCAGGCACCCCCACACCCCAGCTGCCCGCAATGTGGCCTCCTTTTTAGTACCCGCCTTCCTTGTCTTCCAGGCCACAAATGAGGAGTTGGCCACTGAGGGCCTGGGGTCCCCAGCACACAGGGTGGAGCTGAGGCCAGGCCCCAGGGGTGTGGGCCCTGCGCCCAGCAGGGAGAGAGGGTCCCACAGGTGGGACAGCCTGCCCTGGTGGTCCTGGGGCTCCCTTCTGGGAAGGCCTCGGCCCGGAGGGAAGGCTAAGGGGCCACAGGAGCTGTTCAAAAGCAAGTATGAATTTCGGGGCCACCACAGCAGAGCGTTCAGCCACGCATGGCCCTTGTGAGCGCAGCCCTGCGCCCCCACAGCCCTTGCCCCACAGCCGGCTCTGGCTGGGATGTCCCAGAGCCCGTGCGAGGCCCCAGGAGGAAGGGGCAGGCGGCCGTTCCCAAGACCTGGTGCGAGGAAGAAGCCAAAGACTCCTTAATCAGATTTATTTCCTCTAATAAGACAATTCAGCATTTCAAAGTTTTGCATTCTACACTCTTACAAACTTTAGCATCAGAAACACAAAAATATTGTGAAGACCTCAAAACACAAATAAATACCAAATAAAACCACACACAATATAAAATAAACAAAAATATAAAACATAATGCTATCAAGAAATAAGACATGTTGTTAATTCACATTAGCAACATGATTATTGCTGCGCAATGACTGACACTGTCCTTTTGTTTTTTTCTTAGAAGAGCAGAGAGACACGGACCTGCTCACTGGTCACACCCACTGGACTTCAAGGCTGGGTCCTCACAGCCACCAGACGCAGTCGTGAAAACAGCTAACGGGCGTCGGATGAGATGGGCCTTCTTTGGTCTTTGTGAACTGAACACAAGAGGCGCACGCTCGCGGGGGATGCAGCGCGGCACGTTACGCAGCGGCAGGGCTGACACGCTCCCTTTGTCACAGGTTGTGTAGATGTTCCTTAGGGAAATCCTTGGAAGTAAGGCCAGCATTTGTGTTTGCCAATTGAGTCAGTTAATTTGTTGTGAAGGTCATCTAGGGGGACTTAGTTAAAAACTAACCACCCCCGGTTACAGGAGGGCTGCAGCGACCGGAGCAGAAGCTGTGCTCGGAGTCAGCGGGGCAGAGGCCGGGCCGCGAGCCCATGCTCCCGAGCTGTGCGGGTGCCCCCCGGCCTCACCAAGGAGCAGCTCGGCCCTGGCCCCGGCCCCAGCCCCGGCCCCGGCCCCAGGCGGTCACAGGCGGAGACTCGAGCTCTGCACATTTGCCCTGAAATCTGGCCAGAGACCCTCGATGCAAGAGGGGTCCCGGCTGCTTCCCACCCCCCGTGGACAGGCTGCCGGCCCCTCGCCACCTCCCATGCTCCTGGCTCTGATATCAGACATGGCGCGCACGATCCCCAGCATCATCACAAACCAGACGGTGACGAGGCCAAGCCCCTGGCAGACATGGAGCCAGGATTTCCAAGACCCAACACCCCCAAACAAAAAGTCACAGGACCTAGCCCCCAAGGACACACTCTTCTTCGGGGAAACAGCCACCCAGATTTGCAAACAGAAGAGAGAACCATGGCCTTGGGCTGAGAAGTAGGTCTGGGTGACGGCTGCCCCACCCCCCGCCGCCACCTCAGAAACACTGTACAAATGCAAATGAACTTCTGGAATTCTCTTTAGCTTTCCTTCTGCAGTTTAGGAAGTAAAGATCTGGACTAAAAGTAAAACAAATGGTATTTTACAGCTCCACCTAAGCCCTTGTCAATGCACTGGTGATTACCCCAAGCAGAGGAGCACGTTTCTGGGGGGCTGGGGTGCAGGCCTGTGGGCACCGGGTGTCTGTGCCCCTGCTGACCCTGGGAAGCTGTGCAGAGATGACTGCATCGTCCTGCGGGGGCCGGGTGCAGCTGCGCATTGCCCCCTCACCCACGTGCAGGGGCGCGAGGGCGGTGCTGGGCCCTGGGGTGCAAGTCCCAGGTGCCCCGGCCTCGATGAGGAAGTGGCCACCTCGGGATGCTGCCTGCAGTTCAAGAGTCTGTCCAGAAGCCCTCTCCTGCGCCCGGCAGGCCGCCCTCCGTGAGGACACTGGGGAGAGAGAAGGGGCGCCACACGGGGTCCAGGCTGAGCAGGGGGCTGCTGTCCCGGGGGCCCCACCAGGGCGGCCTGGACAGGGAAGGCTGTGGCTGCGGGGCACAGTGAGCGGGTCTGACAGGCCCGGCCAAGGGCCTGCCCCGGGAGCAGCGCAGGGGCGAGCTGGGGTTCCCAACTCCAGGCCACCATGTTCTCCCCCAGGGTCACTGGGCAGGGAAAGATGGGCACGGGCAGAGAAGGAAAGCAGGAGGGACAGAGGGAAGCCACTGGGCCACAGTGCTCTGCTGTGGCTGGCCTGTTCGGCACCAGGGAGAGCCACGTGGCCTCCAGGGCCGGGTAAGCAGGGGGCCCGGCACAGCAGCAGCGGCCCGGCCCCTCCCCACCCATCCAGGCACAAGCTCGGGGCACCGGGCAAGACCCCCTCTCTGGGGACACAGCATCTCAAAACAATGTACATAGCGTCTGTTTCAGCCTCCTGCTTTACACCTAAACTGGGGAAATTTTAAAAGTCAACTCCTGGAGAAGGCCGGCTCCGCTGCTCCAGCCAGCCCCGGCGCTGGGTCCCACCCTCCGTGCCTGCCACCTCCGACCTCTGCAGCCCGGGCGCAGCCAGCCAGCCCTTCAGGCCCCTCAGGCCCCCCCTCCCTGCAGGGGTGCGGGCCCCGCCTCAGCCACCGGGCGATCCGGGGCAGTGCCAGGGCGACAGGGCCGGAGAGGGCTGCCCGTGGCAGAGCAGGAAGTCACCCTCAACTGCCCCGCAGAGGCAGCCGGCCGTGCAGACCCACGTGAAGGACTGACGCTGCTGGCTCTCTGGCCCACCCCGGTATTTTCATCTTACGGGGTGTTGTCACTTTCAGTGAATGGGAAGAGGCCCTCCCCGTGTCGCTGCAGGGACCCCGGGGGGCGGGGGGGGGAGCCCCCCGAGAGAGCAGCCAGCCCGGGCGGGAGCATCAAGCGAGGGCACCGAGGAGCCCCGGGACAGCAGCAACTTGAGGCCACTCGCAGGACCGAGGGACACTGAGCAGCAGCGATCAAAAGGCACACGGCCCCCAGGGGTCCCCACAGACAGCGCCGGACCGCACCCCCGAGGCGCACACGCCTCCCGGGCTCATCCCCAGGACAGGACGGCGCCGCTGGCTCCCCTGCACCAGGGACCTGTCCGGGAGGGGCGGGAAATCCCAGCAGCGAGGGAAGGTGTTTCCAACGATGCTTCCAGGCATCCCACACCCAGACTGGATTTCAATCCAGAAGAATTTTTTTTTTTTACCAGCCCAAAGGTAGCTTGTTCTGAATTTGCTGGCGGTGCGCGTGCTCTCGGTGGGGGGGCGGGAGGCGCAGGGAGGCCCTGCTGGTGACCCTGGCCTCGGGGGGACCCGGGGACAGGCCTGGCCAGGTCAGGCGCACCTTCGAGAGAACAGTGGTTTCGGCAGCTCTGCGGGAAGTGCCGCCTCCGGGCAGGGACACACACGGCCCCCGGGGGCAGGGCTGATGGTGGGTGAAGCACAGGAGGCCGCGGACACAGGGTTCTAACGCTACGGGGCTGGCGGCCGGTGACGTCACGGTGGCGGCACGGGATGGGGGTGCGGGGGGTGCGGGGGCACTTCCAGCAGGCACTGGGGCGAAGGCACACCCAGGGCAGGTGGCAGCACCAGAGACAGGGTGGGCCCCGAGCCGGCGGTCTGGTGGGCGCGCCTTTTCTGACCAAGCAGCAGGGTGTGCAGTCCGCACGCCCCGGCTAGCCTCGAGCACCCGACGCGCGTAGCACCCATCGGTGTAAACAGCACCCTTCGCGCGTGGTGCGCGGCCACGGGGAAGCGGCAGGAGGCGGCTGCGGGCTCCGAGTCACAGTTGGACCACTGGTGGGGTGAACAGCGAGCTGAGAAGGGGCCGCCGGGCCAGCCCGGAGCGGCATCTGGAATGCTTGGAGAAGTCCGGGAGTGGACACGGGGGGGTGGCCTTCTGCTCCCTACAGCCTCGCTCAGACCAGCTCCCCAGGGGCAGGGCTCACGACTGGGCCTAGAGATTCGGGATCTGTGATGATTACGCGGCAGACGCTCAGGAAGCCGACGGTGGAGCCCGCCTTCCCCTCCAGGGGTACACCGGGCTCTTTGAGGGCCTTTTCTAGACAGAGACTTGGTCGAGGGAAAATCTGGTCGCGCTACCATTTCCTATAACCACAATGAACACAAGCCAGGGTGGAGAAGCAGCACGTCACGTCTAAGGCACAGGTAGAGCATGCCGCCATCTCTGCACAGAAATGTTGCTTTCAGAGACCGATAACAGAATGCAGCAGTATGACAGAATGAAGGACACAGCCCCGAGGCCCCGGCCACCTGCCCACCCGGACGCGGCACCCGGGGGAGCGGGCCGTGTCGTCGGCAGTCGTGCGCTCGCCTTGACGCATGGGGCAGAATTTTCAAAACCGACAGGATTTTGTTTAGAACTCCAAAGTTCAACTAATGCCCTACTTTAGGGTGAAAACAAGTATAAGTCTGAAATGATGCACGGCATCCAGAGCAGCCTCCTTCCGTGATGGATTCGAAGCAGTACCACCGACTACGGCAGGTATCGAAGGGTTACATTTCTAACGAGAAATAGCAACAGGTTGAGTATTCTCTCTCCTATCACAAGTGATAACCAGTGTTTGATAGTTTACATTTTCTTCCAAGAAATATCAGTCTATCAACATTTTAAAATAAAATGTTTGCGGTAACAATTATCTGTAGAACTTCAAATTAAAAATGATTCTGAATTTAGAGACTTTCAAAAAAGACCCAGGTGCACTGCAGGGTCTTCTGACAAACAAATTATTAAAACAGAGACCAGGTGAGGCCTTAAAAATAGATGACAGACTATATTTAAAACAAGACTGCACTTTGAATTTTAGAATGAATATATCAGAATTGCATTATTACTTCATAAATTCTTCTTTTACTTAACATGCTGACATGTCCAGCTATCCCCGTGTGTGTGTGTGTATTCTTTTTTTGGTGTTCAAGTTTAAGGAAGAAAAACCATGTTTCTTTTGCTTAGCATATATGTTTTCCACCTTAATTAACTAGACCTTTAAAAATGAAAATGGAAAACTTCTCTGACAGCAGCGTTCACCTCGGCAAAGGAGAAGCACTTCTTCAGAGTGGCATGTGGCTAGTCTATCAGAAACGTGGCGGTGCTGCGGCCCCGGCGAGAGGGAGCCCCTGCCGCTCCCCTCCACTCCACAAGGTCCTTTTCTGAGCTCGAGGACCTCGGTGAAGACAGATCGGCTCGACCCCTCCCCCAGTGGAGTTACCTTCTGCTAAATCCGGCTCCCGGTTGCGCGTCAGGGGTCTGGCAGGTCCGAAGTATCCACTATGACTTTAATAAAAATGGTATCATCTTTAATATACGTCCCATTCTCGAGGACAGTCTGGGCCACAAAGACCGGGCAGCCCGACGCGATGTTCATCTCGCCGGTGGGCTTCTTGAAGCTGCTGCTGTTCGGGTCGGGCTTGAACGCGTCTCCCAGGTGGCGCCGGGAGGAGCCCTGGTCCATCAGCATGAGCGTCACCTTCTGCTTGAACGGCCAAGGGAGCAGCGCGTCATACTCTCCACGCATGATGACAAAGAACAACGACAAGTGTGTCCCCTTCCCCATCCCGTCCCCGTTCAAGTAGACCCGGGCACACATCTTGTAGCCAAAGTAGCCGGTGTAGAAGGGCTGGCTGTAGAGGGACAGGGTCTTCCCCATGACGGCCTCCTGCTTCCGCCGCTTGTAGTCGCGGATCTTCCAGATGAGCACGCCGTTGTAGCTTGCCGTCTCCAGCACCTGGAAGCGCAGGTCCATGTCGGCCAGGCGGATGTCGTGCACACTCAGCATCTGGTCATGCCGGCTCAGCTGGGACTCCAGCAGGCCTGGGAGGACGGAGCAGAATGGAAGCATCAGAGGTTGAGCAGCAGGTGGGCTCGACATCGTGCCAGAATGTGGCCAGGGCGGGGGGGGGGGGGCAGCGGCACCAGTGTCCTGCAACGCTGCATTGCCGCAGCATGCCGCAGGCATCTGCACCGTCTCCCAGCCACCGCAAGGGCCCAAACACACTGCAACGCCACCTCCCGGAAGCCCATCCAGGCAGAGAAGCCCCCCAACTCTCAGCCTGCCATTCTCCGCCCTGATGCTCTCTTGGGAGGTCTGGGCTTGGGCAGCCGAAGCCAGTCCTCTGCCTGCCTGACCTGAACCACATGCACGTTAAGATAGCCCTGCTCCATTTCGTGCAGGCATGCGGAGCACGCTCCCTGTCCCCAAGGCACAGGCCCCATCCTCTCCTAGGATCAGAAGCATGCTCTTCTGCCCTCTAGCTCCCGGCCCTCGGCCTGCACATGTGCAGCCCAGGAGGGCCCAGAACCAGCAGGCCCTGCCCTCTGCCCTGCACACTCCCCGAGCCCAGGGCTGCTCCTGCAGGGCCACCCTTGGTGGCTCCACCGCCGGCTGTCCCTCCCTCCCAGGAAGGGCTCTGAGGCTCCCTGCAGCTCTGGCTCTCTAGGGGCTGAGACCATCGGGAGAGAGCAGCCCCCTCCTCTGCCCTCTCACGTGCCGGACCATGTGTGGAGGGATGTATAGCTGTCTAGCGAAGGGCAACTCCAACTATGCACATGTGTGACGGGCACTTGGAAAGAACTGCTCCGGAGCAGCAAGTGCCTGGGGGGCTGCTGACGTCATGAACCGGTGTTGCAGGCCTCAGGGGGCCCGGGACCCTGCCCCACCGTGGGAGCAGCCGCTGCCCCTCACCTGTGTTCCGGGCCGCCTGCCCTGCGCTCTTGTCCACGCTTTCCAGCTCTGACACTCGGTTCTGCAGGGACTCCACGCTGCTCTTCATGCTGTCCGCCTCCTCCCAGTTCTGCCGGAAAGGACGGATCTCCTTGTCGAGCTCTTTCAGCTTCTCTGCTTGGCTGTCTATGACTCGCTTCCAAATTCAAAGGTGTCAAAAAGGCAAAAACAGTTAGTTAGCACTCTCTGAAGATGCCAGGCCACCACCTATGAAGGACCAGCTGGTCAGGAAAAGGACGGCCAGCGGTGGAGACCTGGACAAAGACCCGCCAGCCGGCCTGGGGCTCGACGCCGCTCCCCACTGGCCAACCAGGGCTCCAGGGCAGCCCTGCCGAGTTGTCACCTGTGGACAGGTGCTAACTCACCTGGATGCGTGCGGTGATGCGAACCCAGAGAGGAAGGCAATACATGATCAAGGAGAGCAATTGGACGCTGTTCTAGAGCATCCGACCTGCTCTGCTACAGAGAACCATCAGGAAGGAAGAGGGGTGGGCAAAAGGATCCGGGTCGTCAGGCAAGAGACCGCAGCTGTGCACTTCGGGGAAAAGCAGCGCTTTCCTGAGCTTCCAAGACCAGAAACCCTGGTGCCACCACAGGCTCTGCTTCTGAGTTGCCACGGAACCCCCTGGAAGCATCTGTGCTTCCTCCCAGCACCTCTCCCAGGCTCCCGGCACCAGCTGGGCTCAGCAGAACCCACGTGGGCACCATGCCAGCTCCCATGCCGTGTCCCCACCTCCCCGAGGAGCAGACAAGGCCCGGCCGTCCTCACCCAGCAGTGCAGCCGCCACTCTCAGGCTGGTGCCATGCTGTGACGCCCCTCCTTCCCACTGTCCCCGTGGCCCCTGGACCCATCAGCAGAGGCCCTCCTCCCGCTCTGCGCAGTCTCCTGCCCGGCAGCCCTTGGCACCCAGGAAGGGGGCGCCTCACCGCCTGCCCGGCACAGGGCAGCCCCCCAGGCCCTGGCTGGCCATGCGGCTGGGCCCAGGGGGCCTTTCGCTGCGCCGGCTGCTCCGTCATCATGCAGGAGGCAGGAGGGCGCATGACGGTTCGGAGAAACACGAGGCTACTGACAGCACAGCCTGATTTACACCATCCGAGTTAAATAATTAGGAAACACGTGCACCATCCAAACTGCACACCCGACAAGCGCCGTGACCGGAGGCGGAAGCCCACCCAGCTGCGGGACTGCCCATTAGGAGGCCTGTGCCCCGTTAGGTGGGGTCCCCAGGGCTGCTCCACTTCTAGAAAGAATCTGCGTTTCAAAAATAATGAGCACGAAGGCCTGCAGTCAGGCTATGGAATGACAGTGCCGGAGGCTGCGGGTTGAGGGGGAAAACCCCAGGGCCACCAAATTCAGTTCTCCTTTTAGAGGTCTGTTTTTAAACATTCAGGTTTCAGCAACTTTGCTGGCTGTTAAGAGCCAGGCGGGCACAGCCCTGCAGGTCGGGCCACTTCCCTGGGGGCGGAGTGAGAGCTCCTCCCACCGCTTCCCCAAGAACCCCAGCTTCCCCGAACATTTCAGCAGCAGGAAAGACCTGGCGGAGAACATCACTTCCTCCAGCGACGCAATTTTACTTTAACAAGTGCATATGGCCCGAGGGATATTCAAGGCATTCACGAAGCTCATTTTCTGGGGGGTGACACTGGGTGTTACTGAACATCTATAACCACATTGTATTTTCAATGAATGTCCATGGCGACGTTCATGAACTCTACACGCTATTTTATATATAAACTAAGCTAAAATGAGTACCAATGAACAGAAGAGGCTGGTTAACGAAAGTTAAAGTAATCAACAACAGTCCTGGTTAGGCTCAATCTGTAACTGAGCAGAAACATTCTTGGACGAGGTGTCAGAGGGCCGTCGGGGCAGGTGGCGAGTGGTTTCTAAGGGCGAGCGATGTCCCCGGGCACCACGGGAAGTGCCATGTGGGTGCCGGGCTCCCACAGCCTGGTCTCGAGAGCGGAACGGGGTCCGTGGCTCTGCTCTGGCCGGAGAGGCTCCCGGGCCCGGGTCCCCGGTCTCAGCTCAGAGCGGGGAGGGGACAAGGCAGATCGCGGAACAAAGCGCAACCAAGTTAGCTGAAGGGAGTCTGCTCACACAGCAAGGATAGGTGTTTTTAAATCGACCCTTTCAAGGCAGAATACAGACCTAAGGAAGGTTTTCTCTGTAAAATGCAACAAAAGAACGGTCTACACCTCCGACACCACAGGCTTTCTATGAAAATAGATCTTCAGTGCATTCATGGGATTTTGTTAGAAAAAAGCACTCAGAAGCCGAGATAAATGGCAGATTGCACACTACGCAAACAAATTCTAGTCAAAAGACTTGTTTCTGCAGAGTATCAGTTTGTCATTTTTGAGAGCTGTGCATTTCAGGGCTTAATTTATTGTCTCTTTGAGCTGTCACCTCTTACCATTCGGTTGACCAGGTCCTCGGTAAGCAGAGAGCACCTCAGGGACACCCACAGGTGGTGCCAACCAACTCAGGCACAGGACGTGGGGACGCGGCTTGTTCTGTTTCAGACTCACCACTTGGCTCACATACCCACTCGCTGCAGGATCACCAAATTCATCTAGTTCCACTAACACCACAAACATGAGAATGAAGCTACTACCTAGGCTAATTTTAATTAAGAAAAACAAGATCTTTAAAGTAAAATATTAAGAAATGGCCCTTCCCCTGGGCCAGCAAAAGCAAATCCACTCTTAAAATTCCACTCCTTAACACCTCTGACTGCATCCCCTGTTGCCAAAGCCACTGGGCATGCTGTACCCAATGTGCCTCCCATGTCCCCTGGGTTTTAGGGTCTGCTGAAGAATTGGACAAGGAATGGGATGCATCAAGAGTGGCAGGTTCCATCTCTGATGTGTAGGGCTGTGGGAGCCCAAGGAAGGCAGGGGTGGTGAGGGAAGGCTTCCTGGAGGAAGTGGCATTTACACTGATGGCTGAGCTCTCTGAGGACCACAGGTGGTCAGTAAAGGAAAGTGGGGGACGAGGGCTCTGGAGGGAGGGATGTCCATGCTGGAGCCTGGAGTCTCTCCAGGAAGGGAAAGGTCAACTTGGCTATGGAGAGTGGGGCAGTGTTGGGCAGGTGGCCAGTGGCAAGTCCCAGAAGGTGTTGTGGGCTATGGTGCAGAGTCCAAGATAGACCCTTCTAGAGGTCCTGTGGGGCGCTCAGGGCAGAAGGGAAACAGTGAGGTGTGCGCAGCTGAGACAGGCTCTGGTGAAGAGGGTGGGGAAGGACCTGGAGGAAGTGGACCAAAGTGCCCTCTGGTCCGAGGGTGCCTTTCTTATGGTGTCACCTCCAGGAGCCCAGCAGAGAGGCACCTGATCGACGGGCACTGGGTGACGGGCGTGCAGCAGTGCTCTCTCATTGCCAATGGCACGTGATGAGAAGCTAAAACTAAACTTCACCTTTCATAAAATCATGCTGGAGGACCTTCCCCGCGAGCCTCATGGTCACTGGGTAACCATCTAAAGAGTTTTCATTGACTCTGGTCACAGTTTCCCACACGTAAGGAATCATGAGCTAGGGCACCACTCTGATCCACGCCCCTTTCTTTGAAATACAAACTCCCCCCACTGCCCCAAGCTTTTCTCTCCGTCAAGAAGACAGCTGGTCACTCGCCACCCTCCTCGCTATCAAGCTACTCAGTTGCCCCCTTTCTTTCTGACTTAAGACCTTGCTGGTTGTTCAATCACAAAAGTTTCAAAATATAAATCAGACAAAGAAGACTGTGTCATAAAAACCCTTCTGACTGAAATAGGGGAAAATGAGGACAGAAATGAATGCATATAAAATCTCTGAACTTTCAGACAAAGCCATTCATGTATATTCCAAACTTTTTGTTATAAGCGACGGTGTTACAAAAGAATGCACTATCTTATTAATTCTTTCCTCTGTTGTCGATATTTTTAATAGGTAACGCCCTGGAGTAACATTCATTGATTGGCAGGGCCAGCCCCACTTTGTGCCCTGAGTCTCTAAACACAGCAGCTCTCCTGGAGTGGCCGGACGTGCTCTACGGCCGGGCAGCGCGGGCGAGGGCCACAAGGCAGGGACAGGCCCCGGGACAGTGGCTTGACCTGCCCCTGTGGTGAGTCTGACAATGTCCAGGGAGGCCGCAGCAAAATGCTGGGCACTTCCAGGGGAGGCTTGTGGTGGTTTTATGTGACACTGTACTTCGGGGCTTGATTCAATACTAATGACTTGTACCTTTTCTAACACAAGCTGATGTTTCACTGTGTTTTTCCTCGTCTCTATGGGCAACCACAAAGTTTAATATAGGTGTACCTTGTTATATTGTGCTTCACTTTAGAGATACTGCACTTTTTTTTTTTTTTAACAAATTAAAGGTTTGTGGCAACCCTGCATCAAGCACATTTGTTGGCACTGTTTTTCCCTCAGCATGTGCTTACTTTGTGTTTGTGTGTCATGTTTTCATAATTCTCACCACACTTCAAACTTTTTCATTATTACTGTATCTGTTGTGGTGATCTGTGATCAGTGACCTTAATGTTGCTATCGTGATCACTCCGCGAGACGGCGAGCCTGACTGATAAATGTGCGTGCTCTGCCTGCCCCGCCGACTGGCCGCTCCCGTCCCCCGTCCCTCTCCACGACACACAGCAATATTGTATCAGGCCAGTGAGCAACCCTACAAGGGCCTCTAAGTGTTCACATGAAAAGAAGAGGCAAACATCTCTCTCTTTAAACCAGAAGTTAAAAACGGTTAAGCTTAGTGAGAAAAGGATGTCAAAAGCTGAGATATGCCAAAAGCTAGGCCTCTTGCGCCAAACAGTTAGCCACATTGTGAATGCAAAGGAAAAGCTCTTGAAGGAAATTAAAAGTGCTTCTCCAGTGAGCACACGAATGATAAGAAAGCAAAACAGCCTTATTGCTGATACAGAGCAAGTTTTAGTGGTTGAGATACAAGATCAAACCAGCTACAGCATTCCCTTAAGCCAAAGCAAGGCCCTAACTCTCTTCAATTCCGTGGAAGCTGAGAGAGGTGAGGAAGCTGCAGAAGAAAAGTCTGAAGCCAGCAGAGTTGGTTCATGAGAATTAAGGAAAGAAGCTGCCTCCATAACATAAAAGTGCAAGGTGAAGCAGCAAGTGCTGATGTAGACACTGCAGCAGGGTATCCAGATGCTCTAGCTGAGATCACCGGTGAAGGCAGCTACACTACACAACAGATTTTCAACGTAGACGAAACAGCCTTCTTTGGAAGAAGATGCCATCTAGGACGTCCATAGCTAGAGAGAAGCCCATGCCTGGCTTTGAAGCTTCAAACGAGAGGCTGACTCTTTTCTTAGGAGCTAATGCAGCTGGTGACTTTAAGCTGAAGCCAATGCTCACTTCCATTCCAAAAATCCTAAGTCTTAAGAACTATGCTGAATCTCCTCTGCCTGTGACCTGTAAATGGAACAACGAAGCCTGGATGACGGCACATCTGTTTCCGATACGGGTTACTGAGTATTGGAAGCCCACTGTTGACACCTACTGCACAGAATAAAAGATTCTTTCAAACTGTGACTGCTCAGTGACAATGCACCTGGTCGTCCAAGAGCTCTGATGGGGATGTAAAATGGGATTAACGTTTCCCGCCAACACAACATCTATTCTGCAGCCCATGGATCAAGGAGTCATTCCAACTTCCAAGTCTTATTATTGAAGGAATGTATGTCATAAGGCTACAGCTCCATAGACAGTGACTCCTCTGATGGATCTGGGCAAAGTAAACTGAAAGCTTTCTGGACAGGATCAACCATTCCAGATGCCATGAAGAACGTCTGTGATTCACAGGAGGTCGTCAAAATAACAACATTCACAGGAGTGGACTCCAACCCTCATGGGGGATTCAAGACTGCAGTGGAGGCAGTGACTGCAGGCATTGTAGAAGGAGCAAGAGAATTAGAATTAGAAGTGATCTGAAGATGTGACTGAATTGCTGCAATCTCATGACAGAACGTGATGGATGAGGCGTCGCTTCTTGTGGATGAGCAAAAAAAAGTGGTTTCTTCAGATGGAATCTATTCCTGGAGAAGATGCTGTGAACATTGTTGAAATGACAACAAAGGATTCAGAATACTACATAAACTTAGTTGATAGAGCAGCAGCAGGCTTTGAGAGGACTGACTCTGACTGTGAAAGAAGTTCTGTGGGTGAGATGACATCAGACAGCATCACATGCTACAGAGAAATCTTTCGTGACAAGAAGAGTCAACTGATGTGACAAACTTCATTGCTGTCTTATTTTAAAAAACTGCTGCAGTCACCTCAACCTTCAGCCGCCACCACCCTGCTCAGCAGCCACCAGCACTGAGGCAAGGCCTCCACCAGCACGAAGACTGTGACTCACGAAGGCTCAGATGATGGTTAGCATGTTTTAGCAATGAAGTATTTTTGAATTAAGGTACGTACATTTTTTTAAAGACATAATGCTATTGCATGCTTAACAGACTACAGTATAGTGTAAGCATAACTTTTATATGCACAGGGAAACCAAGAAATCCGTGTAACTTGCTTTATTGTGATATTCCCTTTATTTCAGTTACCTGGAACTCACTGTGGTAGTTTGGAGCTGTTATGTGCCCCAGAAAAGGCCAAGTTCCTTTAATCCACTCCTGTGGGGGGGACTTTTTGATTAGGTTGTTTCAACTGAAGTGTGACCCAGTCAATCCAAGGTGTGTCTGAATCCCTTAGTGGAGTCCTTTATGAGAGGATGAAAGGCAGAAACACCGAGAGAAACAAACGCCCCAGAGATGCTAAGAGAGGACCCACAGATGCTCAGAGAGAAAGCCACTGAACCAGAAGCTGAAAGCAACAAAACCCGGGAGTAAGGACCAGCAGACGCCAGTCATGTGCCTTACAGTCTGACAGAGGAACCCTGGATGTCAGCAGCCTTTCTTCAGAGCAAGCATCCTCTTGTTGATGCCTTAATTTGGACATTTTCATGGCCTTAGAATTGTAACTTGTAGTGTAATAAATCCCCACTGTTAAAAGCCAGTCCATTTCCGGCATACTGCATTCTGGCAGCTTTAGCAAACTGAAACACCAACCCACAATATCTCTGCAATTTGCCTGTAAGAATGAAATTAATTTAATTAAATCCTCATGCATTTCAAGGCATCACAACTCATCTCTAATGTTGAAATGTGAGGAAAAGGGGGTCTCACAGATGCTGTACCTCTGCACTATTAGAAAGATTTTCTCTTCCGGAATTTAGGGAAACACACCACAAGTACAAACACCCTGAAAAACCCATTTCAGAGACACTTAAGTAATTATTCCACAGGTGTGCCTATAGGCAGGTAGACAGTATCCACAAAAAAACATACTAAAAAGTACCTAATGCAGACCTGTGTTGATAAGAGATGTAAGGAGCAACATTTCAGTCAGGTCTATTTATATGATCCTCTCTTCTTCAGAGTGGCAGAGGTTTATTTATTTGCTTTTTTTTGGAGGTACCTCTGGATTACCATGGTGAAAATTCAAACAAAATGCTTTGGCTTCACTTCACTTTAAGAGGTGAAATGTCACATAAAACAACTACTTATGAACAGTATGAACTCACAAATAATAATAAAACCAATTAATTTTTTAACACACAGGCTATAAGCCTATTGCCCCACAGGGGCTCCAGGGCACAAAAGAGATGGAGGCTTGCTCTGGAGAAAAGGCCCCTTTCCTCAAGTCCTCATGAACAACCTCTTCTCTCTTTACATTGCAAAGCAAGAGAAACAAAACTGTCACCGTCCTGCTCAACAAAAATCAGGCTTCAGCTCAAACTCCTCACAGAAGAAGCCCTAAAGGAGAAAACAGAATGCTGTTCTAACTTTTTTTTTGCTCCAGTTAAAGTCTCAAACTTCTTACCTGTAAGTGAAGTATTTTGGATTCGTTATTTCGAAGCATTTCCTTTTGCCTTTCAATTTCAATTTCAAAGCTACAAATCTGGTTGTGCAGACTCTGTATGCTCTTGTTTTTTTCTACACTTTCATTCTGCAGCAAGGAAACCTGAAAGAGAAATTCCTCGATTAATCTAACAAAAAGTACCTTTAGTGTCAGCCAACAGCAACGATGACAGAAATTAAAATTTTACACTATGGGCTTTCTATGCTTGCCGGAAGGAGTTCCAGAAAAAGAAGATCCCTTCACAGAGGCCACAGGAGCACCGGGAATTTTACAGGGAATCCCGTACACCACGTTTCCCACCATCTCTTCCGGCAATTAAGGAGAGGCAAATTACAGGAGCTAATTCTCTCAGAAATGGGGTAATTTTAAAAATTTTTGCTGAAAACTAATAAATCTTTTACCAGAGTAGCTTTCAAACTCTGACCAGGAAACAGAGTAAGAAACACATTCTTGTGTGTATATACCAGAAAAACAGCTTTCGCAAAATCATACTTGCTCTAATCTCTGATTCATTCTTTCATTAAAAAAAAAAATGCTGGTCACAGCCCACTGAGTTATTTGTGAGGCCACCCCTGCAGCTGACGAGCCCGACACAACAGGAGAGGGGCAACAGGGCATTACGGGGCACTGTCCCGTCCCCAGGGGCCAGCCCGCGCGAGCCCCACCGAGGCCTGCGTGCTCGCCGTGCGGCCCATGGCAGTCCGAGGACAGCCTGCTGAGTGCACTTTTCCAAGCCCACCTTTGTCCTGAATAATAACCTGTTTCCGAAACCCAGTTTGCACACAGTGTCACCCCCACCCCACCCTGGGCAAGAGTCTGAGGGCCACTCTTCCAAGGCTTCTCTCCTTGCACAATCTCCACAAAGGAATCCTGACACGTGCCTGAGGATGCCCACGTCTGCATGTCTGCGCCCAGGAGGGCGAAGCCCCGCACAGGACCCGGCTCAGTTTCGATGAGGGCTGCGCTGAGGATGGGCTCTCCTAAAGCCACCTGCACACGACAGCTGGCTACAGCCAACGGTCACTGCAAAACTGGCTGTGAGAAAGAGCCAGTCATTTAAAGACAGGCCCAGCCTAGCGAGAGAGGCCCTCTCCATACTTGACATACTTCACTAAGGCAAGAAGCATCGAGGATGCAATCACATTCTATTTAATTTCAAAACAAATATGTATTTACTAAAGAATACAAAACTTGCAATGTCCCATGGACACATATGACTTCACATTCCTAGGATTTTACCTAGCAAAAAATGACATTCCATCCTAAAATATACAGTGTCTCAAATGCCCACAAACTCCAACAAGCGATCAACTTAGACTAATCCAAAATGGGGGATATGTAGCCCTACAGCTTTGTTTTTCCTTCTAAATTTCAAGTCCACTCATTCCCAGCTGTCAAAGATGGAGAGCATTCCCAGACTCTTTATTCTCACACCTATAAAAGAGATACTTCTGGTGAAAATCTCAGTATCATCTCCAAAAACCCTGGCATTTTTTCTTCAACAAGTACTTGCACTTGAGATGCATCTCGCGTTAATTAACATACATCATGCCATATTAAACTCTTGTAATTTCTTTCAATTTGGGACTTCCCACACATTAACATTTTAATTTTTTTGTTTTAATCAAAGAACAAAAGTCCTGGGCTCCAGCTGACCCAGGCCCTTGCTCACTGGCCAGGTAGAAACCTCATGCACAGACAGGTCTACCTGGAAGGTGTGTTCCCAAGATGCGTGATGTGTGATGTGCACACAACACGGCACAGCAGGAGGAGATTTTACAAAACAGTTTTCCTTTCACTTGACCTTTATGTGATGAACAGTCTTCTGAGCCAACACATTCTGTTTCCTATTACAGATGAACAAAACGACCTAAGAAATTCCAAATGACTGCATAATGAGAAATAAGTTCCCACTGTAACAAAACACAAACACCTTCAGCCTTGGGCCAGTCTTTACTATGGACCCCGTGCAGGGGCGACACACACCTCCTCAGGAACACAAACGAGAAGGTGTAGAGCGCAGCGGCACCCACCTGAGGGCTGGGTGGGGACCACATGCTCACACACATGGTATAAAAAAGCCTTGTGTACTTGCTTGGCAATTACCACACACAGAAAACAGAAAAAACAAAAGCAAAACACCTCCATTCATAAGCTCAAAATCACACGAACAAAATTTACTTTTTGTCACTTTCTTGATGCTGTTTCTTTCATCCAAACACCTTACTAAGCATAGAAAATCTTTTCCTCTAAATAATTTGAAGTAATTACTAAAAACCAACAGAAAAGGAGCCTGGCGGCACACCTTCTTCTCCAGCGAGTTGCTCCACTCCTTCAGCAGGTTCACGTGCTGCACAGCAGAGCTGGCCTCGTGCGCCTTTATCTGCTGGTTCGTCCCCTGCGAGAACAACACGTGTTAGCCGGCGGCGCGTCATCAAGAAGCAAGACAAGACTGACGCTGGGTCAGAGCGGCTCTATGCATGGAGGGGCGGGTTCACGACAAGTTAACGTGGCGTCCCCAGGCCTCGGGAAGGTGCACTCAGGGGCTGCCCGGCCTGCTGAGTGCAGGGGAGCAGGCCCCCGAGAGGGTGCCACCCTCACACGGGAACCCTGAGTGCCCACTCCCGTCAACACTGCCAGGGCCTTCCGACCCGTCAACAGGTCACACTGGGAATACAGGAAACCACATTGAAAATCATGTCTTATTTGTTTCTTTATGAATCATTACTGTTTTTATTAAAAATATAAATGGGAAATGTTTAGATACCTGCAGTTACAATTAGTGTCTGCTACAGTAGTCTAATAAAAGTGTAAACAAACTAGGATTCAAAATAATTTACTAGAATAGGAATTTCGTACTTCAAACACAGGGTATCAGAAAACGTAGCGTTCCTCACCATTCTAAGACTACTTAGAAAGTTACATACAAACATAAACAATGTACAGAGTATATAAGATGCAGACCGTCTTAGAGTCTATAATAACCACGTGGAATAATCTGTCTATTTAAGGAAATGATTGGTGTGAAAACATAATTTATTTTGATATTGGAAGATTAAGAAGCCACAGAAAGCATTTTAATGATCTTCAAAACATATACTCTGTACCCAGAATATCCATATATATATGTTAATATAAGGACTGCCATATATAAACATATATATACACATACACAGAGGATGAGTGATTCTACAGAAGACGGAACAGCGAGCAGCGTGCTCTCTAAGATACAGAGAGGGAAGGCCAGTCACCCTCGAGCGCGTCAATGTTTCACTTTCTAAAATAATACCTGGGTGCCAATATCGCTGTACTGATTTCATAATAATGTGCTGGTGGTATATAAAGTACTTTAATTGTAATATATACTGCTCTTTGAGCATTTTAACGTTTAAGATATATGTTTAAATGAAAACTCAGTTCAAATTCACTAGCAATCTCAGATGTGCTTAAAAAAAACAACTTTTTTTGCTTTTACCAGAAGCGGGCTTCTCATGCCACCGGGCGGCAGCCAAGAGGGAACCGTGGGGACGGCACTATGGGCCCATCCTCTGGTTTGAGTCGAGTCAGCACAGGCAGGTGGATGAGCCGCCCTTAAAGCACACGCACGTGTGCAACCCTCATGGCTGTGCACTCACGCTGCTGAAATCTGATATTCATGTCTGTTTCGTTGTTTACTTTATAACAGCCCAAATTTCCACAACACTCTCTCTAGAAAACCCCAAAATGTCATACCTATTTGCTCAGTCTATTAGCTGGTTTTAGATGCAGAAGTTCTCTTAACATAAGAAAGCTGACTTCTCCCTTGGCCAAGGTGTCTACCTGAGGTCTCAAAACATCACAGGAACTGGAAGCAAGCACCTACGCCTGCTGCATGCGGCCTTCGTCATCCATGCAACAGGGTGCTTCAGTTTCAAGACAGAGACTAAGAGTCCAGACCCTGCATGCTAAAATGTTAAAATAATAACTTTCTCTCATTGCAGAATGTCAGCAACTGGGAAGGACAAATGTTGGAGATACTGACCTGAAAAACGCAGCCATAACGCTTAAAACTACAGGTGCTGGGGGCATTGACACACTCTGACAAGTGTGCACTCAACTGCAACGGGAAAGAGACGTGAGTTGTGGCACAAACGTTTGCATGAAAATGTTCAAACATATTCAGGGCACAGATAGCATCTGGGTTGCACTATTAAGGATGGACATTAGCAGCTACAGGTGTGTTTATATTATCTGCCTCCTAGAGTCATGTGTATACACATATGTACACCAATATACAGAAATACGTTTACTGTAACATTTCTTAAACTTGCAGTTTCTTTAGAACTAATTGTTCAAAACGTGACATGCCATCTGCAGTGCCAGAATTAAACAAAGGAGAAAAAAAAAACGTAAACTGAAATGCACATTTAAGGACTATAAACAAAAATTGTATGAAACACAAAAAATATAAAGCATTCAGGATGCAGCTGGGTCACACGCTAATATACAGGAGACAAAAATGAAAGCTCTTAAGAGCGAGCTTACACCAGGTACATTACTCTGCAAATCCTTGGTAACTGGAGATGGACGCAGTTTTCCTCCTTCTGAAAACACTTCTTTCCCCTCTCTATGGCCACAAATTCACTTAGATTTTAAAAGGCCTCTAAGATCCTCCTAACAGCATGAGTCTTAACACTGTCACCTCTAATTGACAGAAGACAATTAGGAGGAATTGGGAGAGGAAAACTCATCTTTCAAGCAAAACCCCTCATTCAGCTTAAATGTTGAACCATCAAATAAAAACTACTTGTGATGCCCCCTCAGGAGAAAAGGGAATTGAAATGACAATACTTTAAAGACATGGTGTCATGCATTACGCTAGCACAATTTAAGAACAGTCTCCTCCTTTACTGGAGAAATTCTCATTAGGAAACTCTAGGGCTAGAGCTTAGCGGCAGAGAACAATTAGGCCCTAAGTCAGGAGGAGCCAAGCACGGCCCGCAGGGAGTTGCTGGGGACAGGCTCCTGAGGCGGGCACTCGGCTCCACTCGTGGTGGCTGTGCCCACGACACCTCCTCGGCCCACCAGGACCAACAGGCCCCTCCAGGGCAGGACAGGGGGAAAGCGGCAGCTACTCCCCGTCTCTGGTGCTAAGGGGAGGGCACCAATGTCACGAACGTGGCCTTGGCCGTCACCCGTCTGACTGCCGCCACGGACAGCGCATGGGACGCCTGGCTGAGGACCTGGCAGCTTGGTGCGAGCTGCGCCTCTGAACCCAGCCAGGGAGCCTCGGACCGGGAGTGGGGGAGCACCAAGGCCCCTGAGGTACCGAGCCCACAGCGGCAGGGCTGGCAGGGACATTTAAGTCACGCATTTAAAATTCAGAACGTGAATTTGAAGATATATTCCCTCAGTGCCATCTGGAGAATCAAGATTTCTAATGCGAAAACCAGGGACATACTGAGAGTTTGACAAATGTTATTTTCAGTGCTCTACTTCAAATTCAGGGCCATGCTTCTTCCTAAATTGGCTTTATCAGAGCCCTTCAGACTTTCAGGAGCTCTGAACAGAGGCGAGAATAATCTCTAGCCCAACAGATCTGCAGGTCATTAACACAATGACAGCACCTTTCCCAGAAACCCCGGATAAATGCAGGTCTAAAGACTCTTTTAAAACATAAAAATAACTTAGAGGACAAATGCAGGCAGCCCTCGCCCCTGATTCAGCTCACCCTGAGAGAGGTGAAACTTAGGAAAAGTGTCTAAACCCTGGAAACTGTTTCAGCAGTGCGGACTCGACTGCCAACTCTAGCGGAAGCCTCCCCGGCGCGGGGGCTAAGGAGCCCGCGGACCCTGCCTCCAGCCCCCGGGAGCCACGTTCAGGCAGCGAGCCCGCGTTACCAGGGGTCCTGCCCGCCCCAGACACTGGCCCTTCGCCAGCACACTCGCTCGGCGGGGACACGGGCGCCTCCCGGCTTCTGACCTTCCCTCTGACACCCAGGGGTGCCACGTCTCGCCCGCCGGCAGGGGCCGAGCACCCAGAACCAAGCGGCCACCACGCGTCCCCGGCCCCTGGGAGCCTCAGACAGCTCCAGGTCGGGATCGGATGCAGAAACAATGAGAATTCCTGGAATTTTTCCTTCTGGATATTTGCTGACAAATAAAGCGGATGCATACTCCACCACCTCGAGGAGAGAGCAGGAGGCTCTCCGCCCCATCCAGCCCTGCACCCCTGCACAGCGAGTCCTCACAACTGCTTCTGGGGTATCGCTAACAAATTTATTTTCTTGAGATAATCTTATAATAACTCCATGTTTATAGACTTACATAGCCTTTTTTTTCTAAAAAGCTGTTGGCTTTGCTTGCAATGTAGATAAAGTATTCCCATTTCTTTATTCCTGCCAATATTTTTGCCCTGAATTTATTATTTTTTAATTTCCAATTGCTTTCTTCTGAAATTTCTGAGTTTCAAAAAGCAGTATGAGATTTCCTATCAGTTTATACTTGGTTTTCTGTTACTCCTACTGTTGTAATGACCAAGGAAACTCTGGATTTCGGCTTCTGGGGGAAACGTGACCCTAGCGGCACCCACACGCTGCGCGGCCCGGCCCTGCCCTTACCTCACGCCGCAGGAGCGTCTGGATGCTGCACTTGTGCGGGCAGGACACCACCACGCAGGGACACTCAGTGTCCTCGTGTTTCTGGAGAGAAGAAGGGGAAGGGCCGTGAGGGTCTGAGCACATTGCCGGCCTCCTTCGGCGCCCACCAACGTCCTCACTGGGGACCAGCGGACGCCACTTTGCTCACCTTCAACAATCCTGCAAAAAATGAGCCGTGCCCGACAGCGTGATGAGTGGCTACAGCTCAGCACGGCCCAAGCAAAAGCCACACGCCAGCCCAGGAAGGGCTGCCGGGCTCTCAGGGGGCTGCGCGTGGGCAGCACAGTCCCTGGGTGTGGCGCACACCGTGCCCGACGTGGCTCACACGAGCTCAGACGGCTGGTGGGCAGCAGAGGGGAGGCCTGGGCACGAGTCCGGCCCCTGCTGGCTGGGGACAAGGAGACTGTTCCACATCCCAGTACCTACTGGTGTCATCTCCCGGGCGTTTAAACCGTGGCCCTGACATCACGTCCGGGCGACTCTCCGTGCATGGAAAGGCAGCTCTTCTCTGACCGGCATGGCCAGGCCACGGGGTCCCGGCTAAGGAAGGCACCTGAAGGCAAGGCCACGGGCTCTGAGGCACCTCTCACTAGCGAGGCGCGGCTTGGCCTGGAGGGGCCTGCCTGAGGTTCCTGCAGACGAAACACTAACCCCCAGGGACACTGACACCAGGACTGGAAGGTGCCGCAGTCTGACACGCCACCGCGAAGTACAAAGGCCATGTTACCTCGCGGCCCCGGGTGCCCCCAGCTCTCCTGATCCCTGGTTCGGACTCTCCTTCAGCCCCAGAGGGGTGCCCTGCCACCAGGCCATCCCATTCCATGTCCACTCCTGCCCCAAATCCCCCCTACTCTCCAGTCTCCACTCAGACGCCATCCTTCAGAAACGCACTGAAATTCCTCCATGACTTCTAACCCTTCTCCTGACCCGCAAGCCTGGCCCCTTAGCATCTCCTGCCTCACCCCATCTTCCCTCAGACTGAGGCTGCTGTGGAGCATCTCGTCGTCTCAGAAACCCGACTAAACACTTCAGATCCAGGACTGGACATCCTTCCTCGTGACCCCACGCATGGGTTAGGCATTGCGACCAGAGACGCAAAGCCCTGTCCCCGGATATTCGCCATTTAAAGAAGTCCTGGCTCGGGGGCGCCCCAAAGCTGCAGACCCTGGGCATGGGGCTGCGTGGAGAGCCTGTGCCTGGTGTCGTGGTGCCATTTGGGTGGGAGCCAGGCAGCAGACACACCCAGCCAGGGCCCTCCGCGGAGCATGCAGCGGAGATGCCGAGGACCCTGTGGCTGCAGACCCACCCTGCGCAGTCCCAGAGGAAAGTGACCTAACAACACATGTCCTTGGAGAGGAGTGGGAGTCTGACTTCCAGAAGACGTGCCTGCCGTGGCCCTGGGGCCTGCCTCACTGCCCCGAGCGGGACGGCGGGCCCCAAATCCTGCTGTAACGGTGGCAGCCCCGCCACCAAGGACAGTCCAGGTACCGGAGGCATCTGTCCGTCCTTCCCTTGCTCAGTCAGCATTAGCAGCTCCTGCCTCGGCCTACTCTGGCCCCTCTCTGAAGATCCTGTGGCTGTCCACACCACAGGTTTCTACTTAGCTCACCTCTCCACCTGGAAGGCTGTTCTCCCACCTTCCCTGAATCACTCTTCCTTGACCCGAGGCCCATCCCTGAGCTCCCAGACCCAGCTCCCTGCAGCTCAAGACTTCCCTGCCTGTCTCTGCCACAGAATTTACCCACTGCCGGCAACCATCTGTCCAGTGTCCATCCTCTGGGACCAGGGTACCTCTTCAGAGAGGTTATCATCGCCTGGCATTTCAGAATATACTTGTTTGCTAACGATCTCGTCCCACCAGGAGGAAATCTTCACCACTGACTCCCAGTACAGTGTCTGCCCACAGGAGGCGCTCAGCAAGCATTTGTGAGTAGTTACACCACTGCAGCTGTTTTTAAAGTTTGGCCTCCACCCCCAGCCTCCCTCCCTTTTCCTTTAATTTACATATAAGTGATCTGATTCTAACACACGCACAATGCAGAACTGTGCCAAGATATTCTAGGTTATGAATAAATTTTAAACTCTCATCTCTATCTCCAAGAGAGACAGCTGTACTTCAAAAACGTGGGACAAATTATCCTGCTGTAAGTGATGGTTCTGTCACTAGCTGCAAAAAAAATATTTAAGTAATGCATCAGAATTTTGAGGCCATTCCCTGGGACAAGTTAAAAAAATCCAGACTTTTTGAATCATTGTTCTTCCCTTTTTTGACACCCCAAATAATGACATCTCATCAAGGCAATGGAAAAAGTTAATTATATAAATCAAAATAAGCAAAACGAGTAAAGCTGGACTCTGAGACGGAGACAGATGAAAACTGCTCTGTGTGCCCATCTTTCCTGCCTGTCCCTGCACCGCAGGCCTTTGGGGTAGGGGCCCGAGCCGGCGTGTGGGGACACGGCACCTGCAGCGTGACCATGGGGACCTGGCTCTCGCAGTGGCTGCATGTGGCCTCGCGGTATTTGCAGGCCTGCTCCACGTGGGCGCGCAGGTCTCGCCGCAACACTTTTTCCTTGCAGTCAGCACGAATGCACGGCAGCTCTTCAAATGGGCAATCATTTTTTAAGTGCACCTGTGAGACAAACAATCCAAAGTTCTTACTAAGCAAAAAAATTCAATCTGAGTCTCTATGCAATTAAATCCTTCGGACGGGTCTAATCTGCCTTTCTACTAGTTTTTCATAGTGAAGAGTGACAAACTGATCAACAGACACCGAGTTTCCTGTTCTACCTGTTGATTACCTGAACTGAACTGCTTTTCAAGAACTGAGTCAATTCTTCCTCCTGTACAGAGAAACAGCCCTGTTAGGGGCTTTGTTTTATTCCAATACAGAAATCTTGGCAGGATAAAATATGATGCCAGTGAAAAAACACAAGAAATGTGAAATTTCATGGTAAAAAGAGAGAATCCAAAGTACTATAAAGTATTTTTTCTTTTAAATGAAAATCCAGTTCAGATTTCTTTCTATTCTAAACAGGGTGTGGAGGGTATTTAATTGCCAGTCAACAATTCTGTTAGTGATGTCATAAAAATAACATTTTATATCCAAGTAACTCTGACTAGTTGCCTATTTGGTTGTTTTGAAGGACTGGAGTAAACACAGCCTCGAGGCCCCCTTCACCCTACATGGTCAGCTGACGAACATGGTGAGGGCTTGTGTTCATCACATGAAACTTATGATGCTACTTCAGTGCTTACCAGCAGGTGCCCCAGTGTCAGCTGCTCCACACAACCTCTGCCTTCATTCCTACAATATATCTGAAGAGCCAGGATTTCTCTCTTGCAGCAATTATCCTTAAACACCTGAAATTGAAAAGAGTTCTTTTAGAGGATTAATATTTCTTCATCTCCACAGGCTGCTACTTTTGGTCAAGGCAAAACCACTTCAAAAAAATCTTAAGAGCAACTCTTAAGTGGACTTTAGACAACATTAATGACCATCTTAATTTCTACAAGTAGAATGAAGGAGCAGCCCCCACTAAGATACAATTTTTAAAAATATAACCGTAGCCACCATCTTTGATTAGATAAACCAAAAGAACACTAGCTATACTGAATAATTAAAGGTGGTTTTGGAGCACTGAGACATTCTGGCTGAACTCCGACGTGACACCAGCGCCAGGGCACGGCAGGAGCCAGTCCGCACTCAGCCCCCATGGACGCGTGGGAGCAGGGGCACGGTGGGCGCGTGGCCCGTGAGAGGATGGGGGCAGAGCCGCCACCACGCCACATGCTTCAGAGCTGTCTGCTGAAGAGACACAGAGACTGCTTGAAGGGATGATATCTTACAGATGGCTTGTAAAATATTTATTTTAATTCACTCTACTTAAGATTATGTTGCTTATAACTCATTTTTCACCAAAAAGGATGCAGTAACCCACTACTAAAAAAATCCCTTTTCATAACAAATTGAAAGAGAAAGTAAATTCTGAAGTTACCAGGGGCCGGCGTTGGGGGTTGGGAATGGGGAGTAAATGGCTAATGGGGACAGTTTCTGTTTGGGGAGATGAAAAGTTTTGGTAATGGATGGTGGTAATGGAAGCACAACTTCGTAAATGTAATTAACGCCACTGAATGGTACACTTAAAAAAATGGTTACGGTGGGAAATAGTATGTAACACACAAGTTACCATAATAAAAATAAACTTTTGAAAAAAAGCCCGTTTAAATACATATTGCAAAGACTGAGGTTAATCTAATAATAAAAATGTTTCTCTTTGAAAATGAAAATCTTTCCGCCCTTCTTTATTTTTATTTTTCCCTTAGAAAACATAATTTGCCACTTGTACCAGGAGATACTCTTTCAAATAACACAGCCCACAGCACCTCAGGCCCAGGCATTTCCGAGAAACTTCCACCTGTGAACACTTTATGACAGTGGGGAGGACGTGGAGACCTCAATATTCCTTTCTCAACCCCACAGGCAAAGAAACAGAACCAACAGCTGCCAGAGCTAAAGATAAACTAATCTGGAGTCAAATTGGATCCTTCCTAAACACACCTTTTTTACAGGGCGTGATTTAAGGTACCACAGTCAATGGCACAGATATTTTTAACCAGCAAGAAAAGCACTTCCTTTCCGTGCTGTTATGTTCTCTAAGTCACCTGACCTTAACCTTGTGGATGAAAAACAAATGTCAAATAAAAAACCCCAGCATGTACGCGTCCAGCACTCTGGAGCTGGAAAGCCTCGCTCCTGGACCCTGGCTGCAGACGAGGGTGTGGAGGCCCACGAGGGCCCTAGGCCACGTGGTGACCTGGGGGATGGAGCCCCGTCCCTGGGGTTCCCACACGCCACGCTCTTCCCAGGAGAATCCACTGCTTCAGTCAATCACATTTATGAGTCTTCAACAAAACTAGCAAGTTTTCTTCAGCTATCAATGCCACTGAAGAACAGGAGTTACAATTCTGAACAACAAAATACAGAGACACTAAACAAAATCGCCACCATCTTTCGTTCCGAGCTTCTCTCCGCGTCAGGCTCGCGGATGTCCTGAGGTGGTGCAGGGCTGAGGGCCTGGCCCCGGCAGCCTCCAGGCCAGGCCAGTCTGAAAAGTGCTCTGGCAGAAAAAACCCCAAGAGCAAGAATTCTTTGTAAAATTTAATGACCTACATTAAAAATAAACTGTTGGGTTCATTAATCAGAATATCAGAACCACACTTATTTTTATTGATATTTCAAGTACTTTAAGAATGAGCCATTTCAAACTAAGTGGGTGCCTGGTAAGATTTAGCCGAGCTGCCGGGCAAGGGGCACAGGGCCCAGGGGAGAGGTGGACAGATGGGCCGGGAAGGCTGCTCCCCCCGAGTCTCCAATGACACCCCTGAGCGGGGAGTGGGTGTCTGTGGGAGCTGAAACGTCACCTGTGTCCAACAACTTCAAGATGATGCATGGGAGAAGGGGAGAGCAACTTCCGGTGAAGGCCTCGGAGGAGCACGTCTCTGATGGTGAGCAGACGGGGGCGGGCCCCAAGGTGCTGGCAGCACCCTGCCCTGCAGACTGCACCTGCTGCGGGCTAGGTGTGGAGCTGGGTGCTTCCCCCATTGCCTCCTTCTCGCCTCCCACTGCCTTCCTCTGTCCCGAGAGGAAGCAGGCTCAGAGGGGAGGGATTCGAGTGGAATGGAGTCCCGAGGGACTGCAGGTGCTGGCTGCCGTTCCCCCGCTGCCCATGACCATCAGGTGCGGGGCTCCGAGTTCTGGGACATGGCGACCAACTGCCAGCCTAAGATGTTTAACAAAACAACTTCCTAGAGACCTGAGCATACCTTGTCTTTGATGATGCTCTCTTGACACGCTGTACATTTTGGACTCGAGGAGCTGAGGGAGACACAATGGACAAGTTAGAGCAGGAGCCATTTCACGTGTGAGCTCTCGAGACACAGGACCGCAGCTTCAGCGTCTGCTGCGTGGCTGTGCGAGAAGGGGAAAGTGCCAACCGGAGCTCTGTGGCCCACAGGGAATGTGGTTTAAACATGAAGCACGTGAGAAAGGGCTGAATAAAAACACAGTAACTTGTCAAAAGTTTCTTTTTTCAAAAAAAACTGTGAAACATGTCATAGTTTATTCATATACAAGAAAAAATATTTTTTCATCAAAACAAAACAACCCGACCACCTGGACGCCGACTGGTAGATACATCGCTATTGTGGAGGGCCCTGGCCCTGCAGACGCTTTAGCACAACCCACCCGGGAAACAGCTCTTGGGTGGGTACTTCTGGGAAGGGGTGACCCTCGGGCCGTGTCTCACACATAAACAAGTCACAGAGGTGCTCCTTGGAAACTGGAAGTCCCATCATGGCTTTTCTTACAGCAACTTGGTAAAAAACATCAATGGGCACCTACAGAAACTTCACTGAAAGTAAATACAGGTCGTCTTCACTTTGCAGAGTATGGGATCATCAGAATAACTGTCCAAGCTGAAACCATGCAAAGCAATCTTAATCAGAAAGAAAAATTAGGATTGCTCCATAATCTTTTAAAAAAAATTGTGGAAGCATTAAAAACACTGTCAGTTATAAATGTACACAGCAATAATAAAATAGTGAAACTGAACCTTATTTAGTACACCAATTTAAAGCAGCAACGTTGAGAACCGAAGTGTTCTATTTCTATATAAAAAACTTACCTACAGCAGTTTGAACAGTACTTGCCTTCCTCTAGCTGATAACTTAAAATACAGAGCACCTTTGTACCTTTGCTACACCTTGGCGAATTATAAACCTCTCTAGGTTTGGATCAGCTTCCAACACTTTATCCTTCGCAATTTTGAAGTCATAAAATATCTCTGACAGGCCCTTTAATGTGAAGATTTTTGTCGGCATCACTTCCTCCAGGGCATCTTTATCCTTTTCATTGCAACCGTCTTCCTCAATTGTGTTACGCTCACCTTCACCCAGCCGCTCTGGCCATGTGTCTAGGGTCTCTCCAGCAGCCACACACCAGCATTCCCATGGTCCGCTACCTCTTCTGTCACCACGTTTACATTCAACTTTAATTTCCCCTCCTGTTTGATTATTTTTCTTTTCTGCACTTTCATTTTTGTTGCCCAAATGGATAACTATTAATTGCACATTTTTGAAAAATGGCATGCGGGTCATCACTGGGAGTCAAGGAGGCAACAAAACTGCAAGCTTTGTTATCTGTGCAAACAGAAGCAGTCACCGCCCCTGAGGGCCTCGGGACCGAGGGCGGGCGCTGGTGGTGATGCCCGTTCCCCACGGCTGCACGTCAGCTGCCCCGTTAACACACTGCGTCACTGAAGTCCGAACGCTGCTGCTGGAGGACTGGTGCTATTTAACAACTCTGTGGTCGGTGAACTTTGAACATATTGTTCGGAACTGGGTATATTATAACATGTGCCTTCTGTCAGTTGTTTCCAGCGTTCGCTCAGGCTCAGTCCATACTAAATGAGTGTAGACTGAAGTTTGACCTTGTTCACTACATTTATAGAATTTTCTTTGGAATGAACTTTCTGATGTTGGTAAAGGCTCAAGTGTCTAATGAAAACTTTTCCACGTGTGTCACATTTGCAAGGTTTCTCCCTATTATGGACTTGCAAATGTCAAATAAGACCTGAATTCTGACTGAAGCACTTGCCCAAACTTTCCATCTCTGTGGCTTCTCCTGTGTGGATGCCCCAGTGAGGAGCAGCTGGGACGTGGCCCTGGTGGCTCTCACACCCATCGCACTCACGGGGCTTGGCTCCGAGCAGATTCTTGGGTCAACTGGACTGCAGCTCACACCAAAGGCTCTTCACACCCACCGCACTCACACGGTTTCTCTCCGGCGTGAATCCTCTGATGCTTAATGAGGCCAGAGTTCTGTGTGCGACTTCGCCCACATTCATCACATTTAAGCTGTTTCCCTGTAGAACTGTTCCTTGGGGCTTTGAACTTCTCTTGTATTTTACAGGCTTCTGTACTGTCAGTTCTCTGGGCATTGACTCCACTTAATCTCTCACTATCTCCAATTGGGATTTCACTTGCTCAGAAACTTCTTGCTGTGCAGTCAGCTCCCTTGTCCGCCCTGGGCCTGCCGCCCTCCTCTCACTGGGGTGGGTGGACTGTGGAGGCATCTTGGTCGGGTGCTGAGGAATGAGGAGGGGGCTGGAAATGCGACGTCCCGTGCGGCTCCGCAGGTTGTCTCCTCCGGCACGCTCCTGTGCACCAGCGGGAACCCGTACTCTTGGCTCATCCAGCTCTCTCTAAATCCTCCTGCACAGACACTCCTCCTCCCCATTTTCTGGAAACTGCTCCCACACCCAGGCCTGGAGCTCCTAGGATAGGATGGTCACAAACTGCTCCAGCACCAGTGGTTCTAGGATCTGCTCCTTGGTGTGGATCTCCAGCTTCAGCCACTATTGGGAGAGCTCCAGGAGCCGACTCGGAGCTTCATGGGGCCCAGGTCTCTCTCGGCAGCCAGACTGCCTGAAACGCTGGCCACAGATCTCCCTGGGGTGGGGCTTCTTCATTTGAAAGTCAGATTCCTGACTCCAGATGTGCTCATCCAACTCCTGCTTTGGGATCAGGGCCCCTCAGGTTCCTGGGGAACTGGGGGACAATGCTGCAGCTTCTCACGGCTTCATGGCCCAGTGGGGTGAAGTAACCTCATGAGGCTCTTTTCAGCGGGAAGGAAGCATGCAACTCTTCTGGGTAAAAACTCTTCACAGTGTCCCCACGTCCAGAGTCTTCGCCAACACTTCATTGTGTAGAACTGACTGATTTCCATCTCCAGCCAACACCCTCCTTGGAGGGAGGTCTAATATCACGTGACACAAAGCCCCAACCTCTAATCCAAGAGGAAGTTTTTAAGCAAAACGGTTTAATTCAGTCCCACTTTGAAAATCCCCTTTGATTAAAATAAAAGTGAAATTTTATTTCAGAAATGCAAATTATCTGTGGATGGGCTCTCACAGTCTATTAGGAGAGTCTTTCAATGATCTTGCTTTTTAAAAATAGCCAGTCCTTTATCCACAAGCTTTTTTCTTCACAAGCTTATTTTGCCAAGCCAATGCAGGTCCAGCCTATAGACAAGATTAGAATTTCAAGCGGATCCTTTTAAAGAAACCACCTATCTCCTATAGCATCCTTGTCCCCAAGCCTAGGCCACAACCCGCTTCTCCAAGCTCCCTTTTCTGGTCATAGTTCTTACCCAACCCACTGTGAGCCTGGAAACCACCTCTTAGAAACTAAAATGGGAAACTGAGGCTGAGCCCTCTCTCCTTCCAGGGCCGCCGCCCGGGCTGAGCCTGGGAGCACCAGGAGTCCAGGCCGGGGGAGCCCCGAACAGACAGAGGAAGGGTCGGGAGAGGTTGGGGCGGGGGAAGAATGAGGTAGGCAGGGGTGGGGTGGGTCTAGAGGAAGATGGGGAAGGTGGGAGGAGGATGTGGGTGATTTAGGAGGATTAAGGTGGTGAGGGGTGCACTGGGGGGAGCAGAGGACCAGGTGGTATGGGGAGGATGGGGGTGGGCCAGCGGGGAGACGGGGATGGATGAGGGGGAAGACGGAGCAGCATGTGCCCAGAATGTATCCTAGAGGCTGGGGGCTGAGGGGTCCAGGTTCCACGAGACCTGGAGAACCAGGCAGGAGCAGAGGGGTAGGAAGTCAACCTGCACTAATTCAGAATCTGTGAATTTTCTTATGCTAGAAATCCTGCCCCTTCCTTAGACCTAGGGACTAAAGAGCGTCTGGGTGGGGTCCCCGACACCAGCAGGACACGGGCAGGAAGGGAGAGGGCAGTGGGGGGCCGGTCAGGAGGGCAGCACTGGAGCAGCGCGGCCTCCTCCCCTCCCCTCGGCTGTGGCACAGCCTGGGTGTGTGCTCTCCGGGAAGAGCAGGTGGCCTGGGACTCCTCTGCTGCCACCCGGCGCTCCCCACAGTGCTCCTTGCCACAGGCAGGCCCAGCCGAGTTCAGCCTCCAGGGAAGTGGGAAGAGGCCATGGCTGGTGTCCTGGCAGCTGCTGTGCGCGGTGCCGGCTTGGGAAGGGAGCTGGGCAGCCCTCTTGGCTGACAGCGGGCCCAGCACCCTGCCTGGAAACCACGTGTGGGCTGAACAACGGGCACTTTCTTGGCTGGTGTCCACTGCAAGCGCTCTGGCCGCCTCCCAGCATCGACGCTGAGCTAGCCGGGCTCCCCACACTTGCTCCGCTGGCGTAACTCAGGCTGGGGGCGGCCCTCGCACACCCCAGCACTCGAACACTGGTCCATCCTCTGCTGGGGGGCAGGGCACCCTCCACCCCTCCACGGCACTGAGAGCCCCTTGAGCAAAACGCACACCCAGGTAGGGGCCCTGGGCCCCAAGGGAAGTGTGGCCAGTGCCGCCAAGGCAGGGGTGGGTGCAGGGAGGACTGTACAGAGGCTGTGGGGAAGGGATGGCCAGAGACCTCAAGCCTCCAGAGATTTACTTTTTAGAGGAAAGAAATGCACAGATGGCAGCAGGCAAGACTGGCAGAGCCGAGAGGCAGCAGTGGACTGAGCGTGGAGACCCTGGTGTGGGGCGGCAGTGCCTACCTGAGCAAGGCGGCCATGCAGCTCTCACAGAATCGGTGCCCGCACTCGGTCTGCTTCGGGTTGCACAAGACCAGGCGGCACTTCTCACACTTGTACTTGTCCTCCACGGTCTTCACAAACTTTTCTTTGTAGCCTCCTTGTTCAGGGACAAAAACGGCCATCCCCGCACTGCGGTCGGGGTGCAGCTTCAGCGGTGGGTTGGTCTGCAGAGAGCCGGGGGGGTCTGTCTTCTTCCCGGGCTCCATTTTAGGAAGGAGAAGTTCTGCAGGAAAAGAAAAATGACAAGTAAGTCAAGTGTGAACCCCCCATCCTGTACAAGGAGCGAACAGCTCCGAAAGAGAGGAAAGGCCTGGGAGGTGCACTTTCTTTCAGTTATAAGGAACACACAAGGTCCTTCCAGACTTTCATATGTAACAGGAACAAGACGCTCACACAGGCCTCGTTCCTTTCTGCTTTACCCAAGCGTCATTCTGTTAACTTTACTATTTAAAAAAAGTTTCTAAAAAATGCATTTTAAATTCTATTTTCAAGATTCTTCAAAATACAGCTATGGCTTTGCTGTTACAACTTCAATTTCCATGTCTCATTCCCATATTTTGGCCATAGCCTGTACCCAGCCGGCTTCATCTCCCCACCAGCCTCACTGCCATGTGACACCGTGTGACACGGCTTGGGGTGGCACCGTCACACGTCAACGGAATCGCAGTCAGGCCTGTGCTCAGCATCCCTGTGGCTCACACAGAACTTACTGTGGCTGGTGTCAGGCTCCAGAACCCTACGCCCCTCCTCCTCATGCCAACCCCTCAGATTGGACACTGTGGAGACACAGAAGATTACCTGGCTTGACAGGTTATACAAGGGGGCCGCCTCCTAAGCACTGTGTGCCTGACAGCAGGCACCAGGCTGGGAGAAGGCCAAAGCTTTGTGTGCCTGAAGGCAGGCACCAATTTAGATAAGGACCAAGCCAGGCTCCTTCCGTGCTCCCGTCTCCTGCTCCTGCTGTCTCCCATCTAGCCCCTAAGAGAATGTCCCTTGAGATCAAAGACCTGCAATCACACCTTATGGCTTTAGGAAAAATGCAACCTCCCTGAAATACCTGAAAACAGTCACGTAGGAGACCACCTTGTATGCTATATAAACCTGTAGGAATGAGTAGAATAAAACTTTCTTTTGCATGAACACAGAGACGGAGTCGGCTCCCTTCCTTCACAGACATGGCACACGGTGTCTGCTGATGCCCTCCACCAGCCCCTCCCACTCTCGTGTAACCCGCAACGACGCGACCCGGGGCTTTCCACCATGGAGCACCAGGCTGGACCCTGGATATGCACGGCGCACCTCCATGTGCCCTAAGGAGGGGAGCAGGGCTCTGGGGCCCCCATCTGAACACGAGGAGGCTGAGGCTCAGGGGTAACCTGCTCCCAGGGACATGGCCAGTGAAGGTGGCAGGGGGGCAGCAGGTCTCCAGGCTGCTCTGGGGCAGCTCAGCTGATGCACACGGTGCAGGTCCTCAACGCTGTCTCCCATCTGCAAGTCCCTCCAGCGTGTGCAGTCCACACTTCCAGGAACAAGCCCACGACGATGCCAGCCTGAGCAGCTGTCGGCTGAGATCCCGAGGTCAAGTAAACTACCATAAATAGGGCTACAAAGGAGCTGAATAAAGCTCCTGAAGAAACGTTCACTTTAATGGAAATTACAATATGCATTAGTAAATGGACTAGTGACCCTAAATACTCACACTTATCTACGCACAATCTAACGTCTCCAGCTGGGTGGGTGGCTCCTCTCCTCTGGTGCACTCGTCCTGACCTTCTGGGCTTCCTACGATGAGTGTGCCTTGATAAGAAAGAATGCACTCCAAATGCTGGCCATGCCGAGATCGACTGCGCCCCACGGACACCGGCGTCCAGCTCCCTCACCCTGGTGCCAACTGCCGTCCAACTCTCGCTCAGCCTTTGCCCATCCCTGCCCGGTGGGCAGCACTGGTCAGTGACGCCTCTGCACATCTGGTCAGCAGAGGAAGGGCTGGGACTCAGGACTGGACCAGGCTGGGGCCCAGGGGAGACCAGCCACCCAGGCGGCACCCCAACTCCCTCTGCTGGGGAGGGGACCTCCTCAAGGAAACTCTCTCGTCTCCCCTCCTCTCTCCGCCTTCATGTCGCACACACTATGGTCGTGTACCTGGCCATTCTCTCCCCAAGCTCACCAGGTCCCTTCCGAACTACACTGTGTTCTCCCCATCTGGCTGTCTGTGCCACTCACAGAAACAAGGTCCAAATTCCTCCCACTCAGAGTCCTTGACACGGCCCCTCCCTTCTCTCCGAGTGTGAGAGCGGGGGCCGCGGGCCAGCGGGGGGCACGGCCGTGGGGGCAGGAGGCGGCCTCGCTGCACGGCCCAAGGTGCCTGGAGGCCGGCCAGGGTGCAGGACCCACCTGCCCGAGCCCGCTCCTCGTACTGCCGCCTCCTGCCTCTCATGAGGCTTAAAGAATAACGTTTCACAGCCAAGGACGTACGATTAACGAAACGGTCTTCACACTGGGGTTAAATTAAAAAGAACGTTTCTGTGGCAAAGTGTGGGAGCCTCATGCAAAATTCAACTATTTGTGAAAATTAAAAAAAAAGTTTTCAAAATGACCTCGCCAGGCCAGCAGCCCTTTGCTTACAAACTTGCTGATAAGAACTCTGCACACTAAGGTGCCAACCATGCTGCCCCGGCTCGCTGGGAAGAACAGCAACCAGCGCGCACCGGAGAGGAGGCGCCCCCAGGGCCGGGCAGGAGCCCCTGCTCCCCGGCCACTCGCCTCTCGCGCCCTCTCCCAGCGGCCCGGCTACCCCAGCCCCCCTGGAATGAGCGTCCCCAATACCCACAGGCCGGTGGGACAAGAGCTCCCAAAGGTGCAGGCTGCCACCTGTCTAGCTGGCGGAAAACCCCAGCACCCAGAAGAGGGCCTGTCAGGGAGAAGGTGCCTGGTGCATGTTTGCTGAGCTCACAGACGGACGGAAAGGGGAGGGTGGAGCCGCTTGGAACCGACTGGATATTTCTTGTGACAAACCAACTTTTTCCAGAAGCAGGAAACACTTCAGCTTTTTGGAGCTGATGTTATGACTTCACACCCAGAAACACCCCGCTTGGATTACAAACTATTCGCTACTGGGTTTATATTTTATCCCATGGAGCTTCAGAAGCTGTGTTCAGGACATAATTTTTCACAAGAAATGCTTGGTTCTTCAAAGGCGAATTCCTATTTCAAATATGAGGGAAACTAACTTAGGATAAACTCATGATAAATAACAAGTTTATGTACTTACAACATGTCATACTCAGTATAAACAAGCAAAGAATAGCTTTGGACCCCCTATTTTTATGGAACTCTGAAGGAAATGAACAGGCACAAAAGGTAACCCAAGCACATACATGAAAATCCGTAACACGGCCCCGTCCTGAACAGGCACCGGGAAGCCTACGGCTGGCAAGTTGGTCCTGGCTTCCCCATAACGTGGGGCGCTGAGGTGGCTCCCCGTGACGTGGCTCCCCCATAATGTGGGGGCACCAACATGGCTCCCCTATAGAATGGGGCACTGTCATGGCTCCCCTGTAATGTGAGGCACCAACATGGCTCCCCTGTAATGTGGGACACCAATGTGGCTCCCCTGTAATGTGGGACACCGATGTGGCTCCCCTGTAGAATGGGGCACCGATGTGGCTCCCCTGTAGAATGGGGCAATGATGTGGCTCCCCTATAATATGGGTCACTGATGTGGCTCCCCTGTAGAATGGGGCACTGATGTGGCTCCCCTGTAACGTGGGGCAATGATGTGTCTCCCCTGTAGAATGGGGCACCGACGTGGCTCCCCTGTAGAATGGGGCACCGACATGGGCATCTTTGCCAACAGGCCCGCAGGGCCATCGTGAGCCTGCAGCCTCTCTCCTGCAGCCAGCCCCACATAGAGCCCACTCCCAGGCTACGCCTCTGGTCAGTCCCGGTCCTCCAGGGAAGGCCCTGGGAAGCTCAGGCAGCAGGTCAAGGGAAAAAGGCCTGCATCAGTGTCTCCAAGAGAAAAAAGCAGCTTAAGGAAACAATCCCACTATGAAGTGCCCAGAACAGGCAAATCCACAGAGACAGCGAGCAGATCGTGGGTGCCTGGAGCCAGGGGCGGGTGGGAGGAGCGGGGAGTGAATCCCATGGTCAGGGTTTCTGGTTCAAGTGACAACAAATGCCATGGAGTAAGAGGTGATGGTTCCACAACTCTCTTAAAACACTAAAAACCACTAATTCTACACTTTAAAAGGGTGAGTTTTATGGGATGTGAATTATACCTCAATTTTTAAAAACCTTCTAAACAAAGATTATTACAAAGCAACTGTTCAAAATGGTCCAGTTTAGGTTTAGCCAGCTTGTGGTATCTACATAAATAATATGTTGTGCCACATTCTGTAAAATAAACTAAGGACTCTCAAATTGGAATTGTCTGGTGCCTGATGCTGGGGACGGTGCCTGACATGTGGGCAAACGGCATTTGGGTGCCTGTGGTAAGAGCCCCTCTCAGGGAAGCAGCTAAGAGGCGAGGGAACAGAGCGGAGGGGCCAGGACCGCCACGCACCGCCCAGAGAGGCTCGCTGCGGCCGGTGCTGCACACGGCCCTGGGACCGTCGGCGTGTGCTCAGGAAGACGCCTGTCTTCTCTCCACACCAGCTGCTTCATACATGTAAACTGCACATCTTGGGGGATCTGGGGGCCTCCCGAGCCGGACCTGGGGCAGGATTCCTGATGTATCCAAGGAGGACAAGGAGGAGGAGCAGTGGCCTCTGCACGTTGGGGGGTCGCAGAGGGAACGGGGCTAGGGGAGCCCTGACGCCACTGCAGAGGCTTCGGAAAGGCCAGCGGACCCCACCCCCCGGTTCTCACCGTGTGAGCAGGTGTCCACGTGCCAGCACAGGCGAACCCCCCGGAGCAGGACGTCCAACAGGGACGGGGTCCTCCTCACCCCCGGCTGCGCAAAGCCTCGGGCAAGAAAAGGAAATCAAAGGTATCCAGACGGAAAGGGAAGAAGTAAAACTCTCTCTGCTCGCAGATGGCGCGCTCTCGCTCTCGTACATAGGCAGTCCTTAGGAACCGAATGGAAGCAAGTAAGACTAACGATGTGTTTACCAGTGTTGCAGGATTCAAGATCAATGTTTTTTTACAAAGTGTATTTCTATCCACCAGCAATAAACAACCCAAAAAGAAAATAACACAATCACTTTTATAATAGCACCCAAAAGAGTAAAAATAGCTGGAAATAAATTTAACAAAATAGAGTGTAAGACCTGTTTACTGGAAACTACGGAACACCGCTGGAGGAAATTAAAGATGTAAACAAATGGGGAGAAATCCCACGTACGGACAAGGAGACTTACCACTGTCAGGACGGCAATGCTCCTATAGATTCAAGGCAATCTTTATCAAATCTCTGCTGGCTTTTTTGTTGTTGCAGAAATTAATCAATTAATCCTAAAACTCACATGGAAATGTAAGAGACTCAGAAGAGACAAAACGGTCTTGAAACAAAAAGAACAAAGTTTGAGGACTCTAGCTTCCTGATTTCAAAATTCACAACAAATCTAAGCAATCAGAAGTGTGGTGCTGGCACAGAGACAGATGTACAGATCAACAAACAGAAGTCAAGTCCAGAAATAAGCTCTTATGCTCAGGAGCAACTGAGCCAGGGAAGGGACAGTGCGCACGGCTTTGGCAGTGGCAGGGGCAGCTCTGCCTCCGGCTTTCTCTCTTGGTGCTCCACACCCACCCCCCGCCCCTGGCGCCTGCACCCCAGCTCGGCGCTGACAGCCTTGCTTTGAGGGGGTGGGGGCAGTTGCAGTGGGTTCTAAGCCCTTCCTGGCTGGTATGATTTCCTGTCTTTCAAAGAAAGGACATAATGTGATACGCGACACATACAGAAGGTTATGCGCCTTATCCGGGCAAGGTATGCAGCCCAGTGACGAGCTGCTTCTGGAACCTCAGCCCTGCACCCCTCCCCAGCCCAGTCTCCTGCTTCTCCCCAGAAGTGACCACCGGCCTGCGCGTGTGCACAGCTCTCTCGCTGTCACACACTCCTTCTTCACAAACAATATAAATGTGCTTCTGCCTGTTTCCGAACCTCACAAAAATGAGAAACCACACACAGTCCTCTGGGCATCAGTATTATAAAGTTCACCTATTTGCAGAGTGCAGACAAGCTTCACTCACTTTTGCCACCGTATCCCCCGTTTCTGTCATCAGTCACAGGGTTGCTCTGGACGTGCTGGCACATGCCTTCTGGGCATCTGTGCGAGACACCTCCAGGAGGCACGCCTGTCGACAGTGTCAGCCACCTGAGGGCTGTGGCCACATCTCACCAACGGTGTCTGGAGGTTTGTGAGCCAAGAATGCCTGCTACATTTTTAGAGGGTTATGAAAATAAACAAAATAAAGAAGAACATGAGACAGAGACAGAGTGTGGACCACAAAGTCTAAGATATTTACCATCTCGCCCTTTATAGGAGAAGCTCATCAAGCCCTGCCCTTGACTCCCTGTGGCAGAGGAGAGGAGTCGCCGGGTCACGGGAAGGTGCAACTGTGCGAGGCCACTCTGTCCTGCAAGTGGAACCCGCAGCGCAGGAGGTCAGTCCACACGCTCCTCAGGACACACGGGACACTCGGAATTACCAGACACCTTCATCTGTCAGGCCAGCAGGTACAATGGTCTTTTTTTCCTTCCTCATCCTGATAATTAAGAACACTGAGCATCTCTTCACACACTCATGGCAACTTGTTTTCTCTTTTGTGAAATGCCTGGTTGTCTCTTCTGGCCATTCTCTTATTTGTTTTACAAACTGATTTGTAGAAATTCACACATACATTCTTTGTTAGTTAAATGTATTAAAATGTCTTCTCCCAATTTGTGGCTTGACTTTATTTATGGTGTCTTTTAATGAAGAGAAGGTCTTAATTTTAATGTAGGAGAATTTATCCCTATCTTGTTCTTTAAAAACTGTTCAAGTTAGTTTGTGGGTGAGGCTGATGAAAAAGAGCCAACCCAGTATACCAGAAACCAAAATAGAAAGCAGCTCTAATTCCATCATGGAATCCTTTTCAAAAGCCAGATATTCTGCTCAAATAAGACCAGCAAATGAGCCACGAACTATTTTCAAATAGAACGTTGCTCAAGAAAAAACTATCTTTCTAAACAAAACCTTACTCGAGAAAGAAACGCCCAGAACCCTGAGCAGAGCCCAGGAGGGCCCGAGTCCCTCTGGGTCAGTGGGTGGCCAGCGCCAGCTTCGGCCTCACACAGGAGGTGCTGGAAGAGCTGGGCAGGCACAAGGATGGGGGACAGAGGGACAGCCTCAGGCTTGCTGGCAATCCTGGACCCCAGCAGCCAACAACAGCTACGAGGAAAAGTCAGTTCTGATTTGAAGTATAAGGATCACCTGGTCATCTCCTGAAACAACCAGGAAGTATGAATAATGCGTTTTTTATAAAATAGGACACAAATCCCTCCCATCATGTCCTGGGGAGAATGGAGATTTGGATTGGAGAATCCTGCACTGGAGGCAAAGCTCAGCTCAGGAGGAGGGAGGGATGTGGGCTCCCAGAGGCGGCTCCCCACTCGATCACAGAGCTGGAGGCCTCCGAAGGGGTCTACTTCAGTTAGCTCAGCCACAAAAGGGATGATGACAATCCCCGGGTGACCAAAGGAAACAGAACTATCTGATGGGTGGTTTTCACCAGCAGGCCCTGAACCCAAACAGCACTCCACAAAGATGAACTGCAAATATTCATTTGACTTCTAGTTTATTTATCCCTGTAACCCATCTTAAATTCTTTATGGAATCAGATGAGGTGTAAATAAATTAGGCACATGCAAAATTGATCACAATATTAGGAACATGGTAGTGAGTGATGTCAACAAAATGGTTAGGAAGGCATGCCAAAAGTCAGTCCCTCTGTAAAAGCAACAAAAAACTCAGAATCAACTTTTTCAGAATTCTGGAAACTAACCAAATTCAACCAAGAAAAACCAGTTGAATCTTGGTAAGAGCAGCAAGTTCTGTGGCATTTTAACTTACTGTGATCCCTTCCCCACTGCCTAGCTTGGAGGTGGGCTTTAAGACAAACAGCCACACTCCGAGTGGAGGTGCGGGCACCAGGGGAACGGGACAGGCCCATTCGCAAGGTAACGTGCGGCTGTCCTGGCCTGTCCGCTGGCTCCCCAGAGGGCCCGCTCCAAGGGCCTGCCCCCATCTCACCAGACTCAGAGCTCTCCAGAGCCAAGGTGGCCAAGGGGGGGGTGGCATTTGTTAAAACATTTACAGGTGAATGTGTTAGTCACTGCTGCCTGGGGCAAACAGCAGACTAACCCAAAGCTTTAGTTAATGAGAAGCTTTGGGGAGTGAGGGCTGGAAAGCTCCAACGACCGGATCCCCCACTCCAGCTGGCCTCCAGGCTTCGCCTCCAGAACCCTGAAGTACCCATCTGAGCGCAGAGGCATGTAACACACAGCCCATCTGCAAAGACGGCTGCAGGAATGGGTCGGTTCCAGGCATTTAGGGAAATTTCTGTCACACAAAAGAGAATACTGACTTTGTAAAATTAGTTCAGAAAAGTCACTAAACAAGCAAACAACAACTATGACTATAAGCAACAACAAGACCTGGAGAGGGGGGAGCCTGACGCCCAGGGTTGCCACGGTGTGATATTTAAAATGTCCAGTTCTGAACAAAAAATTACAAGGTATGAAAATAAGCAAAGTACAGCCCATACACAGAAAACAAGGGCAGTTTATCCTATTTGTTCAATTTCTATCATCCCTGAGGAAGCCCAGGTGTTAGGTCTACTAGACAAAAACTTTAAATCAGCTACCTTAAATGCATCCAAAGAACTAAAGGAAACCATGAGTATGATGCCTCACTAAACAGAGATAGAAATTATACAAAGGTAACACATAGATCAGAGTTGAGAAGTAGGATAACTGAAATTAAATATTCACTAAAGGGGCTCCAGGGCAGATTTGAGCAGGCAGAAGAAAGCATCAGTGAATTTGAAGACAGAGCAACAGAGATTCTCCAGCCTGAGAAACAGAAAAACAGACAAGAATAAATGAACAGGGCTTGGGGACCTCTGGGCACTATCAAGCACACTAACACATGCACAGTGGGAGCCCCATAAGGAGAGCAGAAAAAGAAAGGTGCAAAAACAGTACCTGAGGATATCATGGCCAAACACTCCCCAAATTTAATGAAAAACATAAATCTGCAAATCCAAGAAACTCAATGAGCTTCAAGTTGGATAGACTGCAAGAGAGCCACATTATAATCAAACTCTCACAAGACAAATACGAAGAGAGAATCCTGAAAGCGGCGGGAGAGGCAACACATCACATAAGAGAGGACCTCAAAAAGATCAATACATGGTTTTTCATCAGAACCCATGCAGGCCAGGAGGCACTGGAATGACACAGTCAAAGTGCTGAAAGGAAAACACCATCAACCAAGAATTCTACATCAGCAAAACCAACCTTCAAAAATGGAGGAGAAATTAAGACATTCCCAGATAAATAAACAGAGGGGATTACCCTCTTGTAGGGTAGAAATATCCTACAGAAATGCTAAAGGGAGTCCTTCAGAATGAATTGAGAGGACCCTAGACAGTAACTAAAATAAAGAAATAAAGAACACCAGTAAAGGTAAGCAACTATGTAGGCAAATACAAAAGTCAGTATTAATGTATTTTTTCGTTTGTAACTCCTTTTTTTCCTATCTGATTTGAAAGACAACTATATAAAACAATAATTATAAATCTAAGTTAATCTGCAAACAATGTATAAAGATGTAATATGTGATAATAACAGCATAAAGGGAGAGAGGGGACAGAGACATATAGGAGCAAAGTTTTTATACATGATGGAAATTAAGTTGGTATGAATCCAAACTAGATTTTTACAAATTAAGATGCCAATGGTAGTCCACAGGGCAACAACTAAGGAAATGACTCAAAATATATAAATAAAAGAAACAAGGGAACTAAAATGGAACACTGGAAAATATAAATTTAACACAAAAGAAGGCTGTAATAGAGGATCTGAGGAGCAAAAAACATAAAAGTCATAGCAAACATATGGCAAAATGGCAGAAGTCCTTACTTAGCACTAGTTATATTAAATGTAAATGGATTAAACTCCCCAATTAAAAGGCAGAGATTGGCAGAGTGGATTAAAAAATCATGATCTGACTATGTGCTGTCTACAACAGACTCACTTTAGATACAAAGACACAAACAGATTGAAAGTAAAAGAAGAGAAAAGATATTTTATGCAAACAGGAGCCAAAAGAGAGCTAAAGTGCCTATGCTAATATGAGAAAAAATTGGTTACAAGAGATAAGAAGGACATTATATAATGATATTAGGGTCACTCCACCAAGAAGATATAATAATTATAAAAATATATGCACCCAACCACAGAGCCCCTAAATACATGAAGCAAAAACTGACAGAACTGCAGGAATAAATAGACAATTCAACAATAATAGTTGGGGGACTTTAATACTTTATATTCAATAATGGATAGAAGAACTAGACAAAAAATCATTAAGGAAATAGAAGGCTTGAAAAATACTATAAACCAACTAGATCTATCAGACTCCTATAGAACATTTCATGTGACAACAGCAGAATATACATTCCTCTCAAGTGAACATGGAACATTCCCCAGGATAGACCACAGTTAGGCTACAAAACAAGTCTAGACTACAAAACAAGTCTCAATAAATTTTAAAAGAATGAAATAATACAAAAAGATCCTCCAACCACAATGGAATGAAATCAGAAATCAGTAACAGAAGGAAACTCGAAAATCTGCAAAAATGTGGAAATTAAACAACACACTCCTAAATGGATCAAAGAAGAAAGCACAAAGGAAATTAGAAAGTACTTTGAGATAAACAAAAATGCAAACACTACACACCAAAACTTATGCAATGCAGTGAAAGCAGTGCTCAGAGAACATATTGCTGTAAATAACTACATTAAAAAAGAAACATCTCTCTATAAATCTCAGTAACCTAACCTTCTACCTCAAGATACTAAAAAGAGCAAACCAAACCCAAAGCAAGCAACAAAAGAAAAAAAACAATAAGGCTTCAGCAAAAATAAAAACTTTTGTGCATCAAAGGACATGATCTAGAAAGTGAAAAGACAATTCATAGAATGGGAGAAAATACTTGCAAATCATTCATTTCTAAGGGTCGCATATTCAGATAATATAAAGAACACATAACTCAACAAAAATATAAACAACTCAATTAAAAACTGGGCAAAGGATTTGAATAAACATTCCTCCAAAGAAGATATAAAAATGGTCAATAAGCACATGGAAAGATGCTAAATCTCATTCATCATTAGAGAAAGGCAAGTCAAAACCACAATGAAACAGCACTTTATACCCACTAGGATGGCTATAATTTTTTTTAAAGAAAAATAACAAGTGTTGGCAAGGATGTGGAGGAACCAGAACCCTCACATAGTGCTAGTGGAAATGTAAAATGATACAGCCACTGCAGAAATCAGTTTGGTATTTCCTTAAAATATCAAACAAAAACTTAAGCACACTACAATGACAATGAGCCCTTCTGATGAAGCCTCAAGTTGAAAACTGGTGTTTCTAGGGGCACTAGCTTTTAAGCAATTTAACATCAGCACTGTGTGTGCAGACTTCAGAACTCACATTATTTTGACCCCCATCAACAAATCCAAGAAAATATTTTGATCTTCCACAAATAGCCCTTTTAGTTTTCCCTTATTATAAGTTAGAATAATAAAGAAATACATAGTGAGTTTTCACCTCTAAATTTGTCTTCTTGATTTTTAAAAGTTGTAACAAGACATTGCACCAGATGCCATTACATTTATTGTCCCTAGGGAAACTTCACAGAACAATCCCTATCCTCACAATACTTTATTTAAATAATTTAAATTGCACTGTTACTTTTCATATTTGCACTAAAATGTTTCCAGGCTGCATTTGTATATTTAGAGTTTTTGGTTACTCTTTGACACTGGAATGAGTTGAAAAAATGTGCCCTTTTGCATTTTCATCTACTCATTTAAAGCATTTTATTTTTAATCAAAGACATATCTGAGCTTTTTGCTCTAATTGATGTCAGCAGTGCCTTTATTTCAGGCTTGAGAGTACTTAGATGTGACTATAAAATCATGAAGTAGGTAAAGGGAGAAGGGAGCCCCAGAACTGCTGTGGGGACATGTCGTAATCTATCTACTGCACCCCCTTACTCTACTGTGGTGTTCATTTACTGGTTTTACATAATTTCAGCTTTCTATATATTACAGGTATATATATTTATAAAATCTATATTTTGGGGAAAAAACACCAAATGTGCTTTTCAGATTTTTACCTTTATGGAAAAGAAAATGCTTCAAATGTTCATCAAGACGTAACCAACTAGGCCAGAAATAGTATAGCTTTGCAACTATTCTTTCTTTTTGTTTTCATTTTGTTTCTTTACCAGAACTAAATAACTGAGAGAATTTTCTCCAAAATTTTTTCCCTTCTCTAGCAGATAAACCCAAGCAGTCAATTAATCAGATAATAAGCCACTGTAAAACACTCAGATTAACCAATCTACAATCTTCCTTTACAAGTTTTTTAAACTGTATTTTTAGATGAATATATGATGAGAAATTCAACATTAATAATTTGGATTTTCTTATCACAAAAAAATAAAATGAAAGACCTCAACCATCAGAATCATTTATGAACCAGTTTGAATCAATTTATCTTCATTTGAATGTCTTTAGAATATGTAAAAAGTAATAAATAAAATGTATCTTCTGTGCTACATGTATTATAAGAACTTCTATTAATTGTATATATGCCTTTGATATATTTTCCCCTCAAGATTATCAACTGTGTGGTTGATGTTAGGTTCGGAGCCGTTCAAGAATTCATACAATGCAGTGAGTCAAAGTTTAAGTATAAAGTTTAAGATTTATTAGAGGAAGAAAGCAGGTGGGAGCCAGCAGAAGAGAAGAAGAAGATAACGGCTCCGCTCTCTATCTGAGAGCAGCATTCTTTAAGGGAAAAAAGGAACCCACGTTGGGTAGGGCGTCTGCTGTGATGTTCTGTGCCTCGATTGGGTGAGTGCTTATCTAGTTTTGGGCTGATTGGTTGGTAGAATTCTGAGACAATACTCTTTTTAGGAAAGCAGCTGTGTTATCTAACTGGGGAGAGCAGGCCTTCTTGGTTGTTTATTTTATGAGCATCTCTGACCTTGGCTTACCCGCCTTTGAGGGGCCACTGGGACGGCCTTGAACAGCCTCATTCTTTATTCTATGGGGCACCTGTTTTCTTGTGAGATAAGCTGTGGGGCCCCTGAGTTAGAAACTCCTTTTACATGTTAGTTTCTTCTTCTGGGATCTAACAGTTGACAAGTGAATATTAAATAAATCTGTAATCAGTTGAAATTTTTGGTTATAAAAATATTATAACAGGAATTGTTTCACAAACAGAAAACAAGTAAAACAGTATTAAAATTTGAACAAACAAGTGTTCTGTATCTACTTGAATAAATGGCTATTCTTTTTTTGCCAGTGGTAGTAAAAAGATAAAATAAAATAAAATAATAAAATAAAATAACTTAAGCCCAGGAGTTTACAGCAGCATTATTCATAATAGCCAAAAGGTGGAACCCACCCAAATGTCCATCAGCTGATGAGTACATAAACAAAATGTAGTTTATCTATATGATGGAATGTTATTCAGCCATAAAAAGTAACAAAGTACCGACACATGCTACAACATGAATGCTGAGCAAAAGAAAGCAGACACAAAAGGCCACATCTTATATACTTCCATAGAAACAGAAAAGTTGCAGGGGCTAAGGTGAAGAGGGAATGGGCAATAAGTACTCAGTGAGTACAGGATTTCATTTGGGGTGATGAAAATGTTTTGGAATTTGATAGTGGTGGTGGTTGTGCAACACTGTGAATATACCAGAGACCAGTGAATTGTACATTTCAAAATGGTTAAAATTTTTAATGCTATTTTATGTTTTGTGAACTTTATCAATAAAAGTTTATTATTTTTAAAAAATGAAAACAAAAAAATCTAATCAGGGAGTTAAACATACAGATCCCTCTCATTGTATACAGCCAGGTAACACCCCTCCCCAAACTCAGAACAATAATAATAGAAAAAAAATTGACCAGCACATTTGTGCCCAATGTGATATGATTTCATATTGTCATAACTCAGTATTTTACTAGGAAAATTAAGAATGGAGAGGAATAAAGCTATTAGAAGGCAATGAAAAGCTAAACTTGAAGGGATAATGTTTTAAACTTAACGCAGAGAAATGTGGAAAAGTGAAGTGGCAGAGTGGATAATGGCTGAAATCAAACCTGGGGCAGCCCGACTGTGGCACACACAAAGGGGCCACTGGAGTCAGCCGCTTCCTGGCCCCAGGCAAGTGGGGAAACGTCAGCCTCAATTCCAAAAGGAAAGACCACCCGCCAAAGCCCACAAACTAAAAACCATCATACGTACAAAATTCCTCAGCTCTTATCACAGTTCTCTAAAACAGACATAAAACTAACAGCAAGAATGCCAGCAGGCTGAATGTCCCTAAAACATCTGACAGCAGCTTCTCATCTGTGACCACAGCTGGTCTTCCACACCCAGCTCCGAAGGGTCGGGAACTCGTGTCCCACACGGAGGCTGATCGCCAGAAGAGGGAATAAATTAGCAGAGGCACGTCTTTGGAATATCTGAAAATCGTGGAAACCTTTGAGCAGATTTCTTGATTTAAATATAACAGCTTTATTTTATTTATGAGTTTTTAAATAGTGAAATTCTACCTTTATCCTAAAATGTAGATGCATCAAATTTAATGAAATTCCACAGCATTTATAATTTTTGTGTTGATGAAGAAAAATTACGCAAATTAACTCAAATGCCTTAAAGAGATGGTGAGGAGGCAGCTCTTAGGGCCTTGCTGACAACATTTAACAGCCTCACGCAGAGACGCACAGTGGAGGCTCACAGGCCCCCGGTTAGCCCGGCAGGGGTCACACGCGGGGCGGCAACAGGGCCCCAGCAGGGCCCCGCCAAAGCCTCTGCTCCCCAGCGCGTTCTGCCAAGGCGTTTGGGAAGACGGCATGTGCCGCCACACACAAAAAGGAATATTTACTGCCGAACAGTAACAACAGACAGACTGAGCCAACAGAGTGCAAAGGAAACACAATGAAGGGAAACTGTGACTAAGAGACGACACCCAACCCGCTGTACTTGGAGGAGCCAAGATCAGAAATGTCCCAGAGCAGTGGCCTTGGACCGGTCAGCCCCAGGCCAGCACAGCCGGGCACAGGGCCGCCACAAAGCCCGGCGCTCTTGGCTCTCGTACTCCGATCCTCAGTTTCCTTTAGTAGAATTATTACTGTATTATCACATTATTTATGGTCTGTTACATTTTAGGCATGAGTTTATTATATTTTGAGGCCATATTTTTATTCAAAGGGAAGAAATCTCTTATTTAATTATTTGAGAAGACAGCTGATAAAATGTTGGCAGGCGGCTACTCGTCAAGGCTCGCTCGCACAGCTGAGGCACCTCTGCATTTAGAAGCACAGCAGAGCTGCGCTGGAACCCTTTCCACCGGCCTCCACCACTCCTCTAATGGTTTCTTTCATGCTCCAAACCTCTGTCATTCAAGTTGAGCCACATTTTAAGTGATTAGAAACTGGAAATGAAAGCACATCTGCTGACAAAAGGGTGTTCCAAGAGCTGGAAAGCCCGGGGAAAACCAAAAAAGGGAAGCCTCAGATAAAGAACATGGCTCCTGCCAACAAGAAAGACTAAACATAAGCACCTGTAGAAACACAGACTAAACCCCAGCCTGGGCAGGACATCCAGGGGAGCCGAGTGAAGGCAGGATGGCGTAAACAAACAGGTGTGCCCTGTTTATAAAAGCGTTTTCTGGGAATCCCTGTTTATGCATCCCTTTCTACACACTGACTCTTTTCCAGATACCTGATGCCAGACACTCAGTCACGGGAGAGGCCAAGGCTACCATGAGGGGAGACCAGAGACAGGAGGCCGGCTTCCCTTCCAAACAAAACTGCAGATCACGATCGTACACTAAAAGGCCCACTCAGAGGTAGATGTGTGTGTGTGTGCGCGCGCGCACGCACATGCGTGCGCGTGAAGGAGATGGGCAGACAGAAAGAGACAGGCAGATAACCAGAAAAGAACCTAATTAAACCACAGTAGAAGACCTGGTCTTAAAACCTTCGGGAAAAGACAGCGCTGCCTACCTCCCCGGGTTGATGTGATTTAGGGTTTTCTGAAAGGATTCATTCAACCCCGATTACATGCTCCGATGCTGTGCCTGCTTCTGGCCAGGGCCAGAGGGCTCCTCCTGGAAAGGGAGGAGGGCGAGAAGCCCAGGGTGGGGGTCCCACACTCAGCTGCTGGGTCCCAGCTCGCCAGGCTGGCCTTGAGGGCCCTAGCTACAGAAGGGGGCAGGACACAGTCCGTGTGATCAGGTTTATTTTCCCGGGGCATCAAATTCACTTGAAGATATGAGTGAAAGGCATAAAACATGGGTGTACTAAGGAGTGGATTACAATGTTTAAATACCTTTTTAGAATGAAACATAAGACTTTGAAAAATGTTGGCTCTTATCTTTGTTCTTCTTCCCAAACTCTTGCAGACTCCACATTCCTACCCATTGTTTAGAGGCAGGAGCTGACCTACAGACAGAATTCAAGGGAAAAAGGACAGGGAGCTGGAATCTCTATCCTTAGGAGACATCTCAACCAACTGCAATTGTTTGGACAGTGTTCCAAACAAACTGTAAAATATACCGAGACTACTGGGGAAAACTGGATGAAATGTGATGGCACTGTGATTACAGATGAATTTTTTTTTCTTTCTTTTACTTATTATAGATGAAATTTTTAAAAGCAGTTCTCTGGATATTTTTCAATTGACCAAAATAAAAATGGCTGTATAGTAAATCTCACTTTGCATGTAAACATTTCAAACCCATTTTACATTCATTTTAATGTTCTAACATATTAGAGAGTTCTAAATTTCAAATACAAAATGCTACTCAATCACAAAGAGATTAAAACACAGAGCATTTTGTTTCCCTTCAAACTCCCAGAGAAAGACAGTTAAGGAGCAAACAGTTCTTGTTTTAGGAGCCACAGTGCTTGGTCGAGGCCAGCCCCACCCTGTCGGTGCCCTGACCGCGGTGGCACTGAGCAGGGACGGGAGGACGGGGCCTCAGAGGGTGGCCGAGAAGCAGGTGCAGGCCGCTCCGCTGCAGTTTCAAAAACATGTTAACGATACTGGGTCACCGGTAATGTCCTTTATTCTCAAAGTTTAACACTGACTGAAAATATGAAAATAAAAATAAGGTCAGATGCAAACCCAAATACAGTGTTACGTACATAGAAGAGCCTCAGATACATCTGTTGAAGATTGAAATCGTGAAAACCAAAACTAAGTAAGCTCAGTGTTTTTGAAGTTAATTATTTTTTATGCAAAGCAAACATGTAACAGTTTAAGGAGGAAATTCATGCAAATTATAACTGTATAGTGACATACCTGTGTGTCATATGTTGTAAGAAGAGAGATCAAACTTGATCAGGGAGTGAGTCTTCAATACCAACAGAAGCAAAGCAGTGCCAATCCTTCCCTCCTTCAAATAATGTAGTGGAGTGTAGTCCCTTATCTAAGAAATAAACATAATACTTGGTCAACTGCTTATCTGGAAAATTTTTTAAGTTTTTAAAATAGTGAACTTTGGTGGTTTGTGTTTTTCGAGGAATCTGTTCATTTTGTTTAAGTTGCGAATTTATCAGCATAAAATTATTCAGAATATCCCTTAGTATTCTTTCAATGTCTATAGGAATTGTAGCAATATTCCCTTTTTCATTCCTGACACTGGCAATTAATTTTTCTCTTTTTCCCTGACCAGATATTTTCCAGGATACAATATGCATCTTTAACTTATCACAGTTTACTGTCAAACAACATTATACCACCTCACATATAGAACCTTGTAACATTATACTTCCATTTCTCCCCTCTCATCTGCTGGGCTATTTTTGCCTTTAATTTTCCTCTTCAAGTATAAATCCCACAATACATTTTTTTTAACACCATTTTATTGAGATAAATTCACACGCCATACGATCCATTTAAAGTGTACAATGTCTTCCAATATATTCACAGTTATGCATTCATCACCCTCTGTTCTAGAATATTTTCACCCTGAAGAGGGTTCACTGTGTTATACAGTCCCATGATTCATCCTCTGGCTTTCCTTCTAGTGACATACATGACCCTAAACGCCCCCTTTCAACCACAATCGCACCCGCATATCACTGCTGTTAGTTAAACCCACAATGTGCTCCCTTAGCCTCCATCTATTTATAAACATTTACAATCAGTCTTATATATTCTGCACAAGTTACATCAGCTCCCTATCGACTTACTTCATTCAACATAGTGTCCTCAAGGTTCATCCATGTAGTCACATGTGTCATGACTTCATTTCTCTTATAGCTGCATAATATCCTATTGCAGGTATATACCACATTTTATTCATCCATTCATCCGTTGATGGATACCTGGGTTGTTTCCATCTTTTGGCAACTGTGACTAATGCCACTATGAACATTGATGTGCAAATGTCTGTTCGAGTCCCTGCTGTCTTCTGAATATATACCTAGTAGCAGGATTGCCAGATCATATGGCCTTTCTATACTTAGCTTCCTGGGGAGCCACCAAACTGTCTTCCACAGTGGCTCCCGCCAGCAGTGAATGAGTGTTCCTATTTCCCCACATCCTCTCCAACACTTGCAGTTCTCTGTTTTTTTAATTGTGGCAATTCTAGTAGGTGTGAAATGATATCTCATTATAGTTTTGATTTGTGTTTCCCTCATGGCTCATGATGTTGACCATGTTTTCATGTGCTTTGTAGCCATCTGTATAACCTCTTTGGAAAAATGCATATTCAAGTCTTTCGCCCATTATAAATTGGATTGTTGGTCTTTTAATTGTTGAGTTGTAGGATCTCTTTACACATCCTGGATAGTAAACCCTTATCAGATATGTGGTTTCCAAATATTTTCTCCCATTGAGCAGGCTGCCTTTCACCCTTTTGACAAGGTCCTTTGAAGCACAAAAGTAATCAATTTTGACGCTGTCCCATTTATCTACTTTTTTTTTTGTTGCTTGTGCTTTGGGTGTAAAGTCTAAATCACCTCCTACCACAAGATCTTGAAGATGCACCCCTACATTTTCTTCTAGGAGTTCTGGCTTTTATACTTAGGTCTTTGGTTCATTTTAATTTTTGTATAAGATGTAAGATAGGGATCTCCTTTTATTCTTTTGCATGTGGATATCCAGTTCTCCCAGCACCATTTGTTGAAGAGATTGCTCTGTCCCAGTTCGGTAGACTTTCTAGGTAAAGGATCATATCACCTGCAAATAGTGAAAGTTTTACTTACTCCTCTTCTATTTGGATGCCTTTTTTTTCTTTTTCTTGCCTAATTGCTCTGGCTAGAACATCTAGCACGATGTTGACTAGCAGTGGTGACAATGGGCATCCTTGTCTTGTTCCTGATCTCAACAGAAAACCTTTCAGTCTTTCACCATGAGTATGATGTTAGCTGCGGATTTTTCAAAGAGGCCCCTTATCGTGTTGAGAAAGTTCCCTTCTATTCCTATCTTCCAAAGTGTTTTCATCAAGAAGGGATGCTGAATTTTGTCAAATGCTTTTTCTGCATCGATCGAGATGATCATGAGGTTCTTCTTCGATCTGTTAATGTAATGTATCACATTGATTTGTTTTCTTCTGCAGAACCACCCTTGCATACTTGGGATAAAACCCATTTGATCATGGTTTATAATTCTTCTAATGCGCAGTTGGATTCAGTTTGCAAGGATTTTGATGAGGATTTTTGCATCTGTAGTCATTAGAGAGACTGGTCTGTAATTTTCCTTTCTTGTAGTGTCTTTATCCGGTTTTGGTATTAGGGTGATGTTGGCTTCACAGAGTGAGTTAAGTAGGATTCTTCCGCTTCAATTTTCTGGAAGAGTTTGAGCAGGATTGGTATTAATTCTTCCTGGAATTTTCAGTAGAATTCACCTGTAAAGCCTTCTGGTCCTGGGCTTTTCTTTATTGGGAGTTTTTTGATGACTGTTTCAATCTCTTTAGTTGTGACTGGTTTGTCAAGACATTCTATTTCTTCTGGAGTCAGTGTGGATTGTTCATGTGTTTCTAGAAAATTTTCCATTTCACCTAAGTTTTCTGGTTTGTTGGCATACAGTTGTTCATAGTATCCTCTTATGATCCTTTTTATTTCTTTGGGGTCAGTAGTAATGTCCTCCCTCTTGTTTTTTATTTTATTTATTTGCACCTTCTCTCTTTTTTTCTGTTAGTCTACCTAAGTTCTTGTCAATTTTGTTGATCTTTTCTAAGAACCAGCTTTTTTGGTTTTGCTAATTCTATTTTTTTGTTGTTCTCAATTTCACTTATTTCTGCTCTATTCTTTGTTCTTTCTTTCTGCTTGCTTTGGCATTAGTTTATTGTTCTTTTTCCATTTCCTCCAGGCGTGTAGTTAGGTCTTTGATTTTAGTTCTTTCTTCCTCTTTAATGTAGACATCTAGGGCTATAAATTTCCCTCTCCACACTACCTTCAATGCATCCCATAAGTTTTGATATGTTGTGGTCTTGTTTTCATTCATCTCGAGATATTTACTGATTTCCCTTGCAATTTCTTCTTTGACCCACTGATTGTTTGAAAGTGTGTTAACCTCCATAAATGTGTGTGTTCCAGTCCTCCACCAGTTGTTGACTTCCAGCTTCATTCCATTGTGAGCAAAGAAAGTGCTTTGCAAAATTTCAATCTTTTTAAATTTATTAAGACCTATTTTGTGATCCAACATGTGGTCTGTCCTGGAGAATGACCCATGACCACTTGGGAAGAATGGATGTCCTGCTGTTGTGGGGGGCATTGTTCTGTATATGTCTGTTAGGTCTAGTTCATTCATCAAATTATTCAAGTTCTCTATTTCCTTATTGATCCTCTGTCTAGAGGTTTTATCTGTTGATATAAGTGGTGTACTGAAGTTTCCAACAATTATTGTAGATATGTCTATCTCTCCCTTCAGTTTTTCGAGTGTTTGTGTCCTGTATTTTGGGGCAGGTTAGATGCATATAGTTATGATTGTTATTTCTTCTTGGTGGATTGCCCCTTTTATTAATATATAATGTCTTTCTTTATCTCTTGTAACAGCTTTGCCTTTAAAGTCTATTTTGTCTGATATTAGTATAACTACCCCAGCCCTTTTTTAGATACTGTTTATGTGGAATATCTTTTTCGCTTACAACTTGTTTCCTTGGGTCTGAGGTGAGTCTCTTGTAGACAGCATATAGATGGCTCATATTTTTAAAATCTATTCTGCCAGTCTGTGTCTTTTGATTGGGGGAATTTAATCCATTAACATTCACTGTTATTACTGTAAAAGCAGTATTTACTTCAACCATTCTATCCTTTGGTTTTTATATTTCATATCTCATTTTTGCCTCTATTTTTACTCTTTTAGTTACCCTTATTGATAACCTTCATTTCTACACTCTCCTCCAGGCCTCTCTCTCCTGTCCTTTCCTTTCAGCCTGCAGGACTCCCTTTAGTATTTCTTGAAGGGTAGGCCTCCTGTTAACAAACTCTCTCAGCTTCTGCTTACCTGTGAATATATTAAACTCTCCCTCATTTCTGAAGGACAGTTTTGACAGATGGAGAATTTGGGGCTGGCAAGTTTTCTCTTTCAGTATCTTGAATACATCATATCACTGCCTTCTCGCTTCCATGGTTTCTGATGAGATATCGGAACCTGGTCTTACTGGACATTTCTTATATGTAATGAATCACTTTTCTCTTGCTGCTTTCAGAATTCTCTCCTCATCTTTTGCATCTGACATTCTGACTAGTATGTGTCTTGCAGTAGTCCTATTAGGATATATTCAGTTTGGCATACATTGCACTTCTTGGACCTGGATATCAATGCCTTTCATAAAAGCTGGGAAGCTCTCGGCCATTATTTCCTCAAATATTCCTTCCGTCCCTTTTCCCTTCTCTTCTTCTGGGATACCCAGGACAAGAATGTTTGTGCACTTCTTTTCTCAATCAGTTCCCAGAGATTCTGTTCAATTTTTCCTGTTCTTTTCTGTCTGTTCAAATTGGGATGCTCTGTCTCTTAGTTTGCTGATCCTTTCTTTTGCCTGTTCAAATCTGCTGCTGTGTTTGTCTAGTGCATTTTAAATTTCATTTGTTGTGCCTTTCATTCCCATAAGATCTATTATTTTTCTTTGCATGCCTTCTAATTCTTCTTTATGCTCACCCAATGTCTTTTTAATTTCCTTTCTCTTTAGCCACCTTGCTGAATTGGTTTAGGACATTTGTTTGAACATCTTTGATAAGTTGTTCTAGATTCTGTATCTCCTTTGAATTTTTGATTTTCTCTTTTGGCTGGGCCATATCTTTCTGTTTCTTAATGTGGCTTATTTTTTTGCAGCTGTCTGGCCATTGGATTAACTTGGTGAGTTTACTCTAAAGGTTGGATTCTCTCTCATCAAAGCTTTTGTCATTGACAGAATTTGTGTTAATGCATGTTTTTGACACCTGGTTCATATTATCTAACCAGAGCTTGGCCAGGGACCCATGAAGGGGCCACACACCAGTTCCACATGGCCCCAGGGAGAAGGGCAGGTAAAGATGCCTAAAGGCCTTTAATTCCACTCCCCTAGTTGCACTTTCCTGGCCTGCCCAGCATATGGCCTTTTAGAAGTCTTCCTGGAGGTGCACTTTCCTCACCTACTAGCAGATGGCGTCTTCGGCAACCTATTCCCATCAGCCCTCAGAAGGCGGGCTCTTAGCTCCCTGCCAACTTCAGACAATGATACAGCCACACCAGGCAGAGCGGGTTGAAACCCCACGTCCCTGCACTCCAAATTTTCTGGTCAAAAGCTAGCACAGTGCTAGACCATGTCCCATACTGTTCTTGGGGGTGTGGACATCTACGGCCCTCTCAGTCTGCAGCTGTCCACCCACCGGGAACCAGATACCCTGACGTTTTCTGCCCAGAGAGTGGAGATGGGTGCCAAGAGCCAGGGCTGAGGGGGTTTAGTCACCATCTCTCACCACAGCTTCCCTGTCTCTTTGTCACGCTTGCCTGGGTGTTATAGAGCACTCCCCCTGGTCTCCAGAGCCCCAGATCCATTGTTGCAGACAGTATCTACCTGACTCCTGATTTTCTGGGAGAGAAGTGACCCTGGCCTGTCCCTTATCAGCCATCTTGGTCTCCCCCCAATACCCAAATTTAAAAATAGAAATTAAAATTAAAAATATTTACCCATTTACCATTTATGATTCTTTTAATTCCTTTTCATAGATGTAAATTTCCATGTGATATCATTTTCCTTCTATCTGAACCCCCTTTAATTTTTTTTTTTTGTAGTGCAGTTCTGCTGGAAATAAATTTTCTCAGCTTTTCTTGGCCTATAAAATTCTTAATTTCACCATTTCTGAAAGATATTTTTGCTGGGTACAGAATTCTAATCCAACAGGTATTTTCTTTCTTCAGTACTTTAATGTCTCTTCACTACCTCTAGTTGCACAGGTTCTCACCTGAAACTGTCCTTATCTTTATTCCTCTGTAATGTGACTTCTTTTCTTCTGTCTGCTTTTAAAGATTTTCTCTCTTTAACACTGTTTATTTTAGCAATTTGGAAATGAGGCAACTCAGTATGTTCTTCTTTATTTTACTCTGTCTGGAGTTGTATGAGCTTTGTGATTTATCACATTCAGAAACTTCTAGCCTCCCTCCCTCCCTTCCTTCAACAGTTTTATTCATACACCATGCAAGCCATCAAAAGTGTATTATCCCAGCCATTATTTCTTCAAATACCCTCCTCTTCTCCTTCTGGGACTCCAGTTATACATGCCTTAGAGCAGCTGCTACTGTCCCACAGACACAAATGCTCTGTTATTTTGTTCAGTGTTCTTTTCTCTCTGTGCTGTATTTTGGATAGTTTCTATTACTGTGTTTTCAATTTCACTAATTTTTTCTTCTGCAGTGTCTAATCTGTGGTTTATCTACTATAGTTTTCATTTCAGATACTGTATTTTTCATTTCTATAATTTCATTTCAGTCTTTCCTATATCTTTCATTTCACTCATTATGTTCACATTTCCCCCTACATTTTATATACATATATACACACACACACATATATATTTTATTGAGATTGTTCACATACCATACAACTATCCAAAGTGTACAATTAATTGCCCATGGTGCCATCATACAGCTGTGCATCCATCACAATTAATTTTTTTTCTATTTTTAGAACATTTTCATTACTCCAGAAAAGAAATGAAGACAAAAAAAGGAAACTCCAATCCTCCCATACCCCTAACCACCCCACCCCCTCCATTATTGATTCATAGTTTTGGTATAGTACATTTGTTACTTTTGATGAAAGAATGTTAAAATACTACTAACTATAGTATATAGTTTGCAATAGGTATATATTTTTTCCAATATGCCTCTATTATTAACTTCTAGTTATAGTGGCATACATTTGTTCTAGTTTGTGAGACAGATTTCTAATATTTGTATAGTTAATCATGGACATTGTCCACCAGAAGATTCACTGTTTTATACATTCCCAACTTTTAACATCCAACCTTCCTTCTGGTGACATATGTGACTCTGACCTTACCCTTTTCACCACCTTCACACAACTTTTAGCACTGTTAGTTAGTCTCACAACATGCTACCGTCACCCCTGTCCATTTCCAAATGTTTAAGTTCACCTAGTTGAACATTCTGCTCATAATAAGCAATCGCTCCCCATTCTTTAGCCTCATTCTATATCCTGGTAACTTATATTTCATGTTTATGAGTTTACATGTTATAATTAGATCATATTCATGAAGACCCTGCAATATTTGCCTTTATGTGTCTGTCTTATTTCACTCAATGTAGTGCCCTCAAGTTTTCTTCATCAACCCATTTCTTTTAAGATGTTTTGTTCACACATCATTCATTCCGTCCTAAGGAAACAATCGTTGGTTCCCTGTATAGTCACGTATTTATGTATTCAGCACCATTGCCAGTGTCTATATAAGGACATCTCCATTTCTTCAAGAAAGAAGGAAGAATCAATGAGGCAGAGAGACAAAAGAAAAAGGAGAGAGAGAGAGAAAAAAAAATGACAGCTAGAAAGCAACAAAAGGAAAGACAGCATTAACCTAAAGTAGAATAAAGAGTCAGACAACATCACCAATGCCAGGAGTCCCACACCCTTCCCCTATCCCCCTCCCCCATATGCATTTATCTTTGGTCTATTGCCTTTGTTATATTAAAGGAAGCATAATACAATGTTTCTGTTAATTACAGTCTCTAGTTTGTATTGATTGTATTTTCCCCCTAATCCCACCCTATCTTTAACACCTTGTAATGTTGATATTCATTTGTTCTACCTCACGTAAAAACATATTTGTACCTTTTATTACAATCGTTGAGCACCCTAGGTTTCACTGAGTTACACAGTCCCAGTCTTTATCCTTCGTCTTTTGTTCTGGTGTCCCACGTGATCCCAGCATTCCTCTTTCAACCATACTCCCAGTAATCTTCATTCAGTGTACTTACATTGCTGTGCTACTATCTCCCAAAACTGTTTTCCAAACCTCTCACTCCTGTCTTTCCCTATCTGTCTGCAGTGCTTCCTTTAGTGTTTCCTATAGAGCAGGTATCTTGTTCACAAAGTCTCTCCTTCTTCGTCAGGGAATATTTTAAGCTCTCCCTCATATCTGAAGAACCATTTTGCTGGATAGAGGATTCTTGGTGGGCGGTTTTTTCTCTTTCAGTATCTTAAATATATCATCCCACTTTCTTCTTGCCTCCATGGTTTCTATTGAGAAATCCACACATAGTCTTATCAAGCTTCCTTTGTATGTGATGGATTGCTTTTCTCTTGCTGCTTTCAGGAGTCTCTCTTTATCTTTGACGTTTGATAATCTGATTATTAAGTGTCTTGGCATAGGCCTATTCAGATCTATTCTGTTTGGGGTATGCTGTACTTCTTGGATCTGTAATTTTATGTCTTTCATAAGAGATGGGAAATTTTCATTGATTATTTCCTCTATTATTGCTTCTGCCCCTTTTCCCTTCTCTTCTCCTTCTGGGACACCAATGATACATACGTTCCTGTTTTTTGTTTTGTCCTTAAGTTCCCAGAGACATTGCTCATATTTTTCCATTCTTTTCGCTATGTGTTCTTTTGTGTGTAGGCTTCTAGGTGCCTTGTTCTCCAGTTCCTGAGTGTTTCCTTCTGCCTCTTGAGATCTGCTGTTGTATGTTTCCATTGTGTCTTTCATCTCTTCTGTTGTGCCTTTCATTTCCATAGATTCTGTCAGTTGGTTTTTTGAACTTTCAATTTCTACTTTATGTACGTCCACTGTTTTCATTACACGGTTCCTCTCTTTTGCCATATCTTCCCTAAACTTTTTGAATTGACTTAGTATTAGTTGTTTAAATTCCTGTATCTCAGTTGAAGTGTAAGTTTGTTCCTGTGACTGGGCCATAAATTCATTTTTCTTAGTGTAGATTGTAGTTTTCTGTTATCTAGGCATGGTTTTCCTTGGTTACCCCAATCAGGTTTTCCGAAACCAAAACAGGCTCCGGTCCCAGAAGGAAGAACTATTCAGTATCTGGTTTCCCTGAGGTTGTGTCTTAGAAGGTTGGTACACCTTGTGAGGTGTCAGGTCATTTAAGATGGGAGTCAGGTCTGGGGGTAGAGCGCGATGAGTGAGGCAAGTGCCTCAGGTGCAGAGTAAGGGCCTGCCTGAAAGCTCAGTGGCCAAGATAAATTTTCAGTACAATAATTTAAAAAAACAACAGTAATGCAGAAATGGTGCCCATCTGAAACATTATGCTCTATTTCTAACTACTTGCAGCTGTCTCAAGTGTACATGTTCCCACACATACTTATCAGAGGCAATCATTAAATGTGTGTCAAATGCATATAAATCAGTAAACAAAGCACTCTGTATATAGAAAGTACTCTAAGGACATTCAAACTTTGTTACAGTAAATAAATAAATATATGCACACAAAGATGACATGACTGCCAAACAATATCACAATTATATAGTACCTGGGTAATAACCGAGCAGTTTCCATTATAAGGTATGCCACAAACAGTCATCTGCAGCAACTGCTACCAGGTTGGTTTACTAACGAATGAAAATAGGTGCCCAGGCTCTAAACACATTGGTTTAATTAAAATCAAATTAAACAAATTCCCTTTCCTGAATTTGTAGGATTACCACCCTTCTGAAATTAGCCAGTTCATTTTCTAAGTATTCCCAACTCCCAAACCCATCTAATAAATCTGGTATGAAGGCACCAGGCATAGAAAAGGGCCATCTCATGTCTATGTGAGAGTAAAAGAATTTCTACACATAAACCAAATTCTCACATATTATCTATAACATTTTTTTGTTTTCTAAGTCACAGGTACAGGAGAATGTTTTCACATGTCATGACAAAGAAAGCTTTTTTCCTTAATCAGAATTTAATGATATCAAAATTTAGTGCAAAAAACAAAGACTATGATATTTAAAGTTAAAATCTGTATGAAAAATTATCTAGAACTCATGAAACTCAAATTAATTTAACAATCAGATAAATTAAAGTTGCCATTCAAATTCACAAAGCCCCCCCCCCACACACACACACACCTTTTCCCCCTCCATCAGTCCTGTGGCTTTGGTCCTACTCTTCCACTCCCTCTATTATCTATTAAACTTCCTCCTTCAAGAATCTCCACTCAAGCATGTTGACATTTACCAGTTACCACTAGACTCAGTTCTTCACTAGGGTTTATGCCCCTCTGGACAGGGATGGCACTAACTGTGCACCTAGGCAGGTGCCAGGTACACCCAGCAGGCACGTGCTGACTGCTGAACCCACCCCGTCTGGGCATCTTCTCGCACAGTCCCCCTCCCCGTGTAACTGGCCCTTCCTCCTCAGCACCCTCTTCACCCCTGGTCCCATAAGGACACCAAGTAACACTTACAACCTGCACTTGCTCTGTTTCCTCCTCTCCCTTTCTCTCTCCCCCACCTGACTGTGAGCTTTCTGAAGACACAGGTGTGTCTGATTCATGTGTCTCCTAACACCTAGAACAGTGCCTACCACACAATAAGCATTCATAAACACTAGTTGCAATTAGTATTAATTTATTCCTCACAATTCTTTCAGTAGATACTTTTTTGGCCCATTACATAGAACAGGGGACTGGAGCACAAAGATTTAGGAACTACCCAGTACCCACTAGTAAGTGGCAGAGCCACCTGGCTCTGCAGTCATATTCCTAATCACTCTGCTATCAACAAAGGCACCATCATCATGACTTATGATGTGGTAAAAATCAAAAAAGATTTATGCCATAAAATCTCATTTGCACCTAGATTATCTTAAAAAGATTATCTCATGGCCCAATTCCCTCCCCAGGCTATCAAGTAACTAAGACGATGGCATTTAGCAGTCTGCCCAAAGCAAGGGTCTCCAGGACAGACGCTCTGGCCTCAAGGACCAGGGCTCCTTCCAGAGCATTCTCGATGGCTCTGACACGTGTAAATTCAAACCCTGGGTGATCACCTGATTCCTTCACAAGAAACAAACATACAGCCCTCCAAATCCCCAAAACATCAATTATGCCCAGCTGATGCACTTGTCCACGTTAAAACCAAGCACCTGTTCTCATTATTTCAAATTCCAGCTTCAGTGTACCCAGAGTTGGCTCATTCCCTCAGGGCTAACAACCACACTCACAACCAGCTGTACCCAAGAGGGTCCCTTTAGCTGTAAAAATAAAGCCATTCCTGACTTCAAGGAAGAAACGAAGACCTTGGCTAAGCCAAAACAAATTTTCTCAAATCATTTAAATAATTATTTGCTTCATTTCTAGCTACTATAATGTAAGAGATGCCTAGAATTATTTAGCTTACTTTTGAAAGCATTATCAAAACGGATTTGAAAAACGAGGAAAAGGGCTAGTTAAGAGTGAAAGTGACTAACCCATGGGTAATATTTAAAATTATTCTTGGGGGAAAGAAGCTTTATTTTGGAATTATAATGCAATGGATTTTAATAAATTTTTGTTTTTGTTTTTTGGCATTGTGATCCATTTCTCTGAAGTCTTATCCACCTGAATATTTAAGACTGATTTTCTGAAGTCATGATCAAACATCCATTACCCCTGAATATACACTTAATTTCTAAAATATAAAATGTCAGACATATTTTTACAGCTAGGTAGGATCATGTTGGAAATGCACGGTATCTCGGGTAGTATTTCTAGAATCTTTCTGAATTTAATATTCTTTATATACATAACCCCTCTAGAATAAATTTACTTTATAATCAACTATGACTCCCACATCGCTAAAACTGCTAGACCTGCCAATACAAACCTTCCTGCATAGCATCAAACTGATCATATTATTTTAACTTATCATTATACCAAAGCGTGGAACCTTTCCATGTCACCCTGAAATTTTCATCTAATCGGCCTTTCAAATAAACTATTCTGCCATGTTGGCTTCTGCCTAATATAGCTATGATTCACTGAAGTTTACCCAGTGAATTTATTAATAGCTAATATTTATTGTGAGACATGTGTTAAGCATTTTACATGCACTCTCATTTATTCTTTACAACATTCCCAGGTAATAGATGTTCTTATTATACTCCCCCCCCCCATTTTAAATCTGAGAAAATGAGGGTGAACTTTGCGTAGCTGTAAATGGTCAAGCTGGGATTTGAAACCAGGCAGTGCGAAAACAGAGTCTGAGAACTTAACCCCTACCCTAGACACCTGCAGTGCTACCCAGCAAGTGTAAATTGATTTGTTATGCAACATCAAAAGTCTTAGGTTTCAAAAAAAATCAATTTTTGAACATAAAATATTTTACTGTCTACACTTTTTAAAAAGCAGTTTTATTGAGATATTTTCACATACCAATCCATCCAAAGTGTACAATCAATGGCTTTTACTATATTCACCGAGTTGTATACTCATCACCACAATCAACTTTAGAACATTTTCATTACTCCAAAAAGAAAACCCCACACCCCTTATGCCCTTAGCAGTCCCCTCACATTCCCTCTATCCTTCCCCAGCCCTACCGAACCACTAATCTAATTCTGTCTTTATAGATTTATTTATGTTTACATTTTATACAAACAGAATCATTTAATAAACAGTATTTTGTGTCTGGTCTCTTTTACTTAGCCTAACAGGGTTTTTTTTAATTATTATTTTTTAATTAGAGAAGTTGTAGGTATTACATACAAGTCATGTAAAAAATACAATGTTCCCATATACCCCTGTGCTGGTTTGTGTAAGTTATGTCCTCCAGAAAAAGCCATCTTCTTTAATGCAATCTTGTGGGGGCAGATGTATTCATGTTGGTTAGACTGGAATTCTTTGACTGAGTGTTTCCATGGAGATGTGAGTCGATCAACTGTGAGTGAAAGGTGTGACTGGATAACTTCCATGGAGGTGTTACTCCATCCATTCATGGTGGGTGTTAATAGGATCACTGGGGCCGTATAAAGGAGTTCACAGACAGAAGGACCTCAGAGCAGCTAAGAGTGACATTTTGAAGAGGAGCAGTAGCTAAGAGAGGACAAAATGCCCAAGAGCAACATTTTGGAGAACGCCAGTTTGAAATGCAACCTGGGAGCAAGGCACCAGCCATGTGTCTTCCCAGCTAACAGAGGTTTTCCGAATGCCAATGGCCTTTCTCCAGTGAAGGTACCCTATTGCTGATGCCTTACATTGGACATTTTGTGGCCTTAAAACTGTAACTTTGTAACCAAATAAACCCCCTTTATAAAAGCCAATCCATTTCTGGTGTTTTGCAAAATGGCAACATTAGCAAACCGGAACACCCCTATCGCTGATGCTTTGCATTGGCGTTGTACCTTTGCTACAACTGGTGAAGGTTATTGAAATACTACCATCAGCTGTAGTCCATAGCCTGCATTAGGTGTATTTTTCCCATATACCACCCTATTATTAAGACCTTGTAATAGTGATGTCCATTTGTTATAATTCATAAAACATATATGAAAAACATTTCTATACCTGTATTATTAACCACAGTCATTGTCCACAACAGGGTTCACTGTGTTAAACAGTCCAGTCTTTCCTTCTAGTAATATACACAACCCAAACTTCCCCTTTCAGCCACATTCACACACAAAATTCAGCACTGCTAATTATACTCACAAGCAAGTACCACCATCACCTCTATCCATTTCCAAATATTTACAATCAACCTAATTAGAAATTCCGTACAAATTAAGCATCAACCCCCATTCTCTACCCTCATTCTACTTCCTGATAACCTGTATTCTAGTTTCTAACTCTATGAATTTTCTTATTATAATTAATTCCTATCAGTGAAATCATAACAATATTTGTCCTTTTGTGTCTGGTTTATTTCACTCAACATAATGTCCCCAAGGTTCATCCATGTTGTCACATGCATCAGGACTTTATCAGTTGAATAATATTCCACTGTATGTATATACCACATTTTATTTAACCGTTCATCGGTCGATGGGCACTTAAGTTATTTCTGTCTTTTGGTAATTGTGAATAATGCTGCTGTGAACATCAGTGTGCAAGTGTCTGTTCGCGTCCCTGCTTGCCGTTCTTCCAAGTGTATTCCGAGTAGTGGGACTGCTGGGTTGTAAGGCAACTCTGTACTGAGCTTCCTGGGGAACCACCAAACCGTCCCCCACAGCGGCTGCACCACTTCACTTCCCACCTGCAGTGAGCGAGCGTCCTTTCTCCACATCCTCTCCCACACTGGCAGTTTCCTGTTTGTTTAATAGTGGTCATTCTAGTGGGTGTGAAATGATATCTCATTGTGGTTTTGATTTGCATTTCCCTGATGGCTAGTGATGTTGAGCATCTTTTCGTGTGCATTTTAGTCATCTGTATTTCTTCTTTGGAAAAATATCTATTCAAGTCTTTTGTCCATTTTTAAGGCTTGTTTGTCTATTCTGGATATTAAACCCTTATCAGATATGTGGTTTTCAAATATTTTCTCCCACTGAGTAGGCTGTCTTTTCACTTTCTTGACAAAGTTCTTTGAAGTACAAAAGTTTTTATTTTTGAGGTCTCATGTTTCTACTTTTTCTTTCATTGCTTGTGCTTTGGCTGTAAACTCTAAGAAACCATTGCCTAACACAAGTTCTTGAAGATGTTTCCCTACATTTTCTTCTAGGACTTTTAGGTCCTGACTCTGATATTGAGGTCTGTGATCCATTTTGAGTTAATTTTGTATAAGGTGTGAGACAGGGGTCCTCTTTCATTCTTCTACATATGGATATCCAGTTCTCCAAGCATCATTTGTTGAAGAGACTGTTCTGTCCCAGTTGAGTGGATTTGGCAGCCTTGTCAAATATATATCAATTGGCCATAGATGTGAGGGTTGTCAACACTTTTTATATAAATAAAATGATTCCGTTAATAAAATTTTCTGTCAGAAAATTGCTAAAGTAAATCTTTGGACGTAGGTTAAAGCAGGGCAGCCTGGAAGGGCACCCACGGTGGACACACAGGGGCAGCTCCTTCCTGTCCCACGGCCCTCGCGGCGCCCAGCACACTGCGGACGGCACCTGGCTGCACCCCAGGTGGCTGAGGGCATTGGCAACAACGCTGTGACGGACTACAGGCCCCACGCCCTTTCCACCGAGCCCCACAGAAACGCAGAACAAATTCTTCCCAACACAGCACCCTTTCCTCCATTTGGTACTTGTTGAAGGCACAGGGAAATGCAACTTAAGAGAACTACCTATAAATTAAAATATCAAATGCACTGGCCTGGGTTTTATTAGTTTTTCAACACTACCTCATTCTCTTCAATAATCTCTATGCTTGAATTTGAAGGATCCATTTAAATGTTACCCCTTGTAATCGATTTGTTTACTTACATAAGAAAGAACACAAAGGGAGAGAAAAGAAATATATAAAAAGCCCATTCAGGATATAAAAAGCCATCTATTCTTAGTTCTTTCCTACTCTTTGGAAAAGGGAAAAAATAGAAGTATTCAATAATCTGAAAAAGTAGGTTAGTAACGGGAAAACCATTTCTGGGTTGAATCAGAAAACTATTTCTTGGTTGAATCTCCAGGACTGTCTCAGCTGTCCTGGAGAGAAAAGGGCTGACACAGACCTTCACAACCACCTCACAGGAAACTACTGTCCAGTGTTGGTTTATTCACTCAACAAACATTCAAACAGGGCCCACAGTGGGGCAAGCTCTGTGCGAGGCAAAGGGCAGCAGGACAGAGAGTTTACGGGAAGGGGGCACAGCACAAGGAACTGCGTGTGTGTCAGGGATGCAACCTCCGAAGGGAAGCACGTGGGGTACGCAGCAGTGACACCCACTCAGGTGGGGTGCAGGAAGGGCTTCTGTGAGGAGAGGACGCTTAGAGCCAGAATCTGAAGAACAAGTGAAAGTTAACTATTTTTGGCCACTCTCAGATTTTAAAATTATCGGCACAGGTAAATGCAATGAAAGAAAATCAAATGTTTAAAAAGTGGTTTGATATTAAACACCAATTCAACATCTTATTTCATGGGTTGTACAGGGAAAAATTTCCATTATAATTCTACATTTTAAACTTTTTGTTGTATGATAATAGTGCTTGATAAATATTAATTTGTTAAAAAAGGTACTTTTCCCCTGGCACTTCTTTTCCAAGCATCAAATTATACCTGCATACCAAATGGCTTCCAAGCATCAAATTACATTTTGAAATTTATTTTTCAACAACCCAATATATTCCACTTTTGTTCTAAGTTTATATTATATACAGAATTTTTAGATGAGCAAATCTGAAGGTAGGAAAATGAATGTGTTTTACGCAATTCGAAGTTGCAAACAGTAATAAATGATACCACCCATACTGATGAGTGATAAAACTGTGCAGCACTATTAGACATTTTCAAGATCCGGCCAGTAGGAAAAGGGAACTGTGGATTCCGAGTGCAGCTTCTCAGCCAGGAGGGACTCCTGCACAGTGGCGAGCGTGAGCACAGCAGGGGCTGGGAGGAGGACTGCTAGTTGGCTAATGCTGCCAGAATGCAAAACACCAGAGATGGACTGGCTTTTATAAAGGGGTGTTTATTTGGTTACACAGTTAAAGTCTCAAGGCCACAAAGTGTCCAGGGTAACACATCAGCAATCAGGTACCTTCACTGGAGGATGGCCAATGGTGTCCGGAAAACCTCTGTTAGCTGGGAAGGCACGTGGCTGGCGTCTGCTCCAAAGCTCTGGTTTCAAAATGGTTTTCTCCCAGGACATTCCTCTCTAGGCTGCAGTTCCTCAAAAATGTCACTCTTAGTTGCGCTTGGGGTATTTGTCCTCTCTTAGCTTCTCCGGAGCAAGAGTCTGCTTTCAATGGCTGTCTTCAAACTCTCTCTCATCTGCAGCTCCTGTGCTTTCTTCAAAGAAAAAAAGTTTTGGCTGTAGCTCCTCTCCAAAACATCACTCACAGTTGCACTGAGTTCCTTCTCTTTGAGTCAGCTCATTTATATGGCTCCACTGATCAAGGCCCACCCTGAATGGGCGGGGCCACGCCTCCATGGGAACATCTCATCAGAGTCATCACCCACAGCTGGGTGGGGCACATTCCAAGCAAATCTAATCAGCCCCACAAGACTACATCAAAGATAATGGTGTTTGGGGGACACAATACATTCAAATTGGCACAGCTGCCCAGCAAAGCGTTTCCTGAGGAGTTCACTGAAGTGGCCAGTTCATTTCCTGAGGAGTTCATCAGACATCTTCATTGGAGTTGACAGTTTGCTGACTGCCCTACAGAATTTGGACTCGTGCATACCCACAGGTGCATGAGTCACTTTTATAAATTTTATAGTCATAGATACCTCTCTTTGATTCTGTTCCCCTAGAGAACGCTAACTAATACAAGGACCGTCACCGCCCACAAAGGACCCAGGAGAGAGGAGGGACAGGCAGGCCAGGTGCGCGCCGGGAGAGCCGGGCCCGCGCCCCCACTCTGGGGCCAGGACACCATCAGTTACACAGTGGGGGGAAGGCGAATGACCAGCCTAGTTCCTGACATGCTAATGCTCCGCAGTTGTCTTCAGGATCTGGAACACCCACCTGTCTCCTCGTGGTGTGCCGACCCATGCCCCATCCTAGCCTTTCGCTGCAGACCATGTCACCTCAGCCTGTCGTGTTCTGGGGGGGCCCAGTTTCAGGGTTCTACTGAGGAAAGAGAATGCGCCTCGGTGCTGGATGCACAGACGTCCCTCAGTTGAGCACACGCAGCCACGGGAGCACGTAACAGGGGTGCTCATCCCAATCAAGGATCAAGACCTTGCAAAATGACCCCTAGCCGATGAGTCTGCCTGTGAAATGCCACTCTGTAACACATGCGGGCTTAGCCATAAAAAAAGTTGTCATTTTTAATTGAATATCAGGGTTTTTTTTTGACAAGTCAAGATACTGTCCTCCCACTTTACTATCCTTAAAATAATTTTTTTCTTCTAAACTGAAGACTAATTGTAATGAGATTATCCTGTTGAATTCATTTTGAGTTTATCACAGACTTCTAACACCAGCACTTGTTTCACTTATCGTAGCGTAACGAACATCCTCATCTTGACTCGAAAGCAAGGAAGAGACCAAGAACCTGTGGGTTTTTCCCTTGGGGCTCGTCTCATCCCAACCACCTGGGAACTCACTGCCGCTGTCTGCGAGGCCTTGCGAGGGCATCCAGGTGACTGGACGCCTCCCACAAGAACACACGTCTCCCCCCAGGTCCCAAAGCAGAAATCCCTCTACCCAAAAGGCCACTTCCAGGATCTTGACGCAGCTGTCTCTTCAGAGAGGTAACTGAATCCTCTCTCGCATCAGTACCCAGCACACTTACCCTGGGCTCTCCACGCGGGTCTAAGGGAAACCTCCAAGGCCTTGGTCTCCTCGCCCACTCCTCCCACCCACCTGCGAGCAGCAGGATCCAGCCCCCTTCCTTCCCTACACATTCACCTCTGTTCCCAAACTGCGAAGCCCGGCTGCTCTCCAGGGCTCCAAAATTATGCCAGCATTTACTGGGTTCCTGTTATGTGCTGGTCTTCCTGCGTATTCCTATGTGGGAAGAGAAGGGCCAGAGGCCAACCACTGTGAACCCGGGGGGTCCCCCAGCAGAGGTCCCTACCTCCTGTCCAGAGGTGTCAGTAACAGGGAGCAGCACAGGGTGAACAAGCCGCAGCCAGGTCAGGAGCAGAGGCCAGGCAGGTGGCAGGGGGCATGCGCCTCAGCAGGGCCGGCAGACTGCAGCCCACCGCCCATGTGTCCCCTGCCGTCGGTCTTTGTTTCTAAAGTTTCACTGGCACATAGCCTCGCCCTGAGTTCACGAATCACCTGTAACAGCCAGACACCCAACTGGTCTGCAAAGTCTGAAGCATTTAATATCTGGATCGTCATAGAAAAAGTGTGCTGACCCCTGGCTGGGCTGCTGACCCCTGTCCACTTCTACCCGTGCTGTCAACTTTTCCATGTGTGCGTGGGGCAGTGACAGAGGGCGGGCAGCAGCAGCTGTGCACTGTCAAGGAAGACTGGGTATCCTCCGCTGCACCTGCGCTCGTTCCGTGCTCACCAGGCCCCGTCCTCCCTCGTGATCCACAGGGAGACTGCCAGGCATCCCTCCCCACTGTAGCACAGCGCTGTCCCAGGTAACCCTTTGCTCTTCCTTATTTCCCCTCCACGAAGCCAGTCTGCAGCTCACCTCTTACCAAAGACTCCCGTAAACTCTGCTCACATGACACGCTCCCCAAGTGCTGCCACCTCACCCGCCTCGCAGCTTCCAGCCTGGCTCTCCAGGGTAAATTCCTACACTCAGCACACAGGCCAAGGACCTGGGGGGACACTCACAGGACCCCACTTCTACACAATACACATTTTTACTTGTCTCTTGAGTAAATCAGAAAAAGACACTGCTAATCATTTTGGGGTAAGAAATGTTTTGGAATTAAATAGTAGTGATTGCTGCACTAAAAACCAGAAACCACTGAGTTGTACTTTTAGCAGGGCAACTTTTATGGTATGCAAATTATAGCTCAATAAAGCTGTTACTAAAAAAACGAAATTTTTAAAAATCTGATTCTCACAGTATCCATTTCGTATGCTTTCTGTCTCTGGCATGTGACAAAATGCCATCTCTCACACTGGTGAATGAAAATACTAGAGATTCCGGTAAGCAGGCTGCATAATAAACTGCCCCCAAATGCAGTGGCATAAACGTCCCCCCTCCCAGTCCCAGATTCCAGAGTCAAAGCAGACAGGCTGCAGCAGGGCTGGCACCCCTCTGCCCAAGGTGGGGAGGCTGACTCACCCGAAAGCCCATCCGCTCACATGTCGGGGCCCCGTGCCTGCCCCGTGAGATCTCTGCATGGCCAGCTCGGGCCTCCCCACAGCCTGGGTGCTGGCTTTCCCCAGGTTGAGAACCCAAAAGAGAGGCCAGGCGAGAATTGCACCCGTTTCAAGACCTAGCCTGGGAGTCTCACGGCCTCACTTCTGAACACTTCAGTGGGTGCAGTGGTCAGAGACCTGGCCCAGATGCAAAGGGAAGGAGCAGGGACCACCTCTCGGTGAAAGCCCCACAGCTGGAGGAACATGTAGAATGAGACAGCACTGAGGCCATCCAGGAAAACACAATCTGCCACACTGAGCTCTAGAATAAAAGCTCAATCTTCTCAAAGACTGGCAAATTAAGCACTTGGGTTAACTGGCAACTGGCTAAAAACCGACTTGCATTGCACCCTCGCAGGCTGAACCTCGTCCTAACAGCCCTGTGAGGTCCTGCCTTAGTAAACTGTGACCTCGGCTCGGTGTGCCGACAGGTTGACCTCCGGGCGGCCAAGAATTCCAGTGCGGATGTGGAGCCTGAACTGATCCTGCCGCTCCCAGCTCTGAGCTCGGGGCTCAGAGCTCATCACAGCACGGGCTGATGGGGCAAAGGTCGTGTCCTCTGCCCCCAAGGAAGTCTCCAGCAAACTGAGTATAAGTTCAATAAATGATGGAAGGAAGGAGGAAGGGAAGACAGGGATTTTCTAAATTCTAAGTTAAAGAATTCTATGTTAATTTGATAGGCCTCTTTCTGATGAAAAAAGAAGAAACAAAAAAAAATTAGGAGCAAACCTCTTCTTTCAGGAAAGCGATCCTTAGGAGAATAGAAAGTCAGGAGTCAAGAGCCAGGTTTCTGATCCTAGATCTGGTTCTGACCAGCTTCGGGACCTTAACCAAGTGGCATGGCTTCTTTGGGCCTCAGTTTCCTTTCCCCGTCTGTAAAATAAAGGGATTGAATTAGCTAAGATTCTCAGGTGAGGCCTGCAGGTGTGCCACTGCCACGTGCCCACTGAGATGTGCCTGGAGCATCGGGCCCACCTCATTTTAAACAAAGAGAGCTACGCCCTGTGATGTGAAGGCATATTAACATAGAGAACGAATTCTACAAGGGTGGGGAGATGTGCTCCCAGAACTTGGCCTGCCCCTCTAGGAGCCACTGCTTGGCGGCCGTTACCTCTCCAACCCTCAGACTTCAGGTCCCCTTTTACAGTCAGGCTATCTAGATGCATTTTACAAAATAATAGCAAATAGACATTTCAGTCCCATAAATCAAGACATCAATACAGTTTCAATTTGCACAAGGGAAGCTGGTTTTCAAAGAAACAATGCTACAAATACTTCTAAGAAACAGCAGATAATTCTTTGATAATTAAGATAGGTCTTAATTATCAAACATGGGTCTTTCTAACTTGGACCCCACCCACCCACCCAAAACCAACATCACAGTGCTCTGAAGACAGCAAAGGCAGAGCTGCCACCCAGAGAGTCAGCCCTATGGAAGAGCCCTGGTGTGTCACTGAAGCCGGGACAGGGAGCTCCCCAGGGCCGCAGCAGCCCTCCGCACGCGTGCACACTGAGCTCCCGGCTACCACCACAGCAGACTGCAGGGCCAGGACACCACACGCACAGGCTGGTTCTCCAACCAGAGTTGGAAGCTATCTCTTGACCATATTGCCGTTCAAGAACCAAGATATCAAGACAGATGTCACCGGAGAAAGAACTGGGGCAAGTGGACACACTCTGGTAAGTGGAGAGAAAGGATGTGCTTCACATGGGGAGCTGAATTTGTTGCCACTGATCGTGAACGCAGGCTCTCAGCCGGAAAACCTCACTTAAAACGCCAGAAGGTTCAGAACCCATTCATGAGCTTTTCAGAATGCATGCAGTTGCCATGGTAACCCTGACATTACATTTCTTGGCACTGGACATATAAATTACCACCCATAATGCATTTAATACAGTTTGGGGCCACCAATTCATAGCAAAACAAATCTGAATTCTGACTCTCAGCCTCCCACATAGGTAAACAAAGAGGAGCAGCTGGAAGTAGTATCCAACTCCCCACACATGCAAAAAGGCTCACCTGAAGGCAAAATAAGAACTAAGGAAATCTGACTTCATCATCCACTACCATATGGTTAAAATTCTGTAGAACAAAATGTTCCATGCCAGATTAATGAAACTATCATTTCCTAAGTTAAATAAACAAATACATTGTGCCCATATCACATCTCTGAAATACGACTATGTTTAACAAGTCAAAGGAAAAGCAGATCTTTTTAAAGAATGCTTTCAAGAATTTATTTAGAGGGCACTTGTCAATAAATGACTCTTCAAATGTCAAAATTGTCACTAACAAGAAATTAAAGTTCTACTTCCTAGGGTCAAAAGAGATCTACTCAAACATAATTCCTCCCCTTTGCTGGGGATATCCGTAACATTTAAATTACATACTATGCATGATTTTTTAAGTCCCTTATGTTCTTATCATCCATCATCGGAACAAAGAGATGAAAACAAATTATCGAGTATAACATGCAAAGGTGCCTTCAATGTCCCGAGCCTCAGGAGCTCGGTGCATCGGTGACTTACCAGAGCTGCTGCAGGACACGACTGCCCAAGCCCCGGCAGCCACCAGGCTTTGACGGTCTCCTCCTGGACCTGCTAGATCCGGGGGCCCAGCACCTTCATCACTCCCCCCTCAGACTGCAGGCAGCAGCCAGCACTGGTGAGGGGAGCAAAAGGCTCCGCCACAGGCTGTTTCCCTATTAACGGGGGCTTCGGTAGCGCTGCATTGCAGTCTTTCTGAAAAGCTCCCAAGCTCAGAAGCAAGAGCGCTGGAGACAGACTCCTCTCTCCCTGGCACAAGAAGCTGCTTTTAAAGTCACAAAGATTTTTAAAGGATCTTAAAAAAAAATGTTGCAAACACCTTGGGGGCATTTCTAGATTTCTAACCTGTTTCCTAAAGATTGACCAGCTTATGATTTTTACTGTAGAATGGTTTCGACACTTTACTGTGATGCAGCTGGGAAAGAATGCTGAAATCAATGCAACATGCACATGACAGCCCGTCCTTAATGCTCAAGTGCTCCCTGTGAGAATCCTGCGCGCCGGCTGCTGCACACCAGTTCCGGCGCCTCTGCCAAGGAGCTCACGGGAACAAGCCGTGACTCTCGTTCCAGAAAGCACAACGATGACAACCACATCTCGCCCCTCTGTGGGCACCTACCACCTTGAACACCCTGCTACCTTCACAGCAGAGTTCAGTGAAAACCTTTTGGAAGGTTAAGCCTTCAAATTAAATACTTAAAACCATTAACCATATGAATTTGGAAAGAGGCTTTAAAACTGTAGCTTCCTAAGCGACTGTCCGGTGAGCGCGGCCCATGTGCTGTGTGAGCCCAGGCTACCCGTCACGGCAGCAGCCACTCTGGTGGGGAAGACAAGGATTCCGGGCTTGAGGACCTGTACAACGGAGAGTGGCAGCACCCAAGGGAGGGTGGAACAGGATAAGGTGCTATGAGGAAGGAGCATTTACCAGGAGCTCGGGGGTATGGGCTTAGGAGGAAAAGGCAGGGGATAAGTTGTGGCACACACACTGACTGTGCCCCCTCCTTGGCATCGCCCCGCCCAGCTGACAGAGGTGTACTGGGCCCACGCCGGCCCGAGCACAGTCACTGCACGGAGGCCTGGTCTGTGCCCGGCAGCGTGGCTGCCCGATGCACTCCACACGCTGACAGCCGCTCCTGTGGACACCTCCCGCCGGGGACCAGAGCAGCCTGCTCAGAAGGTTTGGATCCACCCTACATCCAGGGCCCAGCCTGCCCCTCACAAGTGGTCCGCAGAGGACTCGGTGAAGACTAAACAAATTCTGGATAAGAGTTCTGCCCCTCCTCTAGCAAACAGCACCCTGTCCTCTCTGATGAGCAAGCCCCTCCTTCCCTGCCCACCGGGCTCCCTTCACACCTCAGACTCCTGCGCCTTCTCCTCAGAAAGCCTTGACTCCATCCCACCTAGCAAGGACAGCTAGCAAGGCCCCTTCCTCAGGGGCATCCCCTGTGAACTGCAGCACCGGGGGCATCACCTTGGTGGCTGGCGTTTGTGGAGGGCTCAGCAGATGCCAGGCACCGCTGCCATGCACAGAGCGCTATGAGGTGGCCCCAGTGCGGTCTCCACATGACAGATGAGAGACTATGCAGCACGGTCCAGTGGGAGAGCCAAGACTTGCACCCAGGCACCCAGCCTCCATAAGCCACCCCCTAACCACCCTGCTGGACCCAGGCACCCAAGGTTCATTAAAACAAACTGGAAAAGATGGATGTTCTCCCTTGGGGCTTTACCTCCTGGGAGCTGGATATATCAGATTAATGGAAAAAATGTGGTCTTCCTACCCACTCCCTCCCTTTTAAGGTGAGAGCCACCTTAGAGCCAGCCAGAGCCCGGCGTGTGAATTCCCGAACAGCCAGGTGCACCTCCCTGCAGGCAGCGGGCGAGCAGGCAGGCCGCCGCAGGGGGAAATGTCTTTCTCCCGCCACTGAGCTTTACAGACTCGCTAGAGCAGTTTTGAGGCCTCACAAGAACTGTGATCAAACAACCCCTGGCAGGAACAGGTGCCAAAGGGCACTCCCCACAAAGGAAGTTCAGGAGAACCTGCCTTTCCAATCAGGACCAAGCCTTGTTCCCGCAGCAGCCTTGCAGCCGTTGGGCCGCCAACGGCAGCAGGGGAGGAGGTTCCTTCCCCTAGCGAGGTTTACCAGCCCAGGGACACGGAGCACAAGGCGGCAGAGCCCTGCGCTCAGCCCGAGTGGCTCTTCCCAAGGGGTTCGGAGGAGCTGGGACAGACGACACCTGGAGTCGTGCTGACAGCCAGCCTGGGCTAAGGCCCCGAGAGCCCGCCTTCCAGGCGGTGTGCATTTCGGAGGGGACAGGCCCAGGGCAGGAGCCTCCGCGGAGACAGGGCAGGAAGCCAAAAGGGGGGTGCTGAGGAGACGCACCTGCCAATCGCCAATCACCTGACCATCAAGGGCAGCCGTGGATGTGGTGCCCTGCCCGCCCCCGCCGCAGCACACAAGGAAACTTGCCAAAGGGATCCCCACGAGGAAGAGATGCCAGCGGCTGAGTTAAGACCCAGAGGCGCTTGGTCAGTGCTGCTGGCCCTCAGCTGCCTGAAGCCCCGGGCTCGGGAGGAACCGCAGTGACTGGCCGGGCTGCCTCTCAGTCCACGGCCCAGGGCCGAGGGGAAGGGCCCTCCCTCCTGTCCGGGAGCCCCCAGCACAGGTCTGCTCCTTCTGACCCGATTTCGCCCCACGCACAGGGCTCCAAACCCATTGCCCCCTTCTTCTGAATCTCCGATGCCATGTCTGTGGGAAAGGAATATACCTATTCTGTAAGCCTAACAGAGGGGATCTGATTCTCAACCGACGATGTTTGTGCAACGCTCATGAAAGTAGGCGCCGTCTACCAAATGTAATACATGATGGCTGTAAAATACAGCTGCGTCCATAAAGCAGGCAATAAGTTGTCAAAGCTTAACTCAGCCCCATACGTGCAGAGAGAATTAAAGGGCTCTCACCACTGACTGGAATAAGCACAGCAGAGACGAAGCAGCTGCCCTGGAAATCATCAGCTGACTCGGATGGATCAGCTAATGCCATTAACGTGCATATACCTGACTTTATGCAGGCTGTGGAAACATTTCCATAGGTCTCACTGAACGAATTGCTCCAGAAATCACCATCATCTTAAGGTGTTTCACTGCTTCAAAAACAGGCAACCCAGTGACCAAAACTAACGTGAAAAAGCTAAAGGAGCGAGCAGTTCACCCCTTGCAGGGAAAGCATGCGGGCCAGTCATTCGGCTACCGCAGGGCTGCTGGGGATCAAGTTCAAGGCGTCTTCCGAGAATCCAGGAGGAAGTGGAGAGAAGAACACAGGAAGAAATATAAAATCCACACAAAATTCACTGACTTGGCAACAGAATTAAATCATTTATTCTTTGCCAAATATCTAACAGGACATTTATTTGATAAGATCATCTGATGACCATCAGGTGTGATTTGGTATTTGAAAAGGATCCCGAAACCCCAGCTGCTTCTTTGGCAACAGAAGGCCCAGGAAGCCACCAGGTCACCAACAGAGCTCTGAAGAGGCCCTGTTTACAAACACAAACGTGAACCTGCACAGCAGGTAAAAGAAGCAGCAAAAGCTGATGCACGCTCCTAGGTGTACACCCAAAAGAAATGAAAACACGCACCCAGGCAAAAACCTGTTTGCAAATGTTCACAGCAGCTTTAATCGAGATAGCCAAGGTGTGTTTGGGGGGGGGGACCAATTATCAACCCATGAATAAACAAAATGTGGCCTATCCATACAATGGAATATGATTCAGCCATAAAGAAGAATCAAGTGCCAATTCATGCTACAACATGGATGAATCTTGGAAACATTATGCGAAGTGAAAGAAACTAGATACAAAAGACCACAAATTGCATGATTCCATTCATGCAAAAAGTCCAGAATAGGCAATGTTTGCATAACTCTGTGAATATACAAAAAACCACTGAATTGTACATTTTAAACATGTGAGCTGTATGATAGTGAATAGCTCAATAAAGCTGTTATTAAAAACAAAAAAAAAGGCTGGCACAAGGAGGCCAAGGACCAAAACATCCAACAGTTGACATGACTTAAATGAGATGCAGCTCATCTACTCAATTAATAAAAAAAAAAAAAGGGGAAATATTGTTACAAGAGTATTCACTATGACAAACACTGCATTAATTTCAGGGTCCCTTTCAAAACTTAAAAAATATGCTTTTCAGTGCTCATAACAACTCATAACTGCTTTAGTTAACTCCCCACCCCCAAACCTCAGAGTACAATTTTCAGGAAAAAAAAACAAACCTTAACTTTAACATAAAATATAAACTACATATATATGTAAATGTAACACTTTTAAACACGAGGGAGAAGTGTCACCAGGAGACATCAAGGACGACAACAAAAATTGGTGTTTATTTGCTTGGTTCTCTTTCTACTATGAAATAAATAAAAGCACCTGGGTCATTAAGACCCGGAAATATTTACAAGCCTTGAGGTCAAAGGAGGCACATTCATTAACGGAATGTAAAACTCGTAAGAACAAAAATAAGCCTCGTGTATAAAATAAGCAACTAATTGATTCATAGAAAGACGGCATCCCCTAACCCTAACAAACACACTCTCAGCTGGTTCCCATTGTCGTCTGTCGATCTCAAAGTTTTCAAAAATCCAACAGAAAGCACCTTAAGGCTGATGTGGTAACCTAAGGACAATTCTGTAATTGGCTAAAATCTTCATCACAATAATGTGTTCTCTTTTCCGCAGGAAGAGAATCATGTCTACTCACAATTCACAATGAGTCAACCAGTGTAAAATATTTTACATAATGGGAAAATGTATTGCAACCCAAAAGTTCAGCACGTTCTCATTAAGTTACCAGAAATTACACAAGTCAAATTACTTTTGTTAACTTAACCAAAATCAAGAAAAGAAACTACTTTAGATATGCACACATTTTCAGTATGGTGGGTCTAATTCTTTTTATGCTACTGTATTTCAACTTACTCAGATTGGTAGATGCATACTTTACTGAGCAGAGAAAATCTGCATGCTGACAACACAGGTAATTTAAAATTGGTTTTGACACTGCGTCACTCACTACCGAGATAGCTAATCAATGTCAAAACCTGACACAGATGGCTTCAGTTTTTGAAAATACCCCTATGGTGAAGCGGTTTTTCCAAAATTATGATACCATCTAAAGGGCTGACGGAGCCTTCCCATTGTGCTTCGCTGTGATAAAAACCTGTGGAAAATCTTACAGCGTTGCGTCTATTTCACAATTTCCCACTTGTTACATTCAGGTTTTTTGTTTTTTTTTTTTTTTAAACCCCGGGAAAGAAAATACTGAAGCAGTTAAAACATGTAAAACTTTTCTATTACGACCTTTAAAAAACCCTCCATCTTCTATAATACTCTAAAGGCCACACTTGGAAACTAACACATCTATATACGCAATACAGATGCAAACATCTTAAACTACCTCTGTACACACACACTAAGGAATAGGGTATTTCCAATTCCATAAACATGAGATATCTGTAGCAAAGATAATAGCACCCAATCTTTTTTTATTTTATAGGGTGACCCCAAAAAATGGTAACTATAAAACACAAGAGATGGAGTCTCTTTCAAACACTGTTAAGTCAACAATTTGAAAGACTGAAGAAACCATGGGTGATGCTGTCCTGTCCCGCCACCATTTCTCACTTATAGAACTCCAGACGCGTTTGGAAGGAAGTTTTCACAATACAAACTCTATTCCTGTCTTAAAATAATCACAAAAGACCATTCTTGTAAGTCTTTCTGAAAATGTTAAATCACTTATAAAGTCTAAAAGAACAAAAACATGTTTCTAGCTCAGTGTCATAGCTCATTAAATGTTAAGTCCAGTACCTTGGACAAAAATAATTCTAGACTGAAAGTACAATCTTTAGTACATGTTTTCAGATGTGATTCTACATAATTTATCAAAGACCACAAAAAACTTTAGAATAATATAGAGTGACATTGGCTTCAGAAACATGCCATTTCATACCATCCTTTTCAAGTGTTTGAAACATGCACACTTAGGCATATCCCAGCATTAGCTCTTCATTGCCTAATTTAAGAAAAAAAAGGGCAGGCCTTCCTGCAGACTGGCAATTAATGAAGCATTTTCAAAATGCAACCATTTCAGAAAACAGGTAAATTTTTCTAAACTAAAGATCTTATCTACATTAAAAATATTTTAAAAACCATATTTATTGTGTTTAAAAAGCTGGAAAACGTGTACTTAATTCCTTTGTGTTTAGCAACCTGCCGCACTGGGAGGCGGAATGTCACTACAGACAGGCCAGCACCAGGCTCTAGGCCTCAAGGGCTTCCAGAACTTCCAGTCTTGACGTGCGCTCAGGTGGGGAGAACGGGGGGCACCGCCCCAAGCCCTGCCGAGCCGAGTCCGCACAGGACCAGGCCACCGCCGCCACCTCGGCCGCGTGACCCCACATGGCAGCACAGCACCCTCCGGCCAGCCCTCTGCCCAGCACCCCTCGGCCGCACCCGGAGGGCAGGCGCCCTGCTCTTGGCCTTTGCGTTTCCGGCGCTGGCAGAACACACCTGACAAACAGGTGCTCGGTAAGACAGGCCCCCCCCCCCCCCACTGCAGCTCTGAACTCCACAGGGCCCTGGACGAGGAAACCATCTTGGCGCCTCATCTGGACGCCTTCAGCTGCTGGGGAGTGAGGCCCAGTCCTGACCTGCCCCCCTCAGCACAAGCACCCAGATTTCTTCCACTGCAGATACGCTAATGTATTTGATTACAAGATGCTGCCTAAGATGTTTCCATTCTCAAATCCTGAAAATTCTAAATTCCAGAATGGATCTGGCCCCAACAGTTTCAGATAAAGGACTGTGGTCTAGCGGCTGTTCAACTGAAGGGCTGTAAGCACTGCCCAAGACACTGACACCTTAATGATGGGACAGGATGACAGGAAGACACCCCCTCTCATGGCCAAGGGGCAGCGACAATTGGGGCTACAAATCTAGACCTGTACATTGGTTCATTCCACTCACTTTTTAAAGCCTCTATGTGCTGGACTCTTCACTAGATGCTGGGCACGATAGAGGGGAATACCGTTAGGTAATAAATGAGTACTCCCATCACACCACACCTGGCGGGAAGTGCAAGAAGGAAAAGGAGGTGCTGATGCAGAAATTCAGAGGGGCTGCTGTGGAGGGGTGCTTGGGGCAGACCTCTCTGAGGAGGTGACTGAAGAAGGTGGCCAGGCCCAGGGACGGGGGAATGGGCAGAGGGCAGAGTAGCAGGCCGAAGCAGGTGTGCTAGGACAGGTGTGCCAGGGTAGGTGTGCTGAGACAGGTGCAGGCCTGGCCTAGGCATTCAGGAATGCAAGGCCCTGGGCTCGAGCACAGCAGGTAAGGGTGCAGGTGCCCTGTGAGAATGGGGAGGAAGGAGGCCCTGACACAAGTCTGAGCTGGGATGTAATTAAGTATGACAGGAAGTGAGGGGAGACCTGACCAGTTCAAGCACACAAACGACTGATCACACAAGAGGGCCCCAGCCTCAGCCAGCTCACTGTCAACAAGAAGGGGACCAGGCCTCAGACTTCTAAACCGCTGCCACTCCACGAGGAGACCGCAGGGAACCGCACGGTCCACAGTGCTTTCTTCTCAGAAGGCTGAAGAATGAATGGGGGGAGGGGCAGAGGGTGTAAAGCACACTAGAAGTTTATAGAAAGAAAAAAAGTAGGCGATGTGATAGACAGGAAAGAAGAACCAGTTTTCATCACCACCGACTGGTAAATATGGAAAAGGGTTGGCTGAGAGCCCTGCACTCAGCTCATCCAAATTACTTGTGAGAATTAAAAAGATGTGCAGCGTACCTAAGTGCCTTTACCAGGAGAGGCTGGTTTCAGTGCCCTGGGAAGGGGCTGCTCAGGGGCCCGCGTGCGCCCTGCCCCCTCCACAGCCCACCGCCAGCTGCTCCCGAGGCCGGACAGGAGGGAAACCACGGGGTTCCACTCCCACCGCCACACCCCGTGTCTCCCTGCCTGGCCTCCCCTGCAGGATGATGAGGCTTGCCAAACAACTATTAAATGCACAAATGGAGGGACAGTCAGAGCAGCTGTAAAAAGCTTTATTAAGGATAACAAAATCATAAGTGAAGCTCAAACACTTTTAAGGTTAAATGCTCACCTGGGCAAGATTTATAACAGAACAGACTACAATAATGAAGTGGCTTCTCAAACTTTTCCACCAAAGCACCCCCAGAGGCCCAGGAGAGCGAGCCCTGAGGGTAGGCACTTTGAAGCAACTCCGTTTACGTGAAGTCTTACGTCTCATGTTAAAAATACATGCAAATTTTACATTTAATGCTGCAACGTAGCCTACAACACTCATCCCCCCATCACTCGCAGCTCCTGGAAAGAGAAGCAATGGAAAAAGAAATCTCCTCATCCTCCCTTCACCCAAGGAAAGGCCTCTCCTGCCCTGCCCGCAGGGCCCCCACCATGCTGCCCTGGACCCCAGCCCCGCTCCACTGCCCCCCTCTCCTGGAAGACGTCCAAGTGTACACGGAAGCAGCAAGTCTCCAGTACTCCCCCCATCTCCCAATCGTCCCACCCACTTCAGAGCAAACTCTTTCAAAGAGTAGTCGATGTGCCCCCCTTCTCCACCACCCCACAGCCTGCCCACACCAGTCCTGCCCATTCCTCAAAGTCCCCTATGCTGCCAAATCCAATGGTCAACTCTCCCACCTCACCGGCTGGACCTCCAAGCAGCACCTGCCACACCTCACCCCAGCCCCAAACCCTCCCTGCACTCCCCGCCGCCCCCCAGCCTGGCTCTCGTCTGCACCCGCCCCGCCCGACTGCACCCCCTGCTGGAGTCTCCTCATCTCACCACCTCCAGGTGCCCTCCCCAGCTCTCAGCAGGGTGTCTCCAGCCCCCTCCCCTGGGATTTCCAAACGTGAACATCCAATCATTAACTCAACAGCTTCACCTGACTCCCCAAAAGGCATCTCAAACTGAACAGGTCCAAAACGGAACTCTTTATGCCCCCACCCGCCTTCCTCTGACCCACCTCTAGTGGCCCCTAGTTCCGGAAATTGCACCACCCAGTTGTTCAGCTCATAAAGGCCCCTCTTCCTCACAGGCCTACAATCCACAAGCAGGGAGTATCCATTCCATCTCCAAACTACATCCAAACCCAACACGTTCTCCCAGCTGCTCCTGAAACAGGCCATGCATGCTCCCACTTCAGTTCCCTCCACTTAACCATTCTTCCCCGAGACGCCCTGGGGCTCCCTCGCTCGCTTCGTTCGGCAGACAGGCCTTCCCTGACGGCCCTCAGAACAGCTCCCCACCACACCCGACCGGAGCCTGGCCCTCTCCTTCCTAAACCCCTCCTTGGCATTAACGGGTTGTTTGTCGGCTTGTGACTCTCTCTTCCCAATTAGAATGTAAACGCCAAGAGGGCAAGAATCTGGACTCACTCACCACTGGGCTCCCAACCCTTGGAAGAGAGCCTGACTTGAGTGAATCGCTTAACAGACTTATTCTGAAATGTTATTTTTCTTTTCACTCATTCAACAACTTTATAAGCCCTGGACCAGCAGTATAACAAACCCGTTTCCCAAGGCCTCCTTCTGACTGCTCGCCTGGAAGCGGTCACAGCTGTCAAAAGACCTAACCACAAGGCTACTCAACAGTGCCCTGCGGAAAACACAGAAAACTGGAAGCAACCTAAGTGTCCAACAGTAGAGACGTGAATCAAGAAACTCAGATGCAATCATATAATCATCACATGGATGATTCAGTCATACAACAGAATACCACGCTATTAAAAATATCTCTGACCAACAAAGATAAAATGAGAATCATGTATATAATTTTTAAACACATATGTAATTTTAAGTCTAGTAGCCACATTAAAAAAAGAAAAAAGGTAAAATTATTTAATGTATATTATTCAACCCAATACAAAATTTTATCATTTCAATATATAATCCATACAAAAACTTATTGCGATACTGTGCATTCTTTCTTCACACAAGTCTTGGAATTCTGGGTGCAGCCTGCACTGACGGAACCTCTCAATCCGCACTGGTCACATTTTGGGGCTCGCTGGCCACGGCAGCTCACGGCTGCTGTATCGGACAGCGCAGTCACAGCCCAGGAAAAGGGAAAGTGTTCAGGATATCATAAGTGAAAAAAGCAAGTTACACTCTGCAGAAATTGACAAACCGTTCCTCAAATTCACATGGAAATGGAAGGGAACCAGAATAGACAAACAATCTTGAAAAACATGAACAAATTTAGAAGCTTCATACTTTAAGTGTAGAGTAAGATTTCAAAACTTACTACAAAACTACAATGTGGTAACAGCATGAGGACAGACATACAAATCGATGGACCACAACTGAGAGTCCAGAAATAAACCCTCATATTTATGGTCAGTTGATTTTTACAAGGGTGACAAGATCATTCAAGGGGGAAAGAACAGCCTTTCAACAAATGGTAACGGGACAACTAGATATTCACAGACAAAAGAATAAAGCTGGACCCCTACCTCACATCACATACACCATAACATAAAAATGAACTCAAAATTGATCAAAAAGTAAAGGGAAGAGAGAGGTAAACCCACGAACTCCAGGAAGAAAACAAAGGCATCAATCTTTGCAACCTTGGATCAGGCAACGGTTCTCAGACATGACAGCAAAAGCACAGGCAACAGAGGAAAATAAACTGGACTTCATCAAAATTAAAACATTTGTGCATCACTAAATAATTTAACCTGTATGGTCAGTATATTCAAACACCATAATTACATGGAACTTTGAATAGGAAGTGAGACCTGGTAGGTTTGTACAGGTTAGTGTGAAATAGCAACACATCCCAAAGTAATTTGGACAGAGAATAAAAATATACTTGCAGAGCCCCCCTGAGGAGCTGGGGAAAATGCAGAAATGTTGGATGACCCACCTGGGTTATTGCTGACATTCTCACAAACACTGAGGGCTGACAATTTGGTATGCCGGGCCCTTGGTCTTCGGGCTTGCCTTTATGAGGCTTGTTACTGTAAAGGAGAGGCTAAGCCCACTCATAATTGGCCCAAGAGTCTCCCCCTGAGTACTTCTTTGCCGCTCAGATGTGGCCTCTCTCTCTCTAGCTAAGCCAAATCGGCAGGTGAACTCCCTGCCCCCTTCATGGGACCTGACTCCCAGGGGTGTAAATCTCCCTGGCAACGTGGGACATGACTCCCAGGGATGAGCCTTGACCCGGCACCGCACCGTAGGATTGAGAGGATCTTCTTGACCAAAAGGGGGAGGCAAAATGAAACAAAGTTTCAGTGGCTAATAGTTTTCAAATGCAGTCAAGAGGTCACTCTGGTGGGCACTCTTAAACACTCTACAGACATCCCTTTTTAGGTTTCAGTGTATTGGAATAGCTAGAAGGAAATACCTGAAAATGTCGAACTGCAACCCAGTATCCTTGAATCTTGAAGACGATTGTATAACTATGCAGCTAACATGGTGTGATGGTGTTATTTGAAAACCTGTGGCTCACACTCCCTTTATGCAGTGTATGGATGGAGGAGTAAAAAAAATGGGGACAAAAACTAAACAAAAAATAGGGTGGGATGGGGGGGATGGAATGATTTGGGTATTCTTTTTTACTTTTATTTTTTATTCTTATTTTTATTCTTTTGGGTGTAGGGAAAATGTTCAAGGATTGATTGGGGTGATGAATGCACAACTACATGATGGTTTTGTGAACAGTTCATTGTACACCATGGATGATTTATGGTATGTGAATATATCTCAATAAAACTGATTTAAAAAAAAAACTTTTGTGCATCAAAGGAATCAAGAAAGTGAAGACAACCTACAGAATGGGATGCCAGAAATCATATGCAAATCATATATTTGATAAAGGGATTGCACCCAGAATACCTAAAGAACCCTTACAACTCAATAATAAAACAAATAACCCAATTCTAAAAATGGGCAAAGGAAATGAATAGTCATATCTCCAAGAAAGAAATGTGTGTGGGTTTGAAACTGTTATGTAACCCAGGAGAGACTATGTTCTTTAATGCAATCTAGTGGGTGCAAACTTACTATGGGTAGGATCTTCTGACTAGGTTGTTTCCATGGAAATGCGACCCACCCAACTGTGGGTAAGACCTTTTGATTAGATTATTTCCACGGAGGTGTGACCCTGCCCATTCTGGGTGTGTCTCGATCAGTTTACTCGAGTCCTTAAGAGACTGCACAGAGAGAAGAAGCTCGGAGAAGCTGAAAGAGACATTTTAGAGAGAAACTAAGATATATAATCCAGAGTTTGTCCCCGAGAGAAGCTAAGAGCCAACACAGACCCAGATGCTTGGAGATGCTGGAAGATGGAGACAGAAGGATGTTTGGAGATGCTAAGTTAAGAGATGAATCCCAGAGTTTGCCCTGGAGAAGCTAAGAGAGGACCCCCAGATGCTTAGAGAGAAATGCCCTGGGAGAAAGCACCAGCAACGACGCACAGAAGCTGAGAGAGAGGAGCAAAGACAGAAGCCCAGAGACATTTTGGAGAAAGCCATTTTGAAACACAACCCAGGAGCAAACAAAGAACCAGCAGACAGCAGCCACGTCTTCCCAGCTGACAGGGGTGTTCCGGACGCCATCGGCCATTCTTCAGTGAAGGTATCCTCTTGTAGATGCCTTGGTCTGGACACTTCTATGGCCTTAGAACTGTAACTTTGTAACCTAACCCTCTTTATAAAAGCCAATCCATGTCTGGTATTTTGCATAACAGCAGCATTAGCAAACCAGAACACATAGGTAAATATAAAATACTGTATTACTATACTTTTGGTTTGAAACTGCCCCCCCATAACATAACAGGCAAATGTATAAAATAATGTTACAAATCTATATTAATGGGCATACAATGTATGAAGTTATAATCTGAGATAATAACAATATAATGGGGAACAGATGGAGATATATAGGAGCAGAGAGTTTGTATGCCACAGAACTAAGTTGGTACTAGTTGAAATAGGCTATTAGTTTAAAATATTAATTGTAACTACAAAGGTAACCACTAAGAATATAACTAAAAAATACAGAGAAGAAAAGAAGAAGGGAATCAAAATGGTACCCTACCAAATAGTGACTAAATGCAACAAAAATTTTAAAAAAGGTGGTAATGGAGTAGTTGAGGAACAACAACAACAACAAAAATACAAGACCTATAGGAAACAAACAGCTAAATGGTAGAAGTAAATTCTCCCTTCTAAGTTATTAACTTAACTGTCAATGGATTTAACTCCTCTATTAAAAGGCAGAGATTAGCAGACTGGATGAAAAAGCATGATCCCTCTATATGCTGTCTACAGGAGACCCAACTTAGGTACAAAGACACAAAGAGGCCAAAAGCAAAAGGGTAGAAAAAGATATTCCATGCAAACAGTAATCAAAAGAAAGCCAGAGTTGCCGTGAGACATGCAATAAGGTGAATGGATCTTGAAGACAGCATTTCGAGTGAAGTATGCCAGAAACAAAAAGACAAACACTATAATGCCTCGCCAATATGGACTAACCACAATGTATAAACTCAAAATTGAATCTTAGAGCACAGCTAATCAGGGGAATACTTATTGTAATGGTCCCTAGATTGTAAACTCTTACAGCAGTCACATCTATTCCTGAATTGTAATGGCTGTCTCCAAATTCTGAGATACTAATCTCTTTGTGTATAACCACCTGGACAGTCTCTGCAACTTTGGGTATCTGTGTGACACCTGAAACTTGGAGGTAGAGCTCGGTAGCTATGAATGTTAGTATTTCCGCATACAGCAACTGTTTAAAAAGCTGAAAAAAAGTTCAGACTTCAATTAGAGATAGAATGAAGCAGATCCAGTTAAGACTAGGGCAAATCAGACCAAAAGGTAAAGGACAAAATTGACTGTGTTTTAAAACTTCAACTTCTGTGTGAGACCAAGGGAAGAGATGTTTATTTGATACAGGATATATATCTTCTGCAGTACACTAAATAATTTAACTTGTATGGTCAGTTTATTCAAACACCACAATTACATGGAACTTTGAATATGAAGTGAGATCTGGTAGGTCTGAACGGCTTAGTGTGAAATAGCAATACATCCCAAAGTAATTTGGACAGAGAATAAAAATATATTTGCAGGGCCCCCCTCAGGAGCTGGGGAAAAATGCAGAAATGTTGGATGTCCCCACCTGGTTTATTACTGATATTCTCACAAACACTGAGGACTGACAATTTGGGATGCTGAGCCCTCGATCTTGGGTCTTGCCCTTGTGAAGCTTGTTAAACTGTAAAGGAGAGGCTAAACCTACTTATAATTGTGCCTAAGAGTCTTCCCAGAGAACCTTTTTTGTTGCTCAGATGTGGCCTGTCTCTCTCTCGAAGTCATCTTGGCAGGTGAACTCACTGCCCTCCCCCCTAAGTGGAACCTGACTCCCAGGGTGTAAATCTCCTGGCAACACGGGACATGACTCCCAGGGATGATCCTAGACCCAGCATTGTGGGATTGAGAACATCTTCTTGACCAAAAGGGGGAAGCAAAATGAAACAAAATAAAGTTTCAGCAGTTGAGAGATTTCAAATGGAGTAGAGAGGTCACTCTGGAGGGCATTCTTATGCACTATATAGATATCCCTTTTTAGGTTTTAGTATAATTGGAATAGCTAGAAGGAAATACCTGAAACTGTCAAACTGCAACCCAGTAGCCTTGATTCTTGAAGAAGATTGCATAACTATGTAGCTAACATGGTGTGATGGTGTGATTTGAAAACCTGTGGCTCACACTCCCTTTATCCAGTTTATGGATGGATGAGTAGAAAAATGGGGACAAAAACCAAATGAAAAATAGGGTGGGATGGGAGGGATGGAATAATTTGGCTGTTCTTTTTTACTTTTATTTTTTATTCTTATTTTTATTCTTCTTGGTATAGGGAAAATGTTCAAGGGTTGATTAGGGTGATGAAGGCCCACCTATATGATGGTGCTGTGAACAGCTGATTGTACACCATGGATGACTGTATGGTACGTGCATGTATCTCAGTAAAACTGATTTTAAAAGAAAGAAAGGAAGGAAGAAAGAAAGAAAGAAAGGAAGGAAGAAAGCCAGAGTGGCTAAATTACTTTCAGACAAAATGGACTTCAAGAACAAAAAAAGACTACAAGAGACAAGGATGGGAGGCGGGGCAAGATGGCAGACTGGTGAGCTGTATGTTTTAGTTACTCCTCCAGGAAAGTAGGTAAAAAGCCAGGAACTGCGTGGACTGGACACCACAGAGCAATCTGTCTTTGGGCATACTTCATACAACACTCATGAAAACGTGGAACTGCTGAGATCAGCGAAATCTGTAAGTTTTTGCGGCCAGGGGACCCGCGCCCCTCCCTGCCAGGCTCAGTCCCGGGGGAGGAGGGGCTGTCAGCTCCAGGAAGGAGAAGGGAGAATTGCAGTGGCTGCTCTTATCGGAAACTCATTCTACTGATTCAAACTCCAACCATAGATAGACTGAGACCAGACACCAGAGACTCTGAGAGCAGCCAGCCCAGCAGAGAGGAGACAGGCATAGAAAAAAAAACAACACGAAAAACTCCAAAATAAAAGCAGAGGATTTTTGGAGTTCTGGTGAACACAGAAAGGGGAAGGGCGGAGATCAGGCCTTGAGGCGCATATGCAAATCCCGAAGCAAGGCTGATCTCTCTGCCCTGTGCACGTTTCCTTAATGGCCCTGGTTGCTTTGTCTATTAGCATTTCAATAACCCATTAGATCTCTGAGGAGGGCCGTTTTTTTTTTGTTTTTTTTTTTTTTAAATCCTTTTTGCTTTTTCTAAAACAATTACTCTAAGAAGCTCAATACAGAAAGCTTCAAAGAATTGAAATTTGGGCACGTCAAGTCAAGAGCAGAACTAAGAGAGCTCTGAGACAAAAGGCAATAATCCAGTGGCTGAGAAAATTCACTAAACAACACAACTTCCCAAGAAAAGGGGGGTGTCCGCTCACAGCCACCATCCTGGTGGACAGGAAACACTCCTGCCCATCGCCAGCCCCATAGCCCAGAGCTGCCCCAGACAACCCAGTGTGACGGAAGTGCTTCAAATAACAGGCACACACCACAAAACTGGGCGTGGACATTAGCCTTCCCTGCAACCTCAGCTGAATGTCCCAAGAGCTGGGAAGGGGGAGCAGTGTGAATTAACAGAGCCCCATTCAGCCATCATTTGAGCAGACTGGGAGCCTCCCAACACAGCCCAGCAGCCCAGAACTGCCCTGGGGGGACGGCACTCACCTGTGACATAGCACAGTCATCCCTCAACAGAGGACCCGGGGTGCACAGCCTGGAAGAGGGGCCCACTTGCAAGTCTCAGGAGCCATACGCCAATACCAAAGACTTGTGGGTCAGTGGCAGAGACAAACTGTGGCAGGACTGAACTGAAGGATTAGACTATTGCAGTAGCTTTAAAACTCTAGGATCATCAGGGAGATTTGATTGTTAGGGCCACCCCCCCTCCCCGACTGCCCAGAAACACGCCCCACATACAGGGCAGGCAACACCAACTACACACGCAAGCTTGGTACACCAATTGGGCCCCACAAGACTCACTCCCCCACTCACCAAAAAGGCTAAGCAGGGGAGATCTGGCTTGTGGAGAACAGGTGGCTCGTGGACGCCACCTGCTGGTTAGTTAGAGAAAGTGTACTCCACGAAGCTGTAGATCTGATAAATTAGAGATAAGGACTTCAACTGGTCTACAAACCCTAAAAGAACCCTATCAAGTTCAGCAAATGCCACGAGGCCAAAAACAACAGAAAATTATAAAGCATATGAAAAAACCAGACGATATGGATAACCCAAGCCCAAGCACCCAAATCAAAAGACCAGAAGAGACACACCTAGAGCAGCTACTCAAAGAACTAAAGATGAACAATGAGACCATAGTACGGGATATGAAGGAAATCAAGAAGACCCTAGAAGAGCATAAAGAAGACATTGCAAGACTAAATAAAAAAATGGATGATCTTATGGAAATTAAAGAAACTGTTGACCAAATTAAAAAGATTCTGGACACTCATAGTACAAGACTAGAGGAAGTTGAACAACGAATCAGTGACCTGGAAGATGACAGAATGGAAAATGAAAGCATAAAAGAAAGAATGGGGAAAAAAATTGAAAAACTCGAAATGGACCTCAGGGATATGATAGATAATATGAAACGTCCGAATATAAGACTCATTGGTGTCCCAGAAGGGGAAGAAAAGGGTAAAGGTCTAGGAAGAGTATTCAAAGAAATTGTTGGGGAAAACTTCCCAAATCTTCTAAACAACATAAATACACAAATCATAAATGCTCAGCGAACTCCAAATAGAATAAATCCAAAAAAACCCACTCCGAGACATATACTGATCACACTGTCAAACATAGAAGAGAAGGAGCAAGTTCTGAAAGCAGCAAGAGAAAAGCAATTCACCACATACAAAGGAAACAGCATAAGACTAAGTAGTGACTACTCAGCAGCCACCATGGAGGCGAGAAGGCAGTGGCACGATATATTTAAAATTCTGAGTGAGAGGAATTTCCAGCCAAGAATACTTTATCCAGCAAAGCTCTCCTTCAAATTTGAGGGAGAGCTTAAATTTTTCACAGACAAAGAAATGCTGAGAGAATTTGCTAACAAGAGACCTGCCCTACTGGAGATACTAAAGGGAGCCCTACAGACAGAGAAACAAAGACAGGACAGAGAGACTTGGAGAAAGGTTCAGTACTAAAGAGATTCGGTATGGGTACAATAAAGGATATTAATAGAGAGAGGGAAAAATATGGCAAACATAATCCAAAGGATAAGATGGCCGATTCAAGAAATGCCTTCACGGTTTTAACGTTGAATGTAAATGGATTAAACTCCCCAATTAAAAGATATAGATTCGCAGAATGGATCAAAAAAAATGAACCATCAATATGTTGCATACAAGAGACTCATCTTAGACACAGGGACACAAAGAAACTGAAAGTGAAAGGATGGAAAAAAATATTTCATGCAAGCTACAGCCAAAAGAAAGCAGGTGTAGCAATATTAATCTCAGATAAAATAGACTTCAAATGCAGGGAGGTTTTGAGAGACAAAGAAGGCCACTACATACTAATAAAAGGGGCAATTCAGCAAGAAGAAATAACAATCGTAAATGTCTATGCACCCAATCAAGGTGCCACAAAATACATGAGAGAAACATTGGCAAAACTAAAGGAAGCAATTGATGTTTCCACAATAATTGTGGGAGACTTCAACACATCACTCTCTCCTATAGATAGATCAACCAGACAGAAGACCAATAAGGAAATTGAAAACCTAAACAATCTGATAAATGAATTAGATTTAACAGACATCTACAGGACATTACATCCCAAATCACCAGGATACACATACTTTTCTAGTGCTCACGGAACTTTCTCCAGAATAGATCATATGCTGGGACATAAAACAAGCCTCAATAAATTTAAAAAGATTGAAATTATTCAAAGCACATTCTCTGACCACAATGGAATACAATTAGAAGTCAATAACCATCAGAGACTTAGAAAATTCACAAATACCTGGAGGTTAAACAACACACTCCTAAACAATCAGTGGGTTAAAGAAGAAATAGCAAGAGAAATTGCTAAATATATAGAAACGAATGAAAATGAGAACACAACATACCAAAACCTATGGGATGCAGCAAAAGCAGTGCTAAGGGGGAAATTTATAGCACTAAACGCATATATTAAAAAGGAAGAAAGAGCCAAAATCAAAGAACTAATGGATCAACTGAAGAAGCTAGAAAATGAACAGCAAACCAATCCTAAACCAAGTACAAGAAAAGAAATAACAAGGATTAAAGCAGAAATAAATGACATAGAGAACAAAAAAACAATAGAAAGGATAAATATCACCAAAAGTTGGTTCTTTGAGAAGATCAACAAGATTGACAAGCCCCTAGCTAGACTGACAAAATCAAAAAGAGAGAAGACCCATATAAACAAAATAATGAATGAAAAAGGTGACATAACTGCAGATCCTGAAGAAATTAAAAAAATTATAAGAGGATATTATGAACAACTGTATGGCAACAAACTGGATAATGTAGAAGAAATGGACAATTTCCTGGAAACATATGAACAACCTAGACTGACCAGAGAAGAAACAGAAGACCTCAACCAACCCATCACAAGCAAAGAGATCCAATCAGTCATCAAAAATCTTCCCACAAATAAATGCCCAGGGCCAGATGGCTTCACAGGGGAATTCTACCAAACTTTCCAGAAAGAACTGACACCAATCTTACTCAAACTCTTTCAAAACATTGAAAAAAATGGAACACTACCTAACTCATTTTATGAAGCTAACATCAATCTAATACCAAAACCAGGCAAAGATGCTACAAAAAAGGAAAACTACCGGCCAATCTCCCTAATGAATATAGATGCAAAAATCCTCAACAAAATACTTGCAAATCGAATCCAAAGACACATTAAAAAAATCATACACCATGACCAAGTGGGGTTCATTCCAGGCATGCAAGGATGGTTCAACATAAGAAAAACAATCAATGTATTACAACACATTAAAAACTCGAAAGGGAAAAATCAATTGATCATCTCAATAGATGCTGAAAAAGCATTTGACAAAATCCAACATCCCTTTTTGATAAAAACACTTCAAAAGGTAGGAATTGAAGGAAACTTCCTCAACATGATAAAGAGCATATATGAAAAACCCACAGCCAGCATAGTACTCAATGGTGAGAGACTGAAAGCCTTCCCTCTAAGATCAGGAACAAGACAAGGATGCCCGCTGTCACCACTGTTATTCAACATTGTGCTGGAAGTGCTAGCCAGGGCAATCCGGCAAGACAAAGAAATAAAAGGCATCCAAATTGGAAAAGAAGAAGTAAAACTGTCATTGTTTGCAGATGATATGATCTTATATCTAGAAAACCCTGAGAAATCAACGATACACCTACTAGAGCTAATAAACAAATTTAGCAAAGTAGCGGGATACAAGATTAATGCACATAAGTCAGTAATGTTTCTATATGCTAGAAATGAACAAACTGAAGAGACACTCAAGAAAAAGATACCATTTTCAATAGCAACTAAAAAAATCAAGTACCTAGGAATAAACTTAACCAAAGATGTAAAAGACCTATACAAAGAAAACTACATAACTCTACTAAAAGAAATAGAAGGGGACCTTAAAAGATGGAAAAAAATTCCATGTTCATGGATAGGAAGGCTAAATGTCATTAAGATGTCAATTCTACCCAAACTCATCTACAGATTCAATGCAATCCCAATCAAAATTCCAACAACCTACTTTGCAGACTTGGAAAAGCTAGTTATCAAATTTATTTGGAAAGGGAAGATGCCTCGAATTGCTAAAGACACTCTAAAAAAGAAAAACGAAGTGGGAGGACTTACACTCCCTGACTTTGAAGCTTATTATAAAGCCACAGTTGCCAAAACAGCATGGTACTGGCACAAAGATAGACATATAGATCAATGGAATCGAATTGAGAATTCAGAGATAGACCCTCAGATCTATGGCCGACTGATCTTTGATAAGGCCCCTAAAGTCACCGAACTGAGCCATAATGGTCTTTTCAACAAATGGGGCTGGGAGAGTTGGATATCCATATCCAAAGAATGAAAGAGGACCCCTACCTCACCCCCTACACAAAAATTAACTCCAAATGGACCAAAGATCTCAATATAAAAGAAAGTACCATAAAACTCCTAGAAGATAATGTAGGAAAACATCTTCAAGACCTTGTATTAGGAGGCCACTTCCTAGACTTTACACCCAAAGCACAAGCAACAAAAGAGAAAATAGATAAATGGGAACTCCTCAAGCTTAGAAGTTTCTGCACCTCAAAGGAATTTCTCAAAAAGGTAAAGAGGCAGCCAACTCAATGGGAAAAAATTTTTGGAAACCATGTATCTGACAAAAGACTGATATCTTGCATATACAAAGAAATCCTACAACTCAATGACAATAGTACAGACAGCCCAATTATAAAATGGGCAAAAGATATGAAAAGACAGTTCTCTGAAGAGGAAATACAAATGGCCAAGAAACACATGAAAAAATGTTCAGCTTCACTAGCTATTAGAGAGATGCAAATTAAGACCACAATGAGATACCATCTAACACCGGTTAGAATGGCTGCCATTAAACAAACAGGAAACTACAAATGCTGGAGGGGATGTGGAGAAATTGGAACTCTTATTCATTGTTGGTGGGACTGTATAATGGTTCAGCCACTCTGGAAGTCAGTCTGGCAGTTCCTTAGAAAACTAGATATAGAGCTACCATTCGATCCAGCGATTGCACTTCTCGGTATATACCCGGAAGATCGGAAAGCAGTGACACGAACAGATATCTGCACGCCAATGTTCATAGCAGCATTATTCACAATTGCCAAGAGATGGAAACAACCCAAATGTCCTTCAACAGATGAGTGGATAAATAAAATGTGGTATATACACACGATGGAATACTACGCGGCAGTAAGAAGGAACGATCTGGTGAAACATATGACAACATGGATGAACCTTGAAGACATAATGCTGAGCGAAATAAGCCAGGCACAAAAAGAGAAATATTATATGCTACCACTAATGTGAACTTTGAAAAATGTAAACAAATGGTTTATAATGTAGAATGTAGGGGAACTAGCAGTAGAGAGCAATTAAGGAAGGGGGAACAATAATCCAAGAAGAACAGATAAGCTATTTAATGTTCTGGGGATGCCCAGAAATGACTATGGTCTGTTAATTTCTGATGGATGTAGTAGGAACAAGTTCACTGAAATGTTGCTATATTATGTAACTTTCTTGGGGTAAAGTAGGAACAAGTTGGAAGTTAAGCAGTTATCTTAGGTTAGTTGTCTTTTTCTTACTCCCTTGCTATGGTCTCTTTGAAATGTTTTTTTATTGTATGTTGGTTTTCTTTTTAACTTTTTTTTTCATACAGTTGATTTGAAAAAAGAAGGGAAAGTTAAAAAAAAAAAAAAGAAAAAAAAAGAAAAAAGACAAACAAGGAAAAAAAAAAAAAAAAAAAGATGTAGTGCCCCCTTGAGGAGCCTGTGGAGAATGCAGGGGTATTCGCCTACCCCACCTCCATGGTTGCTAACATGACCACAGACATAGGGGACTGGTGGTTTGATGGGTTGAGCCCTCTACCATAAGTTTTACCCTTGGGAAGACGGTTGCTGCAAAGGAGACGCTAGGCCTCCCTGCATTTGTGCCTAAGAGTCTCCTCCTGAATGCCTCTTTGTTGCTCAGATGTGGCCCTCTCTCTCTGGCTAAGCCAACTTGAAAGGTGAAATCACTGCCCTCCCCCCTACGTGGGATCAGACACCCAGGGAAGTGAATCTCCCTGGCAACGTGGAATATGACTCCCGGGGAGGAATATAGACCCGGCATCGTGGGATGGAGAACATCTTCTTGACCAAAAGGGGGATGTGAAAGGAAATGAAATAAGCTTCAGTGGCAGAGAGATTCCAAAACGAGCCGAGAGATCACTCTGGTGGGCACTCTTACGCACACTTTAGACAACCTTTTTTAGGTTCTAAAGAATTGGGGTAGCTGGTGGTGGATACCTGAAACTATCAAACTACAACCCAGAACCCATGAATCTCGAAGACAGTTGTATAAAAATGTAGCTTATGAGGGGTGACAGTGGGATTGGGAAAGCCATAAGGACCAAACTCCACTTTGTCTAGTTTATGGATGGATGTGTAGAAAAGTAGGGGAAGCAAACAAACAGACAAAGGTACCCAGTGTTCTTTTTTACTTCAATTGCTCTTTTTCACTCTAATTATTATTCTTGTTATTTTTGTGTGTGTGCTAATGAAGGTGTCAGGGATTGATTTAGGTGATGAATGTACAACTATGTAATGGTACTGTAAACAATCGAAAGTACAATTTGTTTTGTATGACTGCGTGGTATGTGAACATATCTCAATAAAATGATGATTAAAAAAAAAAAAAAAAAAAAAAAAAAAAAAAAAAAAAAAAAAAAAAAAAAAAAAGAGACAAGGATGTTATACATTGACAAAAGGTTCAATCCAGCAAAAAGATATTAACATTATAAATATATATGCTCCCCACAACAGAACCTCAAAATATATGAAGCAAAAATTGGTGGAAATGAAGGGAGAAATAGACAATTCTACAATAACAGTTGGTGACTTCAATATACCACTTTCAATAATTAATAGAACATCTAAGCAGAAGATCAATAATAAAACAATAAGAACAACCCTATTATCTAATTAGCCCTAATGGATATATACAGAACACTCCACCCAACAACACCAGAACATACATTCTTTCAAGTGCACAAAGAACACTTTCCAGGATAGACCATATATTATACCACAAATTAAATCTTAATAAACTTTAATATATTGAAATCCTTATCTTCTCTGACCACAGTGGAATAAAGCTAGAAATCAATAAAAAAAAGAAAAACTGGAAAATGTAGAAGTATGTGGAAATTAAACAACACACTATTAAGCAATCAAAGGATTAAAGAAGAAATCACAAGGGAAATCAGGAAATATTTTGAGATGAACAAGTGACATGACAGATCAAAACATACGGGATGCAGTGAAGGCAGTGCTTAAAGGGAAATTTATAGCTCTAGATGCCTACATTAAAAAAGAAGAACACAAATCAATAACCTCACTACACACCTAAAAAAATTAGATCAAGAAGTGCAAACTAAACCCAAAGTTAGTAGCGGTAAGGAAATAGCAAAGATTAGAGCAGAGAGAAATGAAATAGAGAATAGAAAAACAATAGAGAGAATCAATAAAATCAGGAGTTGGTTTTTTGAAAAGTTAAATAAAATCAACAAACCTTTAGCCAGTCTGACAAAGGAAAAGACAGAGAGAACACAAATAACTAAAATCAGGAATGAAAATGGGGACACTACCAACCTTACAGAAATAAAAAGAATTTAAGAGGATTTTATGAGCAATTATATGCCAACAAGTTAGAAAATGTAGATGAAATGGATAAACTCCTTAAAATATATACATTACACAATCTGACACAAGAAGAAATAGAAAATCTCAACAGACCTATAACAAGTTAAGAGATTGAATCAGTAATTAAAAACCTCTACAACAAAGAAAAGTCAAGGACTGCATGGTTTCACTGCTGAATTCTACCGATCTTCCCAAGAAGAATGAATACCAATCCCGCTCAGTTTTCCAAAAAATTGAACAGGAGGGAACACTCCCTAACTCATCCTATGAGGACAGCATTACCCTAATATCAAAGCCAGATAATGATACCAGAAAAAAAGAAAATTAGGGACCAATTTCTCTTATGAATATAGATGCAAAAATCCTCAATAAAATACTAGCAAACCTATAAGTATCAGCACTGTATTGAAGGAGAATAGGAATGACGGGGCTGAAAGGGGTTGTTTCAAGGCATGTTTCCAACAGATAAGCACCACAAACATAGATAGGGGCTTGCATAATATACTTCTAAGGTATGACACTGGCACAGAGAGTTGACAACAGAAGGGTATATGGGAAAAATCTATATATTCAATATCAGGGACTATAATTAATAGGAATACCATACTATATTACACAAATACTAGGGACAAATAATTAAGGGCTGATAAGAGTTACCAGATGTTTTGGGTCATGTTCTGGTTTGCTAATGCTGCCATTACACAGAAATGGATTGGCTTTTATAAAGGGGGTTTATTTGGTTACAAAGTTACAGTAAAGTGTCAAGGGTAAGGCATCAACAACAGGGTACCTTCTTTGAAGGATGGCCAATGACATCTGAAAACCTCTGTTAGCTGGTAAGGCATGTGGCTGGCATCTGCTTGCTCCCAGGATGTGTTTCAAAATGGATTTCTCCAAAATGTCAATGTCAGCTTCCAACAGCCATCTTCAAATGTATCTCTCAGCTGCAGCTCTAAAATGTCACTCACAGCTGCTCTGTTTTATGGCTCCAATGATTTAATTAAGACCCACCCTGAATGGGTGGGGCAACACCTCCATGGAAACTATCCAATCAAAGGTCCTGCCCACAGTTGATTGAGTCACATCTCCATGGAAACACTCAATCAATAGGTTCCAACCTAATCAAACACTAATACATCTGCCCCCACAAAACTGCATCAAAGATAATGATATTTAGGAGGACATAATACATCCAAACTGGCACAGGTCGTGAGAATTGTTCAAAATAGGGAGTGATGAGGACTGTAAAACTAAGTGATGACAATGTGAGATATGGATGGATTATCATGGATATAACATATGCTATGTGAACTTAGGATCCCCCTACTTTGTAAGTCAAGCTGTCCATATTGAGGCTTGCTCGGGTGAAACTAATGGCTGTAGAGAGGAGGCTAAGATCACCAGTAATTATGCCTAAGAGATACCTCCAGAGAACCTCTTTTGTTGCTCAAATGTCTAATTCTGCAAATAAATTCACCTCTTTCCTCCTGACGTGGGACAGGACCCCCAAGATGAATAAGCCTTCCTGGCAATGTGGGACACAGATTCTAGAAATGAGCCTAACCTTGGCATCAAGGGATTGAGAATGTCTTTTGACCAAAAGAGGGAAAAGAAAGGCAACAAAGTAAGGTTTTAGTGGCTAAGAGAACTCAAATAGAGTCAGGAGATTGTCCTAGAGATTACTACTATGCAAGCTTCAGCTAGATATGCCAAATGACCACAATATGATAAGCCCGAGTCAACAGTAGTCCCAAAAACCTTAAAGAATACACAGACCCCTATCTGAGACTCTATAAAGGTTTCACTCACTAAGTTTATTTATTTATCAGAAACTTAGATCCTCCAGAGAGCTGCTATGCCAGCTAAAGTCCCCAAACCCAGAAGCAACAGCCTCTTTAAGAACATCAACCAGATGTGTCCCTTTTGCTCATAAGGTTGGCACCCCTTTTCAACATGAACAGGTTAGGGTGGTCACTGCCTAGACATCCCTGAAGATCAGGACAGTGATTGAACTAGAGGAAGGGGGAGCAACAGACAAGATGGAATTTAACAAAGGATGATGAATACTGAATCTTTACATAATTTTCTTTTTCTTAGTTGCTAGCATATTAGAATAGTTAGAAGGAAAGAACTGAAATGGTGGAACTGCAACCCATAGCATCCTTTGAAATTTGTTCTATAGCTACTTGGTAAGTGGTAATTTGAAAGCTATACCTTTTTATACATATGTTGTACTTCACAATAAGGAAATAACTGAAACTATAGTACTATAACTCATAAAAACTTTGGAAATTTCCTATATATCTACTTGTTGAATCATACTTTGAAAGATATTACCTTTTTGTATATATGTTATATTTCATAATAAGGAAATAAATGAAACTGTGAAATTGTAACCTATAATATTCTTTGACATTTGCTCTCTAACTACTTGTTAAATTTCACTTGGAAAGTTGTCACTTTTATGTATAGATGTTATATTTTACAATAAAAAATGGAATAAAAGTAAAGCAAAAAAAAAAAAAAAATATTAGCAAACCAAATCCAACAGTATACTGAAAAGTAGACCACAACCAAGTGGGATTTATTCCAGTAGCATAAGGATGGTGCAACATAAGAAAATCAATCATTGTAATACATCTCATTAACAGAATGAAAGAAAAAACCACATGATCATCTCAATTAACACAGAAAATACATCTGACAAAATCCAACATTCTTTCATGATTAAAACACTCAGAAAACTAGGAATAGAAAGAAACTTTCTCAACATGATAAAAGACATTTATGAAAAACCCACAGCAAATATCATTCTCCATGGTGAAAATCTGAAAGCTTTCCCCCTAAGATGAGGAAGACGACAAGGCTGCCCACTCTCACCACTGTTATTCAACACTGAACAGGAAGTTCTAGCCAGAGCAATCATGCAAGAGAAAGAAACAAAAGGTATCCAGACTGGAAATGAAGAAGTCAAATTACTCCTATTTGCAGAGGACATGACCCTATATGTAGAAAATCCCAAAAAATCCCTAAGAAAGCTACTAGAACTAAAAAATGAATTCATCAAAGCTGCAGGATATGAGACAGACATGCAGAAGTCAGTTGGGTTCCTATACACCTGTAATGAACAATCTGTAAAGGAAATCAAGAAAACAATGCCATTTACAACAGCTTCTCAAAGAATAAAATACTTAGGAATAAATTTAACCACGAAGGTGAAAGATTTTTATACTTGAAACTGCGAAACATTGCTGAAAGAAATTAATGAAGACCTACATAAATGGAAAGTCACCCACGTTCATGGACTGGAAGACTTAATATTGTTAAGATGTCCACACTGTCTAAAGCAATCTATGAACTCACTGCAATCCCTATCAAAATTCCAACAGCTTTTTTTGCAGAGATGGAAAAGCTGATCCTCAAACTCATGTGGCATTGCAAGGGGCCCCACAGAGCTAAAACAATCTTGAAAAAAGAATAAAGTTGGAGGACTCACACATTTCCTGATTTCAAAACTTACTACAAAGCTACAGTAATTAAAAGAGCGTGGTACCAGCATAAAGACAGACACATGGACCAACGGAATAGAATGGAGAGTCCAGATTTCACACCACACATCTCGGATCGGCTGACCTACGACACAGGTGCCAAGTCCATTCAACGAGCCTACCCACCTCTCACCACATACAGACAATTCAAAATGCGTCAAAGACCTAAAAATAAGACCTAACACTATAAAATTCTTACAAGAAAACACATGGAAATATCTTTGGGACCTTGTATTAGGCAACGGATTTTTTAATTTTACACCAAAGCCAGAAAGCAACAATAAAAAAAAATTAGATAAAATGGACTTCATCAAAATTAAAAAGTTTGTGAAAAGGACATTATCAAGAAAGTGAAAATACAACCCACAGAATAGGAGAAAATATTTTGAAACCATATTATTTGATAAGGGTTTAATATCTAGAATATTACAACTCGGCAACAAAAAGACAAACAGCTCAATTTTTAAAATGGGCCAGGGAAGTAAATATACATTTCTCCAAAGAAGATATTCAAATGGCCAAGAAATATATGAAAATATGCTTACCATCATTAGCCACTAGAGAAACGCAAATTAAAACTACAGTGAGAGGCCACTTGACACCCACTGGGATGGCTACTATTAAAAAACTGGAAGGTAAGCGTAGGCGAGGATGAGGAGAAATAGGAACCCCTGTCCACTGTGGGTGGAATATAAAATGTTGCAACCACTGTAGAAGACAGTTTGGTGGTTCCTCAAAAAGTTAAACATAGAACTACCATGTAACTGGGCAATTCCACTCCCATGTACCCCAAAGACTCCAAAGCAGGAACTCAGATATCTGCACACCAGTCCTCACTGCAACGTTATTCAATAGTCAAAAGGTGAAGCAACCCCAGTGTCCGTCAAACAAAACGTGGTCGATCCGTTCAATGGAACATTCAGTTGTAGAAAGTGCTGGTACATGATATATGGTGGATGAACCCTGATAATTTTGTGTTGTGTAAAATAAGCCAGACACAAAAGGACAAATATCATATGGTTTCTCATATATGAAATACTTAGAATAAGCAAATTCATAAGAGACAGAAAGCAGAGCAGTGATTACCGGGGGTAAAGGGATGGGGGAAGTGGGGAGTATCCACTTAATTGGGTCAGGTTTTTATTCTGGGGTGATAAAAATATTGTGGAACTAGATAGACTGAAAGTTACACAGTATTGTTAATATACTTAATGTCAAAAAAACTGTCCACTTAAAATGGTTAAAATGATTAGTATGTCATGTATATTATACCAAAAAAATTAATAAAACAAAGAGCACAGTATTATACTGAATCATTCTATTTTTACAAAAGGAAATATATGTATGCTGTAAAGATGATTTAGAAGAGTTTACATACAGGATAGTTTTTATATTTTATATAGTAAAACATTTCATATATTTTATAGTATTTTTAAAATTCTTTAGTTATTTTTAAAATTTTTCCTGTAACTAAATGAGTATTGCTTTTTTAATAGAAGGGTGTTTCTAAAGACTAGAAATTATCATGTTCCCTTTTTTGTAAAATTGTATAAGATTATACACCCCAAAAAGAGATGAATGATGCATACCAAAATATTAGCATGGGTGTGACAAGAAATACATTCTCTTTGCTCATCTGCATTTTCTAAAATTCTACCACGAACACATTAGTTTTTCTCTTAAAACAAACAAAAAGACATTAAAACATACACACAACTTCTTCGTAACTCTAAAACTCTGGTAGAGGGGCTGTGTAGTTCCCGGAAGCTCGAGAGACGGTGCGGGTCCCGTGGACGGGGTTCCAGTGGGCACTGTCTGGCCAGCCCCCCAAGAGGCATCTCCTGGAGGAAGGAGAGGCTGGGACTCTCCCATGCGCAACCAAGGATGGTGACTGAGTCGCTGGACAGTGCCACCTCCAGTGGCAAGGCTGGGACAGAGACCCAGGAAGGAAAGGCAGGGGCCTGGTCTCCAGGGCTGGGCTAAATCCTGGGGGGAACCCCAGGTAGACAGGATCTTTCTGAAGGGCTCCAGTCAGAAAGGCCAGTGCTGTATCATCTTTCTGATGTTAGTCCATCTCAGCAACTTCAGATAAAGCCGACACCAAATCAAGAAGCTTTAACGAAGTCCTTTATCACTTTCATACTCTGAAACAAGGGCTCTGATCCCTGCAAAAAACAGTCCACGCCTCCAGCGACGCCCCATGGGAGAGGCTTCCATGGCTGGACACTGCCCAAGAAGCCCACCGTTTGCCAGCAGAGAGGCATCACAGGAGAGCCACCCAGCAAGAATCCACGGGGCAGCTCCCTCAGCGACCCGGCCCTCCTCCATCCACTGTAATCTAAAGAGTGCATCAAGGACAGGACTTGTTTCTTATAAATATCCAAGTGTAGATGCAATGAAGAAAGTCAGGTCCACGTAGGGTGGTAATGGGGGGAAATTATCCCCTTTGTTTTCATTTTCACGCACTGTCTTTGGGTACACACTCAGAAATTAGGATGCCTCTCTCCAGCATTCTCCAGGGAGAGTCCCTTCTGGAAATAAGTGACCGCACAGGTTCTGCCTGCAAGGACAGCTGTCATCGGGATCCCTGGAGTTAGGGCACCTGTGCTACGCTGCCTCTCTCACAAAACTCATCCTCACCTAGGCAGGCTGGTTTTGAAATAGTAAACAAATTACCATTCTCCACCCATAAGTTAACAACTGAAATACAATTATTGACTTCAGTCGGAATTTTCTGTCTTTCTAGAGATTCTCTCAATACAGGGTCACTGAGACTTTATAAATGTCTGCTGTTGATCAGAAAATGTAAACAATAATGATAAATACATCACTGAATCTTTTTGAACCCGTGTACACATCAAATATCATACAGCCAGTGGCCTGTTAACTGGTACAATCATTTGTGGATAACAGAATCTCAGAAAAAATGGAGTACTCATTTCAAATCCTCAAAATTTACTCTAATCATGACATTCTCCTACTCAAAAACTTGTGAAGGTTCACTACTCACTTCGAACCGAGTCCACGCTTGTTGGCATCTGACGGGCCGTGGTCTCTGCCCAGCCCCGTCCCCGACACTTCCTGCCGCACGCCCAGTCCCCTCTAAGCTGCAGCCACAGCCACAGCCCCCTCCGGGTGAACAGCGCCTGTGCTCTCCTTCTCTCACCCTCGGCACTCCCACACGACCCCTACCTTGCCACACCGCAGCACCCCAGCTCTCCTTAAGCTCAAAACGTTGTTTAACTTGACCCAGCAATCCCACTTCTAGGTAGGTACCCAAAGAGAGAAAACAGGGTCCAAAACAGGTATCTGTACACGAATGTTTATAGCAGCACTATTCACAAGAGCCAAAAGCTAGAAACAACCCAAGTGCCCATCAGCAAATGAACAGGTAAACAAAACGTGGCATCTACACACAAGGGAGTATTATTCAGCCATAAGAAAAAACGAAGTTATGAGATGTGCCGCAACATGGAAGAACCTTGAAAACATGATGCTCACTGAAATAAGCCAGACACGCAAGGACAAAAATGGTAGGATATCACCTATAAAAGCCGACTATGAATGGTGGATTCTCAGATACCATGCTGATTAGAGGGTACAGGGGAGGAGGATGGGGGTTGAGGGGAAAGGGAGGGGGTGTGTGTGTTATTAAAAAAGAGGCTATGTTACCCCACCAAAAAATGTTACTTATCCTATAAAACTCCTGCTCAAACATCAGCTCTTTGCAAGGCCTTCCCCGACCCTTTCAGCCAAGGGTCAGCAACTTCCACTGTCAAGGGCCAGACAGTAATTACTTTATGCTTTGCCAACCACATATGGTTTCTGTCACATGGTCTTTGTTGTTTATTTTTATAGCCCTTTTAAAAAAATGTAAAAATCATTCTGAGACATGTAGTTTGGCGACCCTTTTGTTAAATACCGCTATCCCCAGGCTCAGCTGACACCTCGGCCTTCGCTTGCTTCCACCTGTCACCACACCTATGAGTGCTTCTGCCTGACAGTGCACACCCTTTGCTCTCCCAGCACACACTAGCTCTTCTCTGAAGGAGGGAAAATCATTTCCTACCCCCCCCATCACCTAGCATATGACAATAATACATACTAAGTGCTGTGTCCAGGAATCTTTCACACTGATCCCTTTAAAGCAGAGTTCACTGAATTCTAAATTGCTTATTTCAGCATTTTCCAAGATGAGTACCAAAAACTTGTTTTTGGTAGAACAGATTTCTAATGAGCTTCTTGACCCACAGAGATAAGTCTGGAGTTAGACTGGGTAGACTTTCTTAGTTCACTTTCAGTTAGATGAACTCCCAAACCAAACTGAGGTTTCCCTTCAACTATCACAGGGCCCACCACTCCTGGGTTCCTGGCCACACGAATCTTTAAAATTCTCTGCTGGGGCCCCCTGAAGACCTGGGGGAAAATGCAGAAGTGTTGGACTCCCTCACCTGGACTGATGCTGATGTTGTCACAGACATTGAGGACTGGTGGTCTGATGTGCTGAGCCCTCTATCATGGGCCTTGCCCTTATGAAGCTCGTTACTGCAAGGGAGAGGCTAAACTTGCATGTAATTGTGCCTGACAGTCTCCCTAAGTGCCTCTCTCTCTAGCTAAGCCACCTCAGCAGGTGAACTCACTGCCCTCCCCCTATGTGGGACCTGACTCCCAGGGGTATAAATCTCCCTGGCAACACAGGATATGACTCCCGAGGATGAATCTGGACCTGGCCTCGTGGGATTGAGAACACCTTCTTGACCAAAAGGGGGATGCAAAATGAAATAAAATAAAGTGTCAGTGGCTGAGAGATTTCAAATGGAGTCGAGAGGTCGCTCTGGTGCACATTCTTACGCACTATACAGATAACATTTTTTAGTTTTAATGTATTGGAATAGCTAGAAGTAAATACCCGAAACTATCAAACTCCAACCCAGTAGTCTGGACTCTTGAAGATGACTGTATACCCATGTAGCTTACAAGGAGTGACAGTGTGATTGTGAAAACCTTGTGGATCTTACTCCCTTTATCCAATGTATGGATGGATGAGAAGAAAAACGGGGACAAAAACTAAATGAAAAATAGGGTGGGATGGGGGGGATGATTTGGGTGTTCTTTTTTACTTTCGTTTTTTATTCTGATTCTGATTCTTTCTGATGAAAGGAAAATGTTCAAAAATAGATTAGGGTGATGAATGCACGACTATGTGATGATACTGTGAACAGCTGACTGTACACCATGGATGATTGCATGGTATGTGAATATATTTCAATAAAACTGGATTTAATTAAAAAAAAAAAAAAAAAGAAAGAAAGAGAGAGAGAAGCTTATAGAGAAAAAGCCCCAGAGAAGCTAAGAGAGGACCCACAGAATCTCAGAGAGGAAGCCACTGGAACCAGAAGCTGAAAGCAACGAAACCCGGGAGTAAAGAACCAGCAGACGCCAGCCAGCCATGTGCCTTCCCATGTGACAGACGTGTCCCAGATGCCAGCAGCCTTTCTTCAGAGTCCAGGTATCATCTTGTTGATGCCTTGAGTTGGACATTTGCATGGCCTTAGAACTGTAAATTTGTAAGCTAATAAATCTCCATTATAAGAGCCAACCCATTTCTGGTATATTGTATTCCAGCAGCATTAGCAAACCAAAACAACAGGTAAAAAGAGATCACCACTCTGTTAAACCATGACACTAATACCTGTACATGTCCATTTCCAACAATCTTTACTAAAGAATCTAAATTAGTTAAAAAAAAAAAAAATTCTCTGCTTAAAAGCCTAGAAATAATCCTCACTTGGTGTACATTGTTTCAGGAGATATGCAAGCTTAAAAACTAAAAAGTCAACCATATTGACTAGCTTAAACCAAGACGAGAACCCAGATTTAGACTCACTGGACATATTTTTCCCTCGTGAAGAAAATGCACCTGGGGTATTTCCGGGTCGCTCCTCCTTGTAAAGGGATCTACCTCTAGGATCTACCTGCTAGTCCAATTCGGAAGTTCCATCATGTCACCAACCAACCACCTTAAACAACTTCTCTCAGAGGCCGCCTCGGAATCCCTCTAACTCCTGGCTACCACTATCCTTTCATATTCGATTTCCATTTGGAAAATTAAGAACACTCCAGCATCAGCCCAGGGCAAATAAGGGACAGAGCCAAAGGGGTCCTTCGTGCCTTGTTCCCATAACCTGCTCATCCTAAACACAAAGCCAAATAAATACAGTCTTAATTCTGAACACCTTGAACCATGCATTTTTTCATATCTAACCAAATGAAATGGCATTTATTTTAGATGTGTCTAAAGGAATAGTAAAGCATATAAATCCACTGCAGGCTGGAGTAATTATGCCAGCACCTGGGGCTGGCTTTCCATTTCCTTTTGTGTAATATGAAAGACTGACTAACTCACCATGCTTTACTTCCAAAAGCTTCCTAACAAAACCACTAGTCCTGCACTTTGTGGAAACAGGGTGGAATGCAACCTGCTGTGGGGATCAGAGACCTCCTCAGGAGACGAGGTCACTCCCTCACCCCCACTAGCTCGGTTCTTTTAATACTCCAAAAGGTGTGGGGAAATAACTGACAGAAAATCCCCTACACCAAAGTCCCAACTCTGCAGGGAGGGCGGGTCCCGTGAGCGACGGCTCTCTGAAGATGCCCAGTGAAGTCAGACGAGCACAGCAAGAGGAACGGAGTGGGGACCGGGGAGCGCAGGAAGCAGGTGGGGGACAGGCGCTCGGAGGCCTGGGACAGCGCAAGCCCGGCAAGGCGAGGCTCGATTCTGGACTGATGCCACAGGGAGGTCAGCATGTCTGGAGCTCGGCCAGGAAGGGAGGGCGCAAGGCGCAGGAGGGCGGCCTTGTGTTCAGTGCAGTGGGAAGCCATCAAAGGGTTTTCAGTGACGGCGGGAGGCCACCTGCGTTTTCAAAAGAGCTCTCTGGCAGCTGGGAAGGGCCTGGAGTGGCACAGGTGAGCGGAGAGGCCAGTCAAGGGCCACTGGCCCAGCAAGCGCCCTGGGCTGGGACCAGGGAGCTGGAGAGGGCAGGGGGCAGGGCTGAGCGCCTGGATTGAGTGGGAGGGGCTTGAGCACATGGATGGGGCAGCGGGCAGAAAGGAGCTCTGTGTGGACAGGTGAGGTGATGTCCAGGTGGAAACACCAGGTAGCCCCTTCCAGCCCCTCCCTCGTGCCCTGGCCACTCCCTCTGGGCTCTGGGCCAAAGTGCCCCCTTCCCCACAGGGCAAGTGCTCGTGGGCAGCTCCTCCAGAGCAGCTGTGACAAGCCCTGCCCCCAGCCCACCCCACCAGCCCACCGCACCGAGTGCCGGCCCCTCTGAGCACCTGGACCCACGCTGTCCTCCCGGTCTGTCCCCAGCCTGCCGGGACACAGGCTTTGGGGCACGGGCTGCCTCATTGGCTCCTGCTTTGTCCCTGGCACTCAGAAGGGTGCCTGGCACAGACGAGGGCTCAGCAATGGTTCAAATAAATACATGGGCCTAGAGCTGAAGCTCAAAGAGAGGTATGGGTTAAAAATTTTAATTTGGGGAACTTGGGAACCACAGCTGGAAAATTATTTTATTTTTCTGATGGCACCTATTCAAAAATTCCCATCCTGTTGAACAAAGTTTCGATGTAAATTCTGGTATCTTAGGAAGGGTTTATCCAGACCGCTAGCTGGACATCTGTGCACCTGTCCCAGGCACTTCAACCTCCAGTTCCCTAACTTTAACAGGCACACCTAGCAGAACCTATGCTAAAAATATTTTTCAAAAACCCTAACATCTCATTTAATGACTAAAGGCTGAGTTTCTGTGGAAAGCACCTTATAAAAACATTAAATCTTAACAGTCATATATTCACCACAGCTCAGGAAAGCAGAGTGATCTTTGAACAACTTCTAGCCCAGGTTTCTTGGCCAAGGTCCTCGTGAGGTCTGGGCTGGGTCGTTTGCCGGGCGTTCTCTGCGCCGCAGGGGCTTCTCAGCATCCCCAGCCCCTGCTCCCCAGACGCCGGCCACACCCCTCTCAAGTCACAACAACCGAGAGTGTCTGCAGGCATTGCCTGAGGGCCCCTGGGGAAAAGCCCCTCCCCGCCCACTAGGAACCACTGCTCTAGACCAAAGGGGCCCCACCACACTCTTAACCAAGGATTTGGGGATCAGATTCAGTTAAGTTTGAAAAGCACACTTAAAAACAATTGGTCCAAATAACATCCTCTAGGGAAAATGAAAGCAAAACAGGAGCTTACACACACAGGTACAAAACCCTCCTGGTGAGGTTTTGAACCGTGATATCAAGAAATGCTGACACTTCCTCGGCCGAGTCCGGCTAGAGCTGCCCTGCCCCCTGGAGGGGGGCACACTGCCAAGCTCCCCATCTCCACAGGGCGCAGCTCCTCCGAGTAAAATGCCTGGGGGCACGGCCCTTGGGGGCACACTGGAAGGCGGCCCTGCGGGAGACGCCAGGCCTGGAAGCAGGTGGGAACGCGGTGGCGCTCCGGTGGGGGTGACCGAGGGGGCTGCCGGGCTGTTCGGCTCCAGCTCACCTTCCCACCCTCCGGGCATCAGGACGCAGTGCCAATGGGCACTTGGGCAGCACTGGCTTCAGCCCCAGCAGTGTCCCCCAGGGGGGCTCGTCTCCATCTGGTGGCCCCCAAAAGCCCTGGGCCAGAAGCTGAGGCTGCCCCCGTCAAAGGACAGTGTCCCTGACCAGCCACAGCTCCACGTGCACCACTCTACAGAAAGTGGACTCCTCCTCACTTTAAATCACAAGTCACATTCGCAGGATCACATTCCCACATCAGTCCACCAGAGTTTTTGAAGTTTCAACTTTTTCCTCCCATCTCAGAAAAGCCTTCACACACAAAAGGAGCATTCCCATGAGTCTCTTATCTTCCAAATTCCACCAGGTCTGAAGGTGGTGGTGTCCGGAACGGAACTTCTGATAATGGGATAAAAAAACAGTCACCGGTTATCTGAATTATCTAAACCAAAGGGCACCAAAGATACATGTAGAGCATATACTCCCTTAAGAGTTAAAAGGAAAGAAAACTGAAGACAAGTAATTAAGGGATCAAAGATGTACCAATGCCAACACAGATTCTTCTTTGCCTGAGGAAGGCCTTTCCTTGTGCTTCTCAAAGCAGGGGGGCATGTCAGGGAGCCACAGGGAGATTTTTAGAGGTTTGCAATATAAAACACACATGCATACATAAAACACATGTCACATCATAGCAGAATGCAAAATTCCTATACATTTTTGATCAGAGAGCTCACAAAACCTTGTGTTATGTAAGCACAGGTCACTTCAGGGTGCTGTGCCCCCAGCCCCCCCCGGAAGGGCACCAGCCACAGCCCGCTCCCCTCTGTCGCTAGGGGCAGCTCGGACGGAGGGCTAGGACCTTCTGGTCACTGTCGTCTACTGCTGCAGACCCAAAAAGGGCCCATGGCTTTCCCAGGTTGAGGTCAGTCGTGGGGCAAAGGAATCCTGAAGAACACACCCCAGAAAACCCAAGACTCCAAATCTCCACAGAGAAAAATCAGCAAAACAGGAAAAAAAACAAAACAAAAAAAGCCCTAACTAAACACTCTATTTCTCTGAATTCTTCCTATTTTTAGCCAACTTCTCAGGGTCACCCCCTCAAAACAAGCATCCTATCTGAGTACGTTTCCATGGTACACACAGTAGTCATGAGCTGCCAGGGAGGGAAGGGGCAGAGGCTGTGGGAGTCAGAGGCCCCAGAGCTGCCTGCTGCAGGGCACGCTGCAACCAGCTCCCGAGCTCCAACCGCAGCATGAACGCACTACATCTGGCCCCAAATAAGAGGCTCAACCTCCACCACCGTCCTAGTAACAAAATGCTGCCAACCTGCAGTAGGCACCCGCCAGGAGCTCACTGGTTCCATCTGCACACCTCCCGGCGGCAGGTACTAGGGGAGCCCTGAGCCCAGGTTAATCAGACCAGGCAGCCGGACTCCAGCGTCCACACCTTCCCGCCACACCACACTCCTGCACAGAGGGCACCTGGGCGCAAAGGCAACAAGAGGCCGAGCGCTGAGCTCCCTCGATTCCGTGATTACACACCACCGGGTCCTTCGTGCCCAAGGAGAATCCACCTCCTCTCCAAAGAGCCCGCAGGTGGCCAAACCAAGGGCCAGCCGTCAAGCACAAGCCGCCTGCTAACACAATTAAGCTCTGGGCATGAAATCTCACTAAATGGTTTCTTTAAAAAAACAAAAAAAAGAACCTTCTACATGTTTGTTTTCTCTTTCTAGAGCTAGTTTCTAGGCCCCTTGCCAGATGGGGCCAAGCTGGACGCACAGTTTACTCTCCCCGACACCCAGCCCAGGGACATGCAGAGTAGACAATGGACACCCATTTGCAGATGCAGCTTACTTCTGATTTATAGAAAACACTGAATTATCTGAAGAAGTAAGTCTGCTTACCAAAAATAAAGGTGCTGGGAAAACAAAGTAAAATACGCAAATGGAGGAATTACAAAAGCATTAGCCCCTGCCAGGAGCTCTGCATATATTATTCGTGGAGTCTGTATTTGCAAATTTACCTACTCACTAAAATTTACTTGTAACCCTGAAATCAATACTTGCAGCACATTCAGTCAGTCGGACATGAGCAGAGGCTGGAAAATTTGAATGAGTGACATGCACGTTCTCAGCTGACGTCAAGCAAGGTGACAGCCTTCTCGATTAAGCTCTCATTCGGGAAGGAAGTGTCCTTTTGGTGGTATATTTAACTCCACATTTCCCCATTTTCATGCTTCTGTTGTGATTCTGCAGTCCAACGGCTCCCAAGTGCATCGCTAAGGCGCTGTCCCTAAGCAAGAGAAGGTGACGACGCTGTACGGAGAAAACACGTGTGCCGGAGAAACTTCATTCAGGCACAAGTTACAGCGCTGGTGGCCGTGAATTCAAGGTTAACAAGTCAACAAGGTATGTTAATAAGTGACTTTAAACAGAGAAACACAGAAAACAAGGCGAGGTAGTCATCAGTGGATGAAAATGTGGTGGCCCGAGGCTCGCAGGAACCGAATGCTGTGGTCCCCCAGGGGCCCTGGTTCCGCGATCACCAATTCAGGGTTAGTGGCGACTTCACAGAACCTAACACCACCGCACAGAGCAAGGACAGCCTGTCTGTCTACAGACAGACAGATACTACACACACACAGACTCCTCATAACCACCTGTAAGCGGGGTGCCCACAGCTCCACAGTCCCTCACCCCAAACCAAGGCCAGATGCGTTTCAGAGGTGAGGATATTGGCTGTTTTAGAAAAGAACTATTTTGCATCCACACTGTGCGTTACGTAACATCCCCAAGAAAGTCCGGGACAGCACCACTAACACAAGCACTAATTAACAGTCACCATGTAACACAGGAATAGTCACACCAGGGGGGAACAGAGACCATGAGGAGCCCCCAGCAGTCCGTTCAGGTTTTGGCACCAAACCTTTAAAACCCACTCGGCGGTTCTGGGTTTCAGAACTGTGGCGAGGAAGCGGGCTTGCTCACTGTCCTGGCTTTACACACAGGAGCCTGAGGCTGCAGGAGGTTCAGTAACTTGCTCAAGTCCACGCGAGCTGCAAAGGGGAGAGCCGGGGTTCCAGCCTCCCTCCCTGACTCAAAGCTGCCCGCAAACGCAGGAGGGGCTGACGACACATCAGCAGGTGGGCCCGTGAGCCGGCGCTTCCAGAGCCTTCCAGGTGATGCGGATAGACCAGGACCCACACTTGGAAGGAGAAAGGGGTGTACTCCTTCCACTAAACCAGAGGTCCATCAGCATCACCTCGGGAGCCCTTTGGAAATATCCAATAAATCTGAACTTCTGAGGTCTTAACGGATTGCAGTGGTCCGAGGATTCTATCATGCAGCCAGGATTCAGGATCACCAACAGTGACCACCCATTAAGAGACAGAAACCGCGGGTAAAGCAGGACCCAAGGAGGCAGGCTCCCGCCCACTTCCACTGGAAGCTCCACTTCCAGCTACCACACCCCCGCACAGGAGTCTGGGAGGACCCAGTAATGACCAGGACACTTCATTCAACTCCTCAGGGATGGGACAGCCCACATCCTCCTAAGCTCTGTGAATCATACACACTTTTTTTCCTCCTTGAAACCAACAAAATCCTAGAGATACCACACCAAAGGCCAAGTCCTACTGAGCAGCCACACACAGGGTGGGACCAGGACTATTACGGTATCCCAGCAGCCGAAAGAAACAAATATGCAGGAGAGGACTGTGAGGAAAAGAATTCTAAAGCTTAGGTTGTGGCTGTACTATGGGTATGAATTGATGAATTTAGTGGAATCCACACACAACTCAAATTGCAGGTTTTCACATCACGCCTCAGGTCTGGAAGGGACCCCGGTGGTCTTCTGTCCCGCTCCTCTCTGAAGCCACTCTCACAGATGCAGCCAGTCACCCGGAGGGACCCAGGGAGGCCTGCCACAGCTGGACGGGGGGAACCCTCCTTCGCTAGTCTGCCCCTAAAGCCACCCCACACTCTCAATGCCATGTCCAATATCCCGAGTCGGCCTTCGTCTCCCACAGCAGCCCAGCCGTGGGTCATTTCTGATCTGACCTCCCTCATGTCAGCTCCCTGGGGAGGCTCCGCAGATAAAATTCCTCACAGAAAATGAGCAAGAATCCTGTCCCAACCCGAGTATTAGCTAGCCCGTAACTTACACCCTTTTATTTGTGTTCTCCTCCTCTTTTACAAAGTTTACTGTTCCAGATGGAAACCAGCAGTCTGAGTTTCCTGAGCACACACAGAGCGCCTTTCTTAGCGTTCATTCCCAGCACCTAGCAGCCTGACAGCATTCACTAAGTGCTTTACAAAAGCTGCTCAAGTCAAGTCTCTGGTCAGTGTCTGTTTAAATGTTGTTCCTTTAGCCTTAAACATCATTTTTCATTTTTATGGTGCATTAATTTTTTAAAGCAGCTTTATTGAGATATAGTCACATACCATACAATCTATCCAACGTGTACAACCAACGGCTTTTAATATAATCACAGCTTTGTGCATTCATCACCACAATCAATTTTAGAACACTTTCATTACTCCAAAAGGAAAAAACCCATACCCCTTAGAGGTCACTTCTCAATCCCTCTATCCTTCCCCAGCCCTACATAACCACTAATCTACTTTGTCTCTATAGGTTTATTTATATTTACATTCTATACAAATGGAAACATACAACAGCCTGTGTTGGTTTAAATGTTGTTCCTTTAGCCTTAAATGTCATTTTTCATTTTTAAGGAACATTAATTTTAAAAGTTCATTATTTTATTTTACTTTCACAACAACCATGACACTATTATCCCCATCTATCATGCAAGGAGATGAGGGTTCAAAGAGGGCAAGTGACTAGCCCAAGGTCACCCAGCCGAGGCCAGGCGGCTGCCCGCCCTCCTGCCGACCCCGCTCCCTGCAGGGCTTCTGCGGCCAGAGGCCACTCACCCCAGCCCTCACTCTCCTTCTCCTCCGACCCCTGGCTTGCCACCCCACACAATTATACAGCTTAGGGATGTTTACGTTGGTCGTGTGACACTTAGAAGCACAGTGTCAAACCTTTAAGATCCATTATCTATCGCCTTCCAGACTGGAGCCTTTGGAGAAGATGCCACGCAGAGTTTTTTCAGGTTAAACTATATCTTAACTATTTCACTCCAAGAATAAGTGGCTAAATATGAAACAGCTCCCAAGAACCCTAAAACAAAATAAAACGCAAAGGGCAACTATCTTAATTCCCCATCTTGTAACCCCAAGGACACAGGAGACAGGCTACGGCAAGCCACCTCACCTCGACCCCCACCCCACCCCCGGCCCAGGTGCTGCTGCCTCCCACCCACTCCCTGCCCCCAGCCCTCCAGGCTCACCACCCTCACTCGGCCCCTAAGCTGGCACCCCCAGGCCAACGTCACCATGTTCTGGTACAGCGAATTCTGAGGGTAACAGGGAATGAGGAAGGTTTAAGAGTACAGAAAGAGTCCCCAAAGACTTATGGATCTTCCTGAGCCCAATTATTTTCTCCCTTATGATACGCCAAAGGCTAGCACAACTTTTGGAATTCAAAACAAACGACAGAACTTCAAAAAGGCACCACTACTCAAAATATATCATCCTACTGTTGCAAGAGACCTCAGATCCCCTAGACCCAAGGTTCCTGACCTCAGGAACCTGGGAGGGGCTCCAGGAGCTCCCAGGATGCCCTGAAATTCCATTCACACGTCACCTTCAGGAGCATGAACCACCTGAGGCAGCCTGCTGTCCTCGTGCTTACCTACTCTGGACAAAGGCTCAGTGCCCAGGAGTGACAGGTCATTGGGCACAAAGGCAGAGGACGCCTGGGAACCACGGGCTTGGACAGCGAACGCCTCGACTGGCTTCGGCAGGAGACGGTTGGGGCCAAAGCGCTGGAGCAGGTCCTCGTGCAGGTGCCCGGAGAGGCAGCATTGCCTCTCGCCTTCCCCACCTGCTTAATCCCAGCACCTCATGGCACCACTACAGCCAAAGATGCAGCTTTCTTGTTTCATTATTTAAACCCCCTCCCCATTCTCCCATGACCTCATCACATTTCCTCCGCCTCAAAGATTGTTGCAACAATCAGCTGCACCAGGCTCAGAAGCAGAGTTTACAGAAAAGATGTCCCCGTTGGAGCTAATGCCTGCACACCTCTGGACACGCTGTCAAACTATTCCACGTGTTCACACATAAACAGCCACAACTTTGACCTAATAAGTCTCCAGGGGATTTACCAGAATCATTTAGGGTGAAGAAAAGGAAATTTAGGACATGCAGGCTTGCTAAAGCTTTCTCAATGTAGTGGGGTTTTGTTTTTTTTTTTTTAAGAACAGAAGGAAATATAAATTTATGAAATATAAACTTCATGGGCCCAAGGTTGTACTCCTGACAAACAGGTGATTAAGGACACCTGCTGATGAAGCAAATAAAACATACATTTTACACAAGGAGATTACCTTTTGTGAATAGATGTATTCCAAAAGATTATTTATGAATTTGAGGTTCAGAACTCAGAATGTACTTTCTCACAGAAAATGGGCAACACATTTAACAGCTGAGGTTTCCATTTTAGCCCACAATAGCCTATCTTGGAAAATGCACCCGGCATATACTGCTGAAGACTATGGAATCCACCAGCACACAAGCAGCGTACTACAGACAGCCACAGATTCGCTGACACGCAGCCCACGGAGCTGGGGTGAGGGGTGGCTTCAACCCTGGAAGGGCTTCTTGACTACTGTGACCAAGAGAACATGAAGCAACACAAGGCCAGTTTCCAAGCACCCACTCCCTCCCTCGGAGCGCTCCCTCTAGAAGCCCCGCCTTCCAGCCATGCACATACCTGAGCACACCTGTCTCAGACCCTGCGGCCGCCAGACAAGTGACTGAGGGAGCCTGGTCAAGGCCACACGGAGCAGCAGAATCGCCTGGCCAGGCCCACCTGGCCGACACACAGACCCGAGAGATCTAACAGCTGACTGCTGTTTGAAGTCGCTGACTTCTCGGGTGGCTTGTTACTCCACAATCGTTATCTGCTACAACCTGTGGCTGTTTCAGCAGATGTCAGGAACACATCTCCCTCTTGCCTGCCATCAGGAATAGAGCCCCTCCCTCACCCCCACTGGCTGGCACGGGGCTGGGGGGGGGCGGGCTGTGCCGTGGAGCTAGCACTACATGTTCCAAAAGGAAGTAACTCACTAACATAACAGGTAAAGGAAGGACCAGGATTCAAATCAGGTCTGACTTCAACATCCACACTCCTACCACACATAAATTTGTTTCATTTTTACTGCCCACATACCTTAGGCCAGACAGTGGAGATACAAAGGAAGACGCCGCCCTGCCCTCAAAAGGCTCGTCGTCTCGACACGGAGCTCCATCCGAGATGTCCCGAGCACCCTCGGCCTGGAGGACCAGAGAAGGCTCTGGAGTAGGGGCCCTCGCTACCCCAGGCCTCGGCCTCCATCCTGAAAGGGCCAACTGGTCTAAGTAAGAAGAAACCTACTTCCCATCACCCCAGGAACCTGACTGTGGGGCCCTGGGGTCCGGCCCTGCTCAGGGCAGGTACAGACGGGCAGGAAACAGGACCTGCACCCCAGTCCAGCCACCGCCTTCCCAGTTCCACACTCAGAAACTTCACGGAGGCCCAACCAGAAGAGCCACATAGAGCATCTTCCAAAACAGCCAACAACATCATTTCCCTGATAACTGTGGAGCGGGATTCTTTCCTTTTAATTTACATTCCCATAAGCAATCTGTAATTATAATTAAATTCAAAGATGAACGGGTGGAATCTCGGCTGTGCAGGGCTGTAGCCATCAGGCTCTTTACAGTGACCAGGCCTCAGGGGCTTGTTCCCACTAACAAGCTCATGTTCATAGGCTCCGAAAAGATATGATGACTAAATACTATCATTATTACTAGACCACTGGTGCAAATGTAACTTAAGAGAGAGAAAGGGGAAAGAAAACATATTAGTAAATCAGGTCAGGGACTGCTGCTCGGCGAGATGCAGGCAACGTCTTCACCACAGGGTAAGTCCATCTTAACTGAGTTTGTTAATGAGACTGAATGCAGCGTTGCTGCTATAAGAAAATAACTCAAAACAGAGTAGGAATAGAGTCCCAACTGGAAAAACAAGTCAATACAGTCAAAACAGATGTTGGATGAAAGGGAAAGACTGCGTGAAAAACTTAAGCTAGAAAAACATGCACTTTTTTAAAAAGCACTGCGAAGGAACAGAACTAAGAAGTCTAGAATCTGCACACAATCCAAAATTAAGACTAATTCAGCTTAAACTGAACTGCAGAGCACAGTGACGGAAACAGCCTGTTGCTACGTTTCCCTCATCTGTAAAACGGGGAAAATCCCTACCTCAAAAGCTAGGCTGGCACGAAGGCGGCACCCCAGGGTGGCCAGTTCCCTCTCCTGCACCCTATCCCCTGAACGACAGCCACGGGGGGCGGGGGGGCTCTTTGCCTTGTGTGCTCTCAGATGTCGACTCTCCACCTGCCCACCCCATCTGCTGGCTCACTTGTGTTCATCCTTCAAGAGTCACCTCCTCCAGGAAACCTGCCCTGATTGCACGCGCTCCCCCCACACTCCCTCAGCGACGTGTTCTACCATCCTGGCACCTGCCACACTGTGCCGTAATCATTCGCCCGGTTTATCTATCATACAGATGCTCCCTGGGGACAGTGACCATTTCGAGTCATGTGACATTCTAGCTTTAGTGAGTAGCATAGCTCCTGGCACATGCTAAGTTCTCAAAAAGTGTTTGTTGAGTGAATAAACCTTCAATTATCCCTAGTTGGAATTAGAAGTCAAGCAGCTTTTCTGGGGCAAATCCTAGCAACACAAAGTATGCAGGGAAAAAAAAAACTCCACTCTGGGAGAACAGTCCTTGCCTTGACATGACCTGACCTGAGAGCGAGCTCCCCAAGCATCCTGGGCCTCAGCTGCTCTCCACATTGCCACGCTTCCCGAGCTGGGGCACGGGGAGCCTCGGGGCAGATAGTGGGATCCAGGGACCCCCTGGGGACCCCAGAGGAGCCAAAATAAGCACACCTTTTGGAGAATCACTGTACTTAAAAATCGGGGGGAACAAAGTATGTGTATATGAAAACCATCAGATGTATTACTGAGTAGAATGCACAATTCACATTAAATTTTAATATAAATACTGGGCTTGCCCCCAGCCTCCCATTAAGGGGAACAATTTACGCTACACTTGCAATGAAGGCACACCATGTCCTTTCTCACGCAGAAAAGACTTCTGAAACCTCAGCACTTACTTTACCTTATAATAAAGTTTCAAACAGCAGGTTAGGTTAATCCAAAAAGCAGAGAACAATTTCTAGCACAAAGTTGTGACTTCTGGAAATTACTAGACAAGGTTCAAGAGAACAAATTTCCCTATTCTCTCCTTTCAAGTCATTAAAAGCACCCAGAAAGTTGCACTGACAAGTCTCCCATCATACACCCCCCACAACTCAACAAACGCCAGCACGGCAGGAGGATGGGAGCCCCCGAGCTCCAGGAGCCTGCAGGTGGTCAGGGAGCAGCTCATGGACACACATTCCAGACTCCGGGAAACCACGTGGGTGGTCCCGCATGTCCCACCTCCCTCCTGGACTCGGGATCTGGGCACAGACACTGATGGAGGCCCACAGGTGCTCCGGCAGGAGGTGGGGCCCCACAGGTACCCGTGGGTGGTGACCTCCCAGAGTCCAGGGATCATCTCCAAAACCCTGCCCCACAATGACAGCGACCCCTGGAGACGCAGGCCTTGCCGCCCTGAAGCCACGGCTGTCCTGAGGTCTCTACCAGCCCACTGTGCTAACCTAGGTGGCTTTCCCCTCTGCCTGAAAAAAGAAGTCAAGTTTCTAATAAATGTGCCTTTGGGTTTTGCCATCGAATCAGTGTTCAAATTGGAAAGGAGACTGAATATCAGAATAGCAGCTCTGATATCTTTCTTGGTAGCAGGACCTAATGAAAGGGTAACAAACCTCCTCTGCTTTAAAACAAACAAACAAACAAAAAAAAACCAACATGCAAATCTAGAAAAGAGTAAATCATGATATGAAGTACAGGGCCCCAATTTTTATTTCTTGAGAATTGAAGGGAATTAGGTCATCTCGGGATGGAGGGAGTCCCTGGGGAGGGGGCTTTTCATGTCCCCACCCTCCCCCTCACCACCTTTTGAGCCTTTCTACCGCTGCGCTCCTGTCACCCAACGGCACCTGTGCTGCGCCCAGGTCTGGCCGCTGCCCTGCTCCCCCACAGCAGCCCCCGACCCGCTGGGGCTCCTGCCACAAAGGGCCTGGCAAGAGCCAGGACATCACAGGAAAGCTGACGACTGGAAGCCCCCTGCCAGCAGCACTGCCAGCACGGAATCCACCAGCAAGAAGCAACGGGACAGTAAATTGTCAGATCTCACTTCACCAAACCACAAGGGGGTCGGGGGGTCCTCAAGACTGTGCAGGGGGGCCAGGCCGGCCCCGCCACCCAAGAGCCTTCCTGACGCCGGGCTGAGGCCCACTTCCTGGGAAACTCTCTGCCCCCAGCCGGCCACGAGCTTTCCCTTTTCCAAATTTCCACATGTCCATTCTTCTACACAATCTCCAATTTACTTTATCCCATGTTTTATTACATTCTATTTGTTCCTGGTGGGTCTTTCTTCTCCCTCCAGCTAAGCAGCCAGCTCCCTGAAGGCAGAGGGTGAATTTTCATCTTTCCTCACCCTTCCTGCCACAAGCTTCTGTCCTGGTGCTGTCTCGGTCAGGTACCATTGGCTCCTGGCATCGCCCCTCACTGCGGACTGGGCCAAGATGCCCTAGACTCCCGCAGACCACGTCCGTCAAGGCAGGTGCCACGTCTCCTTCATTTCCCAGCACCGGAACCCGAACGTTACAGGAACTCAGGGCACAGTAAGCAAATGTTAATTAAAAAGAAAAAGACTCCCAGATCCAGTTAATAATCCACTTTTCTCAAGGAATACAGAACACAGCGGGACTCCAGCCTGATCCTGCAGCGGACGGACTCCAGCAGCCACCTGCTTTACACACTCCCACCACCTGCCAGCCATTCCCCAGGTCATCTGCCCAGGGCCATGGAGAGTTCCCACCAGATGAAGGTTTAGGCTTAATGATAAAATCCTCACCTTCTCAGGTCTGTCTGTCTCTCTCTTTCTCCCTCTAGATGGTCAATAAATGCCTTCTAAAATGAAAGCCATTTTGCCTTTTTAGTTAATTATGAGTAACATCACACAAGCACGCATCACATTTTCTTACTTTTTTGTTTTTTATTAAAATCACATTTCCCTCTATCTCTATTGGCTCCTTTGGGATCCACAGCCTGCCACTGGGGGTCCTACCCCGACCTCACCTGGCCCCAGCCCCCTCCTTCCTGCCCTCCAGCATCTGGGCCCCCCTCCCTCGGGCTCGTCCTCCTGCTCAGTACGAGGCTCAGCATCACCCTCACACCCAGGCCTCTCCCGGGCTGGGCCCCCCAGAGCTCGGGCCTCTCTGCCTCGATTCTCACTCCGTATTCTCTTCCCAGTTTCTCTCCACATCTCGTGTCGATACTCTGCGCCCCCACCCCCAACACACATACACACACTTTTTTTCCTCCATGAAGACTTAAAAAGAAGCACACAAGGGACCTGATTCCATGGAACCGACACTGAAGGCCTGGCACGCAGGATGCCTCCTCTGAGTTAAGAGTTAAGTTGACCATTGCAAGGAAATTCAACTACTGCTCAATATTTGACAGGTTAGATCACTTGCTGCTTGGAGAATCTCGTTATTCAGAGATGAGAAATTACAGAGGGGCAAATTTAATGCAATTTCCTTTGTTTGCTTGAGCTAGCTCAGTCTTGCACCACCACAGTGACAGTTTTATCTTTCTTGAAGTATAGCTTTACCACCATATAAAAAAAAAAAAAAAGGATTTTAAGGGAGTGATAAATCATTCTCGTCTTTCAGCACTTTAGCATATCTATCCTGACAACATCCCAAAAGGTCCTTCTCATCCTGCACAGTGAAAAATTAAAGGGATTCTAGCACAACTGTTTACAGAACCCAAAATCACAAACACAGAGGATAACAGCAGGAAGCAGCTCAAATGTTACAGTTAAATTAAGGACTTTTCTTCAAAGCAGGAACATTTTGGAATATTTTGATGGTATTAACAGAAAAAACAATTGGCCACTGCTGTTGCCTGTTTCCAGTGGAATGTCTTCACAGCCTTCCCAGCAAGTGAAGCCATCTTACTAATTCCAAAAAGAATGGAGAGCATCCAAGGAAAATAACTGGTGTTCTTTTGTATCACAGAAAAATTCACACGAATGTCTTCAAAAGAGAAATACCGGAATTCTCCCTGCCAGCTCTCTCTGCATTGTGACAGCTGGCATAGATGGCACCTTGGGGAGACAACTTACACCTTAGACCTCATCCGTGACCGGGTCTGATTTTAAACTGGAGATGCTGGGATCTAAGGTCTGAGAGCACCTCCTGACAGGGATTTCCAATCTCGCAAGATATTTTCCAGTTTTCACACCAATAAGGTTTATTTTCTTTGGGGCAGAGAATTTTTCATCTTTAAACTCATGCTTAAATATTTATATTATCAACACAGGGTGAAAAGGCAAACATCTCCTTTCATGTGATTAAAAAAAGGCTGTCCACGATTTTGCCAGACATTCTACACATGATGCAGTCTTTTTAACAGACCATTTTCAAAGACGTGGAAGACCCGAGAACATAAGAGCAACTGATGGCTCATCTGGTCATTTCTTCACACAAGGATTTTACAGACACATACAAGATTACCAAAAAACAACATTTCCAGAGGCTTCACTAGTGTGTATTCACAGCAAATGTTGGGGGGAAAAATTATGGCTCCTGTTCAGTTCTACGCCGTGCATGTAAATTAAGAAGCAGCTACAACAGCCTTTATGACTCCACAGTAATAAATAAATAACACACACACAAACACACCTATCTCGTACGGAAGATTAATTCCGAGCTTCATACCAAAGAAATGTGAAATAAAATTATTTCCTGCAACCGCCCATTATATGAAGGCTCCTTAAATTTCAAAGCACGTCCACCACTCTTCACCCATTTCCGTTTTGTTGCTATGTTTTCAAATGAAAGGTAAAGCATTTCCCACCCCGGATTCTCTCTAAAGGGCTACATGCCGAACAGGCGTCCCCCCCGGGGTCACGGTGTGAAAACGTGGCCGCGCATCCCCGAGCCGAGCCGGGCCCTGGAGACGGAATTTTAAATGCCACGACAGGTTCTGTCTATCACTCGCACCGCGGGGCTCCCCGAGTGCTTATCCGAGGTGCAACTGGAGCATTTCGGCCGAAGCTGGGAGCCAGGGGCCGCCCGCCTCTGAGGCCGCTGCAGCGCTGCGATTATGAATCAGTCAGCGCTCCATCTGCAGAGCCATGACTCAGTATCAACTTTTAAATAAAGGCTAAAAAAATCCTCCCCGGAGCAGGGGGAGCACGTTCGTCTACGCGGACAGCCTGAATCAGAGTCTCCCCCCCGCCGTGAAAATACGCCCTGCTAGCCGGGATGCTGCCGGCCCGGGGAGGGGGCCCGCTCCGGAGGCCTCGGCGCCCCGTTTCCTGAAAAGCCGCGGCCCCGGGCCCGGCCTCCGCCGCGAAGTTTTCCAAAGTTCTGGCGTCCGGGGAGGCGGCAGGGCCCAGGGCCGAGGGCCGGGGGGCGAGGCCGGCGGCGCTCGGGGCAACCCGCCGCCCGGAGGACGCGGGCCTGCGCCGCTCCCGGGCCCCGCGCCGGGCAGCCCCGGGGGCCGCGGGCGCGCGCGGCGGGGCCGGCGGGATGGAGACGCGGGCCGCGCGCCCGGGCCCGCCCGCCCGCCCGCCGCCGCCGCAGCCCCCGGCCCGCAGCCCCCGCCGCCCCCGGCCCGCCCGCCGCAGCCCCCGGCCCGCAGCCCGCGCGGCCCCTCACCCGGCGGTCCGGCGGCGCGGTCGGCTCAGGGCCCCCGGGCGCGTCCTCCGCCGCGGTCCGCAGCGTCCTGCTCCCCGGGCAGCCCCATGTCGGGGGGCGGGGAAGGGCCGGCGGCCGCCGCCGCCGCCGGCTGGAAAGTCCCTGCTGGGCTGCAACCCCGGCTCGCGCACGCGGCGGCCGCGCCGCGCCGCGCTCCCTCGCGCCCTCACGCGCCCTCGCGGCACTTCCTCCCGCGCGCTGGAAATCCCCCGCCGCCGCCGCGCGCGCCCGCCGCCCCGCCCCCGCTCGCGCGCCCGGCCCCCGCCGTTGCTAAGGGCCCCCGCGCGCGCCCGCCCGGTCTTAGCAACGGCGCCGCGCGGCCACGCGGCCACGCCGCCTGCCCCGCGCGCGGCCCCCGCGCGCCCCCGGCCTCCCCGGACGTTCCGGGTCACGGAGCCCCGCGGGCCGCGTGGGGGCCGAGCCTCGCGGTCGCCAGCGGGAGCCGCGGAGTCTGCGGGGTCCCTGGGGCCGCCACCCGCGCTCCCGCGGTCGCAGACACACACTTACAGACACGCTCGTGGACACACAGACACACTGACAGACACACTGAGAGGCACACAGACTCTCACGGATACACTCACACAGACACGCTCGTGGACACAGACAGACACATAGACACGCTCGTGGACACAGACACTCTCAGACACTTATAGACACAAACACACTTATAGATGCTCTTGTGGACACACACACTCAGACACATAGACACATACTCACAGACACACAGGCATGCTCTCTTGGACACACTAATAGACATTCTCATGGACACACGCAGACACACAGACACTTATAGACACAGACACACTTATAGACGCTCTTGTGGACACACACTCAGACACACTCAGACACAGACACGCTCGTGGACACACAGACACACTGACAGACACACTGAGAGGCACACTCAGACTCTCACGGATACAGACACACAAACACACAAACGCTCGTGGACACAGACAGACACATAGACACGCTCGTGGACACAGACACTCTCAGACACTTATAGACACAGACACACTTATAGACGCTCTTGTGGACACACACTCAGACACAGACACAGACACACTCGTGGACACACACACTGACAGACACACTGAGAGGCACACTCAGACTCTCACGGATACAGACACACAAACACACAAACGCTCGTGGACACAGAGACACATAGACATGCTTGTGGACACAGACACTCTCAGACACTTATAGACACAAACACACTTATAGATGCTCTTGTGGACACACACTCAGACACACTCAGACACAGACACGCTCGTGGACACACAGACACACTGACAGACACGCTGAGAGGCACACTCAGACTCTCACGGATACAGACACACACAGACACACACTCATGGACACACTCAGACACAGACACACTCACAGACACAGACACACTTATAGACGCTCTTGTGGACACACACTCAGACACTCAGACACAGACATGCTCGTGGACACAGACTCACAAACACAGACACACTTACAGACACTTGACACACACTGACAGACGCACACTCTCAGACTCTCACGGACACACACTTAGAAACACACACACAGACTCATGGACACACACAGACACACACAGACACACTTATAGACACTTGTGGACACACAGACACAGACACCCTTGTAGACACAGACACACTGACACACAGACGCACTCTCACGAACACACTCACAGACACACAGACATGCTTGTGGACACACACACAGACACACTAATAGATGCTCTTGTGGACACACACACTCAGACACACTTATAGACACACACTCACAGACACACAGGCATGCTCTCTTGGACACACTAATAGACATTCTCATGGACACACGCAGACAGACACTTATAGACACAGACACACTTATAGACGCTCTTGTGGACACACTCAGACACACACATATACACACTCACTCACACACACTTATAGACACACTCAGACACCAGCATACCTTACACACTCTGAGGTACACACTAACAGATGCTCTTATGGACACACTCAGACACACACACTTACAGACACTTATAGACACTCTCATGGACACAGACACACTTATAGACAGACATTTAGATATTCTTATGGACACTCTCAGTAATAGACACACTCAGACACTTTCTCAGACACACTCACACACTTATAGAACTCTCACAGACACAGTCATGAACATACACACTCATAGATGCTCTCACAGATGCCCACACTCATTGACACACTCATAGTCTAGGACACTCATCTGCACTCACACTCACAGACAGAACCACACTCAGACACACTTTCTCACACATACACACACTCATTCATGCAGACACACTTGCGTACTCATACTCACGCACAGATTCTCAGTCACCCTTCACACACACATTCACCCCCCACACTCTCACTCTTGCTGACACATTCCATTGCTCTCACCTGCTTATACCCCATTCACACTCATCAACCCTCACACACCCTCACACATACACATGGCATACACACACGCTGTCACACATTTGCACTCACACTCACTCCTACACACACTCCCTCTCACACAAAGGCGGGTGGATGGGGCTGACACTGAACCAAGCCTTCCAGGCCGCTGCTCTTTATTTGGGGGTGGGGTGGGGTGTCCTGTCGCTCCTCCCTGGGCTCCCACACCCAGGAAGTTGTGTGTTGGTCAAGTGTGGACAGGGTGGCCAGTTTGCCGCCGGCCCAGCGTTCTCAGCTGTCCTGGGTGTCCAGACCGAGACTGGCTGCCCGTGCACCTTGCCCTCCTGGACCCCAGGCCCTGGGGCGTGTGCGGCCGCAGGCTCCGGGGCCAGGGAGCCCACATCTCCACTGCCCCAGCCCTCTGCCCTCCAAGTCATCAATGAGTCACCAAGGTCCCCCGAGACAGCGCCCAGCTGGCTGTGTCTGGGAAGATGGGGAGCAAACTGGGAGAGGAGAACTATCTCGGAAGCCCCGGGCCAGCCAAGAGCAAGCGCTGAGAAACAGACGGAGCTTTCATTTCTCACTTCTGGAGGCTTGTGGAGATCCCTGGGCCAGAGCTGACACCAGTGTGACCAGCGTGAGCCAGCCCCCCTTCTTGTGTTTCTCCAGTGAGTCATCCGAGTGGAGGCAGGAAGTCCGGCTTGTCCTCCCGTGGCTCCCCCCATGGAACGTTCCAGAAGGCCTGACCATATGCCAGGGCTGCTGGGGCCATGGCTCTGACCCGTCAGCCCAGCAGGTGCCTGTCCAGCGCCCACAGCAGAGGGTCCTTGCTGCCCAGACTCCACCAGACCTCGTGGGGGGCCTCCTGAGCACAGCTCCAAGTGCCCAAGCAGACAGCCATTCCAGAGCTCGAGGGCCAGGCCGGGGTACAGGCCACCCTCGGCCACTCCTGGGTCCCCAGGAGGACCCCCCTTCCCTCATGGGGGAAGCTTTGTGTATGCTTTCCTGCCAATAGGGGGGCAGGGCCCCGATGGCTTCCCTCCCCCAGGCCCTGAGACCGCCGAGATTTGCCCCTCTCCTTCCACCCCCAACCCCAGTCACCCACACCCATGGGACACGTTGACCAGGACGTAGCCACCCGCCTCACACCGCATCCTCCAAGGCGTGTGCTTTCAGGCTTTGCCAAAACCCTTCTCTAGGCCAGGCTGTTTGGGGTTCTTTAAAAATAAACTAGACATCCCTGAAGATGGGGAAAGTGATTGAACTAGAGGAAGGGGGAGCAACAGACGAGATGGAATTTGACAAAGGATTATGAATACTGAATCTCTACATGATTTTCTTCTCCTTAGTGGCTAGGGTATTTGAATAGCCAGAAGGAAAGAATTGAAATAGTGGAACTGTAACCTAGAGAATCCTTTGAAATTTGTTCTATAGCTACTTGCTAAATTGTAATTTAAAAGTTATCACTTTTTTGTATATATGTTATATTTCACAATAAGGAAACAACTGAAACTATAGTACTGGAACTCATAACATTTTTAGAAATTTCCTATATAACTACTTGTTAAATCATACTTTGAAAGATATTACCTTTTTTGCATGCTATATCTCAATAGGGAAATAATTGAGACTCTGGAACTGTAACCCATAACGTTCTTTGAAATTTGCTCTCTACTTGTTAAATTGCACTTGGAAAGTGATCACTTCTATGTATATATGTTATATTCCACAATAAAAAAATGATAAAAAATAAAAATAAACAAATAAATAAATAATAAGTTGGGAATATGGGGGGAAAATACCCCTACGTAAACTATGGACAGTAGTAAATGGTACTATTTTAATAATCTTTCATCAATTGTAACAAACGTAACCACTGTTAAAAAAATAGTAGAATCACAAAAAAGTGCAATCATCAATTGTAACAAATGTTCACACCAATGCAAGTTGTTGGTAGTGGGGTGATGTACGGGAATCCTGTATTTTATGCATGATTGTTCTGTAACCCCACAACTTTTCAAACGAAAAAATAACATAAAATAAGCAACAAAGCAGAAATTTCAAAGACCTGTCAAAGGGGTTTTTTAGGACCCTTTTATTCTCCCCCAGATCAACATTAATGAATGGATTTAGACAGGACACGTGGTCACAGCCCTCTGCTGACAAGACCTTCTCTTTCTGCTCCTTCTTCTCCTTTTTCTTCTCCAATTGTCTGAGCAGTTCTGGATCCCCTGCTTTTTTGGGGGGCAGGGTGGGCAGCACAAAGACACCAGCCCCAAAGGGGGGCGGGTGATCTGGCCCCTGCTGGGGGGGCTCTGGGCAGCGGTGACCGTTGGTGACGAGAGCCGCCCACAGCCCTCTCTCGCGCCGCAGGCCCAGGGCAGAGCCCTCTGTTCCCGTTGGCAATGGGGAGCAACAAGCTCACACCATTCCGGACAAAAACATTTTTCACCGGGATTTATGTCGCGTGGCGTGTTCTGTTTGCCGCATTTCTGGGAGAAGAGCCGGGGGATATTAGAGCGACTCATGTACGTGCCGCAGCTCAGCAAACCGATCCTGTTTATTTTCCAAAGAGGACAAAGTCTTCACTGTGGAGGGTGGGGGGACTCCAGGCCCTGAGAGGGGTTTCATCTGGCCTCCCCCACCAAAGACCACAGGCCCCTGGCAACTGTCTCAGAAAAATATTACACACAGCCTCAGGAGGGACCGTGCCACATGGCAAAATCCAAAATGGTGGCACTAATCACTCAGACAAGTGGTTCCAAATCTCCCAATTTCCCGACCCGGTTCACGCATAACACACGTGTGAGTTTACATGCACACGTGTAATGGAACACCACCTCTTCTCAATGTGAAGTACTCTGATGTTTTCTATTCTAATTATTTATCTCAGATGCTGTTTGTGACCCTCTGAATTTACGGTTGGCTCCTGACCTGCAGGTTGAGAACATTCTCTTAGACACTGGAACAGCTGAAGACGGTCGGGGTGCGAGGCCACCCCTCTCCCCTGCTCCACGGTGGACGGGCCTGCGGGGCCCCTTCGCTGGCTGGGTGAAAGGGGAAACTGCAAACGAGTGCAGAGAAAGCCACTGCAGCAGCGGCAGGACCGTCCAGCCTGGGCAGCCGTGGCCTCGGGGCCGAGGGAGTTCCGGGCAGTTGGTGAGGAGAGAGACCATGGAGGCCACGTGGGGACAGTTCTGTGCGGACTTGTGGAGGTGACAGTAGCCTCCTTTTAGGGAAACCCGGTGTGGGATTTGCCTGTCTCTGGCCCTTTTCTGCAATCCTTTGGAAGAAAAATGAGTCCCCGAGTGGCCAGGTGCCTTCACCCACCGTGACCTTTAACCCCGTCTAAAATTAGGCGTCATAGGAGACAGGGATGTGGCACCGCGTCAAGCGCAGCTTATACCGGACTCATGAAGCCCACCATGAAAATCTCAGTGACAGCCTTTTCGAGAGGCTTCTGCCCCTCTCCCCACAGACCTGAGGCTCCCCCCAACCCTGGTCCATCTCCCAGTTCCCCCTGAGCAATTCAGCTCTAGCCCCCAGCCGCAGACCCCACTCAGCCTGCAAAGGCCAGAGGTCAGGGGTCGGCAAACAGCCCCCTCGGAAGTCCCAGCTCATCTCGGCCTCCTGGATGAACCGAAGGAGCAACCTCAGGGGCGCAGGGTACGAGGGCACTTTAAGGTTCTGATGAACACGCTGAAATGTTTGCAAAGCACGAGAACAGTTCTAATTCATCAAAATTGCAACCCGCCAACGGGACACCCTCCCTCCTTTCTCCAGGCTGGTAACGTCTGGAAACGGCAGACATGCCCGGAAGAAGCAGATTCTCCCGCCCGGCCTCGCTCATTCGTTTTTTCCGTCAAGACCTTACCGAGCACTTGCCACCCAGCACACCCCCAAATTCAGCACCTGCCCTCTGGGAGCTTACGCCCTGGCTGGCGGACGGAGACGGAAAATAAACAAATCACAAGGGAATCTGTAAGAGCTGTGGAGAAAGTTAGGAGCGAGCTGCCATTCCACACAGGGTGGCAGGGAGGTGGAGGGTGAGATGCCACTTGAATGTAGGCCTGGAAAGGGCAGGGGGACCATGGGGATATTCGCGGGAAGAGCATCCAGGCAAAGGGAACAGCATGTGCGAAGAACCTGAGGCCGGGGAGCCTTCCGGAGGCTGGTGTGACCAGAGCCCGTGAGCTGGGGGAGAGCTACAGAGGATGGAGGTTGGGGCTCGGGTGGGGGAGCTAGAGGGGCAGGAACCTGTGCATCATGGACAGAAGGCCATTGTAAAATGGGGCCGATAGCTCTTCTTCCATCAGAACTAACCTTCTGTTTGATTCTATTCCATTCTCCTTCAGCCAATGAGCATATGTTGAGCACCAGGCAAATTCAAACAGCAGCACATTATCTTCTATTATGTAACGCAAAGATTCACAACCGATGGTGCTCGGCTCTGGTGAATGGGATTTGGTGCAATAGCGAATCAGCACAAAGTTGGAGGCAAGCAACAAAAATCGCAAGCGTCTTGGTGTTTAAAAAGGAGGGTTCTTGGTCGCAGAGGGTGGTTTGGTGGTGGCACAGGCTGTCCCTGTGTGGCAGCCTTTGCAGGGCTGCTCTTGGCGGCCATGTCCCCAGGAAGAGCTGGGACATCACCTTGGGCTCCGTGACCCTGCCTCGCCCACCCGCCACAGCCATGCTGGCCTCCGGGGCTGCTGGGTCGACCTGGAGCCTCACTCGGGGCCTTCACCCAGGCCATTCCCTCTGCCCGCAACGCCTTCCCCCAGGTGCCCACAGGCCCTACTCCCCCTCCTCCTGCAGGCCGAGGGCTGCTGGGGTGATTCTAGATACAAGGTGGTTCCAGGACCCACCAAATCTGCCGCCCAAGTGGGCTCCTGGCTACACACCAGGGGCCCCCAAAATATCCTGGTGGTGAGTTCCCGAGGAAAAGTGAACCAAGGAGGAATTCACTGGAGCTGGAAGATGCTAGACCAGGAATCGAAAAAGCAGAACTCAGCTGGTGACTAACCGCATGATCTCGGGAAGCCTCTTCGCCCTCCTGCCCCTGGGTTTCCCCTTTTGCAGAACGGAAATACGACTGCCGCCCTGCCCCAGAGGGGCTGCAAGCAGGCGGCAGGGCCAGCGTGGACCCCATGGGTAACAGCCCCTGGGAGCACCACAAGCACCCCAAAGAATGACGCAGGGTGACATTCGAGACAGCGTTGCCACTGTCGTAGGTAAGAAGGGCCGGCCTGGCTGTCCTCGAGACGTGAAGGCTCGGTTTCATCTCGGGCCTGGGAAAGTCACAACGGCTCTGACTTCTGATGGAGACGCCACCCGAGCACTTTCTTATCACACTCCCGGGGCACTGGCCCTCAGCGATGTTAAATGGACAAACTTCTTTATCTGGTTGTTGAAAAGCATTTTTGGAGAAACAATCCGCAGATCCCCACTGCAGGTGTGGAATGCAGGGTTTTCCAAACTGCAGGTTGCAATCCATGGGCAGGTCATAGAATCAATTTGCGTGGGTGTGACCAGCATTTTTTAAAATTGAAGTGAGATCAAATAAAATAGAAAACAGCAGCAATGCTTCATGCCTAGTAAGGGTCAGTACGGTTTGATGACACTTCTGTTTCAACTAAACGTGGCTAGCCATCGACCTGTTTGCATCTGCAGGGGAAATGAACGTCTTGCTGCGGATCACGGTGGAGCTGAAAGCCGCCACGCCGGCAGAGACAAGACTCGGCTGTAATTTGTACACTGTGTGTAAAAGTATCAGAGTTTAAAAGTTATTTTTCTTAGATATGCCAGTGCCTCTTTTCTGTGTCGAGTGCAAAGTGGAAGCACCACACATCCCGGAGAGAAATATTCAAAATTAGTAGAAACTGAATTAAAGACATCTGCTACAGTCAGAAAATTTAGATGATGATGGGGTTCAGATTGCATGCATCTGCCCAAACAGCTCCGGGCGGAAGGCACCGTGGTCTGTCTTTGGCCCCGACTTATTTGTTTCGATCCCACTTGGTCCTCGTGGCCATTTCTCTCCCCTTCCCCAGGTCCCACAAGACGCCGTCAGAGCCCACAGCCAAGGAGGGGACGGCATGAATTAGCAAACGGACGGAGGAGTGGGCCACCCGCCCAAGCCACATCTCCCCCGTCCAGCCGTCCACTTGCATTTTCACTTTGTCACATTCTTCCATAAACAGCCCCCACGCAGGGCTCCAGCCCAGGTCCCTTCTGGCCTCTGGACTGGAAACCGAGGCCCCTTTCAACACGGGAAGAACAACTTCCACGGATACAGCCCTACCAAGGAGGGGCCGGACTGCTCGGCCCAGCTCACGGGGCTCGGCCCTCAGCTTACGCCCGGGGCCTTAGGGTGCCCCCGAGTGCGGGAATTCTAGTCGTTGGTCACTTCATTAATTCCGGTTTGAATGCGTCGAGTGAATTACGGGGCACAAATACAACCGGGCTGCCCCGGGTGCAGCCTGGGAAGGACGAACAGAGTCAGGGTTGCTCGTCGTGGCAACTCGCAGGGACGTGCCCTCCGCGTGGTTCTTGATTGAATTCTTGGGGGTCCCGGGGTGGGGCTGTGTGCGCGTGTGCAGGGGTGGGGCCTAGGGTTGGCCAAACACCCCAGTCTTCAACAGCCCCCCAAATCCATCCCAAATAAACAGGTTAAACCAAGGATGTGCACTTGTTATGACTGCAGATTCAAGCCGAGTCTTCTGAACAGGGTGCCCCCCAGGAACCCCCGAGTGCGAACATCAGGAGCCGGCCCCAGCTCTGAGCCCGACCTGGGCTGGAGCCCTGCGTTCCCCGTCCTGGGTGGCGAGAATACAAAATCAGCAGAATCACAAATTCGAGTTCTTGGACCCCTCTGTGGCTGCCCAGCGGCTCTGCCCCGGCTCTCGGCTCTGGCTCAGTCCACGCGTAACAGAGAGGGGGATTCTCCAACCCCACCGAGCTCAAAATGCCCGCTGCTGCTTTTCGACAGGAACCCTACATAAGCTGCTTTCACAGCAGGGCTCTAACACGTCATATGTGCTGGGATCTGAAATGACAGTATTAGGGCTTCTCTGAGGAATTCAATATTCTCTTTGGAATTAGCAGGTAAAACAGATAATGCTGTTTCATTGGTTCAACAAGTTTGCCAAACACCAGCTCTATCGTCCTTCCTAAACTGGGGACCCAGAGCCACCGTGAGGATGTAACTCCAAGAGACCCCAGGACTGCAGCAGACGTCCAAGTGTCCTGGGCCTGTCCCACACCCCTTGCGTGACATGCTCCCCCTCTTTTGGGGGTAAAAAGAGCCGTGGACCACTCATGAGGCCCCAGCAGGGGTGAGGCCCCGGGTGGGCACCCTGGGAGCTCCGATGGAGCCTGGGATGTTGGGGTAATAGGAAACGGCCTTTCCCCCTTGCTGTTTCTTTTTGAGTGTGTGGCAAACTAGAAAATTTCCCCGCAGATGGTTAAGGAACCAAAATCAAGCACTCACGTCTTGTGTGGGGATTTTGCTCTTCAGATGGGGCACCTCATTCTGCAACTCCAAATGCAGAAACTGTGCCACCGGTGCCCCCGGAACCAAGAGCCTCCTCACAGCCACTTGCAGGCAGTGCCCCAGAGACGCTGTCCTCTCCGATCCGATGGGCCTGGGGTTGACGGAGGCCTCCAGGGTAATTAGGAATGGAACTTGCTCTTTTCTTCCCTGCTTTGGCTCTGGCAGGGATGGCATCTCTTTAGAGATGCTTTCCTGAAAGAAAACAAATGTTAAAGTAGAATTTAGGAAAAATCCCCCAACTTGTCCAGAGCTTTGATTGCACTTCCCCCCATTTATAAGCACAAATAAGATTGATTATTCCCCTGGACAAAGTAATGTCACTTGCATGTCTTTTGAATGATTCTTTTATTCACAGATGTCTGCTGGCCTGTTCAGCGGTGGGCTCCACCCCAGACCTGCTCCATCTGTTCAGCCCGAGCCCCTGCCCAGCCCGAGGAACTCCTGCTGCCCCTCCCAGGGGCCCCTTGGGGCTGCACCTTGCACGGGGTCCTCCCCCCACTTCTTTAAGTCCACTCTGCACCAAGCTTCATGATCCTCTGGGGTGGACTGTGACGGGGGGGGGGGGGCCTTAAACCCACTGAAATTCTTTCAGAATTGTGTAGTGTTGGGTTTGTTTTTTGTCTTGTTTTGGTTTGTTTTGGTTTGGTTTTGCTCCTGGACGATATCCAGTTGTCACTGGGTGGTCAAAGGACATGAAACCCTAAAAATGCCATAGACTCTCTGGCATTTGCCCAAAAAACAAGACAGCTTAAATACACAATTCCTAGACCTTTCATAATTGGGCAAAATCCAGGAGCATCGTTTAGCTAATATGCGTCGCAGTTCCAGAAGTGCTGGAATTTTCCCCAAGCCATTCACTACCTGCCCACCACCCTCCATCCCTCCCTCACCACTCCCCTGCCCACCGTTCTCTCCCCACGTCCCCCTCGGCCCACCCCCACCATTCCCCCTTCCCCTCAATCTCCCTGCTCCGCCCCCACCATTCAGCTCGCACCCCCTGCCCTGTCACCCACCACCTCTCAGCATCATCCTCCTGCCAACAACCCCCCCAGCCCCTGCCTGCCACCCGCCATCCGCGGCTTCCTGGGTGGTGAAGTGTGTTGCCTTCCCCGACGCTGAACAGCGGGTGGCCTTGGGGGGCTGGGATGGATGCCAACGCCTCCAAGTGGACTCCAGGGGCCGCCTTTATAGTCTTTGGAAATTCTAGCTCCTTTTGCAGAGAAACCACCTTGACCCACCAGGTCGGGGCTGCAGACAGTGGTCTAAGTGGCCTCTGCACAAACTTCTGTTCCTTTGAAACAGGCACACTTACCCAACACCCCACTGGCCCTTCCAGTGGCACCCTGTTCCAGAAGTGTCTCTCCAGGATTCTGTCGTGGAAGGGGGGTTAGAGGGGCAGGAAGGAAAGCTGGAGAGCAAGGAAGCTCCACCGGGCCACAGACCCGGGGCCCCGAGCTATAGGACTTTGGCGAGTGTCGTTGGCCCAGCTGCAGGTCGGGTGCTTTGAGAGGCCCCTGGGGTCAGAAGACAGATGAGGCGGATGGGCAGACAGACACATGCACGGTCACCTGGCACAGCGTGAACCAGAGGACCATGGTTCGAGAGTGGCCTGAGTCCTCAGGACATCCGTCCTTGTCGGTACTTTCTGATGGAAACAGGGAGATGGACGCTGTCTCAGGCCAAGGTGTAGCAGCTTAAAGCAACAACACTTGTTTTACTTGCTCTCCAGGTTTCTGTGGGTCAGGAGTTGGGGACCTCGGGCTGCGTCTCTGCTCCAGGTGTGGTCAGACAGTGGCTGAGGCTGGAACTGTGGGGGCTGTGGGGGCTTCTCTCCCGTGGCTAATTGGGCTTCCTCACAGCATGGCAACCCCTGGGCAGCTGAACTGCTTACGTGGCAGCTGATGGCTTCGAAAGGGGGCATCAGCGGACAAAGCAGAACAACCTTCTATAACCTACTGCTGGATGTCACAAACCGTCACTGTTGCCTTACAAGCCATCAACAAGCCCACCTGGATTCCAGGGGAAGGGACAGGAACCCCCTTCTCAATGGGGGAGTGTCAAACCCCCACTGTGGCAAAGCAAGTGGGGTAGGAAATATCACTGTGGCCTCTGGGAAACACAGCGTGCCACGGTCAAGTCCCCGGACGGAGAGCCTCAGCCGGGCTTGGGACATGTGGCTCATGGAGGGTATGCTTTTCAGGCAAAACTCGTGAGAAGTGAGAGAAGCAGGACAGGGCAGGGGAAAGAGCCAAGCCAGGGGGTGGGCTCAGGAAAACGGTAGCCCGGGCCTGAGGCCCAGTGGGCTCAGGAGTGTAAATCGGACCACAGAGTTGCCCCCCTCTTGAAGAACGGGGACAGTCACCCCCAGGCAGCGGGGAGGGGGTGCAGGCTGGCGTGAGAGGGTCCCATCAGCCCAGGGCCTCTCTGGAGAAGGAGGCGGCTGTGAGCTGTTAGCAGCTGGGGAATGGGTGCACCAGCCCCCTAAAGGTGGCCCAGGTAGGGCACGATGGTAGATGGGCCACAAATTCCTCCTCTCCCTGCAGCCAGGTCCTTTTGCAGGTGACTTTGGCGGCTAGATATTCCCCACCCCTTAAACTTGGGCTTGGCTGGGTGACTTGCTTTGGTCAATGGGACGTTAGCAAACGTGAGGCAAGCAGAGGCTTGGCAAGCGCTTGTGCACTGAGGGTGGCTGCCTCTCGTACTGGGAACCCTGGCACCAGGTGACTCCGCCCAAGCCAACCTCCAGGAGGGCCACCTCGGGGAGAACGGAGGCCTGCCGGTCAGCTGGTCTGCCACCCCCAGAACGGTGACACCTGAGGGAGCCCAGGCAGGGCCCGCAGAACCACCCAGCTGTGCCCCGTCCAGAGTCGATGGCTAGTAAGTGATTCTTATTTAAAGTCACTAAGTTTCTGGCTTATTCGTTCTGCAGCAAAAACAAACCAGCACGGGAACTAATAGTGTCCGCTACGGAAACCCCAAGGCCTGCTCACCCTCTGTAACTGCATGGACGGCGGAGAGGAGGGAGGGTCTCCTGGGTCTGCCCTCTGCCCTCTGACCCGCTGACCCTCTGACCTGCTCCTCATGCTGACCCGCAGAGCTGTCACCCAAGACCTTTCCCTGAGTAGCCAGAGTCTCCCCTCCCCCGTAAGTGAGGGGCTTTGGGGCATCTGTAGATTCTGGAGGCAAGTGGGAAGTAGCCCTTGAGAATTCCCAGAACAGCCTGCTTTTTTTTTAAATTCAGTTTTATTGAGATATATTCACACACCATACAATCATCCATGGTGTACAATCAACTGTTCACAGCACCATCATATAGTTACGCATTCATCACCCCAATCTATTTTTGAACATTTTCCTTATACCAGAAAGAATAAGAATAAAAAATAAAAGCAAAAAAGAACACCCAATCATCCCCCCCATCCCACCCTATTTTTCATTTAGCTTTTGTCCCCATTTTTCTACTCGTCCATCCATACACTAGGTAAAGGGAGTGTGATCCACAAGGTTTTCACAATCACAGTGTTACTTGTTGCAAGCTACATCGTTACACAAGCGTCTTCAAGAGTCAGGGCTATTGGGTTGGAGTTTGAGAGTCTCAGGTATTTACTGCTAGCTACTCCAATACATTAAAACCTAAAAAGTGTTATCTATATAGTACATAAAAATGTCCACCAGAGTGACCTCTCGACTCCATTTGAAATCTCTCAGCCACTGAAGCTTTACTTTGTTTCATTTCCTATCCCCCTTTTGGTCAAGAAGATGTTCTCAATCCCACAATGCCGGGTCCAGATTCATCCCCGGGAGTCATATCCTGTGTTGCCAGGGAGATTTACACCCCTGGGGGTCGGGTCCCATGTAGTGGGGAGGGCAGTGAGCTCACCTGCAGAGGTGGCTTAGCTAGAGAGAGAGGACACATCTGAGCAACAAAGAAGCACTCAGGGGGAGACTCTTAGGCACAATTATAAGCAGGTTTAGCTTCTCCTTTGCAGTAAGGAGCTCCATGAGGGCAAGGCCCAAGAAAGAGGGCTCAGCACACCAAATCATCAGTCCCCAGTGTTTGTGAGAACATCAGCAACAATCCAGGTGAGGAAGCCCAACACCTCCGCATCCTCCCCCAGCTCCTCAGGGGGGGCCCTGAATATATATTTTTATTCTCTGCCCAAATTACTCTGGGATGCAGAACACCCTGCTTTTTGTCCTTGGGCTCTGCCCTTGTCCGAGGCTGCAGACTTTGGGTTGGGATGAAAGTCAGTGTCATGGGGCGTCTCTCCAGTTGGCCCAGCTCCAAATTAGAACCAGGCGGGCACGCCAGCAGGTTTGACAAATGCCAAGCTGCCCCTCACAAAACATTTGTTGTCGTTGTTATTTTGAATAAACACTTCAATATTAAACATTGAGATTCTGCTATTACTAAATTCTCACTGGACATGGGGAGAGCTGTAACTACATTTCAGCATTTGAAGGGATTTAGTGATTTTCCATCATTTTTCTTTTTAAATGCCAAGGATATAAATCTTTCTTTGGGGACTCAGTCCATGTCAGTCAAATTTCAGATTTTAAAAGACCCAGTGGTGGACTTAGGAGACCAAGAAGGAGAATCAAAAATTTATAATTCAAAAATGACAGAACTGCTAAGTTTTCAGTTAATGCAAAAATCATCTCAGTGGAAAATGTTGTAAGCTTTCCATGCATAATGAAAGAGATCTGGTTTGGAATTGCAACTGAAATGAACCCTTGTAAGTGCTCACTTTCTGAATAAAATTATCAGCTCTGATCAAAGGCAGGGGCGACTGATCTGATCTCATTACAGACAACACCAGCCTCCGGCCACAGTTACCTAGCGGGAAAGAAACACGCTGGATTTTCCTCTCCGCTCTCAGCGCATTCTCTCTCCCTCAGTCTCACAGCCAGGAAAGCACACAGAAGGAGCTGCCTTCAATTTTATGAAGCAAGGAGGTTGGTGGTAAATATTTATTAGCTATTTAGTAAACACAATTAAATTTCGGGCTGAGCTTTGCACATCAATTCTAGTGAGCATTAGCTAAGTTTTACTTTCAAGTTTAGATAGAGACCACGGAAAAAGCCGTGTAGACATCGAGGTGCAACTGAAAAGTCGGTGCAGGAGAAAAGTGGCTTCCTCTGTCCGAGAAGCAAAGAGGCTGGGGTCCTGGGCATCTCTGCCCCCCGCGGGGAGCACCACCAGCTCTCCCCGGCACGAGGCGTCAGAGAGGGCTGTGCTCCCTCCCCCGGGAGGACACGCGTGTGCGAACACTCGGTTGGGGCTGGGTGTGACCTCCGCCCCCTTGTCATGTACACCCACCCAGAGCAGGCCCTCTCCAGGGTCCTACCACAGCCTCCACCTCCTGACTCCCTGCGCAGTGCTCAGGATACAGACCTCACCTGCAAACCCCTTACATATGCGCACGCTTTCACCTTGCAAAGACGTCTGCCCAGCAGTTCCCAGACACCTACCCAAGAAAAATGAAAGCCCATGTCCCCGTGGAAACTTGTACACAAACATCCATGGAAACTTGTACACAACTGTTCATAGCAGCATTATTCACTGCTATGAAATTCCATCAACTGATGAGTGGGTAACCCAAATGTGGTCTATCCACACAATGGAATATTATTCAGCAATAAAAAGGAAAGAAGCCCTGATTCATGCTCTAACGGGGCTGAACCTTGAAGACAAGATAGTAAGTGGAAGAAGCGATACAAAAGGCCACGTATTGTCTGGTTCCACTTACACGAAATGCCCAGAAGAGACAAATCTGTAGAAACAGGAAGTAGATTAGTGGTTGCCTGGGGTTAGGTGGAGGGAAACGGGTGACCACCAAGGGGTGCGGGGCTTCTTTCTGGAGTAATGAATTTGTTCTAAAATCGATTGTGGTGATGGTTGCACAACCTCGTGCAGATACTAAAAACCACTTTATCGGACACTTTAAAACAGTGAATTTTATGAATAAATGTGAATTATACTCAATTTTTAAAAGAAGGACTTCCAGCTGGCTGGGTATAGGAGATGGTGTAAGTGCCCGGGCTCCGGCTCCCGCAGTGACTGGGGGACCTTGGCCAACGCACTGGGCCTCTGCCTGGCCATGTCCCCAGCTCTCGCCCAGGGGCAGCCACGGTGACAACTGGCCAAGGGCGGAGACGCAGCTGCCCGTTGTTTTAGGCAAGGCCACGCATGATGGGTTGAATATGTCCCCCAAAAAGCCACGCTCGTGTCCTAAGCCCTGCTCCACGGATGTGACCCTGTTTGGGAATAGGGTCTTTGGAGAAGGGATCCGGGAAGATGGGGCCACACTGGCGGGCTGGGTGTGACCTGAACCCCACCCTGTGGGGTCCCCTTCCGCCGGGCTCAGGGGAGCGTGTGGCCCAGGGCGGCTGCGGGCAGAGGGGGCTGGGCCTGGGCTGGCAGCTGGGGGCCAGGGCAGATCTGAGGCGAGTTTGGGTCTGTCCTCAGCAGGACGTGATGACCCGCCAGACAAAGGGGGAAGGGGACAGGGCAGGAGATGCCGAGGCCGGAGTGAATCAGTCTGGAGAGAAACGGCTCAGATGAGCCTGACGTGCACCATCTGAGGGGCCTGCGTCACATCCTTCGGGGACCCCGCAGAGATGTGGGGGCGAGAGGGGTGCAGCTCAGGGATGGGTGCTGTTGAGGTGAGCACAAGGGACCCGGATAGAAAATCCACCCATGAGGCCCCCAAGGGGCGTCCTTTCCCAACAGGAAGCAGCAGCAGGTGACAGCCTGGTGGATTCGGGACCTTGGGCCGTGCTTAGTTTCCTTGAGCCTCAAAGGAGGGATGAGAGAATCAGGGAAACAGAAATTAGACCCCAGGGCCTTATACAGCCCGTGGATGTGCCCCAGTTAACTTGGGCTGGTAAAAATAATTCCAACCCTGTCTCTTCCCTGGGTGCTGAAATTCCCTGCTTTTAGTGGGGCAACTTCAGGTCAGAAGGAAATTAAACCTGCATGTGGAGACCAGTTTGTGGGTTCCCTCCGGTGTTGGCAAGGCCCCCCACTCACAACATCAGCTGGGGAGCGGCCCTCACCCCCAAACTCGAGGCCCTTATGGGAAACAAACCCTCTCCCGTATCTGAACCCTTGCTTTCTGCAATCTCATCCTCCTGGTTCAGGATGTCCAGGCCCAGCTGCCTCTCCCGGCTCCCGAGCCGAGGTTTATAAAGATTTAACAGCCGAGAGCTGTAACAAGAGCCCAGGTTATTAAGCTCCCATCTGTCTTTGAAAATATCTCATGGAGTATTATCTTAAATAACTGAAACTAAATTCCACCTATCAAAATAAACGGAAAGGGGAGTTTTGGTCTGTGGTGTCCTCAGATGACTCCTCGGGCTCGTCGGGCCCTCCTCTGTCTCCACCGAGAACCGGCTTCCAGGCCCCAGGCCTGCTGAGTTCATTTTCCTCTCCTCTCAGGCGACAGTGGCCACGTGAGTGACCTTCCCAATATATCCCAATCCTGCAGACATGCAGACAGGCCAAAAAAAAAAAAAAAATGCAGACGTCCAACGTTGACCCCATTGGCCAATCCGAAAATAAGGGTTGATACACATTCTGAGGGCGCAACTTTATCTGTACTTTGGATCTGGAACTCAGCCCCTGGGTCAGCGATGAGCTCACCGCCTCCGGAAGCCGAGCTTGGCGCGGGGCTCAGCCGCCTCCATGGTCGTGTGGGCCTCGCTCAGCGTCGGGGGCTCTGGGTGGCCCCTTTCTGGCCGTGACTCCCCTCCTTTCACTCCCAAAACCTCATCCTGTGGCCAGAGTGGAGGCGTCCTGGGTGGGAGGCGTCTGTGATGACAGCAGAGGGGAGGGAAGGACGACTGGGCAAGCTGAGTGAATTCTCGTGCTTTTCCCCGAGTGTTTGGCGGCTCGCACGGGCACGACCTCTGCCACACCTCCCCGTGGTCTGTTCCGACCTTCCTCACGAGAGCCACAGAACGGGCCGCTCCACTCGACGGTCACTCGGCAGCTCGGCTTGGCGGCCCAGTGGCGGCCCCGCACTCAACTCGGACAACGTGTGACCGGTCAGCTGCCTGACCCCGACCCCTGGCACCAGTGGGAGCGGCCGTCCCCGCCATGTGCCAGGACCCTCCAGTTTCCAAGCACAGCTGCTGGCCTGGGCGCCTGCCCTCGCTGGACACCCTCTTTCTCTCCACTGCACACGGCCACCGAACTGCGTCCTTAGTATTCCACCACTGAAGTGTCACTCTCCACCCGGGGCCATCCTCAGAGGTCAGTAGGCCTCGGTGGAGGTGCACAGACAATTGAGGAGCACCAGCTGTGTGCAGGGGGCTGAGCTACCAGGGGAGAGGGGCGTGAGGGTGACTACGACATGGTCCCTACCCTCAAAGGGCTTTAGTTTAATGCGGAAGCAGATAACAGCCACACAGTATGGTCAGTTCAAGTGTGTGCCCAGTGCTCAGGGTCCTGGGGTCATCACGGGGGGCTGCCTGGAGGAAGGGGTGCCTGAGCCGAGGCTTCGAAATCAAGGAGTCAGCAGTGGAGGACACCAGGCAGAGGGCACAGTGGGACCAAGGGCCGAGGCCTTCATGGCCCAGGATTTTCAGGAGCCACAGGTTGTTAGGTGAGGCATGGAGCACTGAGGAGCACTGAGGAGCATTGGGGAGCACTAGGGAGCATTCAGGAGCATTGGGGAGCACTGGGGAGAATTTGGGGACTGTTGGGGAACACTGGGAAGTGTTGGGGAGAATTGGGGAGTGTTGGAGAGCATTGGGGAGCTTTGGGGAGCACTGAGGGGCACTGAGGAGCATTTGGGAGCACTAAGGAGCATTGAGGAGCACTGAGGAGCACTGGGGAGCATTTGAGAGCATTGGAAAGCTTTGGGGAGCGCTGGGGAGCATTGGGGGGGGCGCTGGGGACTGTTGGGGAACACTGGGAAGTGTTGGAGAGCATTGGGGAGTGTTGGGGAGCATTGGGGAGCTTTGGGGAGCACTGAGGAGCACTCAGGAGCATTGGGGAGCACTCAGAAGCACTGGGGAACATGGGGAGAATTAGAGACGGTGAGGAGAGGCAGAGACCAGAGTAAGGGAAGCTGAGGAGACAGGCCGAGGCACTCTGGGTTTATCTTGAGGGCCAAGGGGAGCCAGGGAGGAGGAAGGAGCCGGTTAGATGTGCATGTTGACTCCTGGTAGCCCCACGTGGTGATGGCCTCTTGGGGACGGAGCAGAGGCATCCAGCAGAAGGCACAGTTTGGGGGCAGCTGCAGAGGCAGATAGACTGGGAGGAGGCTAACAGGCTGTGGGCTGAGAAAGGGGGATGGCAAACCAGACGATGCTCAGGACTGGAGCTGGGGCGGCCAGAGGGAGGGTGGGGCTGTTTACTGAGATGAAGACCCAGGAGGAGAAGCCGAGGATTGCAAGAGAGACCCAGACATGAGCTTGTGCCAGGCAATAGCAAAGAAGTGAATTTCCAGAAGGTTACTCAATCAATTCCCTCCCACGGCCTCCAGAAGACAGACCCCACATGGGTGGGGCCACAGCAGTGATCAGCACAGATGGGTCCCTGGACAAATACAAAAGCCAGTGTTAGTGCATTTTTGATTTGTAACTCTACTTTTTATTTCCTACATAATTTTGAAAACAAATGCATTAAAATATAATTATAAATCTGTTATTGGGCACGCATGTATAAAGATGAAATTATTGACAACAGTAACATAAAGAGGTGCAGAAAGATATAGGAGCAGAGTTTTCATACACTATTGAAATTAACTTGGTATCAATTCAACCCAGATTATTATAAATTTAGCAGGTTAAATGAATCCCTATGGTAACCACATGAAAATATCTAAAAAACATATCACAAAAGAAATGAGAAGGGAATCAAAATGGTATACTGCAAAAAAATCAACTAAAAAAAGAAGGCAGTAATGAAAGAAACTCGGGGAAAGAAAAGTATAAGACATAAGACATACGGAAAACACATAACAGAATGGCAGAAGGAAGTCCCTACTTATCATTAATCACTTTAAATGTAAATGGAGTAAACTCTCCAAACAAAAAGCAGAGACTGGCAGAATGAATAAAAAATCATGATGCAACCATATGCTGCCTATAAGAGACACTTTAGATCCAAAGACATAAACAGGTTGAAAGTGAAAGACCCAAAAAAAAAGACTGAAATAAACATTCTATGCAAATAGTAACCAGAAGAGAGTTAGGGAACTATACTGATATCACACAAAATGGACTTTAACAAAAACAAAAGACAAAGGAGGACATAACATATTGATAAAAGAATTCATCAAGAATTATAACAATTATAAACATATATGCAGCTAAAAACAGAGCCCCAAAATATATGACGCAAATATTGACAGAATTGAAGGGAGAAATAGACAGCTCTACAATAATAGTTGGAGACTTCAATACTCCATTTTCAATAGTGGTAGGTCATCTAGACAGAAGATCAATAAGGAAAGAGAGTACTTGAAAAACTCTATAAACCAACTACACCTAACAGACATAAACAGACAACAGTGGAATACACATTTTTTTCTTAAACACATAAGGATTACTCTCCAGAATAGACCATATGTGAGGTCACAAAACAAATCTAATAACTTTTAAAGGATTGAAATTATACCAATTCTATTGAAATTCTCTTTCCACAATGGAATCAAGTTTTAAATCAGTAAGAGAAGGAAAACTGAAAAATTCCCAAGTATGTAAAAATTAAACAATACACTCTTCGACAACCAAGGGGTGGAAAAAGAAATCACAAGGAAAATTAGCAAACTCTTAGAAACAAATGAAGAAGGAAACACAACATTCCAAAACTTATGGGGTGTAGTGATTTTGACAATGCTCAGAGGAAAACTTATAGTTGTAAATGCCCAATTTAAAAAAGAAGAAAGATCTTAAATCAATAACCTAATTTTGCATCTTGAGCAACTAGAAAAAAAGAGCAAAGTAAACCCAAAGCTAGCAGAAGGAAGGAAATAATAAAGATTAAAACAGAGATAAATGAAATAAAGAATAGAAAAATGGCAGAGAGAATGAACAAAACAAAAAATCAGTTCTCTAAAAGATCAATAAAATTAACCAAAATTTAGCTAGACTGACAAAAAAGAGAGGAGACACAAATAACTAAAACTAGAACTGTAAGTGGGGACATTACCACTGACCTTAGAGAAACAAAAAGGACATATATAGAATACTCTATAGGGTTATAGTATTATAAGAGAATAAGATGAATAATTTTATGCCAACAAATTAGATAATATATATGAAATAGATACATTCCCAGAAAAACACAAATTACTTAAACTGACTCAAGAAGAAACAGAAAACCTTTAATAAGTAAAGGTATTTAATCAGTAGTGAAATATCTTCCAACAAAGAGAAGCTCAGAACCAGATGGCTTCACTGGAGAATTCTCCCAAATGCTTAAAGAAAAGTTAAAACAAATCTTTCTCAAAATCTTTCAAAAAATAGAAGAAGAGGGAACATTTCTAACCCATTTTATGAGGCCAGTATTACCCTGATACCAAAGCCAGATAAAGACAACACACACACACAAAAATTACAGACCAACATCCCTTTTGAGTATAGACACAAAAATCTTCAACAAAATACTGCCAAACAAATTCCAACAGCATTTTAAAAGGATTATACACCATGACCAAGTGGAATTTATCCCAGGAATAAAAGGGTGGTTCAACATGAGAAAACCAAAGAGGAAAAGATGTTCATCTCAATCTTTGCAGAAAAGGCATTTGACAAAATTTACCACCGTTTCATGATAAAAACTCTCAGAAAACTGGTGATAGAAGGGCACTTCCTTAATATGATAAAGGACATTTATGAAAAGCCCACAGCTAACATCATACTCAATGGTGAACACTAAAATCCTTCTCTCCAAGATCAGGAAAAAAAAACAAGGATGTCTGTGTTCACCCATGCCATTTAACATTGTAGTGAAAGTTCTAATCAGGGCAATTAAGCAAGAAAAAGAAAAGGCATCCACATATGAAAGGAAGGCATACAGCTGTCTCTATTCATGGACGGAGTGATCTTACATATGGACAATTCCAGAGAATCCACAAGAACCTGCTGAGCTAATGAAGGAATTCAGCAAGGTTGCAGGGTACAAGATCAACACACAAAAATCAGTTTTTTTTTTTCTATACACCAGCAATGAACCACCCAAAAAGGAAACAATTCCTTCTAAGAAAATAAAATACCTAGAATAAATTTAACCAAAGATATGAAAGACTTGAATCCTGGAAATCACAAAATATTTCTGAAAGAAATTAAAGAAGGCCTAAATAAATGCAAAGAAATCCCATGTTCACAGATTGGAAGACAATATTGTTAAGATGTCAATACTACCCAAAGCAATTAAAATGAATTCCTATCAAAATTCCAGTAGCGCCCCCCCCCCCCTTTTTTCTGCAAAATGGAAAAGCCAATCCTCAAATTCATATCACATTGCAAGGGGCCCCAGATAGCCAAAACAATCTTGAAAAAAAAAATAACAAAGTTAGAGGTCTCACACTTCCTGATTTCAAAACTGACTATAAATCCACAGGAATAATACAGTGTGGTACTAGCATAAGGATCGACATATAGACCAGTTAAAGGAAACTGAGAATCTAGAAATAAATCCACACCTCCTTGGCCAGTCCATTTTTCACAAGGGTGCCATGTCTATTCAATGGGGAAAGAACAGTCCCGGCAACGAACAGTGCTGGGGAAACTAAATTTCCATATGAAAAAGAATGAAGTGGGACCCTTACCTCACACCATATACAAAAATTAAATCAAAATGAATCAATCTAAATACAAGAGCTAAAACCATAAAACTCTTAGGAGAAAACAGGTTTTCAAGACCTTGGGTTTGGCAACTGATTCTTAGATACGACACCAAAACCATGAACAACAAAGGAAAAAAAATAGACAAACTGGACTTCATCAAAATTAAAAAACTTTTGTTATCAAAGAACATTACTGAGAAAGTGAAAACGCAACCTATAGAATGGGAGAAAATATTTGGAAATCCTACATCTGATAAGGGTTTAATATCCAGAATACAACTCAGCAACAAAAGGACAAGCAATCCAATTTTAAAAGAGTAAAGGATTTGAGTAGACATTTCTCCAAAGAAATACAAATGGCCAACAACCACATGAAATGATGCTCAACATCATTAGCAATTAGAGAAATGCAAATTAAAACCTCAGTGAGATGGCCCTTCACACCCACTAGGATGGGTATTATCAGAACACAAGTGTGGGCAAGGGTAAGGAGAAACAGGAACCCTTGCGCCCCGCTGGAGGGAATGTAAAATGTTGCAGCCGCTGTGGAAAACAGTTTGGTGGTTCCTCAGCAAGTTAAACATAGGATTACCACATAACCGGGCAAGTCCACTCCTAGGCACACACTCAAAAGAACTGAAAACAGGGGCCCCGACAGATACTTGAACGCCAGCGTTCACAGCAGCATCATCCACAATGACCCAAAGACGGAAACAACACAAGTGCCCATCAGTAGACGAAGGGATAAACAAAATGTGGTCTACAAACGCAGTGGAACAGTCATGAGCCATAAAAAGGAATGAAGTTCTGATACATGGTACAACATGGACGAACTCAAAAATATTTTGCTAAGGGAAAGAAGCCAGACACGAAAGGATAAATGTGGTAAAATTCCTCATATATGAAATATCTAGAACAGATAAATTCCTAGAGACAAACTAGACTAGAGGTTACTAGGCTCAGGCAGTGGTGAAGGCAAAGAACTTGGTTATGGGAGCAAAGTTTCTATTTGGGGTGATGAAAGGCTTTTGTAATGGAGGTGGTGATGGCAGCACAGCAACATGGATGCAATTAACAGCATTGAATTGTACACTTACAAAATAGTTAAAATGGCACACTTGATGTTTTATATATTTTACTACAATAAAGTTAAAAAAAAAAAAAAAGAGCCACTGCATTAGATCTTTCTGGGGAAGAGTAGGATGAGGATATCAAAGTGTCCTTGCAAGCCTGTCCCGAGGCTGTGCACTGCACGAGGGCAGGGCTCTGAGGAGGGGGAGGAGGAGGGGGAGGAAAGAAGGGGGCAGGGGGGACACCCTCTGACAGACCCCATGTGGCCTTCATTAGGGTCCTGAAACAAATCAGCCATGAGAAGACAAATATGAATGATCACCACGAAAAGGGAATGGAGAACAGTGGTTGAATATTAGACGACGTGAAGTGTAATAGTGTTATGCTTACGTGCGGGGACTGAGCTTGTGCCTCGACTTACCAGGCCTGGGCCAGGGGACTTGATATCACCCCCTGGGGAGGGTAGTAGGTACGGGCGTGAGTGCCCTCTGCAGCCCCCCCGAGCCTGAGGAGCGAGGTCAAGGCAGCTCCCTTTTCCTCACCCAAAATGCCACTGGCAGGGGAGGCTTGCCGGAGGAAACCGCCTTTCTCCCAACTGCCCTTTCCCCACTGCCTTATCTTACCCACTCACTCCCTGGTGCCAAGGCCACTCCTGCCACCGCCAGTGCGCATGCACCGTGGCCAGAACAACCCCCGCCCGCTGCAACGGCTCCTGAATCCTCTCAGAACCAATCCTAGCCCCTCTCCCTTCAATATTGCCATTTTAGGCTACTTCACCTCCTTTCCAGCCCTGCCCTTCTTACCAACCTATATAACCTGTAATCACCCCTGAATAAATCTCTTTGGCGCATACCCCTACTGGATGAAGAGTGTTTTTGTCCTTATCGCCGCCCTCCTTGCACGCCTCTCGCCGAGGACTCTGGCCAACGTCCTCCGCCTCGCCCTCGCCTCCGGGAAAGAGCCCCCGCCGCCGGTACCCTTTAAGCAGCCCCGAGAGCTGAGGGCTCGGCTACCGGCCGCCACTCCCCCTAGAAGCAGTAACCCCGACCGCACTTACGTTTTCTGTCTTTATCAGTAAGAAACTTCATAAGGAGGATGGTGTGATCCCGAGATCTGCTTTAAAACGCACCTGTGAGAGAGGCAGAGGACAAGATGGCGAAGGCTTGACGATTGCTGAGGCTGGGTGATGGGTGCACCCAGGAATTGTTATTCTTGTCTTAGTTTCGCTGTATGTTTGAAATGTTGATGGTTGAAATTAAAATTAAAATAAGACAGTTTTTCAGTTTTTTATATTTGATATAATAGAGGCTTTTTTAAAATCAAATTTTGTGCAAATCACGTATTTAAAAAAGGACATGTATCAGAATATATAAAGAACTCTTACAATTCAATAATAAGGAGACAAACAACTTAATTTTATAAATGGGTAAAAAATTGAACAGAAGCTTCATCTCAAAAGATATATGAGTGATAAATAAGAACATGAAAAGATGCTTAATGTGATCAGTCATTAGGGAAAGCAAATTAAAATCATTACCCTCCTATTGGCCTGGAAATATTAAAAAGACTGACCACACCAAGTGTTGGTGAGAATGTGGGGCAACCAGAACTCTCATACATGGCTGGCGGGGGGCACCTGGGTCCATGGGAATGTCTATAGCAGCTTTATTTGTAATAGGCAAAAACTGGAAAGAACCCAGATGTCCATCAACAGGTGAGTGGATAAGCAAATTGTGGTATCTAAAACCCCAGAATATGCAAACTAATCCTTAGTGACAGAAAATCTGGAGGAGGGAACGGGGACGATGGAGAGGGGCAGGTGGGAGGGAGGGATTGCAGGGAGGCAGAAGGAACCTTTTTGGGTGATGTTTATGTTCATTATCCTCACTGTGGTGCTGGTTTTCTGGACGACCATGTATGTCACAACTTATCCAATTGCTCAGAAAAACATCACAATGATGAGGGTAGGCCAAAGGGGCCCAGGGGCCAACTAAAGAGCTCCCAGTGGCCAACGCTGGAGCAATTTGAGCAACAAAATAAATGGGTATCGGATTCTAGCCCAAATGTGGGAGATCGAAGCAGGTTCAAGTCTTCATCTGCGTTCCTGTGGGTTGAACCCGCCCGTCAGCACGTCCCCTGGAGAGGTGGTTATTCGTTAAGGGGGTCTCCTGGGATGTGAACAGGATCTTCCAGGGTCTTGGATTGGATGAGGCCAAACTGAATCAGGGTGGGCCTTAGTCTGTCCGGCTGGAGGCCCTGCAAAGAGAAATCAGGACACAGAGAAATAAGCAAATGGGGGAGAAGAGATGGATCCCCTGGGTAAAGAATTCCAAATAATTCCTATAGATGGTCTGCCCTCAGGGAGGGGGACACCGCTCCCCAGCAAGGGTGGGCTGTGCGAGGTGGGCCCGGCCGGGGGTGAGCGCCTTCTCAGTGTGGAACCCCACACACACCTCAGCCGGGAGCTCAGGCCAGCACCGATGAGGAGTCATGTTGGCGGCGTGGACCCCGGAGGGGTCTTCCTCCAGGCATACGAGACCCCGGGTTAACGTGAGAAAACGCCGGACAAATCCCGGTGCAGCGCATTCCCCAGGACGCCGGGCCTGGCCTCACAGCCGTCCCCGTCGCCGCAGCCGAGGGAAATCGGAGAATCTGCCGCAGCCCAGGGGAGCCTCGGAGCGACGACCAAGTCGGATATGAGCTGCTGGGCGGGATCCTGGGACAGAAACGGGACCTGAGGGGGGAAACGAGGAACTATGACTAAAGAACGGGCTCTGGTTAAAAATAACGGAGCGATATTTGTTCACTAATCGTGACGGACGTACCAAACCATCCTGAGATAACACCACGGGAAACTGGGCTTGGGGAGTGGGGGACTCTGCCATCCTCACACTTCTCCTGTAAATCTAAAACTGTTCTAAAATTCAAAAAATTATTTTTAAAAAGCTTAAAAAATAGAAGAGAATAGAACATTCTATTGTTTCAGAGCTGGCCTTGCTGGCCTGGGCTGTGATCCCCTCGGTTCACACCAGGGGCACGAACGGCAAGGGGAGCCCGGCGCCTATTCCTGGTGGATTCCTGGTGTGTTATCATCTGTTGGCAGTTGGGGTAATTTTCGTCGATTTGCTGATTATTATTTGTTGATTCCGGGTTTGCACAGCCACAAATACTGAGGCACCTCCAGGGACGCTCCCCGCCGCGTCCAGGCTCATCCAGCGCACCCAGCAGGGGCCGCCGGGCCTGGCGCCTGCAACGCGGAGGGGCCGCGGCCCCGGGGACCCCAGACCCACCCGGGAGGCGCCGTCAGGGGAGGGCCGCCCGGGGGGGCTGGCGGCGCAGCGCGACCTGCGGACGCATCAGGGCCCGGCACCCAGGGGGCGACACCAGGAAGGGCCCCGCCTCCCCCGCGCTGGTTCCCGCCCCGGGCCTCGCCCCGCCGGCTCCGGGAGGAAGCGCGGGATCGGGGGCCGGACCCGGGTCCGCTGGAGATTTCAGTCTCCTCCGGGCCCCGCAGGATCACGGCCCCCCGCAGCCCCGCGCCGGGGAGGGGAGACCTCCAGGGCCCGAGAGGCTGAGCCTGACGCTGCCTCGGATCCGAGGGCGCCAAAAATAGCCGGGCCTGCCCCCCGGGCCCACAGCCAGGGCCCCCCAGCAGGTGGCAGGACCGGAATAGGCAGCCAGACCCCGGAGGGGAGGGCCGGGGCACCCCCAACCTCCTCGGGGACGGACCCAGGAGGCCCGGGGGAAGGCCTGCCTGTTGGGGGGCAGGAAAGGCAGACAGGGGCCCCTCAATCCTTCAGCTGAGCTGTGCAGGGAAAGGTCTCGCCATCTAGGGACCCCCAGCCTGCTGAGGGGCTGGGATGCAGGCCAAAACTAATGGGGTGCGGGGGCAGAACAGACTGGGGGCGACCGGGTCACATCGCAGCTGCCCTGGGCTTTGGAGCCTGGCCCAGGGGTCCTCATACATGCACTTAGCTGTGTGATCTGGGGAAGGGGTCCCTGAATCCTTGGGGTGCAGCCTCCTCGCCGTGTGTCCAGCCTCCCAGGGCAGCCGGGCGGGGGGCTGCAGAGACTGGCAGGCCTGCGGGGGAGGAAGGGGATGTCAGCAGGGGCTGCGGGCCCCTCTGGCCCCCGTTTCCAGGGCAGGTTGGGGGGAAGATGGGTGCAAGCTGGACTAGGAGACGGTCCCGGGCACGGGGGAGACGCGGACCCCAGCACACGCCCTCTCAGTCCCAGACTTCTCCAAGTGCCGCCTCCTCCGGCTGAGAAGCCAGGGCCCCCAGGTGCTGGGGCGGGCGCCCGAGCCACACTGGCTGGCAGAATAGCACCCCCAGCGACCGTCCCGGCACGGCCACAACTGCAAGGGGATTTGTGTCCTTCTTCCCTTTTACCAGGAGGCCGCGCGGCTGGCTCCTGGGCCCTGCAGCTCTGGGCGCCTGGGAACGGGATGGGTGCCGGGGTCAGGGGGGAGGGTGGCCCAGGGCGGGGGCTGGGTGTGTAGCACCTGGGAGGGGGCAGGCTTGGGTGCGGGAGAACCCCCTGCGTCCCCTGGAGAAGTGATCCCCCAGGCCGATTTGGGGTTTGAGAGCGTGGCCGCAGCCCCACTCTGTCCCCAAGCAGCCGGCCATCGTCCTTCCCATGCACGCGCCCGGCTTGGGGACAAGCCTGCTTCTGCGGAAGCTCCCCGAGGCGGCAAGGCTGCTCAGAGGAGGCGGTGTGGCGGTGTCCCCGGTGACCCCAAGTCCCCGCTCCCTGCCTGGGCGAGCCCCTGAACTTCTGAACCAAGTAGTCCGGGCCCCTCTGCCCACGAGGGCAGCGCTCTCCTGGCGGTGCCGCCCTTCCCCTGCACTTGCCCATCGCTTTGCACCCCATCTGCACCATCCTCACCTCCCTGCAGGAGCAGATGGGAGGGTGTCCCCAGAAGCCACTGTGGGGGCCTGGGGCTGGTCCCCCACCTCCGCAGCCAGGGCCTGCCTCCTCCCCCCAGAAGTCACCCTCCTGACAAAGCCTCTATTCCACACTGTCTCTTCTCGGCCACCAGGGACCCCCCTCTCCTGACTCTGAACCCACCACAAGGAAATGAGAATTCATCTGTCGGACTGGCCAGGGATGAGCCGGAGCAGGTCACCCCGTCTCGCCCTGTCGCTGAGAACCCCCAGTTCCTGACTGTGCTTTACTGTTCAGTTCCTAAAGCCCCGTGCACAGAATCCATCAACCAAAGAAGGCTTCTCACCTTCACCCCACTCCTGCTCTGACCAAGGAAACAACGAAAGAAGACAGGATGGAAGGGAGGGAAGGAGGAAGGAGCTGTTTTTCTTTTTTTAAATAGCAGCATTTCAGTCCCACTACACATGTGGTCAATTACTATATGACACCATAACTTAATAACAGAAGCACAAACTGGGTCAGGGTACCCAGAGGAAGGAGTTCCAAATCGAGGGGTCATGTACACTGGGTTTTGGAAGATGAATAGGAGTTTGCCAGGCAGAGCCGGCTTGGGAAATGGCACTTCAGGCAGGTACAGAGCCGTGAGGAAGCCCGTGTGTTCAAAGGACAGTGGGAAGTTTGGAATGGCCGGGCTCCCTTAGAGCAGCAATTTGGGGGTGGCCGTGGTGTGGGAGAGCTAGAGGACCCCTGTCCCCAGAGCCAGCACTCGATAATTCTGGTCTGAGAGGATGCTATGGAGCTGAGCTAAGGCAGTGTCTGGTGGCTTGGAGCTGTGCACCCCAGAAAACCACGTTCTTGAATTAATCCATTCCTGTGGGGGTGAACCCACTGTGAGTAGGACACTATGAGGAGGCTCCTTCGGTTAAGGGATGAGCCACCTCATTCAGGATGGGACTTAATCCTATTTCTGGAGTCCTCCCTCAGCAGAAGGAAATTCAGACAGAGAGAGAAAGCCACGGGAGCGAGAAGCTGGAGGTCAGTGGAACCCGGGAGAGGCCGGGAGAGACAGGAGAGGCCGCCACGTGCAGAGAAGCCCAGGCCCAGGGGTGGCCGCAGCGGGCCCTGGAGCGCCAGCCTCCGGGAGGAAAGCACCGCCTGACGCCGCCTAGATTTGGACTCCACTAGCCGTGAGCCAGTAGGTTCTCACCGTTGAAGCCGCCCCGGTGCTCGGTGTTGCTGGAGCAGCTGGGAAAGCAGGAGTGTCTGCGGAGAGGGAGGGGAGGATGGGGCAGGAGGGACAGCGGCTGGACTGGGTGGCTGTTAAGGGAGGGGACTCCGGGGTCCTGGCTGCGACCCTGGAGAGGGCAGGGCCTTCCCGGCAAGAGGCCACCCGGGTGGGGCAGGGGCACTGGGAGCTTAGTGCTGGGTGCCCCAGAGAGAAGGGCATGTCCCCAGCCCAAGGTCTCGGATGGGGGGGCTGCCCAGCAGTGTGTCGGGGTTTTGGGGGGGTGGGTTTCAGACCCCCTTGCAGGAGAGGTGGGGTGGCTGGCAGGCCCTGCTCCTTCAGGGGCCCCCGATGCCCCAGGTGGAGGCTGGAGCTTAGAGCCCTCCCAGCGCCCCGCCGTGTGGCCCAGCCGGGGACTGACGTCCCCCCTGTGCACAGGGCCCCAGCTGCTGCCCGAAGGCCCGGCCTGGGGACAGCCCTGGGACGTGTCATCGGAAGCCAGCGTTCTCCTTGTCACATCCCACGGAGTGACCGAAACCAGAGGAAGCAGCGAGGCCCCGGACACTGCCCAGCTCAGCCCTCGGGGGGTCAATTCCACTCGGTGGCCATGCCTGAGGGTGCCCCAGGCTGAGGCAACCTGCTTAAACCGCAGGCAGACCTGGGTTGTCAGGGGCGAGGGGTGAGGGGTGTGGCAGGGACGGAGCCCACACCCAGGTGGTTTTCAAGGCCTGCCTGGGCCCCTCTAGAGGAGAGGGGAGAGGATGGCAGGAGGCCAAGGGCCCACACACCTCAACATCCACAACCCTGGAGGCCTGCCTGGTGGTGGAGGCCCAAGCTCCCTGGAACCAGGTACTGCCCAGGAACCACTGGGCCACAGTCTCGGGGCTGTGAAGTGAGCCCGGAAGGCCGCCCGGCTTCTCATCGGTGGACCAGAAGCTTCCCAGGAGGCCTGTGCCACTTTGGGCAGGTTTATGGAGATAAGACTTCAAAAGGCTCCCCAGCTACCCTCCCTTTCTGTGTCAAGCTGGAACATTCTGTGGCCCCTGGCTCAGCAGAGCCCAGAGCCACTGCCCATGGGCGCCCCGAGGAACCCTCTTTGAAGGCTCTGCAGCCCCCTCTTGTGACGTCCTGACTGGGCTGGCTCTCCCGGGCCTCGGCCTGCCCAGGACAGGGAGACTGGCCAAGCACCCGCCCTGCCCGCGGCCTGCGTCTCCCGGGCTGTGAGACAAAGCACCAAGACACGGTGGCTTAGGTGGCCACGAGTCTGATGTTGGGTCAGCAGGTGCATCCCCCAAAGGCTCTGGGGAAAACCCGCCTCGTCTCTCCCGGCTTCACAGCACCATTACATAGTTGTGCCTTCATCACCACAGTCAGTTTTTGAACATTTTCATTACTCCAAAAAAATAAGAATAAAAATGAGTAAAAAAAGAACACCCAAAATATCCCAGCCCCCCATTTCCTCTATTGTTCATTTATTTTTTGTCTCCATTTTTCAACTCATCTGTCCATACACTTGGTGAAGGGAGTGTGAGCCACAAGGTTTTCACAATCACACAGTTGCCCTGTGCAAGCTACATAGTTACACAATCATCTTCAAGAATCAAGGCTACTGGGTTGCAGTTCGACAGTTTCAGGTTATTTCCTTCTAGCTATTCTAATACACTAAAAACTAAAAAGGGATATCGATATAACACATAAGAATAACCTCCAGAGTAACCTCCCAACTCCATTTGAAATCTCTCAGTCACTGGAACTTTGTTTCACTTCTCTTCCCCCTTTTGGTCAGGAAGATGTTCTCAATCCCGCGATGTCAGGTCCAGGCTCATCCCCAGGAGTCATATCCCGTGTTGCCAGGGAGATTTACACCCCTGGGAGTCATGTTCCCCGTAGTGGGGTAGTGGGGAAGGCAGTGAGTTCACCTGCCGAGATGGCTTAGAGAGAGAGAGAGAGAGAGAGGCCACATCTGAGCAACAAAAGAGGTTCTCTGGGGGAGACTCTTAGGCGCAATTATAAGTAGACTTCGCCTCTCTTCTGCAGTAACAAGCTTCTTAAGGGGAAGCCCCAAGATTGAGGGCTTGGCCAACTAAATTGGTAGCCCCCAATGCTTGTGAGAATATCAGTTTAACATTTCTACATTTTTCCGTAGTCCAGGAGGACCTTATTTTAATGTGACTAACTCCTTCTGCAATGACCCTGTTTCTAAATGAGGCCATGTTCTGGGGAACAGAAGGTTTGGGGAGACACAGTCCAGCCCATCACTCTGCCTGCCCAGCAAGTGTCCCCACCCGGCAAGGCCTCCTGAGCCCCGGGTGGCTCTGCCTGCCAGGCCCCGAGCGAGCAGGTGCCCTCCCTTCCACGTGTGGGCTCCGCTGTCATGAGTGGGGTGGGGACTGAGGCACTGGGCGGCCGCCCCCTTCTCTCAGGGGCCCTTGGATACAGCCGGCCATTACACGTCACCTGACACCCCCCATCCGGCACATGGGCACCCCTAACTGTGTAGGGCTCCAGCGCATCCCCACCGTGCCACACCCCCCCACCCGGCCCAGCCTGGGGGTCCTGCTGCCCTCTCCCCAGAGCCGCCGTCAGGACGGACTGGGGGTAGGTGCGGCCTGGCAGGGGTGGCTGACCCTGGGCTGACCACCCCCTGCCCACAGACACAGGGCCCAGGCGAAGCCAGGAGACAGAGCCCGGCGAGGCCTGAGGCAGAGGGGGCCGGCGGAGGCAAACTGAGCTAGACTTTTTGCTGGCAGGGGGGCCGTGGGGCGTAGGGGACCACCAACCACAGAGGCTGGGTCTTGGAAGTGGCCGGGGATCTGTCCTGAGCCTTCTCATGGCCATGCCGGGGGACACGGGGACTCCCTTCCCTGAGCCCAATTCTGCAAGGGGCCCCACAGGTGGCTTCCTGGGGACTTTGTACCCCAATCTGCGAGGACTTCCCAGGAGCAGTAACAACTAAAATGCCACGGGGACCCCCTGCTTACATCCCTACAAACCACACATGGGTCCTGTGTACCCCGTATTCCTGTGTGGAAACACCCCAGGAGGGGAGTGGGGGGAGACATGCTCAGCGAGGGGGTCCTGGGCTGCCCCTGCTGCCCGGCCCTCAGGGACAGCCCCCCCCGCCTGGGTGCGGCACCCCACCCTGCCCTCACCACCCACTCCTTCCCCGCTGCGGGTCCCAGCAGCTCTCCCCACAGTGGCCTGCCCTCCTTCCCCAGCCCCGATCAGCCTTGGGGGTCCAGCCCCCTCCTGCCAATGGGGATCCCCCTTGGAGGGGACCTGTTCCAGTTTGCTAATGCTGCCTTTTTGCAAACTACTAGAGATGGATTAGCATTTATAAAGGGGGTTTATTCGGTTACACAGTTACAGTCTTAAGGCCATAAAGTGTCCAGGGTAACACATCAGCAATCAGGTACCTTCACTGGAGGATGGCCAGTGGTGTCCGGAAAACCTCTGTTAGCTGGGAAGGCACATGGCCGGCGTCTGCTTGCTCCCAGGTTGCGTTTCAAAATGGATTTCTCCCAGGATGTTCCTCTCTAGGCTTCAGGTCCTTAAAAATGTCACTCTTCGTTGCTCTTGGGGCGTTTGTCCTCTCTGAGCTTCTCTGGAGCAAAAGTCTACTTTCAACAGCCGTCTCCAAAATGTCTCTGTAAACTGCAGCTCCTCTCTCAGCTCCGGTGTGTTCTTCAAAGTGCCCCTCTCTGCAGCAAGCATCTGGGCCTGTGTGGCTCTTTTAAAGCACCCAGTGATCCAATTAACACCCACCCTGAATGGGTGGGGTGACACCTCCATGAAAATTATCCAAACGTTTCACTGACAGTTAACTGAGTCCCATCTCCATGGAAACACTCAATCAAAAAATTCCAATCTAATCAACACTAATACGTCTGCCCCCACAAGACTGCATCAAAGAACATGGTGTTTTGGGGGACATAATACATCCAAACTGGCAGTGCTCAGCGTGGGGAGGGAGACGCAGGCAGGACCGTTTCTTCATGAAATGTCCTCTGCGTCAAGCAATGATCTCCCTCTTGAAGTCTATTTGTTGCAATACAGAGGCACCTCGGTACTTGACTGCTTCGAAACTCATCGACTTTGGTACTCGATGCGTTTTTTTTTTTTTAATTTTTATTGAGATTGTTCACATACCATGCAATTATCCAAAGATCCAAAGTGTACAATCAGTTGCCCCTGGTACCCTCATACAGCTGTGCATCCATCACTACACTTAATTTTTGTTCAATTTTTAGAAACTTTTCATTACTCCAGACAAGAAATAAAGTGAAAGATGAAAAAAGAAAAAAAGGAAACTCTAAACCTCCCCTATCCCTAACCAACCCCCCTCAATTGTTGACGTGTAGTATTGATATAGTACGTTTGTTACTGTTTATGAAAAAATGTTGAAATACTACTAACTGTAGTATATAGTTTGTAATAGGTATATAGTTCTTCCCTATATGCCCCTCTATTATTAACTTCTAATTGTATTGTCATACATTTGTTCTGGTTCATGGAAGAGATTTCTAGTATTTGTACAGTTGATCATGGACATTGCTCACCATAGGATTCAGTTTTATACATTCCCATCTTCTGACCTCCAACTTTCCTTCTGGTGACATATATGACTCTGAGCTTCCCCTTTCCACCTCATTCACACACCATTCGGCGCTGTCAGTTATTCTCACATCTTGCTCCCGACACCTCTGTTCATTTCCAAACATTTAAGTTCATCCGAGTTGAACATTCTGCTCATACTAAGCAACCGCTCCCCATTCTTAAGCCTCGTCCTATATCTTGGTACCTTATATTTCATGTCTATGAGTTTACATATTATAATTAGTTCCTATCAGTGAGACCCTGCAATATTTGTCCTTATGTGTCTGGCTTATTTCACTCAGTATATTGTCCTCAAGGTTGCTTCATCAACCCATTTTTTTATTTAAATGGTTTTGTTCACATGTCATACATTCCATCCTAAGTAAAAAATCGATGGTTTTCTGTATGGTCACATATTTATGTGTTCACCACCTTCACCACTATCTATATAAGGGCATCTACATTTCTCCCACAAGGCAGGAAGGAGAGTCAAAGAAGGTAGAGAGGCAAAAGAAAAAGAAAAAAGAAAGGAAAAAACAATGATAGCTAGGAAGCAGCAAAAGGAAAGGTAACCTTAAATCAAAGTAAAGAGTCAAACACCACCAATGTCAAGTGTCTAACATGCCTCCCCTATACCCCTCTCTTATCTGCATTTACCTTGGTATATCGCCTTTGTTACATTAAAAGAAGCATAATACAATGATTCTGTTAGTTACAGTCTCTAGTTTACTTTGATTGCATCCCTCTCCCAGTGCCTCCCCATTTTTAACACCTTGCAAGGTTGACATTTGCTTGTTCTCTCTCGTAAAAGAACGTATTTGTACATTTTATCACAATTGTTGAACACTCTAGATTTCACCGAGTTACACAATTCCAGTCTTTATCTTTCCTCCTTTCTTCTGGTGTCTCACATGCCCCCAACCTTCCTCTCTCAACCGTATTCATAGTTATCTTTGTTCAGTGTACTTACATTGCTGGGCTACCATCTCCCAAAATTGTGTTCCAAACCACACACTCCTGACTTCTCCTATCACTCTGTACTGCTCCCTTTAGTATTTCCTGTAGGGTGGGTATCTTGTTCACAAAGTCTCTCATTGTCTGTCTGTCAGAAAATATTTTGAGCTCTCCCTCATATTTGAAGGACAGCTTTGCTGGATATAGGATTCTTGGTTGGCGGTTTTTCTCTTTCAGTATCTTAAACATATCACACCACTTCCTTCTTCCCTCCATGGTTTCTGCCGAGAGATCCGCACATAGTCTTAAGTTTCCTTTGAATGTGATGGATTGCTTTTCTCTTGCTGCTTTCAGGATTCTCTCTTTGTCTTTGACATTTGATAATCTGATTATTAAGTGTCTTGGCATAGGCCTATTCAGATCTATTCTGTTTGGAGTACGCTGCGCTTCTTGGATCTGTAATTTTATGTCTTTCATAAGAGATGGGAAATTTTCATTGATTATTTCCTCTATTATTGCTTCTGCCCCTTTTCCCTTCTCTTCTCCTTCTAGGACACCAATGATACGTACATTCTTGTACTTTGTTTCGTCCTTAAGTTCCTGGAGACGTTGCTCATATTTTTTCATTCTTTTCTCCATCTGCTCCTTCATGTGTAGGCTTTCAGGTGTTTTGTTCTCCAGTTCCTGAGTGTTTTCTTCTGCCTCTTGAGATCTGCTGTTGTATGTTTCCATTGTGTCTTTCATCTCTTGTGTTGTGCCTTTCATTTCCATAGATTCTACTAGTTGTTTTTTTGAACTTTCAATTTCTGCCTTATGTATGCCCGGTGTTTTCTTTACAGCCTCTATCTCTTTTGCAAAATCTTCTCTAAACTTTTTGAATTGATTTAGCATTAGTTGTTTAAATTCCTGTATCTCAGTTGAAGTGTACATTTGTTCCTTTGACTGGGCCATAACTTCATTTTTCTTAGTGTAGGTTGTAGTTTTCTGTTGTCTAGGCATCTGACCTCCTAGGCCACCCCAATCAGGTTTTCCCAGATGAGAACAGGCTCAGGTCATAGAAGGAGGAAATAGTCAGTATCCGGTTTCCCTGATAGTTTTTCTTGGAGGATTGACACACCCTGTGCTTTTCTGCCTAGCAGGTGCACCTGTCAACCTGTCAGCCTGTCACTGCCTATGTAAGAGCATGTGGCCTGTGGCTTTCCTCCCCCAGGCTTTGGGGTCTGGTTCCGGTAAGGCAGGCAGTAGAGCTGGGCCCCTCCCTTTCCTCTTGGGAAGCTATGCCCCCTCCAGAGAGGTCATTTGCATATCAATAAGTTCTTTGTTTCTCTGACTTTGCTGATCAAAGTGCTGTGATTTTAAAATGGCTGAGGCTGTCTCAACTGTAAAGAGCTGGGAGCACGGCTGAAGTTTTGACCACAGAGAGAGAAAGGGACAGAAAAGCTCCCAGGTTCACCCATCAGCCAGAGATAGCACCTGATCCTCTGGGCTCCCCGTCCTGAGATAGCTATGTCCCCCGACTCTCCCAAGGTCAGTTGTCACCAAAAGCCTCTGTCTGCTTGTTGAGGATTTGCTGTCTGTATTGAGCAGTTAACACTGAAACCCCAGCTGGAGGTGGGCTGAGAGAGTGCTGCTTTCTAGCACCACACAGCTTCTGTGAGGGAGGGGCTCTCGGCTCTCGGCTCTCAGCATGGGTCTGCAGTTTTACTTACAGATTTTATGCTGTGATCTCGGACATTCTCCCAATTCAGGTTGGTGGATGATGAGTGGACAGTCATGTTTGTCTCCCCGCAGTTATTCCAGGTTACTTACTAGTTTTTTTGTCATTTATGAATTGTTCCGGGGGGGGACTAACAGTCTTCCACTCCTCTCTATGCCGCCATCTTAGCTCCTCCTTGTACTCGATGCATTTTGATGTGAAAGTTTTGTCCTGGCACTTGCCGTTTGTTTAGGACTCACTGCCCTTTCCAGCCAACATGAAGGGTCACGCGTTAGTCACGCAGTAGCCCGTGCCCTGGGCACATCTCCTTGTGGTCTTATTTTAGCTTCTGTGGTCATTCTGTGTATTTTTGCACTTTTTTCCTCATCATGGGTCCTAAGAAAATGAGCAGTTAGAGTGCTGAGCTGAAAAGAAAATTACTTTGCACCCCAATGAGCAAAAAAAGGAAACAACAGGCAAATATGAGAGCGGTGTTCTCATTACTGATGTTGCTGGGGACTACAGTGTGCCTAGAACAACGGTCTCCACGCTCATCAGGAGCGAAGCAGAGATAAAAAGGCTGAGGCTGAGGAGTTAGTGGAGGAGCTGCAGAAGGCACAGCAGCAAGAGGTGGCTGAAGAGACCTCCTCAGGTGAGGAGGGGATAAGGAGGATGTCCCCAGTTCCTTGATAAAAGAAACGTGTGCAAAATCGGCAGAAGTTCACAACTTTGTGGAGAAGCACCATCCGGACAAAGCCCTGACAAGCAGCAATGTGAATTTATTGAATGACCAAAGAATTTCACATTTTCGAGGAATTCTGAAAAGAAGACAGACGAGTCCTCATCAGATAAGTTTTTAGTGAAGGTGACAAAGAGTGTGTCAGAGCTTGCGGTGCAAGTTGAAAAAAGGCAGAAAAGAGGAAGAACGCCTGAAGTGCAAGTGCCCGAGGTCCGTTTGGAGGAGACGCTCCTTCCAAGCCACAGTCCCTGCAGCCTCTGCTCCTCCCCACCACTCGCGCCCACCATCCCTGTAGGCCATGGGCTCTTCTCAGTACAGGGAAAGTGAAGGTTTTATTTTATTTAATCTAAGTATCTATTAATTTATTGGCTTATTTATCATGTAAAGTAATGATATACAACCATATCTTTTTACATTTTGCCTTAAAAATATCACTGTCTTTGGTTTGGGAAAGCATTAAACTTATTTACATTATACCTTATGGGAAAAATTTGGTGCTCCTCGTTTTTGGTACTTATAGCACCAGCTGGAACAACAACGATGAGTGCCCGGGTATCACTGTGTTAATACGCCATGCCCAGTTTCTCATGCCCCGTCTGTGTGGCACACCTTTTCATAAACGCCAGCCACGCCTTTCTATTGAAGGGGTGTGTCTCATAGACAGCATATAGTTGGATTTTTTTTTAACTAGTCTGATAATCTTTATGTTTTAATTGGCGTGTTTGTTCCATCTACACGGACTTTAGGTTGGAGTTATGTAAGATATAGATCTGCCATTTTAGTGTTTGTGTTTTTTAAATTTGGGTCATCTCGTTTGGCTCTCTATTGCTTCTTTCCTGCCTTCTTTTGTGTTGATACAATATTTCTTAGTATTCCATAATTTCTCTATTGGATTTCTAGCTATATATATATATTTTTTTTTGATTTATTTATTTATTTTTTTTAATCTTCATTTTATTGAGATATATTCACATACCACGCAGTCATACAAAACAAATCGTACTTTCGATTGTTTACAGTACCATTACATAGTGGTACATTCATCACCCAAATCAATCCCTGGCACCTTCATTAGCACAAACACAAAAATAACAAGAATAATAATTAGAGTGAAAAAGAGCAATTGAAGTAAAAAAGAACACTGGGTACCTTTGTCTGTTTGTTTCCTTCCCCTATTTTTCTACTCATCCATCCATAAACTAGACAAAGTGGAGTGTGGTCCTTATGGCTTTCCCAATCCCATTGACACCCCTCATAAGCTACATTTTTATACAACTGTCTTCGAGATTCATGGGTTCTGGGTTGTAGTTTGATAGTTTCAGGTATCCACCACCAGCTACCCCAATTCTTTAGAACCTAAAAAGGGTTGTCTAAAGTGTGCATAAGAGTGCCCACCAGAGTGACCTCTCGGCTCCTTTAGGAATCTCTCTGCCACTGAAGCTTATTTCATTTCCTTTCACATCCCCCTTTTGGTCAAGAAGATGTTCTCCGTCCCACGATGCCGGGTCTACATTCCTCCCCGGGAGTCGTATTCCACGTTGCCAGGGAGATTCACTCCCCTGGGTGTCTGATCCCACGTAGGGGAGAGGGCAGTGATTTCACCTTTCAAGTTGGCTTAGCTAGAGAGACAGGGCCACATCTGAGCAACAAAGAGGCATTCGGGAGGAGGCTCTTAGGCACAACCATAAGGAGGCGTAGCCTCTCCTTTGCAGCAACTGTCTTCCCAAGGGTAAAACCTGTGGTAGAGGGCTCAACCCATCAAACCACCAGTCCCCTATGTCTGTGGTCATGTTAGCAACCATGGAGGTGGGGTAGGCGAATACCTCTGCATTCTCCACAGGCTCCTCAAGGGGGCACTACCTCTTTTTTTTTCCCTTGTTTTTCTTTTTTTTCTTTTTTTTTTTTTAACTTTCCCTTCTTTTTTAAATCAACTGTATGAAAAAAAAGTTAAAAAGAAAACAAACATACAATAAAAGAACATTTCAAAGAGACTATAACAAGGGAGTAAGAAAAAGACAACTAACCTAAGATAACTGCTTAACTTCCAACATGTTCCTACTTTACCCCAAGAAAGTTACCTAATATAGCAACATTTCTGTGAACTTGCTCCTACTATATCCATCAGAAATTAACAGACCATAGTCATTCCTGGGCATCCCCAGAACGTTAAATCTAGCTATATATATTTGCACTGGTTCTTAATGGTCACTCTAGAGATTAAAATATCATTTAACTTATCCCAATCTACTTAGGTTTATTCAGGTAAAATTAAGGTATTTTATAGATGTAAAATAAATATATATAAAATAAAAATATATAAGAAACCAGCAACAGTACATTTCCATTTAACCATGTCCTCTGTACAGTTATATCACATCTATATGTTATAAACACAACAATACAGCATTATCAGTTTTGCTTTAAACAGTAAGATGTCTTTTAAATAAAGATGAAAAGCAGAGGCGAGGCTACAGTGTGCGGCTATCGGCTGATGGCCCTCCTGCTCCAAACCGCCCCGCCTGCCCTGCCCTGCCCTGCGGAGCCGCACCGCGTAACCGTCTCTCCTTTGCCAGCAGAACCAGGCTGGGCTTCGTCAGTGGAGAGTGGAAGAGGGACACGGCTAAGCTAGAGCCAAAGACGGGCTCCTCGTCCCACTTCTGGACTGCTTTTTGCCCCCTGCAGTTCGGCTGCTGGCAGCTTGCAGGGACCCTCCTGTGCTCCCTCTCCAATGAGTTTCCTGACCAAGCGCAGCTCATAACCGTGCCCAGCTCCAGCCAGCACCTTCTGCCACGACCCGTCACAGCCGCCAGGCTGCCAGACCTTGGTGGCCACAACCTCAGCAGTGAGACTGGAACCTCAGCCTTGGGCTCGGAGTCTCTTCTGGGCTCTTAATCCCTTCTTCTTCCTCCTCCCTCAGCTCTAGATGTAGTAGCTGCTTTCTGCATTCCTCAGAGTTCTCTTTTACCTGTGTTAGTGGTTAACCATCTTGTAATAGTTTATAATTCTTTATGTTAAAATCTCCCTGTTCAAATTATTGGTGTGGCTTCTGTCTCTATTACATCTAGTCTTTTATATTTACCCATATCCTTGCCATTTCTAGTGCTCTCCATTCCAACCCACAGCTCCGAGATGCCATCTGGGGGCATTTCCTTCCCCTGAAGAACATGCTTTGGCATCTCGTACAATGAAGATCTGCTGGTGACATTTTTTCGATTTACGTTTGTTCTAGTTTGCTAATGCTGCCCTTTTGCAAAACACCAGAAATGGATTGTCTTTTATAAAGGGGGTTTATTCAGTTACACAGTTACAGTCTTAAGACCATAAAGCGTCAAAGGTAACACATCAACAATCGGGTACCTTCACTGGAGGATGGCCAGTGGTGTCCGGAAAACCTCTGTTAGCTGGGAAGGCACGTGGCTGGCATCTGCTCCAAGTTCTGGTTTCAAAATGGCTTTCTCCCAGGACGTTCCTCTCTAGGCCACAGCTCTTCTTCAAAATGTCACTCTTGGGGCATTTGTCCTCTCTTAGCATCTCTGGAGCAAAAGTCTGCTTTCAGAGGCCATCTCCAAAACGTCTCTGTAAGCTGAAGCTCCTCTCTCAGCTCCTGTGCATTCTTCAAAGTGTCCCTCTTGGCTGTAGCAAGCTTGCTCCTTTCAGGAGACATAATACATCCAAACCAGCACAATGTTTGTCTAAAAATGTTCTTACTTTGCCTGCATTTTGAAGAATATTTTGCTAGATACAGAGTTCTTGGTTGGCAGTTTTTTTATTTTGGCACTTACATGAATATATTATTAAATTTTTCTTACCTTTATTGTTTTTATTGAGAAGTCAGCTGTTAATCATACAATTGTTCTCCCTCCATATGATATGATATTTTTCTCTTGCTGCTTTCAAAATTTCTCATCTTTGGCTTTCATCAGTTGGACTGTCATGTGCCTAGCAGGGGTTCTCATTTTTTTTTAAAATCCTGCTTTGGGTTTGCTGAGATTCTTGGATCTATAATTTCATGTTTTCCACTAAATTTGGGGAGGTTTTGGCCATTATTTCTTCAAATATTTTTCCTGTCCCTAACTCCATCTCCTCTCCTGAGACAACAATTACATAGATGTCAAGCTGCTTGATACCTTCCACCTGTCTCTGAAGCTTGGTTCATTTTCTTTCAGTCTTTTTCTCTCCATTTTTTGGGGTTGGTTAATTTCTATTGATCTATCTTGAAGTTCACTGATTCTTTCATCTGCCATCTCTAATATGCTATTTAACCCATCCACTGAATTTTTCATTTCAGTTATTATACTTTTCAGCTCTAGAATTTCCATGTTTAAAAGTTTTGAAATCCAATTTTCCCTTAGTTCTTTATATATATTTATAACAGCTGTTATGATGTGTTTGTCTGCTGAATCCAAGATCTTGGGCCCACTTGGATCAATTTCTATTGACCATCTTTTCCTTCCTACATCACTTTCCTAGTTATTTAAATGTCTACTAATTTTTGGTTGAAAACTGGACACTGTAGATGATACATTATGATGATTCTAGTGTCTGTTGTGTTCTTATGATGACTGTTCTGTTGTTGTTGCAGAAGGAAGCTAACTTGCCTGGATTCATACTAAACTCTTTTTTCCCCACTGTGTGCAGCAGCTCATATCTCTGCTGAGTCATTTCAGCTTTTAGCTGCTGGTTTCGTTCACCTGCTTTCCTGGAGGTCTCCCCCGTGCCTGTAGAGTTCTGTGGTCAGTCAAGGATTTCAGTAGAGTTTATACTTGGATTTGTGGGTTCATTCTCTCTGTGGTCCCCTGGCTTTGTCTTGATAGGAATTTAGGATTCCTCCCTAAATTTACAGCTGCTCTGCCAGCATCAGGCTCAGTTCTCTGATATCTCAAGCCAGTGAGCCTTTAGCTTCCTGCCACTGAAGCAGGAAGTTAGGAGTGCAGGAAACTCACAGACCTCAACCTCCACGGTTGCCTGTCAAGGGGAACTCCTCTCCGCTCTTTTGCAGCACCTGTGCAGTTCTGTGGTCAGCAGGGATCTGAGCAGGGTTTACACTCAGATTCAGGGTCTCATCCCTTTCATGGTCTCTCACTTCCAGAGTTTTCCCCACTCCTTCTTCTGGCTTGGAGCTCTGAACTTGCAGCTCTGAATTTAAGACGGTGGTGCTGTGGGGTTCTGCTGCTGTTTTCCTCCACCTTGGCAGAGGGTGCTGGAGCTGTCCTCAGGTAAGGAAGTCATAAACTCACCATTCTTACCCTGTCTAGTTGCAGTTTTTCAGGAGGAATGCTTCTCCAGATTCTCTCTGCTTGGGGGTGCTTTCTTGTTCTTTTAAATAGTTGGAGTCTGTTTGTTTTTTAGTATTTTGTCCAGATGCACTGTTACCTATAGAAGGGCCTGCACAACCACATCACTCCACAGCCACTACTGGAAGTCTTCAACCTCAACATCCTTTTAATAAGATCCCTTTCTGCTTGAATTGGCCAGTTAGTTTCCATCACTTGCAAATGTGAGTCCTCACAGATGCACATCCACAGCTTCAGCAAGTCAGAAGACAGTGGACTGCCAGCTTCCCTAGAGAGCAAACGCTGACGTGCCAACTCTTTATCAGGAAGTGCAATCCCAAGGAAGCAGGTGTGAGAAAACAAGGGGAGTGTGGCAGGAAGGGAGCAAGAACAAGTAAAAGGGAGCACATTACTGAACCAGCCACAGCTGCAGGACAAACTGACTTGCTTGTGGCATGGTACATTTTCAGAGAGGCTGCACAAAGCCACACTGCATATGTGGCAGTCCATGGGGGAAGAAGGGAGAGGAAGGAATCGGCTGGCTGTCTTCTCCTCAAGGCACAGGATGTTAATGCCTGCTGCAGCTCCAGATTGTGCATCTGTGGGCGCCGAGCAGATCCTGCTGTGACTTGGGCTTCAGTGGCCATGAGGAAGCCCCGGCTAGAGGCAAGGCGAGAGGGGCTGCAGGAGCAGCTGGGACAAGGGGAGGCCACCGAGCAGGTGTGTGGCCAGGACTGCAGCAGCAGGGCCAGCAAAGCAGCAAGTGGGCAGATGCAGGCAACACACGAAGCCCCCCTGGAAGAGGGGGACGCAATCGGACGCTCCTGGACTTGTGGGGTCTCCCCTCCTGATGTTTCAAATCGAGAGTCAGCCTGCAAGGGCCTCCAAGAGTGTTGCTGACACTGGTGCAGTGGCCCGTGGGGCTGGAAGGAAAGTGGGGAGCCGAGCTGCGGGCCCTGGCTGCTCCTAGAGGATGGGTACCCAGGGTCCGGCCTCCGGGGATGAGGTGGCCGGGCAGCAGCTCCAGGCCAGCCCTCAGGTGACCATCTGCAGGGGGTGGACGTGGGAGGGCAGTTCCCACTGGCACCCCCGTTCCTGCCTCCAAGTACCCTCCCACTTCCCGGGCACGTCCACCGACCTGCACCTTGGCCCAGCCCCCCAGTGGTGCTCTTGGGAAGCGGGGTTCCAAGCCTTTGCTTTGAGGCTGGCCCGGGGGGTGCCCCGTCCTCACCCTCCTTTCCTGCCCGTTGATGGGGAGCGGGAGGCCAAGGGGAGGAAAGGGGGGCCCCAGGGGAGGGGGACAGTGGGTCCAAAGGCTGGGCCAGTGCAGAAGGGCGGCTGTAAGCTGCCCTCTGAGTCTGGGCTTCCCAAAGATGGGCCCCAGGACTCCTGGGTCTGGCTGCCCCCTCATTTTCTGACAGAGCTGGATTTCCCTGGGACTATCCCAGTTCTAGCTCCAAAACTCTAGAACCACATGGTCAGTGACTTGCGCTGGAGCCAGAACCCACCTCTCAGGAGATGCTCAGGGAAGGCCCCTCATCTGTAAGGGGGGTGGGGATGGTGCCCGGGCAGAGGGAACAGGCAAGCGGCCAGCTCTGCGGGAACTCTCACAAAGAGACTACGAAACGATGATTAGGACATGAGGAGTGAGAGTTGGTATTTGTGTTCAATGAAAAAAAGAATTCACAGCAAACTGCAAATTTCCAAACAGCACAAATAATATATTCATTAATAAATACATTCATTAATGAACTGCCAGACACATCCTTAAGCTTTTTTCCTTTTTTTTTTTTTTTTTTTCCATTACCTAAGACAATTTTGTAAGGTCATTTTTGTAACATTTTTAGTTGAGATTTTTGGCTACTTCTTTCCCATTATCCCAAAAAAGTATTAACTCAATGAATCTGATATTAAGACATACTCAAGAAGAATGCAAATGATTTGTAAAATTTGCTGTTATGATATATCAAGCTACAGCAAACATTTCTGTCGACTGTTTTGCATGGAGGCAATCTTGGGCACTGTTTATTCTGATATACTGGTGTGCATAAAGCGTGTGATGTCACACTCAGATGCACTCGATGCTCCAAGTTTGCTGCTGGTCTGTGCCCCCAAATGTAGGGATTCTGATAAATTCTATAGTATACAACACCCATCAAAAATATGGTGCATTTAAAACTACGTGCTGCACTAGTGAGTGTATTTCCTACAGGAGAGAGCGCTGATTTTTACTCGGCATCCTGCAATCACATTTTTACACCTCTGCTGAGCGGAAGAATTTTCCAGAGACAGTGTTCTGGCTCTTTGCATTTCATACCATGCTTCTCCACTGCCCATGGATTTCTGGAGCTGGGCCCCATGGACACAATTCTCATCCTGAGCCAGCCTGTGTCCCTGCGCCTTTGGCTGGTGGCACTACCTGGAGTTTGTCAGCAGAGCGGGTGGACTGGCTGGCCAGCAATGACGTCACAGAGAAGAGACAGCAACTGCACAAACTACCCCAAACTCCTCCTCAGCCAGATCCCCAAAATGTCCTCAGCCAACTGAACTCCACTTGCCGTAAAGACAAGGACGAGAGGGAGGACGTTGGAATGGAAAGAGACAGCAGCGTTAGGATTCTGCCATCAAATAGCTACATTCACGAACGTTGTAAAGAACATCCGTCCACGTGAACACACAGCCTGGGCCCCTCCCAGGGCCTCGAAAGGAGCACATGAGGGGCCCCGGGAACTGCGTCAGCTTCCTGGTACGTCCGGAAGCCTCTGTCGCCACGGGGGTCTAGATGTGGGCAAGGAATACGCCAGACCCTGCTGGCCCATGCTTGCCCCCCAGAAGCCCTGGGACTAAGGACAGAGAGTGGTCAGAGGATGGGGAACAGTGGCCACCTGCTAGCGGGCATTTCAGAGGTCGGAGGAAACAGGCCATACTTGTCTCTGTCTCTCCCCAGTCCCTAGGGGAGCAGCAGCAGGGCAAAACTGACAGAGGTGTCTTTAGGAGTTGACTTATAAGATACTCTGCTGGACATTAAAGGTAAACTTCCCTACAAAGTGACAGTAATCATAAGGGCCCTGAGGTACTGGCATCAGGACAGACATACAGACCGACGGGACGGGACTGAGAGCCCTGAGATAAACTGGCTAATTGAGTAAGTTCATACAATGGGGAAAGAAAAGTTCCTTCAGCAAATGGCACTGGGACAACTGGACATCCACATGCAAAAGAGTGAAGTTGAATGCCTGCCCCACACCCTATCCAGAAATTAGCTCCAAATGGATCGATGACCTAAACATAAGAGCTGAGCCACGGAGCTCTTAGAAGCTGCTAGGGATTGGATCACGTCCCCTACAAAGACGTGGTCGAGTATCAAGCCCAGTCATGTGGAAGTGAACTCACTTGTTTGTAAGTAAGGTCTTTGGAGATGTTGTTAGTTAAGACACGGTGAAGCTGAACCGGTGTGGGCTGTAATCCGACATGACACAGTGCTCATAACCAGGAAGTGTGCGCGGTCAGCAGGGGACAGCTGGGGGGAGATGGTCACACGCCAGAGCAGAGCTCAAGTTCTGCAGTGTGCCCCCGAGGACACGACGGACAGCAGTGAAAGCGTGGCCCTGCCCATACGACTTTGGACTTTTATCCCCTGCAACTGTGAGGCCATAAATTCCTGCTGTTTAAGCCAACTAGTATGTGGTATTTGTTACAGCAAATACAGCCTTGGCAAACTAAGACAAAAGAAAACAGGGAACATTTTCAGGACCTTGGATTTGGCAGTGGATTCGTAGACATGACCCTCAAAGTACAAGCAATAAAAAAAATATTAAATATTAAATAGGTTAACTGAATTTTATCAAACTTAGAAAGTTCTGAGCATCGAAGGACATTATCAAAAAAATGAAGAGACAGACTATAGAATGGGAGAAAATATTTGGAAATCATACATCTGATAAAAATTTAATATCTGGAATACATAAAGAACTCCTAAAACTCAATGACAGAGAGACAAACAACCCTGTTTAAAAATGGGCAAAGAACTTGAACAGACATTTCTCTAAAGAAGAAATACAAATGGTCAATAACACATGAAAAGATGCTCAACACTATTAGTCTCTATGGAAATGCAAATCAAACCAAATTGAGATACTGCTTCACATCCACCAGGAAGACTATTATTTTAAAAAGTGGGAAATAAATGTTGGTGAGGATGTAGAGAAATTGGAACTCTCAAACATTCCTGGTGGGAATGTAAAATGTTGCAGGTGCTGTGGAAAACAGTTTGGCAGCTCTTTAAAAAGTTAAACAGAATTACCAGGTTTTGGTTTGCTAATGCTGCCGCTATGCAAAATACCAGACATGGATTGGCTTTTACAAATTTACAGTTCTACAGTCATAAAAGTGTCCAACTAAGGATTAAACAAGATGATACCTTCATTGAAGAACAGTCAATGGCGTCTGGAACACCTCTGTCAGCTGGGAAGGCACGTGGCTGGCATTTGCTGGTCCTTTGCTCCCAGGCTGTATTTCAAAACGTCTTTCTCCAAACTGTCTCGGGGTTTCTCTTGGTTTAGCATCTCAAAACTCCTTCTGTCTGCATCTCCAAGCATCAGCGAGCAACTCTTTCGGCTCCTAGCATGTCTGTTGGTGCTCAAGGGTCTCTTAAAGGACTCCAGTGATCTAATTAAGACCCAACCTGGATGGGCAGGGCCACACTTTCATGGAAATATCTACTCAAAATGTTTCACCTACAGATGGGTTGGAAACCACCTAATCCAAATACCCCACAAGACTGGATTAAAACATGGCTTTTGGGGGGACATAATATATCCAAACTGGCACACCACATGATCCAGCACTTCCACTCCTAGGTGTGTACCCCAAAGAATTGGAAACAGGGACTCAAACAGGTACTTGTACAACAATGCTCATAGCTGCATTACTCATGATAGCCAAAAGGCAGAAAATAGTGTCAATCAACAGATAAGCAGATAAACAACATGTGGTATATCCACATGATGGAATACTATTCAGCCGTAAAAAGGAATGAAGCACTGATATGTGCTACGACATAGACGGACTTTGAAAACATTATGCTGAGTGAAAGAAGCCAGACACAAAAGGACAAACACTGTGTGACTATGCTTACATGAAATATCTAGAAAGGCACATTCATAAGCAGAAAATAGATTAGATATTACCCAGGGCAGGGGGAGGGGCAACGGGGAGTTACTGTTTAATGGGTACAAAGTTTCTGTTTGGAGTGATGAAAAAGTTTTGGTAATGGATGGTGGTGATGGCAGCACCCCAATTTAAAAAAAATAATTTCATTTGGGAAAAGAGTTTCTTACAGCAGAGCAGCTGCAAAATACAGAGACCTCTGCAACAATTATTTGTTTTTTTCTTAAAGTGAAAGAACAGGTGGAGCCAAAGAATCAAAGCACTGGACGGGCAAATCAGGAGCATCACCAAACTGTTTTCAGGAAACAGCAATGAAATGCAAAGCTAAAATTTCCGATTAAGGAATTCTTCTAATGACTTACCTTTAGATTGTCTCGTGGATGACTGCCCCCACCCCCTTTAGTGGAAAACTGCGGCCTGTTAATGCAAACCAAACTCCGCACGACAATAAACACCTTAGAAACATAATTTTGAATCACATATTTCTACCTGCAAAGCTCAGGGGTCGAAGGAGGCAGATACCCAGAAAAACAAACACAAAAACCCAACAACAAAACCCCTCAAATAAGGACAAAGATTTTTCAAAAAGTGCATGGAACGGAAAGGCTAGATTGTAAAACGTTCAACACAACTGTGTATCTGAGACGTACTCTGTGTTAATACATGGGATAACCAGATAGTTTTAATCTCTATTCTATACTTACATAGTCAAAAGAGCCAGCAATGCTGTTAACAACTTCCAATAGCAATCTGCTCCTCTGTCCTTTAAGATTTATCTGCCCTACTAGGCTGAAACCACCAACCCAAGTTTTCCCACCAAGGCGAAGAACCCCGCAGCCGTGCAGCGAAGGAAAGTGCATCGCACACGCGCACTCGCACGCGCCCCGGGAGCCAGCTTCCAAGCCCGCGTTTATTTTATGCCACAACGTCGTCTATGTCTGCTCTTTCGCAATTTTCCTACCATGAAACACAGCAAAAATCTCAACACATTCACTCCTGGTTCTGGTTACCCAGTGGTACCACCCAGTACTAACCCGGTGCTGGTTACGCAGGGTGAACAGGAGGCCAAACCACAGAACGGAGCACGTGGCGGGGAGGACAGAATGGCACCGACGTAAAAGCGCATGCGCAGGCGGCGCCAGCGCCCTCGGGCGTCTCACAAACCCCGTGGAGCGCGCCTGCGGGTGACGTCACTGCCGGGTCCCCGACCGTTATTGCCCTAGAACGACACTTTAAATGTAATTAATACCACCAAATTGTACACTTTAAAGATGGTTAAAATGGTAAATTTTAGGTGTTATATATGTTACCATGATAAAAGTCATTAATTCTTCAGAGGCAGCGTCGCCGTCTGGGATCAGCCAAGCCAATCAGCGGATCCCATTCCCCTGAGACAAAGTGACTGGCTCAGGGGCGGGCATGTGACTTTGGCCTAGCCAATCAGCGGATCCCATTCCCCCCCCCAGACATAGTGACTGGCTCAGGGGCGGGCATGTGACTTTGGCCTAGCCAATCAGCGGATCCCATTCCTCCCCCCCCCCGAGACAAAGTGACTGGCTCAGGGGCGGGCATGTGACTTTGGCCTAGCCAATCAGCGGATCCCATTCCCCCGAGACAAAGTGACTGGCTCAGGGGCGGGCATGTGACTTTGGCCTAGCCAATCAGCGGATCCCATTCCCCTGAGACAAAGTGACTGGCGTGCTTGTGACCCCAGGGTGCGCTGGACGTGCTCCGCAGACGCTGGTCTGGTGGGCTCCCGGCCTCCCCACGCAGCCGCCGTTGTCAGTCGAGGGGGCCTGGGTGCAGCCTCCGGGGAGACGCCGGCCGCCCCGAGGGGCTGTCTCCCTTCTCTGCGGGTAGGAAGGCCTGGTCAGCCCCCGCCCGGGCTCCGGGCTCCACCACCCTGGGCCCGGCCGCGTCCACCCCGCGCGGGGGTGGGGACCGGCCAGGCCTTGCGGATGGCCGCCGGCTGACAGGGGGAGCCCTCCAGGGCCTCTCGTGTGTCACCCAGGCCCGGCCTCTGCTTTGGGGCAGTCCGTCCAATGGCGGTTTTCTGCAGGGGACCTGGACGCCTCTCCTGTGGGTTCAGCCTCCCCATTGCGCCGGGCTTGGGCCAGCAGGAGCAGCCCTCCCACCCGGTGGGAACATGAGAGCAGATCCCTGGGACCCCCAATGCTCTGCTCTGCTGCCGGTCGATCCCCCTGTGGGATGATCATCAAGCCTGGTCGCTGGGCTGGGTGAATATGAGGGAATGGCTGCATCAGGAGTGCGTCTCCCATGCCAGGCACTGAGCTGTGCCCGCCTCGGGGGCCCATCTTGGCCTGGGAGGTGGTGCGGGGGCAGGGGTAGGACTAGAAGGCGCAGAGTCAGAGCACCAGCTGGGATCTCTTGGAACTGGAAATACGGCTCCGAGTTTTCCGTCTGCCCGTGCCGTGCCCACTCCGTGTCCCACAGTGGGCCTTCCACCCACGAAGTGCAGTCTCGCAACTGCCCTGGGAGCCAGGCGGGTCAGCCTGTTACACGCAAGGACACTGGGGCTCAGAGAGGGAAGCGGTGGCCTCCGACTCGCCGCCCTTCACCGTGCAGGGCTGAGGGGCACTCACTCTCCAGCGTCGCCTCTGCCTGGGGCGCGTGGCTTGGCCCCCGGTAGCTGTTGGTACCAGCCCCAAGCTGCCCAGAGACCCCTCTCCGGACCCCCAGAGAGAGTGAGGTCATCAGTGGGACACCGCGTCCTCTGCCGGGGCCGGGGGGAGCAGCGGTGGAGGCCGCTGCCCCCGCTCCCGCTGCGTGGCCAGTGCCGGGTCCTCGGGAGGGTAAACGCCTCTGTCCGTTGAGCAGCTGCTGAAGAAGCGTCTAAGGCAGCTCCTCACACCCCGTCACGGGGGCCGTGGACGTCATGGGCCACCGGGAGGGGTCGAGGCACAGCCCAGCTTCAGGCAGGCGCCCACCCCGCGGCAGCGGTGGCCGCAGACAGCCACGCCCGGTCCCCCCCTCCAGGCTGTCCTGGCCACCCCACGGCTCCATGGCCTGGACGTCGCGGCCTCCAAGCCCCTGCTGGCCTGGCCTGGGTGGGGGCTCCCACACACTTGGTGCTGGTCCGAGAAAGGACGGACCCCCCAGAGGGGCTCCCCGAGCATGTGCGTGTACCCCTCCGCACCCCTCCACCAGCCTCTACTTCTGGAGAAAGCGAGCAGCCCTGCTGGTCCCGGACACGAAGACTGTGACAGGGCCCTGCCCTGCGAGGCAAGCATGAGGCCTTGGAGGGAGGGGGGCGGGGAAGTGGGGTGCAGGGGGTGTTGGGGTGCAGAGGGGGAGAGTGCTGGGGCACAGAGACCAGGGAGGCTGCAAAACCATTTTGCCAGCGAGCTGCAGACTGAGAGCAAACCCTCGACGCGGCCAAAGCTGGAGCCCCGTGAACTGCCCGCGGCGGCTCCACCCTGTCTGTCCCCCCGCTGGTAGAGCCACTTGGGAGTTGGGGTCACTGGTTACTTATGATAAAAACAACCTGATGACACACAGCAGATAGGGACGGTGGGAGCACTGGCCATGCGGGGGGCTGGGCCCTTGCAGGACTCTGAACATTTTTTTTTTTCAGTACCAATAAGTATTTATTCACGTGTTATAAAAGAGAGCAGAAGGGGAAGGAAGTACCCAGTACAAAACCAACCATCAAGTAAACACACCCCGTGACAGGGTCTCAGAAGCCCAAGAGGGCTCAGTCTCCTGCAGGTACGTGCTTTCCTACCCTCCTTTCATCCCCATAAATTCCAGGTTCCACACAGAGCTTTGGTTTCTAGCAGTAAACATGAGTTACATTCTTCCGTCTCCTGTTAAACAATCTTGCAGCCACTTTGACATAAATTTCTTGCACCTGCATAAAAGTTCCCGGGTGACTTGGATATACATTCTCCCCTTTTTGGATCTCTCACCCCCACCCATTGTTTCTCTCTATCCCAGGACTGATGATTAAGCAGGTGTGGTCAGTCCAAGTACAGCAGCATTTACCTTTTGGCATGCGTCCCATCCAGGCATGGTCTGGAGTCAGAAGGTTGGGAATGAGGGATGGAGGGTTCCTAGATTCTTCAGGTCTTTTGCATAAGTCATTGAAGAGTTGTGGAGATAACCCCAAAATTACATGTGTATGGGGGGTTGGGGAGGGGGAACTGGAAAGGGGAGATGGGGTAAGTTTTTAGGACAGAAGATCTAGTCCACGATAGGAAATAAGGGAAGGAGAACACAAAAGAAAGGAGGGTTCAAGATCCCCACTTCAAAGAGGGGCTCCCAACATGTTTCAGATCTTTCTGCCTGGTGCAGAATCTGTCAAAGACGGTTTGGCTGTTTTCCTTTCACCACACACACACACACACACAAAAGCGTAAACAATAAAAACCCTGAGAGAACACGGAGGAAGACTGACACATTATGTTTACACAAATTAGGCCACCTAGCAGTCACCAAATCAGCGACTGGTGAAGTTCTACAGTGCCTAGACAAATACAGTAACTAGAGGGGGGAGCATTTGGGGGAGATGAGAACCCAGGACCTCATGCACAGCCCCCAGTGCGTTCTAGTGCATTTACCCCGTTTCAACACAGCGGAGTAGGTTTGGAGGATCCTACAGCGTGTGAATGAAACCCCCTTTCTCCTTTAGCTACTGTGACGCTCTCATCACTACTACAGCAGGGGAGGACGTTGGCTCCGGGAGCTCTGGAAGCCAAGCAGGAAAGGTCAAGGATTTTACTCTTCACTTCATCCATCCATCCTTGGGCGTCTCCACGCGCACACACATACACACACACACAGAGCGTGGCGGGCCCAGCCTGATCCAGAGGATGGACCTGGTGTGCCAAGCAAGCCCTGTGCCCTAGGGTCAAGAGATTGGGAACAGGAATCCCTTATTACCATGTTGGTAGCTCTCACCTAATCTTGGCTTCTTCTCTTGACCTTTAACCTGGCCCAGCCTCTCCTAACCCCTCTGTACCATCTTCCCGTTTATACTAGTTTCCAGTCCTCCAGTAGGAGATCAGGTCAGAGGTGGCCCACGTAAAACCCAGTCTCCCATAAAGGGAGGGATTTCCAGAGGACACTATGGCAGAAAAGCCAGCTCTAATCAGCAAAAATGAGGTAGTTCAAGTAGTTGTTCTTTGTGGTGATAAAGCAACAACAATACAAGTGTTCCTGCTATGCAGACCTGGAGCTGTTGCCAGCTTATCTCTGAGATGGCTCATGTACCTGAAAACACAAGGCAGGAATGAAGGCCTTAGATTAAAATATTCAAAAGTACAAAACCAGAATACTTATATTAAGAAAAAAAAGTTAAAATGCACAAGATACGTCATCTGCACACAGCTGGTGCAGCTGGCGTCCTGGAGAAAGCGGGACCCGAGGTGCAGTTAACCAAGGGAGCAAATAAATAAAATCGCATCAGCCCAGAGTGGGGCAGGAGTGAGCTCGGGCGCAGTGGTCTGCAGCTGTCCCACCAACCACCCCTTCTGCCTGTCGTCACAAGCCACTGCTTAGGTCAGCTCCCAGCACCCTGTCCCAAGAGAGGGTGATGAGACGAGACATGGAAAAACCTTGCTCCACCTGAGAGATTCCCTCCCACAGAATGTCATGGCTCCTGGGTTGGGGCCATCCATCTGCTCTTTCCACTCTGGGATGAGAAATTTTTATAAATCCTCTTTCAGAGGAAAACTTCCCCATCCAGGCCACTGTCATAAAACTAGATATTCTAGAGTATTTCACATAGGCTCTAGGGGTATTTCTCCTGAAAGCCCTCACTTGGATAGTGCATGGTTGGAGTTCCTTTGCCTCACCCCCTTCCCCCACCAAGACAAAAGAGGGGGTAATGCTGTGGACCCAGCCTCAGATGCTGGGCAGTTCCAGCTGCCCCTACGCACCCTCTCCCACTTTCTCCACTCTGCCCATTGATGCCTGCTCCTTGGAACTTCCTGATCTCAAAAGGATTGCCCCCACTCCTTGAGGCTCAATTCTGGGCCTCTGAGAGCAGGGCAGGGCTGTGGATCTCTTCTGCCTCCCCAGAGCAGGCAGGCTTTCCCTGTGAGCTGGGACCTGCTGGGCCTCCAGTGGACATGAGGCCACCATATGGCTGATGCTCTGGAGAGTGACCTTTCTTGGGCTGTGGTGGCAGCTTGCATCCTTGGCAGCGATGGTCTAGACCGCCACAGTTGCAGCACCTGTTTCCTTTTGATGTGCACTTCTGCATGCTCTTCCCCTTTGGCGGCCTCTCACTCCCAATACGGACTCCCCACCAGGTCCGGTGACACGGATGGATTCCAGGCCCTTGGCAGACTTACAGGTGAACTCCACCGCCTCACCCTCCTTCAGGCTCCGGGAGCCCTCCATGTGCAGCTTACTCTGATGCACAAAGATGTCCACCAGGGGGTCGAGCGCAACCCCGGCACGGGCGGGCAGGACAGGAAGCGAACCCCATGCGCACGGTGAACCACTTACAGACGCCGGCACCGGGCAGCACCAGCGGCTCCTCTGCCTCCCGGGCCGTGCGCTCTGCCGCCGCCACTGCCGCCCTGGCACAGCCACCTGCAGGCTGCTGGCTGACACCGAGCCCACGGCCCCTGGTTGGGCGGCTGCTGGCCCCAGAGAAGCCCAGAGGCAAAGTTGAACATTTTTATTATGATAATTAAAACATACACAAAACTAGAGAAAATAGTATAACCAACCCAGCTTCAAAAGCCACATTTTCCATAGAAGCAGCAAACAGATTGGAGGGGCCAGGGGCCGGGGAACGGGGAGTAACTGCTTAGAGGGGGTAACGTTTTCATTCTGGGGTAATGAAGATATTTTGTAATTAGAGGTGGTTTACTAAATTTACTAAATGCCACTTAAATTGCACTTTAAATTGTTAAATTTCATGTTATGTGAATTTCACTTCAATTTTAAAAAGCAATATATTTGAATCTATGATCTCAAAAAAAAAAAAAAAAATGCAGCAGCCTTGACCACGCTCACTCATCCTCCCTGCTGGGATATTTCAGAGCAAATCCTAGATACCACATACCATGGCATCTCCCCCACAAATTCTTCTGATTGCGTTGCTGATTAGCATTTTTTTTTTTTAAACATCACCATCTTATTATCACACCAAATATAATAAACCTCTTCTTAAAACCATTTGTTTCCCAGTCCATATTCTGATTGCACCATTATTTCCCAAAGACTTTTTGTAGTTGGTTTGTTCAAATCAGGATCCAAAGAAGTCCACACATTGCATTTGGTTGTCAGGTCTTTAAGTCTCTTTAAATCCCACCCTGTTTGGTTTAATGTCATTAAATCAAAACCACCTCTCTTGTGGGATTTCCTACATTCTAGGTTGGGCTGATTGTTTCCTTGAGGTGTCATTTAAGTTACTTCTCTATCCTTCATACTTTCTGTAAATGTTATTTAGATCTAAATGTTCAAATTTGGGTTCAACATCAATGTTTTTTATGGTCAGTGTTTTTTAGTTATAAGACATCTTGGCCTACTCCAAAATTACAGAGCTTTTTTCCTATGCTTTCTTTTAGAAGCTTTCTAATTTTAGTTTTTCCCTCTAGGTTTATGATCCATTGAGTCAATTTTTCTACCTGCTGTGAGATAAGAATTGAAGTTTACTTGTCACCCACAAGGATGGCTCCAGCATCATTTTGGGAAAAACTATCCTTTGTCAAAAGTGGATTGACCTTACTTGTGTGGGTCTCTTTTAGGACTTTATTTTGTTTTATTGATTGTATGTCTACATCTGCCAGTACCATGCTGTCCTGATTACTGTAGTTTAGGTAAGTCATCCGACGGTGTGAATCCTCCAACTTTGTCTTCTTTTTCCAAATAGCTGGGCTGTTCTCGATCTTTGCATTTCCATATAACTTAGAATCAGCTTGTAACTAAAATGGCTGAAATTTAAAGACCGACAATAGCAAGTGTTGACAAGGACGTGGACACTTGGAGCTCTCAGACCCGGCTGCTGGGAGTGGAAGATGTCACAACCACTTTGGAGGACGGTTTGGCAGTTACTGGCACTTACCCAGAAGTTCTGCTTGTAGGTAATTTATCCAAGAGAAATGAAAACATTTGTCCAAAAAGACTTGTACAAGGATTTCCACATTATAATAATTGCTCATAATATCCAATAATTGGAAACAACCCAAATGTCCATTAGCAAGTGATGGAAAAACAAATTGATAATATAGTCATACGATGGAATAGCACATGGTAATTAATGTGGTACAAACTGCTACTAAACACACCATGAAGAATCTCAAGCACATTATGTTGAGCAAAAGAAGCCAGACATAAAAGATTAGATACTCTATGATTCTAATTATATGAAATTCCAGAGCAGACCAGCGGCTGCCTGGGGCTGGAGCGACCGGCCGGGAGGGAGCCTGAAGGCATCTTTGAGGGGTGATGGAACCTGTTCTATATCTCGATTGTGGTGGCAGCTACACGGTTTTGTCAAAACTCACTGGACTGTACACAACACGGGTGCCTTTATTATTCGTAAATTGTATTGTAGTAAAGTTAATTTTAAAAGGAAAAAGTTGAGGTTCGATTTTCTGACAAGAACACTTCCCGGGAGGCTCTGTGCTCTTGCCCTGGCGCAGCCTCGGGGGCGTGTTTGTGTCACCCCTCACACTCGTGCTCTTAAACTCTTCCACCTTGTCCCATCGCCAAGTCCTCCTGCAGCCTTTTCTCGATGGGTTCAGCAGCCACTGATGACCACTGCCTGGGACCCAGGAGTCCACAGGGGTTGTAAATTAGTAATTTCCTAGTTCCATCATATCCTTCTATGTTGATTAGTTGAAATTCTTCTATAAAGAACTTTTTCCTGAAAGTTTGTTTAGGAAAGTTGGATGAGTGCCTGTTACCCTCTGGTCTCCAACAATGACCAACGGGCATTGGTTTTTTTTTGTTTTTTTTTTAACATTTAAGAACTTTTGGATCCCTGTATTTGCTGTGTTCCCATTAGCCACCGTTCTTTGATGCCAAATTGCTCCGTCTCAGGCCAGTGAGGGTCCTGAAGGGCTGCTCCTGGGAGCCTCGACGTGACCCTGGTGGTCTGAATGCTTCTTGTGCTCCTGGAACGAGGCATCCCAGGCTCATCCTGTCCACATCCTCCCCTATGGAGCCAGCTGTTTCTGCAAGGAGTGGAGCGCTGGCTCCTTTCGTGGGGAAATGGCATTCCGAGACCACAGTCTGGGCTTAGAGGTGGGGATGGAGAAGAGGGGAGGTCCGAATCCCAGCCAGGGTCTCCTGTGGCACCAGCTCGGGACCTGCCCCTGCCTTCCCACCGCTGAAAGCCTGGGACTCGCTCACTGGCCCCTCGCAGGCCAGACCGGGTCCCTCAAAGTCAAACGAACAGCTGCCAGTGAAGCCCTCCTGGATTCCACACGGGCAGGGAAGCTCCGGCCTCTGAGGTGGGGTGAGCCTGTGGTTACCCTCCGCCCATCCCAGCACCCCAGGCTTCAGGGGTCATCCCTGCCCAGCCAACTGAGCTGCCCCCCAGCTCCACGCACTACCACATCCCATCACTTCCTTCCTAGGCAATCTGCTGCGATCGAGCTCGCTTGTACCCCCCCACTGGAATTCAAGCTCCAAAGAGGCAAAGGCCTCCTCTGGCTTGCTCATCACTCTCTTCCAGCGCCATGTTGCAGGGGCTCAATGACTTGACAAACCCATGAACTCAAGGAGGCCCAGCGAGCATGAACGATTCATCCCGGTTCACACTGCAGAGCAGGGGCTGGGGTTCTAAGGCAGCACTGCTGGGTCCCCTGGGGGCAGATTCAGGCCTACTGGCTACTCCCAGAAAGGCTGGGAACCTTCCCTGCCACCTGCTGCCCGGCATCTTGGTCCTAGGTCGGCTGCTGCGGGTGGAGGTGGCTCTGGGTCTCACCCTGTGGCCTCCTCACCAGGGCACACCAAGCTCTGGAGGACGTACTGTCTTCAGGAGGGACAGACTCCGAGCCCCCGAATCCTGAATCCTGGCCAGGCAAGACTGGGCTTCACAGAGCTGGAAATCGCTCCAGCCACATGTGGGCTGAAGCCAGAGGCAAGGAGAAATGTGGGTGGCAGAAACCGGGGAGGAGGGCAAGCATTTCATTCTGACTTTCCTTAATGAAAAAGGCAGTGAACCAACAGGACCCAGACTTATTAGCTTGGAGGGCTGTTGAGAGCAGCTGCCAAGAAAGCCCCAAATGAAATGTGCTTAATTCCCTTCCAGGCGGGAAATCACGCGGTGCCGGGGTGGGGATCTCAGGGGAGCTGTTTCAAGGGGCTGCGCGGGCTTCTCTGCAGTGATGTCACACCAGGGCCTCCGGAGGGTGCGCCCCAGTGCACCCCCACCCCCGAGGGGAACACGGGCCAGGCCTTGCATCTGCGAGCTGTGGACTCACGCGGCAGCCCAGTGTCAAAGCACGAGCACTATTTTCTGTGGTCTGAACATTGTCATTACTCCAAAACTCCATGGCTGAAAACAAAGCCATTTTATTTGCTCATGATGCTGTGGGTCAGCAATTTGCACTGGTCTCACCGGGCTGGCATGGTGGCTGGGCATCTGGCTACCCCACTGGGCTGTGGGACCCAGGATGGTCTCTTGCATGGCGCCGTGGCCTCAGCTGGCCCCCTCTCCAGCAGGTCGTCTCGGGCCTTTTGAGGGTGGCCACGTTCTCGCAGCAAGAGCTTCCCAAGCCTCTGCTGATGCTCGCCTGCCAAGGCTCCAGCGCCAAAGCAGGCCACGCAATCCAGCCCAGTTAGCGGGGAAGAACCCCCCCAAGGCAGGGCCACTTGGAGCCCGACATGCCCACTGGGGGTCGGCCTTGCCGTGACGGTGGCTCATGGGACCCACGCAGCCCCCGGCCTCCTGGTGCTGATGCCGAGCACCCACTTGGTGCCGGGCTCAGTGTCCTGGAGTCACACCTGAGGGAGGAAGGGGCACTGGGGGGGGGGGTCTCAATGACCGGGCAGCATTTCATTTTGGGCAGCATTTCAATTTGGGGAGGACAGGGCAGGCTGGAGAGGAGCTGGAAGCCAGGGACCCTGGAAATGTCCACACAAGGAGACCTGCGGCAGGGCGGCTTGCAGAGGGCCGGGGTGAGCGGCAGCCTCGGTGAGAGGAGGGCCGAAGCACAGCTGGGGACTGCGGGCAGGATGCCGCCCCTGCAGTGGCCCTTGGGGCTGCACCCACAGAGAGGAGCAAGAAGGACCCACGTTCGGCCTGAACCGACTGAACAGGAAGGCGCTGCCCCACGCCCTTAGCCCTCCTCAACCCACTTCCCAGCAGCCACAGTGGGGCCACCTTGGCCCCAGCCTAACCCCCCCCAAGTCACTTGCGCTCCAGAGCCAGGTTTCCTCATCTGAAAAGCAGTGGCCTCCCTCCCTAACACCACAGAGCCGTCCCAGGCCGCAGTGTTGATGGCCGGGAGTCATCACTGTTAGAATCATCTAGAACAGCAGGTGTAGGAAGAAAACAACTTGTTAGTTTTACCAATTCTAAACATAGCACCTAAAAGCAGTACATGTATCTAAGTTACAAATAAATGCAAATATACTGAGAATTCATTGTCAAGAAATTCTTTATTGACTGGATTTGCCACCAAAAAACCCCCGGTGATCACTGGTTTAGCGGAGCAAGATTTGCGGTACTGTTTGAGAAGCGAGAGTTCTGTTTGAGGGATGATGAGCTGGGAAAATGCCAGCTTTCACCCTCACACCCACACAAGATGCCAGCAACCCACGGAGGGTTTTCTCTACAGCAGGCAGGCATCAGGCATTTACCAAGCGTCTGCTCTGAGCAAGGCAACTGGGCTGGAGGAAGCTGCTACGTGTCCTCTCTCCCTTAGGCTCACCCCCCTTTAAAAGGGCCCTCATCCCTGCTTTGCAGGTGAGGAAACAGGCCTGGAGAGGGTAAGGGGGGGTTTCACGTAGAGCAAGGCTGTGAGCACAGCACCCGAGTCTCAACGGGGGGCTGCATAGTGGAGCAGAGGCTGGAGGTCTCCAGTCTGGCTCTGGCCCTTCCTGGCCATCTGACTGTGGGCCAGGCAGGCTTCTGAACCTCGGTTTCCCCTGATGTAAAACAGGGGTCATGACAGCCCCTCCTTGCAGGTCGCTGTGAGGATTAAAGAAACAACACATGGTTGGACTTTAAAGGGCAAGGCAATCTTTGATAAAGAAAGCAATTACTAAAAAACAAATAATTTGCTAAACATGATTATTTGCAGAAGCTGCACTTGTTGCTAAATGTATTGGATCATTTCAGTGCCATGAACCCCCATCCTCCATACCGCTGTGATGCAGTGCTTCTTGGGGCCAAGCCGTGGCAAGCAGAGGTTGGGGCAACACAGTGCCTGCTCTGAGGACAGGGGTGCCTGGGCTGCCCAGACCCGAGGTGTGGAGCTTTCTAAGGCAGGCAGAGGTGTGTGTGTGTGTGTGAAGGGCTCGATGGCACCTCTCGCCTCAGACGTGGCCCCCGAGACAGCAGGCAGAGAGGAAGGCTTTCGGGAAGCAGGTACCACAGGCCCTGGGAGGCTTCCACGCCTCAGACCACTAAGCAACAAATGCGGGCTAGTCAGCACCAGGGGTACGGGCCCGGCTGCCCCATGACCGGCCAAAGAACCCCTTGCAACACTAACACCCCCCACAGGATGAGGAGGAAACATAGCCCCGACCTGACACCCAGAGGGCCTGCTGGTCCAGGTAAACCACATCTGCTGGTGCACCTGCACCTCTTCCGCCTTCCCCGGGACTGCCCCTGCCTCTCTCACAGCCCTGGAGAACCCTCCCGGCCGCCTCCCGGCTGGAGGGAGGCCACAGCACTGGGACATTGATCCCAGGTGTCACCCAGCCAGCTGCCCACTGAGGGCGGAGGGGGCGGTGAGGGCGGATGGGAGGTGGAAGGCCTGAAACCAGAATCCATAACCTCGTTTCTGACCCGACAAACACATCTTTAGTTTGAATTCTTTTCTTTTTCCATTACTTTGTCAATATATAGCTAAATGGCAAATAGCTCAATACAAAAGCAAAGGGCCTAGAAATCCCCAAACCTCAGCTAACCCCCCTCTGGATGCCCAGGAATTGGCAGTTGGGATTCCCACTCCCTGGGCCTTTTTATGTTTTCTCCTCCGTGTACCCAGTCACCCCATTCCTTTGATGGCCGTGTACTTGGCTACTACTGCCAGCTCTCGGGACAGAAATGAATACGACAGCCCTGACCCCAAGGAGCTCCCAAGTCTAGTGGGCAGAAAAGCTTATGCAACGTCCAGTTGTCAGCGTCAGGAAAGGTGTGGGCAGTCATGGCAGACTGGAGGAGGAACCGCACAGCTTCTACTCAAGGCAACACAGGAACGTGCATCAAATGTAAATGTGAAGCCACCTTCTGACCCAGAAATGCCAATCCTAGATGTGTGCTCCACAACTTACATGCATGTATTCAAAACGATATTGGTTATTTCCAAATGATACTTAAGTGCCCATCACTTGAGGTTTGAAGAATAAATAAGATACCATGAAGCCAGGAGAAAAGAACGAAACCACTTTACATATATGTGCTGCTAAGGAAAGACTAAGATTCCGAACAGCGTATAGAGTGTGTTGTGCGTGTGGAAGTAATTACTGGGTGTGTGTGCGTGGGTGTAACCGTGCTGTCCGTCTCTGGAAGGACGTGTGAGCACTGGACCAGGGAGGGCCTGTGGAGAGCACGAGGGGTGAAGACAAGGGCAGGAAACTTGCCTCTTACCCCACGCCTTTCCTACCCTCTACGCTGGTTACCTGTTTAAGGGGATAAAGAACACCTGCAACCAGCCCTTCACGGTACAGAGTGAGAGGGAAAGCACAGCGGGAGCCTTGGCGGAGCAGGAGCCCTGGGAGCTGCCCCCGCTGCTGCAGGTCGGGGAGAGGGGGCCGGGAGGTGGTGGCATCTGACTGAACCCCGAAGGAGGGGCCGGGGGGGGCACCCAGCAGAGACGCCTGCAGCAGGCAGGGCTGTGGCTTGAGGCTTTGTGTTTTCTGTTAAAGACAGTGAAGCGTTTTAGGCAGGAAAGGGCCCTGACCATGGGAGAGGGAAAGTGGGCTGCTGGGGGCTGGAGACCAGGTGAGTCCGGCAGCCATGTCTGACCTCAGCAAAGAGGAGTCCCTGGCAGTAGTGACAGGGGGACTCGAGGGGAGTTTCGGCAGTGGATGATGCTGGTTTGGTGACCAGCTACATGGCAGTGCCATCAACCAAGGACGAGTGCAGGAAGGGCCAGGGGAGAGCACCTGAGGCTTGGACATGCCCTTCCCAGGTGCGTAAAGACAGACAGCCAGACTCATCCAGCACAGGACCAAAGAGCAAGTCAGGATCACCCAGGACACCGAAAGCATGAAGCAGCTGCAGAGAGGGACGGCCTGGCCTCAAATCTGCTGAGGAGGAAATGAATCCGACCACTTGGAATGTTCCAGACAGCTCCTACTGCACGAGTCCACCGCTGGCAGCTACTTGACATGCAGGAAGCAAGGAAGAAGACGCTGCTGCCGCGGGAACGGCTGAGACCAGATCCCAGAGCAGTCTGGCCAGCTCCTCCTGGTTCGTGGCTGGAAGTCAAGGCAGGGGAAGCCACGGGAAAGCGGGAGTTCCTGCATGGGGTCGCTCCCTTTCTGGCGACACCAGCTGCTGAAGCTGCTCTCTGGATGCCTCTGCCCGACAGAAGCTCCCAAGGCTCCTCACCAGAAGGCAGATCCTGCACCGAGGGTCCGGGGGTCAGGAGTTCGACCTTGAGAGGGAGCCCTGGGAAGTGAGGCGGGCAGGAGAGTCCGCACAGGCTGCGGTTCGAGGTGATGCCCTGGAGAACCCCGCACGGGGCCAGCACAGGGGCTGCGAGGAGACGCGCGGGGCAGGACTACGTGAGGCGGGGGCCTGGGTCTCCTGACCCTCCGCGGGGGCACCTTCCCTGCCTGCGCCCGACACACGCTCTGGTCCGTCCCGAGCTTTACGAGGTTCTCTTTCCCCCACGCCTCCAGGACTCCATTTCCACCCTTTGCACCCGCCTGAGTGCCTGGGCTGGCGGACGTCCCATGGCACCTGACAGAGGACACCTGCCTCACCTCTGCCATTAGCTCCCCTTCTTCCTCCACCGCCCGGCAGGAAGAAACCCGGGTTCTGGTCTTGGCACTTGTTCCCTCTTGTTCTATCCCACGAGCCCAATCCCCTCCCTCCACCCACACCCCAGTCACACTGAGGCCCCCAGCCCCTAACCTGCTTTCCCGGGCGCCTCCCTCGGGTCTCCCTCTCTGCAGGATTACTCGAGGGGGGCCTGCTCCTCGGAGGCCCAGGATGGCTGTGCCTGTCCTCCCAGGCTCTCCCCGGCACCGGGTACCGTCTCCGGCAGCACGTGCCGCTGTGACCTGGAGCGTGTGTCCTCTGAGAAGACCCGAGTCTGTCGCAAACACCCCACGCCCACTTCTACACCACGCAGGGTCGCTCACACACAGGGACCCAGCTTCCTACTCAACTGCTGTCTGGGGCAATGACGGATTTGAAGCCACCGAGGCTGCGGCGGCCAGTGGATGCTACGGTCAGTCTTCCCAGTACCCCAAGAGGTGCTGGGCCTGGAGCGCCGCTCTCTCAGTCGACCAGAGAGGACAAGGCCGCAGCGTCTCTGCCTCATCCCTGCCCAGGCCAGGGGCCGCGACGGGGCAGCAGCATCAAGGGAGCTGGGAAAAGAACAGGTGCTGATGGGAAAAACACACTCACTGAACATCTTCATTTATGCCCTCAACCATCACAAATTCCTGTTCCTCAATTTGATTCCACCGTAATGTGAACATCTTATAAGAATGCACTTCAAATAGAGCTAAAGGCTACAGACAAAAGGCATCCATCCACACCTGTGCTTCCACAGGGCACAATTCTGGGGAAATTACCCCAAGATCCAGAGCAAAAGGGATGGGAACAAACCCCACTTTGTTTTAGGGTGGGGTACTGCTTTGTTTGGGGGGAGGGGGACAGAAAATGGTTTAGTTTCATATTTTATTACATCAATGGCTTGAAAATTTTTATTTAACGTCAGCAAATATTGGAAATAGAAAAAGGAATTCTGCAGAATTTCACAAATAAACCTTCCAATTTCCACTAACAAATGTTATCATTCAACGGCTAAGCAATTATAATGCTACGAACATTCACCACAATGAATGTGCTGAAATAGAAAACAGGCAAAGAGAGACGTTAAAATATTACTTACAACAGCATTATTACAATGTATTTTCTTTAAAATTCCAACGTGGATTTTATCACTTCAAAAGATATACAGCATTTCCGTTATATTTGCAAACTTAACCTTATACATCTTTTAAAATCTTGAAAAATTTTTAAGCAATCTAAAAAGCACTTAGCAAAACTGATTAAGTCTACATAATGGAATACTATCCACTCCAGTATAAATTTTAGTTTTAGGAGATGATGACTGTAAACACTCAATATTATACAACATGCATAGACTATACTGACCTTCCTTCTTCTGAACTGTAATGTGACTGCAATTGTGCTTTACTAAAATTAGGAAAAGCTGCAGAGATCCAGGGAGGGGCAGAAGGAGTGTCTGTTTTCAAGCATTGCACAAGATCACTGATTCAGATTAGCTGACCACACTGAGCCAATCTGAGGCAAAGTTTCACTTGATATTAAAAGCTTGAATCCTAGGTCACTAGATTTAGAAACAGGCTAGACAAAAGAGAAAAGGAGGCTCTTGGTTTTGAGTTGGTTCCCTCTTTCCTTTGCTCCCACAAGCAGGGATCCAGTTAGTGTAGTGCACTGCTTGGCTTATTTTTGGTGTGCAATTGCACCAATGGTACATCTTAGAAGACAAAAATCGGGCATAGTTGAAATTTAAAGTGACAATGAGCACACTTACAGTGGTGTGTTTGAGAAAACTTTATATACACAGAAAACAACTGCTTAATTAGCCCACCACAGTAGGGTTTTAAAACTCAACTATTCTTTCATTTTCATTTTATGATTAGAGGTTTGTGGCCATCAAAGGGTCTTACCAGTTGAAAACAATCAAACACCGTTTGGAGGAACTAGTGTCCCGGCAGGCACAAACCCACCAAGAGGACGAGTTGGACGTGGCTCTGCCGAGGCCAGTGACCCCTGGGCTCCTTCACCTCCCTGACCAGCACAACCAGGGCCAAAGAGCCACATTACCGAGTCCATCACCGTTCAGACCAGTTAACACAACATTCAAGTAATAAGGTGTCTGAATGGATAAGTGAAAAAAAATTTTACCTAACACTTTACACATACACATAAAATTAAATAAAACAAACTTTTAATGCATACGCAATACAATTTATATCTTTTAGGATTTCTAAACTAAAAGTTAAACTATCATTTGCTTAATGATACTATATTTTGCACAATAACTTATACTTAGGAGAATTTTCCACAAAAATATATATAATTATGACATTCACATTGATAATTTTTAAGAAGACAAAGCTTAAGGGAACATTACGTCTTAAGCGGTTATCATGGTGGACCCTTGACACCCCAGACACGACCTGCTGATGCACCTAATTCTTGATATGTTAAAAAGGGTCTTCACATAAATAGACCAAACCACTCAACTTTTAAAGCTAAGTGATTTCTTGCATTTACAACATCATTGCAAAGACTGTGTAATGAAAACATGTTTAAAGCACAGTGCTATCTTATGCATGAAACTACAACAAAGGCAGTCAGGCCAAGACTCTATCTTTTTTCTTTCTGTCAAATGAACATTATGTGCCCCTCTTCCTTGGGGAGAAAGCCAAAATTCAACTGCTGAGATCCTAAGTGCCCCAGCACTGTGACCTCTCGGGACTGGAGCCCACTCAGTGCCAGGAGCCAAGCACTAGGACAGTGCAGAATGCAGACGAATGCCTGGCACTGCTGTCTGCTGGTCCTGCTAAATAATAATTAGCATCAAACCTCAAAGCACTGCCCGGAAGGATCGATTCTTAAGGAAAAGAGCCTGGGCGTGGAGAGGAACAGATCTCCCGGCAGAGTGAGAAACCCACTGCAGCAAGCTGCCTACTGCTGCTTTAATACGAAGGACGTCTGGACAAGAAGCAAGGAGAACCCAAAGCTTTGGGTCATCCTTAGTGTCCCCTTTAAAAGATGTGCAAAACCCATGCGGACTCCACCCCATGTTTTTCCTGCCATTTTCCAGTACACACAGCAGGTTTGTGATACAAACACAAACAAAAGTCTCCATCGTTTCTAGTGTTATTTTGTCTCCAGGTAGGAAAAGCGAGCTGTGCATGCCCTCGCTCTGCTCTGCTGCTGTTTCTTGCATGCTTTTACCTGACCAACAGACACCTGGCATAGGTGCAAAATTACAAAAGTTGGAAAAGTCCCATTTTACTCCCCTTTTGAATGACCTTTCTCTAGTTTCTAAAAAAAAATACACAATTCCAATCTCTAGGGTCAGTCTCTAGCTGACTCTTTCTAAAGAAAAAAAATCAGCTGACTTAGAAGAAAAGCAAGGTGCTTGGGACTCAAAAACGCATCAAATTTTAATTGCATATTTAAAATTCTTAAGAATTCCATTTATGTCTTAGAGCATCTGCATCCCCCTGCCCCCCTTTTTGGTACTCAAAGCAGAAAAAGTGTTTAACTTTGAAAATGAGGCCAAAAAATTAAAAATTAAAACAGAAAAGGTACTTCAACATATCTTGTGCAGGCTGAACTGAGTGTGGAGATGGGGAAAGAGGATTCCATAAGAATGCAGTTTGACTATCTGTTCCTCAACCCCACAGGAGGTCCACAATCTGTTAAAAAATCAAAATCATTCTGGAGTCTTAGAACATTTATTAGAAATTTTTACTAGTTACCAGCCCAAGCAGAAGGCATTACATACCATTTTGTAGATTGTTTCTTTTCATCTTGGTCCTCACAGACCTATAAATCGATCACTTCTCTGCCCTGTACTATAATAATAAAAGAGGGGTGGTGCTGTGGTGGATCACATCAGTACGTGAAGGACCAAAAGGATATATGGAGTGACATGTAAAAGGCAAACCAGGAGACCAGGGGACAATGTGTAGCTTTTATAAAACCATCACCAGCTATTCCAATACCCTTTACTGAGCTAACCTGACATGTGGACCCTGCATGCTGTCAGAATCTGCAGCCAGCCCTCCCCTGTCTCTTAATCCCAGTGATGTCATCTTTGGCAAGCAATATACTTTAGAAAAGAAATAAGACACGAAAACACAAAAAAGATCGATAATCTGGTTGCCAAAGGGAGAAGGCACCGATTCCAAGGGTACGAGCACCAGGTACAGTGGTGTGGACCAAATCTCTTGGAGCTAGGTGGGGGGGGAATGAGGGGGGCAACCGTCCTGCGACGACAACGCTGAGAAACAAAGCCAAAAGCTTCGGGGTCCACGTGCCCTGCAGGCTGTAGTGTCCAAGGACAGGTGCCGTGAACGGGCTTCCGACCACTTGGGAAGGGAGAAGGGAGAGGCTGAGGCCCACCACGTTTATAAGCCATAATTACACCCCAAGTTTAGGGAAGCGAGGGTCCCATCTGGACACTTGGCACAATGAGGATTACCATGCAGCCTGCCCATGGGTGTGACTTCCAAAGAAGCATGATATAACTTAGGTGGTGGCCTCAGGAAAGAACATGAGGAACTTTCTAGAAGGTCACGAGGGTCACAGTTACTCTGAAAATTACATTATGCACAAAGAAACTGCAGGCCATGCGGGAAGAGCGCTGAGCCTTCCTAGCCGGCTCCCTGTTCCGAAGCTGTGGACTGGGAGGAGCTGCCGTGGGGGGGGGCTCTGACTGGGGAGACAGCTCCCAGAGTCCCGGGAGGTGCACGGGCCGTGAGATCTCCCAGCACTCGGGCAGAGCGGGAAAGGTGCGATGGGGCGCTCTGGGAAGTGGCGCCAACGTGGAGGAACGAGCGAAGAATTAAGGCAGGTGCAGCACAGGACTGGAAGTAGATGCCTTTTTTTGGTAGTAGCTGCTTGTCCACAGAGATGTGATGCAGATGGCTAGGAGATGTCTGGTAATACCTGATATCCTGGACAACACCGTAGTCCATACCAAGTGTCCGAGCGGCCAGTGCTCCTCAGGAGGCGGCCATATATCTGACGTCGAGAACAGAAGCAGCCTGAGGAGAGGAGAGGAAACAGGATCAAAGAAAGCAGGTAAGAAAGGGACAATCACATCGTACACAAAGAGAGAGAGGGCACACACCCACCAAACCTGTGTTGCAAACAGTGTATTTCAAACACACACCAAGGATTCGGCCATGCCAGGGTGAGGAAGGTGGAAGGGCAGGGTAAGAGAGAGGCCTCTACCGTCAGATGTCTTGGCCTCGAATCCCGGCTCCGCCACTTTCTAGTTAAAGGCCCTGGGAAGAGTTATCTTTTTTTGGGGGGGCTTCAGTTTCCTCATCCACAGAATATGCATCATAGTGATGCTTACCTCACAGGATTAAATAAAAACACCCGTGCAGAGCACATCAGCCCAGCACGTAGCTAACTGTGTGCTCAGGGTGTGCTGCTCCTGAGTACGGGGAGGCTGTGGCACCTGCTAGCCCTACCAGCAGTCCTGCTGGGACAGAGGTCACTGGGCTGTCCTTAAAGGCTGCACATTTTCTCTCAACTCCCCATTCCCACGTTCCAGAACACTCCCAGACCCAAACCTAAAGGCTCCATGTGCACAAACTCATGTTATTGTGGAGTTAAGACTGTGTCTTTTTGCTAGGGAAACAACTCGGCTCTGAATCTAATTCTGAAAACTATTGTTCCTGCAACTGAAATCACCATGGACTAGAGCTGTTATGACCTAAATCAGGAGATTTCTCCTCACTATTAATACATTTGGTGATCCCACAATTTTAAGTGAAAATCATTATCTTCAAACCAGTCATCTTTACTTTCCCTCTGTGCCCTCCCTTCCCATCCACACTGCTTGGCCACCTCAGAGAACTCTGAGTCTCAAAGGCGCCAACCCCTTGGGCCAACCTCCCAGAAAACTTACTCCTTGACGTCCAAAACCTATGGACCCTAACGTCAACAGAACTTTTGGCAATTCTGATGTTGGGTTTCCCTAGTTGTACTGCATAATACATACAATTTGAGGGCAGAGGGGGCAGGCAGGACATCAGCATACATCTTTCTTGGCTGCTGGGCTCCAAAGGATAAACGAGGATGTGCAGTTACAAGGACATCAGTTCTGAGCACTGACCAGACACAATTAACCAGGATTCTAACAAGTTCCCTTAGGCCCTTGGTGGACACAGAGAAGCAGCTGGCCAGTACAGATTAATTTCCTTCTGCAAAACTAACACAGGGAGAAGAGAAAAGCAGGGCAGTGGAGGGGGGAGTGCTGGTGCTATGGGAACCACAAAAAAGAGAGAGACTAAAGCAGAGAAAACAGAGGAGCAGGAGTGTCAATGCATATTTTAAATGATAAGAGAGGTGAGAACTTTTTCAAGGGGATATTAAAGATGATATATTAAAGACAATTAGATAATACCATTCTGCTTATCTCCTGTTCTCTCTGAAGAAAAGTTTGGGTAAACAGACATAGAGAAGATCAGCCACCAAAGAGAAACTAAGATTTGCTGTTTGGCGAGAGGTCTAGCTACAGAAGAGCCAGTGCTCCAACAGACGGCAATCAGCTTGGTAAGTGGGCCACACCACCGAGGATGGAACTTAAGACAAACAATAAAGGGAAAAAAAAAGAACTGACTCTGAGTCAGTGAGTAAATAAACCAGGCATAAGACCAAGAAGAAAAGTAGACGTAAAAGAGCTGGCATTCCGTTGGTGATGACCCTTGGGTGTAAATTTACTATCAGATTTTTGATGCCAGTTCTGTCAACACATTTTGATTAAATTTGAAGAGGGAATATAGCCAGAGTTTAATCTTATTATTTTAGCTTCTGGTAACCCTGGGATGAAGTTGGAAAACACTCATGGAAGAAAGCCCTCATTCTTTGCAAATTCTAATGCTCTTTCCCCAGTAATTCCCATGTTTTTAGTACTTCCTAAATCAAGTCCAGGTCTTGAGGGAAGTTAATTTGTTGCTAATGGGGCAGTGAGTACTGAGACAAACTCTCTGTCAGAAGAAAACGCCTTAATTTTGTTCAAATACATTTATTACATTTGAGGACCTCAGGCTGGGTCATGCATGGGGGCGGCCCAGGGCACTGCTCACACTGCCATGGAGGTTTTGTACACTCAATAGAAAGATTTTCGGGTAGAAAGCTCTATAAACAGCTGGACGTCTTAGGGGCTCAGAGGCAAGGCCTGGACCAGCCGTCTTCCTTACAAGACGTCCCCAGGCACACACCCAGGGAGGCTCTCTCTGCTGTTTCTATACACTGTGCTCTCAGAGCAAAGGAGTAACACGGACAACCCAAAATTGGTAATTTCAAATCATTCCTGCATGGTTTGGGGAACACTTTGATAAGAAAATTGAAGTTTTCCTTATAAAGCTTAAGTTAATGCTGAAATTACCATGTCATCGAACAAATTCAGATGCACAGTGACTGGCAGTTACTTTTGCCTCGGCCCAGTCCCTCATCTTCTGCGAGTGTGGGGGGTGAGGTGGGGGGTGGACACCCAGCACAGGGGGGCATCAGACTAGATGGGCAAGAGCAAGCCACCCTATCACACAAAGCTGGGAGGTGGCAGATGGGTTCCTGCAGCCTCAGTGCATCTTCCTGCCTAATCTCTCCTTATCAGGCTGATGAAATCAGTGCCACCATCATGGAGACTATCAAAATGTCAGCCACTCTCCTGAAAATTCCAGCCAGCCACAGGACCTAGAATTGTCCCCATCAATATTTAAGCCAGTTAGCCCCAAACAACCTCAAAAGGCTGGGAGGCATGGACGGCAGAGCTGGTCTCCAGGGGCAGCAGGCTGGCTAGGCAGACCTGCCCACCGACACATTAACCCATCAAAATGACATAACCCCATGTTCTATAGGATTGAGCTTTCTCCACAGTCCCCATCCAACTTTTTGTTTTTAGGGTAAAGTTTTTACTGTATTTAAGAGAACAGTGGCAATGCAGAATATTCTGTGGCTGGAGGAAACTAAGATGGAACTAAGAATTTGAGTAATAGAGTGACCAAGAATTGAGTCAACATACATAGTATGGCATTTACAGGTAAAGTCAAGTTACTGACAGCTGAAACCTAAAAATACTTCCATAGCTGTAAAAGTCAATTTAGAAACTAACTGGAATATCAAGCATGAACCTGGCAGAGAAGAAACTGTATTGTTTCAGATTTACCTCGTCTTCCTCTTCAGGCATCTTAATAGAATTATCCGGGGACTTTACAGGTTTCTGGTTACTGGGCCCATTGGTCTCTTCTTTGCCATGTTCTGCCTCCCATTCTTGTAAAACTTCATCTATGTTGAAGCGCCGTCGATAATTTACAAAAAAGTTTTTCACTTGTACCACTGATTTGTTCCCAATCACATCTGAGATTGCCTGAAAATCTCGGCCATATTTCCTGATGGCTAAGGATGTAAGAGAGCATTTTATTCAAACAAGAGAAAAGCAATTTTTTAAAAACACAAGTGAGACTTAACCCTCACCCAGATAAGAAAGCATACAGGCACTCATACAGCAGGCGTTAGCTTAGCACGTCGCACTAGTGGGAAGCAAGAGTGGGTGACTCGACACAGCCTGCAGAGGACAGGTATGAGTTCAGTACAATCCTGTGCTCTAGGTCTGTGTCTTTCCATCTCATGTCACATGACAACTGAGGTCACCTGACAATTACCCTGTGGTTGCAAACACACTGGAGTCTTCTGTTCAGGATCTCCAGGTCCAGAACAGCTCCAGCCTTTAAATCATAACAATCTGCTTCTTTCAGGATTTTGTTCTTGCTGACAATTCACAGCTCAACAAATTATTGCTAAAATGAAAGGCTCCCAGATTAACTTTCACAACTTTGTGAGACATGCCAAAGGGGAACGCAATAATTTGGCTAAAATGATGCTTACTAGAACAACACAATCCTCTAAGAATTTGTTTCAACATGATGTGCTGGGAGTAGGGCAGGGCCCAAATTTTCCTAAAAGCCACCAATGCAGCTAAACTCTAAAGAGAACTTTTCCCATACCTTGTACGGCGAGAAGCTGCTCTTCTGTGGTCCAACGTGCATTAAATTTCTGAACCATCTAGATATCCAAATAAGTCAAATTAGCACATTACATTTAGAGAGGAATATGTCCCCCTTTTCTCATAATCAGAATTTTAACATCAACTATGTTTTTAAAATTATGTTTGTGCCTTTCTTTCTAAGAGGTGTACACTGGAGATGTATTAATCAGATATCCAATTCTTCAACATGTAAAGCCCGAGTCTGACTTCTGAAACGATGTTAATGTAATCCTACCTCCGGAAGTCGGTACGGTTCTATTCCACCATCAAGTTTTTCTTTGAGAGCACTGTTTGTCTGTTTAATATTCTGAATCTAAGAGGGGAGAAAAGATTTTCATTTTAAAAATGAAAACTTTTATAGAGATATTATAAGAAGACAAAACAAAACAAAAAACCAAGATCATAAAAGTACTTCTATTATAGCCAAGATCTGAGGTTCCTAATGTTATCCTTTGAGTGCATTGAACTAGACTCTTTCATTGGTTTGCTTAGAGCAAACTGAGGCAACCAAGAAGGATTGTAAAAAGGCTCTACCCATGAAGACACATTCAGAAACTGGCTAGGAGTTTCTGGTAAGGCTGTCCCTTTTCCCGATAAAAGGGACAAACAGGCTAGCAGTGCCTCCAACTCCTTCTCTCACTGCCTTGAATGCAGATGTGATGACTGCAAAATGGCTTCTGCAGCTTTCAACATGAGGCAGCAAGCAAGATGAGAAGCCAGTAAGGATGGTGGAGCAGAAAAACCGAAAGAAGCAGGGTCCCAGGGAGCATCACGGAACAGATGAACTGGCATGCAAGCAAGCACTGATGCTGGACACCTTGTTATGTGGGAAACACAAATCCTTAACTGCTGAGGCTGCTGTTACTTTCAGGTAAACTCTTCCCTAACTGACACACCACCAAAAGGCGGCATTCAGAATAAAACTGCTGCTGTGTCTGGTAGTGAACTCACCACTCAACGGGCACCCTGGGAGGCTGTGGCAAGTAGAGAAAACAATCCTGTTACCCCTCCTAATGAAGCCTTCCCTCTTCATCAATGCAACGTTGAACAGCTACCTTTAGATAAAAACTCCCTGCTCTAAAAACCAAGGCATCTTTCAGGTTCATACTCTAGTCAGTAACTCCTCCGTGGAAGAAGAGGGCTCCCTTTCTTTCCTCAGCATATTAACGGCAAACAGCAAGCAGTAAGGACTCACTCGGCAAAAGGGGAAACGAGCCCCTCGTAGAGAAGGATGAAAATATGGGCTAGAACTCACAGCCCCAATCAGAGAGAGCTCTTCCAATGTGAACAAAGCTTAAATGCTCACACACACGGTAGCCCTCATATATCCTGTAAACTCTGGCAGGCAAAGATTAATTGGCCCAGAAAGATCATGCGAATCTCCTTAGAGCTGGGCCAGCAGCTAAAACAAGAAGCAGATCCTGATGCATGGGACGTGTGGCCCTTCTACTGCACCAGAATAAGACAGGGGCCACAGACCCACTCCAGACCGACGCTTCTCTTGTGGGAATTGACAGGCGACTTCCCATTTAACCTTCCAAGGGAACCTTCAAGATTAAGAAGTCAAAAACAGAAAAAATAAATAAAATAAAACCCCATCAATCCACACTTTGCTTTAAATGCCAGAGAGAGAATATGAATATGAACATGAACCAGGCTATTAGGGTTTTCATTTTTATTTAAGTGTATTACACAATCGGATATAATGGATGGGCCATTTCCACACACCACCCACAAACTATTAGAAAGAGGAAAATTTAAAGCCAACATTGTTTACAAGAGCACTAGAAAAGTCTCAAATATTTAAGAATAAAGCAGAGGTTATGTAAAAGACTGGTACACAAGAACAACAAAACCTAGAGAAAAATTAAAGATCTATAAAAGTAAGGAATATTATGGACCAGAAAACTCAATGAAGATATTGATTCAAAGAAAATATCAGGGAATAGGCAAACTCACAGAGACAGAAAGTAGAGTACGGGTTACCAGGGGCAGGAGTCGAGTTTCTGTTTGGGGTGAAGGGAAAGTTCTAGTAATGGATATTGGTGAGGTACCGCGATACTGAATGTAATTAATCCCACTGAGAATGGTATGCTTGGGAGGTGCTGGGGTGCGAAGATTTAGGTTGTATACATGTTTGCATAATTAAAGAAGAAAGAAAAGAGAGAAAGAGAGTAAAGGGGTGGGGGGTGGAGGTAGAGAGGGGGAGGGAGAGGGGGGAGAGGGAGAGAAACAAAGAAGGAAGAGCAACTAAGGAGACAATGACAACTAAATGCAGTATGTGATCCTGGATGAAATCTAAGAACGGAGGAGACAGCGCTCAAAAGGGCATTATTACAACATGAAAAAACTGGAATATAGACTGTAAACTTGGTATCAAAGTTAAATTTTTTGAACTTGATAACTTAAGGTGTTACATGACAGCCAAAAGTTCTTTATCCAGCAAAACTGTTTTTCAAAAATAAGGGGAAGTTTAAAGTATTCACAGATAAACAGATACTGAAGAGAATTTGTCAACAAAAGACCTGCCTTACAAGAAGTACTGAAGAGAGTTCTGCAGGTGGAAAGAGTGGCTTGGAGAAGTACAAAGAAAAGGAGATCTTTAGTAAGAGTAACCTGGTAGTACTGTACCCTCACTACATGACTGCATACTTTAATTCCTCTAAGAGTCAAAATATAATTGAACAAGAAAAAGGCATATTTCCTGCTAATGGACAGGCAAAATACAAAGTGGTAAAGAGGGACAAAAACTACATAAAGAAGGGAAACCAAAGGATGTGGGAGCAGAGAACATGTATGTTACTGAAGCTAAGCTGGTCTCTTTCCAAACTGGTAGGATATAGATAAAGATTAACCAGAAAGAAAGTATTTAAAAAATACACAGAGGTTGGGGTATGATGCACTGTGTGGTGCAGGGCCAGAGGAAAAAGCTCACCACCCTGACGTGTCCCCTCCCAAGCCCCTAGGGACGGCAGAGTACCTGGGGCCAGCGAGCACCCTGAACCCCACCACCTGCCCACACCAGGCCTGGCTGCCCCAGCCCCTGGCTACATCAAGTGGAGGGGATGGGGAGGGGGAGGGGAGGAGGGTGGCACCACGGGCCAAGGCCGTGCCCTACAAGCCCAAGACGCTGCTGCCATGGACAGCCTGTGCCAGCCCAGCCCCGAGTCAGGCTGTCCTGCAGTTGTTGGGGTCTGTGTCAGAGCCCCTGGAGCCTGGCTAGGCCAGGATGGGGCTGGAGAATTCCTGTCCTGTTCCTTGCTACCCTCCGACCACTGTCTGGGAGCACCTGGTGAGGCCTTGGCAGGCAGTGGGACCCCAGAGTCACAGCTACCTTCTCCACTGCCAGCCGTGTGTGTGAGGGCTCTGGAGGGCAGGATGGTGGCAAGCTGCAGCCACTAAAGAGTGAGGGTGCTGGTCACCAAAGCCCCAAAACGGAAATGGGCAAAGGATGGTGGGGATGCCCCTGTGCCCAGCAAGCTGCCGGACCAGGCAGGAGAATCAGGAGGCAGCAGGAGAGGGGGTGTGGGCTGCTACAGTGGTGGTGGCGAAGCAATGGCTAGAGGGAGGGAGGAAACACTGCCACCACACCTGAGGGCTGGCCTCGGACTACGCTGTGCCCTATGTGCAGTACCATGGCACCGTGTCAAGGACGGCTTGCTGGGCGCAGCAGTGGCGGCTGCATGCTGGCTGAGGGGGAGGCCTGCAGCAAGGCGGGGACCTAGTGAGCCAGTGTGCTATCCCGCCACAGAGCACCCACAGGGACCAGATCCAGTGGTGGAAGGCCAGGAGACAGGCTGTCCAAGCATCGGTGCTCTCGTGGCCCATCTGGATGTGCTAATCTGGCACAGTGCTGGGCAGCTGGGTGGCCAGGTCATCAATGGGTGCACCACGGTCATGGTGGCGTTACCCTGGCAACGGGCTGGGGAACATGAGGTATGCTGACAATCCCCATGGCGACAGATCTATACCACAGTCAGAATGGGCCATCAAGGTGCATGGGGGCCTGAGAGCCGGCCTGTGGTAGCCAACATCGAGCCACTCTTGGACCCACTGCTCATTCTCCGTCTGACCAGTGGAGCCACTGCGAGGTGAAGCCGGCCTATGCCACCAGGTATGCCATCACGGTCTGGTATTTTGATGCCAAGGAGAGGGCAGTGGCCAGAGACAAATATCAGCAAGCATCAGGACAGAAAGGCACCCAAGTGCCTGTATCACAGCCAACTGCGCCCCTGATGCCCCTGAGAGCTGATGGCAGACAGCCTGCCTGGCTCGGGGAGACCCAACTAAGGTGCCTGCTCCTGGCTGCTGCTCCCTCTTTGCCTCTGTCCTGCCTGGTGTCAAGGGCTCTGTCCGTCCCTGAGGAGCAAGGAGTTAGGGAAGCCTCTGCTGCCCCATGATGGGGGGTGGGGGCGGGCTTGTGGCCTGGGCAAGGGCCTGCACTGAGGGCCACCATTCCCAGAGCAGGGGGCTCTGTCTGGTATTCCCATCAGGTGTGGACACATGGGAGGAGGCCTTGCCACCTCCCGCCAGGATGCAGGATTTGGGATTCGGTGAGTCGTGGCCTCCTGCTGGCTAAGGTCTGTGGGGGGAGCATCCTCAAGCCCCCACTCCTCCAGCCTGTAAGGTGAAGTGACTCAGCAACCCCTATGGCCACGACATATTCTGGACTGGGCAACCACTGCTTGGGCAGGGGAAGAAGTGTCAGGAGAAGCAAGAGTGGGGAAGTGGTGTCAGCCAAGAAATAAAAGTTTATCTTACAGCCGGGGCGGGGATGATATATACAATAGAAAAAGAAATGAGAAAGGGATGAGTCAGATACATCACAAAAGGTCAACTATACAGAAAAGGAGATTGCAATAAAGGAAAAGAGAGAGAAAAGAAAGATATGACATATAAAAACCAAAGGATAAAATGGCAGAAGTACTGCCTTTACAGCAGTAACACTGAATATCAATGGATTAAACTCCCCAATCAAAAGACACAGGTCAGCAGAATGGATAAAAAAATCATGATCCAAATATTTGTTGTTTACAAGAGACTCACCTTAGACCTGAAGACACAAACAGATTGTAAGTGAAAGGATGGAAAAAGATACCTCATGCAAATAGTAACCAAAAAAGAGCTGGGTAGCTATACCAATACTGGACAAAATATATTTTAAATGCAAAGCTCTTATAAGAACCAAAGAAGGATACTATTTATTAATAAAAATGGCAATCCACCAAGAAGTAACAACAATCATAAATATTTATGCATCTAATCATAGTTACAAGAGGCAAACACTGGCAAAACTGAAGGGAGAAATAGACACCTCTACAGTGATAGTTGGAGACTATTTGTTTTGTATGACTGCGTGGTAAGTGAATATATCTCAATAAAATGAAGATTTAAAAAAAAAAAAAAAAAAAAAAAGAGAGAACTGAAAAACCAAAAGTTGGTTCTTTGATAAGACCAATAAAATTGACAAACTTTTAAGTAGACTAATGAAGAAAACAGGAGAGAAAACACAAAGAAGTAAAACCTGAAACAAGAGGAGGCATTACTACTGACCACACAGAAATAAAAAAATCATAAGAGGATACCATGAACAACCGTATGCCAGCAAATCAGACAACCTAGATGAAAGGGACAAATTCTTAGGAACACAGGAACAACTTACTCTGACTCTAGAAGAAACAGAAGACCTCAACAGACCAATTACAATGAAAAGGTTGAATCTGTCATCAAAAACTTCCTAACAAAGCAAAGCCCAGCACCCAATGGTTTCACACATGAATTCTACCAATCACTGCACGAAGAACTGAAACCAATCCTGCTCAAACTCTTCCAAAAAATTGAACAGGAGGGAACATTACCTAATTTATTCTATGAAGCCAATATCACCCTAATACCAAAGCCAGATAAAGACACTATAAGAAAAGAAAATTACAGACCGATTTCTCTTATGAATATAGATGCAAAATCCTCAACAAAATACTTGCAAATCGAATCCAAGAGCACAATGAAAGAATTTAACACCATGACCAAGTGGGTTTTATCCCAGGTATGCAAGGGTGGGTCAACATAAGAAAATCAATTAATGTAATACATCACATCAAAAAAAACAAAAAGAAAAAAAATCACATGATTATCTCAACTGACTCAGTAAAGGAATTTCACAAAATCTAGCAATGCTTCTTGACAAAAACACTTAGAATTAGAATGCTAGGAATAGAAGGAAAGTTGCTCAACATGATAAAGGGCATATATGAAAAATTCACAGCTAACATCATACTCAATGGGGAAAAACTGATAGCTTTCTCCCCTAAGATCAGGAACAAGACAGGGATGACCACTATCCCCACTGTTATTCAACATTGTGCTAGAAGTTCTAGCTAGAGCAGTTAGGCAAGAAAAAGAAAAAACAAGCATCCAAATTGGAAAGGAAGAAGTAAATCATCCCCTATTTGCGGATGACATGATCCCATAAAGTCCTGAAAAATCTACAACAAAGCTACTGGAACTAATGAATTCAATAAAGCAGCAGGTACAAGATCAACACCCCCAAATCAGTAATGTTTCTATATACTAGGAATGAGCAACCTAAGGAGGAAATTAAGAAAAAAAAAAAAAAAAATCCAACTCACAAAAGCATGTAAAAGAATTAAACATCTAGGAATAAATTTTTTATGTAATTTTATTGAGATATATTCACACAACATACAATCCATCTAGTAATAAATTTAACCGAGGTAAAGGACTTGTACATAGAAAGCTTCAAAAAGATTATTGCTCAAAGAAATCAAAGAAGACCTAAATAAATGGAAGGAAATCTCATGTTCACAGATTGGAAGACTAAATATTGTTAAGAAATTCTGCCAGCCTATCGTGCAGAAATGGAAAAGCCAATCATCAAATTTATTTGGAAGGGTAAGGGGCCCTAGATAGCCAAAAGATTCTTGAGAGTGAAAAGACAACCTACTCAATGGAGAAAGTATTTGTAAACTACATATCCAATAAGGGTTTAATATCCACAATGTATAAAGAAACCCTACAATTCATCAAATGCACATGAAACCCACAATGAGGTATCATTTCACATCTACTAGAATGGCACTATTAAAACAACAACAACAGAAAATTACAAGTGTTGGAGAAGATGTAGAGAAATGCAGAGAAATGAGAACACTTCATTCACTGCTGGTGGGAGTGTAAAATGGTATAGCTGTGGTGGAACACAGCCTGGGGTTCCTCAGAAGATTAAGTGTAGAACTGCCATATGATCTGGCAATCCCAATATGGTACTAGGTAAATACCCAAAAGAACTGAAAGCAGGGACTTGAACAGATATTTGCACACCGATGTTCATAGTGGCATTATTCACAATTGCCAAAAGATGGAAGCAACCCAAATTCCCATCAACAATATATATACAATGGGATATTATTCAGCCGTAAGAAGGAATGAAGTCCTGATGCATGTGATAACGTGGATGAACCTTGAGGACATTATGTTGATTGAAATAAGTCAGACACAAAAGAACAAATAGTGTATGATCTCACCAATATGACATAATTATAATAAGCAAATTCAAAGAGTTAGAATCTAGAATATAGGTTACCAGGGGCTACACTGGGGTTAGACAAAGGGGAGCTAATGCTCCATTTGTACAGAATTTCTATTCAGGTTGATTGTAAAGTTTTGGGAATGAATAGTGGTGAAAGAAGCACATTATTGTGGGTATAATTAACAGCACTGAATTTTATCTGTGACTGTGGTTAAAAGGGGACATTTTAGATCATATATATGTTGCTAGAGTAAAAATTTTAAAAATAAAACCACAACAAAAAATTACAATGAGATCATACAAACCCACCAGAAAGGCTAAAATTTAAAAGAGTAACAAAATGTTGATAATGAGTTAGTGCCGTGCCACTCAACCAGGGCAATTTTGACCCCCATTAATAAGGTCTGGAGACATTTTTGTTGTCACAACTGGGGAGGGCAGGGAGGTGCTCCTGGTATCTCGTGGGTAGAGCCCAGGGATACCACTAAATATTTTACAACGCAAAGGACAGCCCCCCACCCCCCAACAAATTATCCTGCCCAAAATGTCAATAGTACTGATGTAGTGCAACAAAAACTCACATAAATTGACAAGACCACATGGAAAACTGTTTGGCCAGTCTTCTAATTCTAGATATATGCATACTCGATAATCTAGCAATTCTACGCTTAGATATATACCCAATAGAAATGCATATATAATACACTGGGAGTTACATAAAAGAATGTTCCTAGCAGCATTATTTGTAATGGACAAAAATGGAAATACTCAATTTCTATCAACAGTAGAGTGGATAATCTGCAGGATATTTATACAGCATAAGAAAGAATAAGAACCAGGGCTCTACACTACATGGATGGGTGTCATCCACTGAATGGAAGCCAGACAGAAAGGAAACCACACCATATGATTCTGTTTAGATAAAATCCAAAAACCGACAAAATAATGTGTGGTTTTAGAAGTCAAAACAGAGGCCACCTACTGGAAAGGGAGGGTGATGAACGGAAGGGGCACACACGGGCTTCCAAAGCAATGCCGCGCGTCCCGAGGAGCACAGTGACCGGAAGGAAACTACTGCACTTCCTGGCCTGGGCAGAGGTGACTGAGTGTGCTCATTTTGTGAAAAATCATTGATTCTATGCTTATGATTTGTATATTTTCCTATAAATATATAATACTTCAATTTAAAAGTGAACTTTTAAAAGTGATGTCTGTCAATTCCTTAGGAACCAAATGCCCTTTCGAGATTTATGAGAAGAAAACATGCACACGTGTGAAGAGTACAGATGCCTCTAAAGAGCGCGGGGACTGGTGCAGGACAAGCACACGAATACCTGGCGCTTGAGTGAAACCAGCTCCATATCCAGCTGTCTCAGCACCGTGGTAGCAGCAGTGGCATTGGCAGAAACAGCCTCCACATCTTCTTGAGAAAGAAACATTCCTTTTGGAGGTTTCCTTTTCGCTCTATTTTTAGCCTGTGTGCTATGTTTTTCTTTTTTGACCTGAGGAACTGTCTCAGCTGGGGGGACCTGAGTGATAGACACATTTGGCAAATGAGACTAAAAAATTAAACTTCATTTCAAATGAACAGTAATAAGCAGATTTCCTTAACATGGCTCCAAATAATCTAAGACAAATACCATTCCATCCCATAATTATCAACTATAAATTATAATTGCAGTTAGATAAAAACATGGGCTATTGAATTTTGATTAAACACCTCACAGTGAACTCCATTTCTTTCTTGTACAGATTTACCCTTATTCCATCACTGTGAGCCTCTGGCAATAGGCATTCTTTCAGCGAACAGTGTAAGTATTCTGAGCTTCCTATAGCAATATGGGGGGGAAAAATCCCAATATTCCCCTCATCTTTGTTGGCTTTTTTTAAAGCACAGAGAGCTATTTTAGCAATATGGATGGACATATGACACAGAAAGAGAAAGTTTCAGCACATGAACAAAGACAAAAATCCATAAGCAAGCTTTTAACGCTTCTCATTAAGAAACTTCAACATGAAACTATGAATTTTTACACCTTTTCCTTTTCGATGATACTTAACTTTTAGGGCAACTTTTATAATTTGCTTCAAAATATTTTCTGTCATTAAAAAATGCATGACTGATGCTATTTTTTAAAAAGTGCTTTCTCTAAAAGCAAAACTTTCAGAAAGAAACAGTAAAATCTTGGCAAGGAAAGGATTACATCTTACTGCCAACATTTTAAGAAGGTTTTTGTAACTGTTCATAATCTCATTTTGTGAGTATATACTTACTGATAAAGCAGAAATATGTCTAGGCTTTTTGCTTCATATTTAAAAAAAAAGACTAAAAAGACAATGCAAACGATGATAGGAGTGCTGACCTCCTACAGTACCAGCAGGTGGTAAGCTATGTCCAATATAGCACACAGCACCATGCTTTCGATTACATTTACCTATTGACCATATGTCTCTTTTACTACGTAAAAGAAACTAAGATTTAAGCATTTTTCTTTTTGAATGAGAAATTGTGGTAATGTAAATAAAATTGCCAAAATTACAATCTAATTTAACCTTTAAATGATCTTGTTATTTGTGCACTCATATATACTACTAGTAAGGGTGCATCAAGAAAGGGTCACCAGTTTCCAATTTGGAGACATAAAAGTTTTAAAAATGTATCTGGAACATTTTGACCCAACAACTCAATTTCCAAAAATTAATTCTAATGGAAAAAATTAAGTGCACAAATATTTACCTATGAGATCATTATTTCAGCATTGTTTAAAACAGCAAAAAGCAGTTTAAAAAAAAAGCAAAACACAGAAATTTATATAAATGAAGCTAACTCAACTGTGAAAAATTCAGAGGATGAAATAACATGCAGCTATATATAGAAATATATTTGACCAAAATATGTTCAAGTTAGAGTGAATTTAAGAGGTCATAAAAAATGATAGTAAGATCTGATTTTATATTTTTAAAAACTGAGTATAGATTCAGAATTATGCATACATGAGTAAAAATAGTCTGGAAAGACAGTCTCCAATACGTCAACGGCAGTTATGCGTGATAAACTGTAAACAATTTTCATTTTCTTCTTTTTGTTAGCCGTATTTCCTACGTTGTCTTTAAAAAGCATGTATTATTGATACAATTTTAAAGCTTAAGTATATTTAGACGCTCTTCTCCAGGTTTTAGGGGGATAGAGAACACTGAAAATGTTATTGAAACTATGGAATGTCTTCAGAAAAATACCTACATGAACACAAGTACAAGCCACAGGCAGTTGTAGGGATTCACGAGTCCCTGAATCCAGACTAAAAACCGCTTATGCGATGAGTTTTAAGATTTAACAGTTCACCGCTTCCTGCCTAAGGAGCGGGCCTGCCTGCCCCCTCCTGCCCCCGCAGCCACCCCTGGAATGGGCAGACCCCAGTGCAGGAAGGAGGCCGTGAAGGCGGAGCAAGGAGCCGGGCTGGTTCACGGGTGTCCTGACCAACACCGCTTTAAGCCACCGAGCTGATGGCTTAGAAGAGAGAGCAGTGAGGACGGCTACTGCAGACAAAATCTGTACTTACTGGCTACATTTTCTTCTAAGGCTTCCTTTACCTGTCTTTCTTGGCAAACAAAATTTTAAGTTCTATATAGCAAAGTCAATATTATTTAAAAAGTGTATCATGATGCCCTGCACACAGGACTTGATATACGAAGCTGAATGAGTAAGAGGAATGTTTTAATATGGAACTAGTAATAAAATGTGTCTGCCTAAAAATACTAGGGAAAAAATACCTCCTTTTTGCTTTCCTTGTTTTGATCAACCTCAATGTCAATGGGGTTATTTCCATTTGTTTCTTCCAGTTCATCCTCACTGGAAGACAAGAACAAGTTACTGAAGGATTATTTTATACTAATTCCATTAACACACAATATAGGCAAGAAATTGATTTAACAACAGTTAATATAAAATTTGGTTTCAGAATATTTAACAATGCAAATAAAATATCAACCATGTAGTTTTTTTAGTCTAACTGAAAAAATATTAAAATAGACTTCTAAGTTCCCAAACCAGGTCTAGAACACTATTGCTTTATATTTCTAAAGTGTTTCTATACCAAGGGAATAGAAATAGAATAGAAATAGAATTTCCTCAATGGAAACTACCAAATTTAAAAGAAATTTACTTACAATTATTTATAAGTAGTACATGATCATTAGATATAACAGAGAAATAATACAAGAATAAAGTTCCATTGCATTGGAAATGAACTCTTTGGAAAGTAAAAAATCATTTTTCTAGTCACATTTGTCTACTCACAGCCAGACAAATCTTAACATGGGAAATGCTTTCTGATGGCCTGGATAACTGATATTTTAAAATTAAAAAAAGGAAACACATTTGTATGCTACTTCAAATGCTCTTGTTTATATTCTCCCAGGAAGTATTTCTTTAAAAAGTCCTGTGGTAGGGAGGGAACTCTTTACTTTAAAAAAATGAGAACAGCTCAGGCTCACGAAGTCAAGCCGCCTGCCCCAGTTTGCCCACAGTTAAAACCAAGTGAAAAGTGGGGTGGCTGGACACTCGGGCTGCAGAAGCCAGCACCCCACTCTGTCTCAGGAACCCAACCCAGGCGACTAGGCCACTGTGCCCTAAGCCAACCCCGGGTGCTGAGAAGCTCTGGCCAGGGAAGGGTGTCTGCCAGGAGAACAAGCCTGGGGTCCCAATCTTGCCAGGACCCTCCCGGGGCGCAACCTCTCAGGTGCTGGTGCCATGCCAAGTGTGTGTCTCTGCCATCGGTGTCCCAACAGGGGTGAAGGTACAGGGAGGGGGTGGGAGCACAGTGGCTCTTGGCACCACTGGGAGTCACGCAAAGAAAAGCACCTGGCAAGTGAGAACCGAGGTGCGCCAACTGATGCTCTCATGATTTCCTGTTTAGGGATAACAAAGCCCAATCTATTTGCCGATTTAATTACAATCGCCGCTTAGCAGAGAATGTACCTGTTTGTAGTAAATCAATTCATAAACATATAATGGGAATAAATTAAAATTCTAATCAAATGTGGCTGCAATATTAAAAAAAAAAAAAAAGATCCAGCATTATTTGTCACCTTTCTTTGGTTAGAAGAGCACAATGCTGTAGACAAAAAACATGCAAATGAATCAAGGCCAACAATTTTATAGACTCCTACAGCTGGAAAGAGCTCTCATTTTAGGCTTGTCCCAGAGATCTGAATTCTCCAAAAGTGATCCTTGACTTGGTTGTCACATGTTAGTCTCTTTCATTTAAAATCATAAAACACTGTCCTGGATGGGGACCTTAGGGATCATCTAGTTCATCCTCCTTCATTTTGTTTCTTAGTATTAATTTATAAAAATATTTTATAGAAAAAGTGGAAAAAATAATTTTAAAGACTCACCTATAGTCTCACCACCCTAACACAAAAACCACTACATTTATGTACTGCCTTTTGGACTTCAAGTAACTTAGTTTTATTTTTCTTTCCTTTTTTTTTTTTCGGTCTTTTGTTTATCATCTCCATTTTAGAATTGAGGAAAGCAAGACTGGGGAGGGAGGAGTATTAAAACTAAGATGTGAGTGGGGCCGCAGTGCCTGCTGAGCTGCGAAGAGAACCCTCTCCTGACGCGCCCGCGGCCATCACACAGGGCTTGGGAAAACGGGGGAGCGACGGGACATGTACCAAGTCGCCAGGCTATCCCACTACAACCCACACACACACACACACACACGCCAGGCTATCCCACTACAACCCACACACACACACACACACACACGCCAGGCTATCCCACTACAACCCACACACACACACACACACACACACACACACACACACACACGCCAGGCTATCCCACTACAACCCACACACACACACACACACACACACACAGAGAGCGTCAAAAAAGGGAAAAAGGAAATCCAAACCACGTCACTGTTTTCACACACCAGACATAAAAGTGTATCAAATCCACCTTGTATAAACATACCAAATGAATTTTGACCAAGGAAGTAAAAGAATCTTTTTTATTTAATAGGGACACACCTTCAAGGGGCAGGGCAAGAATATGCAGGGAACTGCACTCATTCGAAATGGAAGTTCACTGACCGCAGGAAGAGGGCGGTGAGAGACAACATCTGACCAACACAACAAGCGTCCTTTAACACACCTTGTGGACATTTAGAACCTTTAGGTGACGAACACTTTGCTGAGTTGTGGCTCCACCAGGAAGTTACTGGGGGAAACCCAGTTGTTACGCCTTCAGTAACTGCCAAACCTTAGGAATTCTAGCAAGTCAAGGATTCCTGTAAGGGCGGGACGGCACCCACAGCCAGGCACTCACCTTTCCTCACGCTCCCGCTTCTGCTTCCGAGCATGGCGATCCATAACACTGGTTTTAGTCCTTGTCTTTTTCCAAGAGTAGTAAAATTTCACCAGACTTGCAATAGATTTATCAGGAAGCTAGATATAAAAAGTAAGTTCGTTTGGCTTTAAAGCTAATCTTTAAAAATCAAGTGAATTTAGATACATTTAATAAGGGTCACCCTCAGATATTCAGAAATGTCTTAAGTCACTTTTTTTTCTGATAAAGAAAATCTTGATAAAATAATTCTCATCAATACATTTTCAAATTATTAAAGTCTGCACGTGAAACTTACTCCATGAAAGATTATAAAGTTAGTTCAAGATCAATTAAGAGTTTGAATACTCTCAAACTTCTCATAACTTTGGGTTTGTTTCTTAAAAATTCATTTTAGCACTTAACGCAAGCAGTCTGAATAAGCTTTCATGGTAGGAATCCACCAAATAGCTTTCTGGAATACAAGATAACCAACTTACCCCAGGCAGACAAGGAGGGCCCATGATGCTCCACCAAGCAACCACCAGGACTCAAAAGATCCTTTCCTGTATCTAACCTCTGGGGAGCCCTAACAACAGAGACTGGGGGTGGGGGCCGCGGTTATGCCAACAAGCTCGGAAGCACTTCCGGGCTGTAAGCTGAAGCTCACATCCACACAGTGGCAGGTAGTGAGGTGTCCAGAGAACTTTATTAAAAATGGGAATGCCTCCAGAATGATGTAGAGGAGAGAGGCTTAAAAAAAGAAAAGAAAAGAAAACCAATGGTCTCGTTTACTCACCATTTGTTGGATTCTATGAAAAGTTTTCCCATGAAAACTAAAGGCTTGCTCAAACAAGACTTTATCTTCCACAGTCCACTCATCTGGGAATGGGGTAAAGTTGGGCAAATCAGCCAAAGATTTTTCAATATTATGCTTATGCCAAAAAAGCATCCCAAGAGCCTAGGAAAAAATATCAGTGAAATTTTAGACCAAGCAAGGACGGGAATGAAAAATTAAAATGGAAATGAAGTTGGCAAGAGAAGAGCATATTCTTTATACCCAAATTAATAAATAGCTAATTCATATATAGTTCTAAGTAGCAGCCCTTTTGTACATTAACCCATTTAATGCACAGGCCTTATGAGATAAATTCCATTACTCCCACTTCCCAAATTAGAATACACTGGCCCTGAGAAACTGACTAACCTGTCAACCTTCACAGCCCTAGTAAGTGGCAGAAGCAGGATCTGAACCCAAACAGTGTGATTCTAGAATCCGTGCTCTTAGAAAAACAGAATTGTTTTGTGTCCCTTTCGTAAAAAAAAAATTTCAAATATCAAGTTGTTTTTTTTGTTCAGAAAGGAAAAAAATATACAAATGGGTAAGGAACGAATAAGAAACAAAAGAGAAATAATTCAGTAATACTTTCCTGAGAAAATTTCCTGTATTATGATTCTAATATGGAAATGATCATACTTCGGAACTGATATACAAGTATATTTAACAATCACTAATAACATTTATACTTTCTAACTAGAATTAAAAAACTGAGGATTTTCTGAGCAACCTTGGGAAGTTCATGGGCAGGGTTTGGAAAAAGAGAAGCACACATTTACTGCTTTGAAAGATTCTGGAAATATTTTATTTTAAGTGGCTTTTCTAAAAGTACTTTCAATGACTAGGGTCTAATAAGTAAAAGTAAAGTAAAGATAAAAGAGTACAATTCTATATAATCTAAACTAGTGGTACCCGCTGGTATTAGGAAAAATGAGAAATAGTTAACTTACAGGTTGTAGGACCTAGATCACTAAGCCAACATAATGTACTCAAACTAGTAATTAGAAATAAGGCTGATATAAGATGTTTTGGAGAAAAATAAATATGGATTTCTCATCAATATACTCCAAACAACAGTTAAAACAAAATTTTAGTCAAATCTGTATAACCTACAAGTGATTCAAAACCATGAATATCAAAACACCAGATCTGAGTGTGATGAGAAAAGGCACCCGGAAGAATGACACACAAATGAGAAAGTGCCCTGGAGCTACCTCTGCCCTAAAGGCTGCAGGCCTGCCTTTCAGACCAAAGGACCCTCTAATGCACACATCCCCAAGCAGTACAAAGGGAACCAAGCAATGTAGATAACACTGCTAATAACCTCCAGAAAGTTGCTAATGAGGAAATGATGCTCTTCTACAAAGAGAAGAAAACATTTAATGGACTGGCTATAAAATCCATTTTAACAACCAAAGAAAATCATGTCATTACCTGTTCCATGTTGTACCCATGCTTCTCTTTAGCAATGGCAATGTACTCATCCACTGAAAAACAAGGTGAGACCAGTAAGCAGGTGGTGGGACAGAGCACAGTCTATGTTGCTGGAATTGATACTGAGAGATCTAGTTAAAGCCTGCCATGCACAAGACTAAAAATAAAGAATAGAATATAACACAGTACACCATAAAATAGATCCCATTACGGATCTCTTTCACATATATAAATTCCACAGAAATGGCTGGAAGAACATATTTAAATATTAACAATTGTCTCTTCAAGGTGAGATTATGATTATTTTCTTATTTTATTTAAAACTTGGTTCTACTTCTTTCCACAGCAAATATTTTGATACTTTGAAAAATTATTTAGAAATAAAAAGAAATATGAAATTTGGGTTCATTTTTAATCTTGGCTGAGGTTGAAAAATAAGTAAGCTATTTTTGGGTTAAAAAAGTTCTAAGAGTTAATTCTAAATTTTATATAAACTGTATATCAATTGGGTCTGGGAACACCTGTGGACCTCAACTCACTAGCTTGCAACTGTAAACAAAATACTTAGCTGTTCTGAGCTTCAGGTCCATCTATTAAGAAAGAATTCCACTGACCTTACAGAGTTAAGTGCATTAAATTAGAATGCTGAAAAGTACCTTATGACGATAAGGGTGTATGTGTGTGTGTGTGTGTGTGTGTGTGCCTTGCAATGACATTAGATATTCTAAAGGAATTATTTCTAAGTTTGTTAGATGTGAAGATGATATCTGACCCCTTATCACACAGGAATGCATTATTACAGTGTTTACAGAGACGTGACAGAATGCCTCGCATTTGCTTTAAATACTCAAATACAAACTGAGTGCCCGATAAATGAAGTTATCACCACAACAAAAATTCTCATTTATTTGTATTTCTTGAGTGCTATTAACTTAGGCAAGGTACTGTAATAAAAGCAAACTTGTGTTCAACAGTCCAGCTCTCTTAAGAATTTCTGGCTTTGGAGACACTGAATGCAATACTGCATGGAAATTAATGGGCAAATGACCCTAAGATGAAAAAAAAAAAAAAAAGGCGGTGGGAGGAGATCAAAGTGAAAAGGAGAACATTTTAGTTCAACACTCGCAGAATCAATTGTGAATTTATTGGAACCAGTGTTTCAACTCCACAAACATCTATTTACAATCAGTATGTTCTAGAATGGACACTGGGTGGGAGCTGTGAGGTCAACACGATGAGGCCAGGGCAAGCACGCAGCACTGAGGGACGCAGCCACCTGCAGAGGACGCCACCACAAAGACGGGCTTACGTCCTCCCTGAGGACCTCCCAGTCTTCTCAGGCGAGCCAGTGAAACCATGGACTGGGAGTCGGTAGCACTGCCTTACGGCCGTATGACTTTCCTTTATAAAATGAATTCTAAAAATAATAAGCTCAAAAAAAAAAGTCACATAGCATAGTTTTATGACATAAGCAGCAAAACCCCCACTATCTCCTAGGTCCTCCTCCCCTAAATCTCAGTGGTTTCAGATTATGTTGCAGACATTACCTGATGACAATATTTTTTAAAATAGAAATGAGGTCATATTGAACTTGCTGTTTGTGACTAGTTTTTACTGGTGATGTCTGTTATCTTTCCAGGTCCTCCTGCACATATTTAATCAAGCCTCTAGGTTTTGCTCTTAGGTAGCTATCCTCACACTTACATCTCTGTGGACATGTACATATCCGTGACACATCCACATTTTTCTATTTAAAATATGTTGCCATACTGCCTTCCCAAAAAGCTGTGCTGATTCACACCGTGGGCTGTGACCTTACTTGGAACTGCACACCTCCAGTAAGGGAGATGCAGGTATCATCACCAAGCTTACACTTAGGAGAAAGGCTCAAAGTGGCTCACTTACCTATTGCCACACAGTAAATGGAAGAGACATAAATTAAAAGTCAGATCTTTTAAACCCCAGCATGCTGCTTGTTATACCACAATTATCACCTAATTATGGTATAACTGACAATTTAGGCAAAATAAATCAATTTTGAAAAAGAATTTTAAAATTATTAGCATGTATTCTTATAATGTGGAAAAAAATTTTCCATTGACAGAAGAGTCCATCTAACTCAGTTAGAAATCTCCAGTAGCACACAACTTGATACTAAGGCACTAATTTTTTTTCTTTCTTCTTAAACCTTTAAAATACTTGTGGACTGACTAGTTGCTTCATCCAGAATATAGCAGTATTCCAATTTACCTGAAAGTCAACTAATGAAAACTGAATGATCTGAGTTTGTCACAAAAGTTGAAAAAGATGATTTAAAAGGGGGGAGGGGGATGGGGTTACTCCAAAACATGTAGCTTGGTTTTTTTGTTTTTTTTTTTTTATTAAATTCAGTTTTATTGAAATACATTCACACACCATACAATCATCCATGATATACAATCCATTGTCCACAGTATGATAACATAGTTATGCGTTCAACACCACAGTCTATCTCTGAACATTTTCCTTACATCAGAAAGAACCAGAACAAGATAAAAAATAAAAGTGAAAAAAAAACACCCAAATCATCCCCCCATCCCACCCCATTTGTCCTTTAGTTTTTATCCCCATTCCTCCACTCATCCATACACTAGATAAAGGGGGTGTGATCCACACGGTCTTCACAATCACACTGTCACCCCTTGTAATCCACATTATTATATAATTGTCTTCAGGAGTCCAGACTGCTGGGTTGGAGTTTGGTAGTTTCAGGTATTTACTTCTAGCTATTCCAATACATTAAAGCCTAAGAGGTGTTATCTATATAGTGCATAAGAATGTCCACCAGAGTGACCTCTCGACTCCATTTGGAATCTCTCAGCCACTGAAACTATTTCGTCTCATTTTGCATCCCCCTTTTGGTCAAGAAGATACTCTCAGTCCCACGATGCCGGGTCCACATTCATCCCCGGGAGTCATACTCTGCGTTGCCAGGGAGATTTACAACCCTGGGAGTCGGGTCCCACGTAGGGGGGAGGGCAGCGAGTTCACCTGTCGAGATGGCTCAGTTAGAGAGAGAGAGGGCCACATCTGAGCAACAAAGAGGTACTCAGGGGGAGACTCTTAGGCACCATTACATACAACTTTAGACTTTCCTTTGTGGTAATGAGCTTCATAAGGGCAAGTCCCATGCTTGAGGGCTCAGCACATCAAACTGCCAGTCCCAATGTTTGTGACAACATATGCTAGGGGATCAGCATCTTAAAGTTTAGAGACAGGCCTTACAATTCAGGGATAGAGTTAACTGCTGTAAGAGCTTACAATCTTGGGACTATTACAATTATTGTGTCCACGTTAGGCTGTGTTCTGTAGCTTGGTTTTTACTTCACAATAGGGTGGGTTATGCCAAAAATAACAGAAAAGCGCTCAAAGGTTCTGAAAAACACTAATGTGTGGTGAGGCTCGTGAAAAGGCGGCTGCTCATGGGGTTAGGCCCTGCCAAGAGGTCCACCCTGGAGGCCACCTGGATGCTCATGGAAGCACCTGTAGAAAGTGATGAGACTGGGGTCAACAACGTGAGGGTCTACCACCAGCTTCACAAAACTAAAATACAGTCTTCTAAAGCTTGGAGATGCCTCCTGTTTGTGTGTTGCAGTGGGCACTCCTTGAAGATGAGAAAAACTGGACTGAAAGATGAAAAGGCTCATGTTTATAAAGTGACCCGAAACATATCATCGTAAGGAACCGTAATCAGGCACGTTGACGGCTTTCGCTGCTGCCCCTCGACTGACTCCCCGGAGCCTGAACGGCAGAGACACGACCACCCGGAGCAGCTCAGTCTCCTGTAAGGACAAGGTGCCTATGTTTCTAATGCTCACTCCTCACTGGACCAATTTTAAAAGCTGAGTTATAAAAAATCATTTTTCAATAAATTTAGAAGACACAATAAAATGTGTATGTGAGGGGAAAGGAGGAAGACAATCTGCAGTGAACTGAGGGTCGGCCTGGAGAATACCTGATTGTCTACCCTGTCTAAAACTGGCTTCTTATAAACATTTGTCGAACCAACAAGAAACCACCCTCACACTTCCACAGATTCCAAAGCAGCCAGGCTGAGGAGGGGCAGGTGGCCTGCGTGGGCTGCCCAGGAACCTGGAGCCCGTCCTGCCACCCTCTCGGGGTAGGTGCTCTCTGCTCCAGTTTGTTCTGCTAAATTAGTTATGAGCCTCAACAAGCTGGGTCCCCACTGTCTCCAACCAGATTTAGCAGAAAAAAAATCACAAGGTGAACATGAGCATTCTGTGTAGACTACTCCATTTTCATCTGCTTGTCTGTTTTCAACAACTATCAGGCGACGACAGACACTGGGACAGACTAATACAGGTGGATTCTGACTCCTGCAGCTGAGAACAGCTGTGCCATGTCATGCTGTACATGGCAGGGCATTCTTACTAAGATGCCTTTAAAACCACGCACCTTTTAGATTTTCTTGGAGACTACCCCAAGGACTCAACTCTAAAGTGAAGGAACAAAGAACTCGACTCTGTCAGAGCCCCTAAGTGAAGTCATTTGGTATATCTACTGGGTGCCCTGATGGTTATGATAAAATAAAGTAATTGGGGAAGTCTTATAAACCGTAAAATAAGTGCCATCTGACACCCACTAGCAAATAGACAATTTTTCATTGTCCCCAGTGTCCAGCAGAGATTAGGCAAACATTTGCTGAATGAACGCTGGGTACTGTGCAGTCAACATGGGGTAGGAAGGCTCCAGGCCAAATCTCGGCTCTGCTTCTCACGAGCTCACTGAGCGGTGCCTGGCACACGGTAAGCAACACAGTTAATGACTACGTTACCTTTAGCCCCGTCCTTGCCCTTTCCAGGAATCAGCTCTCATGAGTCAGAACAGGCTGACCTCAGCCTAAATGTGAAAACGATGCTGGAGTCCGCCCTCCGCCCCGCTCCCCCCGCACTGGAATCCACTTTGAAGGCAGCCTTCTGCGCACACGGGCCTTGTTTCCCCAGGTCAAGGCATTCAGCTCCTGTTCCCATGAGTAACTTGGCAGTTTCAAGAATCTCCCACGCCCTTCCCCACCCCCCACCCTACTCCTTTTCTAGGAATGCCAGTAGCTGCTAGAAACACAGCAGAGAAAATGGAAAGTGCATTTTTTTCACAACCTCCTTATGATATTCCTAAGTAAAGGAAAAAAAAATAAACTTTCAACCTAAGAAAATAAAACCTACTCCCAACTGCACTTATAAAAAAACAGAGAAGAGAGGCCCAACCCATCAAGATGGCAGAGTAAGGTGCTTGCCTCAGGGCTCTGTCCTCCACAGAAGCTTTGAACAACCAGCAAGAACTGGCAGAAACACCTTTCTCAAAGCTCCATAAAGTAGTTAAAGGATTACAGAAAAAGGCAGCAGGATCTCATGGAGGCCCCCTCCTTGGCCCCTCACCAGCTTGGAGCTTGCTCCCAGTGTGGGTCCCTGGCCCTGATTCCCCTCATGTACATACTGAGAGTACATACGCCTGGCCCCATCTGTCCGGTTGTGGCCTGAGGAGCTCAGGATCCTAGATCTTGTCCTATGTGTAAAAGGCAGCTCATCAAGCTCTCCTACAGAACACTGGGGGAAAGCAGTCAAGGGTTTGCTGGCTGTAGGACACACAGAGCAGTGGCTGGGACCCTGGGGAAACTGTTTCCGAGGGAATGGAGGACAGAGATGCTTAGAGATGCTTGGAGAAGCAGACAGAAGGAGATGCTAAGCTAAGAGATGAAGCCCAGAGTTTGCCCTAGAGAAGCTAAGAAACGACCCCCAGATGCTCAGAAAAAAACGCTCTGGGAGAAAGAAGCAAGAATGCACAGGAGCTGAAAGAGAGAAGCTAAGAGAGACAGAGGCCCAGAGACATTTTGGAGCAAGCCATTTTGAAGTACAACTCAGGAGCAAAGGACCAGCAGATGCCAACCACATGCCTTCCCAGCTGACAGAGGTGTTACGGACACCATCAGCCTTTCTTCAGTGAAGGCATCCTCTTGTTAATGCCTTAGTGTGGAGTCTTTTATGGCCTTAGAACTGTAAATCTGTAACCGAATAAACCCCCTTTATAAATGCCAATCCATTTCTGATATTTTGCATAACTGCAGCTTTACGAAACTGGAACAACCACTGTAACAGAAATTAAAAATTCCTGGAAGGGTTCAATAGCATGTTGAAACTGGCAGAAGAAAGAATCAGTGAACTTGAAGATAAGAAAAGTGAAATCATCCAGTCTGAGGAGCAGAAAGAAGGAATGAAGAAAAGTGAACAGAGCCTGAGGAACCTGTGGGACACCATCAGGTGTAACAATATTCACATTGTGAGAATTCCAGAAGGAAAAGAAAGAGAAAAAAGGGCAGAGAGAATATTTGAAGAAATAATGGTTGAAAACTTCCCAAATTTAATGAACAACACGAATAGACAGTCCAAGATGCTCAAGGAACTCCACAAAGGATAACCCCAAATAGACTCACACTGCATTATTTTATAATCAAACTGTCAAATGCCAAATATGGAGAGTTCGAAAGCCATAAGAGAAAAGCAACATGTCACATACAAGGGAGCCTCAAAAGAGTAAAGGCCGAGTTCTCATACAAAAGCATGAAGGCAAAAAGGTAATGAGATGACATTTAAAGTGCTGAAAGCAAAAAACCGCCAAACAAGAATTTTATATCCAACAAAATTGCCTTTCAAAAATGAGGGAGGGCCACAGGCCCACATGGGAGAAGGAGGAGGGTGCCTGAGGCCTGCAGCATCTCTGACAAGGCAGGAAGACCCCTTGGTGTGTGACCTCTTGATTGGATGTTGACATGGAGATTTGAACCTGCCCATTCATGGTAGGTCTTGATTAGATCACTGGAATCCTTTAAAGGGAGATTGCACAGAGAGGAGAGAGATGAAAATGCCCCGGGATATGTTAAGCCAAGACCCAGATGCTTGCTGACACTTAGAGATGCTTGGAGATGCAGACAGAAGGACGTTTGGAGATGCTTAGCTAAGAGATGCTAGCCAAGAGTTTGCTCAAGAAAAGCTAAGAGAGAGCAAGCCAAGAGAGATTTTGGAGAATGCCATTTTGAAACAACCTGGAAACAAAGGAACAGCAGCAGCCAGCCATGTGCCTTCCCATCTGACAGAGGTGTTCTGGACGCCATCGGCCATTCTTCAGTGAAGCCTAACATCTGGGTTAAGAAAATGGGCTTCAAAGTCAGAAAAACCTGAGTTTGAGACCCGGCTCTGCTGCTTACCAATTGGTGATGGAGTTTATTAATAGGCAATGACCCATTACTACAAACATAATGGCTTCTGTGAAACAAAATTGCCCAGCCACCCTAAGCTTCAGCAATCATCACCCTGATCAGTCAGCAGCTATCAACATCAAAGCAAGACCCTCCAACCAGCCAAGAGATTACAACTTGCTGAAGGCTCAAATGATGGTTAGCATTTCTAAGCAATAAGGTTGAGAGGTTTTCTTAGTGAGCTGAAGCAAACAAGAAAGGACCTCGAACGAGGAAAATCTCTCCCAGTAATTTGTAGAGACAAAACATTTGCTGTCTCGGGATTTTTCAGGAGAGGCTACCCAGTGACAGGGTGCTGGTCAGCTCCATCATAATAAAGTCTGTTAACTTCTGGCCATCTAAGAGTCTTTCAGATAGCAGTCAAAAAAATATCATGAGTCAAAACAGGCTGACCTCAGCCTTCTTCAGAGAAACTTAAACATTCCTTAGTAGAAGAAAGAGGAGTAATGTCTGTCAAGTCCTCAAGAATTTTGTATCCAGTTTATCTGCTATTCAAATATCAAAGCAACAAATAAACAATTTTGAAATTGCAAGAACTCAGCGTTGAAGAACATACTAACCTCAGAGAATGAATCTCAAGAAAGAAACTTACGAAAACTTGGCAGGTGAACTCACTACCCTCCCCCTTCCATGGGACACGACACCCAAGGGTGTGAATCCGCCTGGCAACGTGGGACATGACTCCTGTCCCAGCACTGTGGGATTGAGAGGATCTTCTTGACCAAAAGGGAGAAGTGAGATGAAACAAACAAGGTTCCGGTGGCTGAGAGATTTCAAATGGAGTCGAGAGGTCACTATGGAGGGTACTGTTATGTGCTATACAGATATCACTTTTTAGTTTTTAGTGTGTTAGAATGGCTAGAGGTTAGAATGCTTAGAATACCTGAGGCTGTCAAACTGCGACCCAGTGACCTTGATTCTTGAGGATGATGTGTAGCTAGCACAGTGTGACTGTGTGACTGTGAAAACCTTGTGGCTCACACTCCCTTTATCCAGCATATGGACAGATGAGTGGGAAAATGGGTACAAAAATTAGAGGAAGAATAGGGTGGGATTGGGGGGGTGTTGGAAAGTTTTGGTTTTTCTTTATTGCTTTTATTTTTATTTGAAAAAAAAAATGAGGGAGACATTATCCAGTGTACGGACAGATGAGTAGAAAAATGGGAACAAAAATTTAATGAATAATAGAGGGATGTGGGGTATGGGATATTATGGCTATTCTTCTTTACTTATATTTTTATTTTTACTTTTTTGGAATAATGAAAATGTTCAAAAATTGATTTTGGTGATAATACACAACTATTAGATGGTATGGTGAACAACTGATTGTACACTGTGGATGACTGTGGGGTATATTAATATATCTCAATAAAACTGAATTTAAAAATGAGGGAGAAATTAAGACATTTCTAGATAAACAAAAATTGAGGGAGTTTGTCACCCTCAAAGAGATGCTAGGGAGAGTTCTGCGGGTTGAAAGGAAAGCATAATAGACAACAGATTGAAGGTATGTGAAGAAATAAATATCCCAGGTAAGGGCAATGACATGGGTAAACATAAATGCCAGTAGAATTGCATTTTTGGTTTGTAACTCCACTTTTTACTTTCTAAAAGGCATAATGCTAAGTGAAATAAACCAGGCACAATGAGATTCCTGTGGGACCCATTGTAGAAGGCGTCCATGTCTCTGGGACTGTTTGGGCCCTGTCCACATTACACAGTGGGATCCCTTGCAAAATGATTCAAGCGAGGCCAACTTCTTTCATGGTTGCTGTATGGAGTAATGCTGAATTTCAGAGCTGCAAACTCTAACTTGGAGCCTCAGGTGTCACACAGATACCCAAGGTTCTAGGGAACTACCAGGTTATACACAAAGAGCACATTTCAGAATTTAGAAATAACAGTTAAAACTCAGAAATAGATGTGACTGCTGTAAGAGCTTACAATCAAGGAACCTCTACAGTGAGCCTTATTTGAACATTCTGTGCTCCTTAATCAGATTGCCCAATGTCTGCCCACTTTCTATCCTCTGATTGCCTATCCTCACAATGAATTCTCAGAGTTTATTCCTTACAGTTAGTTTATATCAGTGAGACCATACAAGATTTGTCCTTTTGTTTCTGGCTTATTTCACTCCACATAATGTCTTCAAGGTTCATTCACCTAGTTGCATGCCTCATTACTTCATTCCTTCCTGTAGCTGCTCAATATTCTGAAACATGAATACACCACAGTTTGCCCTTCCATTCATCAGTCAGTCTACCCTTAGGCCACCTCCATCCATTGCAAATGGAAAATTCTTAAATATATGGAGGCTAAACAATACACTTTCAAACACCCAGTGGGTCAAGGAAGAAATTACATGAGAAATCAGTAAATATCTTGAGGCAAATGAAAACTTGAACACAACATATCAAAGCTTATGGGATGCTGCAAAGGCAGAGCTAAGAGGGAAATTTATTGCCCTAAATGCCTATATTTAAAAAGAAGAAACAGCAACAATCAAGGACTTAACTGCTTATCTGGAGGAGCTAGAGAAAGAACAGCAAACTAACCCCAAAGCAAACAGAAGGAAAGAAGTAACAAATATTAGAGCAGAAATAAATGATATTAACAACATGAAAACAACAGAGAGCATCAACAAAACCAGAAGTTGGTTCTTTGAGAAAATCAATAAAATCAATGAACCTTTAGCTAGGCTGACAAAGAAAAAAAGAGAGAGGATGCAAATAAATAAAATCAGAAATGGGAGGGGGTACATAACTACTGATCCCACAGAAATAAAGGAAATGGATAGCTTCCTAGAAAAGCATAAACAACCAACACTGACTCAAGAAGAAATGTAAGACCTCAACAGACCAACACAAGTAAAGAGATTGAATCAGTCATCAAAAAACTCCCAAAAAGGAAAATTTCAGGACTATAATTGTTTTTGATAAGGGGAAATTAAGTAAAAATTCTAGTGCATAGCACAATATAGGACATAATTAATACTGCCATTTCATTTATAATCTAATTTAACATTTGAAAGGAATTCTGGGGCTTCTTTTTTAATTTGCTATTTTTCATTTTTTTTCTCAATATGGTGTCTTTTTTGTATGAAAAACAAATATGAGAAACTGAAGTCATTTACATTTTAAACTATCAATGTTTATACATGTTTATACTCACTTAGATACATTAAAATATGTTTTGTTTCAAAAGTAAACTGGATTTCTTTGAATAAAATATGCAATGAAAGATATAAAAAGACATTTCACTGAAGAGGAAATACAAATGGCTGAAAAACACATGAAAAAAAGTTCATCTTCACTAGCTTTTAGGGAGATGCAAATTAAGACCACAATGAGAGATCATCTCACACCAATTAGAAAGGCTGCCATTAAACAAACAGGAAACTACAAATGCTGGAGAGGATGTGGAGAAATTGGAACTCTTATCCATTGTTGGTGGGACTGTATAATGGTTCAGCCACTCTGGCAGTTCCTTAGAAAACTAGATATTGAGTTACCCTTCGATCCAGCAATTTGACTTCTCGGTATATACCCGGAAGGTCTGAAAGCAGTGACATGAACATATATTTGCACACCGATGTTCACAGCGACATTATTCACATTTGCCAAGAGATGGAAACAATCCAAATGCCCTTCAACAGATGAGTGGATTAAAAAAATGTGGTATATACACATAATGGAATACTATGCAGCAGTAAGAAGGAATGAGGTCATGAAACATGACAACATGGATGAAACTTGAAGACATAATGCTAAGTGAAATAAACGAGGCACAAAAAGAGAGATATTGTACATTACCACTAATGTGAACTCTGTGAAAAATAAATGTTTTATATTGCAGAATGTCGGGGACATAGCAATAGACAGCAACTAGTGAAGGGGGAACGATAATCTAATAAGAACAGGTAAATTACTGAGGGTAATCTCAATGTTATGGGAATGCTTAGGAATGATTATGGTTTATAAACTTTCTTGGGTATGGTAGGATCATGTTGGAAGCAACGTAGTTATTTTAGCTCATTTGTTTTTCTTATTCCTTTGTTTTATTAGGGTTTGTTAATTTTCTTGGAATATGGTAGGAACGTGTTGGAAGCAATGTAGCTATTTTAGATTATTTGTTTTTCTTATTCCTTTGTTTGCTTATGGTATATTATTTCTTGGATGTGATAGGAATATATTGGAAGCAAAGTAGTTATTTTAGGTTGTTTTTCTTAATCCTTTGCTTTGTTTGAACTGTGATGGGTTTTTCTGTTGTTTGTTTTAATTTTTCAATAAATAAAGTTACAAAATATCATGCAATGTTAAAAAAATGTAATGGGAAATCAGTGGTTTGGAACTCATCATGTATAAACATGTAATTTGTGACAAGAACTACATAAAGGTGGGGGATGAAGGGGTGTAGCAACATAGTATACCACTGAAGTTACGTTGGTATCAAGACTTACAGATTTAGGATGTTAAATTTAAGCCCCATGTAACTGTAAAGAAAATATTGGAGAATATGCAAGCTCATAGAGACAGAAATTAGAGTACTGGGGTGGGAGTCAGGGGAAAAGCGGAATTAATGCATAACGGATGGAGAGTTTCTATTTGGGGAGATGGGAAAGTTTTCGTAGAGGAAGGTGGTGAGGGTACCACGATATTATGAATGCGATTAGTCCCACTGAATGATATTCTTGGGAGTGGTTAAGATGGGAAGTTTATGTTGTAGATATGTTTCCACAATAGAGGACAGATGAAAGGAGAGAAGGAAGTGAGGAAAGAGGGAAAGAGCAATTAAAGAGACAATGGCTAGTAAAAGCAATAAATGATCCTGGATAGGATCATACAAGGGAAGAGAGACGACTCAAAAGGTCATTACTGGGACATATGAAAAACATTATACCAATGTTAAATTTCTTGAACTTGATAACTGCACTGAAGGTGAATATACAAGTGGATGTCCTTGTTCTTACCTATACTCAAATGTTCAGAAAACAAACTGACGAATATAGACAGAAAGAAAGATTCACAGATTGATGGATGGCAAAATGTTAAAACTGGTGGATCTGGATATCTGCGGCAGGGGGGCATTTTAGGGGTATGTTGAAGTTCTCTCTACGGGGTTTTATTATTTTTGTAGCTATCTTTGAAAGTTTTTCAAAATAAAAAGGTTTTTAAAAAAGAATGACCAAATACTTCAAGCAGATAGGTAAAAGATGAAACAAAAAGAGGAGCAAGAGAAACACAACCTAAGATAAAATGTTCTGAAGCAAAGAAGACAAGGATGCCTGAGGACTTTTCCAGTAATTCCTATCCCTAGCAGCCAGCAACAATTTTGATTTCACCAACCACACCGCCCTTCCCACAAGACTAAAGGTTAGCCAGCGTTCCTCTTCACCTGGGAGGGAGGAGCTACCACAGGCCAGAGACGATTCATCAGGTAAGCTGTGGTTAGGATGATGAGCAAAGCTCATGAGGCTTAGGAAATGCCAGGAAGTTTTCACAGGCTGGGCCTGGGCCTGAGCACCCACAGCCTTTCCAACGCACAGCATACAGAACCAGGGGGTCCTCACGTGGCAGCACAAGGGGCGCACCTTGTGCGGCCTACAGGACACTCCAATCGGCCACAGTCACAAGCAGAACAATCACTTGCATACCTGCAGTGTTTTTAAAACTTGAAAATTCCCACTGAGACAACCAAGAAGAACTGTTTAATCTTAAATTACAATGCATAAAGATATGCATCGTTCTGATTCTGTAAGCACACTGCCTGCATTAACCAAAGGCTCTTTTGAAGAGACAATAACTCTATCATGGAAAGCACACAGGTGAATGTGTTATGTTGTTGAGGTAAGACAACTAAAAAGCAACAGGCATGCGTGCATGCACAAGCCTTTCATCAAGAGAATTTATGTACACAGGTAACAAAAGGGACCATACATAAATGAAATAGCAGAGCAGAAGCAGGATGCATGGGAATGCAAAGTCATGAGTAAATAATAATGGTAAATGAAGAAAAACTTCCTAAAGATTCAACAACTATGTTGGTTAAGTAATGACAATAGAGAACTAAGTGCCAGCCATTGTTCTAAACTCTTTACTAGGATGATCTTTTTTTAATATTCATTTTATTGAGATATATTCACACACCACACAGTCATACAAAACAAATTGTACATTCGATTGTTCACAGTACCATTACATAGTTGTACATTCATCACCAAAATCAATCCCTGACACCCTCATTACCACACACACAAAAATAACCAGAATAATAATTAAAGTGAAAAAGAGCAAGCAAAGTAAAAAAGAACACTGGGCACCCTTGTCTGTCTGTTTGTTTCCTTTCCCCACCTTTCCACTCATCCATCCACAAACTAGACAAAGGGGAGTGTGATCCCCATGGCCCCCTAATCCCACTGTCCCCCCTCATAAGCCACATTTTTATACAATTGTCTTCAAGATTCATGGGTTCTGGGTTGTAGTTTGATAGTTTCAGGTATCTACTACCAGCTACCCCAATTCATTAGAACCTAAAAAGGGTTGTCTATATTGTGCGTAAGAGTGCCCACCAGAGTGACCTTTCGGCTCCTTTTGGAATCTCTCTGCCACTGAAGCTTATTTCATTTCCCTTCACATCCCCCTTTTGGTCAAGATATTCTCCATCCCGCGATGCCGGGTCTACATTCCTCCCCAGGAGTCATTAGGATGATCTTTTAAATCCTCCCAATATTTCTATAATTACTCCTATTCAGAAATGAAGAAATCGAGGCTCAAAGACAGTAGGTAACTTGCCCAGGGTCACATATCTGGCAAAAGGCAGAACCAGGACTTGGCCTCCAAGAGTCTGACCCTAGAACACACAGGCTCCCTTGCACTTCATATGACACAGCCTGCATGGTACCCAGGGAACCCAGCAAGGCTGGTCAACATACTTGAATGAAGTTAATGAAAGAGAAACCGTGCTGATGAATGAAGCAGTGGAGACTTTGAGGGTAAGACTCAGATGGATGCCTTGCACCAGGCTTCACTGGTTTCTCTGTTCATTTTTGTCATCCAATGAACTAAACGGCCTTTAGTATCAATAATGAGCCTCAAATTCAACTGCAAAAAAAGGGGGGAAGAATGCAGGCCAACACTGTCACAGGAACTCCAACTCACCCTTCCCTCCCCCAATCACTGCAGGTGCAGGACACCGTGAGATCTTGCATATTCTATGCAGCGCAATAGACTGACATCTAAAGGTGGGTGGAGGACAGAGCTAGAGCCTTAATCCAGCTTTTTAAAAAAATCTTAACATTTGCAATAGCATTGGGCACTGCAAAGGAAACACGGCACCAATTTCTCTCGTAACACAAACTGAGCATGCCAAAAATTTCTTCAAGAATATGATAAATACCATGGCATCTACTTTTGTGTTTAAAGTGAGTCACACTCAAAGCACATTCTCCTCACTTGTTTGAGCAAATTCTGCCGCCTGGCGGGCACACACATTACTACAGCTGCCATCTGAATGGCCCCACTCCGTATCTTCAGAGGGAAAAGAGGGCACAAGAAATGAGATAAGACTCAGAGACTTTGCCCTGGCATAATTAAAAAAATCAACCAGCCCTTCAAAGTTAGAAATAAAATGCATTTTCTTTTTGAAAAGGCTCTATCCTAATGTTGTTTTATAAAAATCCCTTTTTATAGAATGAGTGACCCCAACCCCCAGTAAATCCTACAAAATCCCACCCAGTTGCATAGAAAATCTGGTCAGACAGAGATAAAAAATATGAATATCCAAATAACCGTGTACATTTAAATGCAACCTCTGGCATCAATTCCTACCTAAATTCACCTCCATATCCTCTCCAGGATCAAGTTATTAAGTCCCATAACCCCTCTCTGTGCCTCAGTTTCCTAATCAGTAAAAGACTGACCTTAAAAGTCTCTTCCAGGACTAAAATTTTATGAGTAATTCTAAAATGTTCAATTTAAACTTTTGTTTGCACTACATTATTAAAACAAATACAATTCCAGTAGGAAAAGGGTAAGAGCATTCTTCCACACTAACCCCAGTAATCATACATTTGTGCATTCTTCCAGAAGGTTTAAATACTTACATTCATACATCTTTATGTAAGATGATATGTAATACCTGTCATATGTATAATCTCCCATGTTTTTAAAACTGATAATCACTAGAATAACATTTATTTGTGACTACTCAAAACAACATCCACCTTTCTCCTTAAGAGTGCCCAAATCAGCGTAGCGACACCGGACCCCCTTGCATCTCTTTCACATCAAGTCAGCTTACTTGATGACTGAGACCCACCCCAGCTGTGTCCTCCCCTATAAATGCCAGGCTTTGGGCAGTTTGAGCAGGAAGAAGGAACCATGCTCAAAACAAAGAGAGCATCTCCTCTGACTAAAGGTAACATTCCCTGCCACTAAAGGAAAAAAGGCTGATTCACCCATAACCTCAGGGCAGACTAAGGTGGAAGACCCCTGGGCCATGAGTCAGTCCTCAGTTTCTGTCAAAAACTTGCTTGCCAAACCCATTTCCTCACCTATAAAACAAGAATAAGCTATCCTGCTCTAATCCTTCACAAAGTAGCAGAGAAGTCAAAACATACAAATCTAAAGCATTATTAAAACGAATTCCTTCATTAACATTTGTAAGAGATTCAACTACAGGTAGGGGTACAATTTACAATCACAGAATTGGTTTAACATGAGAATGAAAGCCAGTCATTTAACTCTACTAATGCAGTGATCCAATTCAGTAGTTTTCAGTCCTACCTGATCAGAATCATCCAATAAACTTCTTTACAATACTGGCTCTTGAGACCCCACCCTGTTTTGTGTGCATGCCTGCATATGGGCCTATGTACACATATGTGTTTATGTGCATGACTGTATGGGTATAGTTATGCATGTACAGTTTTTATTTAAGTATAACACGCATTGAGAAAAGCACACACATAAAGGCAGAGCCTGGTAAATTTCCACAAAATGAACAAGATCGAAAGAATGAGAGTGATACTGCTAAAGATGAGGAGTGAGGTTATGCGCTCCTGGGGACCAGAAAAAACTTGCTGTCGAGAAGGATCTTTTGAAGGTTTTTTTGCCTTGAAGAGGTATCTCTGGAATACTACTCCTAGATCTTTGTTGAGGATTTGGAAGGAATAAATTAGAACCATGAAAGGTTAGTATACCTCTGATCGTCAACATCACCACTGCCACAATCAGCTGTTTCCAGTTTGGCCACAAGACTAGAGTCATGAGTGCTCCTCAGACTATCATAAAGCTCTTCCTCAACTATACTTTGGAAGAGATGATGGATAACCGTCCCTTAGAGGTCTTGCTCACATCCCTCTGGTCCTCATCTGTGACTATCTTCTCCGTAGGTGTATGATCAGCTCCTTTTCCATTGGACTCTTTGTCAACTGCTTTGGCAGGTGCAATTTGATGCTTATTGTCAACCTATTGGCTATCATTGGTGGCTGCCTTATGGGGCTGGTTGAAATGCTGGTCATGGGCTGCTTGGTTATTGGCCTCTTCCGTGGACTCTGCACAGGTTTTGTGCCATGTACATTGGAAAAGTGTCTCCTACTGCCCTACAGGGTGTCCTCAGAACTTCAACCAGCTGGACATTGTCATTGGGATACTGGTGGGACAGATCTTTGGTCTGGAAGTCATCATGGGGTGTGAAGAGCTGTGGCCTGTGCTATTAAGCTTCACCATCATTCCAGCTGTCCTGCAGAGTGTAGCCCTTCCATTTTGCCCTCAAAGTCCTAGATCTTGTGCTCATTAACAAAAAGGAAGAGGAGAATGCCAAGCAGGTCCTCCAGTGGTTGTGGGGCATTCAGGATGGGTGCCAGGACATCCAGGAAATGAAAGACAAGACTACTAGGATGGTACAAGGAAAGAAAGTCAATGTGCTGGAGATCTTTACAGCACCCAAATACCGACAGCTGATCATCATTTCCATCATGTGCCAGCTCCTTCAGCTGCTCTCTGGAATCAATGCTGTGTTCTATTAGTCTACAGAAATCTTCAAAGATGCAGGTACTGAGGAGCCAGTCTGTGACACTATTGGTGCCAGTGTGTTCAATACTATCTTCACCATGATTTCACTGTTCCTGGTGGAAAAGGCAGGAAGGAGGACTCTATATATGCTAGGCCTTGGAGGGATGACTCTTTGTTCCACTCTCGTGACTACTTCTTTGTTACCAAAGGATGAACATGATCGGATGAGCTTTGTCTGTATTGGAGCCATTGTGATCTTCGTGGCCTTCTGTAAAATTGGACCTGGCCACATTCCCTAGTTTATTGTGGCTGAACTTTTCAGCCAGGGACCCCGCCCAGATGCAATGGCAGGGGCTGGTTGTTCCAACTGAACCTCCAACTTTTTGGTGGGACTGCTCTTCCCTTGAATTGCATTGTATTTATGAGCCTATGTTTTTAACATCTTCACGTTTCCTTGTTATCTTCTTGGTCTTTGCCTTCTTCAAAGTCCCTGAGACCTGTGGCAGAGCTTTTGAGGATATTACATGGGTCTTTGAAGGGCAGGTACAGCAGGCCAACAGAGCAAGGAAAAGCCCAACTGTGGAGAGGAGCAACATCCAGCCTGTGAAGACCACCACAAAGGTCTAAGTCATGCCTCCTTCCCACCTCCCTCTCAACACAGAAAAGCAACCTCTTCCTGCAGGAGGGAGAGACCTCATCAGGATGTAACCCAGGACTACCTCCAAATGCTGCTACTTGATTCCTTTCTCAACCCACACATTCTATGAGCAGACAAATGAACCCAATGCTCGAGTAAGTTGTATCTTCAATGGCTTTTTAAACACTTCATTTCATGAACATTCTCTTCTGTTTAGAAGAGACTAGGTAAAACTACCTTCATTCCAGGAGGGATTGGCAACTTGGCATAGGACAACTGTGACAGCTCTTTCTCCCTTGAGATTTTAACATTGCCTGACAAGGGCATATGGGGAAGGAGAAGTGAGGGTGTAGTTCCCCCAATCTCAGGTTTACTAGGAAGCAGATATACTTGAGTGTGGAGGGCAGAGGAGGATTAAATAAGAGCTCAACTTCTTCACTTCCACACAGCTCTGCAGAGCAAATTAACTTGAGTTTATTTTATCTTCTGGTTTCATTGCATAAATATTTGCTTTTTTTAAAATGTAAAGTAATTTTACCACAATAATGGAAAACATAAGGAGACTGAGGTAGAGGGAGGTGTTTAAAGAGAAGCTATAGGGTAGCAGATTTGCTAACGGAGAGGTTATGGTACAATAAGAAGGAAATAATTCAGGGGAGAAATGAGTGTAAAGTGTTATTGAAGGGTATATGAGTAGTGCCTAAAGTTTGCACGTTGCCTCTTAACAATATGTCCTTCAGATGGAAATTCCTGAGCCTAATTTCTCAGAAAAGTCATGTGCCTGTACAAAAAAGCTACTAGTCTCCTTTGGAACTTTCTTCCTTAAGATTATAGTTTATATGTAGTATTACTGGAAACCTAGGATTGTCACTAAGGTGGGCATTCTAATTAATGTGTTTTAATGGGTTCTAATTTGGGGTGGAGTCTACAGAAAGGAAGGTCATTTCCAGCAATCCTCTCTCCCCCCACTAGAACAAACAATTCTTTCCCTTCATAGTGGACTCGTCTTTTTAAAACACTTCCACCACTCATGTGGTGGGCGAGCCCTCCAAAAAAGAAACTTAAAATCTTGGTTCTTCCTGAGGACATTATGTGGAGCAAAATAACTCAGAAACAAAGGGACAAATTTTGTATGGTCTCACTAATACGAATTAACTATAATGAGCAAACTCTGGGAGTTAAGGTCAAGAGCACAGTTATCATGAGATAGAGAGCATAGATTGGGCAATGATGTGTAAGGAGTACAGAACATTTAATAAGGTCAACTGTAAAGGTTCAGAAATGGATAGTGCAACACTGTAACTGTAATTAACAAAGCTGACTATGAGTGTGGTTGAAAGAGGAAGGCTAGGGTCATGTAAGTCACCAGAAGGAAAGCTAGAGAATAAAAACTGACACTGCATAACTTAGCAAAACCTAGAGTGGATGACGACGGTGGTTAACTATACAAATATAAGAAAGTTTTTACATGAACTAGAACAAATGTACATCACTATTACAAAGTGTTAATAATAGGCTGGTATATGGGAAAAATTACAATTAATGCAAACTAAGATCTATAGTTAACAGTAACATAGTAATAGTCTTTCAATAATTATAACAAAGGCACTATACCAAAGTTAAATTGTCAATAATAGCAGGATATAAAAGGTGTGGGTTTATTTTTTTTCCAGAAGAAATGAGAATATTCTCATATTGAAAGTGATGGTGAATGCATAACTATGTGATTATACGAACAGTCATGGATTGCATGGAGTGTGAATAAAACTGTTTAAATAACATATTTATATATATGTTGGCTCTTGGTAGAAATTCGGTACTTTTCCACTTTGTTCCTTAAGAAATCTGGGGTGTTGATTTTTGTTTTGTTTTAACCTATGGCCTTTTAAAAGAAATTCAGAGGAGAATATTCATAGCTTACTTGGAATTTGTAATGTCAGCTCTGGGAGAGGACTTTTCCTGAATGATTATTATCCAGTTTAAGAAAGTTGTTTTAGGTTCATGGCATGCTTGTCTATGTCTGTTTTTTTTTTTTAATCACACTTAGGGGCCTTGAATCTTCCCAATGGACCACATTTGAGATAGTATGATATCCCAGGTATACGAGGGTGGTTCAACACAAGAAAATAATTAATGTAACACACCACATTAACAAACCAAAAGGGAAAAATGACACAGTCATATAAATTGCTGGAAAAAAGGCATTTGACAAAAATCTAGCATCCTTTCTTGATAAAAAAAAACTTTGAAAGGTAGGAACGAAGGAAACTGCCTCAACATGATAAAGGGCATATATGAAAAACCCACAGCTAACCTCATACTAAACAGGGAGAGACTGAAAGCTTTCCCTCTAAGATCAGAAATAAGGCAAGAATGCCCACTGTCACCACTGTTACTCAACATTGTGCAACAAGTTCTAGCTAGAGCAGTTAGGCAAGAAAAAGAAATATAAGGTATCCAAATAGGAAAGGAAGAAGTAAAACTCTCACTGTTTGCAGATGACATGATCCTATATTTAGAAAATCCTGATTTAAAAAACATGACAAAGCTACTTGAATTAATAAATGAATTCAGCAAACAGGCAGGATACAAGATCAACACGCAAAAATCAGCAGGGTTTCTATACACTAGTAATGGGCTATCCGAGGAGGTAAACAAGAAACAAATTCATTCAGAATAGCAACTAAAAGAATCAAATATCTACGAATAAATAGAAAACTACAAACACTGCTAAAAGAAATCAAAGAAGACTGAAATAAATGGAAAGACATTCTGTGTGCATGGATTGGAAGGCTAAATGTCATTAACTTATCAATTCTACCCAAACTGATCTACAAATTCAATGTAATACCAATCAAAATTCCAACAACCTACTTTGCAGAATTGGAAAAGCTATTATTGGGAAGGAGCCTCGATCAGCCAAAAACATCTTGAAAAATAAATGGGAGGACTCATGCTTCCTGCCCTTACAGCGCTTATTATAAAGCAACAGTGGTCAAAACAGAATGATATTGGCATAAACAGAGACAGACTGATCAATGGAATCCAATTGAGAATTCAGAAATAGACCCTCAGAGCTATGAAAGTTCTCTATGTGTCTCGCTTACAAGTCTTTAACTGATTGGATTAAATCCAGCTGATTACATTCTCTCATTATAAAAGACACATCCTTTGTTGATGTCATCAGGCACAGCTGCAGCCAATTGACTGATGATTTAACAAACCAGCCTGTTGGTTTATTAACCAGCCAAAAAATGTAGCAGCAATGGTTAGGCCAGTGCTTGCTTGACCAGACACCTGGGTACTATCACCTGGCCAAGTTGACACATGAACCTAACCATCACAGTCCACCCCTTGTCAACTTGGCAGTTACACACATCACCTAAAACCATACTTTATCTCTAAGCAGAGAAAAATAACAGACACATATTTCGCATAAAATACCCCGCTGTCCAGCATACAACCAGAAATGCACTAAATCTCTCCAGAATAGGGTGCAAGTCTTTGGGTGACATTACCTCTTAAAATTGATTTCCTTTAATTTAACTACTGCAAAATGAACAATACAGCTTATGTCATATGAAGAGGGGATAAGACAGAGAATAAAGTGAAGATATTTGCTTTACAGACAAATATGAACATAATCATAAAAAAACAAGGAGGAAATATTCATGCCATCATAGTCCTTGTTTCTGTAACTGGTCATGTGACTCCTAAATCCACTCAACCAGGACAGAACAGGTCTTCAATAAGTGGTATTGGGAAAACTGGATATTCATATTCAAAAGCATAAAAGACAACACCAATCTCACATCCTATACAAAAATTAACTCAAAGTGGATCAAAGACCTCAATATAAAAGACAGCACAATAAAACTCCTAGAAGAAAATATAGGGAAACATTTTCAAGATCTAGTGATATGAGGTAGCTTCTGAGACCTTACACCCAAAGAATATGCAACAAAAGAAAAAACAGATAATGGGAACTCCTCAAAATCAAAAGCTTTTGTGCGCAAAAGACTTTGTCAACAAGGTGAAGAGGCAGTCAACACAATGGGAGAAAATATTTGGAAACCATAAATCTGGTAAGAACCTAATATCCTGGATATATAAAGAAATCCTACAACTCAACAACAATAACAGAAATAGCCCAATTATAAAATGGGCAAAAGATATGAAAACATATTTTTCCAAAGAGGAAATACAAATGGGTAAAGAACACATGAGAAAATGTTCATCTTCACTAGCTATTAGGGAAATGCAATCAAAACCACAATGAGATACCATCTCAAACCAATTACAATGGCTGCCATTAAACAAACAGGAAACAACAAATGCTGGAGAGGATGTCGAGAAATTGGAACTCTTATTCACTGCTGGTGGGAATGTATAGTGGTACAACTGCTGTGGAAGACAGTTTGGTGGCTTCTCAGAAAACTAGATAATGAATTACCCTACAATCCAGCAAGTCCACTTCTCAGTATATACCCAGAAGATCTGAAAGCAGCAACATGAACAGAAATTTGTACACCAATGTTCCTAGTGGCATTGTTCAAAACTGCCAAGAGACAGGGCCTTCCATTCAGAACCAGAGCCCAGAGCCAGGGGAAAAACAGCCACAGGCCACACCTCCTTATACCAGTCTGGAGTGATAGGCTGACAGGCACCACCTGCAGGGCAGAAAAGCACAGAATGTGTCAATCCTCTAAGACACAACATCAGGGAAAGCAGATACTGAATCTTTCCTCCTTCTGGGACCTGAGCCTGCTCTCGTCTGGGAAAACCTGATTCGAGTGGCCAAAGAGGTCAGATGCCTAGACAACAGAAAACAACCTATACTAAGAAAAATGAATTTACGGCCCTGTCAAAGGAACAAACTTACACTTCAACTGAGATAGAGGAATTGAAACAACTAATGCTAAATCAATTCAAAAAGTTTAGAGAAGATACGGCAAAAGAGATAAAGGCTATAAAGAAAACACTCGGCGTACATAAGGCAGAAATTGAAAGTTCAAAAAAAACAACTAGCACAATCGATGGAAATGAAAGGCACAACACAAGAGACGAAAGACACAATGGAAACATACAACAGCAGATCTAAAGAGGCAGAAGAAAACACTCAGGAACTGGAGAACAAGGCATCTGAAAGCCTACACACAAAAGGACAGAGAAAAGAATGGAAAAATATGAGCAACGTCTCCAGGAACTAAAGGACAAAACAAAATACAAGAATGTACGTATCATTGGTGTCCCAGAAGGAGAAGAGGGAAAAGGGGCAGAAGCAATAATAGAGGAAATAATCAATGAAAATTTCCCATCTCTTATGAAAGACATAAAATTACAGATCCAAGAAGCACAGTGTACTCCGAACAGAATAGATCTGAATAGGCCTACGCCAAGACACTTAATAATCAAATTATCAAACGTCAAAGACAAAGAGAGAATCCCGAAAGCAGCAAGAGAAAAGTGATCCATCACGTACAAAGGAAGTTTAATAAGACTATGTGTGGACCTCTCAGCAGAAACCATGGAGGCAAGAAGGAAGTGATGTGATATATTTAAGATACAGAAAGAGAAAAACCACCAACCAAGAATCCTATATCCAGCAAAACTGTCCTTCAAATACGAGGGAGAGTTCGAAATATTCTCTGACAAACAGACAATGAGAGACTTTGTGAACAAGACACCTGCCCTAAAGGAAATACTAAAGGGAGAACTACAGAGTGATAGGAGAAGACAGGAGTGAGAGGTTTGGAACACAATTTTGGGAGATGGTAGCACAGCAATGTAAGTACACTGAACAAAGATAACTATGAATATGGTTGAAAGAGGAAGGTTAGGAGCATGTGGGACACCAGAAGAAAAGAGGAAAGATAAAGACTGGGACTGTGTAACTCAGTGAAACCTAGAGTGTTCAACAATTGTGATAAAATGTACAAATGTTTTTTCACAAGGGAGAACAAATGAATGTCAACCTTGCAAGGTGTTAAAAACAGGGAGGCACTGAGGGAAAAATACAATCAATGAAAACTAGAGACTATAGTTAACAGAATCATTGTATTATGCATCCTTTAATGTAACAAAGGCGATATACCAAGGTAAATGCAGGTAAGAGGAGGGGATAGGGGAGGGGTGTGAGACACTTGGCATTGATGGTGGTGTTTGACTCTTTATTCTGCTTTGATTTAAGGTTATCTTTCCTTTAGCTGCTTCCTAGCTGTCATGTTCTTTTTTTTTTTTTTTTTTTTAACTCTTTTTTCTTTTTCTTTTGTTTCTCTACCTTCTTTGACTCTTCACCAGAAGGAAAGTTGGAGGTCAAAAGATGGGAATGTATAAAACTGAATCCTATGGTGGGCAATGTCCATGATTAACTGTACAAATATTAGAAATCTCTTCCATGAACCAGAACAAATGTATGACAATACAACCAGAAGCTAATAAAAGAGGGGCATACAGGGAAAAAATACATACCTACTACAAACTATATACTAGTTAGTATTTCAGTGTTCTTTCAAAAACAGTAACAAATGTACTATACCAATACTACAAGTCAACAATGGAGGGGGGTGCTTAGGGATATGGGGGGATTTGAGCTGTTTTGTTTTGTTTTTTTGTGTGTGTGTCTCTTCTTTTTCTTTGTTTCTTGTCTGCTGTAAAGAAAATGTTCTAAAAATTGAATGAAAATTAATTGTGGTGATGGATGCACAGCTGTAGGAGGGTACCTGGGACAACTGATTGTACACTTTGGATCTTTGGATGATTGTACGGTATGTGAATAATCTCAATAAAAATTTTAAAAAAAAAAGAGCTATGGGGTATTTTTCGTCATGAGAGTTGTTTAAAATGGAGAGTGATGGGGATTGTACAATGAAGTGACAATAATGTGAGATGTTGGTTGATTATCATGGACGAAACATATGCTCTGTGAAATTAGGAACCCCCTATGTTATGAATCAAGCCCTCGATTTTTTTTTTAATTCAGTTTTATTGAAATATATTCATATACCATACAGTCATCCATGGTGTACAATCAACTGTTCACAGTACCATCATATAGTTGTGCATTCATCACCCCAATCAATTTTGAACACTTTCCTTCAAAACATTTGAACATTTTCCTTATTTTAAGAATAAAAAATAAACGTGAAAAAGAACACCCAAATCATTCCACCACTACCCCCAATCCCACCCTATTTTTCATTCAGTTTTAGTCCCCATTTTTCTACTCATCCATCTAAACAATGGATAAAGGGAATGTGAGCCACAAGGTTTTCACAATCACACAATCACCCTATGTAAGCTAGATAGTTATACAATCGTCTTCAAGAATCAAGGCTACTGGGTTGCAGTTTGACAGTTTCAGGTATTTCCTTCTAAGCTATTCCAATACACTAAAACCTAAAAAGGGATATCTATATAGTGCAGAAAAATGCCCTCCAGAGTGACCTCTCTACTCCATTTGAAATCTCTCAACCACTGAAACTTTATTTCATTTTGCTTCCCCCTTTTGGTCAAGAAGATGTTCTCAATCACACGATGCTGGGTCCAGGATCATCTCTGGGAGTCATACCTTGTGTTGCCAGGGAGATTTACACCCCTGGGAATCAGGTCCCACATCAGGTCACTATACCAATACCATGAGTCAACAATACTGTGAGTCAACAAGGGGAGGGGGTGGTTAGGGTTATGGGAGGATTTGAGATCCCTTTTTCTGCCTTTCTTTTTTGGAGCAAAGAAAATGTTCTAAAAATTGAAAACAAAATTAACTGTGGTGATGGATGAACAGCTGTATGATGATACCGTGGGCAACTGATTGTACACTTTGGATCTTTGGATAATTGTATGGTGTGTGAACAATCTCAATAAAATTAAATTTAAAAAAACACAATGGAGACATACAACAGCAGATCTGAAGAGGCAGAAGAAAGGATTCATGAACTAGAGGACAGGCCTTGTGAAATGCTACACACAAAAGAATAGATAGGGAAAAGAACGGAAAAATATGAGTAGGGTCTCAGGGAACTGAATGACAACATGAAGCACAAGAATATACATGTCATGGGTGTCCCAGAAGGAGAAAAGGGGCAGAAAGAATAACGGAGAAAATAATCACTGAAAAATTCCCACCTCGTTTGAAAGACATAAAATTACAGATCCAAGAAGTACAGCATACCCCAAACAGAACACATCCAAATAGACCTACTCCAAGACACTTAACAATCAGATTATCAAATGTCAAAGACAAAGGGAATTCTGAAAGCAGCAAGAGAATATCCATCACATACAAGGGAAGCTCAATGAGACTATGTCCAGATTTCTCAGTAGAAACCATGGAGGTGAGAAAGCAGTGGTATGATATATTAAAGATACTGAAAGAAAAAAAAACTGCCAACTAAGAATTCTATATCTGGCAAAACTGTCCTTCAAAAATGAGGGGGATTTTGCACCAAATAAACATCGTTCTTTAGTCTCACTCAGAAGTTGAGGTTTTAAAACACAGTCAATATCATCCTTTTCTCTTTAGTCTGACTTACCTTAGTTCTAATCAAGTCCATCTTGTTCGTATCTCTAACTGAAGTCTGATCTCTTTTTCAGCTTTCTAAGTATTTGCTTTATGGGATAATGCTGACATTTATAGCTGCCAAAGTCTGGTTCTCAGTATCAGGTGTCACACAGATACACGAAGTTACAGGGACCGACCAGCTTAGCATTTCAGAATTTAGAGATAACCATTACAACTCATGAATAGATGTAATTGCTGTAAGAGCTTACAATCTAGGAACCTTTACCGTAAGCCTTCCCCTGATAACCTATGCTCTCAGATTTAATTCTCAGAGTTTGCCATTATAGTTAGTTCATATTAGTAAGGCATTATAATGTTTGTCTTTTCGATTCTGGCTTATTTCACTCAACATACTGTCCTCAAGGGCCATTCACCTAGTTACATACCTCACCACTGCAGCTATATATTTAACTTGTATGGCCAATTTATTCAAAAACAAAAATCACATGAAACCCTGAATACGGGGTGAGATCTGGTTGGTTTGTACAGGTTAGTGTGACGCCCTGATACATCCCAGAGTAATCTTGGCAGAGAATTGAAAGTATTTGCAAAGCCCCCTTGAGGGCCTGGGGGAAACTGTGGTAATATTAAACTTCCCCACTTTGATAATTCCTGATATCCTTGCAAGCATTGGGAACTACCATTGTAGTAGGCCAAGTCCTCAATCTTGGGGCTTGCCCTTATGAAGCTTGCCACTGCAAAGGGGGAGGTTAATATTACTACTTATAATGGTGCTTTAGAGTCACCCCCAGAGGACCTGTTTCGTTGCTCAGATGTGGCATCTCTCTCTAAGGCCACTTGGCTGTTAAACTCACTGCCCTTCCCCCTACATGGGACGTGACTTCCAGGGGTGTAAATCTCCCTGGCAATGTGGACATGACTCCTGGAGATGAGCCTTGACCTGACATCATGGGATTCAGAAAATGTTCCTGACCAAAAGGGGGAAAAGAAAGTTTCAGTGGCTGAGAGATCTCAAATGGATTTGAGAGGTCATCCTGGAGGTTATTGTTATGTATTATTTAGATACCCCTTTTTAGCTTTTAGTGTACTACAATAGCTAGAAGGAAATATTGGAAACTTTTGAACTGCAATCCAGTATCCTTGATTCTTGAAGACGATTGTATAACTATATAGCTCATATGGTGTGACTGTGTGATTGTGAAAACCTTGTGGCTCACACTCCCTTTATCTGGTGTATGGACAAATGAGTAGAAAAAAGGGGGACAAAAAGTAAATGAATAATAGGGGGAAAAAAGAGTATAAGATGTTTTGGGTGTTCTTTTTTACTTTTATTTTTATTCTTAATTCTTATTTTTTGAGTCATGAAAATGTTCAAAAAATTGATTGTAGTGATGAATGCACAACTATGTTATGATACTGTGAACTGATTTTACACTTTGGATGATATGTGAATATATCTCAATAAAATTGCATTAAAAATGAGGGGGAGTTTAAAATATTTTCAGACAGACACTGAGATAGTTTGTGAACAAGATATCTGCTCTACAAGAAACACTAAAGGGAGCACTGCAGGCAGACAGGAAAAGACAGGGGAGAGGCTTGGAGAAGAGCGTAGAAATGAAGACAACGAGTAAAACTATGTGAAAACGAAGACAATGAGTAAAACTATGTGATGATACTGTGAACAACTAATTGTACACTTTTATGACTGTATGGATGTGAATGTATCTCAATAAAATTGCATTTTAAAAACACAGGGAAAAAAGTAAGAAAACATGATGTATTTACCCCTTGACAGAGGAATTCTATTTCTAGGGATTTACCCTAAAGGAATAAATTAGAATGTTCATTACAGCTTTTTTTTAAAGAAGTAAAAGATAGGGTTGGAATAGGGAAGTTAAGGTTTAAAATGAACAGGGTTCCTATTTGGAATGATGGTAACGTTTTGGTTATGGATGGTGGTAATGGCAGCACAACATTGTGAACATAATTAACAGCACTGAAATACATGTCTGAATGTGTTTAAAAGGTGAAACGTTAGATTATATACATAGAAACAATAAAAAAAATTTTAAATCCATAGAACTACATTATACAAATAGTGAACCCTAAGTTAAGCCATGGGCTATAGTTAACAGCACAATTACAAAAATGTGCTATCATCAATTTTAACAAATGTTCTACATCTACACAAGATGTTAGTAATAGGGTGGTATTTAGGAATTTTGTATTTTATGCATGACTTCTGTAAACTCACAACTTCTCCAATAAAAAAAAATTCCATTAAAAAAAAAAAAAGACTAAAAAGACTAGAGGTATGGACATGGAATGAAGTCCCAGATATATTAAGAGAAAACTGCTGAACAGCTCATGTTTTGTGATTTAAAAAACTTAAACACTTATGTATATGCATTAAAATATTAGGAAAACTCACATGCATTGTGAATAGTGACTATGAGAGAGTTTTTACTGTCTATATTACAGATTCCCTACTGTATCAATTTTAAACAATGAGCATTTATTTTCATAATTACAAGATAATTTTAAATTTTTTTCAGTAACCCTATGAGGAAGCCACTTTGAGAGGAAAGAATCAACATAGGAAAAGCCAGGGATCCAAAGATACCCTTACCCAGGCTTTGTGGGTATCTGCTAGAAATTTACACGTTTCAAATCTCCTATTTCTATTTAAAGTCAGAAAATATGTTGAACAACCAAAACTTCCACCTTTTTTCAAAATAAAAGAGGAAAAGTAAGTAGAAAATATTTTTTTTGTCTCTATATGGGGGGAGGTGAGGGGAAGATAAGGCAGCAAATAAACCAAATTTTATATATTTGTCTACACTGACACCATAATAACATTTAAAATATTTTAAGGCCTAACTATTGTTAAACTACTAGTCAAGGAGTACAATTCCCATAGCTCCGTAAACGGGACCTTACTAAGAGGAAAGCAGATCACCACCATCAAGGAACCACATCATGTTCACATCCTCACATGCAAGCAGTTAAGCAAATTCCCTTTGGCCCACAATACCATTTCTAGAAATTTATCTTAAGAAAATCTCAAAATCAAAAACAAGGTAGATAAAGCTCTATGCCGCCTTTCTTTGCAAGAGCGACGAACTAGAAACAACTGTGCAATAGAGGAATGGTTAAAAACACAAATGAATCCATGCGATGGAATGTTATACCATGACTGAAGAAAGACCGGACTGGAAGAAACATGCCAAAATCGCCAACAGTGGCTATCTCTGGGTAACGGAATAACAAGTGATGAACGAGTGATTTTTTTTCTTCCTTATACTTTTCTGAACTTTCAACAACACATAAAATGTTACTTTGAGATTGATATTCAAAGTTCAAAGATTTAATGAATACTATCAAAGCTTACAAATTACCAATTTATTTTAGGCAAATAAAGGTCTATTAACATTTCATATTCTGCTCTTTTATCCCTAGGTCTAGAAAAATAGGATAATATTAAAATTAAGTTCTGACTCCAAAGACTTCAACAGCTAACACAACAGCACAGTCTGTAAAACAGACAGCAGCTCAGTCAGTAAAAACAGAAGTACAGTGGCTGGAATAAAGGGGACAGAGACTTACTGAACTCAACCTCAGAGCTGTTTAGAGCTGGTCCAGGAGCAAGGAGCCAGCACACCTGGCTCCAGCACTCTCTGTGTTAGTTACCATAATCCTCTTTGAACTCTGGAACTCCCATCTGTGAATGGGGGCAAAAACTTCCTCTTGGGTTATTATGAAGACTGAATGATACAGGAGCACAGAAAACATTTCAGTTCTTTGTTTGGCATAAAGGCTCAACACATGCTCACTATTGTTAATATTCAGTTCTGGGCACCATAATGTAAGATGGGCTTTGTGACAACTGGAATATATCCAGGAAAACAAAGAGATGAAGAGATACGCAATTCAAATCATCTTTAAAAAGGATGAAGTAACGAGCTATGTTTAGCTTAGATAAAGGTTGTTAAGCATGGCAGGATGACTGAATATCAAAAAGCCTCATGGAAGGAGACTTAATTAGCAGGGTTCAGGATCAGGACTGTGTAAGAACAGCAAATTAAAAAGTGGAATAGAAAAAATAACTTTCAGGCAATACTTAAAAGGCCTCCCCGAGCCTGGAAAGGGTCCAGAAATGTCAATATTCTTCCTTTTCCTATTCTGTTCTTCATTACAAACTCATCAGACTGCAGCCCGACGGAGGTAAAACCCAGGTACTCCTTTAAGAATTAGAGTACACAGAGATGATTAGGTTTTCATTGCTAAAGTGAGCATTACTAAGAGTGATCAAATTTCCCATGTTCACAGACAGTAATACACACACACAAAAAAAACCCAATTCTTCAAGATCAAAATTAAACGTTTCTTCACCATGAGTTATCAGCACCTTAAATATGCTAACATGGATTCAGAATATCCAAAAGGGAGATAAAATGTGCATCACCTCTCACACTTGTTTGGCAGTGGAAAACAATTAACACCTATTTCAATACTGCAAAAGAAAGTTTGGGAAAGCCTAATCGAAGCATAGGAGTTCCAGCCTTTCCTCACAATTTAACAGACTCCTCAGCCACATTTACCACTCTTGGCTTTCTAAGCCCCCCTATGTTTGAGAGCAATGATTCTTTACCCATATTGACAAAGTCCCCTTTCAGAACTCAGTGTCCTTCTCTTCAGAAAAATGCACATATGTCAGTAACTCTGGTGTGATTTCAAGTTCACAGAGCCCATAAATGCACCCTCACTGAAAATGTCTCAAAAAGTGGATTTAGTTTGTCATCTTTCTTTTAAGTTACAAATAAAATACAGATTTTGAAAAGAGCAGTTTAACTTATGGTAATATATTAGATATAAAATTAATCCTTTATGGTATTAGTTAAGCAGCAGGGACAGAAAAGCTGAGAAACCATACTCTGAAAATACAGTTAATATTACTAAAAGCTATAACATACCTTCCACCTAAAAAGGTAGTCAGAATATCCAAATAAAAATTTAAACATATTAACAAATTGTCAATTCAAAAGTTTCATTTCCAGATAGGCTGAAGTTTTATATTACAAGGCCTATTGCCAGTAACATACATTTGTTTTTGGTAATCCTTCAAATTAAAAATATGTTCAACTCTTCATCTTTATATATCTGTAAATTCCCAGCTGAAATCGGTTATATACTACATTACATTATTTTTTACCACCCTGAACTTGTTCTCTTATTTAATTCAGTATTAGCTTATACAGCATACTGCAAAAAGTAAAAGATTATTGTAACCACAAGTTTAGGAATCTTTGAATCATTATTACAGGACAAAATGAAGAAATACTTCCAAATTGTTCAAATTATTTAAAAAATATAATGAAGCACAACTATATGCTGTCTGTAAGAGACTCACATTAAGTTCAAAGACATAAGTAGGTTGAAAGTGAAAAGCTGGAAAAAAATATACCATGCAAGAGCTTGGGTAGCTATACTAATGTCAGATAAAACAGACTTTAAGACAAAAACAGTTACAAGGGACAAAGACAATAATTATATACTGACAAAGGGGTCAATTCAACAAGATGTAACAATTATAAATATATATGCAACTAACAGCAGAGGACCAAAATATATGAAGCAAATGCTGACAGACTTAGGGAGAGCAGGAGATTTTAATACATCACTTTCTACGATGGATCTAAACAGAAGGTCAATAAGAAAATAGAAGACTTGAACAACACAATAGACCAACTAGACCCAACAGACATATAGACAGAGCACTTCATGCAACAACAATACATATTATTCTCAAGTACACATGGGTCATTCTCCAGGACAGACCATATCTTAGGCACAAAATAAGTCTCAATAAACTAAAAAATATTAAAATCATACATTGTATCTTCTTCAACCACAGCAGAATGAAGCTAGAAATCAATAACAGAGGGAGAAAGGGAAAATTCACAAATATGTGGAAATGAAACAATGAACACTTAAATAACCAAAGGTTAAAGAGGAAATCACAAGGGAAATTATGAAATATCTTGAGACAAATGAAAATGAAAATACATACCAAAACATACAGGATGCAGAAAAGGCAGTGTACTGAGAGGGAAATTTATAGTTTTAAACACTCACATTAAAAAATAATGACTTCAGAGGACGTCTCGGAAGATGGTACAGGACAAGGAAAACTTATTCCTCCAGCAAAAACACCTGGAGAACAGGTAGAAACTGCCCAAAGCAGTGGTTCAGGGCTTAGGAGACCAGGGAAGCACCATTGCAACATATAAGGAGCAGCTGGATGAAAAAGTGGAGAAACTAGGCCTGTGAATAGGATGCGTGAGCTCAAGCATGCCCATCCTCCACCCCAAGGCGGCTGCTGCCATCGGCCTGGATCCTGCCAACTGGCGAAACGCGGCACAGTCCTGGTTCAGTTGCTGGCCAGTGAAGTTAACCTTCTCGGTCCCGCAGCCTTGTCCTTCCACCCAAGAGTCCGGGAACTAGCAGCACCATTAAATCCACAGAGACTCCACTATGGTTCCAGGGCCCACCCACCACCCCAAGGCTGACAGCTTCGGGAACACCCGGACCTGGGACAGACAGGCACTACCCTCGGGAAAAGAGGGAGATGCAGAACTGTCCTGATCTAACGGTTGGCCAGTGAGGGTGACCCTCTGGGTCCTACAGCCTTGAACTGGACCTCGAACAGGTCTGGACCCTGCCACTAGGCTGCTGCAGTTGCCCAAGAACACGATGTGATGGGAACGTTGGGAAAGTAAAGTAGCAGAAGCTGCTCTCTTGCCCACCCACTGAGACTCTTCAGAAAGGGGCTGCACTTCCTGTGTGAGACCCTGGCCCTGGTTAGGCTGGTAAATACTGACAAACCAAGTGCCAACGGAGATTTTCAAGATGAACCCAAGCAACAACAAAACCTTAGACAAGAGAGGGAAAACAACTTTCAAAATAATCTGATCAAGATAATGAGATGCCCAGAAAACAGCAAAAAATTACAAGGCACATAAAGGAACAAGAAGATATGACCAAAGCAATCATTGAAAATTCAGGGGAGACACAGAGTTTGGAACAACTAATCAAAGAAGTTCAAATAAATATCCTACATAACTCCATTGACATGGTTAAAGAGATAAAGGATAACAAGAAGACATCAGACAAGCATAAAGAAGAATTTGACAGAATACATAGGAAAAATAGCAGATCTTACAGAAATGAAAGATACTACAGATGCAATTAAAAATGTACTGGAGACACACAACAGCAGATTTGAAAAGGCAAAAGAAAAGGTCAGCAAACTAGAGGACAGAACAACCAAATTCAAATACACCAAAGAAAAAATGGAGGAAAAAAATGGAAAAATTTAAACTGGATCTCAGGAAAATGATGGACAACATGAAGTGTACAAATATACGACTCGTAAGTGTACCAGAAGGAGAAGAGAAGGGTAAAGGGTAAACGGTAAAGGGCCAGGAAGAACAGTTGAAATAATTGCATAAAATCTTCCAACCCTTATAAAAGACATAAATATGCAAATCAAAGAAGCCCAATACACTCCAAGTAGAGTAAATCCAAATAGACTCACTCCAAGACACATTCTAATCGAACCTGTCAAATGCCAAAAAGGAGAAAACCTTAAAAGCAGCAGGAGAAAAGCCTTTACCACATACAATGGAAGCTACCTAAAGCTAAGGGTTGACTATTCATCGGGCACCATGGAGGCAAGAAGGCAGTGGTACGATGTATTTAGGATACTAAAAAGGAAAAATTGCCAGCCAGTAATTCTTTATTCAGCAATGATATCCTTCAAAAGTGAGGCACAGTTTAAAATATTAACAGGTAAACAAAAGCTGAGAGAATTTGTTAACATAAGACCTACCCTGCAAGAAATACTAAAGGGAGTTCTGCTGGCTGAAAAAAAAAAAAAAAAAAAGATGGGGGAAAGAGAGGCTTGGAGAATAGTATAGAAATGATGATTATCAGTAAGGGTAACTAAAAGGATTAAAAGACAGAAAATATCAGATATGACAAATAAAAGCCAAAGGATAAAACAGTTGAAGTAAGGATGGTTTTTACAGAAATAACACTGAATGTTAATGGATTAAACTTCCCAATCAAAAGACTCAGACTGCAGGAATGGATTTTAAAAAAAAAAACACGATCCATCTATATACTGTTTAGACAAGACAAATTTTAGACCCGAAGATACAAAGAGGTTGAAAGTGAACAGATGGAAAAAGATACTCCATACAAGCAATAACCTTTAAATGATGAAAGAGACAGAGAGATAGAAAACACTATATTAATGAAAGGGGGAATTCACAAAGAAAAAATAAAAATCATAAATATTTATACACCAAACTAAGGTGCCCCAAAGTACGTAAGTCAAACATTGGCAAAACTAAAGGGAGCAATTGATGTCTCTACAATAATAGTGGAAGACTTGAACACACCACTCTTTTCAACAGATAGAACATCTAAAGAAAGGATAAATAAGGATAAAGAGAATGTAAATAACATGATAGATGAACTAGATCTAACAGACATACATAGAACATTGCACTCCAAAGTAGCAGGATATACAGTCTTCTCAAGTGCTCGTGGAACATTCTTCAGGATAGACCATATGCTGGGAACAAAACAGGTCTTAATAAATTTAAAAAGACTGAAATTACACAAAGCACATTCTCTGATCACAATGGAAGGAAGACGGAAATCAATAACAATTGGAGAACTGGAAAATTCACAAAAATATGGAAGTTATACAACACACTCTTGAACAATCACTGGGTTAAAGAAGAAATTGCAAGAGAAATCAGTAAATATGTCAAAATGAACAAAAATGAGAACACAACATATCAAAATTTACAGGATGCAGCGAAGGCAGAGCTAAGAGAGAAATTTATAGCCATAAATGCCTACATTAAAAAGGAAGAAAAGAGATAAAACCAAAGACCTAACTGAACTGGAGAAACTAAAGAACAACAAAGTAATACGAAAGCAAGCAGAAGGCAAGAAATAAAAAAGATTAGAACAGAAATAAATGAAACGGAGAATAAAAACTTCCTGAACATGATAAAGGGCTTACATGGAAACCCACAACTAATATCATACTCAACAGGGAGGGACTGAAAGCTTTCCCTCTAATATCAGACACAAGACAAGGATGCCCACTGTCACCACTGTTCTTCAACATTGTACTAGAAGTTCTAGCTACAGCAGTTAGGCAAGAAAAAGAAATATAAGGTATCCAAATAGGAAAGGAAGAAGTAAAACTCTCACTGTTTGCAGATGACATGATCCTATATTTAGAAAACCCTGGAGAAGAAAAAAAAAAAATGTGGCAGGACAGAAAATCAACACACAGAAATCAGCAGGGTTTCTATACAATAGGATTGGGCTATCCAAGAAGTAAACAAGAAAAAAAACTCCATTCACCATAGCAACTAAAAGAATCAAATACCTAGGAATAAACTTAACCAAGGATGTAAAGCACCTGTTCACAGAAAACTACAAAACAATGCTAAGAGAAATCAAAGAAGACCTAAACAGGTAGAAAGATATTCCGTGCTCATAAAACAGGAAGGCTAAACGTCATTAAGATGTCAGTTCTACCCAAATCAATCTATAAATTCAATGCAATACCAATGAAAATTTCAACAACCTACTTTGCAGAATTGGAAAAGCCAGTTTTCAAATTTATTTGGAAGGGAAAAGTGCCTCGAACAGCCAAAAACATCTTGAAAAAGAAGAATGAAGCGGGAAGACTCACGCTTCCTGCCTTTAAACCTTATCATAAAGCCGCAGTGGTCAAAACAGCATGGTACTGGCATAAAGAGACATTGATCAATGGAATCAAATTGAGAATTCAGAAATAGATCCTCAGAGCTATGGTCAATTGATTTTTGACAAGGCTCCTAAATCAGCTCAACTAGGACAGAACAGGTCTTCAATAAGTGGGGTTGGGAGAACAGGATATCCATATTCGAAAACATAAAAGAGGACCCATATCTCACATCCTATACAAAAATTAACTCAAAGTGGTTCAAACACTTAAACACAGGAGCCAATACCATAGAACTCCTAGAAGAAAACACAGGGAAACATCTTCAAGACCTAGTAATAGGAGTTGGCTTCTTAGACTTTACACCCAAAGCACAAGCAATGAAAGAAAAATAGATAAACGGAAACTCCTCAAAATCAAGAGCTTCTGTGCTTCAAAGGACTTTGTCAAAAGGGTGAAGAGGCAGCTAACTCAATGGCAGAAAATATTTGGAAACCACATATCTGATAAGCATTTGATATCTAGAATATATCAAGAAATCCCACAACTCAACAATAAAAAGAAGACCCAATTATAAAATGGGCAAATGACAGCAACAGATATTTCTCCAAAGAGGAAACACAAATGGCTAAAAAGCACATGAAAAGATGCTCATATTCACTAGCCATTAGGGAAATGCAAATCAACACCACAATGAAATATCTCACACCCATTAGAATGGCCACTATTAAAAAACAGGAAACTACAAGTGTTGAAGAGAATGTGGAGAAATAGAACACTTATTCACTGCTGGTGGGAATGTAAATGGTACAACTGCTGTGGAAGACAATTTGGTGGTTCATCAGAAAACTAAATTGCCCTACAATCCGGCATTTCTGCTCTTCAATATACACCCAGAAGATCTGAAAGCAGAGATGCAAACAGTCACACACCAATGTTCACAATGGCATTATTCACAACTGCCAAAAGATGGAAGCAACCAAAGTGCCCACCAACCAATGAATGGATAAACAATTGTGGAATATACATACGATGGAATATTACTCAGCAGTAAGAAGGAATGAAGTCCTGAAACATGTGACAGACAGCATGGATGAACCTCGAGGCCATGATGCTGAGTGAAATAAGTCATACAGAAAAGGACAAATATTTTATGATTTCACAATTATGAGTTAATTATAATATATAAAATCATAGTCACAGAATTTAGAATATAGGTTACTGTCCTAGTTTGCTAATGCTGCAGAATGCAAAACACCAGAGATGGATAGGCCTTTATAAAACGGGGGTTTATTTCACTACACAATTACAGTCTTAAGGCCACAAAGCGTCCAAGGTAACACATCAGCAATCGGGTACCCTCACCGGAGGATGGCCAATGGCATCTGGAAAACCTCCTGTAGCTGGGAAGGCAGCTGGCGTCTGCTCCAAAGCTCCGGCCTCAAAACGGCTTTCTCCCAGGACGCTCCTCTCTAGCAAGCTTGCTGCTCTTCAAAACATCACTCCCAGCTGCACTCCGTTCAGTCTCTTTGAGTCAGCACATTTATATGGCTCCACTGATCAAGGCCCACCCTGAATGGGTGGGGTCACACCTCCATAGGAGTATCCCACCGAAGTCACCACCCACAGCTGGGTGGGGCACATTCCAAGCAAATCTAACCAGCACCAAAACGTCTGTCCCACAAGACCACAAAGATAATGGCATTTGGGGGACACAATACATTCAAACCGGCACATTCCACCCCCTGGACCCCAAAATGACATTATCTTTCCAAATACAAAATACATTCATTTCATCACAATATCACAAAAACTTAAACCATTTCAGTAACAAAAGTTAAGTACAAGATCCCATCAAAATCAAATATAGGCGTGGTCAGTCCTAAGGCAAACTTTTCCTTTAGCTTTGGATCTGTGGACTTAGAACAAGTTATATGCTTCCAATATACAAAGGAGGGACATTCATAGGATAAACATTCCCATTGCCATAAGGAGAAACAGTAAGGAAAACAGGGTTAATGTGTGGAAATGTTGGAGCACTCACCTAAGCGTTTGGAGAGGAAAGGGCTGCCAGAAAGGCCCTTAGGAAGGGTTAGACTCCCGCTCTCTCAAGCCCCAAGGATGCAATGTCGTTCTGTAAATGACTCTCAGACTTTGAAATCTAATGGAGTTTGTCCTGCAGGTTTTAGGAACCGTTTTGGTCCTGTTAACCCTGTTTTCCTTACTGTTTCTCCTTATGGCAATGGGAATGTTTATCCTATGAATGTCCCTCCTTTGTATATTGGAAGCATATAACTTGTTCTAAGTCCACAGATCCAAAGCTAAAGGAAAAGTTTGCCTTAGGACTGACCACGCCTATATTTGATTTTGATGGGATCTTGTACTTAACTTTTGTTACTGAAATGGTTTAAGTTTTTGTGATATTGTGATGAAATGAATGTATTTTGTATTTGGAAAGATAATGTCATTTTGGGGTCCAGGGGGTGGAATGTGCCGGTTTGAATGTATTGTGTCCCCCAAATGCCATTATCTTTGTGGTCTTGTGGGACAGACGTTTTGGTGCTGGTTAGATTTGCTTGGAATGTGCCCCACCCAGCTGTGGGTGGTGACTTCGGTGGGATACTCCTATGGAGGTGTGACCCCACCCATTCAGGGTGGGCCTTGATCAGTGGAGCCATATAAATGTGCTGACTCAAAGAGACTGAACGGAGTGCAGCTGTGAGTGACGTTTTGAAGAAGAGCAAGCTTGCTAGAGAGGAATGTCCTGGGAGAAAGCCATTTTGAAACCAGAACTTCGGAGCAGACGCCAGCCACGTGCCTTCCCAGCTAACAGAGGTTCTCCGGATGCCATTGGCCATCCTCCAGTGAAGGTACCCGATTACTGATGTGTTACTTTGGATACTTTATGGCCTTAAGACTGTGACTGTATAGCCAAATAAACTCCCTTTTTATAAAAGCCAATCCATCTCTGGTGTTTTGCATTCCGCAGCATTAGCAAACTAGGACAGTTACCAAGAGATAGAATGAGGCTAGAGAATGGGGAATTGTTGCCTAATATGTACAGAATTTTAACTAGGTTGAACTTAAACGTTTGGAAACGGATAGAGGTGACAGCAGCATGTTCCTAGGACTGTAAGTAACAGTGCTGAACTATCTGTGACTGTCGCTGAAAGGGATTGTTTAGAGTCATGTATATCACCAGAAGGAAAGCTAGATGATAAAATATGGGAAGCTAGAACACAGTGAACCTTGTGATGGACAATGTCTGTGATTAACTCTACAAATATAAATATGTTCTTTCATGAAACAGAAAAATGTATGACACTTTTACCAAGAGTTAAAAATAGAGTGGTAGATGGGTTAAGAATGTACTGCAAAGGAGAGGCTAGGCCTGCTTATAATTGTGCCTAAGTTGTCTCCTCCTGAACGCCTCTTTGTTGTTCAGATATGACCCTCTCACTCTAGCTAGGCCAACTTGGCAGATGAAATCACTGCCCTCCCCTCTATGTGGGATCTGACACCCAGGGGTGTAAACACCCCTGGCAATGTGGAATATGACTCCCGGGGAGGAATCTGGACCCGGCATCGTGGGATGGACAACATCTTCTTGACCAAAAGGGGGATGTGAAAGGAAATGAAATAAGTTTCAGTGGCTGAGAGATTCCAAAAGGAGCCGAGAGGTCACTCTGGTGGGCACTCTTACACTTAATATAGATAACCCTTTTTAGGTTTTAATGAATTGGAATAGCTAGCAGTAAATACCTGAAAATGATCAAACTACAACCGCAGAACCCTTGAATCTTGAAGACAATTATATAAAAACATAGCTTGTAAGGGGTGACAATATGATTGGGAAAGCCATGTGGATTACACTGCCCTTTGTCCAGTGTATGGATGGATGAGTAGAAAAACGGGGGCAAAAAAAAAAAAAAAGTATCCAGTGATCTTTTTACTTTAATTGTTCTTTTACACTTTAATTTTTATTCTTATTACTTGTGTGTGGGGGGGGTAACGAAAATGCTCAAAAATTAATTTTGATGATGGACCCACAACTATATGGTGGTACTGTGAACAACTGATTGTATGTTTGTATGACTGTATGGTAGGTGAGTATATCTCAGTAAAATTGAATTATTGGAAAAAAAGGAATGAAGTTCTGATACATGTGACAACACGGATGAACATGTGGAATGAAATAAGACCCAAAAGGACAAATATTGTATGATCTCACTTGATATGAATTAATTAGAATAAGCAAATTCACAGAGTCAGAATGTACAATACAGGTTACCAGGGGATGCGATGGAGGTAGGGAGGGGATGTGGTGGAGGTAGGGAATAGGAAGTTAAAGCTTAAAACGTACAGAGTTTCTATGCAGGGTGATGGAAAAGTTTTGGATGGTGGTGGTGGCAGACTGTTCTGTTACCCACTACTTCCCCTAATTAATAGATGAGAAATGTAATACATGGAAGAACTCACAGCTACAAAGATATGTTTGAAACCTTGTATGAAATAAGAAGGGTAGAAAATGAAGGTTCTCCAAGACTTACGTTTTGCCTCTGACAGATTCTGATTAGGAGACCAGACCAGCATACCAAGGTTGTCTCTTTCTTGACTCCGTCTTGCCAGTTTGGCTTGGTAGAAACAAAAAAGGAAAATTCTCATGTAATTATTAAAATTAAACAGCTATAACAGGCAATCAATGAGTTAACAACACCACTCTAGTCTTTCTAAACATCAGAATATGATGACATCACCACCTCTTATTTAAATCTGCCTTAATGGAATCCATACACTTACCATCATACAATAAGGGTGGAAGTGGGGAAGGTGTCTGAGTCGGCCAAAATAGTTCTACTTCCTAGTCCTGTGCTATTTTACTTTCATTTAATTAACAAACAGATACTATATGGAGTAGGTATACTTATCATTCTCATTTGATAGACGAGGAAGGAGGGTCACTAAGAGCCAGGATTTAGCTCAGGTCAGGTAGAGTGGCTTTAGTAACCAAGGTTTTAAGCACTACACTATGTTCTCTGCTTACAGGCATTGGGCATCCATCCAAAAAGAAAGTCACATGTGGCAGGGTGTTCAAATATTTTCTTAAAATAGGAATTCCTCAGGTGTGATTTGAACCTCCTCACTCTTCTCTGCCAGAATAACTTTTTAACGATTTGACAATAGGGTATCCAAATCTTCTTTTAATAACTTTATTAAAAGAATGACCATTAACAAATTTAACATGCAAGGATATGCCTGAAAAGCATTCAAGAGACAAGAGACTCACTAATTATGCCTCTATACTTTTGTAAAAATAAACAACTCTGAAAATGTTATGAAAGTAATAGACTTGGCTCTTTAGAAAACATTCAAATATAAACAAATACACACATCACTATACATACACTTCTAGAAAATTCACAAAGCCTGATTTAAGAATTCCTGCTTTTATGAAACTACTAGTTGCAGTCTTTAATTCTGTCTATCAATGTGCTCTGGGTTTTATAAAGGAAGGATTTCTACACTTTTGGTAAAATCTGTCGGGCAGTTACTTCAAAGAAAAACGATGGCAGGATGGGGAAAAAACACCCCAACTACAAATGCTATGAATTTGGCAAAATAAAACATGAATTTATGGGGTGGATGGGAACAAGTTTGAAAGGATGGAAGGTAGAAATACAACAAAAGGAATGTGGGTGTCCACATAATATCGTATCAACATTTAGAACAATGTTAAGTTATACATAATCTAAAAATAAAATAATAAAAATCAATGCATGTGTGTGTGGAGGGGGAGACACCAAATGGAATACAAAGACCAATGGGGTGGATCCAAGATAGCAGATTAGGAGAGACAGAGCAAAATTCTCCTCCATGAAAAACACTAGGTAAAGGAGAGAAAGTGCCCCAGAACAGCAGCTCCAGGGCTCCGCTGGCTGGGCAGGGACCTCTACACCCATAGTGTGTGTGTACTCGGAGAAACTGAGAGGCTGCGTTTAGAGACAGGAGAGCATTCAGCTCGGAACAACACCAGGAACAGGCGGCCGGAGCCGGCTGATGGCCGGGGTGGGGGGCAGCCTTCCAGGAACCAGACAATCTGCTAACTCAGTAACTGGCGTGGGTGATAACCCTTCACAGACCCACGGCCAAGAGCCCCCATGCCAGGGACTGGCCTTTGGGGCAGGCAGACAATCACAGAAGGGGGCAGCTTTCCACGTGCGAGGAGCCATCTTCACAGCTGAGTGGGAGATGACCCTTCAGAACCCAGTGGCTGAGAGCTTCTTTGAGGGAACTTGGGATTCAGCAGGCTTGTGACAGTGTCCGCTCTTCCTCCACGGAAGACCGTGGCTTGCACAGCCTATGGCAGTGCCAGGAGCCTTCCCCCAACACAAGAGATTCGGGGGCCCACGGGAGAGAGGGACTGTGGGGCATACAAGCTGGAAGGTGACACGTGCAGCTCTGCAGCCCCAGACTACTCTACTCAGAGACCCGGGAGTGGCTGGGACCACTGTCTCCTGGAGCAGACTCCCTGCCAAATTGCACAGGGCATGCCCCCACCCACAGGGTTGGCAATCCCCACTGCACAAGGAAAATTGGTGCATTGATAAGACCTCAACATGGTTTTAAACCCCCACTCAGCACACAAAGTTGGGAAGAACTAGCTTGAGTGTAACAGGTGGCTCGGGAGCACCATTTGCTGGTAGATCAGGGAAAGTGCACTCCACCAACCTGTAGCTATCAAATTATCGATATATGTTCAAATAATGCTGCATATCCTAAAAGAACCCTATCAACATAAGCAAATGCCAAGAGGCCAAAAACAACAGAAAAATATAAAGCATATGAAGAAACCAGAAGATATGGATAACCCACACACCTAAATTAAAAAGCCAGAGGAGACACAGAACATGGAGAAATTAATGAAAGTAGTAATCACAAACATCAATATCATAGCTCAAGATATGAAGGACATGAAGGAAACCCTACAAGAGCATACAGAAGAATTTGGAAGAGTAAACAAAAAAATAGAGGATTTTATGGAAATAAAAGATATGCTGATCAAATTAAAAAGATTCTTGAGACACATAACAGCAGATTTGAAGAGGTAGAGGAACAAATTAGTGAATTTGAAGATAGTGTGATGGAAAGTGAAGGCATAAAAGAATGAATGGTGAAAAAAATAGAAAAATTTCAAACGGATCGCAGGGAAATTGTGGACAATATGAAGCACACAAATATAAGAATCACTGGTGTTCCAGAAAGGGAAAAGGGCTAGGAAGAGTCTTCAAAGAAATTGTTGAGGAAAACTTCCCAAGCCTTCTAAACAACATAAATACACAAATCAAAGATGCCAAACAAACTCTATTCAAATACAATAAATCCAAATAAACCCACTCCCAAGACATTCTGATCAGATTGTCAAATGCTGAAGAGATGGAGAAAGTTCTGAAAGCAGCAAGAGAAAAGCGATTCACCACACACAAGGGAAACAACATAAGACTACATACTGACTGCTCAGTGGGAACAACGGTGGCGAGAAGGCAGTGGTATGACATATTTAAAATTGTGAAAGAGAAAAATTGCCAGCCAAGAATTCTGTATCCAGCAAAAATTTTCTGAGACAATCAAATGCTGAGAGAATTTGTTAGCAAGAGACATGTCCTACAAGAAATACTAAAGGGAGCTCTACTGACTGAGGAAAAAAGAAAGAAGAGAGCGGTCTGGAGAAGGGCACAGAACTGATGACTATTAGTAAGGGTACATTAAAAGAAATAAAGAGGGAGAAAAAAATACATCTGACAATTAAAAACCAAAGGATAAAATGGCTGATTCAACAACTGCCTTCACAGTAATAACACTGAACGTGAATGGATTAAACTCCCCAATTAAAAGACACAGATTGGCAGAATGGATTAAAAAATACGAACCATCAATATGTTGCTCACACGAGAGTCATCTTAGACCAAGAGACACATGCCATACAATTATCAAAGTGTACAATCAGCTGTTCACAGTATCATCCTATAGTTGTGCATTTATCACCACAGTAAGAACTTGAACATATTGGTTACTATGAAAAAAAGGCTTTTGTTAATTTTAAACAAATAATAAAAAAGATAATTAAAAGAAAAATAAAATATCATACAACATAATATAATCCTAGGGTCAGACAAAAACACCACTACCAAGAATCCCATATCCCTCCCTTATATCACCCTCTCATACACATTTAGCTTTGCTATATTGCCTTTGTTACATTTAATGGAAGCATATTACAATGTTACTGTTGACCAGACTCCAGTTTGATTTAATCACATTTTCCCCTGATACCTTCTCCTTTTTCAACAGTCTGCATGGTTAACATTCATTTGTTCTCCACATGCATGCAGTCACAATCATTGACCACTCCAGTTTTTGCTAAATTAAACAGTCCCAGTCTTTATCTTCTATCTTTATCTCAGGTGTCATTCATGCCCTTAGCCCATCTCTTTCAGCTTTACTCACTGACATCTTTGTTCAGTGTACTTACAATACTGTGCTACCATTACAAAGTATTATGCTATCTATTTCTGGATCTATACAATCAATCCTGTTGAACATTCTGTAGTCCTTCAGCATCAAATGCCCAATCTCTACCCACTTTCAATCTCCTGGTAGCCTGTGTTATCAGTTATTAACTCTCAAAGTATGCTTATTAATGTTAGTTCATATTAGTGAGACCGTATAGTATTTGTCCTTTTGTTTCTGCCTAACTTCACTCAACATAATGTCCTCAAGGTTCATCCACTTTATTACATGTTCCACGTCTTTGTTCTGTCTTACAGCTGCTTAATATTCTTTCATTTGTATATACCACAGTTTGTTTATCCACTCATCCGCTGACGGACACTTGGGCTGTTTCCATCTCTTGGCTTTCACGAATAATGCCGCTATAAACATCAGTTTACAAATGTCCTTCATGTCTTAATATTCAGTTCCTCTGAGTATATACCTAGCAGTGGAATAATAGCTGGGTCATATGGCAAAGCTACACTTAGCTTCCTGAGGAACCTCCACACTGTCTTCCAGAGTGGTTGTACCATTCCACATCCCATCAACAGTGAATAAGTGTGCCTCTTATTCCACATCGTCTCCAGAACTTGTAATTTTCTATTTTTTTGGATAATGGCCATACTCGGTGTGAGATGATATCTCACTGTGGTTTTGATTTGCATTTCCCTAACAGCCAGTGAAGCTGAGCACTTTTTCATATGTTTTTGAGCCATTTGTATTTCCTCTTCAGAAAAGTGTCTGCCCATGTCTTTAGTCCATTTTTTAATTGGGTTGTTTGTCTTTCTGTTGTTGGGTTGTAGGATCGCTTTAGATACTAGGGATATTAAACCCTTATCTGAAGAGGAAGTGAGACCTGGTAGGTTTGTACAGGATAGTGTGAAACAGAGACACATCCCAAAGTAACTTGGGCAGAGAACAGAAATATATACGCAGGGCCCCCCTGAGGAGCTGGGAGAAAATGCGCAAGTGTTGGACTTCCTCACCTGGATTGTTGCTGATGTTCTCACAAACACTGAGGACCGGCGGTCTGGTACACTGAGCCCTCTATTGTGGCGCTTGCCTTTATGAAGCTTGTTACTGCAAAAGAGAAGCTAAACCTGCTTATAACTGTGCCTAAGACTCTCCCCAAGTACCTCTTTGTTCCTTAGATGTGGCCTTTCTCTCTAGTTAACCCTGCTTGGCAGATGAACTCACTGCCCTCCCCGCTACATGAGACCTGACTCCCAGGGGTGCTAATCTCCCTGGCAACAAGGGATATGACTCCCAAGAATGAATCTGGACCCAGCATCGTGGGATTGAGAACATCCTCTTGACCAAAAGGGGGATGTGAAATGAAATGAAATAGTTTCAGTGGCTGGGAGATTTCAAATGGAGTTCAGAGGTCACTCAGGTGGGCACTCTTACGCCCTATATAGATAACCCTTTTTAGGTTTTAATGCATGGGAACAGCTAGAAGCAAATACCTGAAACTATCAAACTGCAACCCAGTTGCCTTCACTCTTGAAGACGAGTATATAACAATGTAGCTTACAAGGGGTGACAGTGTGATTGTGTATGGATGGATGAGTAGAAAAATGGGGACAAAAAACAATGCAAAATACGGTGTGTGTGTGTGTGTGTGATTTGGGTGTTCTTTTTTACTTTTATTTTTTCATTCTTATCTTTACTTTTTCTGGTATAAGGAAAATGTTCCAAAAATAGATTGGGGTGATGAATGCACAACTATATGATGGTACTGTGAACAGCTGATTGTACACCATGGATGATTGTACGATATGTGAATATATCTCAATAAACCTGATTTAAAAAAAAAAAAAAAGGACAAACCACTTGAATAGACATTTCTCCAAAGAGGAAATACAAATGACTAAGAAGCACACAAAAAGATGCAGAACATCACTGGCTATTATGGAAATGCAGATCAAAACCACAATGAGATATCCTGTCATACCTACTAGAACGGCCACTATTAAAAACACAGAAAACTACAAATGTTGGAGAGGATATGGAGAAATAGGAACACTCATTCATTGCTGGTAGGAATGTGAAATGGTGCAGCCTCTGTAAAAGAGTCTGACGGTTCCTCAAGAAGCTAAGTATAGAACTGCCATATGACTTGGCAATCCCACTACTATACAATAGCATAGTATACCCAGAAGAACTTAAAGCAGGGACTTGAACAGACATTTGCACAGCACTGTTCATACTGGCATTATTTATAATTGCCCAAAATGGAAACAACCCAAGTGTACGTCAACTGATGAATGGATAAACAAAATGTGGTATGTACATATAATACAACATTATTCTGCTATAAAAAAGAATGAACTCCTGATGCATGTGACGACATGGATGAACTTTTAGGACATTATGTTGAGTGAAATAAGCCAGACACAAATGGACAAGTATTTTATGATCTCACTGTTATGAACCAATTTATAATAAGCAAGCTCATAGAATTAGAATCTAGAATATAGGTTACCAGGTGATAGATTACAGTTTGAGAATGGGGAGTTGATGCTTAACTGATACAGAATTTCTATTTAGGCTGATGGTAACAGTTTGGAAATGGATGGTGTTGATGGTAGCACATTACTGCGAGTGTAATAAACAGCACTGAACTATAGAGGTTTTTAGAGAGTTTTTAGAGAGGAAACTTTAGGATGTATATATTACTAGAATAAAAAAGAAAACCTAGGACTGTACAGCACAGTGAACACTGTTGTTGACAATGAACTATAAATAATAATACAAGTATAAGAATTTTCTTTTATGGATTATAACAAGTATATGACAAGGTAGTAATAAAAGACTGGTATGTGGGGAAAAATGTACCTTATAATGGATGATATATAAAACTATTTTAATAATAATCTTCCATCAATTGTAACAAAGGTAACTATTGTTAAAAAATAATACAATTTATTAAAAGTCCTGTCATCAATAGTAAATCCTGTATTATATGCATGATTGTTTTGTAAACTCAAAACTTTTCTGATTGAAAAAAAAATTTAAATGGGGGAAAAACAAGTACCTGAGGAGCTGCCAGATCCAAGTGCCTTTTGGGCAATGCCCTATGAACAGCTCTCGATTGACCAACAAAACTGCAGAGCCCTGTGGAAATCACTATGGGAATTTAAAGGATGCATTAAAGTAGAACAGGCTGCTGACCATCAGAGGAACCACCTCTGAAACTGGTGAATTAATTCACTGGTGTGCTCGCTACATGGGTGGATGCACAGGGGGAGCTGCAGCAGTGCAAAGGAGGGCTGAAGCTAGGCATATGGCTCTTGCACAGGCTGAGGACTCAAAATGCCAATAAAAACTATTGTGTCTGCCAACAGGAGAGACAGAGGCTGCAGAAAGCAATGGGGCAGATTCCCCAGGAGGAAGGTCCTGCACATAGACTGTGCCATAGCCTACAAACAGGAGACTACAAATGGGTCCAGAAAAACAAAGAGAGCCCAGACTTCACCTAGTGATATGAATGAAGCAGATCTGGTTAAGACTAGGGCAAACCGGGCCAAAGGGTAAAGGTCAAAACTGTGTTTTAAAACTTCAACTTCCACGTGAGACAAAGGGAAGAGATGTCTATTTGGTGCAGGATCTATATTTTCTAAACAGCTTAACTCTACAGTCAGTTTGTTCCAACACCACAATTACATGGAACTTTGAATATCAAGTGAGATATGGTAGGTTTGTATAGGTTAGAGTAAAGTAGTGACACATCCCAAAGTAATTTGGGCAGAGAATAAAAACATATTTGAAGGCCCTCCCTGAGGAGCTGGGGGAAAATGTGGAGGTGCTGGGCTTCCTCACCTGGACTGATGCTGATGTTGTCACAGACATTGAGGACTGGTGGTCTGATGTGCTGAGCCCTCTACCATGGGCTTTGCCCTTATGAAGCTCGTTACTGCAAGGGAGAGGCTAAATTTGCATGTAATTGTGCCTAAGAGTCTCCCCCTGAGTACCTCTTTGTTGCTCAGATGTGCCCCCCCCCCCCGCAAGACACCTTGGCAGGTGAGCTCACTGCCCTCCCCCCTACGTGGGACCTGACACCCAGGGGTGTAAATCTCCCTGACAACACAGGATATGACTCCCAAGGATGAATCTGGACCTGGCATCATGGGATTGAGAACATCTTCTTGACCAAAAGGGGGGTGTGAAATGAAACAAAGTAGTTTCAGTGGCTGAGGAATTTCAAGTGGAGTCGAGAGGTCACTCTGGTGGACATTCTTGTGCACTATATAGGTAACACCTTTTGGGTTTTGGTGTATTGGAATGGCTGGAGGTGGATGCCCAGGTCTGTCGAGCTGGGGCCTAGTGGTCTGGACTCTTGGGGACGACTGTGTAGCAGTGTAGCTTGCAGGGGGTGACGGTGTGATTGTGAGGACCTTGTGGATCGCACTCCCTTTATCTAGTGTATGTATGGATGAGTAGAAAAACGAGGACAAAAGCTAAATGAAAAATAGGGTGGGATGGGGGGGTGATTTGGGTGTTCTTTTTACTTTTACTTTTCATTCTTTGTCTGTTTTTTTCTGATGTGGGGAGGGTGTTCAGGAATGGACTGGGGTGATGAAGGCATGGCTGTGTGATGGTGCTGTGGGCAGTTGGCTGTGAACCATGGATGACTGTATGGTATGTGAATATATTTCAATAAAGCTGAATTTAATTAAAAATAAATAAATAGACAATGGAGGGGGGGTGGTTAGGGATATGGGAGGATTTGAGTTTCCTTTTTTTTTCTTTTAAATTTCTTTTCCGGAGTAATGAAAATGCTCTAAAAATTGAAAAAGAAATTAATTGTGGTGATGGATACACAGATGTATGATGGTACCGTGGGCAACTCATTGTACACTTTGGATCTTTGGATAATTATATGGTATGCGAGCAATCTCAATTAAAAAAAAAAAATTATTGGAAAGGTGGGTGAAAGGGTATTCACACCGCTGGTGGGAATGTATATTTGTACAAGTACTTTTCAGAGAAAACTGACAATGTATAGTAAAGTTGAAGTATAGACATCCTACAACCCAGCAATTCCTTTTCTAGATATAGTACATACCCCAAATCACTGTTTTTTAACTATGTCAGGCCTATTGAAATTAATATATTGGATCCTAACCAGCATTTTTTTTAAAAGGGTGAGAACAGAGAATATCAGCAAATTGTTTCACCACATAAGTGTATAAACTATCGGTGGAGGTTTTAAAAATGTACACATGGAAATACACGGAAGAAAAGTTACTACAGCACTGTTTGTAATAGTGAAATACTAGAACATCTTCAAAGCCCATCAACAGGAATTGGATAAACCATGGTATATACATTCAAAGGAATTATGGGATAATAAAATTAATCAGATCCACGGATATCGGCAACTTTAATTACAAAAAGCAACTTAAAGGAAATGTACAACACCATAATTTATATCTTAAAACATAAAAATGATATATTATTGGAAGTACATACATTTAAAGTATAAAACATGTACAAAAAGATGGAAAAATTAGGTTAACAGCCACAATGGGGGAGGGAGAATTTGCTTTGGCTATATTAACATTTCAATTGTTCTTGCAGCAAAAGGTTAATGTTTGACAAATCTGTTATTATTTAAAGTTTGTTCAGTTTCAAATCTTTTTTTAAAAAAGAAAAAGGAAGAAGCTTTAATTATGTGATTTGGTATTACTTAAAACAGTGTCTGTGCTGCCAAAAAGTAGAAACAACCCAAATGTCCATCAACTGAAGATTAGATAAAATAAAGCATGGCATAGCCATACAATGGAGTATTATTAAAAAAGAATGAAGTTTCGTAGCTACTATTAAAAAAAAAAACAGAAAATAACAAGTACTGGCACCACAAAGATGTGGAGAAACAGGAATCCTCATATACTGATGATGGGAATGTAAAAAGGTGCAGCTGCTTTGGAAAAAAATTTGATGGTTCCTCAGAAAGTTAAACATAGAATTACCACATGACCCAGCAATCCCACTTCTAGGTATATACTCAAAAGAACTGAAAGCAGGAACTCAAACAGGTATTTTCATATCGATGTTCATGGTGGCATTATTCATAGTTGCCAAAAGTTAGACACAACGCAAGTGTCCATCAATGGAACGGATAAACGAAATGTGGTCCATCAATACAATGGAATGTTGTTTAGCCATAAAAAGAAGTTTAGTGCTGGTACATGCCACAAAATGAGTAAGCCCTGAAGACATCATGTTGAATGAAATAAGCAAGGCATAAAAGAACAAATGTATGATATTACTTCTATGATATAATTAGAATATGCAAATTCATAGTCAGAGATTAGAATACAGATTACCAGGCGACAGGTGAAGTAAGTTAGTGCTTAATTGGCAGAGCTGCTGTTTAGGGTGAGATGGAAAGTTTTGGTAATGAATGGTGGTGATGGTAACATACTATTGTGAATATAATTAACTCAATGAATTGTTTATTTGAAAGTGGATAAAATGGGAAATTTTAGTTGTATATATGCTACCAGAATTAAAAGCAAACCAACCAACCACAAACCACCAAACCAACACAAAAAGTGAACCCTAATGTAAACTGTGGACTACAGTTAATAGCATAATTATAACAATATTGTTTCATCAATTGTAACAAAGGTACCACACTAATGCAAAATGTTAACAGGGAGAACTGTATGTGTGCGGAGAAGGGTGGGGTTGGGAGGTAACATAGGAACTCTACTTTCTGCATGGTTTTTCTGTAAATCTACAACTGCTTTAATAAATAAGGGAAAAAAGGAATGAAGTACTAATACATGCTATAACATGGATGAACTCTAAAAACATTAGGCTAAGTCAGATTATATGATTCCATTTATATGAGCTTCGCAACAGGCAAATCTATAAAGACAGAAAGTAGATCAGTGGTTACTGATCAGGGGAGGTTAGGAGAAAATGGGGAGTGACTGCTAACAAGTACGGAAGGGTGATGAAATGTTCTAAACTTGATTGTGATGATGGTGTACAACTCTGTGAATGTAGTGAAAATCACTGAACTGTACAATTTAAATAGATGAACTGTTTGTTTTGTGAATTATAAAAAATAAGTGGTAACAGAGTATGATCCCATTAATTGTTTTTCATGAAATACTATTTGTTTTATGAATAAATTAATTAAAAGGCAAAAATAAGGACATTCTAGCCCTGGGCAAGTCCCCAGGTGAATGCAACCACATAAATACCCTCAGCTCACACCAAATGAGAAAACTAAACTAAAAAATATAACTTAAAAGGAAAAAAAAAAATCAAGCTGTGGATAACACAAACCAACCTGTATATTAAATAGTAAATAATTCTTAGGAAAGATGTAGGGTACAGAATTGGGAAGAAGAAATGGAATTGTTGCTTTTGTCTCATACATTAACTTATTGTTCGGACTTTTACCATAAGAAAGTATTCAAATAGTCCTTGTGCAATTAAGCTTACTTTTAAAGAAAAATATGTTAAGGAAACGCATTTGAAATCTGTGAAGAATAATTTCATAATGCTAGTTTTATTTTGCATGTTGTTCTTTTCCTAAAACAAGCAAACCTGCACAGGTTACTTATAAGGTAAACTAAATACACCTTTCAAATTTAAGAACTCTGAGCTCTGACAGGGACTTCCACTATAGTAAAAATAAAGTAAAAAAAATAGCAAAATCACAGTATATTTAGTCTCAGCAAATTTGATCTTACCCATGCAATTTTACAGTGTAATTACACTGAAGCAAATTACAACAGACTCAGTGCCTAAAAACACTTGGGCAACTAACAAGCAACTTTAAAAACCTTTAACTATAAACCAAGGCTACCCCGCTTTTAACCTTCCTTGATCCAGCAGAAGAAAAGGAAAAAAAGCTAACTTCATGGAGGATTAGGCTCACAGGACTGCCACAGTAAGATCAATCAGTATGAGCTCACATACAAAAATGACAAAGAAACAAACCACCATAACTGAGAGTCTGGAGATACTAGACATCAAATATTGTAACTGTGAGATGCAGAAATATAAATACAAATGAAATGTAAAAAAAAAAAAAAGAAAGTTGGAATCTCAACAATGAGCAATCAACGAGATATCATCAAAAATTACCAAAAATGTTTGAAAAAGAACCAATTAGGACTTTTAAAAAAAGAAATGTATAATTGCCCAAATAAAAAACTCACTAGAGGTACCAGTCTCTACAAGAACATCATCCAGTTTCTTGCCTCTACCCCATAAGGTCAACACCCCTTTCCAACACGAAGAAGTTAAAATGGTCATTGCCCAGATATCTCTGAAGATTGAGAGAAAGAGCAAATGAGAGGGAGGAGGTGTAATTAACAAATTTGGATCTAACAAATGACTATGAATACTGATTCAATATACAGATATTTCTTTTTAGTGTCCAGGGTTTTAGAATAGCCAGAAGGAAGTATCTGAAGTTGTTGAACTGTAATCCAGTAGCCTTGATGTTTGATAATTATTGCATAACTATATAGCAAAAAAAAAAAAAAAGCCAGTTGCTCGTGTTTGTATGGATCTACTTTTGGATGTTTTGTTCTGTTCCACTGATCTATATATCTATCTTTGACAATGCTACACTATCTTAGTTAACCTACCTCTACTGCAAGTCTTAAAATTGAGTAGAGTGCAATTCTAGTGATCAATAAGAGGGAGGGGAAAGGGGTATGGGATGTTTGGGGTCTTCTTTTTATTTTTTCTTTTTCTGGTGTAATGCAAATGTTCTAAAAATAATCATGGTTATGAATACACAAATATGTGATGATGCTGTGAACCACTGACTGTATACTTTGGATGGGCTGTATGGTGTGTGAATATATCCCAATAAAATTACATTTAAAAAAACTCAGTGGAAAAATTAAAGAGCAGATTAGATGCAGCTGAAAAGCTACAAAGCTAAAACATTATTCTCAATGCAACACAAAGATAAAAAGATGAAAATTTTAGAAGATGGGTTTGGTAAGAGCTATGAAGAATGGAAAAAGTAATACTAGCATGTTCCCACAGTCCTGGGAAAAGAGCATGGAATTGAGGAGAGTTGGTATTTGAAGCAACAAAACCTGATAATTTTTATAGAGATGATGAAAGACAAATGTCCACCGAGAGTGGAGGTACAATATCTATGTCTACCAAACAGGATGAATGAAAAAGAAAACCACGTCTAGGTCCACTGGGGTAAAATTAAGAATGCCAAGGTCAAAAAAAGATGATCTTAAAAAAAGCCTGAGACAGTTTCTTATAAAGCTGAGCTTAAAACTATCCTATTAACCAGCAATTGAACCCCAATATACTTAAGAGAAATGAAAATATTAATGCACAAAAAGACTTTTATACAAATACTAAGAACAGACATATTTGTAACAGGTGAAACCTAGCAGTCCAGGTGTCCATCAACAGGAGAATGGACAAACTGTGGTATACTCATACAGAGGAATGCTACACAGAAATGAAAAAAGCAACAACATGGATTAATCTCAAAAACAAAAGAGAGGAAATACTAAAGAGTACATACCATGTGATTCCATCAACATGAAACCCAAGAATAGTAAAAACTATCAAGTGGTGACAGAAATCAGAAAGCGGAGGGAGAGAGGAGGTGATAATTGGAAAGAGGCACAAGAGAATTACCTGGGGTGATGGCGATGTTCTGTACCCTATTTGTGGTGGTAGTTAAATGGGTATAAGCAGTTGTCTCTAAACACATTCCAGAGACGAAGTACCATACAGATTACACTTTCTAACCACAGTGCAATTAAAAGTCAGCAATTAAAAGACAAAACAAAAAATTTTCTATGTCCTGAAATACCCTTTTAAATAATTCTGGGTCAAGGAAGAAATCTCGACCAAAATTTTAAAATTGCTACAAACTTACGGAAAGCCTTAGAAAAGGCACTTTCAAGAAAATGTGTATCTGTAAATGCTTATGATAAATCAGAAAGGCTACTAAGGAGGGGTGGGTTTTTTTGGGGGAGATGATGAAAGTATTTTATAAATTGAGAATGGCTGTATAAATTGTGACTATACTAAAAACCACTGAATTGTACACTGGAAATGAGTTAATTTTATGGCATACAAATTATATTTCAATGTAGCTATTATAAGAAATGTTTAATAAATTTAAAAATTAGTATAATTAAAGTAATTAAAATTATTTTGCCAAGTTTCTAACAAAATAAATTGTAAATAAGAGAATAAACTCAATGAAAATGAAACAAAAACAATGAAGAACAGAAATTAATGAAATAGAAAGCAGATACAGGTGGCCAAAGTTGGTCCTTTGAAAACACTAATAATAATAATAAAATAAAATAATCTCTGCAGAATTTGATCAAGAAAAATAAGGAACAAATAATTTTAGGAATGAGAAAGGATATGACTCCAGATCCATTAAAATTAAAGATAAAATACTACAAACAACTTCAATCTAGGCAAAAGAATTATTTTATGTGCGATTATATAAGCATTCTATTCTCTTTCTCTTGTAGTAGTGGAACTGCTAATATTTGTTGAGCGCTTACTGTGCATCAGGCACTATTTCAACAGTTCACATGTATTAATTCATTTAATCCTCACAAAATCCCAATGTGGGTCATACCAGGTTATACATGAAGAGATAGCCACAGAAAGGTGAAAAGATTTCCATAAAGACACCGTTAACTGTCACAATAGCTTCTGATGACAGTATAAATCAGACCACTGTGTACCTGCTAAAGGTGGGGTGCCTGGGAGTACCTGGGAGGGAGAAAGCCTTTACAGGGCACTAAGAAACAGAAAATCGACTGAAGAGCCACTATCAGCACATTAGAACCTTCTGTTTCCGTTCCCCTACTCTGGTGAGACCCTCTCCTCCAAACTCTGAAAAACACTCTTTATTTGAAATCGGTGAAGTGGAAGGGAGGAGGTTTGTCTACAGTCAGGGTCCACCATGCTTCAAGGACTTGAGTCAGAGCAGGAAGGGGAAGGAAAGAGGATGGCCAGGCTGACGATCAGGCAGAACAATACAATCTATCATTTCCCTCCCAATTTGCTATGCTTGCAACCGATGATCATAAAGGATAATCTTGTGATTTTAAGACAAGTTAAAACTATAGGTTTTAGAAACATATCCTCTTTTCCACAATCCTGATTCTTCCTAAAATGTTTTAATTTTATTAGAAGCTTAATGAAGAGGTATGAAAATGGCAGTAATAGCATAATAGGATTTGAATCAAATGCTACCTTCTTGCTCAAGTTCCTGACAATAAAGAAAACTGAAGTTGAAAAATTAATTTTAACCCTACATAGATATATACAGCTAAAGAGGGTCATAAGATTCACATTAACATGGTCTCAACAGTATCAAAACATCTTAAGTTGGCCCTCACCAAATATAGTTGCTGTTTGTTCTTTTTAAAAGTTAAATTTTATCTCCCTATAGTTGTCACAACCATATTCTAAAACTACATAAAAAGACTGCATAGGATCTACTTCTAAGGTATGACACTGGTACAGAGAGTTAACAACAGAGTCGTATATGGGGAAAACTACCTATTGCAAACTATGGACTATATTTAATAGTAATACCTTACTAGTACCACACTACTACTAGGGATAAACAATTAGGGGCTGTTTTGGGGTGATGATAATTCTTTAAAATTGAGAGTGATGATAATTGTACAACTAAGTGAAGATGGTGTGAGACATCGATTGTGTACCTTAGAGTATATGCTATGTGAAATCAGGAACCCCCTATTTAATAAGTCAGGCCCTGGATCTTGAGGCTTGTTCTTGTGAAACTTTTGGCTGTAAAGCAGAGGCTGTAACTATGCCTAAGAATCACTTCCAGAGAATCTCTTTTGTTGCTCAGATGTGGCCTTTCTTTCTCTAAGCCTAACTCTACAGATAAATTCATTAGCCTCCCCCCTACATGGGACGCAACCCCTAGGCGAGTGAGTCTCCTTGGGAGACAACTCCCAGGGATGAGCCTGGCCCTGGCCTTGAGGGATTGAGAATGCCTTTTTGACCAAAAGAGGGAAAAGAAAGCCAACAAAATAAGGTTTCAATGCCTAAGAGAATTCAAAATGAGTTGAGAGGCTGCCATGGAGGTTACTCCTATGCAAGCTTCAGCTAGACATGCCAAATGGACACAGTATGCCAAGCTCTGACCAACAGTAGTCCCGAAATACCTGGGTCCCTATCTGAGACTCAATAAAAGTTTCACTCACTAAGTTTATCTATCTCTCAGAAACTTAAATCCACCAGAGTGTTCCTATGCCAGAGAAGTCCTAAAACCCAGAGGCAACAGCCTCTTTAAGAACAACAACCAGATGCAGCCGCCTTCCCCATGTCACACCCCTTTTCAATATGAACAAATTAGGGTGGTCACTGCCTAGACAACTTTGAAGACCAAGAAAGTGATTAAACTAGAGGAACAGACAAGATGGAATTTAACAAAAGATTATGACTAATGAATCTTTATATAAATATTTCTATTTTTTAGCCTTGAGGGTATTAGAACAGCTAGAAGAACTGAAATGATGGAACTGTAACCCATAACATTCTTTGAAATTTGCTCTATAGCTACTTGTTAAACGTACTTTGAAATTTATCACTTTTCTATATGTGTTATATTTCACAATAAAAAATGTTATTTAAAAAAAAAGACTGTGTAGAATTTTAAATAGATTACTCACTGTAGGAATCAGGAAAATAATAAAGAAACAAAGCTTAAAACTTAGGTAAATTCTTATTCCTAAATGTATCAACTGGCCACCCAGACCTTCACTAACTAGAACTATAGCTTCTGAAGCTAAACTTCCATAAACTTAACTTCAAGAGTTTATTTGTGTCAGGGACTAAAAGACACTAGGGCACTGAGTCCCCGAAGAGGGAAACCCAGCAGGGCAGCCAGCTCAGCCAGGACGTGCAGACGCCCTCCCAGGGTGAGGGGGGTGAAAGCCGGGGCACCACAGGCACCGCCACAGCCCTGGAGAAGAGCCAGAGCCCAGCCCTTTGGGATCCGCATGCCCTGGGCTCTGTCCGCACAGTCCCTCCTCTCTGTGACTCCTGGAGAGCCACTTCCTAGAGGGGTGAAACTCGTCAAGAAGACGGGTGACCCCCCTGACCAACTCTTCAACAGGCTCACCTCCAAGCACGACCAGGAGCCTCCTAACCAGCCACCTTGCAGCTCTCTTACAAGTCATGAACCAAGTATAAATAAAGCACTTTGCACTCCCAAAATGATGATGATAATAATCTTAATACCACAGCCAGTTTCAAGGGGCAAAGCACCAAAAAAAAAAAAAAAAAAAAAGGTTAGGAAACAGAAGAACTGTGAGAAACAGAAAAAGAAAGCAAGTTCAAGGAGAGAAGAAAGGAAGGTCTTTCAGTAGGTTCTAAGCTAACAGCTGACATAGAAACTAACAAGTCATGTGGTGATTAACAAACACAAAAATTAACATCACAATGGAGTAAACTATCATCCTGTGCCTTCCTGCTGTGACACGCTAAGGAAACATAACTGTTCCGGTTTGCTAATGCTGCTGTTTTGAAAAACACTAGACATGGATTGGCTTTTATAAAGGGAGTTTATTTGGTTCCAAAGTTATAGTCCTAAGGCCATAAAGGCATCAACCACAGGCTACGTTCACTGAAGAACACCAATGGCATCCAGAAAACCTCTGTTAGCTAGGAAGGCACATGGCTGGTGTCTGCTCCAGGTTCTGGTTTCAAGATGGCTTTCTCCCAGGATGTTCCTCTCTAGGTGTTTGGGTGTATTCTCTTAGTTTCTTCCAGGGAAACTTCAAACTAGCAAAAGTCTACCCTCAATGGACGTCTCCAAAATGTCTGTCTATGCTGCAGCTCTCCAAAATGTCACTCATAGCTGCTCTGAGGTCCTTCTGTTTGTGAGCTTTTATAGCGCTCCAGTTAACTCATCAAAACCCACCCTGTATGGGCGGGACCACACCTCCAAGGAAATAATCTAATCAGAGTTATCACCCATAGCTGGGTGGGTCACAACTCCATGAAAACAACCTAACCCAAATATCCCATGAGATGGGATTAAAAAATCTCGGCTTTTTCTTGGGGGACATAATACATCCAAACTGGCACAATCACCTACTTTGTATTCCTGCCCAAAGTGTTAACCTGGATCCAATTACATGGAAACAATCAGACAAACCCAAATTAAGGGCTCATCTGCAAAACACCTGGTCTAAACACTGCAAAAATGTGAATGTCACAAGAGACAAAGGGCTGGGGATACATTTTCTGGATTAAAGAGACTGAAGAGACACAACTACTAAAGGTAATACAAGATCCTTACTGGGATTCCTGACTGAGTACACAGCTTCACTGAGATAAGGAAGATAATATGAGCCTGGACTACACATCAGACAACAGTACCACACCACTGTACCATGGTTAAGAGGAAATAGTCAGGTCTGCAACTTACTCTAAAATGGTTCATAAAAAAATGTTTTGAGAGAGAGAAAGCAAGTGTGACAAAATGTTAACTGGAAAATTCAGGTGAAGGATATAAGGGTGTTTGCTGTTATTATAAATCTTCAATCTTAAGTTTGAAATTTTTCAAAATAAAACATTGACAGAGAATGATCTTTAATGTATGCAACTTTTAAAAATCAACCAGGAGGTCATGGATCCCAGGATGGAAGCAGACTATGACAGAAGAACCTAACTACATTATAAACGTATGACATAATCTCCTATGTAACTGTACATGAACACTGAACTGCCAGCTGCTAAACTGTTTCTCTGAGCAGTACAGGTTAACAATTCTCAAACACCTAGAATACAGGTTACCAGAGGCCAGGGTAGAGGTAGGGAATGGGGAGTTAAAGCTTAAATTGCAAGAGTTTCTATTTGGGATGATGGAAAAGCTTTGGTAATGGATGGTGGTAATGGTAGCACAACACTGTGAACTTAACTAACAACACCAAATTATATATCTGAATATGGTTAAAAGGGAAATTTTAGGTTGTATATATATATCACTAGAATAAAAGTTTAAGAAAGCAACAAAGTACTGTATGACAGTGAAGCCTGCTGAATGCTAAATACAATGGACTCTAATTAATGGTATAATTATTAACACGTTCTTTTGTGAACTGTAACAAATGTACAACACTAATGCAAGGTGTTAATTACAGGGTGGTTTATGAGAACTCGGAGGGAACGGGAAGGAAGGGGAGAAGAGACAAATATTGTATGATTTCTCATATACGAAATACTTGGAATAAGCAAATTCACAGAGACTGAAAGCAGAGCAGTGATTACCAGGGGTAGAGTGAAGGGAGAATAGGAGTCACTGCTAAATGAGTATGAGTTTTGGTTTGGGATGATAAAAATAGTCTGGAAATAGTGGTGAAAGTTACCAGTATTGTCAATGTCCCTAATGTCAAAGAATTGTCCACTTAAAACAGTTAAACAATCTTTGTTTTGTACATTTTACCACAACTAAAAATAAAGTATTAAAAGAAAAATAGTATGTAAAAATAAAAGAATTATTAATGCTTAAAAAAAAAAAAAAAAAAAAACACCCCACACACAGACAGACCAAGAGCCTTCTAAGAATCTTAAAATCTGTATGGAAAGATTCTCTCAACGGAGCTGAGTAAGGCTCACGACACCATGTGATTTCAAAGGACAGGTCACAAGAGGCAGTTACCGTTCCCACTCAGCTCTCCTGGGACAGCCGCCTGTGAACCTGCACTCCATTGTCAGCAGTCTGGCACACGTTAGGCCATGCAGAGAGATCACAAGCGAAGGCCCAGGGACCATATGAAGAAAGAGTTTAGCCAGCCTGACGGGCTTAGCACCCCTGCTGTTCCAGTTCTAGCCACCATCTGACCACACCCTAATGAGAAACTCAAGCAGAGGTGTACAGTTGAGTGCTTCCTAAGTTCCCTCTAACCATGAGAGAGAAGAACATGATTACTGTTGATTAAAGGCAGTAGTAGTGGCAATAGTTGTTATGCAGCAGTAATAGCTGGAATACTGGGTGACACCCAATTGTCAGAGGCTGTATTTCTTTCACATCTGGCTGGGCCAAGTTTCTCCGGAAGAACAATCTTCGAATCTCATGCCTAGCAGGTGTAAGCCAAGCTATAAGAATTCTGGGCACCCTCAGGTTCTTACCATTTAATATGCAAACTTCCACTTAATAATCCACACACCTTCCCACCACATCCCTGTGTCCAGTCCCATCCCACTTCCGCTCTTCACATCTGGAGTCTTCCTGGTTCAACCTCTGCAGAGTTAGCTTGTCCTCTGCTGGGGTGGGAAGGGTCAGACGCTGGGCTGCGGAGTGGCTCTAAGGACTTCTTACACAGACTTTCAGGTGGCCACCCAGTTTAGTTCCTGCACATCACACCTACACCTCTGTGGTGCCTGGCATCTCCACTTCCTACGGAGGCCTTTCTGAGGTCCTGCAGCCACAATCTGATTGCTTCTTACCAGCACCACTACCGCCCTTAGTTCAGCTTTCTCGGTTCTGCCAAGGTAATTACTATACATTAACTTCTTCTTCAGTTTCCAAAACATTAATGACATCTCCAGACTGCTCTACTGTTAGTTATAGTATCCCATTACCAAAGGCAACACAACTCCATCTTTTTACCTCCCTTCCTTCCTGCCAGCCCTACATGGTTTGTTCACATTCTCTGAAATCCAACCTCACTCTTCTATTTCTAATGCTAAGCTCAGTTTTCACTATCAAGTTTAAGAATACTATAAAATCTTTAAAATGGTCTTCCTGGCTCCACTCCCCCATACTCAAATCCCTCCTCTACTGTGTCTCAGAATAATGTTCTGCCCATCTGATGCCAGCACACACCAAATGTTCAGGAAGTTTAACTATTAGTATCAACATTAAAATTATCAATCAGCCCAAGACTAAAGATTGTCTCTTAATCCAAACATCGACCCTACGAGATAAATACTACCCCTATTTAACAAACTAAGAAAATGCATTCTCTTTCTGTAATCCTCAATTCCACTTGCCAAATAATCTCACTAATCTGACCCAGACCTAAAACTTTGTTTTTAATGATTCAAAGTTAAGACAATGGAGGTACTACATACAACTTATACTGAATACAAGATTTTCAAGACCAAAAAGAGCTACTTGTTAATACTGGTAACAAAGGAATAAAACCATGCCTTCCTTCCACTGGATGAGGAAACGAAGAGGGCGCTGGGCTGGGACAGAGCTGGGGCAGGAGTGAAGGGAAAGGAGGGAGTCACACGTCAATCCCCAAATGCACTTCCTGCTGCCCAAATGCCTGACCGTATCAAATCACGTTCTCTCGGATGTTCCCAACATGAAATCCAGAAATGATATACATCAGGTTCCCTTGATAAATACGCCAAAGTCCTGCACAAATCCCCAATCCTACTTCTCTACAAAAAGAAGTCTGAGTCACAGTTGCACAAGTTCAAAACTAATAAATGAGGATACAACCACCTCTATAGAAACCAATCTTCAAGACACTGCATTTGACACACTACCCAAACCCCACAGGAACTGTTTTATTTTAAACACAAGGGGAAAAGGCAGAAATCAAACAGGGTTCCTGCTTTCTTGGGACATAACGATCTAGTGGGCAAGAAATATGAAACCATGTGCAAATTAACTTTACTAAACCTCAATTTCCTTACCAGTAAAATGGAGATAATAGTAACTACTTCTTGAAATTGCTCTTTACTTATGACAATGAATGGCACATAGAAATACATAAATATTATTATTACTACGTAATTGCTCAAATAAGTCTTTAAATTTTAATCAAACGAGTTAACAAGCATGGTAGCCTCTGGATAGGGGAACTCTGACTTTTAGGATATAGGTAACTTTCCATTCTATGAATTATATACAATAATACCCATTTGAAAAATTTTTATTTTAAAAAAATTACAATCACAATCAAAACAGGACACAGGTACCTCAATCACCACAAGGCTTCCTTGATTAGTTCCCCATTGCACCCCCCAAATCTCTGAGTCAAAAGAGCTCTGACCCCGTCCTGGAAGTTGATGTACACTCTGGGACGGATCAAGTGTTCATATCAAGTCCACACACATCTGAATACTGACCTTTAGACATGGGGTGGGTCCAGGTTTAAGGCACATAATCAATTATTTCAACTAATTCTCTTCAACCTCAAACAGTCAGCTAATTAAAAACACAACTAGTCCCTTCAATTACAGGTCATACAACTTCACAGTTGTAATTCCAAAACACCCTGTTTAGTTACCTTCCCCCACAAAAGGTAAAATCCAAACACTTTTTAACGAGAAGATTTTAATACATTCCAAGCTAGACCTGCCTAGCAACGCTATAAACTCATGCCATCCTACTTATGTTCCCATGGCTACAGTCATGAACAGTACGGTGGCAGCTGTATGAATCAAGAAAAGAATCACAAGAGAACCGTTTTTAAAATTTGGGTAGAGTACAATATTAAAAAATAAGAATATATGTCCCATTAAGATCCATCTCTCCATTCCTTACAAATCCCAAATGGCCTTCTATTAGAATCTCCCTCCTTAAACCTGCAGCCACCAAGTGTCTCTAGAATTAACTATGAATAACGCTTTAGCTGAGTGATGCCCCTAAGCTGAAATGACCTTCAGCTATTTTGTTATTCCCAAGGCTGGTACACAGCCTTCTGTTCTTTCTGATGCACCAAATTCATTCAACTGGCTTGAAAACAAAGTGGAAACCCATTCTACATTTTCAGCCTAAAATCTGGGGAAAGCTAAACATTTTATTGGATATTTTCTTGTTTTTAATACACCTGAATGGACCAAGTTTTGAAGACCATACACAAAGAAAAATATTTGTCGTAACAATAATAGTGAAATTATATCTTGTCAGGCGCTGTTCTAAGCACTTTATGAATAGTAATTCATTTAATAATAAAGTTTTGGGAACATAGTGGTATAAAGCAGCGGTTCTTGAGGATTTTTTTTTTTTAATCAGAAACCATTTTGAGAATTTGATGAAAGCCATGGACACTGGCATTTTCCACAAAAAAATGCACATACAACATTTTGCACTCAATTTTGGAGAACTCAGGGGACCCAAGTTTAAAAACCCAATATGTTCAATATATTTATAACAACGTAAGAAACATGCATGTGAAAAATATGAAGGCAATACAGCAAGATGTAACAGTTTTCCCAGTATGGGTTTATCTATGTATTTCATGGATGATAAGGTATAGATCGCGCAGTTATAAAGGGGCATTGAATAAGTACACAAAAAATGAGGGGAGGAAAGCCATGATAATTTTGGAGTCAAAAAGACCTGAGATCAAACACAAGGCCTTTGATAATTACCAGCTGTTACATACAACACTGGGCAAGTCAGCCTTAGTTTCCTCATATGTAAAATACCAATGACCGTCTTCACAAGACTGTGGTGAAGGATTAAATGAGCACATATAAAAGGTGCTTTATAAATGGTAATTCCTACCCATGTGATTATTTAATAATTTGAGAAATTAACATGATCTATGCCAAAGTCATCTTTAAAGAAAAAAACTTAACATTTTCTCTGAATCTCAATAGATGAGTCTGTCAAACAAATGAAAAGAAAGTTTACTGGTCATTCTGATTCACCAATCTACTTTCCTCGTTTTCCCTAAAAGTAGAAAAACGGCTATTCATGAAATTAGCCTTCCTTACTACTAGTGTAACAAGTGCTAGAACTGCTGCAACATTAAAAAAAAAGGCATACAAAACATGCCAATGGGCTTCCAGGAAGATGGCGGAATAGAAGAGGTACAGTTCACCCCTCTACCATGGACCAACCAGGTAAAAGAAAACGACCGGGACGGCAGTCTCCGAGTGTGAGAGAGGAACTTCTACATTGTATAGGGATGACCTGATGAAAAAGCAGGGAAATGGTGACTTAGAGGACAGGGTGAGTTTATTCAACTGTGCGCACACCTGGGGCTGGCTGCCATGCGTGGGCCGGAGTAGGGCCAAAGGAGCAGTGCACTCCCACAGTCCCACCTCCGCAGCCCGGAGCTAGGCGTGGGAACCCAGGAGACAGCAGACTTGCTCTACCCATACACTCAGACCTTGCTGCGGCGCACGGTGCCTAGCCCCCACCTCTGAAGCAGGTCGCTGCGGGCACCGGGTTTTGGGGAAGACTGGAGGTCCCAACCCTCAGGAGGAGGTGGAAGACACAGAGAAGAGTCGATCTGAAAATTGGCCAGTGAAAGAGACACTCTAGGTCCGCTTCCTCTATCCTTTCTACATGGAGGCCCAGGGTGCTCAGGGTGTGCAGGGGCTGAGAGGCTGGGTGAGGGGCGAGCCACACCATAGCTCCAGGCACCCTCACACTTGCTGCAGGCTGGGGAAGTTCAAACTCCCAGTCCCTCAGCCCAATGTCATTCCACACAGCTGCCTGAGAAACACCAGACCCTTCGTGCCCTCAAGCGGATTCTCTGCTGAAATGCACAGTGCCCACACGATACCCCTGGGATTGGCAGCTTTCAGCACACCCAGAGACCTTCAGCTTTGACTGGCTTTCACCTGGTCTGGGCCACGCACAGCAGGCTGCCACGGCTGGGGAGAGGGGGGCTTGAGGGGAAGAGGTTGGCCAAGAGTGCCACCTGCAGGGAAGACCAGGAAAGGGCACTCTGGCAAACTGCCTTTCTTCACAGCTATTAACACATCTCAGATAGACTTGCACCACCCAAATGAGGCCCTGGCCTTGGTTTGGCTGGGAGTTACTGACAAACCCAGTGCCGAAGAGGACCTTCAAAGCAACACCAACCAACTACAAAATTTTAGGTGACCCAAGAAAATCAACTTTCAAAATAACCTTATCAAGATAATCAAAGGCCTAGAAATCAGTAAAAAAAAAAAAAAAAACACTAAGGATATGAAGATGCAAGAAGATATGGAAAACCCAAATGTAATTACACAGCAAGTGGAGACAGAATTTGGAACTAATCAAAGATGTTAATAAAAATCTCCTAAAAAACTTCAATGGTTTAGCTGATGACATAAAGAATATCAAGAAGACACTAGAAGAGAATTAAGAATTTGAAAGAATAAATAGAAAAATAGCATATCTTACAGGAATGAAAGATACCTGTGATGGTTTGGATATATTATGGCCCCAAAAAGCCATATTCTGTATTGCAATCCTTGTGAGGGCAGACATTAATCTTTGATTGTTTCCATGGAGATGTGACTCAATCAACTGTGGGCGAGATCATTGATTAAATTATTTCCACAGAGATATGGATCCCATCCATTCCATGTGGGTCTTAATTAAATCACTGGAGTCCTAAAAGAGAGTTCACAGACAGAACAACTCAGAGCAGCTGAAAGGGACATTTTGGAGAGAACCTAAGAGCTGACACTGATGCTGACACTTGGAGATATCTGGAGATGCTCTCAGCTGCTAGCCCAGATTTTGCTCCAGAAAAGCTAAGAGAGGATAAAATGCTCCAAGAGCAGCTGAGAGAGGCACTGTGGAGAAGGCCGTTGAAACCTGATACCTGGAGATGTGGAGAGATGGACATTTGGAAATGCTAAGAAAAGAGATGTTAACCCAGAAAGAGAGCACCCACAGATGGTTAGATGCTCAGGGGCTGAAGAGGCAAGAGAGACAAATCCAGAGTCATTCTGGAGAATGCCATTTTGAAACTCAACCAGGGAACAGCAAACGCCAGCCACGCGCCTTCCCAGCTGACAGAGGTGTTCCGGACACCGCCAGCCATAATTGGGGCAGGGGGAGATATAGTGTGTTTTTGGGTTTTCTTTTCTTTTTTGTGTGTCTGTGTCTGTTATTTTTCTCTCTGAAGCAATGAAAATTATCTAAAAGGTATCTTCTTGTCAATGCCTTAGTTTGGACACTTTTATAGCCTTAGGCCTGAAAATTTGTAACCAAATAAAAGCCAATCCATTTCTGGTATTTTGCGTAATGGCAGCATTAGCAAACTGTAACAATACTGGAGATCACATTAAAAATATAACAAAAGACACACAACCGCAGATTTGAAGAGGCGGAAGAAAAAACAAGTAAACTAGTGGACAAAGCAATTGAATTTGAACACACAAAAGACAAATAGCAAAAATAGTGGAAAAATTTGAACTGGATCTCAGGGAAATGACTGACAACACAAAATGCATAAATATAAGAATCACTGGTGTCCCTGAAGAATCATTGGTGTCCCTGACAACACAAAATGCATAAATATAAGAATCACTGGGTAAAGGGCCAGGAAGATTATTTGAGGAGAACTTCCTAATCCTTATAAAAGATTTATATATGTAAATGAAGGAAGCTCAACAAACCCCAAATAGAATAAATCCAAATACATCCACTCCAAGATACATACTAATCAGACTACTAATGCTGAAGAGAAGGAAAAAGTCCTGAGAATAGCTGGAGAAAAGCAATAAACCACGTAAGACTAAGTTCTGAATACTCAGCAGGCACTCTGGAAGCAAGAAGGCAGTGGTATTACTGTTAAGAAGAGACTTGCCCTGCAAGAAATACTAAAGGGAGTTCCACTGGCTGAAGAAAAAAGATAGGAGACAGAGGTATGGAGGAGGGAAGAGAATTGAAGAGTATTAGTAACAGTAACTGAAAGGATAAAAGAGAGGGGGAAGAAAGTAAATCTGACAAAAACAAAAGGAGAAAATGGCAGATTCAAGAACTGAATTTACAGTAACAACTTGAAAGTTAATGGACTAAATCCCCAATTAAAAGATACAGATTGGCAGAACAGATTAAAAAATATGATCCAAAAGAAAAAGAAAGAAAAAAAAGACAGCTAAAAAGCAACAAAAGGAAAGACAGAATTAAACCAAAGTAAAATAAGAGTCAGACGACATCACTAATGCCAAGCGTCCCATAAGTAATTGTAAGTAATAGTGCCTAGTGATGGTGAATATGATTGAAAAGGATTAAGGTCATGTATCTCACCAATTAACACTACCAATATAAATAAATTCTTGCATGAACTACTTCAAATGTATGACACTTGTATAAAGAGTTAATAACAGGAGGAGGCGGGGCAAGACGGCAGACTGGTGAGCTGTAAGTTTTAGTTACTCCTCCAGGAAAGTAGGTAAAAAGCCAGGAACTGCGTGGACTGGACACCACAGAGCAATCTGTCTTTGGGCATACTTCATACAACACTCATGAAAACGTGGAACTGCTGAGATCAGCGAAATCTGTAAGTTTTTGCGGCCAGGGGACTCGCGCCCCTCCCTGCCAGGCTCAGTCCCGGGGGAGGAGGGGCTGTCAGCTCCGGGAAGGAGAAGGGAGAACTGCAGTGGCTGCTCTTATAGAAAACTCATTCTACTGATTCAAACTCCAACCATAGATAGACTGAGACCAGACACCAGAGACTCTGAGAGCAGCCAGCCCAGCAGACAGGAGACAGGCATAGAAAAAAAACAACACGGAAAACTCCAAAATAAAAGCAGAGGATTTTTGAAGTTCTGGTGAACACAGAAAGGGGAAGGGCGGAGCTCAGGCCTTGAGGCGCATATGCAAATCCCGAAGCAAAGCTGATCTCTCTGCCCTGTGCACCTTTCCTTAATGGCCCTGGTTGCTTTGTCTATTAGCATTTCAATAACCCATTAGATCTCTGAGGAGGGCCGTTTTTTTTTTTTTTTTTTTTTTTAAATCCTTTTTGCTTTTTCTAAAACAATTACTCTAAGAATCTCAATACAGAAAGCTTCAAAGAATTGCAATTTGGGCACGTCAAGTCAAGAGCAGAACTAAGAGAGCTCTGAGACAAAAGGCAATAATCCAGTGGCTGAGAAAATTCACTAAACAACACAACTTCCCAAGAAAAGGGGGGTGTCCGCTCACAGCCACCATCCTGGTGGACAGGAAACACTCCTGCCCATCGCCAGCCCCATAGCCCAGAGCTGCCCCAGACAACCCAGTGTGACGGAAGTGCTTCAAATAACAGGCACACACCACAAAACTGGGCGTGGACATTAGCCTTCCCTGCAACCTCAGCTGAATGCCCCAGAGCTGGGAAGGTGGAGCAGTGTGAATTAACAAAGCCCCATTCAACCATCATTTCAGCAGACTGGGAGCCTCCCTACACAGCCCAGCAGCCCAGAACTGCCCTGGGGGGACGGCACTCACCTGTGACATAGCACAGTCATCCCTCAACAGAGGACCCGGGGTGCACAGCCTGGAAGAGGGGCCCACTTGCAAGTCTCAGGAGCCATACGCCAATACCAAAGACTTGTGGGTCAGTGGCAGAGACAAACTGTGGCAGGACTGAACTGAAGGATTAGACTATTGCAGCAGCTTTAAACCTCTAGGATCATCAGGGAGATTTGATTGTTAGGGCCACCCCCCCTCCCCGACTGCCCAGAAACACGCCCCACATACAGGGCAGGCAACACCAACTACACACGCAAGCTTGGTACACCAATTGGGCCCCACAAGACTCACTCCCCCACTCACTAAAAAGGCTAAGCAGGGGAGATCTGGCTTGTGGAGAACAGGTGGCTCGTGGACGCCACCTGCTGGTTAGTTAGAGAAAGTGTACTCCACGAAGCTGTAGATCTGATAAATTAGAGATAAGGACTTCAATAGGTCTACAAACCCTAAAAGAACCCTATCAAGTTCAACAAATGCCACGAGGCCAAAAACAACAGAAAATTATAAAGCATATGAAAAAACCAGACGATATGGATAACCCAAGCCCAAGCACCCAAATCAAAAGACCAGAAGAGACACAGCACCTAGAGCAGCTACTCAAAGAACTAAAGATGAACAATGAGACCCTAGTACGGGATATGAAGGAAATCAAGAAGACCCTAGAAGAGCATAAAGAAGACATTGCAAGACTAAATAAAAAAATGGATTATCTTATGGAAATTAAAGAAACTGTTGACCAAATTAAAAAGATTCTGGACACTCATAGTACAAGACTAGAGGAAGTTGAACAACGAATCAGTGACCTGGAAGATGACAGAATGGAAAATGAAAGCATAAAAGAAAGAATGGGGAAAAAAATTGAAAAACTCGAAATGGACCTCAGGGATATGATAGATATTATGAAACGTCCGAATATAAGACTCATTGGTGTACCAGAAGGGGAAGAAAAGGGTAAAGGTCTAGGAAGAGTATTCAAAGAAATTGTTGGGGAAAACTTCCCAAATCTTCTAAACAACATAAATACACAAATCATAAATGCTCAGCGAACTCCAAATAGAATAAATCCAAAAAAACCCACTCCGAGACATATACTGATCACACTGTCAAACATAGAAGAGAAGGAGCAAGTTCTGAAAGCAGCAAGAGAAAAGCAATTCACCACATACAAAGGAAACAGCATAAGACTAAGTAGTGACTACTCAGCAGCCACCATGGAGGCAAGAAGGCAGTGGCACGATATATTTAAAATTCTGAGTGAGAGGAATTTCCAGCCAAGAATACTTTATCCAGCAAAGCTCTCCTTCAAATTTGAGGGAGAGCTTAAATTTTTCACAGACAAAGAAATGCTGAGAGAATTTGCTAACAAGAGACCTGCCCTACTGGAGATACTAAAGGGAGCCCTACAGACAGAGAAACAAAGACAGGACAGAGAGACTTGGAGAAAGGTTCAGTACTAAAGAGATTCGGTATGGGTACAATAAAGGATATTAATAGAGAGAGGGAAAAATATGGTAAACATAATCCAAAGGATAAGATGGCCGATTCAGGAAATGCCTTCACGGTTTTAACGTTGAATGTAAATGGATTAAACTCCCCAATTAAAAGATATAGATTCGCAGAATGGATCAAAAAAAATGAACCATCAATATGTTGCATACAAGAGACTCATCTTAGACACAGGGACACAAAGAAACTGAAAGTGAAAGGATTGAAAAAAATATTTCATGCAAGCTACAGCCAAAAGAAAGCAGGTGTAGCAATATTAATCTCAGATAAAATAGACTTCAAATGCAGGGATGTTTTGAGAGACAAAGGCGGCCACTACATACTAATAAAAGGGGCAATTCAGCAAGAAGAAATAACAATCGTAAATGTCTATGCACCCAATCAAGGTGCCACAAAATACATGAGAGAAACACTGGCAAAACTAAAGGAAGCAATTGATGTTTCCACAATAATTGTGGGAGACTTCAACACATCACTCTCTCCTATAGATAGATCAACCAGACAGAAGACCAATCAGGAAATTGAAAACCTAAACAATCTGATAAATGAATTAGATTTAACAGACATCTACAGGACATTACATCCCAAATCACCAGGATACACATACTTTTCTAGTGCTCACGGAACTTTCTCCAGAATAGATCATATGCTGGGACATAAAACAAGCCTCAATAAATTTAAAAAGATTGAAATTATTCAAAGCACATTCTCTGACCACAATGGAATACAATTAGAAGTCAATAACCATCAGAGACTTAGAAAATTCACAAATACCTGGAGGTTAAACAACACACTCCTAAACAATCAGTGGGTTGAAGAAGAAATAGCAAGAGAAATTGCTAAATATATAGAGACGAATGAAAATGAGAACACAACATACCAAAACCTATGGGATGCAGCAAAAGCAGTGCTAAGGGGGAAATTTATAGCACTAAACGCATATATTAAAAAGGAAGAAAGAGCCAAAATCAAAGATCTAATGGATCAACTGAAGAAGCTAGAAAATGAACAGCAAACCAATCCTAAACCAAGTACAAGAAAAGAAATAACAAGGATTAAAGCAGAAATAAATGACATAGAGAACAAAAAAACAATAGAGAGGATAAATATCACCAAAAGTTGGTTCTTTGAGAAGATCAACAAGATTGACAAGCCCCTAGCTAGACTGACAAAATCAAAAAGAGAGAAGACCCATATAAACAAAATAATGAATGAAAAAGGTGACATAACTGCAGATCCTGAAGAAATTAAAAAAATTATAAGAGGATATTATGAACAACTGTATGGCAACAAACTGGATAATGTAGAAGAAATGGACAATTTCCTGGAAACATATGAACAACCTAGACTGACCAGAAAAGAAATAGAAGACCTCAACCAACCCATCACAAGCAAAGAGATCCAATCAGTCATCAAAAATCTTCCCACAAATAAATGCCCAGGGCCACATGGCTTCACAGGGGAATTCTACCAAACTTTCCAGAAAGAACTGACACCAATCTTACCCAAACTCTTTCAAAACATTGAAGAAAATGGAACACTACCTAACTCATTTTATGAAGCTAACATCAATCTAATACCAAAACCAGGCAAAGATGCTACAAAAAAGGAAAACTACCGGCCAATCTCCCTAATGAATATAGATGCAAAAATCCTCAACAAAATACTTGCAAATCGAATCCAAAGACACATTAAAAAAATCATACACCATGACCAAGTGGGGTTCATTCCAGGCATGCAAGGATGGTTCAACATAAGAAAAACAATCAATGTATTACAACACATTAAAAACTCGAAAGGGAAAAATCAATTGATCATCTCAATAGATGCTGAAAAAGCATTTGACAAAATCCAACATCCCTTTTTGATAAAAACACTTCAAAAGGTAGGAATTGAAGGAAACTTCCTCAACATGATAAAGAGCATATATGAAAAACCCACAGCCAGCATAGTACTCAATGGTGAGAGACTGAAAGCCTTCCCTCTAAGATCAGGAACAAGACAAGGATGCCCGCTGTCACCACTGTTATTCAACATTGTGCTGGAAGTGCTAGCCAGGGCAATCCGGCAAGACAAAGAAATAAAAGGCATCCAAATTGGAAAAGAAGAAGTAAAACTGTCATTGTTTGCAGATGATATGATCTTATATCTAGAAAACCCTGAGAAACCAACGATACACCTACCAGAGCTAATAAACAAATTTAGCAAAGTAGCGGGATACAAGATTAATGCACATAAGTCAGTAATGTTTCTATATGCTAGAAATGAACAAACTGAAGAGACACTCAAGAAAAAGATACCATTTTCAATAGCAACTAAAAAAATCAAGTACCTAGGAATCAACTTAACCAAAGATGTAAAAGACCTATACAAAGAAAACTACATAACTCTACTAAAAGAAATAGAAAGGGACCTTAAAAGATGGAAAAATATTCCATGTTCATGGATAGGAAGGCTAAATGTCATTAAGATGTCAATTCTACCCAAACTCATATACAGATTCAATGCAATCCCAATCAAAATTCCAACAACCTACTTTGCAGACTTGGAAAAGCTAGTTATCAAATTTATTTGGAAAGGGAAGATGCCTCGAATTGCCAAAGACACTCTAAAAAAAAAAACGAAGTGGGAGGACTTACACTCCCTGACTTTGAAGCTTATTATAAAGCCACAGTTGCCAAAACAGCATGGTACTGGCACAAAGATAGACATATAGATCAATGGAATCGAATTGAGAATTCAGAGATAGACCCTCAGATCTATGGCCGACTGATCTTTGATAAGGCCCCCAAAGCCACCGAACTGAGCCATAATGGTCTTTTCAACAAATGGGGCTGGGAGAGTTGGATATCCATATCCAAAAGAATGAAAGAGGACCCCTACCTCACCCCCTACACAAAAATTAACTCAAAATGGACCAAAGATCTCAATATAAAAGAAAGTACCATTAAACTCCTAGAAGATAATGTAGGAAAACATCTTCAAGACCTTGTATTAGGAGGCCACTTCCTAGACTTTACACCCAAAGCACAAGCAACAAAAGAGAAAATAGATAAATGGGAACTCCTCAAGCTTAGAAGTTTCTGCACCTCAAAGGAATTTCTCAAAAAGGTAAAGAGGCAGCCAACTCAATGGGAAAAAATTTTTGGAAACCATGTATCTGACAAAAGACTGATATCGTGCATATACAAAGAAATCCTACAACTCAATGACAATAGTACAGACAGCCCAATTATAAAATGGGCAAAAGATATGAAAAGACAGTTCTCTGAAGAGGAAATACAAATGGCCAAGAAACACATGAAAAAATGTTCAGCTTCACTAGCTATTAGAGAGATGCAAATTAAGACCACAATGAGATACCATCTAACACCGGTTAGAATGGCTGCCATTAAACAAACAGGAAACTACAAATGCTGGAGGGGATGTGGAGAAATTGGAACTCTTATTCATTGTTGGTGGGACTGTATAATGGTTCAGCCACTCTGGAAGTCAGTCTGGCAGTTCCTTAGAAAACTAGATATAGAGTTACCATTCGATCCAGCGATTGCACTTCTCGGTATATACCCGGAAGATCGGAAAGCAGTGACACGAACAGATATCTGCACGCCAATGTTCATAGCAGCATTATTCACAATTGCCAAGAGATGGAAACAACCCAAATGTCCTTCAACAGATGAGTGGATAAATAAAATGTGGTATATACACACGATGGAATACTACGCGGCAGTAAGAAGGAACGATCTGGTAAAACATATGACAACATGGATGAACCTTGAAGACATAATGCTGAGCGAAATAAGCCAGGCACAAAAAGAGAAATATTATATGCTACCACTAATGTGAACTTTGAAAAATGTAAAACAAATGGTTTATAATGTAGAATGTAGGGGAACTAGCAGTAGAGAGCAATTAAGAAAGGGGGAACAATAATCCAAGAAGAACAGATAAGCTATTTAACGTTCTGGGGATGCCCAGAAATGACTATGGTCTGTTAATTTCTGATGGATGTAGTAGGAACAAGTTCACTGAAATGTTGCTATATTAGGTAACTTTCTTGGGGTAAAGTAGGAACATGTTGGAAGTTAAGCAGTTATCTTAGGTTAGTTGTCTTTTTCTTACTCCCTTGTTATGGTCTCTTTGAAATGTTCTTTTATTGTATGTTTGTTTTCTTCTTAACTTTTTTTTCATACAGTTGATTTAAAAAAGAAGGGAAAGTTAAAAAAAAAAAAGAAAAGAAAAAAGACAAACAAGGAAAAAAAAAAAAAAAGATGTAGTGCCCCCTTGAGGAGCCTGTGGAGAATGCAGGGGTATCCGCCTACCCCACCTCCATGGTTGCTAACATGACCACAGACATAGGGGACTGGTGGTTTGATGGGTTGAGCCCTCTACCATAAGTTTTACCCTTGGGAAGACGGTTGCTGCAAAGGAGAGGCTAGGCCTCCCTGTATTTGTGCCTAAGAGTCTCCTCCTGAATGCCTCTTTGTTGCTCAGATGTGGCCCTCTCTCTCTGGCTAAACCAACTTGAAAGGTGAAATCACTGCCCTCCCCCCTACGTGGGATCAGACACCCAGGGAAGTGAATCTCCCTGGCAACGTGGAATATGACTCCCGGGGAGGAATGTAGACCCGGCATCGTGGGATGGAGAACATCTCCTTGACCAAAAGGGGGATGTGAAAGGAAATGAAATAAGCTTCAGTGGCAGAGAGATTCCAAAACGAGACGAGAGATCACTCTGGTGGGCACTCTTACGCACACTTTAGACAACCTTTTTTAGGTTCTAAAGAATTGGGGTAGCTGGTGGTGGATACCTGAAACTATTAAACTACAACCCAGAACCCATGAATCTCGAAGACAGTTGTATAAAAATGTAGCTTATGAGGGGTGACAGTGGGATTGGGAATGCCATAAGGACCAAACTCCACTTTGTCTAGTTTATGGATGGATGTGTAGAAAAGTAGGGGAAGCAAACAAACAGACAAAGGTACCCAGTGTTCTTTTTTACTTCAATTGCTCTTTTTCACTCTAATTATTATTCTTGTTATTTTTGTGTGTGTGCTAATGAAGGTGTCAGGGATTGATTTAGGTGATGAATGTACAACTATGTAATGGTACTGTAAACAATCGAAAGTACAATTTGTTTTGTATGAAAAAAATAAATAAATAAATAAATAGCATTATAAATGCAAAAAAAAAAATGTTACAGACATCAAAATTTATAAATGTAATAACGGGAAGATAAGAATGAGTTTTTTCAAGACTGTTTTGAAAGATTTCGTGGTGGTTTAAACTTGTGTTTGTAACTGGGACTTGCCTGTAAAAGATGGTAGGCAATAAAAGTTGCATGTTTCTAAAAAAAAAAAAAAAAAAAAAAAAAAGAAGGGAAAGTTAAAAAAAAAAAAGAAAAAAAAAAAAAAAGGAAAAAAAAAAAAAAGATGTAGTGCCCCCTTGAGGAGCCTGTGGAGAATGCAGGGGTATCCGCCTACCCCACCTCCATGGTTGCTAACATGACCACAGACATAGGGGACTGGTGGTTTGATGGGTTGAGCCCTCTACCATAAGTTTTACCCTTGGGAAGACGGTTGCTGCAAAGGAGAGGCTAGGCCTCCCTGTATTTGTGCCTAAGAGTCTCCTCCTGAATGCCTCTTTGTTGCTCAGATGTGGCCCTCTCTCTCTGGCTAAACCAACTTGAAAGGTGAAATCACTGCCCTCCCCCCTACATGGGATCAGACACCCAGGGAAGTGAATCTCCCTGGCAACGTGGAATATGACTCCCGGGGAGGAATGTAGACCCGGCATCGTGGGATGGAGAACATCTCCTTGACCAAAAGGGGGATGTGAAAGGAAATGAAATAAGCTTCAGTGGCAGAGAGATTCCAAAACGAGACGAGAGATCACTCTGGTGGGCACTCTTACGCACACTTTAGACAACCTTTTTTAGGTTCTAAAGAATTGGGGTAGCTGGTGGTGGATACCTGAAACTATTAAACTACAACCCAGAACCCATGAATCTCGAAGACAGTTGTATAAAAATGTAGCTTATGAGGGGTGACAGTGGGATTGGGAAAGCCATAAGGACCAAACTCCACTTTGTCTAGTTTATGGATGGATGTGTAGAAAAGTAGGGGAAGGAAACAAACAGACAAAGGTACCCAGTGTTCTTTTTTACTTCAATTGCTCTTTTTCACTCTAATTATTATTCTTGTTATTTTGGTGTGTGTGCTAATGAAGGTGTCAGGGATTGATTTAGGTGATGAATGTACAACTATGTAATGGTACTGTAAACAATCGAAAGTACAATTTGTTTTGTATGACTGCGTGGTATGTGAATATATCTCAATAAAATGATGATTAAAAAAAAAAAGAGTTAATAACAGAGTGGTACATGGGAAAAGTTACCAATTGCATTCTATGGACTATATTTAACAGCAAAACTTTACTAGTACCACACCAATACTGAGGGTAAATAATTGGGGTGGGGGGAGATACAGTGTGTTTTGGGGTTTTCTTTTCTTTTTTGTGTGCCTGTGTCTGTTATTTTTCTCTTTGAAGCAATGAAAATTGTCTAAAATTGAGAGTGATGATCACTGTACAACTAAGTGAGGGTACTGTAAGATGCTGATTGTATACTTTGGATAGAGTATATAGTATGTGAATACATCTCAACTAAAACTGCAGACTCACAATAAATAAATAAACAGAAAGATACGAGTGCTGGACAAGATGTGGAGAGAGAAGTATGTGTATTGAATGGTGGTAAGACAGCAGAATGGTGCAGCCCCTCCGGGGGATAACGGAGCAGATCCACAGGAGGCTAAATATAGGGTTGCTATGGGACTAGGCAATACAGTTACTACAAATAGACTAAGAAGAACTGAGGGCACACTGATGTTTATGGAGGCATTATTCAGGACTGCCAATGGATGGAGGTGGCTGAAGGGTCCATTGACTGAGGAGCAGAAGGGCGAACTGTGGGGTATACATACGATGAAATATTGAGCAGCTGCAGAAAGGAATGAAGTTGTGAGGCAAGCGATAAGGTGAATGAACCTTGAGGGCATTATGTTGAGCAAAATAGGCCAGAAACAAAAGGACAAATATTGTATGGCCTCATTTAGAAAATGCTTAAAAGAAAATTAGGGCCTGGTTTGTAAGCTCTTACAGAAGTCACATTTATTCCTGAATTTTAACTATCATTTCTAAATTCTGAAAAGCTGAGATCTTTGGGTATAATTTGGTAGTTTCCTGGACCTATGGGTACCTGTGTGACATCTAAGACTCACACTTAGAGTTCTGTAGCTCTGAAAGTCAGCATTACAGCATACAGCAGCTGTTACAGAAGACAAAAAAGAGATAACACTTCAGTTAGAGATATGAATGAAGCTGATCTAGTTCGGACTAAAGTAAATCAGAAAACAGGGTAAAGGATGACACTGTCTGTATTTGAAAACTTCAATTTCTGCATGAAATCAAAGGAAGAGATGTTTATTTTGGTCTAAAATTTAAATTTAAAATTTTGTAGCACATTATCTAACTTAACCTGTCTGGCCAGTTTATTTAAACAACCTAAATACATGGAGTCTAGAATCTGGTGATTCTATATAGCTTAATGTAGTACTATGATACATTCCAGAGTATTATGGGCAGATAACAAAAGAGTATTTGCAAAGTCCCTTGAGGGACTGGAGAAAAAATATGGAATTATTATAACTTCCCCACCTGGGAAATTCCTGATATTCTCTCCAGCATTGGGGACTCCCAACTTAATAAGCCAAGCCCTCGACCTTGAGGCTGGCCCTTAAGAAACTTATTACTGTAATGGTGAGGCTAAGCCTACTTAAAAACACACCTAAGAGTCACCCCCAGAGAACCACTTTCGTTGCTCAGATGTGGTCTCTCTGTCTCTCTGCCTCTCTCTCTCTCTCTCACTCTCTCAGCCAAACTCCGCAAATAAACTCATTACCCTCCCCACTACGTGGGACATGACTTTCAGAGATGTAAGTCACCATGGCAATGAGGAACATGACTCCCAGGAATGAGCCTGGCCCTGGCATCATGGGATTGACAATGCCTTCTTGACCAAAAGCGGAAAAAGAAATGTAACAAAATAAGGTTTCAGTGTCTAAGAGATTTCAAATAGAGTCAAAGGGTCATTCTGGAGGTTACTTTTATGCAAGCTTGCACCAGATATTGCAAATTGCCACAGTATGCCAGGCCCCAACCAACAGTACTTCTAAAAATTGTAAGGTGCCTCTATCTAAGTTGCTATAAAAATTTTACCTCATAAGTTTATTTTGCAGAAACTTAACTTCCATATTGTTCCTACACCAGATAAGCCCTGAAACTTATAGGTACCAGTCTCTCCCAGAACATCAACCAGTTGCATGCCCCTTCCCCATAATATCGACACCCCTTTTCAACATGAAGAAGTTAGAATGGTCGTTGCCCAAATATCCCTGAAGATTGAGAGAATGATCAAATGAGAGGGAGGGGTTGTAACAGAGAAGTTAGGGTTTAACAAATGATTATGACTACTGACTCATTATACAGATATTTCTATTTAGTGTATTACAACAGCCAGAAGAAAATACTTGAAATTGTGGAACTGCAGCCCATACTGTATTTTCAAATTTGCTCTATAACTACTTTTTAACCTGTTCTTTGAAAGTTATCACTTTTCTGCATGTTATTTTCACAAGAAAATGTTTTAAAAGCATGTCAATGAAAGATGTCATTAAAATAGAATATTTACTTAATGTACATTACCTGCAATCAAAGTCAGTGGAAACCCCTTCCGCCAGATGGTGTGAAGCACAGAGCTTCATCTGACCACAGTCACATCAGCTACTTGTTTAGCTAGAGAGATCTTATAACTATTCAAATCTGCGGAAGCTTGGTTTAAAGATTTGTTTGTTTTTTCATAATGTAGTCAAGATTAATAACAAAGCCATTACCCTGCATTTAAGTCAAGAATTGTCATTGACAACCCACCCCCAACCAGGCTAAGATGCAGAACTGCTTCAGGCAAGCACTCCACAGGAACTACATGTATCCTTGAAGCACAAACATATGTGGGTGCATAAGCATGTAGGCATGAAGCATATACTAGAAATGCTAAACTATGATTTGAGACATTATGGGAACACTTTACAGCTGTTTGAATCTACCTTCTATTATATAGAAAAGTAGGATTTTTAATTTTAGAATTTTCTTTTACTGTCAACATTTCAAGAATGAATATTCTATTAAGAACAAATTCCACTTCATATTGCAAACTAATTTTCCTTCGAAGTATGGGATGAGGCAAACTTTACCCCATGTTTCCCACCTGGCCCTAGAGCACATTTGAACTGTGAAAACCTTCACTATAGCTCTCCAAGATTGTCATCTGGGTGCCTGTAACAACTTTCTTTTGGAGTACAGGAGAATTCAGAGATGAAAGAGACTTTTGAGTTCATCTCATTAGCTGCAGAATGGAGCTATATTTTATGAGAGGATTAGGTTTCAAGTTTGCATGTAAGGTGAAAATAACATATGGTCAAAATCAATCTTGAAAAATCCCTCAGGAAAGCTCCACAGTGGAGACCAACAAACAAAATCATTACTCAGTAAATTCAGCCAGTATTCCCCTCTAGTGTTAAAACAGGTAACTCTGTAGTCATTGAGCAACCAAATAAAAGTTGCTGGCTTAGGTCTAGAGGTCATGTCTCAATAGAAAATGTCACCTTTAACCATGAGAATCAGTCATATTTTTCACACTAGGAGAAGCATGTGGAAACAGATTCAAAGAAGTATTTATCTCTTGTTCCCTCCAGAGCATGTGTATGATTAGGATAACCATATGCCCAGGTTAGTCCTAGACAACCCCAGTTTACACCTTTTGACCTGGCATAACTATTAATAGCCTTTGTTATCTCAACAGTAGAATGGATGATGGAGGAGCTAGTCTACTCCCACTGAACCTTGCCCTAGGTAATCCCCTCTTCACAATGAGCCAGGCTGGTCTGTGACTCATGTTAACCAAGGGAATGTGGCAAAAGTGATTATGTGCCAAATAAAAAAAAAAAACACATAGGCCCATACAAAAGCAACAGGGAACCCTAAGTATAAACTATTAACTGTGGACTATAGTTAACAGTACCATTATAGGAACTTCCAGGGAAGATGGTAGAGTAGAGCGCTCCAGGACTCACTTCTCCTCCCAAAACAGCTAATGGAGAGGCGGAAACTGTCTGAAACATCTGTTCTGGGGCTCCAGTGGCCAGGGAAGCACTGGGAAGCATCAAGGGAAGAGCGGGATGAAGAGGCAGAGAACTGTGAGTAACTCGCTCCGCAGCCACTACTGGCACCCACCCTCGAGGTGGGCCACCTCAGTCTGGTTCCTGGCTTGCTGCTATGGACAGACAGGGACACAGAAGTCCTCTTCCCCAAAACCAGGGTGGGGAGTCGGGTGACACAGCCTGCAGATCATGGCTTTTGAGGGTTTAGATCGTTAAGCCCCGGCTCTGAAGTGCTGTTTTAGCCCACCCAAGACAGGGACCTCCGTAGCCACTGTTTCAACCCAGCCCTGACCAGGACAAGGACACAGGCCTCCTTAGGGCCTCTGGGAACAGTTTGCTGAAGATGCCATAATGCACAGGCCAGGAAAAGCATAGTTTTGACATCTTTCCTGACCCTCTCTCTTCCCAGGGCTCTTTGGAGCTGGTCTGCACCCCACACCTGGGTCCCTGGCCCTGTTCTGGCTCGGAAATACTGAGTTGGGAAAGTCCTCTCCAGGGTGACCCTCCTAGAATGTGCCGTCCAGTCGAAAGCAGGCAGAGGCAAAGAAAGGAAAGAAGAGTAAAAAAATATACAGAGGCAAAATAAATACAAACACAACAGATCAAGATTCCAGGAGAAGGAACAGAGGAAAGGAAGCTTTCTCCTGAGGGTGAAACCATTGCACAAATAGTACAATCTGTAAGAAGGAATGAAGTCCTGATTCATGTGATAATATGGATGAACCCTGAGGACATTATGCTGAACGAAATAAGCCAGACATAAAAGAACAAATAGGTGGTCTCGCTGACATGAACTAATTATAATAATAAGCAAACTCATAACTATAGGTTACCGCAAGATAGAATGAGAATAGAAAATGGGGAGCTGATGTTTAATTTGTGCAGAATTTCTAATAAGGTTGATTGTAAATGCCTGGAAAAAGATAGAGGTGACAGTAACACATTATTGTGAGTGTAATTAAGAGCGCTCAATTACGTGTGTGAATATGGTGGAAAAGGGAAGTTTAGGGTCGTGTATGTCACTAGAAGGAGAGTTAGAAGCTAAAGCATGGAACTGTATAATATAGTGAACCCTGCTGTGGATGATGACTGTGGTTTAACAGTACAAATATGTGAAATTTTTTTTATGAATTATAACAAATAGACATCACTGTAACAAAGTGTTAATAATATGATGGTACATGAGAAAAAAATATACCTAATGCAAACAATGGACTAGAGCTAAGTGTAATACTTTAATATTCTTTCATCAATTGTAACAAAGGTACCACACCAATGCAAAGTGTCAACAATGAGGGGGTATATGGGAACAATGTATTTTTTTACATGACTTAAGTAAACATACAACTTCCATAATTTAAATAAATAATTTTTAAAAAACATTATGGGAGGAGGGGAAGATGGCGGCATCGAATGGAAGTTAGTCAGTCCCCCTGGAACAACTAATAAACAACCAGGAACAACTAGTAAATAATCTGGAATAACTGCTGGGGGACAAACGTGACTGTCCACACATAATACAACAGCCTGGATTGGGAGGACTGCCTGAGATCACAGCATAAAATCTGTAAGTAAATCTGCAGACCAGAGCTGAGAGCCCCCTGCTCCATGGCCAACTGCAAAGCCTCACTGTGCTAGAGAGCAGCTGTCCCCCAGCAAGTGAATATAGCTCAGCCCAGCTCCAATGGGGGTTTTAATTAACAAACGCTGACTGCTCAAAACAAGCTACGAATCCCCAACAAGCAGAGGCTTTTGGTGACAACTGACCTTGGAGATCCAGAGGACCTCTCTGGGAGGGAGGGGGAGCCCAGAGGACCTAGTGTTATATCCAGCCAACAGGTAAAACTGAGGGTGGCTGTGGACTGGCCCTGAAGGGGGGCTTTCTGCCCCTTTTTTGGCTCAGTGGAGGAAGCCTCAGCCATTTTCACTTCCCCGCGCTCTGACCCAGACAAGGGTGGAGATAGCAGTCAGAAACTATTCAAATGCAAATGATATCTCCCCAAGAGTTCTATCTCTATCTCTCCTTCCATTCAGAACAAGATCCCAGAGCCTGGAGGAAAACAGCCACAGGCCACAACTCCTTATACCTGTCTGGAGCTACAGACTGACAGGTGCCACCGGCTGGGCAGAAAAGCACAGCAGCTTGAGGCCTCACAGGGTGTGTCAATCCTCTAGGACACCCTCAGGAAAACCATATACTATTGCCTCCTTCTAAGACCTGAGCCCGTTCTGGTCTGGGAAAACCTGATTGGGGTAACCAAGGAAACCAGATGCCCAGACAACAGAAAACTACAACCTACACTAAGAAAAATGAATTTATGGCCCAAAGGAACAAACTTACACTTCAACTGAGATACAAGAATTAAAACAACTAATGCTAAATCAATTCAAAAAGCTTAGGGAAGATGTGGCAAAAGAGATGAATGGTATAATGAAAATATCGGGCATACATAAGGTAGAAATCAAAAGATCGAAAAAACTGGCAGAATCTATGGAAATGAAAGGCACAAAACAAGACATGAAAAACATGATGGAGACATACAACAGCACATCTCAAGAGGCAGAAGAAACCACTCAGGAACTGGAGAGCAAGACAGCTGAAAGCCTATACACAAAAGAACAAATAGGGAAAAGAATGAAAAATATGAGCAACGTCTCCGGGAATTGAATGACAACACAAATTGCAGGAATGTAGGTATCATGGGTGTCCCAGAAGGAGAACAGAAGGGAAAGGGGGCAGAAGCAATAATAAAGGTAATAATCAATGAAAATTTCCCATCTTTTATGAAAGACATAAAATTACAGATGAAGAAGTGCAGCGTACGCTAAACAGAATAGATATGAATAGGCCTGCGCCAAGACAATCAGATTTTCAAACGTCAAAGATAAAGAGAGGATCCTGAAAGCAGCAAGAGAAAAGCAATCCATCACTACTTTGGTTTAATGTGAGGATTTCTCAGTAGAAACCATGGAGGCAAGAAGGAAGTGAGGTGATATATTTAAGATACTGAAAGAGAAAAACCACCCTACCAAGAATCCTGTATCTGGCAAAACTGTCCTTCAAATGTGGCGAAGAGCTTAAAATATTCTCTGACAAACAGACAATGACAGACTCTGTGAACAAGATACCTACCCTACAGGAAACACTAAAGGGAGCACTACAGACAGACAGAAAAAGATAGAAGTGAGAGGTATGGAACACAATTTTGGGAGATAGTAACACAGCAATCTAAGTACACTGAACAAAGATGACTGTGAGCATGGTTGAAAGAGGAAGGTTAGGAGCATGTGAGACACCAGAAGGAAAGAGGGAAGATAAAGACTGGGAGGGACAACTCAGTAAAACCTGGGGTGCTCAATGATTGTGATAAAAGGTACAAATATGTTTTTACATGAGGGAGAACAAATGAATGTCAACATTTCAAGGTGTTAAAAAACAGGGTGGGATTGGGGGGAAAATACAATCAATGCAAACCAGAGACTATAGTTAACAGAAACATTGTATTATGCTTCCTTTAATGTAACAAAGGCAATATACCAAAGTTAAAGGCATATGGGGGGGGCATAAGGAAGGGGTATGGGACTCGGAATTGGGGATGTTGTCTGACTCTTTATTATACTTTGGTTTAATGCTATTTCTTTTTATCACTTCCTAGCTGTGATGTTTCTTTCTCTCCCTCTCTTTTCTTTTTTCTTTTTTTTTTTTTTTTGGTCTCTCTACCTTCTTTGACTCTTCCTCCTCCTTTGTGGAAGAAATGGAGATGTCCTTATATAGATAGTGGTGATGGTGGTGAATACATAAATAAACGACTATACAGGGAATCATCAATTGTTTACTTAGGACAGAATGTATGGTGTGTGAACAAAACATCTTAAAAATGGGTTGATGAAGAAACCTTGAGGCACTATATTGAGTAAAACAAGACAGACACATAAGGACAAATATTGCAGGGTCTCACTGATAAGAACTAGTTATAATATGTAAAACTCATAGACATGAAATATAAGTTACCGGGATATAGAACGGGGCTAAAGAATGGGGAGCAGTTGCTTATTATGAGGAGAATGTTCAACTAGGGTGAACGTAAATGTTTGGAAGTGGAAAGAGGTGATGGTAGCACATTGTGAGAATGACTAACAGTGCTGAACGGTCTGTGAATGTGGTGGAAAGGGTAAGTTCAGAGTCACATATGTCACCAGAAGGAAAGATGGAGGTTAAAAGATGGGAATGTATAAAATAGTGAATCCTGTGGTGGACAATGCCCTTGATTAACTGTACAAACATTAGAAATCTCTCTCATGAACTAGAGCAAATGTATGACACTGTAACTAGAAGTTAATGATAGAGGGGCATATAGGAAAAAATATATACCTATTACAAACTACATTCTACAGTTAGTATTGCAACATTTTTTCATCAACAGTAACAAATGTACTATACCAATACTCTGAATCAATAATGGAGGGAGGGTTAGGCTAGGGGTATGGGAGGATTTGAGTTTCCTTCTTTTGTCTTTATTTCTTTTCTGGAGTAATGAAAATGTTCTAAAAATTGAAAAGAAATTAATGGTAGTGATGGATGCACAGCTGTATGATGGTACAGTGGGCAACTGATAATACACGTTGGATCTTTGGATAATTGCATGGTTTCTGAACAATCCCAATTTAAAACAAACAAAAAAACAACATTATGCTATGTGAAAGAAACGAGACACAAAGTACTACATATGGTACGATTCTGTTTGTATAAAATTTAAATATAAATAAATCGATAGGTACAGAATTAGATTAGTGGTTATGTGGAGCTGGGGAAGGACAGAGGGATTGAGAGGTGACTAAGGAATATGGGATTTTTTGGGGGGGAGTAATGAAAATGTTCTAAAATTTATTGTAGTGATGAATGCACAACTCTTGTGATTATAGTAAAAGCCATCAATTGTACACTTTGGATGGAATGTATGGTATGTGAATACATCACAATAAAACTGCTTTTAAAAAAATAACACAATTGTAACGATATTATTTCATTAATTGTAACAAAGATACCACTCTAACACAAGGTGTTAATAATGGGGGTGAATATGAGGACTCTACTTTCTGCATGATTTTTCTACAAATCTACAACTTCTCTGAGATAATTTTTTAAAAGTGAGAATGTACCAGTTCTGGGCCTACCCTTTAAAAGGACTAGCAATTTCTACTTTCTCCCTTTTGAAACTTTCACTCTCTTGAAATGATTGCTTTGGGAGGCACTGAGCCACTACCTAAGAAATCTAGCTTATCTTGCTGGAGTCCTATCAGTATTTAGCATTTCACTATTTTCCTACTGATCCTAGAAAGGGACTCTGAGTGGCTGCTTTGAACCACGCACACATTAAGCAGACACTTTAAATATGCACATGGGTACACTATTATGGCTTAAAGGGTTAAATAATCTGCCTGAGAAACCCCAATTCCTACCTGACAAGAAACAAGATGACATGGGTGAGAGTGGGGGTGATGGAGAATGGGACTCCCCATGGCTAATTGCGGGGACTGAGCTTGTGCCTCGACTTACCAGGCCTGGGCCAGGGGACTTGATATCACCCCCTGGGGAGGGTAGTAGGTACGGGCGTGAGTGCCCTCTGCAGCCCCCCCGAGCCTGAGGAGCGAGGTCAAGGCAGCTCCCTTTTCCTCACCCAAAATGCCACTGGCAGGGGAGGCTTGCCGGAAGAAACCGCCTTTCTCCCAACTGCCCTTTCCCCACTACCTTATCTTACCCACTCACTCCCTGGTGCCAAGGCCACTTCTGCCACCGCCAGCGCGCATGCACCATGGCCAGAACAACCCCCGCCCGCTGCAGCGGCTCCTGCGTCCTCTCAGAACCAATCCTAGCCCCTCTTCCTTCAATATTGCCATTTTAGGCTACTTCACCTCCTTTCCAGCCCTGCCCCTTTTACCAGCCTATATAACCTGTAATCACCCCTGAATAAATCTCTTTGGCGCATACCCCTACTGGATGAAGAGTGTTTTTGTCCTTATCGCCGCCCTCCTTGCACGCCTCTCGCCGAGGACTCTGGCCAACGTCCTCCGCCTCGCCCTCGCCTCCGGGAAAGAGCCCCCGCCGCCGGTACCCTTTAAGCAGCCCCGAGAGCTGAGGGCTCGGCTACCGGCCGCCACTCCCCCTAGAAGCAGTAACCCCGACCGCAACTGGTGCCCCGTGTGAGGAACGTCTCCACACGACAGTTTGGCAGGTCACTCGCTCGCCCGGACGCCCCTCCAGCTTCCCATTTCCTCGCCTGCAAGGTAAAGGGCCGCCTCTCCCTCGCCGCTTCCGGAGCCGTGGGAGGTTCCTTGCTCCGAAGCCGCTCCTCCCTTCCCCCACGCTCTCTTCATCCAGTAGGAACTCCTCCCTTCCCCCACGCTCTCTTCGTCCTCTTGTATGCGCACTTCTATGACCCCCGTTCCTCCTAACACTCTCCCTCTTCCCCTCCATTACTTTGCTGTAGTTCTTTGTATCTTTATTTCCTCATTTGGTGCCGTGTGCCTCTTTGCAACCGCCCCCCCTGACTGCTCTCGTTGCCAAAGGGCACTGCTTTCCGCTCTCGCCGTCTCCTTCGGCCTTGCAGCCACAGTTTATCTCATTCTCTCTGCTCAGTAAACAACTCCTCCTTCTCCTCCCTGCCAGCCGGCCGGCCCGGCTCGGGAACAACTCCCCCTCCTCTCCCCTCAGCTATGGGTAATCGTATATCTACATGTCAGGCACCTCAAGTTCGTGCTCTGGCTGGTCTCCTAGACACGCATAGCTGTAAAGTGTCTGTCCGGCAGCTGCAGATATACTGGGACCTCCTGCTGCCCTTTAACCCATGGCTCATCACTTGCCATCTTTGGGACCCTGTTACTTATGATCGCCTTATTGATCGAGTCACTAATGCCATGGAACATGAGAGCAAGCACTTCCCTCCCGGCTTGCTCCCCACCTTAATAACCATCCGCTCCTGCCTTCAAGGCTCCCTCCCCCCTGATAGAGGCCCCGTTAAATCCAAAGAGGCCCTATCAACCCAGCCAACAGACTCAGATAGCGATACTAATTCAAATCATGACTCGGACACGGAGTCCTTAGTCAAGCAGATTAACAACGCGCTCGAGGTGACTCCCAAAAAGCAAAATAACACTGCGCCACGCCAAGATGGCGAACTTCCTCCTTCTTCTTCCATCGAGGGGAGGAAATGCTCTGGCGATGACATCAGCCCTAAGCTGGGCCAGAAACCGCATACGCTTTACCCCGCCCTTCCACAGGGCGGAGCTAGTCCACCATCTTATGCCTTGAACCCCACCCTTTCACAGGGTGGGGCTGATCCACCATCTTGTGTCTTAGCCACGCCTACTGCGCCGCCATCTTGCGACGCTTGGGGCCTCCCACTCCCGCCTCTCCCTCCGGCGAGCTCCCCCTCGGAGCCGCTACCGGCAGCTGCCGCCGCTCCTCCCACCCTGCCGACTAACAACCCCTGGCTGCCTTCAGCACCTCAAGGCAATCCTTGGGGCAACGCTCCCCCTACCCCCACTCCCGCGCCAAGTCCTCTGCAAGCGTGTCCTCCTTTCTCTCGTGCTTTTCGCTGTTTTCCTCTTAACCTTGCCCCCACCCCACAGAGGCCGCATGACTGGTATCCCATTGACTTAGATACTATCAAGCAGCTTCGCAAGGCCGTCAAGGAGGACGGGTTAGGTAGCCCATATGCTTCCCAAATACTACAGGATCTCGCCATGAACTATTGCATCCCCCAAGACTGGGCCTCGCTTGCCCGTTCAATTTTTAACCCCGGTCAGTTTGTTGACTGGCGTGCTCACTTCCAGGCAGAAGCAGCTAAGCAAAGTGAGCAAGACGCAGCCATTGGAGTCTATCATCCCCCCGAAGCCTATTTGGGCACTGGAGCGTTTCTAAATGCGTCTGCTTATGTTAATGCCCCTGCTGCCTTCTGGACTGTCCTCAGAGGCATCGCCTTGCGCGCGTTTGCCAACTGCTCTACCTGTCGGCCTAATAAATTTACCAAGCTCTTCCAGGAGCCGAGTAAGCCTTTCACCACCTTTGTCTCCAGAGTCGAAGAAACCTGCGCTCAAAAGGTAAGTGATCCCCAGGCCCAATATTACATGTGCCCATCCTCAAATCCTGGAAAATCGTACTGTAATTCCCCCAACGAGTACTACTGTGCATACTGGGGGTGTGAAACATTAGCCACTAATTGGAAGCCTCCTGTTCCTAATCATTACCTTACCCTAAAGTGGGCCCCTACAGGGTGCAAACTCCCTATTGTTAACTGGCTCGGCCAAGAAAGTAAGGGATCCTGCACACATCTTAATCTTACAGTGCAGCTCCCCACTAATCCCTCCTGGTTACTCGGTCAAACTTAAGGCTTCAGAATCTATGAGAAAGGAGCCGACCGAGAATCACTTATTCTAATAAAAAAGGAGGCTGTAAGTCAACCATACCAAAATACTGCTTTAAAAACACCCTCTGGCATTGGTCCCAATAAAGTCATTAACCCCCTTTTTCCACAGCTCTCCAGCCGCACCTTAGTTCCAACTAAACGTACTTCAACTACATCTCAAACCCCACCACCCCAGCTTCCTCTGCCCCCCTCTCGTTATTCCTCTCCCCTCCTCAGCCTCATCCAAGCCGCCTTTGCCTCAGTGAACTCCTCCAACCCCAATTTTACCTCCTCCTGCTGGCTCTGCCTCTCCACCTCTTCCTCACTGTACGAGCCCGTTGCCTCCAACCTCTCCTTTTCAGAAAGCACAGAAGACAGCCCCTCGGAATGCAGTTGGAATACCTCTGCCGTCCCCCTGACCTTTCATTCAGTCTCCTATACGGGAAAGTGCGTCCGCCCTCGCTCCAGTAACTCTCCCGACCTCACTGCCTGTGCCAGCTACTCATCTCCTAGCAGCTCGGCAAAGTTTCTCATTCCTCATAACTCCTCCCAATGGCTCTGCTCCTCTACAGGACTTACCCCCTGTCTCAGCACGAATATCATCAGCGAATATAAAGAAACTTGCCTCCTAATTGTCCTTATCCCTAGGGTCTTATATCATAGCGAAGAAGACTTCTTCCTCCGTCTGGAAAGAACTGCAGCTCCTGCTACTCTGCAAAAGCGAGAGCCCATCACCGTCCTTACAATTGCCTCCCTCCTAGGTCTTGCCGGCGCTGGCACCGGAATCGCTGCGTTAGCCAGTCAAGGCTCCGCCCTAACTCACCTCAGGGCGGCTGTTGACGAGGACATTCGCCACCTACAAAACGCTATTTACCATCTAAAAAATTCTGTCAATTCCCTCTCTGAAGTCGTGCTCCAAAACCGCCGAGGTCTTGACCTTCTCCTCCTCAAAGAAGGAGGCCTCTGCGCCGCCCTAGGAGAAGAGTGCTGTGTATATGCCAATTCCACAGGTCTCGTCGAGGACAGCCTGAAAAGGGTCCGAGAGGGACTGGAAAAGCGTAAAAGAGATCGTGAAGCCACCAGTTATTGGTCCAGTTTTTTCACTCCCATCCTCCCATACATCCTTCCTTTTCTTGGCCCCCTATTAATAATTATTCTAGCTCTCATCTTAGGACCCTGCATCATACGCAAAATTGTCCAGCTTGTAAGAAAACAAACAGATGCCATTTTTTCCTCGTTCGTGCAAATCCAGTATCAGCGACTCGCCACCTCTGACGCTCCCCACTCCAAGATGACAGCCAACCCTCCGCGACCTCAACGCCACCGGTCAACCCGCCGACCGCGAGGCCCTTCTCAATCACCTGAACATCGCTCTCGCCTCGAGTTCCAGCTTCTCTGAACCCCTGAACTTTAAACCCCTGAACTTTAAACCCCTCACCTTCTCCCAGCCCGCTGCAGCGGAGCCATTGTCAAGCGCCCGGGCACCACACCAACACTAAGCTCCAGCCTCGCTGAACCACCGTCAACCCCTTTTTCCCTTCCCTTACCTCCCCCTTCCCTCACCCTTAGCGGACCTCTCCGGTAAAGCCTCTTCCTCTAATTAGAAAAGAAAGGGGAATTGCGGGGACTGAGCTTGTGCCTCGACTTACCAGGCCTGGGCCAGGGGACTTGATATCACCCCCTGGGGAGGGTAGTAGGTACGGGCGTGAGTGCCCTCTGCAGCCCCCCCGAGCCTGAGGAGCGAGGTCAAGGCAGCTCCCTTTTCCTCACCCAAAATGCCACTGGCAGGGGAGGCTTGCCGGAAGAAACCGCCTTTCTCCCAACTGCCCTTTCCCCACTACCTTATCTTACCCACTCACTCCCTGGTGCCAAGGCCACTTCTGCCACCGCCAGCGCGCATGCACCATGGCCAGAACAACCCCCGCCCGCTGCAGCGGCTCCTGCGTCCTCTCAGAACCAATCCTAGCCCCTCTTCCTTCAATATTGCCATTTTAGGCTACTTCACCTCCTTTCCAGCCCTGCCCCTTTTACCAGCCTATATAACCTGTAATCACCCCTGAATAAATCTCTTTGGCGCATACCCCTACTGGATGAAGAGTGTTTTTGTCCTTATCGCCGCCCTCCTTGCACGCCTCTCGCCGAGGACTCTGGCCAACGTCCTCCGCCTCGCCCTCGCCTCCGGGAAAGAGCCCCCGCCGCCGGTACCCTTTAAGCAGCCCCGAGAGCTGAGGGCTCGGCTACCGGCCGCCACTCCCCCTAGAAGCAGTAACCCCGACCGCAGCTAATGGGGACAGAGTTTCTGTCTGGGGTGAAGGAAAAGTTTTGGTAATAATGGCAGCACAATATTGTTAATGTACTTAACACCATAACACCATTGAGCTGTAGGACTGTATACTGGAAACTGGTTAAAATGGAAAATGTTATGTTGCATATATGTTTACCACAATAAAAACTTTCAAAAAGAAAAAAACAAGATTACATCTCTATATCTTAGAAGTGGCATGTAATGTAATGATAGTCAAGAACACAGGATTTAGATTAAATCACCCCATGCTGGATTCTGCCACTTATCACTCGAGACCTCAGGCTAGTTAGTTAAGATCTCGAAATCTCCGTTTTATTGGCTGTAGAACAGGAATGATGCCACTTGGGTCCTAGGATTGTTAGGAGGATTAAATAAGATCATGTTTGCAAAGTTCTTTAGCACACTGCTGGTTATTTCACACGTACACAAGACACTCAAGGGTGACAAGCTGGCAAGCTGCCTTCAGAATGACATGAGCTCATCTATGGTTGGACTACAAAAGGCATTTGTGAAAAAAAAAAATACCTTTTGCAAACTATGGACTATAGTTGGGAGTAATATTTTAATACTCTTTCCTCAACAGTAACAAATGTACTACACCAATACTATGGGTCAATAACAGGGGGTGATAAGGGGTATGGGAGGATTTTGGTTTTATTTTTTATTTTTCATTTCTTTTATGTTCTAAAATCGATCATGAGGCTGTTTGCACAACCATGTGATGATACTGTGAGCCAGTAAGTGTAGACTTTGGATGGTTTTATGGTGTGTGAATTATCTCAATAAAACTGCATTTAAAAAAAAAAAAACAGCATTTGTAGGCCAATAAAGGTATTCACCGCTGAAAATTCCAGGCCAGAAAACTGTATTTTATAAACTTCCTGGAAATAATTTCCATCCATGTTTAAAAAAAAAAGTTATTATTGACAGCCAAATTTACACCAAGCACTATTCTAGAAGCGGCAACAAGACAAAAGCCCATGCTTCACAGAGCTTCCCTTCAAGTTGACGGACTCAGACAATAAACAAGATAAATAGTGAAGTATGTTACATAATGATAAACACTAACGAGAAAAAATAAAGCAAGGAAAGGGAACAGGAAGTGCCAAAGACGCAGCTGCAATTTTAGATAGATTGACCAGGAAAACGAACACATCTAGCAGTGCACTAGCAAGTAAGATACTGTGCCCAGAGAAGAGAAAAGAGAAGAGTAGTTAGAGCTGAAGTCAGGGATCACAGAGACCAGACAATGTAGGGACAACATTGTCTTGTTCAAGATGTTAAGAGAAGGAGGAGTTTGAAAGAAGAGATCCACTGGGTCTCTAGGGGCAGATGGGTCAAATAAGGTGACAACTGCAAACTGCCCAATGCATTTAGCCCACAGAAGTCATTGAGGAATTTTGGAAAAGCAGTAAGGGTAAAACCTAACTGGAATGTGTTCAAAAGAGAAAAGGGAAGAAGAAATTACAGCAGAATTCAGACACTCAGTTCTGCTGAAGAGAAGAACAGAGCCAGGGTGGTGGCTGGTGGGGGAAATGTGATCAAGAGGAATTGTGTGTGTGTGTATGAGTGTTTTAAACCAGGGGAAACAGAGTGTTTAATGCTGATGACAATGACACAACAGAGGAGACAAATTTGATGATACATATAAACGCTGAATGACGGGAACAATGTCCTTGAGGAGGTGGAAAAGGACGGAGTCTAGTACACACATAGAGGGGTTGGCCTTAACTACAAGAATAAACAGTTATAGGAGATGAGGTACTGTAAAGTATTAAACACACATGTGGGTAGGTGGCACATATGGCAGGAGGAGCCTGTGGAAGTTTTCTTCTAATTGCTTCCATTTTTTTCCCAGTGAAGTAAAGGGAGGATGGGGAAGGAAGAATTAGAAGTTTAAAGAGAGATACCTACTATGTAGTAGAGTAAACTGAATATGAAAATAGAACATAAGCCTCTTTGGGCTTTCTTGATGTTGGTGATCCTGAAAGCGAGGCTAGTCAGCAAGCTTTCCCCAATCATGTTGCAAACAAACAATAGGTAAAAAGCTAGATTCAACGGGACGTAGCAGACGCAGTTCATGCACACTCTCCTGAAATCCACTCAGTCTTCCCTGCTGCTCTAGGCTGCAACTTCTTACTCTACTCCCCAGCTGGAGTAGCTCCAACAGCCCTAACAAGAGCTTCTTACACATCCCATAATCATAAAGCTCCAGCACAATACCAGTGTCTCATCTAACAACAGATGTTTCCACCTCTCCTGGTGGTACAGGCTGGACTTCAGCGGCCTTCACTGTACCTACTGTGGCAGAAGCCACAGCAAATCCAATGCCCCAGGTCAGCTGCTTCTCAAGCAGCTGCCTGGGGAGGCCAGGTTAACATAACCCAGAAGTATAGAATGTTAAGCCCCATGGGGCAACACTGACCAAAGAGAGTGGGAAGGAGCCAATAAATTTCTCAGCTGTCCTCCCTGTCCCCACAGAAAGTACCATGATTCTCTAGAGATTTCCAGTGTGACAGAGCAACCAGCTAAGTTTCTTGTGAAGCTGTGGCCAACTCAATAACATACTTCTCTGTATTTCTTTTCCCTCCTTCCCTGCCTCACTTTCTTTATTCCTCCTCCCTCTCAATTTCCCGGGATTGTCCCCCCATGCCCACTCCAACCCCAATGAAGAATCTGCACATATGCTTTGCTTTATGCTCCATTTTCTAGGGATTCCAGGCTAACTAGCTTGGCCAAGGCTTAGCCTAGGAGGTGGACAAAACGAGAGAAAGACAAGGTAGCACAAGAGAGAGAGGGAGACCAGAGAGACTAATCACGATGGCGTAATTACAGCAACTGACTATGGAATTGAAACTGTACAGAGGGACATGAAAAACAAGAGTAGAAACCTGAGAAGAAGGGTCAGGGAAAGCATGGTAGGATCAATGAACTGAAAGTCAAGAGGGATGAATTCGCGATTTCAGCAAAGAAGTGGAAACTATAAAAAAAAGAACCAAATACAAGTTCTAAAACTGGGAAAAGATCATACCACTGAAAGTAAGAACTCAATGGATGGGTTTAACAACAGATAGACACAGGAAAAATGAGAAAGACAAGACAGAATAAATTGAAATGAAGCCCAGAAATATAAACTTTTGGAAAACAATGGGGAAAGAATATTCTCGAGAAATGGTGCTGGGAAAACTGGAAATCCATATGCAAAATAATGAGGTGGACCTCATACCACATGCAAAAACTAACTTAAAATGGGGACTTTTGGGAAGTAGCAGAGTGGGTGAGGCGGAGGGGCTTCTCCTCTGTGAAAGTAACTAAGGAGGGACCAGAAGATACCCGGGACCACAGTTTCAGGGTGTGACCAACCACAGAGAGACCCCTACAGTACGTGGTGGGGACATGAAACAACAACAACAACAAAATGTGGAGATATGGTGCCTTGAGGGACAGGGTGCTTGTTTGGTAGGGACTGCCACCCCGGCTGGGAGGAGCAAGACAACATCTGGGCAGGGGAGTGAGCTCTCCACTCCTGTGCGCCCACCTTGGCACTTAGCTGGGGAGGTGATCCACTACAGCCAGATAGCCAGGAGCTCCCGCGAGGGAACCAGGGAGTTAGCATTTGCTCTCCCCCTATGGAAGTCTGGGGGAGCACTCATAAGAGATAGGGAAATGAGAGGACGCCATAAGGAGGCATCAGGAGCCCCTCCCATACCCCAGAGGCTCATGGGCACAAAGCAAGCAGGGAGCTGGGCACATGTGACCTGCAGGAGGTCCTTCAGCAGACTCCCTGTTCACCTGCCCAGGGCAAACAATGCAGCCCCAGGGCAAGCAGTCCCCAGTGAACATGGAGATCAGGCGCACTGACTGGTTCCTCACCTGGTTTGGACTCCTCCCCAGCGCACAGGAGAAGTTCAGGGAAGACCAGCTTGAGAGATCCAACTCCAGCAAGCTGTAGCTCTCCCAAATTATATACAAATGCTCAAATAATCCCGCATTTCCCAAAATAACCTTATCAAGACAAGCAAATGCCCCAAAGCCAACAGAAAATCATAAAGCACCTGAAGAATCTAGAATACATGGACAAGCCAAAAGAACAAATTCAAAAGTGGGAAGAGCCACAAAATTTAGAGCAGTTAATTAAAGCAGTACAAATAAATCTCCAAAAAAACTTCAATGACATGGATAAAGACATATACAAAATCAAGAAGACACTAGAGGAGCAAAAACAAGAATTTGAAAGAGTAAATTTAAAAAATAGCACATCTTATGGAAATAAAAGACACTGCACATAAAATTAAAAATATACTAGAGGCACACAATAGCAGATTTGAAGAGGCAGAAGAATAGGTAAACTAGAGGAGAAACAATCAAATGCGAACACACAAAACAACAAATGGTGAAAAAAGATGAAACTGATCTCAGAGAAATGAAAGACAACATGAAGTGCACAACAGAAGAATCACTGGTATCCCAGAAGGAGAAGGGTAAAGAGAGCCAGGAAGAGTGTTTCAAGACATAGTTGGGAAGACCTCTCAATCCTTCTAAACAACATAAACATGCAAATCAAAGATGCCCAACGAACTCCAAGTAGAATAAACCAAAATAAACCTACTCTGAGACAAATACTGATTAGACTGTCAAATGCTGAAGAGCAAGAGAAAGTTCTGAAAAAGCAATTCACCACATACAAGGGAAAACAAGTAAGACTAAATACTGACTACTCAGCGGGCGCCATGGAGCCGAGAAGACAATGGTATGATATATTTAAAATTCTGAAAGAGAAAAACTGCCAGTCAAGAATTCTTTATCCAGCAAAGCTCTCCTTCAAAATTGAGGGAGAGCTTAAAATTTTCACAAAGGCTGAGAGAATTTATTAACAAGAGACTTGCCCTACAAGATAAAATACTAAAGGGAGCTATACCAGCTGAGAAAAAAAAAAGAAAGGAGAGAGAGGTCTGGAGAAAGGCACAGAACTGAAGAGTATTGGTAAAGGTAACTTAAAGGAAAAAAAGACAGAGAGGGAGAAAACAGATCTAACAACTAAAAACCAAAGGATAAGATGGCTGGATCAAGAACTCCCGTCAGAGTAATAACTTTGAATGCGAATGAATTAAATTCTCCAATTAAAAGATACACACTGGTAGAATGGATTAGAAGGTATGACCAATCAATATGCTGTTTACAAGAGAATCATCTTAGACCCTGAGACACAAAGAGACTGAAAGTGAAAGGATGGAAAAAAATATTCTACACAAACTTCAACCAAAAGAAAGCTGGGGTGGCTGTACTAAGATCAGAAAAAAATAGCCTTTAAATGCAAAGATGTCATAAGAGACAAAGAAGGACACTATAAATTGATAAAAGGGACAATTCACCAAGAAGAAATAACAATCATAAATGTTTATGCACTCAATCAAGATGTTCCAAAATACATGAGACAACCATTGGCTAAACTGAAGGGAGCAACAGACACGTCTACAATAACAGTGGGAGATTTCAATACACCACTCTCTTCTATAGATAGAACAACTAGACAGAGGACCAATAAGGAAACTGAGAACCCAAACAATATGATAAAAATTAGACTTAACAGACATATATACATCATTACATCCCAAAGTATGGGGATATACATTTTTCTCTAGTGCCCATGTTAACGTTCTCCAGTATAGATCATATGCTGGGGCACAAAACAAGTCTTAATAAATTTAAAAAGACTGAAATTATTCAAAGCACATTCTCTGACCAAAATGGAATACAACTAGAAATCAACAACCATCAAAGAACCAGAACTCTCACAAATATATGGAGGTTAAACAACACACTACTAAACAGGAGTGGGTTAAAGAAGAAACTGCAAGAGAAATAGATAAATATCTAGAGACAAATGAAAACAAGAACACAGCATATCAAAATCTACAGGATACAAAGAAGGCAGCACTAAGAGGGAAATTTATAGCTCTAAATGCAAACATCAAACAGCAAAAGAGAAAACAAAAGACCTAACTGAACAACTGACGAGGCTAGAGAATGATCAGCAAACTACCCCTAAAGCAAGTAGAAGAAACGAAATAAAGAAGATTAAAGCATAAGTGAATGAGCAAGAGAACAACAACAAAAAAGAATACATAAAATTAAAAGTTGGTTCTTTGAGAAAATCAACAGGATTGACAGACCCTTAGCTAGACTGACAAAGTCAAAAGACCCAAATAAACAGAATCAGAAATGAGACGGGGACCCCAAAGAAATTTAAAACAAAAAAATCCTAAGAGGATACTATGAACAACTATATGCCAACAAGCTAGACAATTTAGAGGAAATGGACAATTTCCTGGAAACACATTAACAACCTAGATGGACCCAGGAATATAAGACCTCAACAAACCAATCACAAGCAAAGAGGTCCAATCAGTCATCAAAAATCTACAAATAAAAGCCCAGGGCCAGATGGCTTCACAGGGGAATTTTACCAAACCTTCCAAAAAGAACTGACACCATTCCTGCTCAAACTCTTTCAAAAAATGGAAGAAAAAGGAACACTACCCTAACTCATTTTATGAAGCTACTATCACTCTGATACCAAAACCAGATAAAGATACTACAAGGAAAACTACAGGTCAATCTCCCTAATGAATATAGTTGCAAATGTCCTAAACAAAACACTTGCAAATCAAATCCAAAGACACATTGAAAGAATTATATACCAGAACCAAGTGGGGTTCATTCCTGGCATGCAAGAGTGGTTCAACATAAGAAAATCAATTAATGTAATACAACACATTAACAAATTGAAAAGGAAAAATCAAATGATCATCTCAAAAGACACTGAAAAAGCATGTGACAAAATTCAACATCCTTTTTTGATAAAAACATTTCAAAAGGTAGGAATTGAGGGAAACTTCCTCAATATGATAAAAGGCATATATGAAAAACCCACAGCCAATATAGTATTCACAGGGGAAAGGCTGAGAGTCTTCCCTCTAAGATAGGGAATGAGACAAGGATGCCCAGTGTCACTTCTATTATTCGACATTGTGCTAGAAGTTCTAGAAGACGATATGATCTAATATCTAGAAAATCATAAGAATTCAATGACAAAGCTACTTGAGCTAATAAACAAATTCAGCAGAGTGACGGGATGTAAGATGAATGCACAAAAGTCAGTAATGACCTAACTGAAGAGGCAATCAAAAAAAATTCCATTCACAAAAGCAACTAAAAAAATTAAGTACCTAGGAATGAACTTAATCAAGGACACAAAAGACCTCTACCCAGAAAATTACAAAAGTTTACTAAAAAGAAATAAAAAAGGACCTAAATAGGTGGAAAGATAGTCCATACTCATGGATAAGACGACATCAGTTCTACCCAAACTGATCTAAAGATTCAATGCAATTACAATCAAAATTCCAACAACCTACTTTACAGACTTGTAAAAACTAGTTATCAAATTTATTTGGAAGGGAAAGGGGCCGCAAATTGCCAAAAATCCCCTAAAAAAAGGAAGAACAAAGTGGGAGGACTTACACTTCCAGAATCTGAAGCCTACTATAAAGCCACAGTGGTCAAAACAGCATGGTATTGGCATGCAGACATACTGATCACTGGAACGGGAGTAACAGTTTGCAAATGGATCCCCAGATCTATGGTCGATTGATTTTTGATAAGGCCCCCAAATCCACTGAACTAGGACAGAATAGTCTCTTCAACAAATGGGGTTGGGAGAACTGGATATCCATAACCAAAAGAATGAAAGAGGGCCCCTACCTCACACCCTATGCAAAAATTAACTCCAAGTGGATCAAAGACCTCAATATAAAAGACGGCACAATAAAAATCTTAGAAGACAATACAGGGAAACATCTTCAGGACCAAGTAATAGGAGGTAGCTTCTTAGACCCTACATCCAAAGCATAAGCAACAAATGAAAAAATAGATAAATGGGAACTCCTCAAAATCAAAAGCTCCTGCACCTCAAAAAACTTTGCCCAAAAGGTAAAGAGGCAGCCAAGTCAATGGGAGAAAATATTTGGAAACCATATATCTGATACGAGACTGATATCCTACATATATAAAGAAATCGTACAACTCAACAACAATAGTACCAATTATAAAATGGGCAAAAGATATGAAACGATACTTTTCCAAAGAGGATATACCAATGGCTAAAATAAAACACATGAAAAAATGTTCATCTTCACTAGGTATTAGGAAAATACAAATCAAAACGACAATGAGATTCTATATCACACAAATAAGAATGGCTGCCATTAAACAAACAGGAAACAATAAATGCTGGAGAGGATGTCGAGAAATTGGAACTCTTATTCATTGCTTGTGGGAATGTATATGGTACAGCTGCTGTAGAAGACAGTTTGGCGGTTTCTCAGAAAACTAGATATCGAATTACCCTATGATCTGGCAATTCCATTTCTCCTTATATACCCAGAAGATCTGAAAGCAGGGACACAATCAGACATTTGTACACCAATGTTCACAGCAGCATTGTTCACAATTGCCAAGAGATGGAAACAATTCAAGTGTCCTTCAACAGACGAGTAGGTCAACAAAATGTGGTATATACATACGATGGAATACAATGCAGCAGTAAGAAGAAACAAGGTCTGAAACATATGGCAACATGAATGAAACCTGAAGATATAATGCTGAGTGAAATAAGTCAGACACAAAATAAGAGATATTGTATGTTACCACTCCTCTGAACTCCATGAACAATGTAAAATCAATGTCTTGTAATGTAGAATACTGGGGACCTAGTGATAGAAGCTAGTGAGGGGGAATGATAATCTAATATGTTCAGATATGTTGATGGTGAATTCAAAGATATGTAATGGATAGGGATAATGACTGTTTGTTAATGGGATTATAAGTATCAGAGGTGTACTGAAGGCAAATAGGACTGAAAGGGGTTGTTTAAAGGCATGTTTCCCACAGATCACCACTACAGATATAGATAGGTGCTTACATGATATACTTCTCAGGTATGACACTGGTACAGAGAGGTATCAACAGAATGGTATATGGGAAAAATCTAAATATTGCCTACTAGGGACTATAATTAATAAGAATACCATACTAGTACAACACAAATACTAGGGACAAATAATTAAGGGCTGAAAAGAGCTACGAGGTGTTTTGGGTCATAAGCACTGTTTAAAAGGGAACGTGATGAGGATGGTACAACTAAGTGATGATAATGTGAGATATGGATGAATCATCACGGATATAACATATGCTATGTGAACTTTGGAACCCCCTACTTTAATAAATCAAGCCCTCGATTGTGAGGCTTGCTCTGGTGAAACTCATGGTTGTAAAGGGGAGGCTAAGCCCACCTATAATTAGGCCTAGGAGTCATCTGCAGAGAACCTCTTTTGTTGCTCAAATGTGATCTTTCTCTCTCTAAACCTAACTCTGCAAATAAATCCATCACTCACCCCCAATGTAGGAAAGAAACCCCCAGGTGAATGAGTCTCCTTGGTGACGCGGGACACGGATTTCAGGAATGAGCCTGACCCCAGCATCAAGGGGCTGAAAATGCCTTTTTGATCAAATGGGGTTAAAGAAAGGCAGCAAAATAAGGTTTCAGTGGCTAAGAGAATTCAAGCAGAGTTGAGAGGCTTTCCTGGAGGTTACTCCTATGCAAGCTTCAGCCAGATATGCCAAATGACCACAGTATGATAAACCCAAGTCAACAGCAGTCCTGAAAACCCTACCTGAGGATCTATAAAAGTTTCACAAACTAAGTTTATTTTTCAGAAACTTAAATCCTCCAGAGAGCTCCTATGCCAGCTAAATCCCAAAACCCAGAGGCAACAGCCTCTTCAAGAATATCAACCAGATGTGTCCCCTTTTCCATAATGTAGACACCCCTTTTCAACATCAACAAGTAAGGGTGGTCACTGCCTAGACATCCCTGAAAATCAGGAAAGTGATTAAACTAGAGGAAGGGGTAGCAACAGACAACATGGAATTTAACAAAGGATCGTGAATAGTGAATCCCTATATAATTTTCTTCTTCTTAGTTGCTAGGGTATTAGAATAGCTAGAAGGAAAGAATTAAAATGGTAGAACTGTAACCCACAGAATCCTTTTAAATTTCTTCTATAGCTACTTGTTAAATTGCAATTTCAAAGTTATCACCTTTTTATATATATATGTTATATTCCACAATGAGGAAATAACTATGATATTGTAACTCATAACATTTTTGGAAATATCCTATATAACTACTTGTTAAATTATACTTTGAAAGACATTACCTTCTTGCATATATGTTATATTTCACAATAAGGAAATTACAAAGTGTGGAACTGTAACCCATAACATTTTTTTGAAATTTCCTCTCTACTTATTGAATTGTACTTGGAAAGTTATCACTTCTTTGTATATATGTTATATTCTACAATTAAAAAATGATTAAAAAAATTAACTCAAAATGGATCAACAACTGAAATAAAAGAGGAAAAACCACAAAACTCTTAGAAGAAGAAATACAACCTTTATGATCTGGATTCAGCAATGATTTCTTAGATATGATTTCAAAAACAAGAGCAACAAAAGAAAAAATAGATAAACTGGACTTTGTGTACATAAAAGGGCATTGTGGTGGTTTGGAATCAGAAAATCATGTTCTTAAAGCTAATCCATTCCTGTGGGTTTGGACCCATTGTAAGTAAGGTCTTTTGGTGAGTCTACTTAAGTTAAGGAATAACCCTCATTATTCAGGGTAGGTCTTACTGCTCTTACACGAGTCCTTTATAAACAGGATAAATACAGAAAAATCAAGAGAAAGCCAGGAAAGCAAGAAGCTGAAGACTTCCCGAAGAGAAGGGAGAGACCAGTAGACGCTGCCGTGTGCCTTGCCATATGACAGAGGTGCCCAGGATCGCTGGCAGTGGGTCTTCAGGAAGAAAGCATTGCCTGATGATACCTTGATTTGGACATTTTCATTGTTTCAAAACTGTAAGCTTTGTATACTAATGAATTCCCACAGTAAAAGCCAATGCATTTCATGTTACCTGCTTTGAGCAGCTTAGCAAACTAAGACATTATCAAGAAAGTGAAAAGACAACCTACAGATTAGCAGAATAGTTACAAATTATGTACCTGATAAAGGTTTAATATCCAAATACAACTCAACAAAAAACAAACAATCCTATTTAAAAATAGGCAAAGGACTTGACTAGACATTTTTACAAAGAAGATATACAGATGGCCCATAAGTATATGAAAAACACTCAACATCCTTAGTCATTAGGGTATTAGGAAAATGCAAATCAAAACCACAAGATACCACTTCACATCCCCTAGAATGGCTATTATAAAAAAAACAAAAACACACACACACACACACAAAATAACAAATGTAGCAAGGATGCTGAGAAGATGGAACCCCTGTACATTTTGGGGGGAATGTAAAATGGTGCAGCCACTGTGGAAAACAGGTGGTCCCTTAAAAAGTTAAACAGGAGAGGGAACCTAAGATGGTGCCTAGGTGAGACAGGGCAAAAAAACACCTCCGTGAAAAATACTAGATAAAAACCAGAAAGTGACCCAGAACACCACTGCCAGCAATGCACCAGCCGTACAAAGTCTGCTAAATCCACAGGGAATGTCCACTTGGTGAAACCAGGAGCCTGCATTCTCAAACGAGTGAGTCGGCTGAAAGTCCCGCGGCTGCGCTGCGGTGTATGGAAACGGTGGGCTGGCATTTGGAGACTGACTAGTTCTTTGGAAAAAAAAAGCCCAGGAGCGGCTGCAGATACGATGAGGAGAGCCACGCAGTGAAGCACAGCAGGAGCGGGATGGGCTAACGCCTCGGTGTCTGGTGTGGAGGATACCCCCTCCCACACCTGCTGCTGATTGTCTCGAGACCAAAGGAGCAGAGGGGGGCCAAAAGGAGAGGAAAAAAACACATTCCTTGCAGCCATCTCCCCAGCAGGCAGGGGACGCTCCTGCCCGGGGCCAGACCCACAGCCCAGAGCCACGCCAAGAAACCCAGTGTAACAGGGAATCTTTCCCGCAGCACTACACACAAGCCAAAATATCGGCCATGGACAGTGGCCTTTAATACACCCACAGTTGATTGTCCCCGAGCTGGGAGGGCGGAGCTGTGGGAAAAGGGGGAAGTTAACACATCCTATTCAGCCATCTTTAAAGCGGGCTGGGATTGCCCCTGCATGGCCCAGCGACCCAGGACTTCCCTGGCGGGCCGGTGCGCTCTAGTGACGTGGCGTGACCCTCCCTCAGCAGAGGTCCTGGAAGAGCACAGCTGGGAAGGCAGAACCGCTCAGAAATCCCAGGGACCCTACGCGAATACCAAGGACTTCTGGGTCAGCAGCACACACAATCGGTGGAAAGACTGAAATGAAGGCTTAGGCTCCTGCAACAGCCTTAAATTTCCGGGAACACCTGGGAGGTTTGATTATTAAAGCTGCCCTGCCTGCCTAACCACCCAGACACATGCCCCACATTCAGGGTGGACAAGACCAGCAACACACCCAAACTTGGTGCACCAACTGGACCCCAAAAGAATCAGACCCCCACACACCACAAAGACAAAGTGGGGGAGAACTGACTTGAGGGGAATGGGTGACTCACGGACACCATCTGCTGGTTAGAGAAAGAGTATGCCACCAAATTGCAGTTCTGTCAAATTAGGGATCAAGTAAAGCAAACGCCAAGAGGCCAAAAACAACAGAAAATCTTAAAGCATATGATAAAACCAGACGATATGGAGAACCCAAACCCAAACACACAAATCAAAAGATCAGAAGACACACAGTACCTGGCACAATTAATCAAAGAACTATAGACAGGCAACAAGAACACGGCACAGGATATAAAGGACATAAAGAAGACCCTAGAAGAGCATAAAGAAGAAATTGCAAGAGTAAATAAAAAAGCAGAAGATCTTACGGAAATAAAAGAAACTGTTGGCCAAATTAAAAAAGACTCTGGATACTCATAATACAAGGTTAGAGGAAGTTGAACAAAAACTCAGGCTCCTTGAGGACCAGAGAATAGAAAATGAAAGAACAAAAGAAAGAATGGGGAAAAAAATTAAAAAAATCAAAATGGATCTCAGGGATATGATAGATAAAATAAAACATCCAAATTTAAGACTCACTGATGTCCCAGAAGGGGAAGAGAAGGGTAAAAGTCTAGAAAGAGTATTCAAAGAAATTGTTGGGGAAAACTTCCCAAACCTTCTACACAATATAAATACACAAAGCATAAATGCCCAGCGAACTCCAAATAGAATAAATCTAAATAAGCACAATCCAAGACATATTCTGATCAGATTGTCAAATACTGAAGAGAAGGAACAGGTTCTGAAAGCAGCACGAGAAAAGCAATTCACCACATACAAAGGAAACAACATAAGACTAAGTAGTGACTACTCAGCGGCCACCATGGAGGCGAGAAAGGCAGTGGCATGACATATTTAAAATTCTGAGAGAGAAAAATTTCCAACCAAGAATACTTTATCCAGCAAAACTCTCCTTCAAATTTGAGGGAGAGCTTACATTTTTCACAAACAAATGCTGAGAGATTTTGCTAATAAAAGACCTGCCCTACTTCAGATACTAAAGGGAGCCCTACCAACAGAGAAAAAAACTGAGGGACTTCACCACCAGTAGATCAATCCTATAAGAAATGGTAAAGGGAGTTGAGCAGGCTGAAAGGAAGGGACACTAAACAATTGACTGAAACTACATGAAGAAATAAAGGGTACCACTAAAGATGACATGCTAAATATAAATACCAATACTACTATATTTTTGATTTGTAACTCCACTATTTACTTCCTACAGGATCTAAAATACATAAACTGTAATGATAAATCAGTGGTTTTGGACTCAATGTAAAATATGTAATTTTTGACAAGAACTACATAAAGGTGGGGGAATGAGGGAGTATAGGAACATAGTTTACGTGTCATATTGAAGTTAAGTTGGTATCAAAGAAAAACAAGATTGTTATAGATTTAAGATGTTAAATTTAAGGCCCACGGTAAACAAAAACAAAGTATCAAAGAATATGACCATAGAGATGAAAAGTAGAGTAGGGGTTCCAAGAAGTGGGGAAAGGGGCAATGAGGAATTAAGAAATGAGTGTAGGGTTTCTGTTTGGGGTGAAGGGAAACTTCTAGAAAGGGATGGTGGGAAGGTGATAGCATTGCAACATTCTAAATGTGATTAATCCCATTAATGGAATGCTAGGGAGGGGGTGGAATGGGAAGATTTATAGGTGTATATATGTTTCCACAATTGAAACAAACAAACAAACAAAAAGACAGTCTAAATAGATGACAATTAAATGCCAAGAATGATCCTGGATGAGATCTGAGGATGGAGGAGAGGAGGCTCAAAGGGACACAGATGGGACATAAGAAAAAAATAAAAAAGGAAATATAGAATGTAAGCTTTGCATCAAGGTTGAATTTCTTGAACTTCTTAGCTGCATTTAATGGGATTGCATAAAAGTATGTTCTTGTTCATGGGAAATGTATATGTGAATTATATGGTTTTTTTCAAGGATGTGTGCAGCTTGCTCTCATATGTTCAGAAGACAGAGCAATAGATGATGGATGATAGACAGGGAGATAGGGAGGGAGGGAGAGAGGGAGGGAAAGAAAGAAATGGTGGTGTGACAGGATGTTAAAGGTGGTGGATCAGGGTATCGGGGGAGGGGGGCTGGGTTATGCTGGAGTTCTATGTATGGGGTTTGTACTGTTTTTGCAACTGTTCCTGTAAGTTTGAATTTATCTCAAAATAAAATTTCTTATATATATTAAAAAAAAAAAGTTAAACAAAGAACCACCATATGGCACGGCAATTGTACTCTTAGGTATATGCACAAAAGGACTTAAAGTAGGGACTCAAACTGCTATTGGTACACCAATGTCCACAGCAGCATTATTCACAATCACCAAAAGGTGGAAACAACGTAAGTGTCCATCAATAGATGAATGAATGAACAAAACGTGGTGTCTTCATACAATGGGATATTATTCACAATAAAAAGGAACAAAGGTTTAAAAAAAAAAAAAAAGAATGAAGTTCTGATGCATGCTACAAACATGGATAAAACTTGAAGACATCATGTTGAATGTAATAAGCCAGACAAAAAAGGACAAATATTGTATATGAAATATCTAGAGTACGCAAATTCAGAGAGACAGAAAATAGATTCAAGTTTATCAGGAGCCAGGGGTAAGCAGGGAATTATTGCTCAAAAAGTATTTTCTGTTTGGGGTCATGAAAAGAGTCTTGGTAATGGATATAGTGATGATGGTAGCACAACACTGTGAATGTAATTAATATCACTGAATTATATTCATGGAAGTCGTCAAAATGGGAAATTTCATGTGTATATGTAACAACAAAAAAAAAATTTGAGAAAAACACAGATTTGAGGCTATCAGACAGAGCTACAGAACATATGTATAACTGGAATCCCAGAAAAAGGGGGAAAGAAAATGGAGCATACGTAATATTTGAATAGTGACTGAGAACTTTATAAAATTAGTGAAAGACAGCACACAACAGATTCAAGAAGACCAAAGATTCCTAAGCAGAGTAAATTAAAAAAAAAATTTTCACACCTTGGAGTTTGGTTTGCTAAAGTTGACAAAATGCAACATACAAGAAATGGGTTGGCTTTTACAATCGGGATCTATTAACTTACAATTTACAGTTCTTAGGCCGTGAAAATGTCCAGCTCAAGGCATCAACAGGACGATACCTGGACTCTGAAGACAGGCTCCTGCACCTGGGGCTCCTCTGTCGCATCGCAAGGCACACGGCGATGGGTGCTGGTCCTTCCCTCCCAGGTTCCACTGCCTCAGCTTCTGGTTTCTCTGTTGGTGGCTTTTTCTCTAAACTTCTCTGGGTGCTTCTCTGTGGGTGTCTCTTACTTTCATCTCTTAGCTCTCTGGGCTTTTATCCTCTTTGGGCTCCAGCAGGAGAATTAAGACACACCTTGAATGGGGCAGGCCTCAACTGAAATATCCTAATCAAAAGGTCCCACCTACAACAGGTCTGCACCTCCAGGACTGGATTAAAAGAACACGGCCTTGCCGGGGTACATTAACCACTTCCAACTATCACACCCAGATACATGACAATAAAACAGCTGAAACCCACATACAAAGAATAAACATTTAAAATGACTGGGAAAAAAAAAAAAGCCAGATTACAGTTATACTGACAGTTAATCTACTACTAAGAAAAAATGGAAACCAAAATACAATGAAATATCTCTGAAGGGCTACAGGAGAGTAACTCCCAACCTAGAATCCTATACCCAGCAAAATTAACCTACAAGAATGAAGCCGAATTCTCTGAACCTCCCAGTTACTGATTCTTTGCCTGAACCGTGAACAATTTTCCATTCACATCCTTATCACTCTGTGTCATCTGTTTACCAACCTTCATTAGAATCTGAGATCCTTGAAGGCAAGGGCCCTGTCTTTTCATCTCTGTATCCTAAATGACATAGGATCTGGTACACAGTAGTCATTAAATACTTGTGGAGGAGACAGACAGACAAACCAACAATTACATCATAGTACAGAATCCTAAAATTTTCAGGTAGCGGAGAGGAAGCTTATTCCACCCTTCTCCCATAAATACAAATGTGGAAGTTATATAATGGCTTAGCCAGACCATAGGGCATATTAAATAATATAAGATGACATATATTCAAGAAATTGTCTCTGGTTGCAAACCACATGTGTTGTTACCACCTGTGCCAGTTTGAATGTATTATGTCCCTCAGAAAAAGCCATATTCTTTGATGCAATCTTGTGGGGCAGACATAGTAGCGGGGATTAAGTTGGAACGTTTGGATTAGGTTGTTTGCATGGAGATGCGCCCCACCCAACTGTAGATGATAACTGATGGGATATTTCCATGGAGGTGTGGCCCCACCCATTGAGGGTGGGCCTTGATCAGTGGAGCCATATAAACGTGCTGACTCAGAGATAGAACTCAGTGCAGCTGTGAGCTGATGTTTTGAAGACGAGCAAGCTTGCTAGAGAGGAATGTCCTGGGAGAAAGCCATTTTGAAACCAGAACTTTGGAGCAGACATCAGCCACGTGCCTTCCCAGCTAACAGAGGTTTTCCAGATGCCATTGGCCATCCTCCAGTGAAGGTACCCAGTTACTGATGTGTTACCTTGGACACTTTACGGCCTTAAGACTGTAACTGTGTAGCCAAATAAACTCCCTTTTTATAAAAGCCAAAAAAAAAAAAAAGAATGAAGCCGAAATAAAGGTATTTCCAGAAAGATTCATCACTAGCAGACTCACACAAAAGAAATATCAAAGGGTAATCTTTAGACAGAAGAAAAAGAATCCCAGATAAAAACTCAAGTTACATTAAAGGAATTAAGAGCAATAAAAAGGGCAGATATGTAGCTTAAATCCAAATGAAGTAATTGCATAAAATAATAGTTTCTTGTGGACATTAAAATACATAATTATAATATATGACAACAATGGCACATTGGAGACACAAGGGAGTAACTAAAGTTTAAGTGTTGTAAAAAGTTCTAAAGTACCAAGTTAACATTAGATTGTTAAATCAAGGTTGTAAATTTTAAATTCTAGAATAGCCACTAAGAGAATAATTCAGTTTTTTAAAAAAGAGCATACAACTACAAAGCTAAGTGAGGGGTGGGGTAGAGTAATAAAAAATAATCAATGCAAAAGAAGGTCAAAGGGAGAGAAAAAGGAAAACAGAACAGATGTGACAAATAGAAAGCTGTGAATAAGTCAGTAGCTCTAAATACAAACATATCAGGAATTAGATGGAACTAAATGCTCTAGTTAAAAGGAAAGATTTGCTTTTAGGATTTGGAGACAAGTCTGTTTAGACACACCTAAAACATCAGAATTAAAAAAGCCTAAAAGTAAATAAATGGAAAAATTGACCATGCAAACACTAAAAAGCATAAAACTGGCCTAGCTGTTCCAATATTAGACAAAATACATACTAAGGCAAGTAAGTATTATTAGAGATAAGGAGGGACACTCCATAAGGATAAAGAGTTCCATATACCAGAGCCAGGAACATTAAAATGTTAAAGATATGAGAGGATGGTCTGTGGAAAGGGAGATGACAGCAAAAAGCATCGGTGACTGGAATGATCTGATGGCGTGATTTTCACAGTATAGTGTTTTTAAGAAAGAAAGAAGTATGGAAACGATAATAAGAACAAGGAGGACGTCCACTTCTAGGGGTGATAAAGGGATACGGGGGAAACAGCCACTACTTCAGAGGGCTGCAGGGAAAGCACTGTCATCAGGAAACAACCAAGTTTCAGTAAGAACAAGAACGTAAGGGTAAAGAAGAGATTGAGGATTAAGGGGATTCTGCTGACGTACCCTGAGTTTCAGAGGGCTCAGTAAAAAGGTTTCAAGAAGGTCAGGAGTGAGAGACGGAATAAAGGGAAAAAATGTACAGAGACCAAAGGTCGTGAAACAGGGCTGACCTAGGAACCCTGGCTTTCCTGACGACTGATGAACGCAGAAAGCAGAGGCTGGGGGGTCAATCCTGAGGCCCCATGGCAGACACGGGTGCAGAGGCCGTGCATGTTGAGGAGGGAGGGCAGGGACCCTCGAAGCCTCTAGGCAGGCAGAGAGGCAGTCTCATTCTAAGTTCAGGGACACTCTCAGCTTCCGCTGAAGGAGGCCTCCACTGTGAGCTAAAATTTTAAAAAGCCAATAAATCCCGGGTGCTAACAAATGGAAGGCCATTCTCACAAGAGGAAGCAGGACCAGGCACACAATCCCTCCTCCAGGGTCACCTCTCAAGTTTCCAAAGGCCCAAATCCCAAAGGATTTTACATGGTTTTTGTAATAAAAGAGTTGACAATTCAAATGTTGTCAAGCACACTTATTCTAATAAAAGAAATTTTTAACTTTCTGTGGAAGATAGTAAGCAGAAGGACAATTTACTTTACCCAGTTCCAGGCCTTTGTATTTCATTCATTCATTTATTTATGGAATAGATTTTAATTTGCACCAACTATGTGCTAAACAATGGAAAACAGGGAACAAAAACAGTAAACAAAACCAAGATTCCTGCCCCTGTGGAATTTACATTCTACTACAGACATTAAACAATAAATATGTAAATGTACAGTATGTTAGAAGGTGCTAAATGCTAGGAAAAAAAGAAATAGAGCAAGACAAAGGATACTGGAGTACGACAGAAGTTGTTATTTTAAATAGGATAGTCAAAATACCCCCTTAGGAATTACTCTTGCAAAAAATAAGGTTAAATCAGAAACTGATTAAGCCTCTAAATTCACCAGTTTTTTAGCAAATGCAGAAGACAAAGGAACTTGTTAAACACCACAGGAAGGCAATCAGAAAAATCCAGAATGAGGGAAACCCAATAAGACAATCTAGTATTTCTCAACAAATAAATAAATTACAAGAAAAAACAAAAACAGGGAAATCTATAGATGAAAATACAATATGTGGAGAATTTTGCTTTAGTCAAGATGCAGTAACAGGGAAATGTAAGAGGAATTACAAAGGGGCATAAGGAAACCTGGGGTGATGAGTATACTCACCAGTTTCACAGCTGTATATACATGTCAAAAAAATCAAATTGTACACTTTAAATATGTGCAGTTTATTGGATGTCAATTATACCCCAATAAAGCTATTTTTTAAATGCAACATGTAGACCATGTTTGAATTCTGATTCAAACAAGCCAACTGTTTAAAAATAGTTGACTGTAGATTTGATGATATTAAAGAATAACTATTAATTTTATTAAATTGTAACAACTGTAGTTAGATTCTTTTTAAGTCATCTTTTAGAAACACATACTTAAGTATTTACAAGTGAAGTGATTTGCTTCAAAATAACCAGAGAAGAGTAAGAGTGTTAGATAAAACATACTGGCCTGAGTTGATAATTGTTGAGTTTAGGAGACCTGGAGGTGACTACTTGCTCTCCTTTCGTATATACTGGATAATTTCCATAATAATAAATAAAATATAAATGACTGATTGGATGAATGAATCGGGAGGGAGGTTAGGACAGGCCTCACTGAGAAGGTAACATCTGAGCAAATCCTGTTTGGATGAAGTGAAGGAGATAAAGTCAGAGTAATGGAGGGCCAGACTGAGGTAGCGTCTTACAGGCCATTGTGAGGTCTACCACGTTTACCCTAAGTGAAATGGGGGCCTCAGTGGGATTCTGAGCAGTGGAGAGACATAATCTGACTAACATTTAAAAAGCACAGAAACAGGACACTTACTAGAAAGCCACAGCAATTTTCAAGTTATAAATGACCATGGTCAAAGGACTATGGCAGCAGTGGAGATGATAAAAAGGAATCACATTCAAGCTGGTATGAACAGTCTTTAGGAAGACACACAAAAATGATGTAGGTGTTTCCTTTCTCAACAGGCAGTCGAGAAGACATAAAAGCTAATAACTACTTAAAGAAATAGAAGTGCTTTAATAGAGGAATATAACAAGATACAACAGGAACACAGAGGAGGCAGACCTAACTTAGGAGAGAAAAGAGCAGAGCTTTAATACTCAACAGATGCTGACCATTATTACGTGCAGATACCCTCACTTTAATCTCAAAACTCCCATCTTCTCTATTTCAGTAAATGGCGCCAACAGTCACCAAGTTACCTGAACAGAAATCCCTGAGTCATTGTGGCCTCTTTGTGCCCCACATCCAATCTATCATTAAATCCTTAAATCCATCATCCCCTTCTGAAGTCCTGTAACAGCATCGCCTCACCAGAACTTCATTCCATGAGGGCTGGGATGTCTTAAAGTAGCCTACACACAGTGCCCACAGTGCCTGGACCCCAGTAAGTGATCATTTAAAAGTTATGAACATGTGGTCTTCTCTACCTTCAGTGAGTTCATTCCTAGACGCTCTCTTGAACACTACAACCACCTACCCTTCCAAACTGCAATTATGCTCACATTATCCTCGGGCTTGAAATCTTCCAGTGTCATTCACCAAAAGCAAGTATTCTCAAAGATGGAGTAGTGTAGTTTAAAAACTCATGGTCCTAGACTAACGTGGACATAATAATTGTAATAGTCCCTAGATTGTAAGCTCTTACAGCAGTTAACTCTATCCCTGAATTGTAATGCCTATCTCTAAACTTTGAGATGCTGATCCCCTAGCGTATAACCTGATTGGTCTCTGGAACAATGCATATCTCTGAGACACCTGAAACTCAGAGCTAGAGCTCGGCAGATATGAATGTCAGTATTAGTGCACACAGCCACTGTCAAAAAAAAAAAAAAGCTGAAAAAGAGCCCAGACTTCAATTAGTGATATGAATGAAGCAGGTCTGGTTAACACCAGGGCAAGCCAGGCCAAAGGGTAAAGGTTGAAACTGATTGTGTTTTAAAACTTCAACTTCCATATGAGACCAAGGGAAGAGATATCTATTCGGTACAGGATCTAAATTTTCTAAACAGTACAACTCTACAGTCGATTTGTTCAAACACCACAATTGCATGGAACTTTGAATAGGAAGTGCGATACGGTAGGTTAGTATAGGCTGGAGTGAAATAGTGACACATCCCAGAGTAATTTGGGCAGATAAGAAAAAAATATATTTACAGCCTCCCCCTCCCCAGCCCTGAGAATCTGGGAGAAGGTGCAGAATTGTCGGACTTCCTCACCTGGACCGCTGTTGATGTTGTCACAAACACTGGGACTGGCAGTTTGATGTGCTGACCCCTCGATCATGGGACATGCACTTATGAAGCTCGTTACTGCAAAGGAGAGGCTAAACTTGCATATAATTGTGCCTAAGAGTCTCCCCCCGAGTACCTCTTTGTTGCTCAGATGTGGCCCTCTCTCTCTCTAACTGAGCCATCTCAACAGGTGAACTCACTGCCCTCCCCACTACGTGGGACCCGACTCCAAGGGGTGTAAATCTCCCTGGCAATGCAGAATATGACTCCCGGGGATGAATGTGGACCCAGCATCGTGGGACTGAGAGTATCTTCTTGACCAAAAGGGGGATGCAAAATGAGACGAAATAGTTTCAGTGGCTGAGAGATTTCAAATGGAGTCGAGAGGTCACTCTGGTGGACATTCTTATGCACTATATAGATAACACCTCTTAGGTTTTAATGTATTGGAATAGCTAGAAGTAAATACCTGAAACTACCAAACTCCAACCCAGCAGTCTGGACTCCTGAAGACAATTATATAATAATGTAGATTACAAGGGGTGACAGTGTGATTGTGAAGACCCTGTGGATCATACCCCCTTTGTCTAGTGCATGGATGAGGAGAAAAATGGGAATAAAAACTAAAGGACAAATGGGGTGGGATGGGGGGATGATTTGGGTGTCCTTTTTCACTTTTATTTTTTATTCTTGTTCTGTTTCTTTCTGATGTAAGGAAAATGTTCAGAGATAGATTGTGGTGATGAACGCATAACTATGTTATACTGTGGACAGTGGATTGTATACCATGGATGATTGTATGGTGTGTGAATGTATTTCAATAAAGCTGAATTTAATTAAAAAAAAAAACAAAGGCCAGCTCTGCCCAACATCCTTCTTGACGTTTCGAAAAGCCTCCCTGCCTTTGCTTATTTTGTTTCCTCTTCTTCGAAAGCCTGCTCCCCCTTTTCACATTGAACATTTTCCTCTTTTTATCACCTCTCCTCCATGAAGCCGGTTCCTGATTTCCACAGGTGAAAGTAATTTCTTCCTCCCTTAACCTCCCAGACACTTCGTCGGGCCCTAACTTAGGGCGTTCAGCAGCGTCTCCCGGATGGCATCATTACTCTAGTCCCAGCTTCTCTGTTGGGCCCAATTCTTCTCAAGGGAGATGCCAGTTTAGGCCGACCCCTGGCTTGGATCCACAGTGAGGAGGGGGCCAGAGTCTGGTTTTGCAGCATGCCACTCTACTTTTACCCTGCGTACCAACACCCAATTTGGTTTTTAAGACTGAACCCCTGCATCCCAGCCTACCTTTATGTCTATTAAAAATAAAACTGGAGACGGGGCAAGATGGCAGAGTGGTGAGGAGCAGAATTTCGTCTCTCCCCTAGAGCAGCTGGCAATTACCCAAGAACTATATGAAACAGTGTTTTCGGGGTCTCCAGTAACCAGTCGCACACTGGACGCAAGTTTGGAATTGGAGGAAAAGCTGAGATCGCAGCGAACATTGTAAGTTCCCCGGACCGGGGTCTGGCGCCCCTCCCCACCCAGACCTCACAGACTGTCTTGCTGCCGGCTCCCTGAAAGGGGGGAAAAAACAACACCAAAAAACAGCAATCTGCTGAGGGCAAGAAGGGAGGCTCAACCCAGCCTCAACTGCAGAATTAATCAACAAATTAATTAACTAACTTTGGGAGCTGGGGTGCTAAAGAAGGGCTGGGCTCCGAGAAGTGGGGGCACGTAAAAGCGGGCACCCATTCCCAGACTCCAAAAAAGCCATTTTTTTTTCCCCTACATTTTGTCCCTTCTGGCTTCTCACTGATCCCTTATCTTTTTGCATTTCAATAGCCCCCGGCAGGGGTGGAACTGAAGCTTTTGGAGAGTAATTATCAGACAATAGCCCAAAGCATATCTTTAAATGCTCTATTCTGACACTGACAAAACTTCCAGGCTGGGGAAAGACTTTTAAAAGAGACTCTTTTTTTTTTTTTCTTTTTTCTTTTTCTTGTTTTTCTTTTCTATTTTTTTTTAAATCTAAAAGTAATATATGTGGTTATTTTCTATCGGAAAGCCCAGGTTGGGGGACTGGGCTGGGCTTGGGGGAGACAGAGTACCCACAGTGTCTTTGAATTCCGTATTCACTACTGAAGGCCTCCACCCCCGTCTTTAATTGGCAACTCAGGCTGACCAAGGAATCTAGCTGGAGATGCCCCAAAGAGGAGAGAGGAGAAGGCAATAGTGCCTCTGAGAGACAACTGGAGTTCTGAGGATTGGGAGAGTGGAGGGAGGTCCAGCTCAACTGGCAGTCCTCCTTCTGGGAATTCAGACCCCAGGGGCTGGAATTCAGATTCCGGCTTCAGTCAGCCACGTCCCTGACAGGATCAGAGTCACCAGGAGAGCTAAAGGCTCCAGACCTCCTTACACTGGTGGGGGAGCTGCGGGCTGGCTACCGCCACCTGCTGGACAGGAGAGGAAAAGCACTGATTCTAAAGGCCTCATAGGAGGGTCTCATTCTCAGGAAAACTCCATAGCCTCCCAATGAGACCTGGGCCTCACTAGACTGGGAAAATCTGACTAGGGTCGATCATATCTGAGGAGACCCACTCACAAAAAGGTTACATAGAGGCAGAGCAAGAAACAGAAAAAACAAGAGGGGAAAAATTCTGATCAACTAAATAGAACCTAAGTTAGAGGTCTAGAATAAGTTGAACTGAATAACAGAGGCCAGAGAACAAAGCCAACCAACAAGAAAACCACTAGGTAAAAGACAGAAAACAAGCTCCAAAATAAACTAATCAAGAAAATCAGATGCCTAGACAACTTAAGATAACAAGCCATACCAGGAAACACGAAAACATGGACCAGCCAAAGGAACAAACTAATAGCTCAGCTGAGACACAGGACTGGAGGCAACTAATGCTAAATAAATTTGATGAAATGAAGGTAGATATAGCAAAAGAGCTGAAGGATATAAAGAACACACTGGCTGACCATAAAGAAGAATTCATAAACTTAAAAAAACAAATGGCAGAACTCATGGGAATGAAGGCCACAATGGAGGAGATGAAAAACACAATGGAGGGACACAACAGTAGATTTGAACAGGCAGAAGAAAGGATCAGTGAACTGGAAAACAGGTCATTTGAATTCATACACACAAAAGAACAGTTGGTGAAAAAAATGGAAAAACATGAGCAGGGTCTTAGGGAGCTGAGTGACAACATGAAACGCACAAATATACGTGTTATGGGTATCCCAGAAGGAGAAGAGAGGGGAAAAGGGGCAGAAAGAGTAATAGAAGACATATTCACTGAAAATTTCCCAACTCTTATAAAAAACAGAAAATTAGAGATTCAAGAAGTACAACGTACCCCAAATAGAGTAGATCCCAATAGACCTACTCCAAGACACTTACTGGTCAGACTGTCCAATGTCAAAGACAAAGAGAGGATTCTGAAAGCAGCAAGAGAAAAGCAATCCATCACATACAAGGGAAGGTCAATAAGACTAGGTACAGATTTCTCTGCAGAAACCATGGAGGCAAGAAGACAGTGGCATGATATATTTAAGATACTGAAAGAGAAAAACTGCCAACCAAGAATTCTATATCCAGCAAAACTTTCCTTCAAAAATGAGGGACAGATTAAAACATTTTCAGACAAACAGACACTGAGAGAGTTTGTGAATAAGAGATCGGCACTACAAGAAATACTAAAGGCAGTGCTACAGGCTGATAGGAAAAGACAAGAGAGAGAGAGTTGGAGAAGAGTGCAGAAATGAAGATTATCAGGAAAGGTAAAAGGAGAGGAAAAAATAAGATATGACATATAAATTCCAAAAAACAAAATGATAGTAGAAAGTACTGCCCTTACAGTAATAACACTAAATGTAAATGGATTAAACTCCCCAATAAAAAGACACAGACTAGCAGAATGGATTAAAAAACAGGACCCATCTATATGCTGTCTACAAGAAACTCACTTTAGACACAAGGACAAACATAGACTGAAAGTGAAAGGTTGGAAAAAGATATTTCATGCAAACAACAACCAGAAAAAAAGCGGGAGTAGCTATATTAATATCAGACAAGTTAGACTTCAAAAGCGAAACAGTTAAAAGAGACAAAGAAGGATGCTATATATTAATAAAAGGGTCAATTCATCAAGAAAACATAACAGTCATAAATATTTATGCACCAAACCAGAATGCCCCAAAATTCATGAGGCAAACACTGCGATCACTGAAAGGAGAAATAGATACCTCTACAATAATAGTTGGAGACTTCAATACACCACTCTCATCAATGGATAGAACATCTAGACAGAGGATCACTAAAGAAACAGAGATGTTGAATTGTATGATAAACGAACTAGACTTGACAGACATTTATAGAACACTACACCCAACAACAGCAGGATACACTTTTTTCTCAAGTGCTCATGGAACATTCTCTAGGATAGACCACATGTTGGGTCACAAAGCAAGTCTCAACAAATTTAAAAATATTGATATTATACAAAACACTTTCTCAGACAACAATGGAATGAAGTTGGAAATAAATAAAAGGCAGAAGGTCATAAAATTCACAAACATATGGAGGCTAAACAACACCCTCTTTGAAAACCAGTGGGTAAAGGAAGAAATTACAAGAGAAATTAGTAAATACCTCGAGGCAAATGAAAGAGAAGAGAGAGCAAAAATTGAAGAGTTAACTGCTCACCTGGAGGAATTAGAGAAAGAACAGCAAACTAACCCCAAAGCAAGCAGAAGGGAAGAAATAACAAAGATTAGAGCAGAAATAAATGCAATTGAGAACAGGAAAACAGTAGAGAGAATCAACAAAACCAGAAGTTGGTTCTTTGAGAAAATCAATAAAATCGATGGACCACTGGCTAGGCTAACAAAAAAAAAGAGAGAGCAGATGCAAATAAATGCAATCAGAAATGGGAAAGGAAATATAACTACCGACCCTGCAGAAATTAAGGAGATAATGAGAAGATACTATGAGCAACCATATGCTAATAAACTAGACAACTTAGATGAAATGGACAACTTCCTAGAAAAGCATAAACAACCAACATTAACTCAAGAAGAAACAGATGACCTCAACAAACCAATCAGAAGTAAAGAGATTGAGTCAGTCATCAAAAAGCTACCAAAAAGGAAAAGCCCAGGACCAGATGGTTTCACATGTGAATTCTACCAAGCATTCAAGAACGAATTAGTACCAATCCTGCTCAATCTCTTCAAAAAAATTGAAGAAGAGGGAAAGCTACCTAACTCTTTCTATGAAGCCATCATCACCCTAATACCAAAACCAGGCAAAGATACTACAAAAAAAGAAAATTATAGACCAATTTCTTTAATGAATATAGATGCAAAAATCCTCAACAAAATACTCGCAAATCGAATCCAGCAGCACATTAAAAGAATAATACACCACGACCAGGTGGGATTTATTCCAAGTATGCAAGGCTGGTTCAACACAAGAAAATCAATTAATGTAATACACCACATCAATAAATCAAAGCAGAAGAACCACATGATCATCTCGATTGATGCAGAAAAGGCATTTGACAAAATTCAACATCCTTTCCTGATGAAAACACTTCAAAGGATAGGAATAGAAGGGAACTTTTTCAATACGATAAAGGCAATATATGAAAAACCCACAACTAACATCACACTCAATGGGGAGAGACTGAAAGCTTTTCCTCTAAGATCAGGAACAAGACAGGGATGCCCACTATCACCATTATTATTCAACATTGTGCTGGAAGTTCTAGCTAGAGCAATTAGGCAAGAAAAAGAAATAAAAGGCATCCAAATTGGAGAGGAAGAAGTAAAACTTTCACTATTTGCAGATGACATGATTCTATATGTCGGAAATCCAGAAAAATCTACAGCAAAGCTACTAGAACTAGTCAATGAATACAGCAAAGTGGCAGGCTACAAGATCAACACGCAAAAATCTGTAGTGTTCCTATACACAAGTAATGTGCAACAAGAGGAGGAAATCAAGAAAAAAATCCCATTTACAATAGCAACCAAAAGAATCAAGTATTTAGGAATAAACTTAACCAAGGACACAAAAGACCTTTACATAGAAAACTATAAGAAACTGCTAAAAGAAATTGAACAAGACCTGAAAAAATGGAAGAACATACCATGTTCATGGATTGGAAGACTAAATATAGTTAAGATGGCAATTTTACCTAAACTGATTTACAGATTCAATGCAATACTAATTCAAATCCCAACAACTTACTTCACAGAAATAGAAAAACCAATAACTAAATTTATTTGGAAGGGTAAGGTGCCCTGAATAGCCAAAAATGTCTTGAGAAAGAGGAAAGAAGTGGGAGGTCTCACACTACCTGACTCTGAAGCATATTACAAAGCTACAGTGCTCAAAACAGCATGGTACTGGCATAAGGACAGATATACTGATCAATGGAATCGAATTGACTGTTCAGAAGTAGACCCTTACATCTATGGACAACTGATCTTTGATAAGGCAGTGAAGCTGAAGCAACTGGGAAAGAGCAGCCTGTTCAATAAATGGTATTTGGAGAACTGGATATCCATTTCCAAAAGAATGAAAGAGGATGTCCATCTCACACCTTATACCAAAATTAACTCAAAGTGGATCAAAGACCTAAACATTAGCACCAAGACCATAAAACTCTTAGAAGAAAATGTAGGGCAATATCTTAAAGATCTTCTGAAAGGAGGTGGTTTCTTAGACCTCACACCCAAGGCACGAGCAACCAAAGAACAAATAGACAAATGGGATCTCCTCAAAATTAAACACTTTTGTACATCAAAGGACTTTGTCAGAAAAGTAAAAAGGCAACCTACACAATGGGAGATGATATTTGGAAACCACATATCAGATAAGGGTTTAATATCCCAAATATATAAAGGAATCCTGCATCTCAATAACAGAAAGACAAACAATCCAATTAAAAAATGGGCAAAAGACATGAACAGACATTTCTCTGAAGAGGAAATACAAATGGCTCAAAAGCATATGAAAAAAATGCTCAACTTCACTGGCTATTAAGGAAATGCAAACCAAAACCACAATGACATATCATCTCACACCTACCAGAATGGCCATTATCCAAAAAACAGAAAATGACAAGTGCTGGAGAGAATGTGGAGAAAGAGGCACACTTATTCATTGTTGGTGGCAATGCAGAATGGTGCAACCACTCTGGAACACAGTATGGAGGTTCCTCAGGAAGCTAAATATAGATTTGCCATATGACCCAGCTATTCCATTGCTGGGTATATACTCAGAGGAACTGAAACTTAAGACACAAACAGACATTTGTAAACCAATGTTTATTGCAGCATTACTCACAATTGCCAAGAGATGGAAACAGCCCAAATGTCCATCAAAGGACGACTGGATAAACAAACTGTGGTATATACACATGATGGAATATTATGCAGCTGTAAGACAGAACAAAGACATGGATCATGTAATAATGTGGATGAACCTTGAGGACATTATGTTGAGTGAAGTTAGCCAGAAACAAAAGGACAGATTCTGTATGGTCTCACTAATATGAACAGACATTAATGAACAAACTTTGGGAGTTAAAAGCTGACAACACAGGCGACCAGGAGATAGAAAGAGGGCAGAGATCAGCCATTTGATGCTGAAGGACTACAGAATGTTTAGGATTGATTGCATAGATCCAGAAATAGATAGCATAATACTGTGTGATGGTAGCACGGTATTGTAAGTACAGTGAACAAAGATGTCTGTGAGTAAAGCTGAAAGAAGTGGGATAGGAGAATGTATGACAGCAGTGGTAAAGATAGATGATAAAGACTGGGACTGTATAACGTGGCAAAAACTGGAGTGGCCGATGACTGTCACTAAATATACAAATATAAAAATGTTTTTGCATGTGGGAAAGCAAATGAATGTCAACCGTGTAGAAATTTGAAAAAGGGATGGTATTCAGGAAAAAACATAATCAAAGCAAACTGGAGTCTATGGTCAACAGTAACATTGTAATATACCTCCATTAAATGTAACAAAGGCAATATGCCAATGCTAAATGTATATGAGAGGGGGATATAGGGGAGTAATATGGGATTCTTGGTAGTGGTGTTATTTGCTGTCCTTAGTAGTATATTGTATTGCATGACATGTTATTTTTCTTTTTATCATTTTTTCTTATTGCTAAAAAAAAAAAAATTTTTTTCTTGTAGTAATCAGTATGTTCAAGTGCTGATTGTGGTGATACATGTACAACTTTATGATGATACCATGAACAACTGATTGTACACTGTGGATAAATGTATGGTAAAAAAAAAAAAAAAACTGAATTTAATTAAAAAAAAAAACAAAAAACTCATAGTCCATATCTTACCTTTTGACAAAAATATTACACTATTATTTTCCTAATACATTAAAGGATGGATGTATATGTGTGTTCATGTGTAAATTTTTTGTATATGTATATCAAAAACAGGCATGAGCTGTTAAGACTTGGCACTGAAAATAAGACAAATTCTGAATGATGAGTGTACAGGTTTTCTTTGGGCTAGATGAAAATGTTCTGAAATTAGACTGGTGATGGATGCAAAACTGTGAATACAATAAAAACCGTTACACTGTACACTTTATATTTGGCTTTTTTTTGTTTTGTTTTTTGTTTCATGTTTTTGGTTTGTTTCTTTTCCTTTATAAATGTGTTTATTTCCATTTCAGGCTCAAGTGTGGATAGTATATCAGAGAGAGACCAAACTGGGACTGCTGGCTATGTTACTAATGTGAACTGTTTATTCTTAAAAAGGAAGGAAGTACTGTGTCCTTTTTATTCTAAAAGTGAGACATTAGAAGATAATATGAGTAATACTTTTAAATTACTAACACGACACTGAAAATCTAAAGAGAATGCAGCCAGAAACTTCAAAATAAACTTAGAATACTATAAAAAAATTCCACATAAAATCTCAACTGCTCTTTGCCTCAGAGAGGCACTGTTTTCACAAGGAGTAAATATTGAGGTTATTTCATTTTCCACAAAACCATCTCAGGAAGGACTCAAACTGGAAAAGTACCTAATGTGAAAAATTATCCAAAAGAAAAAAATAAATAGAACTTACACTGACCCAAAAAGTAAAACTTTTCACTCAAAGATACATTACTTTGTTCTCTAGTCCCTTTAATAAACCAATAAAGGATCTTACTTTGATAGATTTTTATGTTTTGCTTTTAAAAGTAACACACCTTTTGTGTATTGAAAGAAAAAAAATTGTTTTAATTTGGCTTATTGGTCCCATACCATCTTTCTATCTATAAATTTACTTCTATTTACAAATAGAAATGGTCTGTACTACTATTAACAGTTCAGTATCTTTGCAATCCCTAGGGATTAAATTCTAGTCCTCTATTTTAGTTCTATGTATTAATCTGAATAATATGCAGATTTTACTATTTAAAGCAGATGGTAAACTTTCCCCCAAGTCTTGTAAGTGGGGCAAACACTTCACAAAATGTAATGACACTTTTTTAGGACGAGGTAACAAGAACTTGAGCAGTTGAAAAGCAAAGCTGTGTGGACACTGGAGATACGGCCTAAGGTGTTCTGATATGTTCTCTTCCTTTCTTTTAGGCTACAATGGAAAACTGAAATTGCTAGACGGTCTGAAAACATAAAGTCCCAAACCCAAATACTAGAGCATTTTAGTAAGCATCTTTAAAGCATCTTAAGAAAAACACTCATTGCCTACCTACAGCTCCAAAGAAAAGCTCTGCTTCCTCATAAGACTTTCTTCAATTCCATCACATTAACATTCACACCTTTTGTTAACAGAGCTCTGGACAGTTTAAACACAGTGCAAACTGCACTATTTTTCCCTCAAAGCCAGTTCTTCACGCAGACCTTTCCAACATCATCTTCGTTCTTTGCATTACCAAGGGGTTCCTCTTTCTCCATCTTGTTCTGAATGATAATCAAAAGCCTGGGTGGTATGTTTCCGAAGATAAACTGCAGCACGAACACCCCCTATATTCACCCAGACAGTATGCACCTTTCGCCATACCTGTCCCATTGCAGATAATGCCTTGGTGAAGCATTTCTTGTCCTGAGTAAATAGTACAGCTGTACCTGTACCAGGTCTACAGACACGGCTCATTTCCCATAGGCAAGCTGGATAAAGGTTCCCAGTTTCTCTTCTTGGAGCCCATCCTTTTGCCAAATGGCATATCTGTTACAATAATATCCACAGAGCCAGTTCTCAATGGCAGATTGCAGATATCCCATTGAACAGCAACTATAGGCAAGCCCCACGATGGTTTGCTTTCTTTAACTTGATTCTTGGTCAACAAAGATGAGATGTTATATGCTGCTCTATTCACAGCCAATGGATTATTATCACCAGCAATATGGTAAGTCAGACCATTCGGTAGCCCCTGCTATTGGTATGGCCCCTTGTTCTACTGAGGAGCACAGAGCCTGAGCATCCCATAGGCTAGAGTAGATCTAAGTCACCTAGGGGAGTGAATCTTCCTGGCAACATGCAATATGACTCCCGGGGAGGAATGCAGACCCGGCATCGTGGGATGGAGAACATCTTCTTGACCAAAAGGGGGAAATGAAAGGAAATGAAATAAGCTTCAGTGGCAGAGAGATTCCAAAAGGAGCCAAAAGGTCACTCTGGTGGGCACTCTTATGCACAATATAGACAACCGTTTTTAGGTTCTAATGAATTGGGATAGCTGGCGGTAGATACCTGAAACTATCAAACTACAACCCAGAACCCATGAATCCTGAAGACGATTGTATAAAAAAGCTTATGAGGGGTGACAATGGGATTGGGAAAACCATAAGGACCATACTCCCCTTTGTCTAGTTTATGGATGGATGAGTAGAAAAATGGGGGAAGGAAACAAACAGACAGACAAAGGCACCCAGTGTTCTTTTTTACTTTAATTGCTCTTTTTCACTTGAATTATTACTCTTGTTATTTTTTTGTGTGTGGTAATGAAGGTGTCAGGGATTGACTTTGGTGATGAATGTACAACTATGTAATGGTACTGTGAACAATCGAATGTACGATTTGTTTTGTATGACTGCGTGGTATGTGAGTGTATCTCAATAAAATGAATTAAAAAAAAAAAGAGTAGATCTAAGAGTTGTAGGTCCAAAATGCATGATATTTCTTCAGTGGAGACTCTGTCAGTGGAATGCCCACAACTATTTCATTTTCATGAATATTCAAAAGAACCTCCACATCAAAATTTGTCATGTCAGCCTTCCACTTAAAATAATCTTGAATGGCACCCCCAAAATCTCTTGCAGCCTCATTTGAGGTAAAGCAATGTTTCTCACCTGCCCTGCTGCATGTGCCTCAAAACTTCAGCACTTGAGGCTCAGTTTCTTCTCTTGAGCTTTCATCAGTCTCATCTTCTTTGGAAGATGCCAAATCACCTACTAACATTGATATCTCCTCTTTGATGGCTGGAGTTTTGTAATAGTCTAAGACATGTGCATCTAAGGTGTTGTTAGTGAACTCTTTTTTAACATCTCTCTCATCTATTTTGTATCCTTGTTCATTATCAATCTTCCCTTTATTTGAATTACAATTGATTTTTCTACTTTTTTTTTTTTTCCTTGAAACTGGTGTTGAATTTCCATACTTTCAGAGAGTCTGACCATGGACACTTCCCAGCCAAGTCCAAAATCCTTTAAAACTTCTTCCTTTGTTTCTTTGAACTGGTAATCTTTACACTCTTTAACAACCACAAATAAGTTATCAACTGATCTCAGACAATGGACCTGAGCCAGACTTTCCACTGAAATGTCAAAACATATCTTGCCCCAGTCTTTGCTGATTTTGCATGATGTTCCTAATTTCTCTCTCACTTCATCTGCAGCTGTTTGCTCAAAACCAGTAGGTATGGTGGCTCCAATGGTAACTCAGAGATACTCAGACTCACTTCTGAGGGAACTTTCTGTCACCTGTATAGACCTCTGGTTCGCATGAAGGCTCACATCTAAGAATTGGTTAGTGGCTTCTTCAATGTCAGACATGTTGGCAGCACCTGCGAGATCCCTAAGTCCCAGCAGCGAGCGCAGACCCTTCCGGCTAAGGCACCACACCAGCCCTACACTGTACACTTTAAAGGATGAATTTTATGGTTTGTGGATTATATCTCAATAAAACTGCTAAAAAAAAAAAAACAAGTAAATGCCTTAGCTAGATCCTTTCTATGTACAAGCTCTTCCAGCACTTTCCCAATTAGCAAAGCTTCAAGCATACCAAACTACTCAGGATTCCTCTGGATAATCAAGCCCTCTCTATCCGGGGGACTCAGATTTATCTAAATGTGTAGCTCCCTCAGCCTCAAGTGTCTTTCCTTCATCTGCCCTTCAAAATGTACATTAAGGATCACCTCTAGAAAGCCTTCCCTTCTACATGAACTTTCAACCACCCTCCCATCCCCCTGCGCCCACCCCAGGCTCTCAGAGCACCAGGCATACCTCTAGCACACAGCATTTATCAAACCACACCAGGCATATTATGAGCACAACAAATAGTAGGTACCCACATAAATATAATATCCAATATGCAACTGTTTCATTTTCTATAATGTGTAAGTGCCATTTAAAAGCAAATTCTTCCAGATGAAGCAAATATGGCAAACTTTTTACAATTCTTAAACGTGGTTGTCGGCATATGGGATTAATTAATATTCTATTTTTCTACCTGTTCAAATTTTTCCTAAACAAAAAAGCAAATTTATTGATATTCAGGAAAACTATGTAAGTGTAATATTCTGTAACAAAGAGTCAAATTACTGTGTTTAGACAGCCAGAAGCATAAGCAGTCTACCACTTTCTAACATAATGAGTTCCTAAAAACATGCACAAAAGTAGAATATATGAAAGCAAAGTATTAGACATACCATGAGGAGAATTGCCTTCCTGGAAAACTAAAACACAAAAACATCCAATTACATCTCATCTCAGTTTTCCAGTTTATAATTCCAATTTCATACATGTACACATTTAAACAGTCAACCAGTAAGTATGCCTAGCCAAGGTAAAAGTTGGGTGCTTTTAGAATGCCTGATGATTATTAGCTTTGTCACAACTGCATTATGTTTGTGAAATCTACACTTTGCATTACTGGTATCAACTCTTTCTCTCCTGTACTGCCACTTGTCCTTAACAAGGCAGAGAGCGAATGTGGTTTTCCAACTTTTTTTACAGCAATAAAACTCTCACAAAAAATTATTACCCTAAAACTTAATATGCAAAAGCATATAAAAAGCTCAGCTATTCTAGCTAAAGCAGGACATGGGGTGGGCCTGCAACCCCACCCCCACAACCTTTGCACTAACTCCCCTTACCAGTCGTACAAAAATGGCAATGCCATGGAAACAGACCTGTTGCCAGGCAAGCAGAGCCCCAAGCAGGAACTCAAAATGACGGTTCATCAACTGATGCATAAATCCTAACTCAGTTTAAGGATACCAACATGTGGCATATGAAAGTGCCAGATGTTCAAATATCTAAAAGACATCTAACTGATAATGATTAGGAAATCATAAAGGTTCTATTAAAAGTGCTTCAAGAGAACACACACACAAATATGGATTTTACTATTTCCTGCACAATAGACGTCCCTGACAGTCCAACTATGAGATATTTCCTGAATTACACTTCTCTCAGAAGTAAATTAATTAGAAGTAACAATTTTTAAATGACATATTTTAAAGAACAGTTAATTCAACAAAACCATCCTCCCTTTGGAAAATTCTGGGCTTAAAATATCAACGTAAGCATCAAATTTCAATAAGCTGGTAAATCAGATCAAGCACTTTATCACAAACATTGAAATGAATAATGACTATATGAAAATATGAAATTTGGTATTCTGGTTTCTAAAAAAAATTACTATCTTATTTACAGAATGTTTCCAGGAAGCTAAAACAAAATTTTAAAAGTTAAAAAGCTATAACAACTTTAAGAATAAACTGAACAGGACAGAGGTAAGAGCGTTCAAACACTTATTGACATTTTATAACAAATACAAGAGAGTACCCAATTCCTCTAGTTTCCTTTTTTAAAAAAATCTAGACTTTTGCTTGCAGCCAAGGTGAAGTTAACGTGAATCAAATTTACCCTCTCATCTTCAACAACTGAAAACCAGACCAGCAACTAAAATGGTATCTTTCAAGACACTGGACAGCAGGCAACAAAGTGCCCCTGAGATCTGGGAGGAAATGGGGCAAACCCTACCACCGCCCAAGCTGGTGGCCTGGAGAGTTTCCAAGCATCAGCCTGTGGAGGGAGAACGCAGGCAGAGTTAGACAGCCTCCCTGAGGCGAGGAGACGATGTCAGAAGCCAAGGCAGCTGAACTCCTGGGGCCAATATCAGAAAAGAAAGAGCTGTATACAAAGAGAACTTCAGAAGTCTGCAAAACAGTCCCCTCGAATATTCAAGAAGCACTGAAACACAGGCCTGTGAAGACACTCTGTAACGGTTTGTATATATTATGTCCCTCAGAAAGAGTCATGTTCTTTGATGCAATCTTGTGGGGGCAGACAAGTTGGAACGTTTGGATTAGGTTGTTTCCATGGAAATGCACCCCACCCAACTTTGTGGGTGATAACTCTGGATTATTTCCATGGAGGCGTGGCCCCACCCATTCAATATGAGTCTTGATTAGTTGACTGGAGCACTACATAAGCTCAGACAGAAGGAGCTAGCCTGCTACAGCCAAGAGGGCACTTTGAAAAATACACAGAAGCTGAGAGAGTAGCTGCAGATGAGAGGCAGTTTGAAGATGGCCATTGAAAGCAGGCTCTTGCTCCAGAGAAGCTAAGAGAGGATAAACACCCCAAGAGCAACTAAGAGTGACATTTTTGAGGAACTGCAGCCTAGAGAGGAACATCCTGGGAGAAAGCCATTTTGAAACCAGAACTTTGGAGCAGACGCCAGCCAGGTGCCTTCCCAGCGAACAGAGGTCTTCCAGACACCACCAGCCATCCTCCAGCGAAGGTACCCAACTATTGATGACTTATCTTGGACACTTTATGACCTTAAGATTGTAACTGTGTAACCAAATAAACCCCCTTTTATAAAAGCCAATCCATTTCTCATGTTTTGCATTCCAGCAGCATTAGCAAACTAGAACACACTCCAGGAAGTTTTTCTGTAAAGAACCACAGAAAGAATCACAGGAAACAATCCATAAAGCTCACACAGGGCAGCCAGGTAGAGTACTCAGAGAAGTTTTGCCCCAGTAGTGGGAGATAATGAGTCCTAGACTAAGTGTAGTGATCAAACTCTTTCAAGTTAAGTATATCCCAGAACAAAGCTCAAGAATATTCACAGGAATACAAAAGTATTCAGCATCCAATAAAGCAAAATTCACAATGTCTGCCATCCAAAAAAAATTTCCAGACAAGCAAAGAAGGAAAAAAGACAACCCATAATGCAGAGAAAAACTGACCAATTGAAACTAACCCAGAAATGGCAAAGATGACAGAACTAATAGACAAGGGCATTCTAACAATTTTAACTGTATTTCATGTGCTCAGGAAGTTAAAAGAGGAGAGGACTGAGAGAAGACGGTAGAGTAAGGAATCAGTGTTTCAACCATAACAACTACTGACCTGGCAGGAGCTAGCCGAATTACCTATTTCAAAACTCCCGAGTCTCATGGAATGCTGTGCAGCATCCAGGGAAGAGCTGGAGGAAGAGGCTGGTGAACTGTGGTAACGAATTTCACCCTCTGTGGAGTGGCAACCATCCCCCAAAAGAAAGGCAGGCAGCAGTGACAAGGCAGACTATAAAAAGACCTAGTCCTCCAAAAACTGGTTTTTTTTAAATTAGTTATTTCAGCTCACTAGGAGGCAGGCGGTTTCTAAAAGGGGCCATTTTTCAACTCTCATCAATCAAAATGGCAGAAGAGTCTCAACAAGGCAGTACCAACTATTTAATCTCTCTTTTCTCTTCCTATTTACTGTTGAGGAGAAAAATAATTTCGTACAGTCACAAACTGACAGCTCCAGCCCTCAACATCATAAACAACAACAACAACAACAAAACCCTAACAATCCCAGAGGAGTGAGATAACTAGATTTCCTGTTATAAAAACATAATACTCAGAATGCCCAACAAAAAAAATTACAAAACACTCAAAGAAACTGGAAAGCATGGCCCATTCACAGGAAAAAAAGAATCTGTCAGAAACCATCCCTGAGGAAGCTCATATATTGGATCTGTTAGTCAAAGACTTTAAACCACATGTTTTAAACATGTTCAGTAAATTAAAGGAATGGATATACAAAGAACTAAAGGAAATTAGGAAAACACTGACTAAACAAAATAAAGAGATGGAAATTATAAAAAGGAACCAAGCAGGAATTTTAGTACCACAAAGTACAGGAATTGAAATTAAAAACTCATTAGAGTGACTCAACAACAGATTTGAGCACAGAGAAGAAAGATCAGTTAACCTGAAGACAAGGCAACTGAAATTACCCAATATGAGTAGCAAAAAGAAAAAATAATGAAGAAAATTGAAGAAAATCTAAGGGACAAGTGGGACACCATCAAGAGTACCAACATATGCATCGCTAAAGCCCCAGAAGGACAAAAAAGAAAGGGGCAAAAGTATTAGAAGAAATAGTGGCCCAAAACTTCCCAAATCTGATGAAAGACATGAATCACACATCCAGGAAGCTCAAGGAGTGTTAAGCAGGATAGACTCTAAGAAGTCTAGACTTCAGAGTGGAACTGTCAAAATCCAAAGACAAAGAGAGTAGCACTTTCTCACAAAGGATTCCCCAATAAGATTAAACAGCAGAATGGCTATATTATTGTCAGACAAAATAGATGTTAAGTCAAAATGATAACAAGAGACAAAAAAAAAGACATATTGATAAAGGCTCACCAGGCAGAAGATTTAACAAGTATAAACATATATTTACCTCACTGAAAAGTCCCAAAATATTTGAAGCAAAAACGGACAGAAGTGAAAGGAGAAATAGATAGTTCTACAATATTTGGAGACTTCAATACAGCACTTTCAATAACTGATAAAACATCTAAACAGAAAATTATTAAGGTAATAGAGGACTTGAACAACACTATTAACCAATTAACTAATGGGCATGAATATAAAACTCCATCCAACAGCAGAATACACATTCTTCTCCAATGCACTTGGAACATTTTCCATATGGTAAGCCACAAGTCAAATCTTAATAAACTGAAGTAATTGAAATCATACAAAGTATCTAATCAACCCACAATGGAATAAAGTCAGAAATCAACTAATAGAAGGAAAAATAGAAAATTTACAAATATGTGAAAATTAAAGAACACACTACTAAATAACCAATAGAATAAAGAAGAAATCAAAAGGGAAATTAGGAAACATCTTGGGATGAATGAAAATGAAAACACAACATCCTAAAATTATGGGATGCAGTGAAGGCAGTGCTCAGAGGGAAGTTTACAGAAAGATCAAATCAGTAACTTAACTTCACACCTAAAGAAATCAGAACAAGAAGCGCAAACTAAACTCTAAGTTAAGAGAAGGAAATGCTTTCGTTTCCTGGCTGCTAAAACAAATACCATACAATGGGTTGGTTTAACAACGGGCATTTACTCGATCATGTTTTAGAGCCTCCTGGGGTTGGTATCTTCTGGCTGGCCGGCAATCCCTGGTGTTCCTTGGATTTTCGGTCACACATCAATGCATATGGCAGCTTCTACCACTTTGTCTTTTGGTCTCTGTTAACTTCCAGCTCTGGCTGCTCCCTGTGGATTCTCTCTCTGTCTCACTTTAACTATGGCTATAGAGTACTCCAGTAATCCAGATTAAAGCCTAACCTGATTCAGTTGGGCCACACCATAACTGAGGTAACATCTAGAAGAAATCTTATTTATAATGTGTCCTCACCCACAAATACAAAGAATAGATACTGGACTAGGGTACACAATTCAATCCACCACAAGAAGGAAGTACTAAAGATTAGAGCAGAGAGAAATGAAATAGAGAACAGAAAAACAGTAGAGAGAATTAAGAAAACCAAAAATTGAGTTTTTCAAAAGGTCAATAAATTTGACAAACCTTTAGCCAGACAAAGAATAAGGGAAGGAGGACACAAATAACTAAAACCAGGAATTACAGTGGGGACATTACCACCAACCTTACATAAATAAAAAGGATTAAGAGGGTACTAACAATAATTATTTGCCAACAAATTAGAAAGCCTGAATGAATGGACAAATTCCTAGAAATACACATTGACCTAATCTGATGCAAGAAGAAATAGATCAAGCCCACCCAGGGATGCCAAAAGAAGAAGAGGAAGAAGAGGAAGAAGAAGAGGAAGAAAGGAGGAAGAAGAGGAGGAAGGAGGAAGAAGAGGAAGAGGGGAAGAGGAGGAGGAAGAGGAGGAAGAAGAGGAGGAAGAGGAGGAAGAGAAGGAAGAAGAGAAGGAGGAAGAGGAGGAAAGAGGTGGAGGAGAAAGAGGAGGAGGAAAAAGAGGAGGAGCAGAAAGAGGTGGAGGAGAAAGAGGTAGAGGAGGAAGAGGAAGAGGAGGAAGAGGAGGAGGAGAAAGGGTAGAGGAGAATGAGGTAGAGGAGGAAGAGGAGGGAGAGAAGGAAGAGGAAGAGGAGGAAGAGAAAGAGGTAGAGGAGGAAGAGGAAGAGGAGGAAGAGGAAGAAGAAGAAGAAATAGAAAATTTCAACAGACCAATAAAAAGTAGTTTGAACCAACAATTTAAAACTTCACAAAAAAGAAAAATCTAGAACCAGAAGGCTGTACTGCTGAATTCTACCACACATTTAAAGACTTATCACAATCCTTCTCAAATGCTTTCAAAAATTAGAATAGGAAGAATTACTTCCTAACTCACTTCTATGAGGCAAGCATTACCCTAATACTAAAGACAGATAAAGACGATACAAGAAAAGAAAATTACAGATCAATATCCCTTCGGAATATGGATGTAAAATTCTCAACAAAATAACGGAAAGCTGAATCCAACAATATATATAAAGAATATATACATATATAGTATATGTGTGAGTGTGTGTGTGTGTGTACACACACACACACCATGACCAAGTGGAATGTATTCCAGGAATGCAAGGACAGTTCAACATAAGAAAACCAATCAATGCAACACACCTCATTAAAGAATGAAGGAAAAAAAACACATGATCATCTGAATTGATACAGAAAAGGCATTTGACAAAATCCAACATCCTATCACAATAAAAACACTCAGAAAACTAGGAATAAAAGGTAACTTTCTCAACATGGTAAAGAGCATTTATGAAAAACCCACAGCAAATATTATATTCAATGGTGAAAGACTGGAACCTTTCCTCTAAGATCAGGAACAAGACAAGAATGCCTGCTGTCACCACTGTTACACAACACTGTACAGGAAGTTCTAGCCAGAGAAATCATGCAAAAGAAAGAAAGAAAAAGCATCTAGATTGAAAGGAAGAAGTTAAATTATCCTTATTCATCAGAAGACATGATTCAATGTATAGAAAATCCCAAAGAATCCCCCAAAAGCTACTAGAACTGATAAATTCAGGAAAGGTACAGGATACAAAATAAACATGCATTAATCCTTTGAGTTTCTATATACCAGTAATGAACCTTCTTAAAAGGAAATCAAGAAAAATTCCATTTGCAATAGCATCTCAGAAACTACAATGCCTAGGAATAAATTTAACCAAGGACATGAAGACTTGTACACTGAAAACTGCAAACATGGCTGAAAGCAATTAAACAAGACCTAAATAAATGGGAAGATATCCCATGTTCATGGATTTTAAGACTTAACTATATTGTTAAGACGTCAATACTGCCTAAAGCAATCTACAAATTCAATGCAATCCCTATCAAAATTTCAGCAGCTTTTTTGGAGAAAGGAAAAGCTGATCCTCAAATTCTTATGGAATTGCCAAGGGGCCACTAAATACCCAAAACTATCTTGAAAAAGAAGAACAAAGTTGAAGAACTCACACTTCCTGATTTCAAACTTAGTACAAGCTACAGTAATTAAAACCATAGTACTGGCATAAGGATAGACATATAGACCAGTGGAATAGAACTGACAGATTCCAGAGTTAAAGCCACACATCTATGAACAACTGATTTTTAAATTCAGTTTTATTGAGATATTCACATACCATACAATCATCCATGGTGTTACAATCAACTGTTCACAGTACCATCATATAGTTGTTACATTCAACACCAAATCTATTTTTTGAACATTTTTCTTACACCCAGAATCAGAATAAGAATAAAACATAAAAATAAAAAAGACACCCCAAATCATGCCCCCCATCCCACCCTATTTTTCATTTAGTTTTTGTCCCCATTTTTCTACCCATCCATCCATACATGGATAAAGGGAGTGTTATCCACAAGGTTTTCACAATCACACTGTCACCCCTTGTAATATACATTGTAATACAATCATCTTCAAGAGTTAACGCTACTGGGTTGGAGTTTGGTAGTTTCAGGTATTTACTTCTAGCTACTCCAATACATTAAAACCTAAAAAGAGTTATCTATATAGTGCATAAGAACGTCCACCAGAGTGACCTCTCGAATCTGTTTGAAATCTCTCAGTCACTGAAGCTTTATTTCATTTCATTTCACATCCCCCTTTTGAATGACCAATTAATTTTTGACAAGGGTGCCAAAGCAATTCAATGGGTAAAGAGTAGTCTCTTCAACAAATGGTACTAGAACCAGTGGAAATCCTCATGCAAAAGAATGAATGTGGACCCTTACCTCTCAGCATATACAAAAATTCAAAGTAGAGAAAAGACCAAAACATATGGGCAAATACTATAAAACTTTTAGAAGAAAACATAGGGAAATATCTTCAGGACTTTGCTGTAAGCAATGCATTTTTGGATTTTACACCAAAGCCTGAGCAACCAAAGAAAAAAATTCATAAAACGGACTTCATCCAAATTAAAACTTTTATGCATCAAAGAATACTATCAAGAAAATGGGGAAGAAAAAAAAGACTCCCACACAATGGAGAAAATATTTGGTAACCAATATTATGATAAGGGTTAATATCCAGAAAACTTAAAGAACTCCTGCAACTCAACAAAAAGACAACCAACTCAATTAAAAACTGGGTCAAGATTTGAAAAGACATTTTTCCAAAAAAGATATTCAAAGAGCCAGTAAGTATAATGAAAAGATGCTCAAACATTATTGGCATTAAAGATATGCAAATTAAACTACAACACGATCCCACTTCACAACCACTAGTATAGCTATTATTCAAAAAAAAAAAAACGGAAATAACAAGTGTGGGAGAGTAGACAGAGAAGTAGGAATCCTCGTACATTGTTGGCAGCAATATAAATGGTGCAGCTACTGTGGAAAACAGATTGGTGGTTCCTCAGAAAATTAAACACAGAATTACTATATGACTGGCAATTCTACTCCTAGGTATATACCCAAATGAACTGAAAGCAGAGACTCAGACAGATATTTGTACACCAATGTTCATCACAGCTTTATTCACAATAGTCAAAAATTGGTAGCCAACACAAGTGTCCCTCAACAGACAAATGGATAAACAAAATGTGGTCTCTCCCTACATTAAAATACTGCTCAGCTGTAAAAGAAGTGGAAGTGTTAGTACACACCACAACATGCATAAACCTTGAAGACATCATGTTGCGTGATATGAGCCAGAAACAAAAGGCAAATATAGAATGGTTTCTCCTATAAGAATAAGCAAATTCATGGAGACAGAAAGCAGATAGTGGTTACCAGAGGTGAGGGGAGGGGGGAATGGGGAATTATTGCTAAAAGAGTTTAGTTTTGGTTTAAGATAACGAAATAGTCTGAAAATAGATAATGGTGAAAGTTACACAGTATTGTCAATGTTCTTAATGTTAAAGAATTGCCCACTTAAAATCATTAACGATTTTTATGTTATGTAAACATTAACATTACATGTTATTTAAACATTATGTAAACATAACATTTATGTTATGTTTGCCACATTTAAAAATAAATTTATTATATTAAAAAAGAAGTTAAAGGAAAGAATGAAAATGTTAGCAGAGAAATGAAATATGTTTTTCAAATCTATCAAACTTCTAGATACGAAACCTAAAATGTCTGCAACGAAAAATACACTACATGGGATTTAAGGGCAGATCAGACATTGAGGGGAAAAAAAAGGTCAATAAATCTGAAGATGTAGCAATAGAAACTATTAAAAATGAAACGGAATAAAAGATTAAACAAATAAACAGGGCGTCAATAAGCAGTGGAACATCACACAGCCTAGTATATGCATAATTGTATACTTTAAATATGTACAGTTTGTTGTATGCCCACTGTCCCTCAATAAAGCTGTTTTTAAAGAACCTAAACTTTCAAGTCAAGACTGAACCATCATATTGATGGCTTTTATGTCCCATTCATCTTAATCATCTTTTGGTTTTAGGTAGATACTAAATAACCACCTCAAAAAACAAAGCTCTCCTAAGCTTCCACTTTTAATTATTTTTGAAAAGCTTTATTTTGAATCCTTAACAAGTAATATTTCAACAAATACTACATTAAAAGAATTCAGTATACAGGCCTCATAATTTACCATGCACTCTGATTTGATCAAAGAGGCAAGTCTCAGACACTAACTAGATAAATTAGTAACAATGAAGCTTTCAATTCATCAGAACCTCTAGATTGGTGCTATCCAATCAGTTTCTGAGATGATGGACATGTTCTATACTGACATGTCCAACAGGGCTGCCAGTAGCCATATAAGACTACTAAGCATTTGAAATGTGAACAGCGCAATAAATTTTAATTTTATTTAATTTTTAAAGTAATTTAAATTTAAATAGCTACATGGAACTTGTGGCTACATTGTTTTGACATCACAATCTCTATACAATTAAAGAGAAAAATATAGGCTGAAACTAAAGATTAGAAATGGCCAAAACAAGTATTTTTTATAAATTTACAAACATATATTACATAATTTTAAAACTGACTTTTAAATTAATAAACAACTAAAATCATAAACACTGACTACAACTAGTATTTTTTTAAGGCTTGGCTCAAAGGACCATCCATTTGAAGTGTGCCGATTATTCAATTCCCCACCCTACACTATACCCTAGGAAGGATCAGGTGACCCCACTACACCTTGTTTCACAGTGCCCTCTGTACACTTCCATCAGTAGAATTTTCATACTTCATACATATATCTCCTACACTAGGCTGAACTCCTCGAGAGCAGACAGTGGGTCATAAAACTCTAACCTAGCCCATCACCCTATACTCACCAAAGACTTGCAGGGAAACCTCTGCTGATAAACTAGCTCAGAAGAGGAAACTTAATAATAAAATATGGAAATAAAGAGCCTTGGTGAGAATGTAAAGGAATCAGAATCCTCATACATTGCTGCTAAGCATGTAAATGGTTTAGTCATCACAGAAAAAAACAGGCAACAGTCTGGTCATTCCTTAGAAAGCTCACTATATACATCCCAGAGTAATTTGAGCAGAGAATAAAAATGTATTTGCAAAGCCCCCTTGAGGGACTGGAGAAAAATGTAGAAATATTAAACTTCCCCAGCTGGGGAATTGCTGGTATTTTCACAAGCTTGCGGACTACCAGTTTAGAAGGCCGTGCCCTTGATCTTGGGGCTTGCCCTTATGAAGCTTGTTTCTGCAAAGAAGAGGATAAGCCTACTTATAATAATTACTACTTATAATAATTGCGCCTAAGAGTCACCCCCAGAGAACTTCTTTTGTTGCTCAGATGTGGTCTCTCTCTAAGCCAACTCAACAGGTAAACTCACTGCCCTCCCCACTATTGGGGACATGACTCCCAGGGGTGTAAATCTCCCCGGCAATGTGGACATGACTCCCAGGGATGAGCCTGGACCTGGCATCATGGGATTGAGAAAATCTTGACCAAAAGGGAAAAGTGAAATGAAAAAAATAAGATTCCTGTGGCTGAGAGATTTCAAATGGGGTCGAGAGGTCACTCTGGAGGTTATTCTTATGTGCTATACAGACATTCCTTTTCAGGTTTTAGTGTATTGGAATAGCTAGAAGGAAATACCTGAAACTGTCAAACTGCAACCCAGTAGCCTTGACTCTTGAAGACGATTGTATAACTATGTAGCTTACAAGGGGTGACAGTGTGATTGTGAAAACCATGTGGCTCACACTCCCTTTATCCAGTGTGTCGACAGATAAGTAGAACAATGGGGACAAAAATTAAATGAATAATGGGGGGGATGGGATGTTTTGGGTGTTCTTTTTTACTTCTATTTTTATTCTTATTTTTATTTTTTTTTTTTTGGAGTAATGAAAATGTTCAAAAATTGATTGTGGTGATGAATACACAAATATATGATGGTACAAGTGACTGTACACTTTGGATGACTGTATGGTACATGAATATATCTCAATAAAATTGAATTTTAAAAAAAAGAGCCTATCATAAAATTACCATATGACCCAGAACTTCCACTCCTAGGTATACCAAAGAATTGAAAACAGATGCTCAAACAAATACAGGCACATAAGTGTTCACAGCAGCATTATTCACAATAGCTAAAAGGGTAAAAGGGAGAAATAACCCAAATAGCCATGAAGTGATAAATGGATAAACAAATTGTGGCATATCCATACAACAGAATATTATTCAGACATAAAAAGAAACAAAGTTCTCATATACACTACGACAGAAACAAATCTCAAAAACATTATGCTAAAGGGAAAAAGGCAGGCACAAAAGGTCAGATTATCTGATTCCATTAATACGAAATATCCAAAATAGGTAAATCCATAGAGACAGCAGACTGGTAGTTGGCAAGGGATGGAGGAAGGGGAGAATTGGAGTTAATCACTTAACAGGACAGGGTTTTTTTGGAGGAGTAAAAATGTTTAGGAACTAGATGGAGGAAGTGGTTGCATGACCTTGTGGATGTAAAAAATGCCACTGAACTGTTCACTTTAAAATGGTTAATTTTATGTTAGGCGAATTTCACCTTAAATTAAAAAAAATTTAAAGACTGTATCTTGCACAAGATGTGCATCTCCTTGATTCATACCAGTTCATTAAGAAAGGCACGGAAAACGGGGAAGAAATCAGCTTTTAACTGCAACTTAAAGGTTCATTTTTCCCTTAGGTTTCCATTTTTTAAATAAATACACTCCATGCTTAATTATCCCATGTCCATTACAAAATGCCTATTCAAGGAAATTCAGCCAAACCAAGCACATGCTCAAACCACATTATTATGAAATTCAAACAGTTAGAACATGAGCCCTAAGATACTTCAAGTTGAATTGGGGGCTCAAAAAACGACACTACCACCCTTAGAGAAAACAAAAGTATGTGACAACACTAGCTCCCAGAAGACGTCAGGTTACTGAGTAGGGCAGAGCAGGTGAGTATTTACTCTACTATTCTTCTCACCTCATCTCCCCAAACCTAGGCTTAAGTTTCAAATCGGAACAAGCCCAAGCCCAGAAGCTAGTATGCCAGGAAAGGTAAAGCAGAAACTGTAACCTTGGCATGACAGTGTGTGTTTGTGTGTGTGTGTGTGCATAAAATTCCACAGAAATACCCTAAGTTCAAGTTAATAAGAATGATTACCTAATCTAAAAATATAACCCTGGGGACAGTTTTCCAGACACAAGGCCATCAGGTAGTCTTTGTTGGCCACTTGAAACTGCTGAAGGATAACCACAGCCAAATTTCAGGAGCAGAGACTCACCTAAGTGCCCTGGGTTTAAGTACAAAGCAAGCGCAAAGGAGAGGCTAGGCCTCCCTATGGTTGTGCCTAAGAGCCTCCTCCCGAATGCCTCTTTGTTGCTCAGATGTGGCCCTGTCTCTCTAGCTAAGCCAACTTGAAAGGTGAAATCACTGCACTCCCCCCTACGTGGGATCAGACACCCAGGGGAGTGAATCTCCCTGGCAACGTGGAATATGACTCCCGGGGAGGAATGTAGACCTGGCATCGTGGGACGGAGAACATCTTCTTGACCAAAAGGGGGATGTGAAAGGAAATGAAATAAGCTTCAGTGGCAGAGAGATTCCAAAAGGAGCCGAGAGGTCACTCTGGTGGGCACTCTTACGCACAATTTAGACAACCCTTTTTAGGTTCTAAAGATTGGGGTAGCTGGTGGTGGATACCTGAAACTATCAAACTACAACCCAGAACCCATGAATCTCGAAGACAGTTGTATAAAAATGTAGCTTATGAGGGGTGACACTGGGATTGGGAAAGCCATAAGGACCACACTCCACTTTGTCTAGTTTATGGATGGATGAGTAGAAAAATAGGGGAAGGAAACAAACAGACAAAGGTACCCAGTGTTCTTTTTTACTTCAATTGCTCTTTTTCACTCTAATTATTATTCTTGTTATTTTTTTGTGTGTGTTAATGAAGGCATCAGGGATTGATTTGGGTGATGAATGTACCACTATGTAATGGTACTGTAAACAATCGAAAGTATGATTTGTTTTGTATGACTGCGTGGTATGTGAATATATCTCAATAAAATGAAGATTAAAAAAAAAAAAAAAAGATTATTGGGAGAAGTAAATGGTTTAATAGATGTAAACATGTTCAAACCAGCCTGGGTTTTCTTTGGTGATGACAAGTTGCACCCATCCACCTATACATACACCCATTCCCTCGTAATCAGTGGCAAACCCATCAGACAGCTGAATTTTCAATCACAGCACCTTTATCTTTGTGGGAAACTGACCATTATGGAAACCAAAGCCATAACTTTACCCTCTAACTAGTATACTATCACAACTACATACAGGACAGAAGTCAAATCAGGGCTTTTCAAGTCATCTGGCACTATAATTTGGGTCAACCACTTACTAGTGCAACAAAATGAACTGAACAACATCCATTTGAAACAAAACAAAAAGATATGTCTTAATCCTCAGTGACTTTCATCCTGGCTATCGGGGATCCTGGTGACAAATATCACAGGGGCTGTGTATCAAGGCCACTCTTCAACCGGAGTCTCCAATCAGACTTAATTTTACTCCTTCCTAAGCAAAGATACTCAATTTCCCCCCTCCTACTAAATAGAAAACAAAAGCTCTAAATACACAACTCTAACAAAGAATTATACGATTAACAAGAAGACGAACACTCTATAGGAAAACAGCAAAAGATACAAAGAAGCAATTCACTAACGAAGGAACCCAAATGGCCAAAAAACACGCAAAGATACTCAACCTCAATAGTAATTAGAAAATTGCCAACAAAAAGACAAGCTAGCATTTCACAATCACATGGGCAAAAATTAATAAATCTAGCACCATGGTGAAAATTAGGAGAAAAAATGGAACTCATGTGCCCTGCTAGTGGGAATGTTCCTGTTTAGAAAGCATTTTGGCAATTCCTAGTCAAGCTGAAGATGAGCATATCCTACAATCCAATAATTCAAATTCTACTCCAGAGAAACTCTGGCTACCTCTTAATACTCTAATAATAAAAAAGTATAAGTATTCCAATTAAACCTTTGCAGGGGAATAAAGCCAAGATGGCTTATTCATATAGAGGACTACTACAAAGAAGTTACTACAAGTTAATGACATCTACATGTGTGCATCATTTTTAAGTGAAAAGAGCAAGACGAAAAAGGATATGCACAATATGATCTGTTTACATAAAGATCTTAACAACAATAAAACACACAGTTTATCATACCTAAATATGTACTGAAGTATAAAGCTATGCATGGGAATTACAGCAATCTAGGAGTGTGCCACTCAGCTCTCCTGTCAAGCGGCGATGTGCCGTGAGGAGTGTGTTAGCTGGCAGTGCCGACCACCCCACACCTCGCGCTCCAAGGCCAGGCTCTGCCCCGGCGCTCCCAGCCAATCACTGAACACAGGTGTGCTGGAGCCAGGCCATTCCTGTCCAACAGACTCCTCTAACGAACATTCTCTGGTCTGGCTGAGATTTTCTCCAAGCTGCACTGTACTGTGAGGATATTCTAGCCAACATTCCTTCCTTCCCTCTCTTCTTTTATAGTTGTTAGACCTGCCTCAAGATCTGATGGCTCCTGCCACCTAAACTTCCTGTTTCCCTTGTCCTTCTACAGGCATTTCCCCCAACGAATCTCTCACACATCTAACTCTATCTTGGCAACTGCTTCTCGGAGGATGTGAACTATCACAGGAAAGCTATAAATCAGCTTCAAGTTGAAGGAGGGAGGGGGTGATTCGCCTTTACTGCGCCTCAAGCAAATATGGCCTAATATTAACATTTTTTAATCACAGTGGTTGGCACATAAGTGTTTGTATTATTTTCTATTCTAAATAACTCCATCTTTACAATTCTATACTAACTTATGGTAGTTTGCAAAAAGACAGTAACTATCTTGTCATCTCAATTTTTAAAAGTTTCACCTTACTTTTGCTACTAAAATTATTAATGCGTATTACTGTTCCCAATTAGTGCACACAGTAACAAAGCTTTAAAACATCTCCAAGTATAAAAATTTGGTGTTCAACCTCATAGGCCCTCAAGTAAAAGTCTACCTGGAGATATATTCATAATGATTAGGTCCTGAAAGACAGACAAATAAAAGGCACTTGCTCTCCCAAGGCCTTACTTTCCTTATCTACAAAGCAGCAACGTTGGATCATCTACAATTTTGCTCTTTGATGACCGTGAGGCACAGAAAGTCAAGAAACTTCAAAGAATTATGTCTAGTGTGCAATTCTTACCAAGATGATCTTTAAAGAATTTGACCAGTTCGGGAAAAATACAAGTTTTAAGCCTACCATTAAAATGTCATTTAAATGACATGTTAATGTTATTTTAAAGTATTTATTGCTCTTAGACATTTTAGCAAAATGATTTTCTCTACCTTAAACCAACTTTAAAATATTCCATTTTAAAAAGTCAACAAAAACCATAAAACTCAACCACAGAGTGAGATATCAATTTTATTAATGTATACATTAATAAAAGAACACGGAAATACTTCCAGAACATATAACAGAAGAAATTGCTTATACTGCAACTGCATCCCTCCCTATCATTTCTAGGGTCACAAACACTTTCCACAATTGCTATTTAAAGCTGTGGGAATCAACCCAGTTCAAATCATTGAATCAGCCTTCAATTCCCAATTCCTACCTTATTCACATTTTTACTCTGCTGCTTGAGAGTTTCTGTCCCAGACAGTAATTTCAAGTTCCCTGTTTTGAATATAAGCACTAACAATACATACTCCTTAACAGAGATCATTGTCATCCTTTAGGGGAAAGGGGCAAACAGAAGCCTCTTCTCATATTTGTACAGTAAGCATGGAACCTCTGAATAAAGGCTCAGAAGAAAGTTAGGACTAAACTATATAAAAACTAAACCACAGCAGTCTATAGGCAATGCAGAGATGAAAAAATATAAAAAGCAGGATAAGCTGAGGAAGAATGCAGTCACTTGGACAGAACTTTGATGTTTGATCTCCAAAGACTACGATTTTTTCCAACCAAATTGCTCCAAAGAATTGTAAAACACCAAAGAAGTACATCCTAAGTTAAACCATGGAATTTAGTTATTAGTACAATTATCAAAATGTGCTATTATCAATTGTAACAAATGTTCCACAGTAAAGCAAAATGTTCATGGTAGGGTGATGTATGGGAATCCTGAATTTTATACATGATTGTTCTATAAACCCCAAACTTCTCTAATAAAGAAAAACAAAAAATATATACTAAACACACACACACACACACACACACACACACACACACACACACACACACACGAAAAAGCCTAGCCTGCTTTAGTACAAACGACCTTAACACTACTTTTAAAACAGCTGCCCTGGCCAACTGCAACCAGCCTAACCTTTGACTGAGGGCCACCATCCAGGGAAGGGATGGATGTGGTGAAGGGATGGTGTGGCGGAGGGCTCCACTTCAAAAGTGTTAACTCTCAGGAACAAGAAGGCAAGAACCCAAAAGTTCAGGGGAAACTCTGTGGCTCAAAACCTGGTTAATGCACACACCCTCTGGCTCAGGGCTGGATTAGAGGCTTCCTCTGCACTATCTAGAAAAGGTCTGATAAACAAACCTAATCTTCTCCAGACCTCAGTGTTCTCTTCTATATGCATGTTTTGGACTAGTTCTCTCTCTTCCGGTAAAGAGTATTTAAATAGTGGTAGGTACACTTAAGTCAAAAGCAGTCATCTTCAGTGTCTGAGCACCCGATGTGCATTCCGATCAGTGGCTTCATTCCAACCCAGTCGCACCTATGCAGCAAAGTGCAATGTAGGGACTCTGCTCGGCAACCCAAGTTACATCAGTCATAACTCTAAGGACAGCAACAAATTTACTTGGCATTGACTGTGTGCCAGCCACTGTGCTAAGCATTTTACATATGTTAGCTCAGTTAATTCCCTGTCTTGAGGAAGAAATTCTATAATCTCCCTTTTACAGATGAAGGCAAAAAGTGAAGTAACCTGCCCAGGGTCAGCACACCGTTGGCAAGGGGCAATGTCAGGAATGAATCCAGATCTGAACCTACTCTCACAGCCCAACTCTCAGTCTACTCTATTTTGCTTCCAAAAGAAATATAAAATTTATAAAGACACTATTCTATAACTGACATAATCATAAACCATTAGTGATAAAAAGAACCCCTGATCACAATGGGGAAACTGAGGCCCCTGGAGATAAAATGACCAGCTCTATCTTATATCACCTTCCTAGTCACAGAGGCAGGATACTCAATCTCCAGACAACCGGCCTGGGTGTCTCTCTCCACACTGATTAATGAGGTTGAACACTCACAGGATGTATTATTACCTGCTAAAACCCTCACCTCTCATTTGAGTGAACACAAAGCACTCATCATGACTTATGAATTTTAGGATACCTATAAAAATTGTCTTTTTACAATTAAACTAAAGCATAGAGAGTAATGTGCCCAAAGAGGAATGTGCCAGTGAAAACAAATGGAACAACTGGTCAAAACACCCTCTTTGGTAGAATCTCCATTCAACATTAAAGCATAACACTTTTTACTAATACAAGTCAGCTCTGAAGTGAGAGTTAAGCCAATGACAACTAAAAATGTTCAAATCTGACTAAATATATTGGGTTCAATGTGATTGTTTTAAAGACCAATAACTCAAAAAATTTTTATCATTGACAATTTTCTGTTCTGTCAGTCTTTATTTTATTATTAGTGAGCTATGATACTGAAAATCAACTCAAGATGAAAGCTGACTGGGTAACACATGCTTTACAAAACAAACTTGAGCCAACCTTAAAATCCTGTCACTGTGCTCCTTCAGCCAGAAGATGGCACAGGGAAAGAGAACCAAACAATTGACCTAGGAAATAGGCTACAGGCTCCTCCTCTGCATCCTTATGGCTAAGACCATGGGAACGCTCACATTCTTTATGGGAAAACACCACTCATTTCAAAATAAGTCATGCTCTGACAGCGCAGGTAGGATGGATCAGGCAGCCTTCCCTCCTGCTCCATCCCGTGACTGCTAAATTCTAAAAGGCACCAGCGCCAACTCTGCGGTGATGGCAAGGTAGCCCGGACACCCCACAGAGGACAAAGCTGAGTTAGAGGGGCAGTGTTGCACTCCAGGCTTGGTGTTAAACTCCAGCTGATGAAACCTTTTCTTGCACTGTAAACAGAGATGGTACGCCATACTCCACTGATCTAGCCTAGCTTTTAAGTAAATTATAAGAACTGAAGCAACCGTTTAGGACTCCAGTGTTCTATTTCATTCCCTATTTGTGAGGGATGATTGACTCTTCCTTGGACTTTATAGAGAATATCAGGTGGCCCTAGCCCCAACCATCTGCTTTTAAAGCTAAATAGGGTCAAGTTGGGATACTGTGGATAAGTAAAAAGTTGCCTTTAAAAAAGTTAATATCAACTTCGTCCACCTACACACCTTTACTAGAGATAATGGTTAAAAAAAGAAAAAAAGGCTTTCTGCTGAGTTCCACATCCACCTGCCTGTTCAAATTCTGCTAAAGGAGAACAAAATGCTTTCAAAACTCAGGAAGGAAAAAGAAAAAGCAGTAACAATCACACCCTCAAGTCATTCGTAACTTGTACTCGTGGAAAGAAACTGTTAAGTCTGAAGACCTTAAAAAAAATAAAAGTTTTCCCCATGAAACAAACATGGTATACCATTTCTATTCCAAAATGGAAGTAACCCCTTCCTTAAAGAACACACCTAAAAGTCACTGGGAAACAGTAAAGTGCCACAATTTTCAGCCATATTGAAGAATGTGTCCCAACCGGACAGATTGGCAAAACAAGGTCTGAAATTATTCCACACCATTTTAGATCACCTTCCAGGTTACAACAAACGCAAAGTGGGAAGTTCAGAAATGTTAATACAAAAGACAAAATCAGTTTGCAGCAAGACTATGCAATAGAACATTTACAATATTTTACCTTTTGGAATGGTAGGTTTCTAGCAAGCTTGTATTTGCACATGTTCCATCAAAAGGTTCAAGAACAGTTTAAAACATGATCCTATTACATATGCTGTTTCAAAAAAGGCTCATTCCTAACAATGCAGAGACAGACATCAATATTTAGGAGAAAAGGCAGGAATCTAATTTCCATTAATGTAAATATGCTCTTTTCCTTAGTCACATCCAACGTATTTAAGTAAGAGCTTTAAAAATTAATGTAACCAAAATTGACCAACTTACTGAAAGATTTTTAAAAACAATATGTGGGGGGAACTTGGCGACACGTTTTATGTCCTGAGTATTAAAGCAAGGACAGACTTGACCTACAAAATTAGGGTAGGGTCAACTGTAACCAAAAACAATGTGCTTCCCCTGGTGGTCAGCCGAGGAACAGAGCAGCCCAGCATGGAGAAAAGGCTGGGTCCCCGAGTCGGGCCCTGTCATGCATGTAAAGGAGAAGTGACTAACAAAAAAGGAAGATGTGGGGGAAGGGGAAACTATCAAAAAGACTAAAATGGGTTTAAAAGGAATTCAAACCTGGGTGGTAGACTACACAAATTTAAGAGATTTAAATCAACAGACCAAAATTTGGAAGGCAGATTTGGGAAAAGTCATATATTTCCAAAGTGCCCAAGAGCTCACTCAGGGATCCCTGTGTACTTCTGCTTCAAAGAACACCCAGAGTTTACTACCTTAAAAACGGCTTAAGAGGGATCACCCTTTTCAAGGACTTGGAATGTTCTGCAGCCTTGCTTCCAAGTAAGGCATTTACGCATTTATTTTTTCAAATGAACTGGGGGCATACTATACATACAGAACCTCCAGTTCTAGAGCCCTCCAATCAGTAAGACTGTTAACTCCAGCTCTACAAGATTCTCTTTTGAATTTTATTCCTGAAATAAAACCCACGCCCTTTCAAGCACTTCTATACCAACAACCTTTAAAGCTCTCATACAGAGATGGGCTAGAATCTCATGCATTCAAATCCGACGAATTCCTTTGTCTGACTGGATTTTTTTCTTGTATCACTTTAAATTTGCTTTCACGCAGAAGAGCAGCAAGGGAAGTAAGTACCCATTCTATTCTAGGGTGGAGGGATTTCTTGTAGGTGGAAATCATGCGTTAAGTTAAAGCTTCTAATGCCTCTATTCTTTCATAACCCATTCCTTCAAAAAACACGAAACAAGGTACACATTTACAAATAAATAGGTCCTAAAAAGCACACTGCCACACGCGAGCCTTTCCCCAAGCAGACACCCTCTGGAAAACACACTTCTTTTATTACTTGCTTTTGTGGGGTCCTTATTCTCCTCGCCCTCCGCGGGAAGGGAAGGGAGTGAGGAGCAAGCAAGAGCCCGGGGACTGGCAGGAGGAAGAAAATGAATGCGGGGCAACGTTTGGCAAGGGCAGAAAGGGGTGCGTGGGGCCAGCGGGCTCTGGGAAACCCGGGGCGCTCGCAGGACGCCAACTCTCCGGCACTGCCACCCCCACCCCGGGCGCGGGCCGTGGCGCAGCTCACCTGGACCCGCGGACCCCCGGTGGCCCCAGGCCAGGTGTGGCTGCGCCGATTCCTCCTCCTGTCTTTGGAGGCACGACGGAGGAGTAGGGGGGCTGCACCGACCCGACATGGGGCGAATTCGACCTCCCCCGTGTACAGATGCGCGCGCGTGTGTGTGTGTGTGTGTGCGCGCGCGCGTGCGTCCGTGTTTTCCTCCTCCTCCTCACCCTGCTGTTCTCCCCGCGGGCAGCAGGGCGAACACACACAAAAAGAAAGTTGTCGCCGGGCTCCCCACCCCCCGGGGCGCCCCGGCCCCCGGGTCCCCGGGCTCGAGCCCCCCGCCGGCCCGCGAGGGGGTCCGCGCCCCCAGCCCGGGGCGCTACTCACCCGGGTCGAAGTCGGGCACCACCGCCTGGTACTGGGGTCCGACCCTCATGCCGCCGCCACCTGCGGGGGAAGCGGAGGGGCGGTGAGCGGGCGGGCGCGGGGCGCGGGGCGCGGGCGGGCGCGGGCTGCCACCTACCGTGCTCCTCGTCGCTGGACGAGCCCGAGCTGCCTTCCTCCCAGGAGTTGCCGCTGCTGTTGCCATTGGGCGCCGCCGCCGCCAAACTTTTGTTCTGCCCATTGCTGGGGGCGGCGGACGCCGAGGCCGCGCCGGACGCGGAGGCGGCGGCCGAGGCGGCCTGCAGCGGCCGCGGCGGCGGCGGCGGCCGAGGCGGTGGCGGCGGCGGCGGCCGAAGCGGCCGCGTTGTTCCTCCCTCTCCGCTTCCCTGAGACCTCGGGGCCCTTCTCCACCATGGCCGGCATCGGCGGGGGCCGGGCCCGGGCCGAAGAGCCGGGGACCCGCGGCTCCTGAGGAGGGGGCGCCGGCCGTGAGGTGGGGGGGGCGGCGCGGGGCGGGCGCGGCGGGAGCCCGGGGCGCGGGCTGAGGCTGGGGGCGGCTCTGGCGGGCGGAGCGCGGAGCCGCGTCAAGCCCCTTAAAGCCCCCTCAAGCCCCCCGCGCCGAGGCGAGCGCAACTTTCGCTCTCATCGCCGCCCGCACTTCACTGGCACTAACTACTCCGGGAGCAGCGACCGGGAGGGGCGGGGGCGGGGCCTGAGGCGAGCGGGGGGAAGCCGCGCGCAGCCCAACCCGACGCGGCTTGGCTCCGCCCCCCGCCCGCGCTCCCATTGGCCCTGGTGCGATTTGGACGGCAAGCGGCAGCCCAGTTGGCTCCCCGCGCCCGTCTGTCTGGAGGGCGGGGGCGGGGAAGCGGGGAGGGGGCGGCTCCGGGCTTCCGTTGGTCAGGTTCGGTTGACGCGTATCGCCCGCTGTACGTGGTTTGAGGTTTGCAATCTCTCTACGCCCCATGATCCATCTCTCCAGGCAATAGCGAGGAGTTAGCTGCCGTCCCCACCGCTTCCCCTCGGCGGCCCCCGCCCCTCCCGCCGCGTGGCCCCCCGCTGCTGCCCCTCCTCCCCCAGAAGGCCCCACCGAGAGTCCCATCCGCTTCCCAAAGTAAAATATGCCGGACCGGAGTACAGAAATAGAATACAAGGTTGGGACTACTTTTCCCCTCTCGCGGAGGATTACAGGCCACAGTTTGAACGGTTTCTATACAAAGAAGGGAAACTAATTGGGAGAAACTAATCGCGCCCCCATCTTTCCCGAGGGGCGTGGGGCTGCCCCCAGGGCTGGGGGCGCCGTGCTGCGAGGGGACAGGGTTCCCAGGTGACAGCGTTCCCAGATGACAGCCTCCCGTGAAGAGAAAGAAAAGTGGGGGAGCTGTGGGGGGGGAGCGGGGCTCTTTGCTAATGGGGGGGCTGGGGGTCCCCGGGGGGGCTGGAGTTGCCGCGCGCCGCCCCCTCGCAGCCGCCCGGGGGCCGGCAGGTCCCGCGGCCTCTGCCTGGACGCCGCGTCCGGGGCGCAGGGTCCCTGACTCCCCCCCACAGACACACACCGCCCCGGTCGGGCGGCGGGGACGGCTCGAGCCGTCGTCCTTGATGGCCATTTAAAGATAAATGGAGGGGACCGAATGGTCCGGAGGGGCTGGGGGGAATCTACAGAAATGGACGGGGGGTTGCTTCTAGAAATGGGCTGGGGTCCGGGAAGGGCGAAGAGGAAGAAGCTATTTCTATCCCAGGCCCTCGGTAGAGGAGGAGGGTCAACTTCCTCCGGGGCTGAGCCACTTTTCCGGGTCTGCTGCCTGCCCTGCCCCCGTCCCCCGATGCCACCCCGGGGACCCCAGCGAGGAAGAGCTCGGCGGCGGGGGGTCGGGGGGCTGGATGGGCCGAGACCCATCCCCGCCCTGGAGACAGCCTGCCGCCGGCCGGCCCCGGGAGCTGCTTTAGAGCTGGATGGGGGCCGGGAGTCCCACCCCCACCAAGCCCTCGGTTCATACTTAAGAAGCGAGAGGAGGTCTATAAATGAAATCATTTTTTTTTTTTTTTAAAGCAGGGGATAGCTGTTTTCCCTTTAAGTTACTCCAAACCTGAGCTTGATATGGGGACAGTTTACACCAGCTCGGGATATAAATAGCTACAAGGAGAAATCTGGAGTGTTATGGTTTTAAAGCCTGAATAAATAATCAGGGTTTTCTCTTCCACATTTTGTGCAGCATGAACCATCATTACTAACTCCACTGCAGTGACCACGTTCACTTCAGCCTAAATGGCCTTCCGGGAACCGGGAGCCCTCCCTGGGGAGGAGCCCTGCCCCCACCCAGTTCAGGGTCGCTGCTCCTGGACTCCCCTCAAAAGAGGGACTTCCCTGCCGTGCTCCCCACTGGCCTGGGCAGGGTACAGGCAGCAGACCCAAGGGTGAGGAACCAGGGGTGGCCCTCTGGGCTGGACGCCCTGCATGACTCACCTGGAGTGAGCACTGTGCAGTGAGGCTAAGAGCAGGCTGCTCACCCTGGGTCCACAAAGTTCTGCCACCAGACTCTGGAAAGATTGACTTATAAGAGGGCAGAGGGGGTGTGAGCCGTTTATTAGGGCAGTGAGAAGGGGCAGGCACACGGGGTCCCCTACCCACCAACCCCCAAGTTTGGATCACTTCCTGGTTGGGTGACTGTGGGTGCATCACTTGAATTCCATCCTCTCAGCTCTTTCAACAAGTGTTTGACACCTAACGTGTGTGGTCCTATTCTACTGTTTCTCCAAAACTGCACAGATAAACCCATAACCTTCTAACACTCAGCTTCCTCATCCATTAAATGTGGATACTAGTACCCACTAGTACCCCCCACCTGATTTTTATAGAGTCCAACTACCCAGCCCCTCTCTCCCTCCACCACAGGGACCGCAACCCTGAAGGAAACCTCCTACCCATTGTTTTGGGGAGTGGGGACCCACAACTCAGCTGATTGTAATTCCTGATCTCAAACTAGCAACCCTGCCTGGTTTTCCTGTGAGACTCTCACCCCCTCTGAGAGGAGGATTTCATCCCTTCACTTCTCTCCTTACACCTCCTTACAGCCTGTCCTGCCCTCCCTCCCAGCCAACGGCTTTACCTCATTCTTCAACAAGAAAAACAAGCCATCAGCCAGGACCTCTCTCGCCTTCACACACAAACTGACACACTTCTCTGTTTGGTGCCCACCTCCTCAGATCCTCCCAGGCGGTTCTCAGGCCCCCACCTCCTGCCACCCTCCCCTCCCTGCTCTCTCCTGCTCCAGCAGCCTCTCTCCCCCGGGCCAGCCCATCAGGAAACGCGGGTACTCCTGCATCTTCCAGAAAAAGGGAAAACCTCTCCCTTCTCCCAAAGCACCTCCTGTTTCCTCATTTCTCTATTCCTCCCACAGACAAATTCCTCCAAAGACTTGCCTACACCTGTTTTCTCCACTCCCTTCCCAGTACTCCCTCTGCCACCTCACTCCCTCTTAAACTTCCCTTCCCAAGGTCACCCATGACCTCCCTGCACCCAGTGCAGCCATCGCTTCTAGGTCTCACTCAGCAGCACCTGAGAAGCCGACCACTCCTCCTTCCAGAAACCCCACCCCCACCCCCATCTCTGGACCTGGAGACACCACACTCACCTGGTTCTCCTACCTCACTGCTCCCTGAATCTCCTTTGCAGCCTCCATCCCCTCCTTCCAACCTATAAATGTTGGGGTTACCCCCTGGACCTTCTTCTCTCCTCTGTGCCTGGTCATAGCAGACGCTCTAGAAATGTGTTGAGTGAGGAAGGAAGGAATGAATGATGGCAGATAATACTGGTTGTGGTGGGTGCACAGACAGGAATCTATCCCAGTCTGGGGAGTGAGGGGAGGGCCCCTGTAGCAAGTGACATTGGGCTGAGACCTGAAATATTCCATGAGGAGGGATTTATGGTTTTGTCAGCACGGCATCTAAGGGATCCATAACCCCACCCCAAAAAGCATCTTCCCACCACAAGTTTGCTTGGCGCTTCCCCAGTTGGTGAGCATCCACGTGACTCAGATGGCCAATCGGGGCTCCCCAGCCTGCTGGCCACAGCGATTGGCTCAGGGTTGGGCACGTGACCTAGCCAAGCCAATCAGGGCCCTTCCGAGACCTTTTCTGGAACTCTCAGGAAGGTGAGGACCAGGAAAACCTAGAGCCTCCAGGCTGAGCCCAGGCTCTGAGGAAGCAAAGAAGATGTCCAGGGTGCAAAATCTGAGGAGGCTCTAGGACTCCAGGATGGGTCCCCGAGGGGGTGGGGGAGTGCTCCTCCTTCAATTTTGCACCTGGGCGGTGGCCTGCTCCAGCCCGCTGTGGGCCCTGCCCGGGAGGCATTGCTGCCCCACCTTGCCTGGGAAGAAAGGAGGGTGGAGCTGGAGAGGGTAGGCTGAGCCCTGATAGGATCATCTGCACCCCCTCCCCACCGTAAACCAGCCCAAGATCCCGGCCTTTTAAAATTGGGCAACTTGAGTTTCTATTACAACGCAAAGAGTCCCGAATGATGGAGATAACCCGATGTTCACCTGGTGAGGAGCAGGGGAAAGAATCGCAGGAAGAGGAAATAGGCCTTCCCTTCCTCTGTAAAAGGCCTGATGATAATAGCTCCTGTCTTTGGCATGTAACTGTGTACCTGACTCGGCTCTCCTTGTTGAAGTCACCAGCTCTTTTAATCTGCACAGTAATCCCATCAGGTCAGCATAGGTATTGTCATCCCCACCTTACAGTAAGGAAACTACCTAAACCCATGCAGCAGGTGAGGAGGAGGAGCCGGGCACTTCCCTGCCCAGGTAATCTCCCGCCTTTGAGCACCAGAGACCCTCTTAGGACGAGGGGAGTGGAAGTGCAAAATGGCTTATCTGACTCTAAACATAGTGTTTATAATTCTTATTGCTATTCTCATCATCATTAGTAATAGGTGGTTGTTAGAACATTCTTCTTGGCAAGGAATAACTTCCCCAAGTATAGGGCCAGGCCAAGGTCAGGGTATGGGCTGCAGCCATGGTGGGGAGGGGGCAGGAAGACAGAGCCCGAAAGTTAGTTCTAGGAGGGCTCAAGCCCCCAAAAGATTATTCAGAACCTGAGAGACTTCAGGCAGGAACTTTGGCCATCCCTGGGGTTCTCAACCTTGGGTCCATGGATAGAGTTCAGGGGCCTGACACACCAGGGAGGGGTAACTACAGCTTTATTTAAAATAGCCTTTAACAGAAACGTAGCCTTTTCTTCCATTACCAGTGTCGGGGATATTGGCAGTACCTGCAGCTCTGTCACCCACAGAAATCGCAGTGCTTGCTCTTTAAATCGCAGTTGTTGGAGATATCTCAGATGAACATCTACCCTTACCACTTCTCCAGCATCACAGAAGTTTCTAAGCCTGGCAAAAGATCTTGGTACTTGATGCGTTAATAACTGAACAGATAACTCCAAATGATCATAGACTTAACTGTAAGAGCGAAAGCTATGAAATTCTTAAAGGAAAACATAGTAAATCTTCAGGACCTTGATTTAGGCAAAGGCTTTTTAAATATGACACCAAAAGCACATGTAACCAAAGAAAATTGAATAAGAACATTTAAGCTGCAAATGATACCATCAAGAAAGTGAAGAGACAATGTACATGTTAGAGAAAATGTTTGCAAATCATATGTCTGATAAGGGGCTTGTATCCAGCATATAGGAAGAACTCTTACTACTTGATAGTAAAAAGATAATTTAGAAGATAGATAGAATGATAGAACAAATGTGGCAAAATTCTGAAAGTGGTAAGTCTAGGTATCTGGGTGGGAGCTATATTGGAGTTCTATATATTATTTTCATACTAATTTTGCAACTCTTTTATAAATTTCAAGTTATTTCCAAATAACAAGTTAAAAAAATAAAAAGATGAGCAACTCAATCAAAAAATGGGAAAGGGATCTGAACAGACATTCCTCCAAAGAAGATAAACAAGTGACCAATATGCACATGAAAAGATGCTCAACATCATTAGCCATCAGAGAAATGCAAATCAAAGCTACAATCAGATCCCACTTCACAACCACTAGGATGGCTAGAATCAAGAAGTCAGATAATAAGTGTTGACAAAGATGTGAAGAAATTGGAACCCTCTTACATGCTAGTGGGAATGTGAAACGGTGCAGCCGCTTTGGAAAATAGTTTGGTAGTTCCTCAAGGGGTTAAACGTGGAGTTATGTGATCCAAGTCAATTCCACTCCAAGGCACGTGCTCAAGAGAAATGAAAACATATGTTCACATCAAAACTTGACTGCAGATGTTCACAGCAGCGTTATGCTTGCTGAAAGTGGAAAGAATTTTATGTCCATCAAGTGACAAATGGGTAAACAAAATATGGTGTGTACAAACAATGGAATGTTATTCAGCCATAAAAAAGGAATGAACTACTGATACATTCTAGAACATGAGTGAACCTTGGAAACATTATGCTAAGCGAGAGAAGCCGCTTATAAAAGACTACATATTGTATGATTCATTTATAAGAAATGTCTGGAATGGGCGAATCTATAGAGACAGTAGATTAGAGATTACTGCAGCTTGAGGGCAGTAGGAAATGGGGAGAGGCTGCTAATGAGTATGGGTTTCTTTTAGGGGTGATGAAAATGTTCTCAAATTGTAGTGATGGTGGCACAATGTGAATATATTAGCAACCACTAGACAGTACACTTTAAATGGGTGGATTGTATGATATGTGAATTATATCTCAATAAAGCCCCTTCAAAAACAGAGATTAAATAACACAGAAGAAGGATGAAGTGGAGGAAGTGGCAGCTGCACGCGGGGAAATACCACAGGCGGTTTTGTCCTCATGTATTTGGTTTCGGTTGCCCTCATGTGCCCAGGTTTGGGGGGGGGCACCTCCCTGCCCTGTCTGGGGACCCTAGGCTCCTCACAAAGGGCCCCGGGCACTACTGACGAATCTCTGACTTTGCTGGGGTGCTGGCATGGGTGACCCCACTCACACAGGAAGGCCCCAGCTCTGGTCCCACAGCCTGAGACCCTCATTTACAGATGAGCAACTGCAGCCAGAGGCTCTGATCAGGGAATGAGTTGCAGAGGGGAAGTGTTGGGCCCGTGCCCTCTCACCTCACCGTTTACTTCAATTTCTCCAGGAACTTATTTCTCTCATTCTCCCAAGAGGACTGGGGACTTGGCAGCAGGGCTGGGCTAAGTGTGGGGGCTCCCAGGCAGAGGCTCCCAAGTGGCCACACGCAGGTGGATGGACTCACTGTGACAGCACCCAGCCCCAGCACCAAAGGGGGCTCCCAGCCCCAAGTCTTCTCAAGATTCCCCACTTTCAGGGACCTCTCCCTTCTTGGGGTGGCCCCGGGGATCTGTCCCCAGCCGGGTCTCATGGCCTGGATGTTACCCGCTAGTCCATGACATCTCAGCTCACAGGTCGCCTCCTCCAGGGAGCCCCTCGGACCTCCCTGACCAGCCAGGCCCCCACCCTCAGCCCTGCTGTTCCCTTCCTAGCTCTAACCCTGCTGTCCAGCTCTGCCCAGGCCTCTAATTGTCCTTCCCCCCCATGCGAATGGAAGCCCACTAGGTGCCTCTGGGAACCCCACACCCAGCTGGAGCCACTGGGCAGCCCATTAAGTGGCCACTGTTGTGGGGTTGTTGTGGGGTCAGGCTGAGACATTTAAACAAGATCCCAGCAAGACAGGTTGCCAGGGAAGTAAAGGCTGAGCTTGTGCTGGCTTCCTGGGCAGATGCCCGTTTGCACCTGGTGCCTGGCCCCCCGCCCCCAGATGCTGAGACCCTCAGAGGGAGGGAGGGGGGTTCCTTCCGCCATCTGGGAACGGCCTTCCAACCTGTGCTTTCCTGTCCGAGGCCCACCCCAGTCCACAGGAGTGATGACCCTCCCCCACCCAGGACACTGGGTCAGTAAAAGGCCGACCACCTGGTGGGGGTGCTGAGACTGCTGGTCACCTTCAGGCCTGGGACAGGTCACTGGGACAGGTCAAACTTCTACTTGGCTCAGGAGAGCCCCAGGGGCCTTCCCCAGGGCAGGGGGGGACAACCTGCCCCATCCGTGGCCACAGGAGGGTCCCTGGGAGCCAGGACGCCTGTCACTGCCCCCTCCCAGGCTTGGAAGGCAGAAGCCCCTCTCAGCACAGGGGCAGCGACTGGGTCTGCCCTTCCCCTCCCCACCGCAGCCAGGACGCATGTGACCCGGCCCGCCTCCCCCACCTTCCTTCCCCGCATCCCCCCCACACACTTCTTACCTGCCCTGGGCACTGGGCACCTGCTGTTCCTGGGCCTGGCACCCCCACACACACACCTTCCCAGGCCTCCTCCTCCTCATTCGACTTCACTGTCACCTCTCGGGGAGCCCTCCCGTGTACCCCATCTGCAGCAGGGGCCCCCCCGGGCCGTCCACCCCCACTGCACCCTGCTCCCAGCCTTTATCTCCACCGCAGTGGTGTGGGCGCAGCTCCTGCCCCTTATCTCGGGCTCCCGGTGCCCTGCAGGGGCAGAGGGGACCCTGCCTGCCTGGCTCCCGGTGCTCGGCCCCGGATGTGCCGGCCTGGAGGGGATGGTGGTGAAGGTGCCCCAAGAGGCCACCGCGACGGGCTCAGCACCCCCTGGGCGCCGCGCTCACCCCCAGCCCCTCTCCAGGCCGAGCGTCTGTCCTCCACGTGGCTGCCAGGGTGGGCCTCAGGGAAGGCTTGTGGCTCCGGGTGGGAGAGACCGGGAAGAGACCCCTTTAGGTGGGGGGACGACATGGGGCCCCCCCAGGCCCGTGGAGGGATCAGCCCACCCCGCAGCCCCTGGTTCCCCCGAGGAGGGCCAGGAGGCCTGTCCGCAGGCAGGCTGGGGAGGCCAGGGAGCCACTGTCCAGCGCGGAGGGAAAGGAGCGGTCACTTCCCTTCTGTCCGCCCACAGCCCCAGCTCAAGGAACGCAAAGGGGCAAAGACAGCTGAGCAGACGGCAACAGAAATCTTGGAACCCAAAATCAGATGGGCGAACGTCACCGACTTCCCGACCGATAAAGCTGAATCCGGAACTGGCAGTGGGGAAGCCGAGACACCATCTCTGACTCCAAAGAACCCCCAAACTGCTCAAGAAGTCCTTCTCCATGCCCCAGCTCCCCTGTCCGGTGACAAGGACAATCAGCCCTTGCCCCGATATCCCTTTGTTTACTCCCTCACCTCCTGCAGATCCTCACTCAGGAGTCACCTTCTCAGTGAAGCCCCCACCACCACCCTCCTGGAAGAGGCCACTACCGCCCACGTGCTCTCCTGCTCCCTGGCCTACACCTCATATTTCCGTTGTTTGATTTTTGATTGTCTGGCTCGGCCTGGGGATGGCAGCTCCTTGAGGGCAGGGAGCTCCGCCTGGTTTGTTCACTGCTGTTTCTCCAGAGCCTGGAGCCATGCCGGGCACCTGGTGGGCTCCGTGAACAGTTGACAGGTGTTACAGGTGAAGGCACCAAGGCACAGAAGGGGGTTGGGCGGCTGCGACGGGCGCACCAGTGTCTCCCCAGGCCTGTGTCCCGAGCTCCCAGATCCTTCCAGCACACGCTGGTTGTTATTTTCATTATTATCCATCCATCTGGAAGACTGAGTGTTCTTGCAGTATCTTCTTGCTGAGAAGGCAAATATTCAAAAATACTTTGACAATGGCATTCTGAAGTTCCCCAAGGCTGTGTGAGATGCCAAAAATGATGTGACTAATGAGTGCCAGGGTCTCTGGCACCTGTGCGTCCCGGGGACAGGGCAGCGAGGCCGAGACCCTCGGGGCACTGTGCCAGGAAGGTCTGGGGGGAATCCCGGGGTAAGGGTGGAGCCTCCAGCCCAGGGCTAGGCCTGAGAGCCCTGAGCCTGTCAGGGCTTCTCGGGGCCTCAGTTTCCCCATTTGTTAAATAAGGGGGGCTTTCACCTCCAATTAATTTGATCTGCTCCAGCGAGCTTCCACACCCAGGTCCTAGAGGATGGGAACGACACGTACAGAGGTGGCTGGATTTGGTTGGGCACGATTCTTTCTGACACACGTGTGACCGCAATTCCTGGGTTTCATTCTTAAATTCGGAAACTCCCAGAGAAGCGAGCCACGTCCATTTTAAACCCACACTCAGGCTCCTTTATTCTTTAAGTAAGCGCCACACATCTTGAGTGCTACTGTAGCCAGTTGCTGGGGCCAGAGGAGTTGACATCGCCGGCCCACGGCACCCTCCCTGCAGGGCCCGTGCCTCGGGCCCCTCACCAAATCCCCATCCCTGGGTCATCCTCCAGGGTCAGGCCTCTGTCATCACAGTCCCTTTGTGGCCGGGTTTTATGTGACCCCAAGAACACCCCCGGGAGCCTGTGGGGCAGGGTCTTCACTCCCATTTGACAGATGAGGCCCCAAGAGGGGAAGTGACTTGTTCAAGATCCCACGGGAAGTCCTGGCAGAACTAGAACTGAACTCTGGACCTTCTGACCCTCGGCTGGACGCGTCCATGGATGCCAGCTGTTACGGTTTGCTAGAGCTGCTGGGATGCAAAATACCGAACAGATCGGCTTTAATAAAAGGGGTTTATTTGGCTACAAGTTTACAGTTCTAAGGCCATAAAAGTGTCCAAACTGTGGCATCAACACAAGGATACCGTCACTGCAGAACAGATGATGGCATCCAGAACACCTCTGTCAGCTGGGAAGGCACGCAGCTGGCATCTGCTGGTTGTGTTTCAAAATGATTTTCTCCAAAATGTCTCTGGGCAACTCCCTCAGCTCCTGTGCATCCTTTCTTCTTTCTCCCAGGGCGTCTCTGTCTAAGCATCTGGGAGTCCTCTGTTAGCTTCTCTGGGGCAAACTCTGGGCTTCATTTCTAAGCTTAGCATCTCCAAACATCCTTCTATTTGCAATTCCAGGTGTCTCTTAAGCATCTCTGTTGGCTCCAGCTCCCTCAGTTTCTGTGTGTCTTGGCTTAGTATATCCTAAGGTGGACTTTTTCATCTCCCTGTTCTCTGTGTGAGCTCCCTTTAAAGGACTCCAGTAAACTAATCAAGACCCACCCTGAATGGGCAGGGTCAAATCTCCATGGAAACATTCAATCAAGATGTCCCACCCCACAAGATTGGATTAAAAGATCATGGCTCTTCTGGGGGACATAATATATCCAAACCAGCGCACCGTTGAGCCTTGAGAACTGGGAAGGGCAGATCCACATCCAGCTCACAGGGTCCTCCTGGACCCCTCTAGGCTCAGGGTCAGCGGAGAATAGCCAGAAGGGCCTGGCATAAACAGAGGGCAGGAGGTGGGCCACCACAAAGGACCTCCCTCCAAACACCAATTTTACTAAGCCACTCCGCTGCTCCAGAACCCCCCATGGCTCCCTATTGCTGAACTGCACCAACCCTACCTGCCCTAGCATCACTGTAGAAACCCAGGTGTGTCTCCTGTCTCCCTCCAATCCAGAGGCAGCTGAGCAGTCTCCAGGTCCTTCCAGTGTTCCAGACACATTCCCACCTCTGCACCTGTGCCTGGTCTGGGCTCTCCACCTGGAGCCCCCTTCCTCCTCACAAAGACAAAGTCCCCGCCCTCCAGCAGCTCACGGCCTGGGTGGGGAAGCAAATAGGTCTATAAGCAACTAGAACAGAACGAGGCAGCTGTGCCTCTGCAGTGTTAGAAAGTTAGAGAGCGATGGAAGCTGTTGATTTTTTTAATCATTTTTTTTTATTGTAGAATATAACATATATACATAGAAGTGATAACTTTCCAGGTGCAATTTAACAAGGAGTTAGGGAGCAAATTTCAAAGAATGTTATGGGTTACAGCACCTCGGTCTCAGTTATTTCCTTGGAAGCTGCTGATTGTCCAGGTCAGGAGAGACCTCAGGGCTTCCAAGCAGAGAACAGGTAGGAGTTCATTCCAGGCGGGGGCAGCCTGTGCAAGGCCCCAGGGAGGGAAAGGACGTGATGTGTTCCTGGAAAAACATCCAACAGAGCCCGAGCCCAGGCTCGGTGTGGAGCAGATGAGGTTGAGGGACATGAAGGTGCCAGAATGCCAGGCCAGGATGGCTGCCCTCGATCCTTTAGGATGGGGTTTGACAAGCAGGGGCCTAAGAGCCAAATCCAACCCACAAGCTGAAAATGTTTTTTGTTTTTTGTTTTACATTTTTAAATGGTTGAAAACAAAAGCAAAAGAACATTAAATGAAATTTAATGGAAAATTAAATGAAATTTAAATTTCATTGTCCATAAGTAAAATTGTACTGAGATCCAGTCATGCCCATTTGTTAACATATTATTTGTGACTGTTTTTACCCTTCAAGAGCCAAGTTGAGTAGTTACAACAGAGACCTGATAGCCCCCAAAGCCTAAAATATTTACCCCTGGCCCTTTCTAAAAAGTTTGCCAACCCCTGCTCTAGGAAGTGGCCACAAGCCAAAGCAATGTTTCTCAAAGGGGATTCCAGGGAACACCCACCCCATGAGATGCTCTATGAGAAAAGGGTTCCTCAGTCAAATAACTCTGCCCTGCTCTGCCTGCTGCATCCCACTCTGTTAACGAAGTAGTAAGGGCACTGAGAAGTCCTGCAGGAAAGAAATTTCTTTAACTCCTGTGAGTCATCAAGAATGTTTACAAATATTCAGACCCTCTCTTTCCAGGCCCGTGGGAGGATCACATGTCCCCTTGAAGTTAGGCAAGGCTGTGTGACTTGCTTTGCCACTGAAATCTGAGTGGGAGTGACCTGTGTTATCCCTGGGCAGAAGCTTTAAGAGCCTCTTCATCTTTCCCTGCCGTGGCAACCAGAGAAGCTCCCCGAGGACCTGTGAGGGGCATGAAGCAAGAGCAAGAAATCAATCCCGTGCCACACCAGTAAAAAACAGGCAGAGGACCTAAATAGGTATTTCTCCAAAGAAGATATATGAATGACCCATAAGCACACGAAAAGATGCTCAACATCATTAGTCATTAGGGAAATGCAAATCAAACCCACAATGAGGGGACCTAGTGATAGACGATAGTGAGGGGGAATAATAATCTAATATGTTCAGATATGTCAACAAGGGTGATTTCAAAGGGATGGGGGGATGATTGTTAAAAGAAAACACCAGATGCTACCTCACACCCACTAAGATGGCTAAAATAATTTAATAAAAGAGATATAATAACAAGTGTTGGCAAGGATGTGGAGAAATTGGAACCTTCATGCATTGCTTGTGAGAATATAAAATAGTGTAACCACTTTGGAAAACAAACTACCTGTCCCTCAAAAAGATAAACATAGAATTACCATCTCACCTAGAAATCTCACTCCTAGGTATATAACCAAGAGAAATGAAAACATATGTCCATGCAAAAACTTGCAGGTAAGTGTTCATAGCAGCATTATTCATAAGACCAAAAGAGTAGAAACAACTTAATATCCATAGACTGATGAATCATTAAACAAAATGCTGTATATCCATAAAATGGAATGTTACTCGGCCATAAAAAGAAGTGAAGTACTGATTCATACCACGACATGGGGGAACACTGAAAAGATTTTGCTAAATGAAAGAAGCCACTAATAAAGGACCATGCACTGTATGATCCCATTTATATGAAATGTCTGGAATAGGCAAGTCTACAGAGACAGAGAGTAGACTCGTGGTTGCCTGGGGCTGGGAGTTTGAGGGGAAATGGGGAGTGTTTCGGTTTGGTAAAGCTGTCAAAATGCAATATACTGAAAATGGATTGTTTTTTACAATGGGGGTTTATTGGTTCACAAATTTACAGTTCTAAGGCCATGAAAATGTCCCAATTAAGGCATCAACAGGAGGATACCTTCTCTGAAGACAGGCCAATGGCATCCGGGGCTCCTCTGTCACCTGGGAAGGCGCGTGGCTGGAGTCTGCTGATCCTCTCCCGGGGTTAGCTTCTGTTTTCCGTGGTTTCTGTCTTAGCTTCTCCCAGGGACAAACTCTGGATTACGTATCTCAGCTCCTCTGAGCCCTCTCCAAAATGTGTCTGCCTTTTATCGTCTCACAGAGGACTCCAGCAAGGGGACGGAGACCCACCTGGAATGGGCGGGGTCACGTCTCCATGGAAACACCGTAATCAGAAGGTCCCACCTACAACAGGTCTGCTCCACAAGAGTGGATTAAAAGAACATGGCCTTTTTGAGTTTATTGCTATGCACAAAGCATGGAGATCTGAAGGCCATAAATCTGTCTCCCTGAACTGGAGAAACTTTCAGTGTTTTACGGCATTTAAACAAAGGCAGGCAGACTTAGGATAATGAGCAAGGTGGTCAGTTTCTAGACTGACTTAGAACATGTCCTTTTGTGGGGAACATAACAGATCCAAACCACACAGGGAGTGACTGCTATTGGGTATAGGGTTCCTTTTGGGGGTGACAAAAATGTTCTAAACTTGCTTGTGCTGATGGTTGCACAACTGTCTGCATATACTGACAGCCACTGAATTGTACAACTTTAAGGAGGTGAATTGAATAGTATGTGAATTATGCCTCAATAAAGCTTTTATGTACAAAATCTGTAGGCAATAAAGAATTTTGAGCTGGAAAACAAGAAGATGCTGGGGTCGTTTGTTACTGCCACATTGCCTAGCTCATCCTAACTAATACACCTTCCTTTTGCCTGTTTTGTTTGGCACTAATAAGTGCTAACTGTGTCCTATAGACTTGAAAAATGCTGGTCACGAGTTTGAATGAGCTCATAGGGCTAAGATGGGTTGGAGCAGGAGGAGGGAGTAGTCAGGACGGGGAAGATGATAAAACATTCACTCATTCAGTCATTCAGCACGTGTTCATTAAGCACCAGCTCTGCCAGGTCTCAGGCTGGGGTTGGGGGGAAACAAGTGCCTCTAAAGAACTGCCCAGACCGTTTGTTAACATCACAGCACTTAGCTTGGGTCCATCTTTGGACCAAAAGCATCCTCCTGCTCTTGAGCTCACTGAATCCTCTATACCGATGGGAAAGAGCCCCTCAGAAAGGTGAAGTGACTTGCCCCAAACCACACAGCAAGTGGGCAGCAGGACTGACTGGCAATCCCTGGCCTCGGTCCCCCACTGGGCAGTGGAGGCTCTGGCCTCAGTGGGCCCCAGACCCCAAGTCTGAGAAAGCTCCTGAGTGAGTGCACCCAGGAGCCCCCTCTCCTCCCCCAGTCCTGCCCTGGAGGACAGCTGTGGCATCCTGGAGAGACTGCCTGGAGGCCACAGTGCTGGGGGCAGCTGAATCCCCAAAGAAAATTGCACCCATTGTGGCGCCCCATCAATTTTCTAGTGCCGCCAAGGACATAGAGCTGCCCTTCTCTCAGGCTCTGGCCTGGGGCTGAGGGGATCAGGCCATGTGCAGAACCCCTCCTGGGTGTCTCCAATCCAAGTACAGGCTTCATTCATGCACTCCCCAAGTGCCAGCCCAGTGCCAGTCACCTGGAGGCCCACAATGGCATTCGCTCAGTGAGGGCAAGAGCCTGATGCCTGGCCACAAGTCTCGCCTTCTGCCAGACACTCCAGTCCAACCCTTAAGTTATCTGACCACGGCCTGCCCAGCTCCAAGCTCCAAGCTCTTCGATGGCTCCCAGGCACTTCCAGGAGCAAGTGCCAAGCTCTTCAGCCCGGCATTCGAGGCCTGCCCGATCCTGTGCCTGCTGGCTTCTCCTGCCTCTTCCATCACATGCCCAGGGCTCCCAAAAAAGGAGCCTGACCCCAACCTGTTCTGGAATGGGCTCTGCCCAATGCCATCCCTCCCTTTTACATACGCTTTCCCTCACCTGGGATGCCCCTCCCTACCTTGGCCACCTCAGGCAGGGCCTCCAACTTGGGAGGGATGTGTGCCAAGCCCTGGGTGTGGATGGGGAGGCCGGGGGGAGAGGGTGTTGCAGAGAGGCCCCTGGGCTCTGGCTCTGGTTGGGGGAAGGTGTATGGAGGTCAAGGAGCTGGGATCCAACGTGCAGGACGAGGCAGAGCCCACCCAGCAGAGCACCAGCAGGGAGCCAGGCACTTGCCGAGCGCTCCCCACGTGTTAGCGGCTGGACCCCCTGGAGCCATCCTGCGGCTCCTTCCCCTTTGTGGATGGGTATAAGCTGAAGTCCAGCCTGGGGCATGGCCTGGTCAGGGTCATAGAGTGGGAGAGTGGCCGAGGAGACTGCAGGCAGCCCCACTCCAGAGATCACGGGGCCACTTTCCCTCCCTCGGGCGAGCTGTCCCGGCTCCTGCCCAGCTCTGGTGGACTCCAGGGCAGCCTCAGGACCCACCCCTTGCCATCTGAGGGCCTCAGTTTCCCCATCTGGTCAATGGGGTGATGAACCCAAGGTCTCTTCTACTTGGAGGACACTCTCTAGTTAGCTCCACAAACACTCCAGGCCACGGCTGCTCCCCCGGTGCCAAGACCCGGCCCGGTGTCAGGACCTAGACGGACAGAAGGATGCTGTCTCCAACAGGCTGTGATGGGGTGCTGTCAGGGGGGCCACAGGGCTGCAGGAGGGGTGTGTGCACTGAGAGGCGAAGATGAGCAGTGGTGTGCCATGCAGACGAGGGTGGGAAGGGCATTCGAAGCCCAAGGAACAGCATGTCAAAGGCAGCGGGCAGGCAGCGGGGTGAGCACAGCCTCTGCCCTCGGAGGCCCAGCAGTGCAGACAGACAAGCCACTCCCAGGCCATTTCAGAAGCTGGGGGGTGGGGGGGAAGGGGCATGACAGGGACAGGGTGAGGCCTCCAGGGAAGAATTTCCAATGTCTGGGCAGCGGGTCCTGAGCCACTGAGACCCGGAACAGCAGAATTGGGTGAGCCCCGTCCGCCTCGGCCTGGAGGGGGCCCGATGCCCTGGGACCACTGCCTGCACGTTATGCCCGGCAGCTGCCTCAGTTACCCATTTTGTCGTCAAAGCTGAAGACTCATTTACCACCACTAAGTAAATTACAATATGGCACTCCATCATTTACGGCAGCCTTATTCAGACTGGATATTTTAAAAATCAGACATCACTTTGGTGCATATATAAAAAAAGAAGACAGAAATGAAACAGTTGGTGAAGGCATCCCTAAAGCGGCTGTGTATTCAGGGTCTGAACCTTCTGAATGGCATTCTGGCGGTGTCGTCAGTGTCCCTGTTTCCGGTGTAATATCAGTCTGTGCCGTTGAGAGCATGGGTGACATGGCATTTCTAAAAAAGATGCTCCAGTGTTGTCTCCAGGACTTTCCTCAAAGCCATGGACAACCAGTCTGTTCATTTTAATACTTTCTTTTTCTTCTCGAGGTGAAATTCACATAGCATAAGATTATTAACCATTTTAAAGCGAGCAATGTAATAACATTTTGTACATTCCCAATATTGTGCCGATGCCACTTCTACTGGTACCCAAACATTTCCATCACCACAAAAGAAAACCCCGTCCCCATTAAGCAGTTAACTCCCCATTCCCCTCCCTCCATCCCTTGGCAATTACCAGTTTGCTTTCGATCTCTGTGGAGCCCCATCCCTGCTGTCACGAGCATGAGAACCTTACCCCTTTTCATGGCTGAATAGTATTCCACCTCACCCTGAGCTTTCCTGATCTTCCCAGAAGGGGTCTCTGGAAGAGATTCAGACAATGACCGAGTATCCTGTTCGTTTGCTGTTGAGGGGGCAGCTGTATGGTCAGGTCATGTTCCTGCAGATGATGACAGTCGTGCCCCCACTGCCACTGGCCAACATGACTCAAAGAAACGCCCTGATTTTAGATACATTGAACTGTGGATGAGAACTGAAGTCATCCTCACCCCCGCACCTGAGGGAGCCCTGGAGTCACCCTGGTGCCAGGGAAGGAAATCAAGCCCCAAACAGTTAAGGTGCGCCAGGGCCTCACAGGTGCTGAGGAGCTTGCTGACGCCGCACCTGACCTGCTCTGCCTGGGTCTGCGTCTGGGGGGCTCTGGGGGGGCAGTGACCGGGCCAGAGTCCTCTGGTCTGGCCCAGGGATCCCTTCTGCTCCCTGCAGCTGCTTCTCAGGTGCACTCAGCACACACAGGTATGTGCAGCCCAGAGGGGCGGGTGGTGACTGGAGCAAAGCCTTGGAGATCGTGGAGCTGGGAGAGGCTGGGGTGTAAACCTCTGGCCATCCCCTTTTACAGATGGGGAAGCTGAGGCCCAGCTTGGGGTCAAGAGCTGGGCCAGCATCCCCCAGCCTGTGACTACAGACTGACGGAGCTCTTGGGAAGGTGTGAGGTGGCCTGGGTGGCCCACCTGCCAGAAGGGCACCATTGTCTTGAAGTGGAGCCACTCCCTGTCCTTGGACTGTGGTGGGTGCTGAAGGCAGGGCCAGCCCAAGAGAGGGGGACTTGGGCCCCGACTCAGCCTCTGCAGCCCAGGATGAGTGAGTACCCTTTGTCCAACAAGGGGAGAGGGGCTGCGGGGGTGGGGGGTGGGGGGCCAAAGCCTGCCCCAAGGAAGCTTCTCCAGAAGGAAGAAGTCTGGTGTGGTTCCCTTTGGGAGCCCTGGCCTGGTCTAGTAAAGCCTCTAGGGTATTGAGAAAGCAAAGCTAAATCTTCTGGAGCCTTCTCGGGCCTCAGTGCCCCAGGCGCCCGAGGCAGCTGCATTCCAGCCACGGCCACGCCCAGAGGTGGCTGTGTGGGAGGCCACTTCCGCCGGAGGGCTCCGTGCCTCCTCTCCCAAAGTGCAATCAACACTGGCCCTGCTGGCCTGCCAGGGGTCCCTCTTGGCTTTGCTATGTGCCCCGAGCCAGGGCACCCTGGCATCCCCCTGACAGAGCCTGGCAGGAAGGAGGGAGGGAAGGAGTGGGGAAGTGGGCTGAGTCCCGGGGGAACCCCTTCCAGATCCTGCAGTCTAGGCTGGGCCCAGCAGCCCCCAGGCCGCCTTGCTGCCTCCCCACCCCTGGGCAGCCTGAGGGGGACGCCCCCAGACCCTACCTCAGCTCTCTCAGCCCAACACCACCTGGTCCCCTCTGCGGAGAAAGCCCCTCAGCTGGCCCTGCCGGGGCTGGGTCTCAACGCAGGACATGTCACCCCCAGCCCCTCTCAGCCTGACCTGAAGCCCAGGTGACCTCCCCCTTCCACCTGCCAGGCCAGTCTCCTCCTCTGTACATTGGGGAGGAGGCTGAGCCCCTCAGAACTCAGCACCCCCGCCCCAGATCCCCATCCCCACCCCCACAGGCCTTTCGGCCTTTATTCGTGGGGAGGGAGGACGGGAAGGGAGAGAAAGGAACCGCCAAGCGCAGCGATAAGCAGGAGGAGCGGGTGCCACTCGGCCCGCGCTGCCCAGATAAGGAAACTGAGGTCCGGAGACAGCGGCACTGGCCCTCGGCCCCTCCCCAAGGGGGTCGTCCCGCGAGCCCGGAGCTTCCCTCCCGCCGCCCCGTTCGCCGGCGGCCGCGGGTTCTTTGTCTCCCGCGGTCACCATGACTACGGCTCCCGTCTGCGCGCAGTGGCCGCGCCGCCGCCTCCGGCCGCCGGCGGGATTTCTCCCTCGGGTGGGGTGCGCCGCGGGCCGGGAAGGGTCCCTGAGGCCCGGGGGGGGTCGCCTCCAGGCCTGGCCTCAGTTTCCCCGTCTAGCACATGCGCGCGCTGTGAAGGAAAAGCCGCGTGAGGGAGGCGGGCAGGACCCTGAGGGCCCCGGCCCCCGCGGCGGCGTCCCGCTGTCGCGCGTCCTGGGGCGGGTCCCGGCCTCCCCGCGCGCGCTCCCGCCCGGGTCACTCGGGGGCGATTCCACGTGGTCGCTGGAAGGTCGCGGGGGCGCGTCCTCGCCGCCGCTGGCCGCGCGCCTGGGCCGACCGCGTGGGGGCATCTTCTGAATAAAACGTGGTGACTCGAGTGAATTCAGTCGGGAAATGCCGGCCCCTGGGCAGGCCCGGGCTGGGGCTGGGGCCGGGGCCGCGGCGGAGAACCCCGGGTGGTACCCCCAACTAGGGCCGCGCCAGGAGGCAGCAGGGAAGGGCATGTCACGCTGAGGGAACCGCATGGAAGTCGGGGGCCCTGGCCCAGCTGAAGGGAAGGCGCGGGGGCAGCGGCCGGGGAGACGTGGGGCTGGGGCCTGGGGGCTGCGCCCCGCGCTTGGTGTAATGCTTTGGGACAGCTGTCTTGAAGGTCTCTATTTTTTTTTCTGCAAATTGTATAGCCGGTCCTACGCGCGGACAATTCAGAGCCTAGGAGGGCTTTAAGCAGGAGGGCGCCCGTGGTCAGATGGAACCGTGGAGACGCTCAGTTGCGCGGTGGCAAATTGAGGGGAAGGCGCGGGCGGCCCAGTGGTTGGAGCCGGGTGGGAATTCAGCCCTGCGCGTGCGGGCGGGCGGCGGGAAGGCGCTGCTTGTGGCCCCGCAGCCCCGGGTGTAAATGGGGGTGGCTGTTCCTAGAACCTGCCGTTTGGGGGATTGAGTTACTGCGCGCCGAGCTTGGGGGCAGCGCTGGGCCGGGCCGGCTAATTTCTCCCTCGTTATTCTTAAAGAAGGGTACGGGGTGGAGGGAGATGCTGTGGCGGTGGGAGGGAAAGAAGCGGGGCCTGCATCGGGAGAGTGCCGGGTCCCGGGGTGCAGGCCGCGGGGCTCTCTCCTGCCCACGTGGGCGCCCGGCACCGCATGCGGGGCGGCAGCCGCCGTCTTCCGGGACAGTCCAAGGCCCAAAGCTGGGGAGTCCCCGCGACCCCTCGGCCAGAGCCGGGCATGGCAAGCTATCCGGGTCGCTGCTGAGACAGAAGCAGGGGGCAGATCCGTGGGTACAGCCCAGTCCCATCTCGCGGAAGCGGAAAGCAAGGCCATGGCGGCCGAGTACCCGGCGCCGGAGGCGAGCTGTATCTCCTTAGCCCGGCCTCCTGCACGTGGAGGACAGGGCAGGCGTCCCCGCCGTCCCCTCCACCCTCGGGGGCAGCTCCGGCGGGCCCGGCTTCACCGAGAAGAGCAGGAACCAGGCCGCAGCCAATCAGGGCGAGCATCCCGGGGCACTGCGATTGGTTCCGGGCGGGCACGTGACCTTCCAGCGCGGACCCCCTCCGAGATCCCCCGGGACGCTTTCCCAGCTCCGCCTGCTGCGGACTGGAGGCCGGGGGCTCCCCGCGGCTTTGCCCCGCAGAGTCTCCTTAGCCCGCTCCCGGGCTCACCCTGCTCTGTATTCTTCATTTTTTCATTCATTCATTCAGTAAAAATCTATGCATCAGGGTCTGGGGGTGCCTCCCAGAACAGAACAAAGACCTCCGCCCCTCCCTCGAGGGGCACTGAGGCCACCAGGGGTACCCCCACCCCCACCCCTGCCCCCTCCCCTGCCCCCTGGTTAGCTTATCAAACTTAAGCAGCCCCCACCCCTCTAGTCTGCTGAGGTCCTCTCAGAATGCAGCTGTATTTCCCTGCCCTTCCTCCCCACAGATGTTAGCACGCCCTTAATTGTGGGCCACTGACTCATTAGTCATCAATTTATAGGGGACACCAGCATTTTCTTTCATTTATGTAAGAGTGTCCCATGGTAGCGTGCACCCATTTAAAGTACTTCTTGAGTTTTGACCAATATGTGCATCTGTGTAACCAGACCAGACATGATATGGAAACTTCCTGTCACCCCAAATATTCCTTCATGCTCCTTCGGGGTCAATCCTCCCACACACACTTCCGGCCACAGATCTGCTTTTCATCTCTGTAGATTGGTCTTGCCTGTTCTAGAGCTTTTATAAATGGAATCGCAGGATATGTCCTGGTTGTATGAGAATTCTTTCCCTTGGCATAGACGGTGGTGGTGCGTGTAACCGTAGTTCGTTGATTTTCATTCCTGAAAATGTTTTGTTTTTTTTTTTTCCTTTTTATCCGTGTGTTGTTGTTATTCGTGTTTTGTTTGTGCATCTTGCTCTCTGGAACAGAGGGAGCCTGGCTGTGAGGATGAGCACACAGAATGGATCTGAATCCACGCAAGTCGGATCCCATCGTGAACTACTCTATCTCACCCAGCTGGCAGCTAAGCATTTGGTCCATGTTTAGAGACCCGAAGTTCACAGAGCCTGTTACTCCCCCTTTACCCCGGGGATGGACTCTCAACAGGAAGGAGGGGATCTTTCCGTGGCTAACAGGTGCAGGGGCCCACACCTCCCTGCAGAACGATTATGGTTTTATCACAGTAAAAGGACAGAATAACAAGAAGCCAAAAGAAGAGGAGCCGGCAAGGGCTAGGTGGGTGCGGTCCTCTGAGCTCCCTCCAGGGGCAGCCTGGGCTCCCTCAGTCACGGACGCTCCTGGGAGCTTCCAGGGCTCCAAGTTTATTCTCACTCAGTAGGGTGCTTGATGGAATCGAGTAGCGTTTCCTGTTATGAATATACCTCATTTGTTTATGCATTCACCAGTTGGATATTTGGGTTGTTTCCAGTTTGGGGTGATTATGAATAAAGCAACAGCATTTAAAAAAATTAAACAAAACACTATAGTATTTGATAAGGGTGAGCGCTGTTTTGTGAACTTCTGTCCTGTTTCTGTCTTTGAGTACGTGCCTGCGGGGGTTGCTGGGTGGCACATCATCCCTCCTGCCGCAATAAGCCCTCGGGAGGGCTCCCTGGCTGGGGGCAGGTAGGGGGTCCCCATAAGTACAGGCAGGCCTTGCTCTGGGTGAGGGTGGCAGTGCGGAGGTGGTCCGGGCCCCTCACTCCCTCTGACCCTGCCCTCCCACCAGCCTTGGTATTCAGCAGCCTCCCTCCTGGCCTTCCTGTGTGGGAACTCCCCCGCCCCCCACACACACACACCCCGCTAGGTCCCAAGCCCTGGTTGGGGCTGGCAAGGGGGGCTGCAGGGGGTGCCCAGCCACCTCCTGCACTCGGGCTCGTGATTCACCTTCTAGACTCTGTGTCCCTGTCGGGCTCCCCCTCTGGATTTGGCCAAGCCACCCCCAGGCTCCAGAGGAAGGGGGCCACCTGACCCACCCCAGGTTGCAGGGTATGGGGGGCAAGGCTGAGAAATTGGGGGCTGCCGTGCCCCTTGTTTGGATGAGGAAGTTGAGACTTGGAGCCCAGGGCCGCCACAGGAGGTGCAGTGGAGCCACAGGGGCGGCTCAGACCCTGAAACCTTTACCCCCCTCCACCCACCCCATTCACGTCGGTTCAGGCATTTTCCTTCACAGCCCAGTCCACGTACCCCTCCTCTGCGAGGGCCCTGCTCTCCTTTTTCTGTCCCCTTGGCTGTCTCCTGCCTCCTCTCCTGTGACAGGGGTGCTGTCCATCACCCCCATTTTACAGGCAAGAAAACTGAGGCACAGAGAAGTTATGCCAGTTGCCCAAGGCCACACAGGAAATAAGTGGTAAAACCAGAATCACCCTGGTGACTGCTGTGCTCCAGGCACCGTCTCGGCCAGTGCCCCGCCACGACCCTATGCCCTCGGAGGAGGCCAGGCAACCCCAGAAATCCCTTTCTCCCCCCATCTCTCAATACCATTCCTCCCCTGGCCTTCTCCTTTACCCCCAAACCCCCTCCAAATGTTCAGGCCACACATCTCCTGGCCTGTGACAATGTCCCCAACTGGACCCAGGCCCCCAGGTCATGATCCTCCCTGCACAGGGGGCAAAAGAAAGCCCGGCAGGGGGTGCAGAAGTGCCCACGGCAGCAGGGCCTGAGAGAGCCCATTGGCAGAGCCTGAGGCGCGAATGGGGGTCTCCCCATGCAGGACCCCACGTGGGAGCCAGGCGCTCTCCCTGTCTTTGTGTGGAACGGGCTCCTAGGTGGGGGTGCTGGGTGAATCCAGAGCGTGAGGCCAGGGGTGCAGAGAGAGAGGCCAGAAGGAGAAACAACAGGGTCCGGAAGGACAGTCGGACAGCCTAACAGTGGTCGCTGCGGGAGGGTGCTGCTTTCCCAAGGCATCTCCTGCCTTCCATGTTTTTAACAGAAGCATTTATGACTTTGATAAAAAGAAAGTTATTCCGAAACCTACTGAATCAAAACAAAACAAAACCTGGTGGAGCCTTCAGAGTCTCCTCAAGTGATATCTATGGAGTTGCGGGGGGGGAGGTCCCGTGGGGATGGATCCCACCCTGGGCCTGCGCCTCCTCCATCTTCCCATGGAGAGATCCTAACTCCCCCCCCCAACCCCACCACTGTCCCCCCAAATCCATCCAGCCCCAGAGCTCCTGAGCTCCAGGCCTCCCAGTCTCCAGGGAGTTACCGTATTCTCCCCATGGAAGTTCTGATTACCATATTCCCTCAAGTATGCGCCAGCTCTAGTGTCCCCAGGGGCTCCTTTTCTTCCCCAGGATCCCTTCTTTGGAATGGATGCCACCCCCCCCAACCTGAAGCTCACGATTGTCAGGGTGTCTGGGGACCCCACCGTTCCCTCTGGAGGACGCTTCTCCTCCTCGTTTCTTTCTCTCTTAACGAATGTTTTTATACAAGTAACACAATAGTTGGCAGTTTATGCACACGGTATGTGCAGAATTTTAAAAGACAAATAGGTTGAAATGAGAAGCTGCAGGCCCTCTCCACCTGCGCTGCCCCCAGTCTTTCTCCCAAGAGGCAACCACTTTCAACTCTTCTGGCTGCTGTTCTGAATTTTACCTTCATGTTCATATATAACATGCTGTGCTGCTGCTACTTGATTTATCGACTGGTACAGTGTTAGCAGATATACAAATACGCTTTCTCATTTTAACCATTTTAAAGTGTGCACTTCAGTGGTGTTAATTGCACTCACAATACTGTGCCACCCACCATCAACACCAGCCATTACCAAAACTTTTCCATCCCCCCCAAACAGAAACTCCACACCCGCTAAGCTAGAACTCCCCAGGCCCCTCCGCCGCCCCTGGTGGACTGTAATCTTCTTTCTGTCTCTACGAACTTGCATATTCTAGTTACTGCACATAGGTGAGATCAGACACTATCTGTCCTTTGTCGTCCAGCTTATTTCACTCATCACGAGGTCTTCAAGGTTCATCCAAGAGAGTTTAGCTTCTCCCGCCCCTCCCTTCAACACTTCCAGGCGTAGACTCTCCCTGGGTCACCTCTCCTTGCTGACATAAAGCAGGTTTGGGTTAAGTCACTATTCAGTTGTCCCATCACTATGATTTCATAAATATTGTTGGCTGCTGAGCCAAGTAGTGCAATGCCCTCTGGTTCTATTTCCTTTGTGGTGTAGCTTTTAGTTTTTCCTTAAGTTAATAATTACTTTTGTACCCTCCCACCCCCAGTGTTCATGCCCTTTCATGGCCCCGCCCCTGGACTGTGGGCATCACCTGTGACTTTCTGTAACCATAAAATATGACAAAGGCGACAGGACATATGAAATTACATGACATGAGAGTGGAGCATCCATCTTGCTGGAACCTAACTCCCTGGCTGGCTTGGAAGGAGCACGTTGCTATGCCAGAGGCAGCCAACATCAAGAGGGCCATGTGGCAAGGAAACATCCATGGACTCCAGGAGCCAAGGGCAGGTGTTGGAGGCAGCAAGAAACTGAAGCCGTCAGTGCTCCAGCACCCAGGAACTGACTTCTGCTGACTTCGGTGACCTTGGGAGCGGGGCCTTCCCCGGGCGAGCCTCGGATGAGACGGCATCCCAGCTGGCGTCTCCATGCAGGCTGGTGAGACCCTGCCCAGAAATCCCAGGAAGCCGCACCCAGACTCCCGACCCACAGGAACCATGAGATCATAAACGTGTGTTATTTGAAGCTGCTAAGTCTGGGTGGTAATCCGTTGTACAGCAATAGGTAGCTGACCTGTTGAGCTTTCTTTTACCCATTTCTGACTCTTCCCAGGGCTCCACAATTACTCAGTGGCATTCTCTGTGCATTAACATAGTCCCACGCCTTCCCCCACATTTTCCTTCTCCTACATCAACCCCTGCTGGTTGCTCTCTAGGCCTGCGGCACAGCTTCTGTTGACCTGGGTTTCCCTTCACCTCTCTCCTGGGGTGGACTCCTGTTTCCTGGATCCTGAGTCTTTTTCTTGGTTTCTACCCTCATTTTACTAGAGAACATCCTCTGGTAGCTTCCTGAGAAAGGGTGCATGGGAGATAGATTTCAGGAATCCTTGTATGCCTGAAAAGGTCTTTATCCCAACCTCATGCCTGGTGCCAGCTTGGCTAGCTATAGGATTCCAGATTGGAAATCCTTTTCCCCCAGCATTTAGAGACATTTCCCTGTTGCCTTCTAGCTTCCGGTGCAACTGCCGAGAAGCCTGTTCCAGTTTGCTAGTGCTGCCTTTGCAAAATACCAGAAATGGATTGGCTTTTATAAAGGGAGCTTATTTTGTTACAAAATTTATAGTCCTAAGGCCATAAAAGTGTCCATACTAAGGCATCAACAAGAGGATACCTTCACTGAAGAAGGGCCAATGGCATCTGGAACACCTCTGTCAGCTGGGAAGGCACGTGGCTGGCATCTTCTGTTCCTTTGCCCCCAGGTTGTGTTTCAAAATGGCTTTCCCCAAAATGTCTCTGGATCTCTCTTAACTTCTTCAGCTCCTGTGCATCTAAGCTTGGGGTCCTCTCTTAGCTTCTCTGGACCAAACTCCTGGCTAGCATCTCCAAATGTCTCCATGCATCTCCAAGTGTCAGCATCAGTGTCAGCTCTTAGCTTCTCTCCAAAATGTCCCTCTCAGATGCTCCAAGCCCTTTCTCTTTGTGAGCTCCAGTGATTTAATCAAGACCCACCCTGAATGGGTGTGCTCCATATCTCCATGGAAACAATGTAATCAAATGCTTTGCCCACAGCTGACTGAGTCACATCATCTCCATGGAAACACTCAATCAAAATATTCTAACCTAATCAACACTAATACATCTGCCCCCACAAGATTGCATTAAATAATATGGGGTTTGGGGGGACATAGTATATCCAAACTGGCGCAAAGCCCACAGCAATTCTGACCCTCAATGCTTTACATGAGACTTGCTTTTCCTTTCTGGAAGCATTTAGGATCTTTGATTTAGCCCTGGCGTTCTGAAGAAGACCCACCAAAGCACGATGCTGTGCTGCCCTGGGGTGGGTCTTTTGGTGATCGCCGTGCAGGGCCATGGGCCTGGGCCCCAAAGGCTTTTGTCCTCCAGTTTTCTCCTCCTGGGACCCCTGTGGTTGGATTTGAGTACCCCTGAGCTCATCCTTTAATATTCTTCTTTTTTCTTCTCATAGTTCTATTTCTTTGTCATTTAGTTCTATTCTTTAGGAGATTTCCTTAACCTTTTCTATCACCCTTTATTTAACTGTCATTAAAATTTTATGAGCTGTTAGTTCTTTGTTCCATTCAAAACAAATAACATCATTCTCTTGCACTACTGTGTGATGACACTACGAGCCATTGATTGTATACTTTGGATGGATTGTATGGTATGTGAATGTATCTCAATAAAACTGCTTAGCAGAGAAAAATAAAACAACAAATAATATCATTCTCGATTAATGTCCTCTCTGAGGAATTAGGATTTATTGTGGCATTTTCGTCTGCTTCCGGAATCATCTCTTTTCACCCCACTTCCTTTTCTCTCTTAGTTTTGGTCTTTGTCCTTCCTTTTGGAGGTTTATCTTTAATGTCTGGCAAGCCCTAACTGCCACGCATGCCAGAGTGGGCATGGATAAGCTGATTGGAATCTCTGTGTGTGGGGAAGGATTCCTGGGTGTGTTACCAGGCATCAAGAGGGCTTTTCTGTTGGGTGTATCGGTCAGCTTTGTTAAGCAATGCTGCAGTAACAAACAATCCCCAAATCTTAGGAGCTTACAATAGCAAAGGTGTATTTCTCACTCATGTTACATGGTGTCTGCAGGTCACTGCAGCTCTGTCCCAGGTGTGTTTTTCATTCTGAGACAGGCTGAAGAAGAAGCCTCCACCGAGGATGAGCTTTGCTTATCGCAGAGGGAAAAGAGCAATGGTGGGACTATTGGTGACTCTTCAAGTTCTCACTTGCAAAGGGGCACATGTCACTTCCACTCTTTTCATTGCTTAAAGAAGTCACATGGCTTGTCACAGCCAGGGCTGTGAGCAATTGGGAGACATCCAGTGGGCCTGTCATTTGGTCTCCAGGGAAGACCCCTCAGTCTCCTGCCTGGGGGGATTTCACTTGGTTCCTGGCATCCTAAGGGCAGGACATGGAAGGGCTGGGAGGCCACTCTTCAGGGTGCAGATGGTCAGTCAAGCCGCTTTTGGCAGCCCACACCTCACCCCCACCTCTGCCGGGCCTGACATCCCGAATCTGGGGTCTCCGTCCAGAGATTACGCGTCTTGTGTCTTGTGGGGCTGACGGAGGGCGGGGGGTGGAGGACCTGCTTGATGGAGCAGGTGTGGGTGGACTTGGGAGTGTACTGGTTTTCTATGCTGTGTAACGAATCACTACAAATTTAGCACCTTAAAGCAACACAATGTATCTCACAGTTTTCATGGCTTATTAGTCTGGCTTAGCCGGGTCCTCTGTTTAGGGTCTCACAAGGCTGCAAGCTCACTGCTTGCTCATCCAGAGGCTCCGCTGAGGAGGCCTCTGCTCCCAAGCGTGTTCTGGTTGTCGGCAGAACTGATTTCCTTGCGGCCGTGTGACTGGGAGCCCTGGCTCTCTGCTGGCTGGAGGCTGCCTACCCTTCCTAGATGCCACCCACAGTTCCCTGCCAGGTGGCTTCCTCCACACAGCTGCTGACGTCACCACGCTCAGGAGGATCTCCCCATCCAACTGCTAAGACGAGGTCCTAGGCAACGTGATGTAATCATCAGCGTGGCAGCCCATTGCCTTTTAGAGAAATGATGATGATGATGATGATAGCAGCAATAAGAACTGATATTTATTTATTGAATGCTTATTAGATGCCAAGCGCTGTGCTGAAAAAACAAACAAACAAACAAACAAACAAACAAAAACCCAGAAGTCAGTCCAGAGCTTGCTGCACCTGAGGGGAGGGGATCACAGGGGTGGTCCCCGGAAATCAGAAATCACTGGGGTCCCCGTCAGGTCTGCCCACCCCAGGGGCTGTAACCACTCCGTGAACAGACGCTCAACCCACCCCGCCTCCCACGGCACCCGACCCCCAGATCTAGCCCCGCCAGGCTCTGCTGGTGCGTGGGTGCTTTTCGCAGGCACCCCCGGGAGACACATCAGCATCTGCTTCCTGCTCTCCACCGAGTCGGGGCTGCACTCTCCCAGTTTCTCTCTTCCTAAAATGTGTAGGAGCCTCCTCCAGGGTCTTCTTGCCCCTGCTTCTGCCTTTTTTATCCTTTGCCGTGAATCTAATGAAGCTTCTGGAGGAAGCAGAGATAAGCACATGGTCGAGTCTCCATCTTTAACCTCCCCGATCAGTCTGACCAGTTGACAAGGCCTCGGCTTTGAGGCCGTCTTCCTGCCCCTCCACTACCCACCTCCCCCAAGCCAACCCCATCCAAACCTAGGGGCCTCTGACTGCTCCCTGCCTGCCCTTAGCAGCCTCACACAGAGACTCTGAGAAACAACAGGCTCCAAACACTCCAAACTCCTGCTTTGGGGGGTTCCTGGGCACCGTGTGCGGTCTCCTGCCTCTGTGCCTTCGCCTATGCTGTTCCATCTCTCTGGAGCTCCTTCTCCACCACCCTCCCCCTCTCCTGGCATCTCCCTAGCAATTCCTACTTGAACAGAGCCTGGGAAGCCTTCCCTGCTCTGCCCTGCTCTGCCCTGACCGCCCCAGCACAGCTGGAGTCACACATCCCACAAGCACCCGCCAAGTGGGCGTCACACGCATCTGTTCCCACCTCTGCCCAAAGCCGGCCAGGGCCAGAAGGCATCCTCCTGTTGTCCCGTGATGAAGGAAGGAACTCTTTTCTTCCCAAGTCGTCAGAGCCCTGGGCAAGCAGGGAGGTCAGAAGAATTGACCAAAACTGTCGGCTGCGGCACGCCCAGGTTTAGACCCAGTCACATCCACGGCCCCGGGCAGCACAGGCACAGCTCAGGCCCACCTGGCGGCCTTCCCGCCCACTCGCTGCTCTTGGAGGGGGTCCTTGCATGGATGCTCCCTCCCCTCCACCCACTCCCCCTTCTCTGTCATGTCCAGGGTGACCCTGTGGGTGCCAAGCTCACCTCCGCAGGGGGTCTCCAGACACAGCCTGAGACAAGCCCTTGTGCCCCATGGATTGCCCACAGCTCGGTGGCACAGATCACCCCAGAACCACCCAACTGGGTGGTCCCCCAGGCCGCAAGCCCAGGGGGCAGGGCTGGGTCTGAGCTGCTGCAGGACCTGCCCCAACACCATCTCAGAGCACCTGGGAGAATGAATGAGGGAATGTGGAAAAGCCACTGTGGCAGACGAAAACGGGGTAAAAATAAACCGAGTCCCCTGGGTGCTTAGAGGCTGGGTGGGGGTGGCCTAGGACTCTAAGCAGCCTGAAGCCAAAAAGACAGACAGACAGTTCCAGAGTGGAGCGGCCTCGGGCCTGCTTCTTTGCAGCCGGCTCACCCTCCCTCCCATGGCGCCCGGAGCCGCAGGCCTGGGTCTCCTCGGCCCCCCCAGGCCGTGCCTATCCCCAAACCAGCTGTCGGGATCTGCCAGTCACCGGGCCTGGGGGCGGGGAGGGCGTCAGGTTCCCCCTGGAAAACTGGGATGCCCTTATCCAAGAAATGGGGAAGCTGGGTGAGGACCCCTCGGGTGAACCCAGGGGGCTGCAGCCCCCACCCCCAGCGCGCCCCGGCCACCGAGCCCCGTCCCTCCTGTGCCCGCGGGGAGACCGAGGCGCGGCAGGCTGCTCCAGGCCCCCGTGGCGGGGAGTAGGAGAAAGGAGCGGGTCTCGGGGTGCGGTCCCCGCCAAGGACCCCTTCGTGGCTAGGCGGTGAGAAGGAAAAGCTTCCCGACTAAGGCGGGCCTCCCGGGCTGGGACCCCAAGAGGGGGTGGGCTGCCCCAGCACAGGAAAGAGCCCTGGAGGGGGAGGCTGGTCCGGTCATGGCACTGCCCCCGACCCCCTTTGCAGCCTCCTTCTCCCCACCGGAGGGTGGGTTGGAGGGCGGGGACGGAGACCAGCCCGAGAGGGGCGGCGCGGCCAGGGGAGGCCGGGGCTGCAAAGGCAATCGGATTACTCCTCCCGGGATCAGGGCTCGGGCACAGGGTTCAAAGTCCCCGCTGAATCGCCTCCGTGTGGAGGGGGAGGGGCGGCGGGCCCCAGACCCTCCGGCGCACGCGCAGTGGGCTGGGGGAGCCGCTCCCCGGCGGCCGCGTCCCCACCCGGCGCCCCCACTCGGCCGCTCGGACCCGGGCTGTGCGGTGCGCGGGATGGCGCCGGGCCGCGCGGGGGCGAGGGCAGCGACGTGGCGCCGCCTCTCTGAGGAATACGGTAGAGCTGTCGCCCCCTCCAGGCGCCCTGGGACCCCGGGCGGGTCGCCGGCCTCGGCCTCCCGCCTCTCCCGCAAGGGGCGGATGACAGGACGCCGGGCTCGCGAGGGGCTGGGGGCTGCGGCCGCGAGGCCCCCGGCCCGGCCCCGGGCATCTTTTGGGGTGTTTGCCTGACTTTTCCGCGTTCCTGTCGGTGTCGGACAACAGGACGCGCCCCAAGAGGCCCCTGGTCGGGGCTCGCCGGGGGGCGGGAGCGGTCACCCCGTCTCAGGCCGGGAGGCCGAGGCTCAGCGCGCGGGGGTCCCGGCCCGCGGACAGCTGTGCGCGCCCCCGCTCCGCGTGCCCGCTGGGTGGGGGGCGCCCGACACCCCGCCGCCCGGGCCTCTCGGATTTCATCCCGCCCCGGTTCCCAGCAGCTCCGCGCTGGTGTTCCCCCGCCGGGCCGTCCGGGCCGCGTTTGGGGGACCCTGGCTGTTTCTGGGGCGCGGGAAGGGGCAGCGAGCACCTGGCTGGGAGAGGGCTGGGCCGGCGCGGGGGGACGGGGGACCCCACAGGCCGCACCTACTCCCGTCCTCCCGGGAGGACCGATTAGCCTCCAGTTAAGGCTGGGGAAACTGAGGCTCGGGGAGGCGAGGCCGCTTTCCCAAGCTCAGCAGGTGGGCCTGGAGCTGAGCCTCGGAGGACAAGAAAGACCGGGCATGGGGAGGAGGGAGGAGAGGCGGGGGAGGCCGAGGAGCCGCCGGGACCCGGCTTGGAGGTGGGCGCGGAGGCCGGCGGCCGGAAAGGGAGGTGGAGGCTGGAAAGGGAGGCTGGAGGCTGGAGGCCGGCGTGAGCAGGCCCAGCCCCGTGGGACCAGAGAGGAAGGTGTGCAGTGTTTGCCGGAGGGACTTTGAGGCTGGTGGGGTGGGCAGCGGATCTGGGGCTGGAGAATGGCCTTGGCTGGGACCTGTGGGCCCTGGGTGCATGGAAGTCGGTTCTGGGGAGACCCCAAATATCTGTATTTGTTCAGGCACTGGATTCTTGCGGCCCTCTCTGCACAAACCCCTCATCTGAACCCTCAGAAGGGCTGGGAATAGCTAGGAGGCTTCCTGGAGGAGGCGGCGTGGCTGCCTGGCCGCCTGGCCTGAGGGATGGGCTGCTCCATGCAGGGCAGGAAGTCCCAGGGCAGGGGGGACAGCGGAAGCTGAGGGCCGAGGACGGAGGGCAGGGCTCTGGGGAAACGGGTTGGACCCGCTGGGAGCCGGGGGCACGGCCCCTGGGTGGGGCACCCATGACGTGCTGCTGACTCGACGCCTGAGGGCTGGAGACCTGGGAGGCCACATCTGGGGCGTCAGCCTGGGCGGGGTCTGGGCCCGCCTGGGCCCTGCTGAGAGGGCAGCTGGTGTGGCCACAGCCCCGGCCAGGGCCCCAGGAAAGGGGGTCTTCTCTACTCCCCACCAGGCCCCCCAAACAGAAACCTTAACCCCCCTCAGCCGTTGAACCCAGACCCCACTAACAACCTCCTGTCCCTGAGGCCTTCCCACAGCCGGGCTGTTCCCAAGAGAAATCCACTCGCTGCACCCCTCCCTTGCCCCACACCTTCACTCTGCCTTCTGAGCACCCCACTTCCCAAACAGGGACTGTCCCCCACCACCAAGACTCTTGCTTGGTCAGCCGGGGGAGCCAGCCTGTGCCCATGCCCAGGACCCACCCCAGGCCAGAGTGGGGGGCTGCACCCCAATATCTTTGTCCAGTGTCATGCAGAGGTCTTGGGAGGGGCTGCCCTGATTGGGGCATCAAGTGGTATCTTCTGGGGGTGAGCTCCCTGAGTGAGTTCATCAATCTCCCCCCAGCCCAGGGCTTCCCAGTGCCATCCCTGACCCCACATTCTGGGGTGCCACTGTGCGAGGGCATAGTGCCCACCCCCACCCACGCTCGCGGCTTCTCAGGCCACAGCTCGCCCCAACCTCTTCTTGGACTCAAACCCATGCGGATTTGAATTCTTGCTACTCAGGCTCCCAGCAGCTGGAGGATCTGGGACAAACCAGCTTCCCTCTGCCTCAGTTTCCCATCCATAAACTGAGGGTGATGGTAGGGCTGGCATCCTAGAGAGCGGGTGGTGTGGGTCAGGTGACGTGCTCAGTTATGACTGCACTGACTTCTGCGGGGAGGCCCGTGACCCAGCACCTCCAAGGTGGTGCCCAGGGGTCCAGCCTGCGGTGACTCTGAAGCGGTGGGACGGCACTTCTGAGATCAGGCTGCAACACGGCCGGCGTCTGTCCTGGGTGCTTTCTCTGGCCATCTGCTCTCTCCCCTGGCCAACAGCCGGGTGAGCAGCTCCGGCCGCGAGGGCCTGCTGTCCCCCCGACGACTTGGCTGCAGCCTGGGAGACTCTGAGTCATCACCCCCGCTAAGCCACTTCTGGACCCATGACCTGCCAAAATGGTGAGGAAAGAAACGTGTGTTGCTTTCAGTGGCTGAGTTTTGGGGTGATTTGTTGTGTGGCAATCGATCCCTAGTACAGAGGTTGATTGAAACAGCCCTTTAGAGAACTGGAACCTTCAGACATGTTAGCTTAGCAGCTGCATTTGCAGGCCGCAGCCTTCCCCACACGCTGGGGACGTAGAGTCCACGAGGCCCACTGCCCTTCCAGGGAACTCAAAGGTGCGTGGGGGGCAACGCCGCCAAGGATCCGTCCAGGATTTTCTGTTCCCTCACCCCGTCTTTACAACCGTCTCACCTACACCTAATTTAATAGCAATTTTTAAAAGGTAAATTCCTTTTAACAAGTCTTTCCAAAGCACTGACTTAGTTTTTCCAGACATAGGAGCTCTGTTTTTATTTATTTTATTTATTTTATTTTTTGTTTTTTTTGGTTTTGCGCTCGTGTTTCGGCAGTTTGCGTGCTATTTCATTAAAGGGATCAGTCACGGGGATAAGTTCCGCAGGTAGAAAGAGGTCGGGGAACAAAGCTCAGCCTCTCCGCAGGGGGAGCTCAGGCAGGCTCAGGGCAGCCCCCATCAGGGGTTCCTCCCCTGGGCCCAGAGCCCCGAGTTCTACACTTGCGCTTTGGAGGTTCCGGGAGCTGCTTGAACGAGGACCTACTTTTTGGTATGGATGGGTGGGCACGTGTGCGTTTTGGAAAGGATAGTGAGCACCCCTCAGCTTTTTTCCCATGTGCTTTACAGAGGGTCTGGAGTGTCTCAGTGCAGTGAGCTGGTTAAGTGCAACGGGGTTAAGAAGGATTCTGCTGAATTGTTGTTGTCATTAAATGTTTCATTTCTTCAATGTGACACAAACAGGTGCTTGTTCACTGATGTTCACAGCAGCATTGTTCACAATTGCCAAGAGACGGAAGCAACGTAAATGTCCTACATCTGGTGAATGGATAAATAAACTGTGGTACAGACAGACGATGGAATACTATGCAGCAGTGAGAAAGAACAAGGTTGTGAAGCTTATGACAACATGGATGAACCTTGAGGACAATGCTGAGTGAAATAAGTCAGTTACAAAAGGAGAGATATTGTGTGATACCACAAATGTGAACTTGATGAAAAACGTAAAACAAGTGTCTTATATTGTAGAATACAGGGGACCTAGAGATAGACAGCAACTAGTGAAGGGGGAACAATAATCTAGTAAGAACAGACAAGACATTGAGGGTGATCTTAATGATACGGGAATGCTCAGGAATGACTAGGGTTCGCTAATTTTCTTGAGATATGGTAGGAGCATATTGGAGGAAATGTAGTTATTTTAAGATATTTGTTTTTCTTATTCCCTTGTTTTGTTTTGTTTGAAATGTTTTTTTTTTTTAATTTTTTGATAAATAAAGTTTAAAAAAAAAGTCAATATATATTGTCATTTAATTACCGACAGGCGTTAAGTTCTTTCCAGGGTCTTGGGCCTCTGAAGGCTTAAATCTCACTCACACATAGGACAATTTCCGTCAATCCAGCCCCCCCCCCCACACACACACACCATGTGGCTCCATATATCCGTCACCAGGTCTCTCCCAGATATCTCCTGGGACCCCTTCCCGCCCCCCCAGCACCTCCACCCCAGTATAGCTCCTGCCTCCCCAGCCCTGGAGGCTGCATTGGGCTCTCCCCATCCCATGGGCGACCAGACTCTGCTTCTCCGTCCCCTGCTTGCACCCTGTCACTGCCCCCCTTGCTAGGACCTCCTGACTTTCCCCCTTGCACCAAGTGTGCTCCCAATCCGTGCCGCCCTCCTACCCCAAGCGGACTGCAGACAGAGGACGCGCCTTTAAAGGGACAGGGGCTCTGCTCGACTGCTTGGCTGTCCTCTGTGAGTCCTGCTTGCCTCAGCTGTAAAGTGGGAATAACAGTGGCTGATCGTGCATCTCACAGGATTGTGGGGAAGGCCAGATGATGGAGATGAAAGGGCTGGAAAAGGGCCGAGGGCTTTGTGCACAACTATCGCTATTACTACTACCACTACTGTTACCCTTGTTATAATAAGGTGCTCCAACCACAGGATGGCTGTTAAGAGATAACAAAAATCAGCAAAAATTCATCTTGTATTTCCCCAGCACAGAAAGGCGTGGAGTGGGAGGAGCCTTGCGTGGGGTGGAGCGGGGCAGGGCAGAAGACGGGGTTCATGTCCCTCATCAGTTTCCAACCAGAGGGGCTGTCAGGAGTGACTCTCCTCCCTTAAGCACAGTAAACAGGTGCCCAGGGCCCCCGTAATTGTAGGGGCCCGTGAGATAGTCTAATTTTTAAGGTTTTTATTGTGTTAACGTATATACAATACAACATTTCTCATTTTAACCAGTGTCAAGTTAATTACATCCACACTGTGGTGCTACCATCGGCACATCCATTACTGAAAGCCTTCGTCCCCTGGGACAGAAACTGTGACCCCTTCAGATGAACACCCGAGATGTTCAATTTCATTTAAAATCAAAGGGAAAGAGGCCCGTGGGGAGATGGCGGAGTCGGGAGCTGCAGGACTCAGTCCCTCCACCAAAACAACTACTGACCTGGCAGGAAGTGTCTGGATCGACTATTTTGAAAATCTGGAGCATCAGAAATGCTGCGCAGCGTCCAGGGAGAGCTGGGGGAGAGCGGTAAGCTGTAGACAGTGACTTTCTCCCTCCAGGGGGGACCCCACCCCACCCCACCCCACCCCACGTGTGGCTGGCAGCAGGAGAATGAGCTGGTCCCAGCTACGGGGACCCAGTGCTCACAATATCTGACCACGGATCGCTCCTTTTGATAAACTTTATCAGATGTCTGGGGGCTGCTCTGGGGTCTACCATCAGGCAAAAGGAGCAGAAGAGTCTTAAAGGGGCAACACCCATTCTTTTCTCTTGCAGTTCCCCACGTGGGAGAAAAAAATAGGTTGGGAATGTCTCATTTGAACAGCCCCAGTCCTCAACAACAACGACAACATAAACAAACAAACAAACAAAAACCTGGCAAGCTCCGGGGTGTGGGAGAATTGTATTTCCAGAGTTATGACAACATAACACTCCGACTGTCCAGTTCTCAACAAAAAAATTACAAAACATGCAAAGAAAGAGGAAAGCATGGCCCATTCACAGGAATTAAGAGTTTGACAGAAACCATTCCTGAGGAAGCTCATACATTAAATCAACTGCCTTAAGTGTGTTCAATGAGCGAAAGGAATATAAGAGATGTAAGCGAAGACACATTACAGAGAAATTGTCAGAATCCAAAGAGGATTTAGAAAGCAGCAGGAGACGTGACTTTTCACCCACAAGGATCCCCAGTAAGATTAACAGCCAATTTCTCCTAAGAAATCATGGAGGCCAGGAGACAGTGGGATGGCACATTTAAAGTCCTTAAAGATAAAACTGTCAAGAGGAATTCTGTATCTGGCAAAATTATCTTTCAAAAATGCAGGAGAAATTAAGTCATTTACAGGTAAACAAAAGCTGAAAGAGGTCACTTTCAGAAGACCTGTCCTGCAGGAAATGCTAGAGACTCTTTCAGGCTGATATAAAGCCACACATCTACAGTCAGTTGATTTTCTACAAGAATGCCATATCCTTTCAATGGGGAAGAATAGTCTCTTCAACAAATGGTGCTGGGGCAACTGGAAATCCTCAAGCAAAGTCTGAGTGTGGACACCTACCTCTCACCATGTAAAAAATTAATTTGAAATGAATCAATGACCTGTGTCAGATTTGATACTATATAACGATTACAAGAAAACAATAAGAAATATCTTTAGGACCTTGTAGTAGGCTGTGGGTTTTTAGATTTCACACCAAAAGCATGAGCCACCAAAGAAAAAACTGATAAAATGGACATCATCAAAACTAAAAACTTTTCTGCATCAAAAGATACTATCAAGAAAACGAAAATGCAACCTACAGAATAGCAGTAACTATTTGGAAATCATATATCTGAGAATAGGTTTAATAGCCAGAATACAGGCACACCTCAGAAATATTGCAGGTTTGTTTCCAGACCACCAAAATAAAGTGAATATCGTAATAAAGTAAGTCACAGAAATTTTTTTGATTCCCAGTGCATATAAAAGTTATGGCTACACTATACTGTAGACTATTAAATGTGCGATAGCATTATCTGCGAAAAAACAGTGAAAATACTTTTAATTAAAATGTGACAGAGGCACGAAGTGAGCACGTGCTTTGGAAAAATGGTGCTGCTAGACTTGCTTAGTGCAGGGTTGCCACAAACCTTCAGTTTGTAAAAAACACAATATCTGCAAATCATAATAACGTAAAGCACAATAAAATGGGGTATGCCTGTATGTAAAGAACTCCTACAACTCAACACAAAAAGACAATGCAATTTAAAAATAAGCCAAGGATTTGAATAGACATTTCTCCAAAGAAGATATGCAAATGGCCAATAAGTACATGAAAAGAAGCTTGTAATAGTCAGTGTATTCAAGAGAAACAGAACAGACTGGATATAAAAATAAATATTTTAAAAATGTATTATATATATATATATATATATATATACACATCTAATATAATGAATCATAGGAATTGTCTCATGTGACCATGGGGATTGGCAAATCCAAATTCCAAAGGGCAGGCTGCAAGTTGGGGACTCAGATGGAGGTTTGATAAATTCCCCAGGAGAAGCTGGCAATGGAAATCGAGATAGAAATTCTTTTTGACTGCTGAAAACATCAGTTCTCCCTTTATGGCCTTCAACAGACTGGATGAGACTTCTCTCATTGCTGGAGGCAATCTCCTTTGTTGATTGTAGATGCAATCAGCCATAGATGCAATGAACTGACTAACGATTTAAAGCCATGAATTATCCTCACAGTAACCATCAGGCCCTTGCTTGTTTGAACAAACAACTGGACACCATGACCTAGCCATGTTGACACATGAACTTAACCATCACAGTCCACCCCTTATCAACTTGGCACCTGTGCCAGTTTGAATGTATTGTGTCCCCCAAACACCATTATCTTTGATGTAGTCTTGTGGGGCAGACGTTTTGGTGCTGATTAGATTTGCTTGGAATGTGCCCCATCCAGCTGTGGGTAATGACTCTGATGAGATATTTCCATGGAGGCATGGCCCCACCCATTCAGGGTGGGCCTTGATCAGTGGAGCCATATAAATGAGCTGACTCAAAGAGAAGGAACTCAGTACAGCTGTGAGTGATGTTTTGAAGAGGAGCTACAGCCAAGAGGGACACTTGGAAGAAAGCACAGGAGCTGCAGATGAGAGACATTTTGCAGATGGCCGTTGAAAGCAGACTCTTGCTCCAGAGAAGCTGAGAGAGGACAAATATCCCAAGTGCAATTAAGAGTGATATTTTTGAGGAACTGCAGCCTAGAGAGGAACGTCCTGGGAGAAAGCCATTTTGAAACCAGAACTTGGAGCAGATGCCAGCCACGTGCCTTCCAGCTAACAGAGGTTTTCCGGATGCCACAGGCCATCCTCCAGTGAAGGTACCCAATTGCTGATGTGTTACCTTGGACACTTTATGGCCTTAAGACTGTAACTGTGTAACCAAATAAAGCCCCTTTATAAAAGCCAATCCATTTCTGGTGTTTTGCATTCCAGTGAAGCATTAGCAAACTAGAACAGCACCCATACATATCTCTTTAAACCATACTTAATCTCCTAATGGTCATACTTTCACCTAACATAATCCAACTTTCCTGTATACAACTGTAAACACACCAACTCTTTCCCCAAAAGGGCATGCTAGTCCTTGGGTAATATTCACTCTTAAACTTGATATCCTATATCTTGAATACTATGACATAAAGTTAATACCACTTATATTATATGATAAGGGATTAATACAGGGAAAAAACTAAGATATTTGCTTTATGTAGATACAAATGTATTCATAACAAAACAAGGAGGAAATATTCATGCCATCATAGTCCTCGTTTCTGTAACTGGTCACGTGGCCGTAGTTCATATTTATCACGACCTTCTTCCACTACCCATTCCATGTTCCCTTTACCCTCAGCAAGCACTTCAGCTGGCCATGGTTCTTTGCCTGGTGGGGTGACCCAAACCTTCATTCCTGAAGTTTCTTGGCCATTGGTAGTCCTGCCGGGATTGGGTTGTTGCAGTTTTCCGTTGACTTGAATCACAGGACATGGTAGTACTAAGAGACGCCGCAGGGGATCTCCTGTATTCCAGGAAAACTCTTCTTTACTTCCATTGTGTAGGTGCAGTGCTATTTCCCCTTGACAGTCAGGATCAATCACCCCAGCCAGTACAGTCATCCCCTTCCTTGCCTGTTGATTCAGAAGTATGAGAAGCCCAAGGTGGCCAGGTGGCAGTCTTAACTTCCAGCTCAATGGGATTATTGTTGTGTCTCCTGGTAGGAGCCCTCCTCCTTTTGGAAGGAAGACCTGTACACCAGCAGAGCTTAAGGTTATGGGGACAGGAAGCAAAAATTTTTCCTAGTGGTTTACCAGAGTGACAGTGAATGGTGCCACCCCCATTTCCACCCCTTGATCCCTGGACCCGTGAATCCTGGCTATGGGAGAAACAGCACCATAGAGTAGACGCTGATTCAGAGCATACACAGCCTCCTGAGAACACTACCCCAGCCCTGCACCATAATTGAGTCTCCAACAGGCCATTCCACCGTTCTATCAACCCAGCTGCCTCTGGATGATGGGGAACTCTGGATGATGGGGAACACAGAATTCCATGAGCATGTGCCCATCCCCTCACTTCATTTGCTGTGAAGTGGGTTCCTTGGTCAGAAGCAATGCTGTGTGGAACACCATGATGGTAGAAAAGGCATTCTATAAGTCCACGGATGGTAGTTTTGGCAGAAGCATTGTGTGCAGGGAAGGCAAACCCATATCCGGAGTATGTATCTATTCCAGTGAGAACAAATCGCTCCACCTTCTATGGTGGAAGTGGTCCAATGTAATCAACCTGCCACCAGGTAGCAGGCTGATCACCCCGAGGAATGGTGCCATATTGGGGACTGAGTGTGGGTCTCTGCTGCTGGCAGATTGGACACTCAGCAGTGGCTGTGGCCAGGTCAGCCTTGGTGAGTGGAAGTCCATGTTGCTGAGCCCATGCATAACCTCCATCCCTACCGCCATGACCATTTTGTCCATGAGTCCACTGGGCAATGACAGGAGTTGCTGGGGAAAGAGGCTGATTGGTACCCACCAAATGGGTCATTTTATCCACTTGGTTATTAAAATCTTCCTCTGCTGAAGTCACCCTCTGGTGAGCATTCACATGGGACACAAATATCTTCATGTTGTTTGCCCACTCAGAAAGGTCTAACCACATACCCCTTCCCCAGACTTCCTTGTCACCAATCTTCCAATCATGTTCCTTCCAAGTCCCTGACCATCCAGCCAAACCATTAGCAACAGCCCATGAATCAGTATACAAACGCACCTCTGGCCAGTTCTCCTTCCAAGCAAAGTGAACAACCAGGTGCACTGCTCGAAGTTCTGCCCACTGGGATTTCCCCTCACCACTGTCCTTCAGGGACATCCCAGAAAGGGGCTGCAGTGCTGCAGCTCTCCACTTTTGGGTTGTGCCTGCATATCATGCAAAACCATCTGTAAACTAGGCCTAAAGTTTCTCTTCCTCAGTCAATTGATTGTAAGGATCTCCCCAAAAGACCATAGCTGTGGGCTGGGAAAGAGAAGGTAAGGTGGCAGGAGGGGGGCCATGGGCATTTGGGCCACTTCCTCATGTAACTTACTTGTACCTTCAGGACCTGCTCGAGCTCTATCTCGTATATACCATTTCCATTTGATGATGGAGTGCTGCTGTGCACGCCCAACTTTATGGTTTGGCAGGTCAGACAACACACAGCTCATGATGGGCAACTCAGGTCTCATGGCAATGTGGTGGCCCATGGTTGAGTGTTTGTTCTCTACTAAGGCCCAATAGCAGGCCAAAAGCTGTTTCTCAAAAGGAGAGTAGTTATCTGCAGAGGACGGTAAAGCTTTACTCCAAAATCCTAAGGGCCTGCATTGTGATTCTCCTATAGGAGCCCACCAAAGGCTCCAAACTGCATCTCTATTTGCCACTGACACTTCCAGCACCATTGGGTCAGCTGGATCATATGGTCCAAGTGGCAGAGCAGCTTGCACAGCAGCCTGGACCTGTTGCAGCACCTCATCTTGCTCCGGTCTCCACTCAAAACTAGAAGCTTTTCTAGTGACTCGGTAAATGGGCCGGAGTAGCAAACCTAAATGAGGAATATGTTGTCTCCAAAACCCGAAGAGGCCAACTAAGTGTTGTGCCTCTTTTTTGGTCATAGGAGTGGTCATATCCTTCACCTTAGAAGGGATATCTCGACAGGCCCCACACCACAAGACACCTGGAAATTTCACTGAGGTGGAAGGACCTGGAATTTTTGTTGTCTTACTCTCCCACCCTCTGGCACTCAAATGCCTTAACAATATGTCTAGAGTAGTTGCTACTTCTTGCTCACTAGATCCAGTCAACACACTATCATCAATATAACGGACCAGTGGGATGTCTTGTGGGAGGAGAAACTATTAAGGTCCCTGCTAGCCGGATGGTGAGATAGGCTGGCGAGTTGACATATGCCTGCGGTAGGGAAGTGAAGGTGTATTGCTGGCCTTGCCAGTTGAAAAGCAACTGTTTCTGGTGGCCCTTACAAATGGGTAATAAGAAAAAAGCATTTGCCAGACAAAAGCAGCAAATCAGGTACCAGGGGATGTGTTGATTTGCTTAAGCAGTGATACCACATCTGGAACAGCAGCTGCAATTGGAGTCACCACCTGGTTAAGTTTACAGTGATCCACTGTCATTCTTTCCCCAATGCACGGTCACCCTGGTAAAGACCTTAGGTCCCCCTGGGGTAGGCTGGGAGGAAAATTAACACCATAAATTTTTTACCCCCCAAAAGGACCCAGCCTTTGCATCATTCAAGGGGTGCTGGGTCTGTAAACTGTCTCAAGTCTGGGGCCATGACTCTCTGCTTTTGGATTCAAGTTAGATTTTTGTTCACTTGACCTAGAATTCTTCTGCTTATACAGCTCAAACAAGAATTTAGTAGACTGCCCATCTATTTTACTTCTAGGTACCCCATGACCTACTAGCCAACGCCATAAGTCTCTGCGTGTCAGATTATTTTGATTGCTGCCTTGAGCCTGTTTTCCACTGTGGTAGCCGCACTCACCTTGTCTTTGACGATTAACTGCAGCCACTTAGCTTCTGCCAACTTGGGACCCGATTATCCCCATTGTGTTTAAGGATTCCAGCTCAGTGACAGCAGTTCCCACAGTAATATCTGACCTGCAGAGAAGGGTGACTAGAGAGCTCTTCAGGGATGATGGAGCTAGTCTCACAAATTTATTCCCCACAGTCCTGGTAAAATGTGTGTCCTCTGGACACTCCAGGGGTGTGTGAGCAGGTCTTCCATGACAAATCCACTGTAACATTCCAGTCTCTCTAAGCCTTTGGATTCCCTCCTCTACATTACACCGGGGCAGTTCTGACATTTCAACCTCGGACAATGTTGGCCACATTTTGATCCATGTTTCAGCCAACCACCCAAACTGTTTAACACCCTTTCTAACCCCTCAAGCTAAAACATTGAATCCACAATCTCTGCTTAGTGGGCCCATACCAATAAACTCAGCCTGATCCAACTTTATATTCCTTCCACCATTATCCCACACCCTTAATATCCATTCCCGCACACATTTCCCTGGTTTCTGTCTATATAAGTTGTCAAAATCATGCAGTTCTTTTTGAATGTCACACTTAGTGTGATCTTTCAGGGCCTGTTGCAACTTCAGTCTAGCTCTAGATCTGGAAGAAAAGAGGGGTGGTGAGGGTGGGCAAGAGAGGAATTAGTGGTGTTTTGCAAGCCAGCCACCTCAGGGCATTCCAGTGCAGTTTCACCTGGTGAATCTCTTCAGAAGGAGCTGTGGGGGCTGTTTCCTCAGGGGAGGCAATTACAGATTTATCAGGCACAGCAGGGTTTATCTCTCCAGGTGGAGGGAGGCTGGATGACTGATCCCTCAGGGCAGAACTTTATGGGTTTATCTGGCAAAGACAACAGCAGAATCTAGGGTTTCAATGTCTCCACTGCCATCACTATCAGCCCAAATGTCCCCTTCCAAATTTCAGGATCCCACTCTTTGCCCTTCAATGCCCCAAATTTAATAGCAGACACCCTGAAGGGTTGGGAATTCAATTTGTGTTGTAATTCAGCCACTCACACAATAAGACTCTGAGTCTGGTTTTCAGAAATCTCAAGTCTTGTGGCTACAAGAGGTAAGTTTCTCTCTGGGCACATATAGAAACTTCCATGTGGCGCCTGAGCTGGGAATGTGGAGTTTAGAGCTCACGCATTTCTTTAACAGCTGTTTACAGCATTTTTAGGAACAATCAGCCAACATCATTATACTTTTTAACTCCACAAAACTCTGTTAAGGTATCAAATGCACTGTCACCCAGAGCCTTTCCTATAATAAACATTTTAGTAGCAGCATCCAATGGTGATTTTTTTTTTTTTTTTTGCACTGGAAAAACATTCTTGTATTATACATCAACAACAAATGTTTCTCAGATTATTTTTAAGAAAAAATATCTGACAAGTTAGAAGCTGAAAACTTTGCTTAAAAAAACTGCAAGTACAGAATAAATTTAGAGCCTAAAAAAAAGATAAAAATCGGCAAAGTAAAATGAGTTTTAAGCTCTCAAAGATACTAAATTGTCATTATATCAAACTCAGACCTAGGCATTTTAGCAAAATAAAGCATTAAATTGTACTTAGTGGACATATTCATTACATTTATTTTGGTAACTACTTCACTATAGTCAACTGACTTTTTGTCTATTTAGATAAAGAATAATCTGGAAGTAATGCTGACAATGTAAGGTGAAGAAAGCAAATGTTCCCAGCTGTTTTTTGTATGAACATGGATTGTACTGTTTAATGTGGACCCAAGGCCATACTTTTTAGGGTAGGTTTTACTTCCATTACAGAGTCTCTTCATGTAAGTTCATAAAACACAATACAATGTGAAGAGCCCAATTTAAAAATTACATGCAGCAGCCTGTGTCAACACAAAGCTCCCAACGAGGAACGAGAATAGCCCAATCTGGTGTTACGGGGCTCATTATGTGAGACTGATTGGGTACGAGCAACACAAACACACTGAAAATAGGAAAAAATCATGCCTTGACAGTCACTCCAGGCCAGTGTGATAGTTTAGGTTACTAAAATAACCATGCAAAAATTTCAAAATGACTGCAGAAGAGTTCAGCATCCTAGTCACCACAATGCTTGAAGCTTAGGAACAGTGACTTCTCTATAAAAGCTATAAAAAAATTCATTTGAAAAGAACTACAGGTAAAAAGAGCTGTTTTCAAAGAGCAATGGATACTTTTAAAGGACATGTTGACATTTAACTTCCAAGAACAAAATTAAAAATTAAATGGTATAACCTGGCAAAGGATGTATCCAAAATGAATTATCTCAATGGTGATATTTTGCATCTCTTGGCAATCCGTGCCATGGTCTACCTGTGCCATCTTGATATTGGAAATAAAGTCATTAGTGCCTTTGAATCTTTGGTTTCCAAAAGCCCCAAAACGAACTCAGAAATCTTATCCTTAAGATTCTGTTTCTCAAGAACCACACTCAGTACCAATCTGAATTTGTCAGGGTCCTCCAGGGAAAGAGAACTGAGAGGATATGTATGTATGTGTGTGTATATATATATATATATATATATATATATACATAAAATGTAAATATTAGGAGATTTACTGTAAGAATTGGCCCATGTGACCATGGGCATTGGTAAAACCAAATTCCATAGGGCAGGCTGCAAGTTGAGAACTCCAATGAAGGTTTCAATGAATTCCCCAGGAGAAGCTGGCAGGCTGAAGAAGAGATGGAAATTCTTTCTGACTGCGGAAAGCATCAGTTTTCTCTTAAAGGCCTACATCTGATTGGATGAGACCCCTCCCATTGTTGAAGGCCATCTCCTTGCTGATTGTAGATGCAATCAGCCATAGATGCAAGCAACTTACTGAGAGTTACATCCATGAAATACCCTCAAAGGAACAATCAGGCCAGTGCTTGCTTGACCAAACAACTGGACACAAGAACTTAGCCAAGTGGACACATGAACTTAATTAACCATCACAATGCTCAACATCATTAGCAATTGGAGAAGTGCAATTGAAACAATGAGATACCACATCCCACCCACTAGGATGGCTATTATTAAAAAAGAAACTGGAAATAACAAGTGTTGGTGAAGATGCAGAGCAGTTGTAACCCTCATACATTGTTGGTGACGATGTAAAATGGTGCAGCCACTGTGGAAAACAGTTGGCAGTTCCTCAGAAACTTAAACATAGAATTACCATATGACCCAGCAATTCCACTCCTGGGTATGCACCCTAAAGAACTGAAAGCAGGGACTCAGACAGATGTTTGTTAACCCGTGTTCATCGCAGCTTTATTCATAACAGCCAAAGGTGGAACCAACTCAAGTGTCCGTCGACAGAGGAATGGATAAACAAAATGTGGTCTGTGCATGCAATGGAATATTGTCCAGCCGTAAGAAGGAATGAAGTGCTGGTATACGCTACAACGTGGATGAACCTTGAAGACATCATGTGGAGTGATATGAGGCAGACACAAAAGGACAATTAATGTATAATTTTTCTCATATGAAATACTTAGATTAAGCAAATTCATCAGAGACAGAAAGCAGAATAATGGTCACCAGGGGTAGGAGGAGAGGGGAATGGGGCATTACTGCTAAATGAGTGTGAGTTTTGGGTTGGAAGGATGAAAATAGTCTCAAACTAGATAGTGGTGAAAGTTACACAGTATTGCCAATGTACTTAATGTCAAAGAATTGTCCACTTAAAATGGTTAAAATGACTTTATGTTATGTATATTTTACCACACTTAGAAATAAAGTAATTAAAAAATCAGGGGAGGGGAAAGAACTTTTAGGTCAAAGAAAATGTTTCAATATATAATATTAACATATTTGTCTTTATACCAGTGCAGTCATATGTGACAATTTTTAATGTTTTTTTATAGAGGCAGGTCTGCTAAGGCAAAGAAAGCCTGGGGCCCCTGATAGTAAAGCACAGCCCTTTAGGTCACTGAACCTCTGCTTCTCCTCTTAAAGGGGGTGGCACACCCACCTTGGGAGCCATTGCTGGAGGGAATGCGGGGTGAGGCTCCATCTGTCTGTCCAGGGATCACGGAATAAATAAAGCACTAATGACTTTATTTCCAATATCAAGGCCAGCTGCTGGCTTCTGGCAGCTCACGGGGTAAGACACGGATGGACGCAGGGGCCCCACCAACCAGACAAGAAAACCTTTGGAAAGGACCAGCCGCGGCTGAGGACACTCCTTCCCTCCTGCAGCTGGTGAACGGGGACATGGAAGGGGCAGGGGAGACGGGGCCGACTGGGTACGAGGTGGGTGGGTGGGCTCCAGAGCTGGGGAGAGCCCACCAGGGACAGTGTAGGTGGGGAGAGTAAGTCATCCTGTCAGTCATGCTTGCAGCTGCCCATGGCCACCTCAACCAGGGCCCCTCGGTGGCCATGCTGTCCTGGCACGCCCGCCCGCCCACCAGCGCCTGCAGCCCTGGCACTGAAGCCTGGGAGGTGGGCACCAGGCGGATTGGGGGTAGCTTTGGCGTGTTGTCCGAGGAACTGGTTTCCAGGTCTCCGCCCCTGCCAGCTCGGCCTCCTGGGCCTCCAGCGCCCGCCTGGCCTGGACGGGGCCTCCTTCCTGGGGAAGGTCTTGCTCCACCCAGCTGACACTCAAATGGCCTTTCGGACAAGGTGACAAAGGGGAAGAGGGAAGTCTGCCCAAGAGTGGGTCTGGGTGTGAGTGTGTGAGACGGAGATTCATCAGCTCATGGAGCAGCCCTAGCCACCACCCCCATTTCTCCCCCGCGGTGCTCAACCCAGACTCAGGGACACTTGGCCCCACGTGGCGCAGCACTCACAACCCGTGGACCAACCCAGACAGCAGAACAAAATGCTCCGACCTCCTCATTTTTGGCCTCCCTCACTCCGAACTCAGCCTGGCCCGGTGGGCAGACCTGGGGACAAAGCCTTGGGCCCTGCCAACCCTTCCCCCAGGGGACCCTTCTCTGTGTGGCCTGGCGGTGGGGCGGCCGGCTCACCCCTCTCTGGGCCCCGCCGGCTGGGGGCCTGAAGAGAATCTGAGACTTGTGGGGGTGGGCCCGATGGGAGAGTGGGAGAGGGGAGCATCTGGAGGGAGCCCAGGGGGTCCCTGAGCTCTCTCCCAGCCAGGCCTCCTGCCGGGTCCCTGCCAACTCTCTCCTTCATTCCCCTCCCCAGCCCCAGCCCTGGCCCAGGCCTGGCAGCCTCCCCTTCTCCAGAAGGTGGGGGGCCGTGCTCAGGCAGAGCCTGCAAAGTGTGTCTGGAAAGTCGGTGTGGCCTGGGGTCCCCAGGGGGCCTGGGGCTCCCAGCAGCGAGGGGCCTTTGCTTGTGTGGGCCTCAGTTCCTCCCAGGAAGATAGACTTGGAAGCAAGAGGCACCTTTTAGTCTTTCAGGACAGGGCTGGGCTGTGTGCACCCCCCACCCCACCCCCACCCCGGGCCTGGCAGGCAGTGAGTGCTCTCGGCAGGCACCGGGCACCGGGCTCCGGGCTCCGCAGAAGCTGGAAAGGTGGAAGCAGCGGCTCTGGAAGGAGCAGAGAGGCCTGCGGGACCCCGGGAAGGGCCTGCAGCATGCCGGGAAGAGGAGCTGGGCTCCCCGGCTGACCCGGAGACCGGGTGGGGGGGTCTTGGGGCCTCGTTGGTCAACGCCTCCCCAAGGCCCAAAGCTGCTCCGGACTGCTCCCCGACAGCTCCAAAGGCTTCAGTCTCTGCTTCCATGGCGGGGGCCTCTGAGCCCCACCCTGTCAGCCTCCTGAGCATTTGGGGGGGCTGAGCGACCCCGTGAGGTGCCCCCTCCATGCCACTGCTTCCACCTTTCCAGGTCGGTGGAGGGATGTCGGTCCCAAGCTCTCGATCCCGGGGAACCCATGGGCTCATCGACCTGCTGCCTGTGGGTGCTGCCCCCAACCCCAGCTGGCTCCTTTCATGGCCCCAGCTCTGAGGGGTCCCGGGGCGGGAAGCATGGCGCCCCCCCACTGTGGAAGCTGGGGCCCCGGAGGACACAGGACTCGCCAGCGCCACCTTCCTGGCCTTCTCCGAGCGGAAACATCATCAGCTCGGAAAGCCTGGGGCTGACCAGGCCAGGACGGGGACCCTGGCAGCCCACCACTGGGGCACGTGTCTGCAGCCTGGGGTGTGCTTTCAGCCCCAGCCACCTCGCAGGCCGTGGCTGCCCTTGTAGAAGGGGCACTTCCCAAATGTGGGTTTGTCACTTGGCACGGCCAAGAGGAGTCACAGCGAACCAGGCTGAGAAGGAAAAGAGGGTCTATTTATGCCGGCGGGAGACAGGAGAAGCTTTCCCAAATCTGCCTTCCCGAAATGTTTCTTCAATTGGTTTTTATGCAGGTTCAGAGACAAAGAGAGATAATCATTTAATTAACATGCAACAAGAGTGACAGACCAAAGGCTTATCTAGATCTAGGAGGATTGGGGCAATTTCCCAGTGATTCTTTAATTGGCTAAACCCATTAGAGGCAGAGAGAGTTAATTATTTTAGTTAACGTGTACAGGCTTGGAGAACTTCAGTAATTTAGCTATTTCCTGTTTTCTTCAGGAACTAGGTGACACCTGGGAAAGGTGCCTCCAGGTGTCTGGGGAGACAGATGAAAAGGCTTTATTCATACCTGCGTGCAGACTTTATATTTACGTATTGCCCCTTTGTGAGAATGAGAGTTTCCATTATAGCCTGTTTCCAGCTGTGAAGGTTACATTTTACGGCTACTTTACAATTTCCTGCTTGCTTAGAACTTTAAGATTATATTTAAAAAGCCACTGTTACACTGTGGGCGGAAGCAACTGGAGCTCCCCCAGGCCGTGGTGGTGGTGGGGGGGCTGCACCCCAATGTCTTCACCTGGGTCCTCTGGAGGCCCTGGGAGGAGTGGCCCTGCCTGGGGCATCAAGTGGTGTTTTAATTGGACCCTAGGGCCTCAGGGGACCCCCAAACAGCAGCGGGGGCCAGGCCGGGAGGGGGCTCTGAGCGGCTGGGGGGCAGGCAGGGCCGGCTGGGAGCGCCCGCCCCGGGGCCTGGCCGTTGGTGCTGCTCAGGCCTTCGGGGTTGGGCCCAGCCCTGGCATTTGGCCCAGTGCCAGTCCCGGGACTTCAGGGTCCTCATGTGTGCACGGGAATGACCCCAATTTGAGGGCTCTGGGACCCCCGGACAGCACAGTGAGTCCCTCCCGGCCCCGGCCCTCCCCTGGTTGGCTGCCTGGACCCTGACTGGGCAGGCAGAGCCCCCTCCTCTTTCCAGGGTCTGGGGGCGTTGTGGGGGCCCCCCCTAAGGCCTCTCCCTGGGGTGGGGGTGGGGCGACACGTCAGGAAAGTTTCCAAAGGGAGGAAATGGGCTTTCCACGGGAAGTGGCCCAGCCAGTGGGGCAGGGGAGGACGCCGTGCAGGCCCATGGGAGGGGGTTGAGGGGTCCTGTCTCCTTCCCCCCCCCCGGCCTGGCAGCCCTGGGAGTGTGGCTCCAGCACCGAGAACTTTAGCTGCTGCGTTTAAACATCTGGAACCTTCCATAAAGTCCAGGCCCACTGTGGGGCGGGTGTTGGGGTCCAGCCCCCCACCCCGTTCTGGGGAGGATGGGCAGGCAGAGGCACACCATGGACGGTGGTGGCTAGAATTCAAGGGCAGATCCTGCCCGGCCTCAGTTTCTCCCTGGGGTCCTGGGGGCTTGGACCACAATCCTGATTGACCCCGGGCGGCCCCTCCCCAGGGCTCACCCCTGCTGAAGGCGCCCCCAGGCCCCTCCTCCAAGCCACGCCCCTCCCAGCTGCACCTGCCACACCTGGTCACACCTCAGCCTCTGTTCCTGCTCTGCCCTCTGCCAGCTCCCCCCCCCACCCCCATCTGTGCATCTTTTTCTCGCCACACCCCTCCCCCCAGTAGGAATTACCGCCCCCACGTTACCAAAACGCAGTATTTACTGAACCGGAGCACATGCCACTGCCGACTGTCACCACCACTCACTGCCCGGCCCCCAGCTGAAGCTGGGACCCCTGTGTAGCCCCCTGGTCGCCAAGGACTTGCACAGCGAGTGCTGCGGGAAGTCTGAAAGTCTGAATGGACAGAGACAGCCACCCTGGCAGCTGCTGGGTCCCCTGCTATCCCTACCCCTCCAACGAGGGCACCCAGCCCAGAAGTGGCCCAGCCGGGACATGAAGCCAGTCAGTGGGCCGGGGTTCCTCCCTCAGGCTGTTCGGAGGCCTGTTCCAGGGGCTCTCACTTAATGCTCATCGCTCCTGGCTTTGCAGATGAAGAAAGTGAGCACAGAGAGGCTGTGTAACTTGTCCAGGGTCACAGAGCTGGAGAGCGGAGGAGCCGGGATTTGAAACCACGGAGGCCCCATGCGCCCCCATCTTGCCTCACCGGGAATGTCTTCTTCTCCCCTGGGCCTTTACTGTGTCCCCCAGGCACCCCAGAGGCTTTCTCAGACCTGAGGAAGGACCAGGAAATCCACTCTGTCTGGGGGTACCCTTCTGTGCTGGGGCCACCTCACAGAGTGGGGGGCCAGGGGACCAGGAGACGGTGGGTGCCCCAAACGCCCAGCGGCCAGGGCAGTGCCGTTCGGCCACGCGCATCTCACCCGCGCTTGGTGGAGGCTCACCCACAGGTGCCAACATCAGCGCCCCACCCCCGGGGCCCGGGTCACCAGCCACCCCCTCCCTGGGTATCCCCGGGTCCTGCCTGCTCCTGCCAGCCCATCCCAATCCCAGAGGTGTGAGAACAGGTGGTTTTAGTTTCCTGGCTGCTCACACAAACCTCATGCAGTGGGAATGCATTGGCTCCCGGTTTTGAGACTAGAAAATTCCACTCAAGCTACCACGAGTGGGGTGGCTGAAGGTCCCTGGAGAGTCACCTGGAACCATGGCTCAATGGCGACAATGCCTGCCCCCCCCAATACCTGCAGGGCAGATAGCGTTTCATTATTTCAATTTTTTTAGAACTCTTCAGTATTTTTTCATCAAAGTAATGCGTGGCTGTGGTTAGGAAAAAGAAAAGCCATAGAAGGGCTTGTGAGGAAACACATGATCACCCCCCCAGCCCCCCCAGAAGCCGTCTTCGCTTCTGGAGTTGGCCTCCCTCCCCCACACCCTGTCCCCCATCACCAGCCTCAGCATCCCCTCCCCTCCGTGCCACCAAGCCTGGTTTTGTCCTCTTGGCCACCTTCCTGACCCTTCCTGTCTGTCCCCTCGGCTCCCTGCTGGCTCAGGGGGACACTGGTGCCCCCCGAGTCCCCTCTCCACTCCCGGCTCCTCCCCCCCAGCCCCTCTGTCCCTGGGGCTGTCGCCTTTCCCCGTGGATCAGGTTCCAGGCGCATTCCAGCCGTCCCTGTCATCTGGGAGGCCTTGCTCTGTTTTCAGGTTGAAAATCATAAGCCAGGTTTTATCCTGTTGCAACTCTGTAAACCTCAGAACCGGCAGCTTTTGAGAAGGGTCAGCCTCTCTCCTTGGTGTCAGCCCCCGGACTCTCTACTACAGCCACAGACTGTCCGGGCGGGGAGGGACCTTGGGGACAAGCTCCTCACCCCACCCTCACCCCCGCTCTCGCTCTCGCAGACTCAGGCAAAAGTTCAGAGGTGGAGGAACTGCCTGAGGCACAGACCACAGACGGCAGACGGTCCTGCAGGTTCCTTCCTGCCCCTCACCTCCAGGGCTCCAGGGGAAAACGACTCCTCATCTCTTATCTAGGGATTTGCTGCCTGCAATGAAGACGTTCCCCAGCCTCTCGTACTTAGGTGTAGACACTTGATGAAGTTTTGGCCCAGATGTGAGCAGAGTATTTGATTTCAGGAAGGGTCCTGGAAGGGTGAGGCGTACCCTGCTCCCTCTTTCTCCTTGCTGCTGCCTGGGATGCTGATGTAATGGCTGGAGCTTCAGGAGCCATCTTGGACCACAAGGTAATCTTGGAAATGAAAACCCTGTGTGGCAGAGCCAGTGTGGAAGGAGCCTGGATCCCTGACACCATGGAGGGCTGTGCCAGCCCACACCACCCCCAAACACCTCACATGTGTGAGAGAAATGAACTTCTACCTTGTCTAAGCCACTGTTATTTTGGGTTTTTGTTGCCTCAGTTTGACACTTTGTACTCCTCCAGGGCATCTCCTCTAAGGAGGCACATGGAGAAGAATGAGGTCTTGGCGCAGAGTGAGCCCTGGGGTTCACGGCTTGACGCTACACCGTGGGGTGCTGGGATCCCAGATGTTTAGCTTAATTTTTTCTTGGGAAATCTTACTCAGAAGCTCAACAACAATAACTAAATCACTTCTTAAAGTAGAGAAGATTCAGCAGAAAGGAAGAGGGTGGGAGCCCCACCTGTTCAGCCTCCCTTCTCCAGCCCCTCTACCCCCCAAAAGCACAAATCGTCTGCCAGGGCTACATCCTCAAATGCATCCTCCTGCCCCCCACCTTACCCCAGGGTGGCTGGGCCCAGGCCCCCGGGTGTCAGTCAGACAGACAGACAGAATGCAGGCTGTGATGACTCAGCCTGGACGACACAAACAGCCATTACCCCTGGGGCAGGGGCAGCTCTGTCACCCCCCAGGTATCCCAGTCTCCAGGACTCCGGGCACAGCCGCCCTCCCCCAGGCCCTGCCCACCTGCCAGGCCCCATCCCTTTCCAGGCCGCTGTTCAATGTTCCAGGTTCAATGCTGCTGGCAGCAGGGCCAAGCCCAGGGGAGAACAAGGGGCAGGGGCCACAGCTCCCCTGGTGGCCCCTTCCTCCCCGCTTCCCATCTGTGCCCATGGCCCCTGGCTTCTCTCGGCCTCAAGACAGCCCTCTGTAGAGTGAGCGCAGGGTGCCCTGCCCTGCCTGCCTCCCTTCCCTGCTGCTCGGAGGCTCCGAGGCCAGCCTGGGGGGCCCGGGGGCAGCTGCAAAGTCCACCCTCACTGACCACGGGGAGGCCCATCCTTCCATTCCATGGGTCATTGCGAGGCACGTCACGATCCGGTCCTGCCTTCTCTCCAAAGTGGTGGATGGGCCCTGTGCCAGTTTGGATCTATTATGTCCCCCAAAAAGCCATGTTCTTTAATGCAATCTTGTGCAGGCAGATTTATTAATCTTTTTTTGACTAGGGTGTGACCTCTTGATTGAATATTTCCATGGAGATTTGATCCCACCCATTCAGGGTAGGTCTTTGTTAGTTTACTGGAGTCCTTTAAAGGGAGCTCACACAGAGAGCAGAGAGAGGAAAATCCCCCGGGATATGTTAAGACAGGACACACAGACATTAGATGCTTGGAAGCTGACAGAGATGCTTAGAGATACTCAGAGATGCAGACAGAAGGATGTTTGGAGATGCTAAGCTAAGGGAAACAAACCCAGAGACATTCTGGAGAAAACCATTTTGAAACCAGAACCCAGGAGCAAAAGACCAGCAGACACCAGCCACGTGCCTTCCCAGCTGACAGGTGTTCTGGACGCCATCAGCCTTTCCTCAGTGAAGGTATCCTCTTGCCTTAGTTTGGACACTTATATGACCTTAGAACTCTAAATCTGTAACCAAATAAGCCCCCTTTATAAAAGCCAATCTATTTCTGGTATTTTGCATAACAGCAGTGTTGGCAAACTGGAACAGACCCCAACCTTCTTGAGCCATTCCACCAGTTTCCTGAATTGTGGAGGCCAATGAACTCAGATGATGGGGACGCGGCTGCTAGCACCTCATCCCATGGGTTCTGCCTCCCTGGCAAGCTACTGCCATCCCCTGGGCACACTCATACTCCTGGCTGAGAAGCATGTTTGTGGGCGGCTGCAAGTTTTGCAGAGTGGCTGGGTTCCAGCTGTGGCTCTGATGCCACCAGCTGTGTGATCCTGGACACAATGCTCAACCTCTCTGAGCCTCCATTTCCTCTCTGCCTTCACTCCCCAGGGGGGCCAGTGTGGGTAGCAGGGGGTAAGTGTCAACAATGTTTTCTTATGGCACAGAGTGGGCCCTTGAAAACCTCAAAGAGGATCCTCCAGAGGGCTTCACGCTGGAAGGGAGCCTGTGGGCCTCCGTCTCAGTCTGGGGAGGCTTCAGGAGGCTGAAAAGGCGGGTCACTGAGGCCAGCGGGGGCAGGGCCGGTCCACCACGCCTCAGGCCACCGGGAGGGTCTCCTGCCCCGCGGTGAGGCAGGAGGGGCAGGTGCAGTGGAGCCACAACATTTGGGTCTGTGTCCCACTTCCCCTCGCCCTGACTCCAGGGTCCCCAGGCGGCCCCCCCATTATCGGTCCAGCAGAACCGCCCGGCCGCTGGGATCTCCTGCCCTGGTGTCCCCTTGCGGGTGCGGGAGGCGTCTCCGGGCCTGGCGGGGGGCGGCCGTCCTTGCCAGGTGCCTCTGCCCCGGCGGGCCCACAGCGAGCGCACCCGGTGACAGGCCCCGCAGGCAGGCTGGGGTCGCCCCAAGGGTGGCGCGTCATGTGGGTGGTTGTGAATTCACTTTAACACATTTTAGAGCAAATGTAAAGGAGCGCAGCAAACACCGCGGGTGCTGGCGATGAGGCGACGTGGGCTGACGGACAGACAAACCCTCGGCCTGACCGCGGCGGGGGCGGGTGTGGACAGGGCCCAGATCATCGGGTCTGAGGCAGGCGGAGCTGCGCCAGGGGCAGGGAGGCTGACGGCCGGGGCCCCGTCCCCATCCCGCCCGTCCCTCCCCGGGGCCGCCGGCCTCCGCCCTGTTCCCGCCTCGCCTGCTCGGGCCGGGGCGCTCGCGGCCCACCAGCTACCCCTGGGGCTCTTCTGGCTCCGGGTCCCAGGGAGGCACCCGATTGGCTCGGCTCAGCGGTTCTCCCCGCTGATAGGCTGATGGCAGCCTATGGGTGCGCTCTCCCGAGTCAGATGTCCGCGCCTGGTCCAATCCAGGATCGGGGGCGGGCTCCGGGGCTCGGCTCGCTGCCGGGCGGGGGCGGGGCCTGGGCGCCGCTGTTCCCCCTCTGGTCCGCAGCTCCTGCTCGCGCCCGGGGGCCCGCGATGGCCGAGGTCTGGGGGCCGCTGACCCGCCCTCCGCACCCCGCGCTCTGACGACAACCCGGGGCGGGAGCTGTGGGTGGGCTGAGACCCCCGCGCCGAGACGAGCGCCCCTTCCCTTCGCGAGGCCCCTGGGACGTGGCGCCCCGAGACTGGGTCGGTGTGGGGGACCCCGGAACCTCCCCGGCCCACGGGATCCGGTCCTTGGAGACCCCCCAGCGTGCACAGCCGCGCGCTCTCTCCCGGGCAGCCCGTGACTCTGCCCGGGGGCCCCCTTATCACTCCGGGAGCCGCCGACGGCGAGGACTGCAGCTCCCGCCCTTCCTCCTGACCTCCCCTCAGGCGCTGAGGGGCCTCGGCGGCGTCTGGAATCCTCCGCACCGGCTCTTCAGGGGGTCTCTGGGGACAGGGGTGGGTAGGGGGGCCCCCTACCCCGTCCTTTGGTTCCAGGCTCAAGTCAGTGGGGCCCTGTCCCCACCGAGGACGAGGGGGACTTGGCACCCGTTTGCTTCTCCCTGCGGATCCCGCCTCCCCGGAGCCCGCCCCAGAGGCGCGTCCCTAACCGCCCCGCGCTAATTGCCAGCTTCACCTGTGCAGCTGGGCTGGGCCTCCCCTGGGCCTGGGGCTTGTTATTGGAAAGACACCGGTTTCCCCAGTTTGGGGGAATTCAGCTTTGTGGTTTGCAGCACTCATTATTCAAAAGAGGCTTGGGGTCCTGTCCCTCAAAGGGAATAAACAGCTCAGAGGGCACCCCACCGCCTCCAGGCTCCTACCTGGCTGAGGTTTCTGGCCTAAGGGGCACGCGATGGCACTGCCCCTAAAAAGGCACCCAGGGGTTGGGGGCTGAAGCCTGGGTGGCTCAGGGCTGCCCCCAGCGCCAAATCTCCCAGCCAATTCACAGCCCACAGCCGGGGCTCCGTTTTTGAAGAGTTTTATTGTATACTTTGCATATGATAAAATTCACTTAGTTGTAAGGTACAATTCAGCAATTTTCAGTAAATTTATAGAATTGTGCCCCCATTGCCACAATTCCATGTTAGAACATTTCCATCACCCCCACAAAGTTCCCTTGAGCCCGTTTACAGTCGATCTCAGCTCTCACCCAGCCCCAGGTACCCCCTGGTCTGCTTTCCATATCAATCTGTTTGTTCTTCTGTACACTCGATACAAATGGAATCATACAGTTGTAATCTTTTATCTTCTTTCACTCAGGATAATGCTTTCCGGGTTCATCCATTTTGTGGCACGTATTCCTCGTTCACCACCAGAAGTTTTCCTCACCCCAAAAGAAGCTCTTTAAGCAATAACTTCCCATTCCCCCTGCCCCTAGCTCCTGGTAACCTGTAATCTACTTTCTGTCTCTCTGAATTTGCTTATTCTACATATTTCATATAAGAGAAATCGTACAATAGGTGTCCTTTTGTGTCTGGCTTATTTCACTCAACATGATGTCTTCCAGATTCACCCAGGTTGTAGCGTGCCTCACAAAGTCATTCCTTTTTACACGTGAATAATATTCCGTTGCATGGACAGATCACGTTTGGTTTATCCGCTCCTCTGTGGAGGGACTCTTGGGTTGCTCCTACCTGTTAGTTATTGTGGCCAGTGCTGCTCTAAACACAGGTGTACAAGGGTCTGCTCAAGTCCCTGGTTTTAATTCTTTCGGATATACAGCTTGGAGGGGAATTAAGCAGTGTTTTTGTAAATTCCCAAATCAGATCATATTCTGTGAGGGCAGGGACGTGTGTCAGTTTTGTTGACCATAAATCCCAAATGCCTAGAGCAGAGCCTGGCAGGTAATAGGTGCTCAGGAGCCATACACTGGATCTGCTCACCTTGCTCCTCGGACGGCACCCCCCCACACTTGGAGAAAAATCCAACCCCACATTATCTGGCCCTACTCACCTCACCCCTCGCCCACTCCACTCCTGCCATGCTGGCCTTCTCACCAACCCGCAAGCATGGCAAGCTCCTTCCTGCCTCAGGGCCTTTGCACAAGTGGCTCCCTCTGCCTGGAATTCTCTCCCCGCCCTCCTGACGCCTGGCTCCAGTGAGAGCTCAGTGGCCTGAGCGTGTCCTCTGAGAGCCTCCCCTGACCACCTCATCTGAAGTGGCCAGCCCTCTCCTATGTGCCCCGTGACCCAATTGCATCACCCTGTTTTCATGGTCCACAGAGCACTTACCTCCAATCGACACGTTTCCAGCTTATGTGGAGCTCTCAGCTCGTCTTTAGCCAAGCCCTTCCTTCTCTGGGAGCCTTCCTCAGCTGTCCTGGCCCATGAAAGGTCTTCCATCTACTGTCTGTCTCCTTCCCATCCCACCGTGGTGGGCAGTAAGGTGGTTGCCTCCTGGCGCCTGTGCCCTGGGAGGTCTCCTCCAGCAGGGAGGCTGGGCTTGGCCGCAGGGCTTGTTTTGGCTGGTGAGGTCTTAGCAAGCACAGTGCAAGCAGACGCTTCATGCAGTCTCACCTTGGGGCTCGCTCTCTTGGACCGCAACGGCCATGATGAAAGGAAGCTGAAGCTAGCCTGGAGGCGAGTCCAAGTAAAGGAGGGCCAAAATACCTGGGACGGTAGCCTGAGCCATGAGCCAGCTGAGTTCCCAGCCGACAGCGAACGTCCAGTGCAGCCGTGGTGGTGAAGCCAGTGTAGCTGTTCCACCAGTTGACCCTCCAGGTAATTGTGTAAGTGATTCCAGCCAACCCCACGTGAAGCAGAGGAACCACCCAGTCAACCCAGAGAATTGTGTGAAATAACAAACCATTGCTGTTTCAAGCCACTGTGGCGGGGTTATTTGTTACTCAGCAGTAGATAACTGATACTCTTGGGGAAGTCTTGTTTGTCTCTGGGGGTTCCTAGGCACATGGAGTTGACACTGTGCTGGGCCTGCGGGTTCAGGGACAGTCTGGGGACTCAGGCCTGGGTCGGCTTTCAGGAGCTTGTCCCGTTTGGGGAGTGAGGGTGGGGTGGGGTCACAGACACAGCCTGGCCGCGTAGGAAGAGATTTTCTGCCCCTGAGGCTGTCGGGGTAAGACACCCATGGAGGCCTCTGCAAAAGCAAATTAAAGGCAAATCCATAGAGACAGCAAGATTAGTGGTTGCCAGGGGACGGGGTGAGTGGGGAATTGGGGGTGATCACCACCAAATACAGTATTTCTTATTGGGGCAGTGGAAATGTTCTGGAATTGGACAGCAGGGGTGGCTGCACAACATGGTCATATGCCAAAAACCACTGGATTATACACTTAAAAATGGTGAAGTTAGTGTTACTTGAATTATAGCTCCATAATAATTTTTAAAATGTTTTCAAAAACTGTGAAGCTGGAGATAATGACTAACAATAAAATCCTCCTCTCCCTTGAGAGAAAAAGAAAGGAAATTAAAGTTTTTCACAAGCTTCCCTGGGAGGTAGGGCTCTGGCTCTCCCACTGCCTTCCCCTGTTTGCTGGGCTCTCCCAGGCCCTCGTTTTTGTCCCTTACACTGACCAGGGAGCCTCCTCCTCTGGCTGAGCCTGGGCAGACCCTGAGCCTCAAATGCCCTTCCCCCGGGGTGCCCTGGCTCAGAGGTCCCCTCGGTGCTCCCCGGGTTATTATCTGTCCCCCCACCCAGGGCGCAAATCCCTGAGGGCAGGGACTTTACTGCTAGGCTCCCTGCAGTATCCCAGGTACTGAGAGCTTTCCCACCACACACCAGTTGCTCAACAAATTTTTGCTGTGGTTGAGTAATAGTAACTTCTCAGACCCTCATGGGAGGCGGCCAAGCGTCGAGGTGGTGGCTGGTGGCCACAGCGTGGCGGATGCAGCCATGCTCCCGGCGGCCTCGCTCCAGTTCCTCCTCCTCGGGCCCAGCACCTTCCCCAGAGAAATAAAGGCTCCCGACCACAGGTGTGAGGAGCCCAGGGACCCCCAAAGAGGATAAATAGGAAATTAGGAAATCCACTCCTGGACACATCACGGTGAAACCGCAGAAAACAAAGTTCAAAGAGAACATCTCACAGACAGCCAGAAAAACAAAAAAGGGGGGGGGGGCAGTTATCTACAAAGGTGTTAAAAGAGAGCGACAGACGACTTCTCAGCCCCGGAAGCCGGAACCAGCGAACGATGTCTTCAAGGCGCTGAAGGAAAACGCTGGTCCACCTGGAATTCCTTACCCAGCAAAAACATCCTTCAAGAATGAAGGCAAAATGAAGGCACTTTCAGAAAAACACCCCGGGTTCACCAACACCAGATCGGCACTAAAGAATCATCTAAAGGGTGTTCTTCAGTGAAGAAAGGGTTAAGTTTAGCTTTCACATAAAGGCAACATGGAATCAGGAAAATGGTGGCAGAACTGGCCCCGTGGTAAAGGGAAGGAGAGAGCGAAAGCCATGACATAAACCTAGAATCAGCGCCAGCTCCTTACATGGGAAAAACAACCCGGGTTACTGGAATGTAAACGGATATGGGGTAAAATCAAAGGCGGGAACTCTCCGTAGGAAATTTAAACTAGCTAACTCTCTCTGATAGGCTGTACAATTCAAAATCTCAAAGGCGGGCTAGTTCGCTCTCTCTGATAGGCTGTAACCCCTGGAGCACCCAGCCAATGGGGAGACAGGGGAGGGACCTGTGTATCAGGGGTGGGATAGAACTATTGCCATGTCCTTTTTTTGGCATGCCTGCCATGTGTCTGGCTGTGCATCCATTCTTGCAAGATCATGAATAAATTCTTTTCTCCTCCACAACCGGGTGAGCATTTTTAAGGTATAATGCTTGTTTCTAACATTCAGGCAGAAGGAAAATGATCCCAGAGGCAAGTTAGAGATGGAAGAAGGTACAAAGAGCAATAAAAGTGCTGAATATCCAGGTAAATATAAATACCAACTGAACAAAATGTAATAAAGGTCTTGTTGGGCTTAAAACACATAGAATTAAATACATGACAATGTATTTGTATTTGACAACAGTGTATTTTATTTCCCATATAAACAGTGCATTTTATTTCCCATATATTTGATAACAGTGTATTTTTTTCCCATACAGGAAAAAAATTTGTGTAACTTCCACACTAAGAAGGAAAAATCTTCATGATAAAAAATAATCCAAAAGAAAGCAAAAAAAAAAAAAAAAAAGGAGAGAAAAGGCACAGAACACTGAATCAAGAGGTAGATTTAAGCCTGAATACATTGGTACACTGTGGAATACTATAAGCAATGAAAACAAACTGACATTGGCCACATAGAAACAACCTGGCCAAATCTCAGACACCTAACATTCAGTGGAAAACAGATAAGTGCAATCATACCATTTATAGTGTTCAAAAATTAGAAGTGAGCCAGTGTTTAGGGGTATATGTTTAGGTGATAAGAAGATAAACCCAAGGGTCAGGGTGGTCACCCCTGGGGGGAGAGGAGGTTGGAGAAGGCGGACAGGCTCCTGTGGGCTTGGGAGTGTTCTGGTTTGCCAATGCTGCCGTTATGCAAAATAATAGAAATGGGTTGGCTTTTATAAAGGCGATTTATTGGGTTACAAATTCAGTTCTGAAGGCCATGAAAATGTCCAAATTAAGGTATCAACAAGAGTATACCTTCACTGGAGAAAGCCCATTTCATCCAGAAAACCTCTGTTAGCTGGGAAGGCATGTGGCTGGGGTCTGCTCCAGGGTTCTGGTTCCAAGATGGTTTTCTCCCAGGACATTTCTCTCTAGGCATTTGGGTGTGTTTTCTTAGTTTCTCCCAGGCAAACTCTGAACTAGCAAAAGTCTACTTTCAACCCGGATCTCCAAAATATCTCTCTGGGCTGCAGCTCTGAGCCCCTTCTGTCTGAGCTCTTACAGGCTCCAATAAACTAATCAAGACCCAGCTGAATGGGTGGGGCCACACCTCATGGAAATAATCTAATCAAAGGTATTATCCGCAGTTGGGTGGGTCACATCTCCATGGAAACAACCTAATCAACACTAATACATCTGCCCCCACAAGACTGCATCAAAGAAGATGGCATTTTGGGGGACATAATACATCCAAACGGGCACAGGGAGGCAGGTTGGGTTCTGCTCCTCCGCGGGGTCCCAGTGCTGGCTGAACAAGGACCCCTAAGCTCCACGTTTATGCTGCACGTGCTTTTCCCTGTGCATATTTCACAATTTTATGAAAGCCAATACCAGCAGCATAAGGTGGGGCCCACCCAGCAACCCCCCACCTGCCCTCCCCTGCCTTGTTCACCAGCCTTGAGGCGCGTGGCGGGCCCGACCCTTCCCCTCCCCAGCCTCAGGACCCGTGTCCTTGCTCCCTGCTCAGTGGCACTGAGGAAGGGTCACCATTTGAATGATGCGGGACAGGCGGGGCCTCGGCTCTCAGATTGGACGAGGGGTGCAGGGAATGACACCCGGCTCAGCCCTGCCCCCGCACGCCCTGGAACCGGTGGGGGAAGCAGCGGCTCCGCGGGGCCTCCTGATGCGCCCTCGGCGGGCCGGGAGAGCAGACCCCGCCGACGGCTGTGGCCTCGGTGCCCGCATCTGTGAAATGGGCCGCACCTTCCCACGCCACGGTCCCGGCGGCTCCCGGAGGCGCGGTGCGGCTGCCGAGCAGGCAGGTCCCGGCAGGCCCGGCGGGAGGAGCGCGTCCCAGGCGGGGAACAGCCGGTGCGACGTTCCGCTCCCTGCCGGGAGGCGGCGCCGGGGGCAGCCGCGCAGCCGGGTCACCCGGGGCCACCGCCCCCGCAGGCCGCGGACCGTGGGCGGCAATGCGGAGGCTCCCAGGGCCGGGAAACTCAGGCGCCCCACGGCCCCCTCCACGCGGGAGAGCCGGCCTCCCCTCCCGGGTCCGAGGGCGCCCGGGAGGAAAGAGGGTGGTGGTCCCGGGCGACGGGGCGGGTTCTCCGCACTCACCAACCGCGTCCCCAATTCCCGAGGGGGCGTGGGAATTGGGCCGCGAGCGCGGGGGTCGTCGGCAGCATCCGGAGACCGAGAGCGGGCCGCGGCCGCGAGGGGGCAGCGGGGGCCGCGGGGAGACCGAGGCCGGGACGGCGCGGCACAGGCCGGTACCTCGCCCCCTCCCCCGGGCCCGGCCCTCGGCCCCACCGGCCTCACCAGCCGAGGTCGCGCGCGGTCCCCACCCTCTCACGCCGGCTCCGGGCCCCGGGGAGGTGGGGGTGCTCCCGGCGCGGGGCCGACGTCGGGGAACTGCGGCTGTGACCCGTCCGCGCAGTGTGACCGGGCCCCGCCCGGGCCTCCCGCCTCAGTTTCCCCTTCTGACTCACTCCACTGCAAGCGCCCAGTAGTTACCGATGTCTGCCCGGAAAAGGGCAGCGGCACATACGGGCGGGGTCCTGTCCCCGGCGCCTCGCCTGGGCTGCCCCGGCCAGCTGTCGTCCCCTCGGGTGCTCGGGCACCCGGGGTCCCGCGGGGAGCCACTGCCTCTTCGCTCCCCGCAAGCCCGGGCGCGCAGGCCCCGGGGACCCGGCCCTGACGGGCAGCGACGCGCTCAAGGTCACAGCCGATGGAGCCCGGCCGGGGGTCTGGGTGGGGGGCACCGCCTTCCCCGCCCCCCACCCCGGCCCCGGTCCTCCCCCCACCCCACCCCGGGGCCAGAGCTGCCTCCCCGACCCCGCCCGGCTTAGTCAGCAGCATTTCCGGGGCCTCCACGCCCTCGGCGGGCGCCGTCGCACACCCCACCCAGAAGGCAGACACAGCGCCTGCCTGGAGACAGGTGACACCGGCGCTGAGGCCCGCAGACCTGGGCACCGGCACGTGCAAGGGCCCTGAGAAGGGGTCTGACCTGGTGGCTGGGAGGGCTCTGGGCCCAAGAGCGGCCTGATGTGCTTTGGGATTTCACAAGAGCAGGGAGATGGCAGGCGAGGCCAGGAGAGGGCTGGAGCTGTGAGGAGGGGTGCAGTTCAGGGCCCACAGGACTGGACCATGATGGAGGACCCAGGGGATTCCGTCTTATTCAGCAGATGCTGCTCAGCTGTTGCCTCCTCCTCCAGGAAGCCTCCCCTGCCTACCCACTTCCTCAGAACAGTCTCCAGCAGCCTGTTTGTTGAATAAACTAATGAATGAAGCTTCTCTGAAGAAATGCTGGCTGGCAACCTGGCTCCCCTGGTCGGGGACAGAGATCCAGATCCCAGCCCACCAGCTCACCAGCTCACCATTCTGACTTGTGTCTGAGCCACCCCCCATCTGGTGTGTGTGTGTGTGTGTGTGTGTGTGTGTGTGTGTGTGTGTGATTTCTAGGGGAAGGGGCTGCAGCTTACAATGGAGTATGAAACCCACCTAGGGGGGTTAGGAACTCGTGAAACTAATGCCTTTGCTTCCTGGGACAAGATGAAGGTTCTGGGTTCCACCTCTACGGGAGAAGTCCCATCCCTTCTCTGAGCCTGTTTCTCTGCCTGTCAAGTGGAACTGAGAACTGGATCTATATCAGTAAGCAAATCAATGAGATAACGGTCGTGCAAAAGGCATTTGCCAGTGGACCTCCCTCTTTCAAAAACTTACTTTACTTATACAAATATCTGAATATGTGCCCCTCATGAAAGATCCAAAGCACATGGAAAGTATAGGAAATAAAAGCTTAAAGGACCTCTTCCCCCTCGCTGATTCCCTCCCCAGAGGGCATTGAAGCAACGGGTCAGGGCTTGACTTCTAGTATTTTAAAGAAAACATTGTTATCTCCACTTGACAGATGAAACCCAGTGTCTTCCTTCTTGGCTGAGGCTCATGGGTAACACTGGTCTGTGCGTGAATTACGTGGGCCCTGTCGAGAGCAAAGGGGATGGACGCTATTAATAATTAGGCTATGATAACAGGGACTCTCCCAGGCAAATCACCGCATGAGTCAGGACTTTTTAAAGTAAGGGACCTTGTCGCCAACTGGTCTAAGCAAAAAAAAAAAAAAAAAGAGGACTCACCTGCTCATTGAATGGAAGAGTCCAGGTCTTCAGGCATGGCTGGATCCAGGCTCAGACAAGGACCCAGTGGGGCCCTCAGGACGGTCTTACACTGCCCTCCTCTCAGGGGGTAGAGATCACGGCTGGAAAAGACACCCCATGGGTTTTTAACCATTCCCCTTCAGAAGGACACCTGGGTGGTTTCTGTTTTTTTCACACCAGCAAGGGTAGTTGTGATCTCACCTCCTTGGAATTTGGTAGTCACCTTCATTTTCTTCAAAGGTTTAACTGTGGAAAGGTTAGGAATGACGTGTTAAATTAAGGGTGAATTCTTTTATTAAAACTTTAATGAATCAAGCAAGCAAGCACATTAAAATAATAAATCCACAGCAGTGAGTATTCTCCCACACACAACTCGGCCCGTGGGTGCGTACTTATCTGGGATAAACGCCTACGAAAGGAGTCGCCGGGCCCGAGGGCCTGAGCGTTCTCCCTGCTGGTGAGGACGCCCCGGGTCCCCTGGCCTCCGGCCTGTCCCTGACCTTGCCAGGCACAGGAGGTCGTTTTATCTTCCACTGGCTGGCTTCTGGCTGCATACTCCCCCCTGTGCTCGCTGGCCGCGGGTGACAGCCCACGCGTGCCCCCCGCTCATCTTCCTACTGGGCTAGGGTCCCTCCGGGGCTGCAGTGCTCTGAAGACACCCTCAGGACTCCCCCTTTGTCCACGTCAGGTCTCGTCCTGTCTTTGGTCTGTCCTTTCCCTCAAGCTGAGCCCTGCAGGACCAGGTGGCTGGGAGGAGAGCAGGTGGGAGAGCTGGAGCCCAGTGCGGAGGTGGGGACGAGCCCAGGCTGGGGGCCGCGACGCAGTGCCCGGGGGGCCAGGTGGGCTTTGGTCTCGCTAGTCCAGGTGGAGGGAGGGCAGGAACAGGGCGGGGCAGGTGGTGGGACGCCCCTAGCCTCCCCCCTGGCCCCAGCCACCTCCCACCCCAGCCTTGCTGGGAGAGCCCCAAACCCACCTGCCTCATTTCACAGATAAGGAGGCCGGGGCTCAGAGAGGGAGAGAGATCAGCCTGAGGCCCCCAGCTGCCGAGCAGCTGATTAGGTAGAATCCGCCTCCTCCTCCGGGAAGCTCCCCATGCACTCAGGCCGCCTGTCACATCCCTGCTTCTCTGACATCAGGCTCCCTGGGCCTTGCTGGGGCAGCGGGGACTTGGGGTCAGGGAGGATCTCGGGGGCAGTCGATGAACCATTAGTGACCGTCACCCCTCTGCTCTCTCCTCCCCTCACTCCCAGGTGGAAAACAGAAGTGGTCGGAGTGGACTTCTCAGACTCGTCGTCACCTCTGCCCTCACCTGCATCTGTGCCCAACGTGCTGTCCCCACCTCAAGCAGGAGCTGCCTGCGCCCCCAGGGGTCACTTCACGTGCCCGTGGTGGGTCCCAGCCTCAAGGTCATTGCTCCAACAGCCCTCTCCTGGGCTCCTGCTTCACCCGCACATTTCAACCCGTCATCGCACTGCACAGCGTGCCACACACACACATGTGCGCACACACGCACACAAAGCACAACACTCAGTGCACACAGGCACAGAGACACACACGCAGGGCATATGCATGCACACACACAAATATACATGTGCACACATGATGTGCACACACACACACATGCACATTTGTGCAAACTGACATGCACACATAGCTGTGCATAAATGCACATGCCCCCACTTACCCGCCAGTTCCTGCCCCTCTCTTCTGCTCCCCTACAACCTCCTCCTTTCCATCTTCCCGCTCTCTCCTGACCCCTGGGTAAAAAGGCTTCCCTGCTACTCTGAGACCCTTGAAAAGGTCACTGATGACCTACCTGCTGCCGAATTGTCTCGGCCCGTCTGGCCACTCCCCCCTCCTTGGGACACCTCCTGCCCTTGGCTGCCAGGAGCCCCACTGCCTCTTGGACTTGCGCTGACCTCTCGCCAGTTGCCCGTGCCGGCTTGGGCCCCGGACCTCATACTTCTCTGTCTTGCTGGGTCATCTTGCCCGGTGTCCTGGCTTTAAACCCTGCCTACTCTGTTGCTGACCCCTGCTGTTTATCACCAGCCGGGACCCCACCCTCGAACCTCCAGTGGCCACTGGGGGGACAGTCACCTTCAGATGAACACGTCACAACCCAAATCCTTCCTTTGAATCTCCTCCATCCCTGCTCTGCTCCAACCTCAGAGGCATTCTAGACTTTTCTCTCCTTCTCACATCCACATTGGTCGGTCAGAATACTGACCTGTACCCCATGGCTGACCAGGGCCCAGGGGCAGCCCCCCCTTCTCAGCTGGTGCCCGTGGGCCCCCCACTCTCTCCCATTGCACCTCCTTCTCAGCACAGCCACCTGAGGGAGCCAGAGAAAACCGAAGCCAGTTCTTGCCTGCTCTGCTCAGCGCCCCTCAGACCCCCCATTTCCTCAAGTGAAGTCAGAGTCCTCACCCAGATCTCCAGGTCCTTCTGTGTTTGTGTCTCCACCCATCTTTCTGACCTCACTGCCCGCTCCCCCACACCTGGGCACTCACCGACCCTGGGGGGGGGGCAGAGGGGAGGGTGTCCTGGGTCTTTGTCCCAGCAGGTCACAAGAGGAGTCAAAGAAAAGCCCCTTGTTAAAGTTCAAGTGGAGGACAGGCTGGATTCAAACTGCAGGCAGGGAGGAGAGAAGCCGGCAGCCAGGCTCAAGGGCGATGAGCACAGAGGGGGCCGGACTCACAGGGCTGATGGGGCCGGGGAACTGGGAGGCCACTGAGCGGGGCCCGGCAGCGGCCTGAGGACAGAACATTCCGGCTCTGCAGCGCTGCCTCATCTCAGGCGAGGGCTCGGGATGGACTGGCGCCTGCCCAGGGACGGCAGGGAATCCAATCACAGTGTGCACGGGCAGTGGGGCCGAGCACAGTCCTTTCCAAGGCTTCACGAGGGTCAAAGGTCACCCCCCCTCTGGGGACGGCTGCATGCTGAGCGGCCCTGCGGGTGCCAGGGGCTGGGCAGCCTCCCCCCACCCACAGACCCTGAGCTGAGGCCCCCTAGGCCTCTCTGGAAACTGAGGCTCCCCCTCCATCCCCAACCACCCTGCCTGCCCTGGCCCTCCCCAGTTCACCCTGCCTGCCTGGGGGAACCTGCCCCTGGTTCCTAACAGCAAACGTTGGAGACCCTGCACGTGCCGGGGCGCAGGGGGACAGCTCTCACGGGCAGAATCCTGTGCCCCGAGATGCCCCAGCGCTTCGAGTGCCGCACAATGGCTCTCAAGGCGACCCCGAGAGGCAACATGCTGCAGACAAGGGTGACGGTGCTATGCCCAGAAAGTGATATGGTGCCAGCCCCCACCTGGGGAGACCCCCACCAACTTGGGACCGAGGTTTGGGGGTGGGGTGGGGGCAGGACAGTCACAGGGCTCCAGGCTTATCCATGCTTCATTTCTCAAACTGGATGGCGACCTCCCAGGCCTTCACCATCTATTGCTTCCCTGTAGGCCCCAAATAACTAAAAATCAACTCCCCCCCACCCCCCAGGTCCTCAGGACCCATCCAAGCCCGTGCCATGGCACGCAGCATCCGGGGTGCCCCGGCTTCCCCTGCTCACTGCCCTCTGCCACTCTGGGGCCTTTGCCCCCGGGGTGCCTTTCCCCTGCTCCCCACCGGCCCTGTGGGCTAAGTCCATGTCCACCGGCAGCTTCCAGGCAGTGGAGAAACAGGGCCAGGCCTGAGTTCCAGACAGAGGCCTCTGTGACCCCGAGAGGAGGTGGGTTAGAGGGGAGACAGGGAGGGCATCCGGGGGGGGAGTGGCAAGTGGACCCCCAGCAACCACAACTGACGCCCTTTCATCCTTGTGCCCCCAGTGGCCATGGAGACGGCTGAGATGAGATCGCGACACCAGCCCTGGAGATGGTGGGGGCAAGGGAACAGGGTGGCTGCTGCCTGCGCTGCCCCCAGGGTGGGCTCCAGGACCCCCACTCACTCTTCCCCTCTGTCAGACCCAGAGACATCCAGAACGGGGAAGCTGGGAGGAACCGGAGGGAAACTGAGGCCCAGAGAGGCAGGGCAGAGGCAGAGCCAGCTTCTCAGCCCGCTGCTTCCTGCACCCCGCCCCCCGCCTGATGGCCTAGCTTCTGTATCTGTGGCTCCTGTGGACCCCCTGGGGGGGAGGTCGCCGGCAAGGACATGCGGTGCTGGAGCGGGCGGGGCTGCTGCAGTGGAGTTTCTGGGGGGGGGCCGGGCAGGTCCCCTGGTGCACCACCGGCTCTGCCCTCTCTGGCTCCAAGCCTGTCTGTCAAGGGGGTGGCCCACCCCCTCCCAGGGCACAGGCCTGGCAGTGGACTAGCTACGGGTGTGTGTGCCTGTGTGTGTGTCTGTGTGCGTGTGAGTGTGCAGATGTGGGCTGGGCCCAGACAGGCCCCCAACCTCTGCCTGCCAGGGGGCAGCCGGGGCAGGGCAGAGGGGGGTGCAGAGCTGTGCCCACCCACCAGGCCCCCCCCACCCGGGCAGGGGCAGGAGGAAGGGCCTGCAGGTGGGACAGGTGGAGGTGGTGTGCTGGGGAGGGGACCCAAAGACCCCTGCAGAGGACCCTGGTTCCCTGGCCCAGGAGAATGCGGGTGGGGGTCCAGGTGGAAAGGCCAGGCCTTGAAGGACAGGTTGGGGAGAGCTGCCCCTTCTCCGGGCCTGACTCGCAGCCTCTGGGGTAAGGGCGAGGCGAATGAGCGCTTTGGGCACGAGCTGGGGGCGGGGGCAGAGCCCCAAGGACATGACCCAAAGCTGGGGTCCCTGGCGGTGGGGAGGCGGGGTGGCAGGGCCCCGTACCCCGGGGTTGGGACCTGCCCTCCGGCCGGGGCTGCCCCTCTCTGGGCCTTGTTTCCTCGCCTGCGAAATGGGAGTACGACCCCCATCTGCGGGGTGGTGTGGAAATGAAATGCAATCGTGGGGGCTGGGCGCGGCGCACTGTGGGCGCTCAGTTAGCAGCTGCCTGCGCCCACCCATCCCCGGGGGAGTCGGCGTGGGGCCGGCGACCCTGGGGGACAAAAGGTCGTGGGGACCCTCGGGGGTCACAGCCAGCCCCTCCCCGCCGGCGCCCCCCCGCCCCCAAGTACAGCTGGGACACAGCCTCGGTCTCCCCGGAGGTCACAGACGGTCAGGGCACAGGGGCGCGCCCCGGCCCAGCGCCCCCCGTGCGCCCGCAAGTTTCTCCCAACTTTTCCGCCGGCGCCCGGGCCCCGCCCGCCGTCCTGTGACGTCACCCTGGTGCAGCGCGGCGGCCAATGGGCGGCGGCGGGGGCCGGCGGCGCGGGCCAATGGCGGCGGCGGACGCTCCCGCGGTCCTGCCCGGCCCCGGCCGCACTGCGCCGCCCGCCCGCCCGCCGCCGGCCCCGGCCCCGCCGCCACCCAGCGACCCGGCCCGGGCGGCTCCCTCCGCCCGTCGGCGCGTCGGTCCGCCGGACCCCTCCCCCGCGCGGGGCCAGGACGCCAGGCCCGCGGCGCCGCCCCCGACGGTGAGTGCGCCCCCGGGCTCGCGCGCGCGCAGGTGCAGTCCGGCTGCGGGGGCCACCGGCGCGCCCCCCGCCGCCCGGGGTCGGGCCGGGGAGGGGGCAGGGAGGGCCCGGAGGCGGCCCCGGGCGCCCGGCGCTGCCCTCGGGCGCCCGACTCGCGTCCTGCCCGTCCACGGAGCCGCGGCGCTCACTCGCCGCCCGGTGACGTGGGGCGGCCAACTTTACGTAACCCGCCCGGCGCCCCGCTCGTGCCCACCTGGGGCGCGGAGGCCCAGGCTCAGCGAGGGGGCTCCAGCCACCGTGGGGCCCCGAGCGGCGCGCTGCCCGCGGCGCACGGTGCCCAGCTCTGACCCAGTTACAGCCAGCGATGCTGACCCAGCGTGAGTGCCCCGGCCCTACTGGGACCAGGGGCCGTGGGGAGCTTGGGCCGGCCCGGGACAGGGGCTAGAGGCGCGGGCTCAGAGGCCACCCTGTGGTGGTGGTGGTGCGTCCCCACCACGTCTGCAGTAGCCTGAAGTGGGAGGCAGGAGACCTGGGTTCTAGGCCTGGCCCTGCTGTGGCTGAGTGACCTTGGCCAGGCTGTCCCTGCCGGGAAGTGGGATGGCAGTGCCACTTCATCTACCCTTGGGAGGACCAGAGGAGGTAACCGGCCGGGAGGGGCTTTGCAGACTGTAGAGTCCTGTGCGCAGCAGCCTCTACGTTGGTTCTGCCCTCCGGGAGCTAGGGGTGCCGACAGGTGGCCAACTCCGAACATGCTTGAGAGCGGAGGGCTGGAGCCACTCACCCCGCCGGGCCTCCTAGCCATCACCCCTCAACCCCCTTCCCCTTCTTCCAGATGGAGAAGCTGATGCCCAGAGAGGGACAGTGATACACCATCGGTCACAGAACCAGGTAGTCCCGGTGCACGGACCAGGTAGGTCTGAGTCTCGAGCTCCATCCCTCGGGCTGGGGGTCACCAGAAGAGGAGGGAGGCTTCAGGGGCCGCCACTCACCTCTGCAGGCAGGACTCAGGTGGGGCAGGGGACAGGGAGCCCGGGCTGGAGACCGGTTTTGGCCTCGCTCCAGATGTGGGTTCCAGCTTTTTTCCCCCTGACCTGGCTTTTCTCCTTTTGGGGTTGGCTGGGCCTGGCCCTGGTGGGAGCAGGCGCTGGTCCTTCGGGGCGGGGGTGGTGGTGGTGGTCCTGGGTTGGAGGGCAGGGGCTGGAGGGCCTTGACGGTGGGGGGCTCTGCCAGGGCACGGAGCAGGAGACAGCATCTCTGGCATGGGTCCTGGGATGGAGGAGCCAGGGAGGGAGATCAGGTGCAGCTACATCCAGGGATCTGGGGATGGCTCCGGCCGCAGGAGAGAGGACTGGAAGGGCGGTGGCTGGAGGTAGGGTACCAGAATCCGGGACGTGGGGGGCCGTCCCGCGTGACGGGGACCCGGGGAGGGGGGCGTGGCCGGGGTCCGCGGCCCCGCCCCTCACCACGGCTCCTCTCCTCCGCCCGCAGGTGCCCGGCCGCCAGGCCCATGTCGGTGAGGCCGCGGGCGCAGGCCGCCAGCATGCCTTGGGACGCGCGGCGGCCCAGTGGCGGTGGCGGCGACGGCGACGGCGGTGGCGGTGGCGCGGACGGCGGGCCCGAGGGCGCGGGCGCGGGGCGCTCGCGGGCGCAGAAGCAGTGCCGCAAGTCGTCGTTCGCCTTCTACCAGGCCGTGCGCGACCTGCTGCCCGTCTGGCTGCTTGAGGACATGCGCGCCAGCGAGGCCTTCCACTGGGACGAGCGCGGGCGCGCCGTCGCCTACTCGCCGTCCGAGGCGCTGCTCTACGCGCTCGTGCACGACCACCAGGCGTACGCGCACTACCTGCTGGCCACGTTCCCGCGGCGCGCGCTGGCGCCGCCCAGCGCCGGCTTCCGCTGCTGCGCCGCGCCGGGCCCGCACGTGGCAGCTGGCCGTGCGCTACAAACCGCGTGGCCGGCCTGCGGCGCGTGCTGCGCGCCGTGCGCGACTTCCCGGCCGAGGAGCGCGCGCGCCTGCTGGACCGGCGGGGCTGCAGCCGCGTGGAGGGCGGCGGCACGGCGCTGCACGTGGCCTGCGAGCTGGCGCGGCCCGAGTGCCTCTTCCTGCTGCTCGGCCACGGCGCCTCGCCCGGCCTGCGCGACGGCGGCGGCCTCACGCCGCTCGAGCTGCTGCTGCGCCAGCTGGGCCGCGACGCGGGGAACGGGCCGGCCCCCGAGGGCCCCGCCGCCGCCTCCCCCGGGGAGCCGCGCCAGCGCCGCCTGCTGCTGCTCGACCTGCTGGCGCTGTACACTCCCGCGGGCGCTGCCGGTCCCGCCCGCCGCGAGCTGCTGCGCGACCCTCCGCGCTGGCGGCGGCTGCTGGGCGAGGACAAGTTCCAGTGGCTGGCGGGGCTGGCGCCGCCCTCGCTCTTCGCGCGCGCCATGCAGGTGCTGGTCACCGCCGTGCCGCCGGGCCGCTTCCCCGAGGCCCTGGACGAGCTGCCGCTGCCGCCCTTCCTGCAGCCGCTGGACCTCACGGGCAAGGGCTAGGCCGCGGGCGCGCCCGGCGCCGGGGTTTTGGAGAACGCCTGTTTTTGCCAGCGCTGTGCCCGGCACTTCGCATAGATTGGTCTCTGTCCGGCGGACTCGGCCTCGTCTGTCCTGCGTCCGGGGCTGGGCTCACCGCAGGGTTTTGGGGGGCGGGTCCGGGCGCCCCACCCGCCTGTGCTGAGCAGGGGCCGAGGGTTCCTGCGATGCCTGACCTGAGTGCCTGAAGGGTGGGAGAGGTGTCCGGCCGCGACTTAGCGCTTCTGGAAAGGTCTCCCAGGGGAAGAGATCTCTGAGCTGCAAGACATTTTGTTCTTGCAAGCGGTCAGCTCAGGCAGGTGCCTGGAAGACACGGATGAGCTCTTCCTTGGCGTCATGCGGCAGGGGTGCAGGGTGGGTCACCGAGGGCCTGTGAGCTCCCCACAGCCGGGAGTGCCGGGCACACCTGCCCCAGCCTGGAGAGCCAGGCTCCCCAGGAGGTTTCTGAGGATAGAGACTTGAACCTGGACATGCTGAAAATCGGGTCCCTCACGCGCAGGCCTGAGCGTTCGGGGCTCCTTGGGCCTCCCCTGGTGACTGCCCGGCCTTGCCGAGTGAATGGAGGGGGATTGAATGCACTGTGGGATCCTCCAGGGGAGGGGGCGCTGACTGAGAAGCCGATGTCCTGAGGAGCCTCCCTCGGACCTGGGCGGGTGGCCAGGCTGCCCCTGCTGTGGGGGCCTTGGTGTGAGGTTCAACCTGTGGTGCTGAGGGGCCGCTGCTGGAGCTGAGGTCTGCCCACGAAGGGTGGTCCGCGCGGCCGCCACATCCCCTGCCCACCCTGCCTGCCCCCAGCTCTCTGAGGGGAACACGTGGTGGGGGTGGGGGGCCTTGGGGTGGGGATGGCAGGTCCAGGGGCTGGGTCTCCAGAGAGTGTGTGTGGGGGGGGCTGGGCCTGTCTTGGACTTGCCACCCATGCTAGGGTGACCTTGGATGAGCCCCTGCCCTGCTCTGAGCCTCAGTTTCCTATTTGTCATAAAGAGGGTTGGGGACCATCCCCAGGCTCTCTCATGTCTCTTCAAAAGGGTAGGCCCCTATTTGAGGGAATTGTGTTGGGGGGGGGCTAGGGGGGCACTGGGATCCAGATGGGCAGAAGCGACTGAGCCCCGCACTCCTCTTGAGAGCCAGCTCCCCGTGAAGCTGCCCCTGCTGCCTTCTCCACACTGCTGCAGCCAAGCCCTTGTTGGGATTTCACCCTGACTAATCCTGGATTCTGATTCCTGTTACACATGGCCCTGCCCCAAACCTGGACCCTCAGAGGGTGCTCCCCTGGCTCTTTGGGGAACTGAAAAGCTGCAGCCCAGGGCAGCTGGTGAAGGTCACTTGGGTGGGACTCGATGCCCAGCAAATCCTGCCCAGAAGGGCCTGGACACCTAAAGGGAGGCCTGGGGCAGCAAGCCTTCTGTCCGTGGGCTCCGCCCTCCCAGGCCTGTGATCTGGGCCAGGTACCCCTCCACCTTCCTCTGGACCTACAGCTGCCCCTTTTGTGGCTGAACCTCTCTAAGCTCCCCGCAGTCCAGGTGGAAGGCAAGGCAGGGGTCAGGGAGCCACCCCTGCTTCGGGGCTGTGTGCCTCGAGGGTTCCACAAGGTGGCAAGTACCAGGATGGGCTGCACTGTTGGGCAGAGGAGAGGGGAGATACTTGGGGTGGCCCTGAAGGACAGGGTGAGGCCAGCCAGGACATCACGGTGGAGAGTACTGCTCGGGCCAGGGCAGGGGGCTTGGGTAGGTGGGGGGTGATGAAGAAGCCACTCTTGGTGTGGGGGGACAGTGGTGGAGGGGAGGGTTCACCTGGATGACTGCGGAGGGCTGGAGAAGGGCAGCCCCTGATGTCATCGCTTGGTGGGTAGACAGAGCTGTGGGTCACCTGGTGCCCAGGAGGGCAGTGGGATGAGGACCTGGTACCCACCCACGGGGCTGGGGCGGACCCCAGAGCTCAGCTCAGGCAGATCCCATTGGCTTCTCAAAGGCCCCCATCCACCTGGAACAAGCCCTTTTCCCTGGGCCGAAGGGCCCTGGTTCATTTGTTCATTCATTCCTCCAATGCTGGCTCTAAGAAACACCTGGCTGTGGCCAATTCTGCTGCGCCCCCAGCACCCACGAGGCTGTGCACCCCAACCCTGGGTAGAGTCCAGGAGCTGAGACACCTGTCGGGGTCAGCGCACACCCTCAGCCATTGGGCTCGTGGAGAGGCAGGGCGGTGCCTCCTGGGCCGTGGGGACAGCCACCTCTGCAGCTGGTGCCTGCGCCTTTGCACGCTGCCTTTGTCCCGACCTCGATTTTCCTGGTTTTCTCTTCCCCCGATTTCTTGCCTAACTTTAAAGTACTAAATCAAAGCAATTACTCCAGATGCTTCTCAGAACAAAATCAGGAAGGAGGAAAAACGCTCAGGCAGGGGAAGACCCTGTATTAGAGCAAGTTTCCAAAGCAGGCAGCAGTGGAAAGCTTTGCCCCCTGCTGTGGTGCTTCCCCGAAGCCTTTTTAAAACACTGAAGTGTAATTTACATGTAATAAAATGCAAGGATTTTAAGTGTAGAGCTTGGTGACTTATGACAAATGTCTACAGACGGGATTTCCATCAGCCTGGAAAGTTCCTTGCTGCCGCCCCCCCGCCTCAATCAGCAGCACCCACACACCTTCCAGCAAAAAAAGGGGCCATCACCCAGGGCAGGACCAGCATTTTGGTGTATTTCCTTCCAGTTTTTTCTCTGCAAATACAGAAATTTTTTTTCTATGCATACATATTTTTATATACATGAAATTATACCACACAATTCGATATTCTTAAACTTACTGTAGTACAAGCATTTCTCCATATTGTAAAACACTATAAATATAATTTTTAGGAAGTCGTCAGTGTTCAAGTGTTGATACCATAAAGTTAAGGTTACAGAGGACTATGCTTTTACAATTTACATTTATTTTTGGAATACATAATATCATTTATGTGGCTAAAAATTCAAAAAGTACAAAAAGGTGTGCACTTCCGGCAACCTCTGACCAGCTTCTTGCGTGGAGAACTAGTTTGTCTCCAGCCCCTCCTCTGCCCCCCTGCCTTGAATTATGAAAATTTCAAACCTAGAGAAAAGTTGGAGGACAATGAGCCGCTGACCACTGGTCCCTCAGTGGATATGTCCACCAAAGCCCCTCCCAAGCCACAGCAGCAGCCATCACCAAACCCAAGGACGGCGACAACAGGTGCGAGGCCCTGCCGGGCGGAGCCCCTCCCACGAAGACGCTTCCCAGGGGCGTCGTCATCGCCGGGTCACCCTGTCCGCGGTTGGCAAGTGAAAACGAGGCGGCGCTGGGCATGTGTGTAAATAGAGCTTCCCCCGGTTTAGGGTTCGTTCTTGGGGCAGACAGAGGTGGGCTTCATGGGTGTGAGCTTCTGAGCCCCCGCGGGTGGCAGGGGACTGGCCGCCACCCCCTTCCCGCCTGCCCCCGGGACCTGCTCTCCCGCCCGGGGGCCCGCAGTGGCCTTCTGGCTTTCGGCTTCTCTGTCCGCACACAAATCTGAAATGTTTCTCCTACTGGTTTATGTGAATTTTTAAGGTGTATGTTAGACATTAACGCCACATGTAAGCAACTATTTCCCCTTTTGATGTTATGTGGGATTTTAAATTTACAGCACTTTTATAGTTGGAAGAATTCAGTTTTTGCCTGTGTGGCTTTTCCCGTCACTTTTGAGCTTTGTAAGCCCTTGCCATCCAGAAGTCAGGTGATGGGTTTCCCCCTAGTTTATAAAAGCCTTTAATCCATTTAGAGTTTATTTTGGTGCACGCTGTGAGGCCGTCCACAGATCCAGGCTGGGGCCCCTCCTTCTCCGAGCGAGTCCTGGCCGCGTCTTGGGTGGTTTTTCTCTCTGCTCCGGTGGCTGCCCCTGGGCCTTGCTGACTCGGGTGGCTCCTACCCTTATGTCCCTCTTGGTAATTCTCGCCAGTTTCTTTTTTCCAGTTGGCAGGCAGGAGGTGGCATCAGACGGCAGGGGTCTGGGGTCCCTCAGAGCTGGGGGCTCCTGCGTGGCCCCGAGCAAGCTGCACCCCCTCCTCCCACGGGGCTCTGGTGGCAGGGTCCTGCGGCCGCGCGGGAGGCCCCAGGGGCACGGCCGGCACAGATGGGGTGTGCGGACAGGTGCCAACAGTGGGCTCTGAATTCCTCCCTGCTTCCCCCAACAACAGGGAAGTCCCGGGAGCGTCAAACACACCTTCCTTTAGCCGGGTTTTCTCGAATGTCCTCTGTGGTGCGTGGGCTGCCCCCCCCCCCCCCCCCCCGCGGGGCTGACGTTTTTAGCCGCAGGTCATTTTCCATGGGCGCCTCTGACATATGGTTTTGTTTCATAACCAGGGGCTTGGACGGTCCCAGCTCTGCAGCAACGGCTCCCCCAGCAGCCGCCCCGTGCCCAGCCCAGAGGCCCTGCCACCCCTGCGCCCTGGCTCGTCCCAGCACAGGAGGGGCAGAGGCCTCCCGCACCCACCAAAGGCATCTCCCCGCAGCTCAGATGGCACGCTCGGCAGGTTTGGGAAAGCTCTAGTTTATTGCACTGTCTCAAAGCACAACGAAAAACAAAGCAGAAAGAAAACCCTACAGAGAACTTTCAGGTGGTCACCTCGGCTCAGGCTGGGGTGCACCAGAGCCCTGAGGACAGACCTGGTGAGACATGGTGGGTGCTGGGGGAGCTGCAGCCCAGTCGGGGGCATCTCTGCCGACATCAGTCTCCCAAAAAAGGGCTCCATAAAAGTGGGCCGTGAAGTAAATCTGGGATTTTAGCCTCGGGTCCTCACCTAGGCCTGGAAACCCTCCTGCTCCTGGCCAGGCTGGGTCCTGTCACAGAGTGTGTTTTATGCCGTCCACCTGTGGCTGCCTGACACCCTCCCTTACACGTGGAAAACAGGCCATGAGTCTCCGGGCCCTGGGCCAGGCGGGCTAAAAAAAGCAGCCTGGAGCTCTGCCTTGGGGCTGCCTCCAGGAGAAACAGGCAGAGGGAAGACGGCAGTGGGCTCTGGGTGGACGTACAGCTGGCCAGTCCCCCAGCTCAGACGAGGGCGAGAGGAGTGGGCTCTGTAGGCCGACCCCAAGGAAGGGTGCTCTAATGTGGCCACAGCAGGCACCAGTGCAGACTTCCAGGGCGTTAGCCCAAACTGCCCACTGGAGGGGCTGCCCGCAGAGTTGGCCAGAGGCCCCGGGACTGCCTGCCAGCCAGGGACAGGGGATGCAGGGACACCAGCCGAGGGCAGCATGGGCTCAGCACAGACCACAGGAAGGGACAGAAGGCCCTCCACCGGGCTCTTCTACATGTGTAAGGTCTGATTTAAAGTGAGGTATCTCATACAGGTTTGTAACGCCACCAACAGAAAAGGCAGTCACCAGGAGATCCAGTCTCTGGGATGCTTCCGGTTTCTAGGAGGTGCAGCAGCTGCACCTGTAAGACACCCTCCTAAAGGCTTTCCATGTCAGCGAACAGAGCTCAGCTCCCCCACCTCTGCCCAGCACCTTCTGGTGCCACCCCTGCCTCGGTGGGGGACACAGCTCGACACACGTGCACACCTGCAGGCTCCGTTTGCATCCACTGGCTTTATTGTTGGGACTCTGAAGTGCGTCTGTGTAGGGCAGCGAGCCTGCCCGGGTGCAGCAGGGGATGGTGGTGTGCAGTGTGTGGCGTCTCTTCAGGCCCCGCCTGGCACTCCACTTCTCAGACACGGCCCCTTCTCGCCCAGCCGGAGTGTCTAGTGTGGAATGTGTACTCGGTCCCGGGCCTCAGAGAGGAGACGATGGAGCCCCTGTGCCAGTCACCCTAGGGGTGGGAAAGCACCGCCCTGCGTCTGCACTGCATTCTGGGCCTGCTAACAGGCAGATGGCCCTGGACAGGTCTCAGGGCATCCCCTGTCCAGACCTCAGCCTGCCCACGGGAAGCTGCCCCACGCCATCTCCCACAAGGGCCCCTGTATTTCCAGGCAGGAGGACATGCTGCTGGGCACACACCGGACGAAGTCACTGCTCGGAGACGACCTTGGGGGAATCCACACGTGCAGCCACAGCAGCCCCACAGCACCTGGCTGAGGCTGCAGGTTCTAGAACGAGACAGAAACACACGCAGAAGGAAGCAGGTGTGGATGTCCCACCTGGCCAGGTGTGCCCAGACAAGGGTGGGCGAGGTGGGTCTGAGGTGAGCAGCTCGGCTGCCACCTGTGTGCTCTGTGGGGCCTGGCCTCCTTCCTGAGCAACGATCCCATCCACCCTCTTTCAGATGACCTCCCACTCATCCTCGAAGTCCTCAGGACGGGGCGTGGTGCTGGAGAGGCTGCTCCTCTGGGAACCGTGCGAGGGGCTGAAAGTCTTCGTCAGCCGCTGGAGGAGGCAGCCAGGAGCCGCGATGGCCCACAGCTCATCGGCCGAGGTCACTGTGGAGCACAGCCACAGGCTCGTCAGTCACCCGCTCAGGAGTGTGGGCCCCACCCAGCCTCGCCGCTCTGCAAGCTGCGTCCCCAGTCTGAGCCTCAGTTTCCTCCCCACAGGAGACCCAGTGGGGCCCGAGGTCTGAGTGCCTGTCCCAGGTGCAAAGCTGGCTCCCACGGGCAGGGCCTTATCCTGGCTCTTGCTCTGGGAAGATGGAGCCTTTGGCATGATCCCCACAACCCCAGGGGAACCCCGCGACCCCCACCGAGCCTCTGGCCCCGGGACCTGCCTGTGAAACATGCCATGTTGCCGGGAATTTTCTTCCAGTAGTCTCCAGCGGGGTTCTTGTCTGTGATGCCATACCGCCGGGCGAGGTCGCCGTTCGGGCAGCGTGCCCACACGGTCCTGGCACTCAGTGCCAGCTGACAGGCCTGCAGCCCTGTGGGCAGACACGGGCACCTGCCTCCTCAGTGGTCGGGCTGCGCATGGCGTGGCTCCCTTGGGCAGGGCGCCTGTGGGTTTTCTGGAAGGCAGGGCCAAGGGCACCAACGGGAGCCCAGCAGCAGGCCTGGCTGCACGGGAGCCCTGGGGCCAACCGGAAACTGCCCTCCCTCAGGCCGGGGCTGTGAGCAGCGCTGAGGGGCTGGGCCGACCCAACGAGCACTGTGTGGTTCAACACTCTTAGGAGAGAGGTGGGAACAGACCACACGGAGGCGGGCTGGGGCTGGGGCTGGCAGGACAGGCTGCGACGGAGGTGATGGGCAGGAGGTCTGGACACTCTTACCTGGCACGTGCTCCCAGGCGGTCCCCACAGGCATCTCCTCGGTGATGCCAGCTCGCACGTGGACGTTCCATCTGCTGTCAACGGCCCACAGCATCTGGTCGTTGGGGCTGGAATGGACGCTGACCACGGTGACCCCAGCAGGCTGGAACAGGAAGGGATTTTGAGGGGAAGGGGGAGAGGAAGGATGGGAGGTTTGGAGACTGAGGACCTGTCAGCCTGACCCAGGTTTGGGAGGCACGGCCAGGAAGGGCAAGGGCTGCAAACAGGACAGAAGGCCAAGGGGACACAGCCCCGCCCTGCAGAGCAGGCCCAGGGAGGAAAGCCGCCCATCCGGCCATCCTCAGAGCGCCAGGCAAACGCAGATTGAGGAGGATTCCATCGAACTCTAAAGAAGGCTGGTCGTGAAGGACAGAGGTGGAGGAGCTGGTCCAGCTCAAAGGGACCAGTTTAGTGACTCGAGAAGTGCCGCACACAGTCCTGGCTGCCGGAAGGGGCAGTGCACAGGGGCCGGGTGTGCCTGGGCACCGTGCTGATGTCCGGTCGGAGGGCAGCCCTGTGGGGGCCGCGGGCAGGAAGGCCCGGCTCTTGGGAAATGCAGGAGCTACAGCAACCCCCAAACACAAGCACGAGGTGTATGCTGACAGAGCAAACATGCTAAAATGTTAACTGCGGTGATTCTGGGTGAAGGGAGATTACTGAAATATGCCTGCAAAGTTTCTGAGAGTCCAAAGTCTTTTCAAAATGTAAGTTTAACATAAGAATATTACAGAAACATCACAAAAACTGCGGCAGCCCTGGTGAGCAGTGTTGGGGACCGGCCTGGGGGGAGCCTGGGGAGGGGCCACCTCCTTTGGGAAGAGCCCCAAGTGGCCTCCAGGTGGGGTTTATCCTGAGCAAGGTGGGAAGCCCTAGAGGGCTCTGCCAAGAGGGGTGCCATGAACCACCTTAGTTCTGTGACCTGGAGAGGCTCTGGGTGGGGGCTCAGCAGAGCCTCGGGTGCAGCTGACACCTGCAGGGGAGGTTTCCTGTCAGGTCAGAAACAGTAAAAACAGTGGAACTAAAAGCAAAATGACCTCCTCATCTCTCTTTGGAGAAACAGTGCCTTACAGGTTTCAGAGTATTTCCTAGCGGGAAAGCGTGGGCTCCTGGGAGCAGGGAATTCTGCTCGTCGTGTTGACTTAAACAATGATGGATTCTGCTTGTGGGAAACGCCGGCCACACGGCTGCCCATCATTCTCAGGACGCCTTGATGCATGAGCGGCCCAGTGCACCTCTGCTCTCTTTACTCCATCAACTCAGAATTTGGGTTTTTGTTTGCTGGCACCGTTTACTTTTTCCCTGGTGAGAAGCAATGCAGTAATTCAGGTTCCTTCACCAAGACAGCTCAAGTACGTTCTCTGTGGAGTTCTCTGACAGGAGGGCTGCCCACTGCTCGCCCCATCTCCTGGCTTGTACCAGAAAGTCTGCGGCTAAAGAAACCTCTTTTAAATGGATGAAACCCAGACTCTCCACAGGCCCTGCAGACAGAGTGGGCATTAACCGGAGTCCCCAGCAACCTGTTGGCAGGTAAACCCTTCACCAACCAGCGTGCCTCCCTGCTCCACAGGGGAAACAGGGGAAACAGGAAAAACAAGAAAAAAGTAAAAAGGAATTTTAAAAAGAGCTCACTATTAAAGTTTGATTTCCTTCTAGTTTTGTTTCTATGTAAACTTCTTTATTTAAAAAACATGCTCCTTAAATCATGCTGTATTCTAGCTTTGGCTCAATGCATTTTGTTTGGCGAATTTTTCCTCATGTTATTACACCAGCTTCTCACTACTATCACCCAGAGGGCTTTTAAAAAACAAAGACGTGAACAGCAATCAATACAGAGTGGTAATGACAGACATATGGACCAATGGAACAGAACTAATGGTCCAGAAATAGACCCAACACCAAGGGCCAAATGTTTTGGGAAAAGAACAGTTTCTTCAATAAATGGTGCTAGGACAACTGGATAGCCAAATGCAAAAGAACTAAGTCAGACCCTGTTCCAGTTTGCTAGAGCTGCCGCTATGTAAAATACCAGAAATGGATTGGCTTTTATAAAGGGGATTTATTAAGTTATAAATTTACAGTTCTAAGCAATAAGTGTCCAAACAAGAGGATACCTTCTCTGAAGAAAGGCTGATGGCATCTGGAACACCTCTGTCAGCTGGGAGGGCACGTGGCTGGCATCTGCTGGTCCTTTGCTCCTGGGTTCTGGCTTCAAAATGGCTTTCTCCAAAATGTCTCTGGAGAATGTCTTCTGTCTCTCTTAACTTCTCTCTCTCAGCTCCTGTGCATCCTTGCTTGTTCTCCCAGGGTGTTTCTCTCTAAGCATCTTGAGGTCCTCTCTTAGCTTCTCTGGGGCAAACTCTGGACTTCATCTCTTAGCTTAGCATCTCCAAATGTCTTTCTGTCTGCATCTCCAAGCGTCTGGGGCTATGTCGTCTCTTAGCTTCTCCCGGGGGCAAACTCTGGATTACATTTCTTAGCTTCTCTCCAAAATGCCTCTCTCAGTTTCTCTGAGCTCCTTGTTTCCATAAGCTCTCTTAAAGAACTCCAGTAATCTAAAGTCCTGTCCAGAATGGGCAGAGTCACACCTCCATGGACATGAGCTGATCAAAAGGTCACATATCCATGGAAACAACCTAATCAAATGTCCCACCCTAATCAAAAGACTAATAAGTCTGCCCCCACAAGACTGCATTAAAGAACATGGTTTTTGTGGGGGACATAATAGATCCAAACCAGCACAGACCCCTACCTCACACCATATACAGAATTAACTTTTTTCAAAAGGGATCAACAGCATAAATAGAAGCGCTAAAACTATGCAGCTCATAGAACAAAACAGGAAACTTCAGAACCTTGGGTTAGGCAACGGACTTTTAGATATGACACCAAAAGCATGCACAACAAAAGAAACAATAGATAAATTGGACTTCATCAAAATTAAAACAATTGTATATTAAAAGATATTACCAAGAAAATGAAAACACAATCTAAGGAATAGGAGAAAATAGCTGCAAATCATTTATCTGATAAGGATTTAATATCTAGAACACAATTCAACAACAAAAGGACAAACAACCCAATTAAAAAATGGGCAAAGAACTCGAATAGACATTTCTGCAAAGAAGATATACAAATGACCAATAAGCACATGAAAAGATGCTCAATAAGATCGGTGTGCCAGTTTGAATGTATTGTGTCCCCCAAATGCCATTATCTTTGTGGTCTTGTGGGACAGACGTTTTGGTGCTGGTTAGATTTGCTCGGAATGTGCCCCACCCAGCTGTGGGTGGTGACTTTGGTGGGATACTCCCATGGAGGCGTGGTCCCACCCATTTGGGGTGGGCCTTGATCAGTGGAGCCATATAAACGTGCTGACTCAGAGATGGAAGGGAGTGCAGCTGGGAGTGATGTCTTGAAGAAGAGCAAGCTTGCTAGAGAGGAATGTCCTGGGAGAAAGCCATTTTGAAACCAGAACTTTGGAGCAGACGCCAGCCACGTGCCTTCCCAGCTAACAGAGGTTTTCCGGACGCCATCGGCCATCCTCCAGTGAAGGTACTTGATTACTGATGTTTTACCTTGGACACTTTATGGCCTTAAGACTGTAACTGTATAGCCAAATAAACCCCCTTTTTATAAAAGCCTATCCATCTCTGGTGTTTTGCATTCCGCAGCATTAGCAAACTAAAACAGATTTTGGTACCAGAGAAGTGGGGTGCTTTTGCTGCTGAGTTTGCAAATACCAAACATGCTGGAACGGCTTTTTAAATGGATAAGGGGAAGACTCTGGAGGAATTGTGAGGAGCTTGATAGAAAAGGCCTAAACTGCTTTGAAGAGACTGTTTGTGGAAATATGGACTCTAAAGATATTTCTGATGAGGTCTTGAACAGAAATGATGGACATTTTGTTGTGAACTGGCAGAAAGGCGATCCTTGTTTTAAAGTGACACAGAATTTGGCAAAATTGAGTCCTGGTGTCAGATGGAAGGAAGAATTTAAAAGTGACAACCTGGAATACTTAGCTGAGGAGATCTCCAGACTACCTGTGGAGGATATACCCTGGCTTCTCCTTGCAGCTTTTAGTAAAATGAGAGCGGAAAGAGATAAACTTAGAACTGAACTCTTGGGTTCAAAGAAACCAGAAGCTGATGGCTTGGAAAATTACGGGCTTCCAGGGGGTGGAATCCCAGAAGCTACAGCCCAACGTGAGGATGTAACCAAACATGGAACCCAGCCACCATTTCAGTACAAGCCAATATTGGAGATGGAATTATCCAGAAAGGATTTGTGGAAACTCCTGTTGTCTGATGGCTTTGACCCCTGCATGCTTCATGCGAAGCCAACAGAATTTTTGCAAGATCTTTACAGACAGAGCCGCTGCCAGTTGGGACTGGAGGAGAGAGACAAGGAACAAACTGAAGGAAAAGTTTCTTCAAAGACAGAGCCATGGAGGTTGAGGTCTGGAGTCAAGAGGTCTGGGGCTGGGAGAGCGGAGCAGCCCACACACATGGAAAGGGTGAGTTTGCCCCGGAGGTCAAGGGTGGGCATTCCACCTCGATGCTCTGGAAGAGTTTTGCCACCCAAGGTCCCAAAGAGGGTGGAGCACATTCCCAGGGAACTGGGGAGAGCCTGGCTGCCACCACACCATTCGGAAGGGGTTGAGCGTGTTCCCCGGAGATGGAAGGGAATCCGGGAGCTGCCCCGATGTTTGAGGAGGGTGGGGCCGAGAAGGTGGTCTCCCCAATTTGTGGGTATGTTGGAGCACTCACCTAAGCGTTTGGAGAGGAAAGGGCTGCCGAAAAGGCCCTTAGGAAGGGTTAGGCTCCCGCTGTCTCAAGCCCCAAGGATGCAACGTTGTTCTGTTAATGACTGTCTGACTTTGAAATCTAATGGAGTTTGTCCTGCAGGTTTTAGGAACTGTTTTGGTCCTGTTATGCTTTCTCCTTATGGCAATGGAAATGTTTATCCTATGAATGTCCCTCCTTTGTATATTGGAAGCATATAACTTGTTCTAAGTCCACAGATCCAAAGCTAAAGGAGAATTGCGCCTTAGGACTGACCACGCCTATATTTGATTTTGATGGGATTTTGTACTTAACTTTTGTTACTGAAATGGTTTAAGTTTTTGTGATATTGTGATGAAATGAATGTATTTTGTATTTGGAAAGATAATGTCATTTTGGGGTCCAGGGGGTGGAATGTGCCAGTTTGAATGTATTGTGTCCCCCAAATGCCATTATCTTTGTGGTCTTGTGGGACAGACGTTTTGGTGCTGGTTAGATTTGCTCGGAATGTGCCCCACCCAGCTGTGGGTGGTGACTTTGGTGGGATACTCCCATGGAGGCGTGGTCCCACCCATTTGGGGTGGGCCTTGATCAGTGGAGCCATATAAACGTGCTGACTCAGAGATGGAAGGGAGTGCAGCTGGGAGTGATGTCTTGAAGAAGAGCAAGCTTGCTAGAGAGGAATGTCCTGGGAGAAAGCCATTTTGAAACCAGAACTTTGGAGCAGACGCCAGCCACGTGCCTTCCCAGCTAACAGGTTTTCCGGACGCCATCGGCCATCCTCCAGTGAAGGTACTTGATTACTGATGTTTTACCTTGGACACTTTATGGCCTTAAGACTGTAACTGTATAGCCAAATAAACCCCCTTTTTATAAAAGCCTATCCATCTCTGGTGTTTTGCATTCCGCAGCATTAGCAAACTAAAACAATCGGTCATTAGGGAAAGGCAAATCAAAACCAAAATGAGATACCATTTCATACCCACTAGGATGGCTATTATTAAAAAACAGATACAATGAATGTTGGTGAAGATGTGGAGAAATTGGAATTCTAAAATATTCTTGTGGGAATGTAAAACGGTACAGCCAAAAGTGGAAAATAGTTTGGTGGTTCCTCAGAAAGTTAAACACAGACTAGCCATATGTCCCACAGTTCAATTCATACGTATATACCCCAAAGTAATGAAAGCAGGAACCTGAACAAGTATCTGTACACCAATTCACAGTGGCCAAAAGTCAGAAGCAACCAGAGTGTCCAACAACAGATGAATGAATAAACAAAACGTGGTCTACACATACAAGAGAATACTGTTCAGCCACAAAAAGGAGTGATCTGATAAAGCAGATGACCTTGAGAACATTATGCTGAGTGAATAAGCCAGCCACAAAAGGACAGAAATTCTATGATTCCACTTAAGTGGAATACCTAAAATAAGTAAATTAAAAGAGACAGAAAAGAGATGAGAGGTTAGCCAGGGCACGGGGTGAAGGAGAACGGGGAGTTACTGCTTAACGGGTACAAGTTTCTGTTTGGGGTAATGAAAATGTTCTGGAAATAGAGGTGAAGATTATACAACATTATCGAAATGCTTAATGTCATAGAACTGTACACTTAAATAACGGTTAAAGTTATTTTTATGTTTTGTATATTTTACCACAAGTTAAAAAAATAGAGGAGGCAAAACACTACTACCAAAAGCAACATACAGATTCAACATAATCCCTATCAAAATCCCAATAGCTTTCTTTGCAGTAATGGAAAAGCTAATCTCAAAATTCATATGGAAATGCAGGGACTCAGAGTAACCAAAACAATAGTGCAAATGAAGAACAGAGCTGGAGGACTCACAGTTCCCGATTTCAAAACCTACTATGACTCACTGCCGTAAAGCAGAGGCTAAGCCCACCTATAATTATGCTTAAGAGTCACCCCTAGAGAACGTCTTTTGTTGCTTAAATGTGACCTCTCTCTAAGCCCAACTCTACAAATAAACTTACCCCCCCCCCCAACATGGGACATGACTCCCAGTGATGTGAGTCTCCCTGGCGATGTGGGACAGGACTCCCAGGGATGTGAGTCTCCCTGGCGATGTGGGACAGGACTCCCAGGAATGAGCCTGGCCTGGGAGTTGAGGGACTGGAAGTGCCTTCTTGACCAAAAAGGGGAAAAGAAAGGTAACAAAATAAGGTTTCAGAGGCTAAGAGGTTTAAAACAGAGTCAAGAGGCTATCTCAGATGTAACTCTTACGCAAGCTTCAGCTAGATATCCCAAATGGCCAGAGTAAGCCAAGCCCTGATCAACAGTAGTCCCGAAAATCCTAAAGAATACCCAGGTATATCCGAGACTCTCTAGAAGTTTCACTCATTAAGTTTATTTCTCAAAAACTTAAAATGTCCAGATTGTTCCTATGCCAGATTAAGTCCCAAAACCCAGAGGCACCAGTCTCTCCAAGAACATTAACCAGCTGCATCTCCCTTCCTCATCATGTTGACACCCCTTTTCTATATGAACAAGTTAGGGTGGTCACTGCCCAGATATCCCTGAAGATTGAGACAGTGATCAAATGAGAGGGAGGGGCACTTAAGAGTTAACTGGGGAGAACCTAAGATGGCGGCTAGGTGAGACAGGGCAAAAACACACCTCCGTGAAAAATACTAGATAAAAACCAGACAGTGACCCAGAACACCACTTCCAGAGTAGCACCAGCCAGACAAGGTCTGCTAAATCTACAGGGACCGTGCATTTGGTGAAACCAGGAGTCTGCATTCTGCAACGAGTGAGTGAGCCGGCTGAGAGTCCCTCGGCCACGCTGCGGTGTGGGGAAATGTTGGGCTGGCGTTTGGAGATGGACTAGTTCTTTAAAAAAAAAAAAAAAAAAAAAAAAGCCTGGGAGCAGCTGCAGATACGACGGGGAGAACCCCGCAGGGAAGCACAGCAGGAGCGGGCTGGGCTAATGCCTCGGTGTCTGGCGTGGAGGTTACCCCTTCCCATACCCGCTGCTAACTGTCTCAGGCCCAGGGGAGCAAAGGGGAGCCAAGGGGAGAAAGGACCACACGACTTGCAACCAGAGCTGCGTCGGGAAGCCCAGTGTGACGGGGAGTCTTTCCTGCAGCACCGCGCACACGCCAGTGTTGGCCATGGATAGTGGCCTTTAATACACCCACGGCTGACTGTCTCGGAGCTGAGAGGGCGGAGCTGTGCAGAAAGGGGGAAGTTAACATGCCCCATTCAACCATCTTTGAAGTGGGTTGGGAACGCCCCTGCACGGCCTGGTGTCCAGGGCTTCCCTGGAGGCCGGAGCGCACTAGTGACATGGCGCGGCCTTCCCTCGGCAGAGGTCCCGGAAGGGCACAGCAGGGAAGGGGGAACCACTTGGAAATCCCAGGGAATGTATGCCAATACCAAGGACTTTTGGGTCAGCGGCAGAGCCTTATATCTCCAGGAACACCTGGGAGGTTTGATTATTAAAGCTGCCCTGCCTGCCTAACCACTCAGACACACGCCCCTCATTCAGGGTGGACAGCACCAACAACACACCCAAATTTAGCGCACCAATTGGACCCACAAGAGTCAGATCCCCACACACCACAAAGACAAAGTTGAGGAGAACTGACTTGAGAGGAATAGGTGACTTGCGGACGCCATCTGCTCTTTAGTTAGAGAAAGTGTACACCACCAAGCTGCAATTCTGACAAATTAGAGATCAAGTACAGCAAATGCCAAGAGGCCAAAAACAACAGAAAATCTTAAAGCATATGATGAAACCAGATGATATGGAGAACCCAAACCCAAACACCCAAATCAAAAGATCAGAAGACACACAGTACTTGGTGCAACTAATCAAAGAACTACAGACAGGCAATGAGAGCATGGCACAGGATATAAAGGACATGAAGAAGAGCACGGCACAGCATATAAAAGACATAAAGAAGACCCTAGAAGAGCATAAAGAAATTGCAAGAGTAAATAAAAAAATAGAAGATCTTATGGAAATTAAAGAAACTGTAGGCCAAATTAAAAAGACTCTGGATACTCATAATACAAGATTAGAGGAAGCTGAACAACAACTCAGCCTCCTCGAGGACCACAAAACAGAAAATGAAAGAATAAAAGAAAGAATAGGGAAAAAAAAATCGAAATGGATCTCAAGCATATGATAGATAAAATAAAACATCCAAATTTAAGACTCATTGGTGTCCCAGAAGGGGAAGAGAAGGGTAAAGGTCTAGGAAGAGTATTCAAAGAAATTGTTGAGGAAAACTTCCCAAACCTTCTACACAATATAAATACACAAAGCATAAATGCCCAGCGAACTCCAAATAGAATAAATCCAAATAAACCCACTCCAAGACATATTCTGATCAGACTGTCAAATACTGAAGAGAAAGAGCAAGTTCTGAAAGCAGCAAGAGAAAAGCAATTTACCACATAGAAAGGAAACAACATAAGACTGACTACTCAGCGGCCACCATGGCGGTGAGAAAGGCAGTGGCATGACATTTAAAATTCTGAGAGAGAAAAATTTCCAACCAAGAATACTTTATCCAGCAAAACTCTCCTTCAAATTTGAGGGAGAGCTTCAATTTTTCACAGACAAACAAATGCTGAGAGATTTTGCTAATAAAAGACCTGACCTATTTCAGATACTAAAGGGAGCCCTACCGACAGAGAAACAAAGAAAAGAGAGAGAGAGAGAGAGAAAATTTTAACAGACATATATAGAATATTACATCTGAGGTCACCGGGACACACATTCTTCTCTAGTGATCACGGATCTTTCTCCAGAATGGACCATATGCTGGGACATAAAAACAAACCTCAATAAAATAAAATAAAATAAATGAATTTGTTCAAAGCACATTCTCTGACCACAATGGAATACAAATAGAAGTCAATAACCATCAGAGACTTGGAGGATTCACAAACACCTGGAGGATAAAAATGAGGGGGAGATGAAAACATTCACAGATAATCAAAAGCCGAGGGACTTCATCACCAGTAATCAGTTCTATAAGAAATGCTAAAGGGAGTTGAGCAGGCTGAAAGGAAGGGACACTAAACAATTGACTGAAACCACATGAAGAAATAAAGATTCCCAGTAAAGATCACATGGTAAATATAAATACCAATACTACTGTATTTTTGATTTATAACTCCACTATTTACTTCCTACAGGATCTAAAATACATAAACTGTAATGATAAATCAGTGATTTTGGACTCAATGTAAAATATGTAATTTTTGACAAGAACTACATAAAGGTGGGGGAATGGTGGAGTATAGGAACATAGTTTATGTGTCATATTGTAGTTAAGTTGGTATCAAAGAAAAACAAGATTGTTATAGATTTCAGATGTTAAATTTAAGCCCCATGGTAAACACAAAGAAATCGTCAGAGAATATGACCATAGAGATGAAAAGTAGAGTATGGGTTATGAGAAGTGGGAGAAGGGGCAATAGGGTTGCTGTTTGAGGTGAAGGGAAATTTCTAGTAATGGATGATGGGAAAGTGATAGGATTACAACATTCTAAATGCTAAGGAGGGGGTAGAATGGGAAGATTTAGGCTATATATATGTTTCCACAATTGAAAAAAAAAAAAAAAGTCTAAATAGATGACAATTAAATGCCAAGGATGATCCTGGATGGTATCTGAGGATGGAGAAGAGAAGGCTCAAAGGGACACAGATGGACACAAGAAAAAAAAAAGGAAATATAGAATGTAAGCTTTATGTCAATGTTGAATTTCTTGAACTTTTTAGCTGTGCTTAATGAGACTGCATAAAAGAATGTTCTTGTCCATGGGAAAGGTATATGTGAATTATATTGTTTGTTCAAAGATATGTGCAGCTTGCTCTCATATGTTCAGAAGACAAGAGCAATAGAAGATGGATGATAGATAGGGAGGGAGGGAGGGAGAGAGGTAGGGAAAGGAAGAAATGGTGTGACAGGATGTTAAAGGTGGTGGATCGGGGTATCGGGGTCGGGGGGTCGGGGTATGATGGAGTTCTGTGTATGGGGTTTCTACTGTTTTTGCAACTGTTCCTGTAAGATTGAATTTATTTCAAAATAAAATTTATTAAATTAAAAAAAACGAGAGGGAGGAGCAGCAACATACAAAATAAGATTTAACAAAAGATTATGACTACTGAATCATTATATATAGTTTTTTTTTCAGTATCTAGAATATTAGAACAGCTAGAAGGAAATAACTGAAATGGTAAAACTATAACCCACACTATATTTCAAATTTGCTCTATTACTACTTATTAAACTGTATGTTGAAAGTTACCACTTTTCTGTATTTATGTTATATTTCACAAGAAAAGATGTTTAAAAACTACAAAGCTATAGTAATCAAAACTGTGGTTCTGGCATAAGGATAGACAAATAGACCAATGGGAAAGATTTGAGAGTCCAGAATTAGACCCCCATACCTACAGCCAACTGATTTTTGACAAGGGTGTCAAGTCCATTCCATGGGGAAAGAACAGTTTCTTCAATAAATGGTGCTGGGACAACTGGAAATCCACATATGAAAGAATGAAGTTGGACCCTTACCTTATACACCATGTACAAAAACTAAAAATGGATTAAAATTACAAAATTCTTAGATGAAAACATAAGTGTAACACCACAATGAGAAACTACTTCACGCCCATTAGGAAGGCTCTAAGAAAACAAAACAAAAACAAATAAGGTTGGCGAGGATGTGGAGAAACTGGAACCCGCGGGCACTGCTGGTAGATATGTAAAATGGTGCAGCCACTGTGGGAAACAGTTTAGCAGCTCCTCAAAAAGGTAAACAGAAAATAACCACGTGATCCAGCAATTCCACTCCTAGGTATACACCGCAAAGAATTGAAAACAGGTGTTCAAACAAAAAGTTGTATACGAATGTTCACAACAGCATTATTCATAAGAGCCAAAAGGTGGAAACAACCCAAAATCCATCAAATGATGGAGAAAAAGATGTGGTATTATCTGTATGAGGGAATGTTATTTGGCTATGAAAAAAAGAATGAAGTACTGATTCATGCTACGGCATGGATAAACTTTGAAAACATTATGCTAAGTGAAAGAAGTCAGACACAGAAGCCACATATTGCATGAGTCCATTTATATCCAGAGTAGATAAATCCACAGAGACAGAAATAGACTGGTGGTTGTCAGGGGCTGGGGGGAAGGGGAAACGGGGGGAGTAACTGTTTAATGGGTGAAGGATTTCATTCTGGGGTGATGAAAATGTTCTGGAACTAGACAGTGGTGATGGCTGTGAACACTGTGAATGTATTAAATGTCACTAATAGTAAATTTTGCTATGTGTAAGTTTCAGTTTGCTAAAGCTGCTGGAATGCAATAAACCAGAAATGGGTTGGCGTTTTTTTTTTTTTTTTTTCAATAATAAAAAAGAAAGCATTTTATTATTGATGTCAGTAAAATTGAGCCAAGGTGTCTTTGGTTTCAAGTTTTATGCCAACACCACACTGTTCATTGGTTTCCAACTCAGCATGGAGAACAGGGTTCTGTGTCCTCATTTTAATATTTTCTGAACTATACATATTATTAAGTTATAATTAATTTGCTTAAGTATGTTTTAATTAATCAGTATGTTCAGCTGCCAATCAGAATCAGTGTCACGAAACTGAATTGACATAATTATAGAGAAGAAAAAAGTTCTGTAGCATTTTAGACTGTGGCCAAATATCTAATTAGACATTTCATTGTTTTTTGCTTTTAATGTCCTTGATGAAATATTGGGAAGTACTGCTTTTTTTTATACCACCTATGAAACCGATGAAATATTCCTATTGTTTAGGAATCTTCAGATGTAAATAAGTACATTGGTTGTTTAGTTTTTTTAAAGTACATACAATATATTTAGTACTTAAACTCCATATTAGCTGAATGTTGAATATGGTCTGACCAGCAAATTAGGAAGCACTTACAATTTTAAGATTGTATCATCACAATTTCATAATTTTATAAAATTAAAAGCTACATTAATAAGCATTAATATATTATCTATAATTAATCCCAGATTATTTCATTGCCCCTTATAATAAAATTTAACTTTCCTTTCAATATTCCTTAAAATATTAAATACCAAACTTGTTTAATAAATGGGTTGGCTTTTACAATGGGGATTTATTAACTTACAGTTTACCTTTCTTAGGCTGTGAAAACGTCCAACTCAAGGCATCAAGAGGACGATACTTGGACTCGGAAGACAGGCTGCCGGCAGCTGGGGCTCCGCTGTCACACGAGAAGGCACATGGCTGGCGTCTGTTGGTCCTTCTCTCCTGGGTTTCGTTGCTTTCAGCTTCTGGTTCCAGTGGCTTCTCTGATCTTCTTCCTCTTAGCTTTTCCAGGGCTTTTCTCTGAGCTCTCTGGGTTTCTTCTGTCTTTTATCTTCTCATAAAGGACTCCAATAAAAGGATTAAGGCCTACCTTGAATGGTAGGTTATCTTAGTTGAAACAACCTAACCAAGAGGTCCTACCCACAACAGGACTGCACCCACAAAATGGATCAAAAGAACATGGCCTTCCCTGGGGTACTTAACAGCTCCAGTTCTGGGCACTTAACAGCTTCAAACTACCACAATGTACCACAATGTATTTTCCACAATTAAAAAAAAGTTGACAAGCCTTTGTTATGGCAATGACTACAGTTTTGCAGGATGTTATACTGGGGGACCAGGTAAACGGCACACGGGCTTTCGCTAGTATTTCTTACAAATGCATCGAATCCACAATTTTCTTAATGAAAACTTCAATTAAAAAAAAGTAGACAAGTCTAAAACTTGGCTGAATTATTCATATTCAGAAATTTATAAAAATGAAAACAAAAAAAAAAAGGAATGAAGGATACAACTTTCAGAAATGGAGTAAATGAGTAATTTTAAGATTTAAAACCAAATTGGAAATGCCACAAGTTAACATATAGTTTTGCAAGAGAAAGAGAGTGTGTGTGTGTGTGTGCGCGCGCACATGTGGAGCAGGCAAGCACCCCTCTCTGGGAGTGCCCAGTGATTTAATTACAGCATTGAGGTGCTTTGATATTCACAGATCAAAGAGGCTCATGTTGGTTATAAATTTTCCCTTAAACAAGAGTTCATGAAGGTGAAAAAAACAAGCTGCTCCCCCTCGCGCTCACAAGTCAGTGCCCCAGGAATCATCACTGATTACTATGAATAAGTCGGGCTGTGTTCTCTTTATTCCCAGCCACCAGCACTACAGAATAAATCATTATTTTTTTTCAATTACGAAGAGAAATTCTAGATAGAATTTGTTAGTTTGTTTTACACATAGAGATTTTGACTAGACATAGAATTCATGTTAAAGACAAGATTTTGACGTGACAGACTATTCCCAAACTGGGTGCCCCCCGCCCGGGAGGAACCGGCAGTGTCTGTTCTCAGTCTGAGGGACGGATCTTGGTTGTAAGGTGAGGTCAACATATTGCACCGTTTAGACAACACTGGCTGGAGATGCGAGGGGTTTTCTGTATCCTAGAAACAAAACAGGTTTGTTTCTCAGTAAATACACAGTTCTTCCTCACTCTAACTCCAATTTTCTCATCTTGAATATTCCACCTGACTACAGCCACTGGACTGGTTGCGGTAAAACCACACACTCCTAGATAAATGATTCAATTAGCCACGACCCTGGGAAAACTCTAGCCATGATCTTCTGCTGCCTCTCCTTGGAGGGTGCGTTCCTCCGCCGTCGTGAACTGGTGAGGCCTAGGGCGGGAAGGGAGAAGTGATGCCCCCACTCAGGCTCCACTTTCAGGAGACTGCAGGTTCCACCCGCTGCCCGGGGCCTCGCCTGCAGCCCGGCTCACACTTGTTGCTCGGGAGTGAACGGCAGGCCTGGGTGATGTGTTCCGGTGGCCTCCTGTGTCCCCCTCCAGCCATCCAGGCCGGCCCCGGGGACCGTGCCTTCTCCTGACGGGTGCCACATGCCTGTCAGCGTCCTCCGGGGCCAGGCCCCTCTGCACTGGGCAGCAGACGACACTGCACTCTCTGCTGGGCCCCTCCCCAGCACCCTGCTGGTTGCTGCCTCCTGCTCTCCACATCGCCTCCACCCCACCTGGGGGAGAAGTGAGGCCCCCACCCAGGCTCGTCCCAGTGGGCTGGGAGGCCTCGGAGGGCATCTGCCAGGCTTATCGCTCTCACCGCCCCCGAGCTCCATGAGGCCCGGGCAGTCACTGCCGAAGAAACATTTGTGAAATTGAGCTAAATGCACACCAGGCACGGCAAGGCCAGACAACTCCAAAACACAGATGCCTCTCCTAAGAGGAACTTGGGGAGAAGGGCAGTGCAGCCAACTCCAGGCATAGAGAAAACGCCTTTTACCCATGCAAGCTCCGGCCTTCTGCATTTCGAGAACTCCCAGAAACAGTTCAGGGACCCTGACAGCAGCTGGCCCTGCCCGCACATGCTGGTAAGAACATGACAGTGAGGCCCAGGGGGAAGGGGCCTGCCTGCGGCCAGTCAGGTCTAGAGCTGAGGTGTCCGCGCTCTTCAGACTTCTGGCAGGCTGAGCCTTTATCATAGGAGCCCCAACACACACACGCACGCACACACTCACTCGCCTGCCCACACATCCCCCTCTGCCAGGGTGTGAGGAAACCCAGGCTAGGAGAAACAGCAGGCTGAAAATCGCACATCGGAAGGGAAACGTCTGCCCAGGTGGCTGCGGTGGCCCGGGCCGTCTGTGACCTGGGTGGCAGCCGGCGGAGTGTTCTGGGGGGCTGAGGGGAGGGGTCAAGAGCCTTCAAGGCTGGGTCGAAATCAGCCTGGGAAGGATGCATCCTGGAAGTAAACCCTCACCCAAACAAACGGTGGTCATCGCGGGCCGGTCGCACTTTCCAGCTTGCCTTCCATCTCTTTGTTTTAACCTTTAATCCACTCTTCTTTGCCCTGCAGATTTGGGGTGCCTGCCATGTGCCCCGCTGTGCCATGGCTGGTGGAGCCCTCAGGGGTGTGGAGGTGGGTGTTCCGGCCCTGTCCGCACCCCTGGGTGTCATTGTGTTGGTTCCTCAGTGTCTTCCCATCTCACCTGGGCAGGCCTGCCAGCCAGGTGACCGTGACATGGGCCTGCGGGACTCGGGGCGAGGCTGGCCTGGGACGAGGCTGACCCGGGGCGAGGCTAACCTGGAAGCATCAGGGACCAGGATCCAGTGAGCAGCTAGCCTGCCCGGCCCTGGAACTTGGCCGATTCCAGCTGTGCTGTCCCCCAGTCCTTGTTGGCATTCCGACTGGCCGGCAGGCCTGCGGGAGCTCTGCAATTATTTGTTTAACACAGCTGGGGTAAGTGCAAGATTTTATTTGAAGAATGGGTTCTGCTGCTGAAAACTGTTTGGAAACCGCTGGCCCAGATGAGGGAGGCTGCCAGATGCCGGGCTCCGGGGAGGACCCTCCTCCACGTTTCTTCCTCCAGTCAGCTGACAGCGAAGCCAGGGGCCCTTTCCCAGGTCTCTACATCTGGCCTGCAGGGCGATGCGCTGGGAAGACATTCTGTCCTTCCTGAGCAGGGGTTGGCGAAGCCAGCCTGGGTCACCCCTCCTGCCCACCCCTGCCGCTCGTCAGAGGTGCTGGCCACGGGCTGCCTGAGCCTGCTCTGCACTGGGCTCCGGTGCTGGGCCCCAGCTGCACTCTCCTGGAGGAGCTCTCCGGGTTCTCACGCAGCAGCTGCTCAGGCATGTGCCCCAGCACACGTGCTGCCTGTGCACAGGCCGGGCTCCGGGGCTCCGAAGAAGAGTGAAGCCCAGAAGGGCAGGCCCTGGAGATGACCTTTCGCCCTTGCCCAGGCTGGGACAGGCTCCCTGGGGTGTCAGTCCTTAAAGACTGACGTGACTACAGGGTTGGCACAGCCCATCTGCACCTGGGGGTCCTTAATGGGAACCACAGCCTTCTGGAATGGAAGCACAGGCTCAGAGTCAAGTATCCTGGAGAAGGAACACGTTTCTTAAGGACAGGTTCTGAAGGGGAAGAGAGCTCAAAACAACAGTCACATGGGGGCATATGACTTGAACTGTGTTCCCAAAAAGGTGCGCCAACACCCTAACCTCCAGTTCCTCGGACACGACCTTCCCTGCGATGTAACGGCTAAGTGAGCTGAGGCCATGCTGGAGGGCCTGGCCCGAATCCAACAGGGCTGGTGTGCTGGGGAGGGGCACAGGGGCGCAGAGGAGAAGGCCGAGTGGCTCCAGGGTGGACACTGGATGCAGGCGCCTGCAAGCCGACGGACCAAGGCGGGCGGCTCCACCAGAGGCCAGAAGGGAAAGGAGGGCCCCCCGAGAGCCTGGGCTTTGCTCTTCTGGCTGTAGAACAGAAAGCATCGGTGTCCATTGTTTGAAGCCACCCTGTTTGTGGGACTTCCTTACAGCAGCCCCATGAAACAAATACTGGGGGTTTAGGGACAAAAGGCAACATGAGAGGAAGTGAAAGGAAACAGCAAAAAATGTTTTCATTTTCCTCCAGATGGGTCTGGTTATGTCCACCTCCACGAGATGCCATCTGTGGAGCCCTTCACCTTCAGGTGCTGGCGGCGAGTGGGTGGTGGGAGCCTACTGACACCCAGGCCCACCTGTCCTTCTGGGGCTGGGAGGGAAGACCTGTACCCCCGGTTCTCAGCACTGGGTCCACGCTGGAGTCGCCTGCGAGCTCTGGAGACAAACCACACTGCACACATCCACCCTCTCCCTCCCATCTTGAAACACCATGAAAGTAAGTGAATGAGTTTAAAAAAAAAAAGGCTTCAAATCTCATAAGGATAGGCAGAATGAGGAGAAAACAGCCCGTTTTAGAAGCTGGAAAGCAGGTGGAGGAGTGGAACAGGACGCAGCAGGATCTAGAAGGCCTAAAGCAACACGCAGCAGGGCCCCCCCAGCCAGGCCACCACCAGAGGCCCACGGTCACCACGCTCCACGCACACCCTCAGGGCTTCCGCTCAACCTCCCCCTGCCCTGCTTGTAAATATAAGTGGTGACCAAGGGTCGCTGTCATCTCAAGAAAGCCCGACACGAGAAAGATGAAGCAGACAAAAAAAACAGGCAACTCGGGGGACATGGAGAGCACTCAGGGAAAAGGCACTTCAAGTATATCCTCGGGAGACAAGAGAAGATGACTCGACAACCGTGAAACAAGAACAGGAACTTTCAGAAGTGAAGAATGTGATCACAGAACTAATCTGTCAGAAGGGATGGAGGACAGGGTTGAGAGTATCTTCTAGAGTGTATTCTAGGAGGAGAGCGTGAAGAGATGGCAAATAGGAGAGAAAAGATAAGACGAGCGGAGGCAGCTGGGAAGCAAGACTCCCAAAGCGCAACAGCTAGCACCGGAGGGGCGGGGGTGGCTCCCTCCAGCGGGGTAAGAGGGCACTGCCCCGAACAAGGGACCCGACTTCCAGACTGAAAGCGCTCTCCAGCGTGGAGGGCGAAGGAGGTGCTCTCCCAGGCGCATCACTTTGTTCTAAGAACACCAGGAACAAAAATATCTTACAAGCTTTCAGAGTGAAAAAGTAGGTCACAGGTATCAGACAGCTTCAGACTTCTTAATAGCAACACTGGAAACTAGAAAACAATGAAGGAAAAGCATCAAAAATCTAATGGAAAATGATTTCCAACTTAGACTACTATATCCAGCCAAGGTCAAGGGTAAATAAAGGTCAACGAAAGGCATTTTCAGACATGCAGTGAACCCTTTTTTCAGGAAACGACTGGAAGGTCAATTCCACCAGAGAGAAAGAGGAGGACACGGGGTGCAGGAGAGAGGGAGGTGAGGGGAGTCCCCGGGTGGTGGTGAAGGGCAAGCCTGGGGCAACAGCTGGTACCAGGTGGGGCCCAGGCCAGAGCAGAGCAGGCCCCAAGGGCCCGGGAGCGCTCCCTCCAAGAAGACAGAATGGAGAGAACGCCTGAGTTGTCTGAATGCATGGAGACGCGGTGTAGACGACGGGCAGAGAGCCTGGGGTTGGGGGTAAAACAGTACTTAGAAAAGTAGACGACTATCTAGTCCAGGGAAAATAAAGAGCCATACAGGAGAGGAAGCCTAAGTGTGGTTTATCCGCTGGCCCAGCCGCAAGGCGCGCACCTGCTCGCCATCCCAGCAATGCCGAGCCGTGCCGGGGCCTTGTCAGTGGGAGAAGCGAGCACGGCACTGCTCCCCCGCCACCCTGCTTTCCCGGGGTGGGGGTGGGGGACAACTGAAAACACCCAGTGCCACGAAGATCAAGAAATAGCTACATAAGCAGTTATTCAGATTTATGAAGCTACAAAATTGAAAGCAGTTCTCTAGAGAGGAAAATGGGTGGGTGGGGGGGAGAGTAACTTTCTTTGTAGCACACCTGTAGAATTAACTGATTATTCAACTATGTTCTGTGTGACTTTGATTTAAACAAAACCGAGCTACGCGGCCCCACTCCAGCATAGTCCCGGACATTTAAAACTATGTGCTGAAGTGTACATAACATAAAATCATTTTAACTATTTTCAAGAGGCAATTCTTCGACGTTAAGTATATTGACAACATTGTGTAACTGTCACCACTATTTCCAGACTATATTTATTCATTTCCCAAACCAAAACAAAGGTAATACTCACTCAGCAATAACTTGATTCCCTCCCCCCCACCCTTGCTTACCACTATTCTGTTTTCTGTCTCTATGAATTTGCTTATTCTAAGTAATTCATGTAAGAGAAATCATACAATTGTCTTTTCCATCTTGCTTATTTCACTCAAGTGATGTCTTCAAGCTTCATTCATGTGCCAGCACTCCAATTCTGTTTACAGCTGAACAGTATCCCAATGCATGGAGAGGCCACATTTTGTTTATCCGTTCATCTGACAATGGACACTTGGGCTGCTTCCACCTTTCGACTATTGTGAATGCGATGAACACTGGTGTGCAAATAACTGTCCGAGTCCCTGTGTTCAAGTATTCTGGGTATATACCTAGGAGCGGAATTGCCAGGTCACATGGCGAGTCTATGTTTAACTTTCTGAGGAACCGCCAGCCTTCACCGTTTTGCACTCCCACCAACGATGTACAAAGGTTCCTATTTCTCTGCATCCTTGCCAACGCTTGTTATTTTCAATTTTTTTAAATACCAATCCTAGTGGGTGTGAAGGGTATCTCATTGTGATTTTAATTTGCATTTCTTTAACGGCTAATGATGTTGGGCATGTTTTCATCTACTTATTGGCCACTCAAACATCTTCTTTGGAGAAATTACTATTCAAATCCTTGACTATTTTTAAATTGGGTTGGTTTGTCTTGTTGCATTGTAGGAGGTCTTTATATATTCTGGATACTTAAGCCCTTATTAAATATATAGTTTCCAAATATTTTCTCTCATTATGTAAGTTGTCTTTTCACTTTCTTGATAATGTTTTTGGATGCACAAAAGTTTTAAATTTCTATTAAGTCCATTTATTTTTTTTGTTGCTTCTTGGTGTAAAATTCGAAAATCTTTTGCCTACTACAAGGTCCTGAAGATGTCTCCCTGTTTTCTTGTAAGAGTTTTACATATAGCTCTTTATTTATGTCCTTGATTCATTCTGAATTAATTTTTGTAGATGGTGAGAGGTAGGGGTCCACATTCATTCTTTTACATATGGATTTCCCGCTGTCCCAGAACCATTTGGTGAAGAGACTATCCTTTCCCCATTGACGGAAATCAACTGACCACAGACGTGTGGATTTACCTCCGAATTCTCGATTCTATCCCACTGGTCAATGTGTCCACCATTATGCTGGTCCCACATTGTTTTAATTATTGTAGCTTTGTAGGAAGTTTTGAAATTAGGAAGTGGGCCTCCCAACTTTGTTCTTCTTTTTCAAGACTGTTTTGGCTATTCAGGGTCCCTTCTAATTCCATATGAATTTGAGAATCAGCTTTTCCATTTCTGCAAAATAGGCTGCTGAGATTTTTTTTTAAGCTTTTTTTAAATTAAATTCAGTTTTATTGAAATATATTCACATACCATAACAATCATCCACAGTGTACAATCAACCGTTCACAGTATGATCATAAACTTATGCATTCATCACCACAATCTATTTTTGAACATTTTCCTTACATCAGAAAGTATCAGAATAAGAATAAAAAATAAAAGTAAAAAAAGAACACCCAAATCATCCCCCCATCCCACCCTATTTTTCAGTTTTTGTCCCCATTTTTCTACTCATCCATCCATACACTAGATAAAGGAAGTGTGATCCACAAGGTTTTCACAATCACACTGTCACCCCTTGTAAGCTACATTGTTATACAATCATCTTCAGGAGTCCAGGTTGGAGTTTGATAGTTTCAGGTATTTACTTATAGCTATTCCAACACATTAAAACCTAAGACATCCACCAGAGTGACCTCTCGATTCCATCTGAAATCTCTCAGCCACTGAAACTATTTCGTCTCATTTTGCATCTCCCTTTTGGTCAAGAAGATATTCTCAATCCCACAATGCCAAGTCCACATTCATCCCCAGGAGTCATATCCTGCATTGTCAGGGAGATTTACACCTCTGGGAGTCGGGTCCTATGTAGAGGGCAGGGCAGTGAGCTCACCTGCCGAGATGGCTCAGTTAGAGAGAGAGGGGGCCACATCTGAGCAACAAAGAAGCACTCAGGGGTAGACTCTTAGGCACAATTACATGCAAGTTTAGCCTCTCCTTTGCAGTAATGAGCTTCATAAGGGCAAGGCCCATGACAGAGGGCTCAGCACATCCAACCACCAATCCTCAATGTTTGTGACAACATCAGCATCAGTCCAGGTGAGGAAATCCAACACTTCCGTACTTTCCCCCAGCTCCTCAGGGGGGCCCTGTAAATATATTTTTATTCTCTGCCCAAATGACTTTGGGATGTGTCACTATTTCACTCTAACCTATACTAACCTACCATATCTCACTTCCTATTCTAAGTTCTATATAATTGTGGTGTTTGAACAAACTGACTGTAGAGTTATACTGTTTAGAAAATATAGATCCTGCACCAAATAGACATCTCTTCACTTGGTCTCACACGGAAGCTGAAGTTTCAAAACACAGTCAGTTTCAACTTTTACCCCTTTGGCCAGGTTTGTCCCAGTCCCACCCAGATCTGCTTCATTCATATCGCTAATTGAAGTCTGGGCTCTTTTTCAGCTTTTTTTTTTTTTTAACAGTTGCTGTATGTGCTAATGCTGACATTCATATCTGCTGAGCTCCAGCTCTGAGCTTCAGGTGTCACAGAGATACCCATGTTGCAGAGACCAATCAGGTCATACACTAAGGGATCAGCACCTCAGAGTTTAGAGACAGGCTGCTGAAATTTTGATAGCAATTTTGATTTTGTTGGATTGCAGATCGCTTTCAGCAGTTGCAGGATTGACCTCATTTGTTTTTCTCAGATATCACTGTCCTTTGTTGCCTGATGTCTCATGTCTTGAAAACCATTGTTTCATATATTTTGTCTGGATTTTTAGTTGTTTCAAGCAGGAAGGTAAATCTGGTCCCTGTTTATCTTGGCAGGAAGTGGAGATTAATTTCATTTCATTTAACTGGACTAAAACTTCAGTCTCACATGGAACTGCTGATGGTGCCCACGGGTGGCCTTGTGCTGGGTGCTTTACCCACATTATCTGTCTTAGTTTAATGGAGCTACTTATAAACACCCGCTATTAGCCCTGAAAAAGAAAAGCACACAGAAGGAACAATATTCCAGAGCTTATCTGACATTCACGAACGTCCGACTGTGCTAGGCAGTAGGTGTCAGAGGGCGTGTGTGCTTGAGTGCCAGAATGTGGTAGGGTCAGAGGGCATGTGTGCCAGGACACGGTAGGCGTCAGAGGGTGCGTGTGCCTGAGTGTGCCAGGACCCAAAGGGAAGGCCCTGTGACCCCTGCAGGGAAGACACCTGCCACACGGCCATGAGCCGCCTGGGACCAAGGAGCTTTCTCCAGGTGGTGCTCTCCTTGCTACAGAATGGGGTGGCCAGGTTACACGTCTCCAGTCTCCTTCCAGCTGGAGAATCCTCTGTGTGGGGAGGGGGCACAGGGATTCGGATTTGGGTGGGGGGTGGGCAGTCAGAAGGCTTTCTGCAGAAGGGCTTTACGCTGACCCACAAGGGATGGCTTTGCAAAACATACACACTATTCTCCCTGATTATAAAAAATTCTTGCCCATTATAGAAAAACATAGTAGTAGCCTTTGTGGTATTTTTCAGTTTTCAGAGCTTTGTTGTTGTTTTTGTCTTTTTACTGAGTTGGTGTCATACCACCCATGCTGCCACGGCCTGCTCTGCTCGACTCACAGTGCGGGTGGGCCCAGAAAGAGCAGAGAGCATCTCGAGTGTTCTCTGGGCACCTGCGAGGGACGAGACCATCCTCAGGCTCCTCATGGGGAGATGGAGCCTAGGTGGGGTCTGACCTTGTCTAGGAAGAGGCACAGCCTGACTCCGAGGCCGCTGAAACCACTGCCCCGCAGAGCTGTCCCCAGGCACGATGCCGAACTTTTTGGAGCTCTTGCTTCACCATGTGCGAGGCTGTGATTGTGCCAACCGGCCGGGCCCACTCCTTGCCCCTGGGGGAGTGGGGGGTGGGGACACCTCTGCACATCCAGAGAATATGGTCTCACTGCATGAATGTAACAGGGTCGAGCAATGACACAATGAGAAGCATTGGGAATGTTTCTGATTATGTCCTATGAGTTGATTCTCAGACGGGGATTGCAGAGTTATGAACCCCTTATTCCATAAGTAATGTATGGTCACTGTAAGACAATCAGAAAAGACAGGTAAACTAAAGGAATTTAAAAAAAAAAGCCATCATTGTACCACCCAGATATGACCAAGTTCAGACAGGTTCCGAAGGCTTCCTCTTGTCAGGCATGAGCTCTTCCTACAGCCACAGCCAGGAGCATCCCTGCTGTCGGCATGTGACGGCCATCACGGGGCGTTCCCGACGACGCTACCTATTATTGTGTTTTCATATTTTTCTTATTTTTTACTCTACATAATATCTTAAAACACTTAAAGCATCTAAATAAAAAGAAAAAGATTTAAAACAGGTCAGTATGGCTGTTTGCTGATTATATTGATCTTGGTTTTCCATGTTTCTCTCTTCCCCGGGCCACACCTATACTCCAGGCCCAGCGAGCCAACCCCAGAGACCCAGCGGTGGCCGGTCCAAAGGGAAAGGGGCCGACCAAAGCAGCCGCTTCCTCCCAGGGTGGCACGAGCGCGCCTGGGTCACGACAGAGCGGAGTGGGAGGTGGGAGCAAGTGAGCAGGCGGGCGGAGAGGCAGGGGCCTGGGAGGCGCGGTGGGGCCAGGCTGGGCGGAGGCCACGTCAACGTTTTCTTCTTTTATTCTCCTGTTCAGGCCAGCACAGCTCACGGTGTGGGTAATATCCCATCATCAACTGTGCCTGCTATCAGGGACAGAAAATTCTCCAATCCAGGCAGCAAACTCCAAGCTTGAGAGATGCTTAATGACAACTACAAATGTTTTCTCCAAGTCCTTCCAAACGCTAGACATTGTGAAAACTGAGTCATTTGTTTTGAGTACTTTGTTAAAGCTTCACCCCAAAACTACCACAGGGGGGAGGTTTTACTAGAGAAGACAATAGGAAACAAAAATAGAGAGAGGCCTCTGCTAATTTGAAAAGATCTCTGTTGCTTCAACCCATGTGCTCATGAGTATAAAATTATCACCTGCTTCCATTTCTGTTTCAACTGCAAAAACATCCTGCTTGCAATCAAGAAGTTGAAGAATAAATAAAAGTAGAAAGATGCTGATTATGATAAAAACATGTAAAACCCATTTATTTTCTAGTGCAACTACATCTTCCTGACTTTCTAAACTCCTTCCCTAACTCCTCCTCTCCCTTCCCACTCTGGCTACATCTTCTCAGGGACCCTCTTTCAGGAAGGCACCATCCCACAGCACGCAGGAGGCCGATGAGCCGTAGCAGGATGGGCTGGGTGCTCTGCTGAGCCGCCTGCAGTCAGGGTCCTGCCCCCCGGGTCCTGGAGCAGCAGGAGGGGCCAGGTCAGGGTGCACACACCTGGGCTGGTGTCCTAGCTCCCCCGTCTGCTGGCTAGGAGGCCTCAGGCAACTCCCAGGACCTCTCTGAGCTGCTGCTGTCCCATCTGTCAGTGGTGGCAGTAACAGCCAGTTGCTGACTGGTGTCAGGACCAGACAGAGAAATGTGTGCCTGGCATGGAGCCCGGCCCAAGGGGAGCACTGGGTGAGGAGTCCATCCAAGCTCACTCCCCCAGTAGGTGTTGAGGACTGATGAGCCATTTAACTGCTTCCTCTGTGAGGTAGAGAGAACCACTCCTGAACTTTTTGCCTCCCAGTAGAGAAACAGGATCAAGGACAGGGCAATGCCTAGAAAAATGCAAATGTAAAGACTGCTTCCCCATCCCCCAGCCATGCAGCCACTTTAAAAGGCATTTTGTGGTTTCCCATCTTCCCTTTCAGCCTGTGCACACCAGAGACGAGGTTATGAGATAATCAGGAGCCGTGCCGCCCTTTCTTCTGCAGCCCTGTCCCTGCGCCTTTGGCAGCACCTCCCACGGCACCATGCGGGGCAGTGTCCAAGGGTCAGGACTTCCGGGGTCTGTAGGAGCCACGACGGGGAGGGTCCAGGGAAAGGGGCATTTTCAGTGGAAAACAAGTGGCAGCCACCAATTATGATGACTTTGTACTTTGGATCCAGATTGGCTGCCACTTTCTTTATAGTAAGACACCAACAGCTTAGGAAAAGAGGATATTTTAGTCCATCCTTGAAAAAGCCAAGAAGGGGAGCATTTTAAGAAGTACAACCCTGAAAAACGGATCAAACTCTGTTGAACTCAGAGCATACCAAGATATGTTCATAAATAAATTCACTACATGAATGCCAGGGAAAAAAAAGCTTTTTGTAGCTACAAATTTCACAGCAGAGTACACTAAAAGCCAAATGAATAAGAGCGTGTGGTATGATTCAGCAGGAACTAGCGGAAATGGTTAACGTTTAACAGCCCATTTAGCAACCTGCTTTACTCAGAGCACAGCGTTCATACGCAGTGTTCCCTCTTGGCCATTCTCCCGGGCAGGGCTGTTAGTCACGACGACCAACAGAGGAATCCAAGTAAAGCTTTCTTCCCCCACATTTCAGTTCTGCTTCCTAGAAGTTATTCTCAAATCTACGAGGAGAAGGCAGCAGGACTCTGGGGCTCCACACAGCCTTCCAGTTCACCCTGAGGCCGAGCCACGACCAGCCAGGCGCCCGCGTGGCTCCCTGCTACCCAGCGGGCACACCCGGCCCTGCTCGCCCAGGGCCTGGCCCTGCCTTGACAGGAAGCGGGTGAGGCGAGGCACTGACCAACACGCTCGGCCACCACAAGCCGCACCCCTCGCTCGGCAGTCCTTTACTGCAGGGCTCGTGCAGGTGCGTGACACACACAACAAACATGGCTTGGAACCATCAGAGAAGCCACTATCAGGCAAAGCAATGGGGAAACGGACACGTGGAAGAATTAATAAAGACTAGAGCGGAAATAAATGGCATAGAGAATAGAAAACAGTAGAGAAAAATCAGCAAAACCAAAAGCTGGTTTTGGGAAAGAGCAATGAAAATGACAAACCTTCAGCTAGACTGAGCATGAAAAAAAGAATACTCAAATTACCAATGAAATTTCAGGAATGAAAGATGGTACACTGGTAATGACCTTATAGAAATACGATAGATTTTAAGGGAATAGTATGAATAATTGTGGGCCAACAAATTAGATTAACCAGATGAAACAGATACAGTTCTAGAAAGACATGAACTACTGAAACTGAATCAAGAAGAAATAGAAAATCTGAACAGATCTACACCAAGTAAAGAGAGCAAATTAGTAATAAAGAAACTTCTCACAAAGAAAAGCTCAGTCCCAAAATGGCTACACTGGTGAATTCTATCAAAGGGTTTAAGAAAAATTAACACCAATCCTTACAAACTCTACCAAAAATAGGAGAGGAAGTAATACTTCCCAACTCATTCTATGAGGCCAGTATTACCCTAATATCAAAACTAGACAAAGATGTCTCAAGAAAAGAAAATTATAGGCCTATATCCCTTATGAGAGTGTACATAAAAATCTTCAACAAAATATCAGCAAACCAAATCCAACAATATATCCAAAGGACTGTACACCACGATCGAGTGGGACTAATCTCAGGAACAGAAAGTTGGTTTAACATCCAAATGTCAACTGATATAACACACCATCCTGGGTTCAGTAACCAGATTACAAAAATAACAAAGGACCAAACCTGCATGAACATCTGAATAAATGCAGAAAAAGCATTTGAAAACAAAACAAAACAAAACACCACCACCCTTTCATGATAAAAACATTCCACAAGCTACAAACAGAAGGAAACTTCCTCAATTTGTTGAAGAGCATCCAAGAAAAACCCACAGCAAACATCATATGCTCAATGGTAAAAGAATGAATGTGTCTCACTAAGATCAGGAACTAGACAAACGTCTGTTCTTGCACTTCTATTTGATATAGTGAAGGTTTTAGTCAGGGCAATTAGGTAAGAAACAAAAGGCATCCTGAGTGGAAAGGAAGAAGTAAAATTATCTCTATTTGAAAGTGACATGATCCTGTATAGAGGAAATCCTAAGGAATCCACAAAACACTATTAGAACCAATAAAGACACTTAGCAAGCTTGCAGGATACAAGAGCAATATACAAAAATCCAAATATTTCAATACACTGGCAACGAACTACCTGAAAATGAAATTTAAAAAAAATTCCATTTACAACAGGATCAAAAAGAATAAAATACGTAGGAATAAACTTAACCAAGAAGGTTGGCAAGCCTTGTTCACTGAAAACTACAAATATTGTTTAAAGAAATAAAGACCTAAATAAATAGAAAGACATCCTATGTTCAGGGATCGGGAGACGCAATAATGTTAAGGTGGCAGTACTCCCTAAAGTGAGCCACAGAGTCAACACAATCCTTTCAGAATCCCAGCTCACTTCTTTGTAGAAATTGAAAAACTGATTCCAGATTTCATATGGATATATATGCAAGGGATACAGAAGAGCAAAACACTACTGCAAATGAAGAACCAAGCTGGAGGATTCATACTTCCTGATTTCAAAACTTACAAGAAAGCTAAGTATTCAGGATGGCATAGTAACTCAAAATGAATCAGAGACCTAAAAGTAAGAGTGAAAATTATAAAATTTCTAGAAGAACATAAGAGTAATTTGGATTTGGCAATGGATTCTTAGATATAAAACCAAAAGCACAAGCAACAAAAGAAAAAATAGACAAATTGGATTTCATCAAAATAAAAATCTTCAGTGCATCAATGGACAATATCAAGAAGGTGAAATGACAACCCACAGAATGAGAAACTATTTGCAATTCATATATATGTGAGAAGGGATCAATATACAGAATATATCAAGAACTCATACAACGCAACAAGAACACAAAATGAACAACTCAATTAAAAAATGGGCAATCACACTAACGGTATATACTCAGATCTGAAAGCAGGGACATGAACAGACATCCGCACACTGATGTTCACAATGGCACTATTCACAATTAATTCCCAAAAGATGAAAACAACCCAGTGTCCATCAACAGATGAATGGATAAAGAAAATGAAGTATATATACAAGATGGAATATTATTCAGTGATAAGAGGAATGAAGTCCTGAAGCACATGACAACATGGATGAACCTTGATGACATTATGTTAAGTGAAATAAGCCAGACACGATAAATATTGTATGATCTCACTGATATGAACTAATTATAATATGCAAACTCACAGACATAAAATATAGAATACAGATTACCAGGATAAGTCTTAAGAATGAGGAGCGATTGCTTAAGACATGCAGAATGTTTAACTAGTTTGAACTTCAATGTTTGGAAACGGACAGATGTGACGGTGGCATGTTACTATGAGAATAATTAATGGTACCAAATGGCATGTGAATGTGGTGGAAAGGGGAAGTTTAGAGTCTTGTCTGTCACCAGAAGGAAAGCTGGAGGTCAAAACACGAGAATGTATAACACAGTGAATCTTGTGGTGCACAATGTCCGTGATTAACTGTATGGATATAAAAAAGTTCTTTCATGAACTAGAGCAGATGTACACTATTAAAAGGAGTTAATAATAGAGGGATTTATGGGGAAGAAATGTACCTATTGCAAACTATGGACTATCATTAACAGTAATATTTTAATACTTTTTCATAATAGTAACAATGTACCACACCAATACTGTGGGTCAATAATAGGGGGTGGACAGGGGGTATGGGAGGATTGGGGTTTTATTTTAAAATTTTTTTAAATTCAATTTTTTTGAGATTTTTTCACATACCATGCAGTCATACAAAGTGTACATTCAATTGTTCACAGTACCATTATATAGTTGTGCATTCTTTATTTTTAATTTTAACTTCTTATCTGGAGTAATGAAAATGTTCTAAAATTGAGAATGGAGTTGTATGTACAACTATGTGATGATACTGTGAGCCAGTGATTGTATACTTTGGATGGTTTGTATGGTGTGTGAATATCTCTCAATAAAACTGCATTTTAAAAAAAATGGGCAAAGGACTTAAACAGATATTCCTCCAAAAAAGATATATGAATAGCCAATAGGCACATGGAAAGATGTTCAACATCATTAGCCATTAGGGAAATACAAATCAAAACCACCACTTCACTAGGATGGCTATAATTAAAAAATATGGAAAATAACAAGTACTGGCAAGGATGTGGACAAACTGGGACTCATACATTGCTGGTGGGAATGTAAAATGGTGCAGCGACTGTGGGAGACAGTTGGAAAGGTCCCCAAAGAGTTAAACACAAAATTACATGGGACTTGGCAATTCCACTCCCAGGCAGACATACCCAAGGGAAATGGAAATACACATCTGAACTAAAAGCTGTATGTGAATGTTCACAGCCACGTTATTCATAATGGCCCAAAGGTGGAAACAACCCAAATGTCATCAACTGACGAATGGATGATCAAAATGTGGTGCATCCACAGCATGGACCACTATTTGGTTGTACAAAGAACGAAGCACTGAGTCACGGTGAAGCCCGGATGAGCCCTAAAGCCTTATGCTAACTGAAAGGAGCAGGAAGGAAAGGCCACCCAGCATCTGACTCTGTTTACATGGAATGTCCAGAAAGGGCAAATCCACAGAGACAGAAGGCTGAGGTGGGGACGTTCTGGAATTGGACAGTGGTAATGCTTACACAACTTTGTGAATATATTATAAACTACTGAACCATACACTTTAAAAAGGTGAATTCTATGGTATGCGAATTACATCTCTATTAAAAATAGTGTAAAATTGTGGTGAAAAGAAAAGGAGCATGTGGACAGTGCTGGGAGTGGTGGAGGTGGAGTTGATAAATGATGATACGAGTGACTGCAGGTCAGCCGGCTCTTGGAGCTTGCCCCGCGCCGGCTGTGCTCCCTGCTGGGTGGGCTGCACCTGCTGCGCGCTGTGGGCGGGCTGAAGCTGAGCATCATGATTCCTTTTGTCTGAGCTCACATCGCCCAGCATTTATAGTTCACGCCATGCACCCCTGGACATCATTCTGCCTGCTCTCCCCACTGCCCGAGAAGGAGCACGCCCCACCTCCGAGGACATAGCCCCTCCCTGGACCATGTCTGCTAGCAGGTGGCCTGGGCAGAACTGCAGGCCGGACCTGATTTCAGTCCCAGGGTCTTGACCAGGCACCACCTCCCGAGCAGCCCGGCCACTCATCCCCGGGGACTCACGATGCCCAAAATGCAGACAGTCATGAACACAGCCTTGAACCCTGAACTTCCTTCCTGTCACCATTTTAGGGTCCTTTGTTCAGGGGCTACACATTCCTGCATGCGGTGACCTCATGTATTCTCCAACAACATCACAACGTGGGGGAGCAAAGAACTCTCACTAAAACACAGCATCCCAATTGTAAATTTTAATAGAAATATACCTAATGCAGCAACCAGGCCTCTTAGGCCTTTAGCATGCACTAACATCAGGCTCTGGTGTGTGGGGTGGACAGTCCAGAGAGAAAACAATGTTAGAAACACACTGTAAATTCAAATATGGCAGGAGTGGCGGTGGGGGGAGATGGACCGTGGAATTTCTTCAATAAATGGAAAGGCACTCCCAAAGGACTGGTAATGTTATTGCCAGACGACAACATTTTAAGCAACTTTTACTTTCTTCTTTATACTTCTGTGTATTGTTTGAGTTTTAAAAAATAAAGTTCATTTTGCAAAAACTCAGAAACAAAATATTTTCGAGAGAAAAACCTTACTTTTGGCTCAGATTATCTTTGAAGGTCTGTTCAGTTCTAACCTTCACAAACACTGAATTCCAAACCTGAGGTCCCAGTGAGTGAGCGTGTCTGCCTTGGCCAGGCCTCTCCTCCCACTTGCTAGAAAGCCTAAGAAAAGGCTGTGGTCCTTGCTTCCCAAAAAAAGCTTCCTAATAGCCCCTGCCTCACCTGAGAGTAGGTTCCTCTCAGTGACCTTTGGCTTACCTGGACAGGTGGCTCAATTGTTATCCAGGCGGGGAGCATCAGACTGGGGTTCAGAGGCTGGGTTCCCACGCGGAAGTAAACGCCGCCCCTGGAATCGCAGGCCCACACGTGTTGATTCCCGCAGGCCACGCTCGTCAGCTTTATCCCTCCTGTAGCAAACAAAGGAAAAGCAAACATGCCGTAACTGCTTCTGTAAAATGACTAACCTTTAATTTAACCCGAGGACTTCGATTCTATCCTTCAAAGGAAAAGAGGAGACTGCACTTTTGGTTAGGCTCTGATGCCGAGGCACATGACCCATTCCAGAGACTTCCCTGGGCTCGAAAACAGCAAAATGCAGGGCAGTTACAAAGGCCTCTGGCCACCTGCCACCTTCCAGGTGCCATGTGGTAGTCCCCCTAGGCCACCAGCAGAGCAGTGAGGACGCCCGAGGGCCACGCACCAGCTCAGCATCACCACAGGTCACATCCGTAGCTTCCCTGGACATGCGCTGCTGCCAGTGAATTCTGGGTTTGGGGAGAGGGATCTCATGTGAACTGGGAATCTTGATCCTTCTTAGAATTAAAGAGGAATTATCTAAGCCTCTCAATGAATTCTCACTTTTATTTTTATGTTTCTCCTTGTTGATTAAAATGATTTTAAGAGAAAAGGAAATGTGAGTGTCTCTTAAAAAAAGAAATTACATTTGACAATAGTCTCTTTTAGCAAAAAGAGCAACAGCCTGTAGATACTGAACAGCTGCTAGAGGACCGGCTGCTAGCTTAGTTTTTACACCCCCCTTTCAAGCCTCACAATGCCGTGCAGCTATTAACGCCCCAGTTTACATGAGGCCCAAAGTCACATGGTGGGAAGGCGGCCAAGCCAGGAGCAGAAAGCGGGGCAAAGCAGAGCCCTCAAATGTTCAGCTCAACCCGTTTTGACACAAGCATATACTTGGGTAACCCACAACCTATCCAGACAGAAAACCTTCTCACTCCCCCAGAAAGCTGTCCCGAGCCCCTTCCCGCCATTCCCTCCACCCCAAAGCAACCACCATCCTGGTTCCCACCATAGAATCACACAGTGAACCCTCTCATGCAGTACTGGGAACCTGTGAGGTTACCTGCAGGGTCTGTCTGTCTTACTGGGGATTATCCCACTGCCTGAAAGTACCACAGTGGGCTTTCCCATTCACCTGCTCATGGACACAGGGCCGTTTCCAGCTTTTTTTAATGAATGAAGCTACTATGAGCAGTCTTGTGGAAGGCTTTTTGTGAACACGTGTTTTGATTTTCTGGACAAATACTTAGGAGTGGAACTGCTGGGCCATCATGTTGAACTTGTAAAGGCATTGCCAATGTACCCAAGGGGCTGCACCATCACACCCCCGCCACAGCGTGTGTTCCGGTGGCCCATCCCTACCTCACCAGCCTTCGGCAGGGGTGCCTTTTCCATGGCAGCTATTCTGGGAGGTGTGCCCGTATCCTGTCCTGATTCTAGTCCGCATTTCCCTGGGATGTGCTTACTCCCGGACACTTGCATATCTTCTCTTGTTGTCTTTAGAACCAGACAGCTGTCTTCTGATCATGGAGTGAGAGGAGTGCCTTGGATATTCCGAACACAGGCCTTCTGTCAGGTATGTGCATTGTATTTTCTCCCCGTCTGTAGCTTGCAGTTCCATTTTTTAAACAGTGTCTTTTGATAAGCAGAAGTTTTTCATTGTCTTGGGTCACATAGACCTTTAAGCAGGGGAAGAAAGATGGTGCGAGTTAATCTCTTCCAACCCTCCGTGGTGCAGCCCATCAGCAGGGAGGAGGCCTAGGAGTCCCCACCTAGGAGGCTGGGCCTGGGCTGGCAGGCACACAAGGAGGCCGGAAGGGGCTGCTCTCCCCATGGTCTCGAGCCACGTTCCTACCAGAGCACGTAGGCCCTGGACTCTGCTGTGTGGGGCTATGCCCCAGACCTTTAGTCAGGGCAGCAACTTCAGGCTGTTAATTCACCACTACACAAAGGTTTGGCGTTATTACTTTGGGCATGTCCTAAAGATGATGATTTCTCTCATATCTAAAATCAGTTGTATTTTTTTCCTTCCTTAGTCTTTCATGAAATGTTTTCCAGCAAGCTTGGACTCCCTGGAACTCTAACACTGCACATTAAAAGGCTCGGACCAATCAAAATAAATTCCCTTCAGCAGTTCATTCCAGAAATAGCTGAGAAGCAAATGTTGAGAAGCAAAGCTTGCAGTTGGAGTCTTCAATCTGCCCTGAGAGAACTACATGCGGGAGGTGATCATGCTAATAGCCCCATGGTCACAAAAACGTTATCAGGCCAGAATTTCAGAGTTAGCAGCAAACTGCAGCATTTCAACAGAATGTGAAGCTCATATTACAAGGGGAAAATTCTTCTAGAACTAATATAACTGGCCCTAGAACATATCCTTCAGTGTATAAACAGCATATTCTGAATTAAAGATAGAGCAAAGATGGGGAGGTTTACTCAAGAGCCTTTCAGTAGTTTAAGACCTCCAGAGGGTCTCCAGTAGGAGGCCTGGAGGCCTGGGATTTAGGAGACCTCAACAGAGAAGACGGTCGAGGTCCAGAGGCAGACTCCACACTGAGCAACAACCCAGGCTGGCGTGAGGCCGTGGCTGTCAGTGGAAGTGACTGGTCACTTCTCAATGGGCCTTTCTGCTCCTGCCCAGCTGCAGAGACCAGGCGGGCACGGGCGCCACACTGCAGGCCGACAGCCCTCAAGGCTGGCAGATCTGGAGAGCAGCGTGAACCGGGGTTAACGTGCATCAGGTCAAGGCGCAGAGATCGGGGCTTGAGCTGCCGCATCACCTGGCCTGGCTCCCACAGACAGACTGCATGCTCCTACCTTTCTGTCTGTCCCATTAAAAGGAAGTTTTTAATAACTTTATTCAACAGAGCAGGCATTTTCCCTTCAGGATTACTTTTTAAACATGTATTTTAGAAAATTGGCAGTTATTAGCTATTTATAAAACATTTTTCCACAGAAATTACAGCGTAATATAATCCTATTTGTTACCTTAAGGCATTGTTCCAGTTTGGTAGTCTGCTGTTTTGCAAAACACCAGAAATGGATTGTCTTTTATAAATGGAGGTTATTTGGTTATAAAATTACAGTCTTAAGGCCTTAAAGTATCCCAGGTAAGGCAGCTACAATAGGGTACCTTCACTGGAGAAAGGCCACTGGTGTCTGGAAAACCTGTTAGCTGGGAAGGCACGTGGCTGGCGTCTGCTTGCTTCCAGGTTGCATTACAAAATGGCATTCTCCAAAATGTTGCTCTTGGGACGTTTTGTCCTCTCTTAGCTGCAGCTCCTCTTCAAAATGTCACTCAGAGCTGCTCTTGGGGCGTCTGTCCTCTCTTAGCTTCTGAGGAGCAAAAGTCTGCTTTCAAAGGTCGCCTCCAAAATGTCTCTGTAAGCTGCAGCTCCTCTCTCAGTTCCTGTGCGTTCTTCACAGTGTCCCTCTTGGCTGTAGCAAGCTCGCTCCTTCTGTCTGAGCTTGTATAGTGCTCCAGTAAAGTAATCAAGACCCACGCTGAATGGGTGGAGCCACACCTCCATGGAAATCATCCAGAGTTACCATGTACAGTTGGGTGGGGTGCATCTCCATGGAAACACTCAAAGAATTACAATCTAATTAACACTGATATGTCTGCCCATACGAGATTGCATCAAAGATAATGGCGTTCTGGGGGACCATAATACATTCAAACTGGCACAGGCATAAACTGACATTGACTATTTCTTCATTAAATGCTGTGACCATGTGAATTAAATTACAAATTGCATTAGTTTGCTAAACATTCTAAGGCCCGACATAATGTATTATTATGGTATTTATGTATACTGGGAAATGAAATGTTATAAGCATTTTAAATATCTGTTAAATGATGCAAATTTTCTTCCGAACACTAGGATTGTAATTCCATATTCAGTCTCCACATGTGAGTTCAGTAACCAGTTACTTAATTCAAGAATTCTCTTAATTTCATTTTAAAGCAGCAACTGATTTGTATATGGGCAGAAAAGAGGGAAATGTTACAACTTAAAAAAGAAATTAAAGGTAAAATTCATGTTCATGACTCGATACTTAGCTAAAGTCACCCTGAAATGGTGACTAGAAATGGTTTAGAGAGGGTCATTGGCAGTGCCGACCTCATGTCCTGATGCTGCCCAAAGTTGACGCCATCCGTGTGGGCCTGTCCGTGAGGGCTGAGGACGCCGTCAGCAGGGAAACAGGCTTTCAAACTCTATGGTTCAGTGTCTGAGCCTTGCAAAGAAACGACTAGGCGAAGAGAAGAAACACAAGCAAACAGCATCCACCACCATGGCTGCCTCACGCTCTGAGCAGACGGACAGCAACTGGGAACCTCTGTCGAGGTGTTTCTCAAAAGGGGGAGAGGTATTCCTTCCCGTGGACTCCTTACTTGTGAGGATAGCGTGTACCTGCACGTGAGGCAGCTTTATTTTATTTTATTTTTTTTACAAATTCAAAAATCTTAATTTATTGTAGATTCTTTTCACTTGTGTTGTCAGTCCAGTGTTTTGAGCATTAATAAATATATATTTGTTAAAAACTTCCAGTGTCTAATCTCTCTCAAAGTGTTAAATCATAAAAATAGGTTTATGTTTTTTCTGTTTTAATAAAACTGGCAATTGTCTTTTGGTAACAATTCTGATTGAATTAAAAACTACACCTCAAGGGCAAAATCCTTTTGGAGAATAGAAAAAGATAATATGAAAGGGTGCTGTTCAAAGACTTAAGAAAACTTTTTTACTTAGAAAAAGCCTCATCAGTGTTAAACATTTAAGGAGATCATCGTTTTGGATCTTTACAAGGCCACTCGCCTGTCAAGGCTTTATTTCTGATTTTCAGTTACAAGGTCAAATGTAGCATTGAAATTCACATCCTGGAATTATTTAGAAGCAGAGCTACAAACAACTCGCTTTCTTTGGTATATACTTCTCCCGAGGGCATGTACTGAGGGCATGTGGTCACTTAGGTGCGCAGCAGACTGGAACAGCTGCTGTCACGGGGAGTGGGGGTGTGCTCCGGGAACGGGGACATGGGGACGCGTTGTCATGCAGACACTGGCTAAAGACAAGTTGGGGTGGGGGCAGGGGCCCGGAGTAGGGTGCACCAGGGAAGGAATGGGGTCCTGGAGGCCACATCGAGGACTGGAACTTTATTCTAGGGGCAACGTGGAGCCACTGAGGAGTTTCAAGTTGAGGGGAACCCCACCTGAGCTGTGTTTCAGGTAAATGACTCTGGCAGACATGGCCAGAGGCAGGCATGGCTGGAGTGATGAGGTACATGGACAGACAGTGTCTGGGCTGTGGCCACGGTGGGAGGGAAAGGTAGGATAGGGCAGCGTGGGAGGCCGAGAGGACGCGCGCTGACTGGACTGGCCAGCCAAGGGGCAGGGACGGCCAAAGGCTCAGGCCTTTCCAGCAGCATTCAGTGGGAGTTCAGGAGGGAGCTCAGGGAAAAGAGCATGTGTGGGGGAAAGATATGTTTGTTATTGAGCAAAACCTTCAAATGCAGAGTCAAGGTCCCAAAAAGTTGCCTTTCTTTGCTCTGAGCCCCCCTCAACTTTTAAGAGAACAAATAAAGTGCTCCAAATTAATTCCAGGTAATTCATACAAGGTGGCATTTACTACTACCCGGATGACTATTTTATTCACTCCCGGAACAAAGGACAGCCTGCCGCGAGTACTCACACGTGGGGTCCTGGGCAGCTACACACATCTGAACCCAGAAGCTGTACCCATTAATTTAAATAGCAACAGAAACCTCTCCATCCCCCTGCCTGTCCTAGAGGCTGCCCGGAGTGTCCTTGGAGGAGCCTTGGCCTGCCCTTCACCACTGTCCCCACACTGGGTGCAGGGGCAGCGAGCACCCTTCCCCCTGGGCCCTGCCCACTTCCTAGTCCCACCACAAAACCTACCAAGTCTGGATTTGCCACATTCTCTCAGGATGTTTAGAAAATGGTAATGCCAGAGGAGTCTTTCTGCAAGTTGGGTGTCTGTTACAATGCAGATAAAGCAGCACCATCCAAAGCTCAGACAGGGTACGACCAGGAAAGGCAGCACCTTGGTCAGCATGCTGAACTTGTGCTCCCTTTAGTGCACACCGTGAAAATCCAAGGAGCCCCCACCCCACCCTGCAAGCGCAAGGAGTTGTGCAGCTGGTGATGGCTTCCGAGTGACTCCACCTGAGGCTGCCTCACAGCTGTTAGAGAGTCCCTCCTGCCCAGGAACACTGCACGTTTACACAGGATGCATGCATTTGAAAGATGAGGAAACCAAGCAGCTTGCTCTAGGCTGGCACCACTCCATTCTGCCTCTGCCATGAGCCCCAGCTCCTTCCCCACGAGCACCCTGCACCTACTGTCTGTGGAATCCATATCGTGACCTGGCTGAAACTGGCATCTGATTTGCTAATAAGCACGTGTCGTGAGTTTCCTCTCTCAGGTAGGCCGTATGAGGCCCAAGCAGAGGGCTGAGCCTGGCATGCACATGAGGTACACAGCTTCGTGAAGACTCACCCCCACGGGAACCGCGAGCTGCGATACTCTTCTCTGGTCAAGCCCCCAGGCCCTGAGCAAGCACTGACTCAACGCTGGACGGCTAAAGCACATCTCGGACTCAAGCAAGCTGGCCTTGTTCCTGCTTCACTCTGAAGTTGAGACTCCATGCCAATGAAGCCAAGATTCTCCCCTAGAAAAAAGGGCTGCTCCCCAGTGCAGCCCAAACGCGCCCCTCGGAGACCGCATACTTGAGGCCCAGCTGGGACAGGAGGAAGGCTAGAGGGCTGGCAGACACGCTCCAAAAACTAGGAGTTGGTCAGCCCTGGCCATGGTCACTGAGGCCCCAAATTAGGCAGAGATTAGGCTCAAAAACCAGCGTGCCAGAGCAGGGGGTGTGCCTCAGCTGAACCGTGTGGTCTGAGCAGCAGAGGGGCAGGGCCACTCCAACGCTGGAAAAAACATTTTTAACAGTTTTAATAGTATAACTGATGTCAATGAAGAAAATGTGAAAGTTGGTGAGTGTGGGAAGATGGTGGAACAGGGAGCTCCTGGCTCAGTGCCTCCAGCAGAGCAACCACTGAACAGGCAGGAACCTGAAACAACAATCTGGAACTCCAGGTCCCACACAGCACTGTGCAGCCTCCAGGGAAGGGTGGGAGGAGGCTGGTGAAGGACAGTAAAGACCAGTAAATTACTCTCTCTGCGTGGCGGCAACCAGCCCCCATCTCCCACCCTCATGGCAGGCTGTCGTGGGGTCCAGCCCCTGGTGGTTCGCTGGTGACAGAAAAATCCTCTTCCCCGGGACCAGGGGTGTGCCTGGCCAATTGCTGATCGCGGCCTTTGATTAGCGACTTTGGGTCTCTGGTGGCCCGGCTCTCAGGGTGGCCATTATTTCTACCTGCCCCAGACAAAGGCCGCAACAGAGAAGATTTCAAGATACGTCATTTCCTCAGGGTTGCAGGGGACAGTTGGCTGATGGGCTGCATTTGCCGGGCAGGGCAAGAAAGCTCAGCTTTGGGGAGCCATGGAAGAAGCTCCTGGCACCCCTCCTGACCCCCTCCCCGGGGCGTGCTGGAGCTGGTCTGCGCCACCTTAGTGGGTCCCTGGCCCTGTGCTGGCTGTGAAAGACCAACTTGGGAAAGTCCTTCCAGGGTGATCCTCCCAGAATTTGCCCTCCAGGCAAAAGCAGTGTGAGACAACAAAAGGAGTGTAAGAAACTACAGTGTAGACAGTCTGGGACAAAGGCCTGCCGGCTTCAAACACCCAGGACAGGGAGGTCTGCCTTCTGGTAAACACAGGGGCCATGCAAGCTCCTGTGAACAGGGGACTCCAAAACAATTAGCAAAAATCCAGGACAAGACAGAGGCCCAGAAAGACAGAAAACCCTGCTCACTGCATTTGCCTTGGACAGACCCTCCAGATAGGAGGCTGAAGCTCCAGAAAATGTGTCATTCCCTGCCGGTTACAAAACCAAGAAAGAGACATCTCAGGGAATAAATCCCAGAGCTCACATTTTAAAATATTGAAATGCACACCGTGCAAAAAAAGAGTACAACACAAATAAAAAGCAAGAAATGATGGCCCATCCAAAGGAAGAGGATGAAAATACTGAAAACACCAACGAAGCACACAAGAATGTGGACAAGGCCTTTAAAAAAGTGATCTTAAAAATGCTCAAGGAGGTGAAGGAAAGTACAGAGAAAGAACTAAAAGATATCAGGAAAACAATGAATGAGCAATATGAGAATCTTGGTAAAGAGACAGAAATTTTAGAAAGGAACCAAACAGAACTACTGGAGTTGAAGACCACAATAACTTGAAATGAAGAATTCCCAGCAGAGTTTCAAGAGCAAACTGGAGGGGGCGGGGCAAGATGGCAGACTGGTGAGCTGTAAGTTTTAGTTACTCCTCCAGGAAAGTAGGTAAAAAGCCAGGAACTGCGTGGACTGGACACCACAGAGCAATCTGTCTTTGGGCATACTTCATACAACACTCATGAAAACGTGGAACTGCTGAGATCAGCGAAATCTGTAAGTTTTTGCGGCCAGGGGACCCGCGCCCCTCCCTGCCAGGCTCAGTCCCGGGGGAGGAGGGGCCGTCAGCTCCGGGAAGGAGAAGGGAGAACTGCAGTGGCTGCTCTTATCGGAAACTCATTCTACTGATTCAAACTCCAACCATAGATAGACTGAGACCAGACACCAGAGACTCTGAGAGCAGCCAGCCCAGCAGAGAGGATACAGGCATAGAAAAAAAACAACACGAAAAACTCCAAAATAAAAGCAGAGGATTTTTGGAGTTCTGGTGAACACAGAAAGGGGAAGGGCGGAGCTCAGGCCTTGAGGCGCATATGCAAATCCCGAAGCAAAGCTGATCTCTCTGCCCTGTGGACCTTTCCTTAATGGCCCTGGTTGCTTTGTCTATTAGCATTTCAATAACCCATTAGATCTCTGAGGAGGGCCGTTTTTTTTGTTTTTTTTGTTTTTTTTGTTTTTTTTTTTTAAATCCTTTTTTCTTTTTCTAAAACAATTACTCTAAGAAGCCCAATACAGAAAGCTTCAAAGAATTGCAGTTTGGGCACGTCAAGTCAAGAGCAGAACTAAGAGAGCTCTGAGACAAAAGGCAATAATCCAGTGGCTGAGAAAATTCACTAAACACCACAACTTCCCAAGAAAAGGGGGGTGTCCGCTCACAGCCACCATCCTGGTGGACAGGAAACACTCCTGCCCATCACCAGCCCCATAGCCCAGAGCTGCCCCAGACAACCCAGTGTGACGGAAGTGCTTCAAATAACAGGCACACACCACAAAACTGGGCGTGGACATTAGCCTTCCCTGCAGCCTCAGCTGAATGTCCCAGAGCTGGGAAGGTGGAGCAGTGTGAATTAACAAAGCCCCATTCAGCCATCATTTGAGCAGACTGGGAGCCTCCCTACACAGCCCAGCAGCCCAGAACTGCCCTGGGGGGATGGCACTCACCTGTGACATAGCACAGTCATCCCTCACAGAGGACCTGGGGTGCACAGCCTGGAAGAGGGGCCCACTTGCAAGTCTCAGGAGCCATACGCCAATACCAAAGACTTGTGGGTCAGTGGCAGAGACAAACTGTGGCACGACTGAACTGAAGGATTAGACTATTGCAGCAGCTTTAAAACTCTAGGATCATCAGGGAGATTTGATTGTTAGGGCCACCCCCCCTCCCCGACTGCCCAGAAACACGCCCCACATACAGGGCAGGCAACACCAACTACACACGCAAGCTTGGTACACCAATTGGGCCCCACAAGACTCACTCCCCCACTCACCAAAAAGGCTAAGCAGGGGAGAACTGGCTTGTGGAGAACAGGTGGCTCGTGGACGCCACCTGCTGGTTAGTTAGAGAAAGTGTACTCCACGAAGCTGTAGATCTGATAAATTAGAGATAAGGACTTCAATAGGTCTACAAACCCTAAAAGAACCCTATCAAGTTCAGCAAATGCCACGAGGCCAAAAACAACAGAAAATTATAAAGCATATGAAAAAACCAGACGATATGGATAACCCAAGCCCAAGCACCCAAATCAAAAGACCAGAAGAGACACAGCACCTAGAGCAGCTACTCAAAGAACTAAGGATGAACAATGAGACCATAGTACGGGATATGAAGGAAATCAAGAAGACCCTAGAAGAGCATAAAGAAGACATTGCAAGACTAAATAAAAAAATGGATGATCTTATGGAAATTAAAGAAACTGTTGACCAAATTAAAAAAATTCTGGACACTCATAGTACAAGACTAGAGGAAGTTGAACAACGAATCAGTGACCTGGAAGATGACAGAATGGAAAACGAAAGCATAAAAGAAAGAATGGGGAAAAAAATTGAAAAACTCGAAATGGACCTCAGGGATATGATAGATAATATGAAACGTCCGAATATAAGACTCATTGGTGTCCCAGAAGGGGAAGAAAAGGGTAAAGGTCTAGGAAGAGTATTCAAAGAAATTGTTGGGGAAAACTTCCCAAATCTTCTAAACAACATAAATACACAAATCATAAATGCTCAGCGAACTCCAAATAGAATAAATCCAAAAAAACCCACTCCGAGACATATACTGATCACACTGTCAAACACAGAAGAGAAGGAGCAATTTCTGAAAGCAGCAAGAGAAAAGCAATTCACCACATACAAAGGAAACAGCATAAGACTAAGTAGTGACTACTCAGCAGCCACCATGGAGGCGAGAAGGCAGTGGCACGATATATTTAAAATTCTGAGTGAGAGGAATTTCCAGCCAAGAATACGTTATCCAGCAAAGCTCTCCTTCAAATTTGAGGGAGAGCTTAAATTTTTCACAGACAAAGAAATGCTGAGAGAATTTGCTAACAAGAGACCTGCCCTACTGGAGATACTAAAGGGAGCCCTACAGACAGAGAAACAAAGACAGGACAGAGAGACTTGGAGAAAGGTTCAGTACTAAAGAGATTCGGTATGGGTACAATAAAGGATATTAATAGAGAGAGGGAAAAATATGGCAAACATAAACCAAAGGATAAGATGGCCGATTCAAGAAATGCCTTCACGGTTTTAACGTTGAATGTAAATGGATTAAACTCCCCAATTAAAAGATATAGATTCGCAGAATGGATCAAAAAAAATGAACCATCAATATGTTGCATACAAGAGACTCATCTTAGACACAGGGACACAAAGAAACTGAAAGTGAAAGGATGGAAAAAAATATTTCATGCAAGCTACAGCCAAAAGAAAGCAGGTGTAGCAATATTAATCTCAGATAAAATAGACTTCAAATGCAGGGATGTTTTGAGAGACAAAGAAGGCCACTACATACTAATAAAAGGGGCAATTCAGCAAGAAGAAATAACAATCGTAAATGTCTATGCACCCAATCAAGGTGCCACAAAATACATGAGAGAAACACTGGCAAAACTAAAGGAAGCAATTGATGTTTCCACAATAATTGTGGGAGACTTCAACACATCACTCTCTCCTATAGATAGATCAACCAGACAGAAGACCAATAAGGAAATTGAAAACCTAAACAATCTGATAAATGAATTAGATTTAACAGACATATACAGGACATTACATCCCAAATCACCAGGATACACATACTTTTCTAGTGCTCACGGAACTTTCTCCAGAATAGATCATATGCTGGGACATAAAACAAGCCTCAATAAATTTAAAAAGATTGAAATTATTCAAAGCACATTCTCTGACCACAATGGAATACAATTAGAAGTCAATAACCATCAGAGACTTAGAAAATTCACAGATACCTGGAGGTTAAACAACACACTCCTAAACAATCAGTGGGTTAAAGAAGAAATAGCAAGAGAAATTGCTAAATATATAGAGACGAATGAAAATGAGAACACAACATACCAAAACCTATGGGATGCAGCAAAAGCAGTGCTAAGGGGGAAATTTATAGCACTAAACGCATATATTAAAAAGGAAGAAAGAGCCAAAATCAAAGAACTAATGGATCAACTGAAGAAGCTAGAAAATGAACAGCAAACCAATCCTAAACCAAGTACAAGAAAAGAAATAACAAGGATTAAAGCAGAAATAAATGACATAGAGAACAAAAAAACAATAGAGAGAATAAATATCACCAAAAGTTGGTTCTTTGAGAAGATCAACAAGATTGACAAGCCCCTAGCTAGACTGACAAAATCAAAAAGAGAGAAGACCCATATAAACAAAATAATGAATGAAAAAGGTGACATAACTGCAGATCCTGAAGAAATTAACAAAATTATAAGAGGATATTATGAACAACTGTATGGCAACAAACTGGATAATGTAGAAGAAATGGACAATTTCCTGGAAACATATGAACAACCTAGACTGACCAGAAAAGAAATAGAAGACCTCAACCAACCCATCACAAGCAAAGAGATCCAATCAGTCATCAAAAATCTTCCCACAAATAAATGCCCAGGGCCAGATGGCTTCACAGGGGAATTCTACCAAACTTTCCAGAAAGAACTGACACCAATCTTACTCAAACTCTTTCAAAACATTGAAAAAAATGGAACAGTACCTAACTCATTTTATGAAGCTAACATCAATCTAATACCAAAACCAGGCAAAGATGCTACAAAAAAGGAAAACTACCGGCCAATCTCCCTAATGAATATAGATGCAAAAATCCTCAACAAAATACTTGCAAATCGAATCCAAAGACACATTAAAAAAATCATACACCATGACCAAGTGGGGTTCATTCCAGGCATGCAAGGATGGTTCAACATAAGAAAAACAATCAATGTATTACAACACATTAAAAACTCGAAAGGGAAAAATCAATTGATCATCTCAATAGATGCTGAAAAAGCATTTGACAAAATCCAACATCCCTTTTTGATAAAAACACTTCAAAAGGTAGGAATTGAAGGAAACTTCCTCAACATCATAAAGAGCATATATGAAAAACCCACAGCCAGCATAGTACTCAATGGTGAGAGACTGAAAGCCTTCCCTCTAAGATCAGGAACAAGACAAGGATGCCCGCTGTCACCACTGTTATTCAACATTGTGCTGGAAGTGCTAGCCAGGGCAATCCGGCAAGACAAAGAAATAAAAGGCATCCAAATTGGAAAAGAAGAAGTAAAACTGTCATTGTTTGCAGATGATATGATCTTATATCTAGAAAACCCTGAGAAATCAACGATACACCTACTAGAGCTAATAAACAAATTTAGCAAAGTAGCGGGATACAAGATTAATGCACATAAGTCAGTAATGTTTCTATATGCTAGAAATGAACAAACTGAAGAGACACTCAAGAAAAAGATACCATTTTCAATAGCAACTAAAAAAATCAAGTACCTAGGAATAAACTTAACCAAAGATGTAAAAGACCTATACAAAGAAAACTACATAACTCTACTAAAAGAAATAGAAGGGGACCTTAAAAGATGGACAAATATTCCATGTTCATGGATAGGAAGGCTAAATGTCATTAAGATGTCAATTCTACCCAAACTCATCTACAGATTCAATGCAATCCCAATCAAAATTCCAACAACCTACTTTGCAGACTTGGAAAAGCTAGTTATCAAATTTATTTGGAAAGGGAAGATGCCTCGAATTGCTAAAGACACTCTAAAAAAGAAAAACGAAGTGGGAGGACTTACACTCCCTGACTTTGAAGCTTATTATAAAGCCACAGTTGCCAAAACAGCATGGTACTGGCACAAAGATAGACATATAGATCAATGGAATCGAATTGAGAATTCAGAGATAGACCCTCAGATCTATGGCCGACTGATCTTTGATAAGGTCCCCAAAGTCACCGAACTGAGCCATAATGGTCTTTTCAACAAATGGGGCTGGGAGAGTTGGATATCCATATCCAAAAGAATGAAAGAGGACCCCTACCTCACCCCCTACACAAAAATTAACTCAAAATGGACCAAAGATCTCAATATAAAAGAAAGTACCATAAAACTCCTAGAAGATAATGTAGGAAAACATCTTCAAGACCTTGTATTAGGAGGCCACTTCCTAGACTTTACACCCAAAGCACAAGCAACAAAAGAGAAAATAGATAAATGGGAACTCCTCAAGCTTAGAAGTTTCTGCACCTCAAAGGAATTTCTCAAAAAGGTAAAGAGGCAGCCAACTCAATGGGAAAAAATTTTTGGAAACCATGTATCTGACAAAAGACTGATATCTTGCATATACAAAGAAATCCTACAACTCAATGACAATAGTACAGACAGCCCAATTATAAAATGGGCAAAAGAAATGAAAAGACAGTTCTCTGAAGAGGAAATACAAATGGCCAAGAAACACATGAAAAAATGTTCAGCTTCACTAGCTATTAGAGAGATGCAAATTAAGACCACAATGAGATACCATCTAACACCGGTTAGAATGGCTGCCATTAAACAAACAGGAAACTACAAATGCTGGAGGGGATGTGGAGAAATTGGAACTCTTATTCATTGTTGGTGGGACTGTATAATGGTTCAGCCACTCTGGAAGTCAGTCTGGCAGTTCCTTAGAAAACTAGATATAGAGCTACCATTCGATCCAGCGATTGCACTTCTCGGTATATACCCGGAAGATCGGAAAGCAGTGACACGAACAGATATCTGCACGCCAATGTTCATAGCAGCATTATTCACAATTGCCAAGAGATGGAAACAACCCAAATGTCCTTCAACAGATGAGTGGATAAATAAAATGTGGTATATACACACGATGGAATACTACGCGGCAGTAAGAAGGAACGATCTGGTGAAACATATGACAACATGGATGAACCTTGAAGACATAATGCTGAGCGAAATAAGCCAGGCACAAAAAGAGAAATATTATATGCTACCACTAATGTGAACTTTGAAAAATGTAAAACAAATGGTTTATAATGTAGAATGTAGGGGAACTAGCAGTAGAGAGCAATTAAGGAAGGGGGAACAATAATCCAAGAAGAACAGATAAGCTATTTAACGTTCTGGGGATGCCCAGAAATGACTATGGTCTGTTAATTTCTGATGGATGTAGTAGGAACAAGTTCACTGAAATGTTGCTATATTATGTAACTTTCTTGGGGTAAAGTAGGAACATGTTGGAAGTTAAGCAGTTATCTTAGGTTAGTTGTCTTTTTATTACTCCCTTGTTATGGTCTCTTTGAAATGTTCTGTTATTGTATGTTTGTTTTCTTTTTAACTTTTTTTTTCATACAGTTGATTTAAAAAAGAAGGGAAAGTTAAAAAAAAAAAAAAGAAAAAAGACAAACAAGGAAAAAAAAAAAAAAGATGTAGTGCCCCCTTGAGGAGCCTGTGGAGAATGCAGGGGTATTTGCCTACCCCACCTCCATGGTTGCTAACATGACCACAGACATAGGGGACTGGTGGTTTGATGGGTTGAGCCCTCTACCATAAGTTTTACCCTTGGGAAGACGGTTGCTGCAAAGGAGAGGCTAGGCCTCCCTGTATTTGTGCCTAAGCGTCTCCTCCTGAATGCCTCTTTGTTGCTCAGATGTGGCCCTCTCTCTCTGGCTAAGCCAACTTGAAAGGTGAAATCACTGCCCTCCCCCCTACGTGGGATCAGACACCCAGGGAAGTGAATCTCCCTGGCAACGTGGAATATGACTCCCGGGGAGGAATGTAGACCCGGCATCGTGGGATGGAGAACATCTTCTTGACCAAAAGGGGGATGTGAAAGGAAATGAAATAAGCTTCAGTGGCAGAGAGATTCCAAAACGAGCCGAGAGATCACTCTGGTGGGCACTCTTACGCACACTTTAGACAACCTTTTTTAGGTTCTAAAGAACTGGGGTAGCTGGTGGTGGATACCTGAAACTATTAAACTACAACCCAGAACCCATGAATCTCGAAGACAGTTGTATAAAAATGTAGCTTATGAGGGGTGACAATGGGATTGGGAAAGCCATAAGGACCACACTCCACTTTGTCTAGTTTATGGATGGATGTGTAGAAAAGTAGGGGAAGGAAACAAACAGACAAAGGTACCCCGTGTTCTTTTTTACTTCAATTGCTCTTTTTCACTCTAATTATTATTCTTGTTATTTTTGTGTGTGTGCTAATGAAGGTGTCAGGGATTGATTTAGGTGATGAATGTACAACTATGTAATGGTACTGTAAACAATCGAAAGTACAATTTGTTTTGTATGACTGCGTGGTATGTGAATATATCTCAATAAAATGATGATTAAAAAAAAAAAAAGAGCAAACTGGAGATGGCAGAAGAAAGAATTAGTGAACTCGAAGGCAAGACACTTGAAATAAGTCAGTCTGAACAGCAGAAAGAAAAAGAAGTATTAAAGATGAAAACAGCATAAGACAGCCATAGGACACCATCAGGCACACCAATATACACATTATGGGTATCCCAGAAGGAGAAGAAAGAGAGAAAGGGGCAGAAGGAATAGTTAAAGAAATAATGACAGAGAACTTCCCATATACAGCAAAAGATATGAATATGCACATCCAAGAGAACACCAAACAGGATAAACATGAAGAAAAACACACCCCATTGTATATCAATCAAACTACTGAATGCAAAGGACAAGGAGAGAGTTCTGAAAGTAGTAAGAGAAAAGCAACATGTTATTCACAAGGGAGTCCCAGTTAGATTGAGTCCCAGTTAGATTTAGAAACCACGGAGGCAAGAAAGTTGAAATACATAAAGTGCTGAAAGAAAACAACTGCCAACCAAGAATTTTGTATCTGGCAAGACTTCCTTTCAAAAATCAGGGAGAGATTCAGAAATTCCCAGATAAACAAAAGCTGCAGGAGTTCATCACCACTAGACCTGCCCTATAAACAATGCTAAAGGGAGTTGTTCAGATTGAAAGACAAGGACACCAGACAGTGGTCACAAAGAAATAAAGACCTGGGGTAAAGGTAACCATTTGGGTAATTGTAAATGCCAGTACTATTGCATTGTATTGTTTGGCATGTAACTCCACTTCTTACTTCCTACAGGTACTAAAATGCAAATGCATAAAAAGTAATGATAAATCTATGTTTTTGGAAATACAGTGTACAAAATATAAAAGGTAACAAGTACAAAAACATGGTGGGGGACAGAGGGGTATATGAAAAACATAGGTGCATGCTATTGAAGTTAAGTTGGTATCAAACCAAACATGACTGTTACATATTTAGGATGTTAAATTTTAACTCCATAGTAACCACAAGGAAAAATATGAAAAATATATCCAGATAGAAATGAGAAGGCACTCAATATGGTACAACAGGAAAAACCAAATAAATGTAAAAGCAGGCATTAACGGAAGAATAGAGGGACAAAAAAGGCATAAGATGTACAAAGGCTAAAAAGAAAAACGGAAGAAAGTCCTATATTATCAGTAGTAGCTTTAAATATGAATGGATTAAACTCTCCAGTCAAAAGGCAGAGATCAGCAGAATGAATAAAAAAGCATGACCCAACTATATGCTGTCTGCAAGGGACTCACCTTAAATTCAAAGATACAAGTAGGCTGAAAGTGAAAGGATGAAAAAAAATGTACTATGAAAGTAGTAACCCAAAGAGCTGGGGTAACTTTACTAAAATCAGATAAAATACACTTTAAGTCAAAAATAGGTACAAGGGACTGATGGTCATAACATACTGATAAAAGGGTCAATTCAATATGAAGATGTAACATTTATAAATAATAAGCACCTAACAGCAGAGCCCAAAATATATGAAGCAAATACTGACAGATTTGAAGGGAGAAATTGACAGTTCTATATTAATAGTGGGAGACTTTATTACATCACTTTCAATAATGGATAGAACATCCAGTCAGAAGATCAAGAAGAAAATGCAGGCTTTGAACAATACACCAAACCAACCAGACCTAACAGGCATATGTATATTTAGAACACTTCACCCAACGACAATAGAATACACATCCTTCTCTAGAGCACATGGATCATTCTCCAGGATAGAACATAGGTTGAATCACAATGCAAGTCTCAATAAACTAAAAAAAATACTGAGATAATACAATGTATAGTCTCCAACCACAATGGAATGAAGCTAGTAATCAATAATAGAGGGAGAAAGGGAAAATTCACAAATACGTGGAAATTAAACAACATATTCTTAAATAACCAATGTTAAAGAAGAAACCACAAGTGAAGTTAGGAAATATCTTGAGGCAAATGAAAATGAAAATAAAATAGAACAAAATTTAAGGGATGTAGTGAAGACAGTGCTGATAGCGAAATTTATAGCTCTAAATGCTTACATTAAAAAAGAAGAAAGACTTCAAATCAAGAGACCTAAGTCAAAACTGGAAGAACTAGAAAAGATTAGAGTGGAGACAAATGAAACAAAAAACAAAACAAAACAAAAAAACAACAGAGAAAATCAACAAAACCAAAAGTTGGTTCTCTGAAAAGATCAACAAAACTGACAAACTTTTTGACAAAGAAAAACGGAGTGGGGGACACAAATAACAAAAATCAGAAATGAAAAGGGGGACATTATTACCGACACAGCTGAAATAAAAATGACCAAACTGTACACCAAAGAATTAGATGACCTAGAAGAAATGGACAAATTCTTAGAAACACACAAACTACCTACACTGACTCAAGAAGAAACGGAAGATCCCAACAAACTGATTACTAGTAAAGAGATTGAATCAATAATCAAAAACCTCCCAACAAAGAAAAGCCCAGGACCTGATGGCTTCATGGGGGAATTCCAGGAATTCTACTAAACATTCCAAGAAGTCTTTCCCAATTCTGCTCCAACTCTTCCAAAAAATTGAAGAGTAGGGAACACTCCCCAATTCATCCTATGGGGCCAACATCACCTTCATACCAAAGCCAGATAAAAATACCCCAAGAAAAAAAAAACTACGGATGAACAGCTTTTATGAATATAGATGTAAAAATCCTCAACAAAATACTAGCTAATTGAATCCAATAGCATATTAAATAATTATACACTATGATCAAGTGGGATTATCCCTGGTATGCAAGGTTGGTTCATTATAAGGAAATCAATTAATATAATACACAGTAACAGAATGACAGAAAAAAAAAAACAAAAAACAAAAAACAAAACATCACCTCAGTTGATGGAGAAGAGGCATGTGACAAAATCCAGCACCCCTTCATGATAAAAACATTTAGAACACTACAAACAGAAGGAAGCATCCTCAGCAAGATAAAGGGCATACTTGAAAAGCCCACAGCTAAGATGCTACTTAATGGTGAAAGACTGAAAGCTTTCCCACTAAGATCAGGAAAACAAGACCAGGATGGTCACTGGAGGTTCTTGCCAGAGCTATTAGGCAAGAAAAAGGCATAAAAGGGACCCAGACTGGAAAGGAAAAAGTGAAACTTTTCCTATTGCAGATGACATGATCTTATATACAGAAAATCCTGAAAAATTCCCAACAAAGGTCCTAGAGCTAATAAATGAATTAAGCAAAGTGGCAGGGTAAAGATCAACACCCCAAAATCAGAAGTGTTTATGAACAGTCGGAAGAAGAAATCAAGAAAAAAACTCCGTTCACAATAGTAATTAAAATAATCAAATATCTAGGAATAAATCTAACCAAGGATGTAAAGGAACTGTTCACAGAAAAACATGGCTAAAAAAATCTAAGACTTAAATAAATGGAAGGACATTCTGTGTCAATGGATTGAAAGACTTTATAAATATCGTTAAAATGTCAATCCTACCCAACGCAATTTATAGGCTCAACGCCTATAAATCCCAATAAAAATCCTAACAACCTTCTTTGCAGAAATGGGAAAGCCAATCATCAAATTTATACGGAAGGGTAAGGGGCCCTAAATAGCTACAGACATTTAGAAAATGAAGAATGAAGTTGGAGGGCTCACATTTCCCAATCTTAAAACTCATTACAAAGCCGCAGTACTCCAAACAGCATGGTACTGGCACAAGGAAAGACATATAGACCAATGAAATTTAATTGAGAGCTCAGAAATCAACCCTCCCATTTATGGCCAAATTATTTTTCACAAGGGGGCAAAGACCGCACAATTGGGAAAGAATGGTCTTTTCAACAAACGGTATTGGGAAAACTGCATGTCCATATGTAAAAGAATGAAGGTGGATCCTTACTTCACACCACAGGAAAAAACAACTCCAAATAGGTCAAAGACCTTAAGAGCTAGGGCTATCAAACTCCTAGAAGAAAATGTAGGGAAGCATCATTAGGACCTTGTGTTAGGCCATGGTTTCTTACACTTTACACCCAAAGCCCAAGAAACAGAAGAAAAAATAGATAAAAGGGACTTCATCAGAATTTAAAACTTTTGTGCCCCAAAGGACTTCATCATGAAAGTAAAACAACAGCCTACACAATGGGAGAGACTATTTGGAAACCACATATCTGCTATGGGTTTAATACCAGAATATATAAAGAAATCCTTCAACTTAACAACAAAAAGACAACTCAATTAAAAAGGGGGCAAAAGACTTGAACAGATTCTCTCTCCAAAGAAGATATACAAATGGCTAGCAAGCACATAAAAAGATGCTCAACATCATTAGCCATCAGGGAAATGCAAATCAAAACCATGAGATACCATTTCCCACCCTTTAGAATGGCTGCTATTTACAAAAATACGGAAAATAACAAATGTTGGGGAGGATACGGAGAAATAAGAACACTCATTCACCAACGGAAGGAATATAAAATAGTGTAGCTGCTGTGGAAGACAGTTTGGCGGTTCCTCAGAAAGCTGTAAAACTACCACAGACCCAGCAACACTACTACTAGGTATATACCTAAAATAATTGAAAGCAGGGACTTCAACAGATATGTGCACACCCATGTTCAAAGCAGCATTATTCAGATTCACCAAAAGATGGAGGCAACCCAAGCATCCACAAACTGAAAAACGGATAAATAAAATGTGCTATATACATACAATGGGAAATTATTCAGCCGTAAAAAGGAATGAAGTCCTGACACAGGCAACAACATGGATGAACACTGAGGACATCATGTTGAGTGAAATAAGCCAGACACAAAATAACAAAAAATTGTATGCTGTCACTGATCTGAAACAACTAGAATAAGCAAATTCATGGAGTCAGAATCTGGAATATAGGTTACCAAGGGGTGGGATGGGGACAGGGAATGGGAAGTTAGGGTTTAAAATGTACAGGGATCCTTATTTGAAACGATGGGAATGTTTTGGTAATGGATGGTGGTGATGGTAGCACTGCACTGTGAAAGCAATTAACAGCACAGAAATATACATTTGAATGTGATTAAAGAGGGAAACATTAGATTATAAATATGGTAATAGGATAAAACTTTTTTTTTTTTAAATCAATGGAACTACACTACACAGTGAATCCTAAATTAAACCATGGACTTCAGTTAATAGTACAATTATAAAAATGTGCTTTCATCAGTTGAAGCAAATGTTCCACACTGATGCAAGGTGTTAATAATAGGCTGGTATACGGGAGTCCTGAATTCTATGCATAAGTGTTCTGTAACCCTGTAACTTCTCTAATAAAGGAAAAAAAAGTTAGTAAGTTATCCCCAGCCTCACCAACCACGACTTTTAAGGAATCGAGAAAAACGCTGATGGGGGCATGTAGAGAGGACTCGTTCACGGAGCCAGGAGCACTGAGGACCGCAGGTCCCGGGCTCTCTGGTGACCTTTGGCAGGGACTGTGCTCTGCGGGGATCTTGTCAGGTGGTCCGTTGGGGTGGGCATCTGGACTAAAGGCCGTGTCCACGGGCCTGCTGGGATGAGCATTTGCCTTTCCCAGTGCTTGCAGGCTTCTCTGTGGATGCTCTGAATTCTTTAATTCACCTAGCTTTGGATTCATCTGCTTCTTGAGCTGAGAACCAGATGAAGGAGCTGCATTGTGTGTGGGGCCTTGTGGCACTGAAAAATGTTTCTACATAGAACCTGATCAGGTGGAGCAGCTGAGCAGCCCTGGCTGGCATATTTTGTGGCGTGGCAGGCGGGCCCCTGTCAGCTGAAGTGGGGAGCCACGGTGCAGCCAGGGGCTCCTGGGGGGGCTGGAAGGGAGACGAGGAGCACTCCCTTTCTTCTTGTTTCCTTTCTCCACCTCCTCATTTTGGATGAGTAAGTATAGTCGAATTCTCAAACATTAAATGCTTGTACAATTCAATTCCACCATATAACAACCAAGGTTTTGTTTGTCAATTTACAAAAGTGACAAACCCAGCTGGGGCGGACGCTTCCTGAGCCGGGACCACTGAAGGTCCGAGGCTTCCGCTGACCCCCAGGTCTGCCTCCGCACAGACCACACTGTGCTTCCCTGGCCAGCCTATCGAGGACACTTGAAGGTTGTGGGCTTACTCGGTTCTGTTTCTTGGAATACAAATGAATTATTCTTAAATGGCATCGCACTAACCAGCCTATTCTGTGAGTCCTGAGGGGAGACTCCGAGGATAGCTGAGGTTAGCCAGCACTGATTGGCTCCACCCTGCTGAAGATCGACACACAGTTGTCGAGCGGCCATTCTAGGCTTGGCGTGACTCCAGATGCTGAGAAGACATCAGGGTGGCACCGGCCCTGCTGCAGGGCCTGCCCAGTTTTTCAGGTTTAAAGGGCACAAAGCCAGTCCCACGTTCAGAGATGGAGAGGCAGCTGCACCCACAGTGTGCGCTCAAGCAGCTCTTAGTGCAACTTCATCTGACTATACGCTCTGACTTGGATTCTGAAAACCCTGAAAACTCCAAGGAGTGGGCAAAGTAAGGCTCCTTAACAAAATGAAAAGGTCCACTGGATTTTAACAAGTGGCCAATTAATCTTCTGGACCCCACCCACTCACAAAACACCTGGATGGGGCTTCACTCAAGTCCACCCAGGGCCCAGGGAATTGTGCTTGGACGCCATGTGCCAAAGCTGAGGCACACTCGGGGGCGGCCTTACCTAGCTGGGAGAGGTCCAGCCTTGTCCAGTGCATTCCTGTGGGGCAGCTCTTGGAGAGCGTCCTGATGAACACCTGGCCGAGGCTGTCCAAGGCCCACAGGGCATCAGGGCAGGCGGAGTAGGCCCTCATCTCGGTGTCGGGAGGCAGCTGCACAGTGGACGGGCGGGACTGGGCATCCTGGGCACTGACGCGGCACAGCTCCTGGCTGCTCTGGCACAGCCACAGAGAGCTTCCTGAGGACAGAGTTAGTGTTTACCATCAACGTGCTGCTGTGCCGAGCCCCTGCCTTCAGTGCACATGGCGGCCTGTGCCTTCTGGCTGACACCCCGACACCCGTGCACCTGCCCCAAACACTGGGCTGCTCTTGGCTCAATCTGGCGCACTTGTCAGCCAAGGGCTCGCTCTTTAATATGCAGTGTAAATATTAGACTATACAGTGGGAGTTTAATATGCAGTTTAAATCGGATGTCAGAGGGAACCTCCATGACCAAGCCAGAGGGGAAGAGTCAAACCTAACATATTTTAAAGAAATGGAAGGAAAGCAGGGCTAAGTGATGTTATCAGACTACTGCCTTGGCTTGGGGCTCTGGCCTTGGACATTTAAAATGGGCTGGGCAGTCTTGAACTTGAACAACACACCAGAGCCTTTTATACAGAACGTCAAACTTCACCAAGAGGGAAGGGGTGTCCAGTTGGCCCTCTGGCATAAGGGCATCTCTTCCGAGGGTAGCCCCCAGGCACTTGCCCTGTTCTTCTGGCAATGGAGGGCTTGGGACACTGGAGAGCCTTCCCTCCCCATCCTCACCTCAAAATCACACCATTCCAGTCACTCCGCCATTTAACAGAGTCCTTTACATTTAACAAAGTCTGTTTAAAATGCAAATGATCACCAGGGAGGTTAAACCCTTTGCCATAGGTCCACAGACCCTTCCCTAAAATTTGTGGTAAGATGTTTGGAACTCAGAAATGTTTTCTGGATTTTGAAAGCCTAAGACAATGGGAAGGGCACAGGTCCAGGGAACAGCCCAGAGGGGGGCGGAACCCCTAGAGAAATGCAGCAGAAGGTGGGTGCACAGTCGGTAGGGGAGGTCGCAACTGTGTAAAAAGCCCCACGTTGGGCCAGGTCAGGTCAGGTTGTGCTGCCTGTGTGAAACGGTGCCAAACCTGGGAAATACCTTCCAGTTTTCAGGGCTTTCTGGATTTCAGAACTGCGTCAGAACAATCTGGCATCCCCCTCGGATCAGCTGCATCCGAGGGGGACTAACCAACCTAATTCCTCTGAACCCCATCTTCCCCTTTAACCTCAGCACAAACCTGGGAGGAGCCTGCCAGGGGCTCCCAGCTCCACAGCCCAAGCAGGTCAGGAGGAGGCAGGCCTGTGAAAGGAAGGCTCTGCCATAATGTGGTCAAATGGGGGCTCCGGTCAGCCAGAGGCTGTGAACAAGGAGGGAAGAGGCTGCTGGAAGGTGAGGGAGGAACACACGGGGAGACGGGAAGGCCCTCCAAGAAGGCTGCGGCCTCCTGCTGGTGCTGTGGGCCCTGCCGTGTGCCCGGGGAGGCCCCTGCTGCCAGCTCCAGACGACCACACTGTCTGCTCCCCTCCTTCAGGGGATGCTGTGCCTTGACACTCCATCAGCTTCACCCGACCAGGTCCTCTCTCCGTGGCTCCCTTGGTTAAGTCTTGCCGGTGGCTCAACCGGAAGTTCAGCTACCACCACTTCTCTGTCCCTGAGCTGCACAGCTGCACCAACCATCACCAGCTGGGCCACCGGCTGACTGTGATTTTAACTTTTACAACTGCTGACATATGCACCATATTTCTCAACCAAGCTCAGGTTGACCAACCTTCCTTTGTGGGAGCTGTTGAAGCCAACACAAAGGCCCATTTTGTTGCAGAAGCTGTCCCACGGGGAACAACATTATTCCAGTAAGTGCCTGGGAAGAATAAATAGGAAGAACATATTAAAGAAAGGAATAAAAGAACACTTCAGAGCCTCGGTTCTAGACTCCAGCTGGTCTTCCATGTCTCTCACGGCTACCTCTAGAGTGCCCTTAAGTTAAGAGATAAGAGCAGCCTGCCGCTTGCTGCTCTCTAATGCCACACTCCTGCCAGGGGCAGGGGGAGGGGGAGCTGGAGAGACCCAGAGAGCAAGGGATTCCCTCACAGCAGCAAAACCCCCACGCTGCGCGGGTTCACACCTGCGTGGGTTCACACCTGCGCGGGTTCACACCTGAACGGGTTCACACCTGCATGGGTTCACGCCTGAACGGGTTCACACCTGAGCGGGTTCACACCTGAGCGGGTTCACGCCTGAACGGGTTCACACCTGTATGGGTTCACGCCTGAACGGGTTCACACCTGAGCGGGTTCACGCCTAAATGGGTTCACACCTGAGCGGGTTCACGCCTGAGCGGGTTCATGCCTGAGTGGGTTCACGCCTGAACGGGTTCACACCTGCACTCAGGGCTGCCCATAGCCTCTACCGCCAACGGTGGCAGTGATTCTCCTTCTCAGACCTCAGAGGTGGCCCCTTTTACCCAGTGGTAACTGAGCACATGCCATGCAGACACTGGGGGTCCAAGTTTTAGGACTGACAGACTGAGAACACAGCAGGAGACAGAACGATGATGGAACACAGGAAGGTCCTCTCCTACAAATGCTTCAATCCACTGGCGTGAGGTTATCTTTTCAAGTTGGGATTTTAAAGCTTTTCTTTAAAAGTGCTTTCAAGTGAAGCCAATGTGAATAAAAAGCCCCTGCCCACCTATGAGGCTTCCCTTTGCCACGTGGAACTCGTTCTTGCCCGAGGAGATCCAGACGCCGCTGTGGTTGACCCCGAGGAGGCTGGGCTGGCACTGGAGCTGCTGGGACCAGAACGCCGTGCGCAGCTTATCCGCCACCTTCTCGACAGGCACCTGTGCCGCTGTGGCCACCGAGTGCGTGGCGTGGAGCAGGGTCTGGAACAGGCTACACTGGTCGAACACCACATAGTCCGTGATGCCCACCTAGGGAGGGACCGCAGAGCTGCCCTCAGGGCACGGCCGCGACCTCTGGACACTGATCACTCGAGGGGAGGCGCTGCCCGGCCCAACAACAAAACGTCTAGTAACCGGACAACCAACCGCCACACGCACACGCGCACACGTGCTTGTGTAAGGACGGAGGCAAGTCGAGCAGGATGTCGCCAGACTGCCAACCGGGCTCACTCCCAAGGGTCAGCTTCAGAGGGAGGGAAGGACGTGGTCACTGTTCATTTTATTTTTTTGTTTTTGTTTTTTGTTTTGTTTGCTTTAAATTACTTTATTTATCAAATAAGCATTTCCAAACAAAACAAAGCAAAGCAATGGGAAAACTGTACATTTTATACATTTCTATTACATGGGTCTGCTACAACAAGCAGGCATATTTTGTGATTATTAAGTACACAGAAGGTACTTTAAAACCATCTGTATAGCGGTTTCAAGTCTGACCCAGTGGATCAGGTCAGAGACACTGGTGCTCACCCACATGCCCATCAGAACACGCACACCTTGTCTGCCCATGCTGTGGTCCGACGGACACAGTGCAGCCTAATGGAAGACCTGCCTCCCTCACGGCAAAGCAGAAATAACCTGTGATTTAAGTCCTCTGCACACTTCAGAACTGCTGATGGCCGGTGCAACCCTCGCCTCCTTTGGCAGATGGGGAGTGAGGCCAGAGCCACGGGTACCAAAGAGGGGGAAAGCATAAACCCCCTTAAAAACACATCTCAGCCATTCCCGTTGGAACTAAGCCACAAGAAAAGTGAACTTGATTATACCCTCCTATTTCACCAAGTATTCCTTTTTCTGGGAGGATGTGGAAAAATCCTTCTTTTTGGTTGAAATACCATTTATTTAGAGGGCTTTTGAACAAGTAGAGATAGATGAATTTTAATTGTGGGTTAGGTTTTTCAAACCTACTGTTTGGTCTCTTTTCTTAGCACGTATGTTCAGAATTAAACATCATTATTACCTAATCTTCAAATGGATGCCACTGAGGTACTTAGCATATAGTGATAAACTTACAAACACCTCCAAAAAAATAAATAAAGCCTGATTTATTTAAAGAGGGCTCTGCAAGTTATTTCCTAGGATGAAAAGCCCTTGAAGTTTCTACTGTACTTAAGTTACAGTGAAGTCTAACCCACCAAATACTAAAAGTGAGTATTATCAGTTTAATCCCACTCTTCAATCTCTTTAAGGAAAAGAGAGAGGGGCTCAAAAGGGGGAGCAGAATGCCGGGCGAAGTCGGACAGCCCGTGCACGCAGCGGAGTCAATGCCTACTTGCCACCAGTGGTCATCATCGCCTTGGGGTTTCTTGGGAACAATGCCAGTTCTGAACCACAAGTTTCCGTGGATGTCCAGGGCCCAGAGAGTCTGCTGATCCCCAAGGGTTATACAGACAGGTTCTAAAGCTTGCCTTTCACTGAAAATGAGAGGAGACAACGTGTGAGTCAACGCCCCATGGCCAGAACGCCCAGCCTTTCCAGGACTGCCACCAGCGGGCCGCCTGGGCAGGCTGGGCATGGAAGCAGCAGCAGCTGGAGTCTGAGTTAAATTACTGTGCAATATAAACCGTTCAAATGCTCAGTAACTTCTGAAAGTCTCACATAAAGACCCAGAACAGTAAGAAAAACAACCTAAGAAGACACCGTGCAGGCACATAAGCACTCCTGGCCTCCTCACCCCTCACCGCAAGGACGAGCTGAGACTCCCCAACGTGCCAGGCTGTGCCCTGCAGCAGTGCCCCGCGGGGAGACGCTGCTCTCTCGGCTGCGAACACCTTGGTGAGGTCCTCTCCCTCCGAGGCTCCTCTGCGGGGCACTCTGCCCTGGCCCCTTCCCGACCTCTGCAGGCACAGGTGCTGCGCACCCCCTCTCTCATGGACCACGGAAGCCAACTGGCTCTAGACTAGGAGTCCCTGAGGGCAGGCTGTGTCTCTGCGCCCAGCCCCACCCAGCACAGTTCTCCTAACAGGTACTCACCAGGGAATTACTGGGTTGCTATATTTAAACCAAGACCATTCTAATCTCAATTTTCTAAGGCCTCTGAATCCTTTCTCATTAACTGATTTGATAGTAATTCTGTTACTAAAGTCTTGAATGTTAAACAGTAGCCAAATAAATGACAATTCAGAGATCAATTTTAACTAAGATGAAGATTTAAATATATTTATATATATATGGCCCAAAACAGAAAACACCGACAGTAGGCAGCTGTGAGTGCAGAGCCTGCCGGGAGAGACTCGGGCTGTGGGAGGCTCCGAAGGGCTCTGGGGCGAGCAGCATTTCTGAAATGAGCCCCGACTAAGCATCTGGCTTGCCTTTCAGAGGTGGGTACAGAAGTGTCTCCAAGATCAGGCTGCTAAAATAGGCTCCAACAATTCAAGAGAACCCGATTACCATGGGAACATCCAGGGAGCCAGCTTTCCCAGGAAAGGCTCACACAGACACCCGGTGGAAAGTCAACCTGATCAAGCACAAAGGCTGGAACAAACCAGGTGCTAAAGAGTTCTCTGCTCTCCTGGGCGATACCTGATGATGTCACACTTCCACTGCTCCCCTTCAGGACAGAAGCTGCTCACGCCCTCCCGGAACAGGAGGGCCCTCTGCTCTGTGAGTGCCCACACCACGCTGTTCCGGGCCGTGATCTGGGACAGAGGGTATGGACAGTCAACCTTTACAGCTCTGGCACAAGGGCGATCCACACTGAGACCTGCTGGGGAGACAGACAAGAAGCCCCCAAGGACACAAGACAGTCAGGACTCCACACCTCATGCTCATTCTGTCGCCTATTTATTTTCCCTTCTGGTATGTTCCTACATCCTTTCACAATAAACACATTTTCTTTCTAAGGTTTGGTCAATACAAAATGGTTAAGCATTTTTAGAATTCAGAATTCTCTGTTGTCCTCAAGTAGCTTAAGAAGTTCTGAAAGATCATGAAAGCCAGGAGCAGGAGCACAGCTGGACCTCGAGCCAGCAGGCCCAGGGCCCCCACACTCCTTGGGCTGCTGCCTCTGAACCCTGAGCCATCCTCTACAGAACAGCTCCAGCAGAGTGGCTCCATCTTCCTCTGCTCTTACCTGGTGGGTGCTTTCTGCTTCTAAAATGAAAACCTCCGATTTCCTGGATGAAATCTGAGGCTGGGAGAGGCACACGGCAAGGCTGAGGCCAGGCCGGAACTCAGGCTCCTCCCCCACTCCTTGTGGCCTCTGTTGGTCAGGCGTGATCCGTGAGCTCGAAGGCCACTCTCAGGGAACCAGCAGAACAGCTGTCACTTGAAACCCTGTGTTCTGTAGCCTCAGCCTGCAGTTAGCTCTCATTCTCAAATCTGCCCCTCAACTATCACAAAAGCACACTGTGGTATCATGGTCCTTGAGGTGTAGGTGTGTATTTGTTTGCGCCCAACTCAGATCCCAAATCACCTGGGGACTTCTTACACAGCAGGGTCTCAGGCCACCCCAAAGAGTCTCATCCAGGAGGGCTACAGGGTGCCAGGCTCCTCTGCAGCCACTGCCCCTGCCGTCCCTATGGCACTTCCGGTTGGGAGCGCTCCCACACCTCACCCCCAGGCCACAAGCACCCCTTTCCCTACCCGGAACAACACTCAAGTGCTCCTGGGACCCAGACGTAAAGGAGGGAGGGCTGTGCATGTGCCTTTACCAAACTCTTTTTGCTTGAAGGAAGACAGAGGAAGCAGGCTGGAGGGCCCAGGCAGGCACGGGGGCTCCCACCAAAGTGCAGGGCAGAAGCCCCGAGGACCGGCCTGCTCTCACGCGACTGGGATGGAGCCAGATGAACAAGGGCTTCCATCCCAGGGCATCACCCACGGTGGGCAGTTCATTTCAGAGATTAAAACGTTCCCTCAGCATCAACACCATTAAAAAGAAAGAAGACTGCGCTTTACACAAATCCAATATGCCCTCCCAACAACCAAGAAGGAGCTTCTGCCCCACAATCCTTCCCAGATATTGATAAATCGCGTCGCTTTCAAAAAATCATTTCCCATTTTGCTGACGGCACATAAACATTGATTCTCATTACAGTTATTTTTAATAAACAAGTCCCGCTGTGCCTCTTCCAGTAGCTGAAGGTTTCCCTCAGGGCAATTTCCTAGAACAGACTGAAGTGCCATCTAGAGCAAATAATTTTTTGTTGTTTTTTTTCTGACCCCATGTAAATAAATTATAGAAAGTGGGCTTTAACCTGGCCAAAAAATTCAGTCACTTAAGCTTAAAGGGGGAGAAATGATTCTATGTAATCTGTTATTCTTTCCTCTTAAGATCTGGTATGGCAGGATAAGTGATATGCAATGGGTTAGCCATAAGGAAAAGATGAATCTGTTCCTCATTAAATGATCCTATTTAATTCCTGTCCTATATTTGTCATGGATTGAATTTGTGTCAATAGCAGGAAACTGTTAATATATTCTAAATGGCAAATACTCTCTCTCCAGAAGAGTTTTAATTTAATGGATTTTTAGCCCCTTCTTCTTTGTGCCTGTACCAAGCATCCCACTGACAGAGCAGGGTGCAGTAAAAAGCAATTACACCAGACCCGACAGGGCGCTGGCACAGAACCTGCGGTCACCTGTCTGCAGGTACAGGTCCCCGTTTGTTCTGATGATCCAGGCCGTGTCATCACTCAGAGCCACAAACACCGTCTGGGGCAGGGCTTCATACCAGTGCCGCTTCCCCTTGATGGTCACTTTTCCACAAGCAAAAGCCCTGTTAGATTTCTGTTCAATCTTCCAGAGAAGGGCTCCTGTAAAACACAATAATTCCATTCATTATACAATATTGAGAGTTCTCCACACTAAAAAGATAACTTCTTCTAAAAAGAAGAATAAGCTAAACCCAAAGCTGGCAGAAGGGAGGAAATAATAAAGAGTAGATAGAGTGGAGATTAAACGAAACAGAGAATCGACAAACAAAAAGAAAAACCAGTAAACCAAATGTTTGTTCTTTGAAACGATCAACAAAATCGACAAAACCTTAGCTAGACTGATTAAGAAAAAAAGAAGAGATTCAAATTACCAAAATCAGAAATGAAAGAGGGGTCATCACTACTGACTTTTCAGAAATAAAAAGGATTACAAGATAATACTATGAACGACTGTATGCCAACAAATTAGATAATCTAGTGAAATGGACAAATTCCTAGAATCACATAAACTACCAAAACTAACTCAAGAAGAAACAGAAAATCTGAATAGACCTACAGCAAGTGAGGAGATGGAATGAATCATCAAAAATCTCCCCCAAAAAAGCCCAGGAGCAGATGGCTTCACTGGTGAATGGGTTAGCCACAGGAGATGATTCTGATCCTGTACCTCACTAAATCCTGTGCAAACTCTTCCAAAAAACTAAAGAGGAAGGAACACTCTCTAACTCATTTCCCTGATAACCAAAGCCAAAGATATTTTAAGAAAACTACAGACCAATATCCCTCATAAATATAGACACAAAAATCCACATCAATACGTTTGCAAACTGAATTCTGCATTATGAAAGGATTATACATCATGACCAACGTATGAAAATCAATAAAAGTAATACACTGCATTAATAGAATGAAGGAAAAAAAAAAAACCCCACAATCACCCTAATCAATGTAGAAAAAGCATTCAACAAATCCAACACACCCTTTCATATTAAAAACACTCAATAAATTAGTAATAGAGGGGAATTTCCTCAACATGGTAAAAGGCATATATGAAAAACCCATAGCTAACATCACACTCAGTGGTGAAAGACAAAAGCTCTTTTTCTAAGATCAGGAACAAGAGAAGGATGTCTGCTTTCACCACTGCTATTCAACATTACAAATTTTTAGCCAGAGTAACTAGGCAAAAAAAAGAAATAAAAGGGATCCAAATTAGAAAGGAAGAAGTAAAACTATCTCTGTTCACAGATGACATATTATGCAGAAAACCCAAAGAATACACACACACAACCTGTTAGAACTAATAAACAAATCCACTAAAGTTGCAAGATACAAAACACACAAAATCCAGTTGTATTTCTATACACTAGCAATGATTAATCTAAAAAGAAAATTAAGAAAACAATTCCATCTACAATAACATTGAAAAGAAAAAAAAAATACTTAGGAATAAATTTAACCAAGCAAACCAAGATCTGTACACTGAAAATTACAAAACATTGCTGAACTAAATTAAAGACGACCTAAATAGGTGGAATGACATCTCATGTTGACTGGAAGACTTAATACTGTTAATGTCAATGCAATCTCAATGGCATTTTTTTTTTTGCAGAAATGGAAAAACCAATTCTAAAATTCATACGGTATTTAGAATAGACAAAACAATCTTGAAAAAGAACAAAGTTGGAACTCAGACTTCCCTATTGAAAACTTACTAGGCATCAAAACCATGTAACACTGACCTAAGAATAGACAGTTAGACCAACGGAATAGAATTAAGAGTCCAGAAATGAGCACTCACATCTATGGTGAACTGATTCTTTACAACGGTCTCTAAACCATTCCATGGGGAAAGAACAGTCTCTTAAACCAATGTTGCTGGGAAAACTGGAAATCCACATGCAAAAGAATGAAGTTGGACCCTTTCCCTACAGGCAAAAACTGACTTAAAATTATCAGACCTAAATAAATGTAAGAACTAAAACCATAAAACCTCTAGGAAGAAACATAGCAGAAAATCTTCATGATCTTGGATCTGGCAACACTTTATTAAATATTAACCAAAAGCATAGGCACCAAAAAAAAAAAAAAAAATAGACAAAGTAAAACTTTTGTGCATCAAAGGACACTATCAAGAAGTGAAGAGACAATCCACAGAATGGAAGAAATATCTGCAAACCATATATCTGACAGGAGCCTAATACCAGAATATATAAAGAACTCCTACAACTCAACAATAAAACTTCAAAATGAGCAAAGGACTTAAATAGACATTTCTCCAAAGAAAATATACAAATGGCAATTAAGCACATAAAAATATGCTTCAAATCACTAACCATTAGGGAAACACAAATCAAAACCACAATGAGATACTATTCATAACCACTAGGATGGACATAATAAAAAAAATGAACAATAACAAGTATTGGTGAGAATATGGAGAAATTGGAACCCTCCTTCACTGCTGGTGGGAATGTAAAATGGTGCAGCCACTGTGGAAAACAGTTTGGTGATGCCTTAAAAAGTTAAAACTTAGAACTAGCATATGGCCCAGCAATTCTGCTCCAGGTATATACCCCAAAGAATTGAAAACAAGAGACTCAAACAGATACTTGTACACAAATGTTAACAGTGACATTATCACAATAGCCAAAAGGTGGAAACGCCCAAATGCCCCTCGACAGAGGAATAGATAAACAAAATGTGATCTATCCATACAATGGAGCGAAGTTCTGATGCATGCGACAACATGGATGAACCTTGAAAACATTACGCTAAGTGAAAGAAGCCAGACACAGAAGGGCAAATATTGTATGATTCCAGTTGTATGAAATATCTTGACAGGCAAATCCACAGAGACAGAAATCAGACTAGAGGCTACCAGGAACCGGGGTGGGAGGGCAGAATGAGTGTTGCTAAGTGGGTACAATACCTGTTCGGGGTCATGAGAAGATTTTGGAAATAGATAGTGGTGATGATCACACACCATTGTGAACATAATCAATGCCACGGAACTGCCCACTTTAAAATGGTTACAATGGCAGATTTTATGTTATATATATTGTACTACAATTTTTAAAAAAGTAAGTAACACAAAACCCCACGTGATTCTGGGTACTGTGGGGAAGAGAGATGCCTGAGCACACCCCGGAGGCGGACTGGTGGGGTGGAAGTCCAGCTGAGGTTTGACTCCGCGCACAGCCACCACGGCCGAGTGGCACTGGGCACCACACCACGGAACGCCTCCAGGCCGCTCCTTCCTCATCTGCAAAATGGGGAAACTTGCTACCTTGCAGGGTGGTTACAGCAACTGGAGGGGAGAACAGCTAACGCGCCCAGCCCACAGGGCAGGGACATCAGAGCACGCACACATTACATGGGAACAAGAGTACTGACAACATTAAGTCTGATGAGACGATTACTCAAACAAATACACCATAAGGCAAAAATAACCAGTGCCTTACGAGAAGTTAGAAAAATCACAGAGGGATTCAAGGGAAGGAGGGATCCCTCTGGATCAGCTAAATGGAAAAAAACGCAGAGAGGAGCAAGCATTGGGATTGGGTAGGCCTTCTTTCACTCAGGAAAGGATTCTGGTAAACAGAGATGAAGAAGGGGAGGGGAGGAGGAAAGAAAGATGGGAACGGCCTTTCAGATGGAGGGTGGGGAATAAGTCAGTGCAGGAAAGCATTAAGAAGCCGTCAGGAAATAACTCAGGGGCCTGAACAGGACTAGAGGGGCAAGGCTGGCGGCCAAAGCCCGCAGCACACCCTAATCGCCATGGGCATGGGGGCTCCAGGGCCCACTGGAATGGGGGGCCCTGAAGGAGGGCCCAGCTGGGAATGTGAACCTGGTAGAGAGAGTTCTAACGAGAGCAACAAGGGACTACATGATTTGGAAACACAAAGTAATTAATGTAATCAGGCAAGTGCCAAAGTTTCTAAATGGCTGGGGAGATGAACCTAAAAGTAAATGACAGAAAGAGAAAAAATTAAAACACACACTGGTATAATGCCACTTAACGGTGCTGGGTTATTATCTCAGCCAGTCTCTAATGAGACATATTTCTCTTAAGCACCAAGAGAAAACAAAGCAACCTTGAACAAAATAATATTTTAAATAGTCATAAAAACCAGGGAGAGTTAAGGGAAATTCATTCTGAAGCACAGTCAAGTTATAAAGCACTTGTCAGAAGTCCGACGAAGTGAAATGCTAGGGAGCGTTTGCCTGGCTTCTATCCCAATGTCCTAAAAAAACCAGGTTACCGCAAGGTGAAAAACAGAAATACTTCTATTCTACTTCCCTCCCCAGCACAGCCCACTCCTGGAATAAGTAAATAAGAAACAGAAGACCCAACAATTCCATGCAGGGGGAGGTGTTTCAATGCAGTAAGGCATCATTCAGCAAATGCTGTTAAAACTCCCTGAAGATGGCCTGATAATGGCAGGAAAGAACGAATGGATTTTCTTCCTACCGTCAGGGAGTAGATTATTCAGCCAAAGCACATAGCTCATTAAAAAATAATTTCTCCATGTAACCACAAGAAAATTGTAAAAAACACCAAAATTCACATAACTGTATAACAAAACGAATGAGCCCTATCATAAACTATGGACTTTAATTAATAATATAAATATAATAATATGGCTAAAACATAATAATTTCTAAAAAGGAAAACAAATAATCTGAGCAGACCCAACATATCCATAGGCCAGTCTTCATTAGTTTAGTTGCTTTAAAACAACACAAAGAATCAGAATCACATTTCATTTTTATAAGGAGCTAGTATCTTAACAATCCCTCAAAAGAAACCTATCAAAATTCAAACTATTTGTCTAACTTACAAAAATATATTCATGTGTCATCATTGTAACTAATAAAACAAAGCCTTTCCAAACTGAGCAATGAGACTATGCATGTGCAGGGTGCGGGGCTCGGGGCACGGCTGTGGTGATGCAGGACCGAGAGGCATACCTGAGGGCGACACGGCCACCTGCTGGACGGTGTCCTCGAACTTCTGCCAGCGCAGCCCGGCGCCCGGCAGCGCACTGCAGAACAAGCCTCCCTTGTAGTCCAGGCACCACACGTACTTCTCGGAGACCGCCAGGCTGAGGATGCCGCAGCCAGGGCCCGAGTAGCCCATCCAGCTTTCTGCAAACTGAAAGGCACAAAGCCGGGTGAGTTCTGTGGCAGAGGGTGTCGGTTCTCAACAACAGAAACCTGCAGAGTATCGCTACCATCCCAGCGCCGTGAGGATCTCTGAGAAGCCAGGCAGTGGAGCTGTCATTCGCCTCTAAGACCCCAGCATCCCTGCATGGCACAGTCCCTGAATGCCCCCAACCTAGACTTCAAAATGTATCTGGTCCCATGTATGGTCCCTGCATGGCAGCTTGTCAAAGAACTACCACCTAATGCTTAGTGTATCATGTTACACTAAGAAGGATCCGGTTTTATTCTGTGGGTAAACCTCGCCTTACACAAAGATTTGCCTGCAAATCTACCTTTTGCACGTTTATTTGTTGTAGCTACGTTAGAGAAGCAGCCCGTCCGCTATCTCTCTTTCACCCTGTTTTTTCAGGCACTGTTCCAACCACTGGACGCATGGCACACCCTGTGGGGAAGGCTGATGGGAGTTCGTCTGGGATGGCCTGCCTGATTGAGTTTTGTAGACTAAGGCTTAGTTGCTAGGATTCTTCATAAAAACTGACTCTACATAAAGTCTTTGCACTTTAACAATTTTCTAAAACTCCATCAGCAAATTTCCACAAATATCCATGTATGGACATTAGTTGCTTCAAAGAGAACGGTGCCCACCCCTTCTTGATCTGGACCTGCTCACCACACAGGCCTTATCTCCTCTCCCCTCCCCCCAGCCTGCCAAAAGCAAACAAAACCAAAAACCCAAATCTCTCGGCTTTCCAGCTACTGGGGATGAGGTGGGGTGCAGAGGCTGGAAAGGGGGCCCTCCGACGGCCAAGACCCCTCTCATCTAGGCTTCTCTGTGCCCACGGGCATCGTCCACCTGGATGACACCTGATCACTGGGTGGGTGCCCCTCCTGGGGCTTCCCGCAGTTGGCCGAGTCCCACTACGCCTCAATGGCACTGATCTGTCCTCCCTGGGACTCTGAGTTCTGTGAAGATGGGCTCCCTGGCTGGCTGTCCTTTTCAGCACGGGGTCCCCAGCGCCAAACAGAGCCTGGCAGGGAGAAGGCCCTCGAGCACCACAGAAGGACGCAGGTGGAAATGACGACTGAATGAAAGGGCTCAACTTTTGGCATTTCACCTCCAATCAGGTGAGCACCGTGTTTCACCGTGGAGGCAGGGGAGCACCCAGGTGAAGCGTGTGGGCCCTGGGGCTGGCTCTGCCACTCACCTGCTGTGAGCTGGTGTGAGCCGTTTAACTCTACTTAACCTCAACTCCCTCCTCTCCAATATGGGGACAATGACGGCCCCTAATTCATGGTCGTTTGTTTTGTTTTTAGAGAATCCAATTGGTGAAGCACTTTGCACGGTGCTTAACAAACAGTGAGCACTCAAGGCATGCCACTGATTACTACTAGGGAGAGAATCTGAGAGCACACTGGTGGAAAGCAGTCATAGCTATAAGTTCATAAGCAATCATGATCCAAATCTGATGTCCACAGTTAATAGAAGTTTTAACAGCTGGTTAGTTTTTAAATAAAATAAATCTACTAATAATTACTTGCTAAGGAAAGCAAGCACTTTTTCCATCACTTTTGTTTTTTAACGTAAATGCCCAAGACCAGTTAATAACTGTCTCTTCATTACAATACCCGCAGGAAACTGGATAATCCAAACCCGGTTCTTGCACAGCTTGCAGGGGAGCCTGGGTGCTGCTGTTTGGAGGTTAAGGGATAGGACACAGTGGCTGTGAAAACAGCCCCAGTTCTTGCTGATGATTCTGCAGAGGAGGGAGGAGGGGAGCCCCTGCCTCCCACCTGCTCAGGGCTCCTGCGCCTCCCGGAGCGGCCAGCACTGTGGGCAGCCTCAAGGCCAATTCAGCACTTCCCTGAGAGCCGCCCTGGCCTGGCCTCGTCAGAGTGAACAGCGAGCTCCTCCTTTGGTTGGTAAAGCAAGCTACTGAGTGGGGTGTGACAGGTCAGAAGTAGTTCAAGCCATTCAAGGTCCCTGGGCTAGAAATGCCCCCAACCTAGACTGCAAAACGTATTTGGTTATACAGGTTTTGTATCAAGAACATAATTTCTTTCAACAAGGAGAACACTCCTGCAAATGATTTCCCTTAAGAAAGAGGCCTAAAATACATGTCCCCCTGCCTGGGCCCACGTACCTGGTCTGACTTCAGCAGCCCCGTCCCACCCGTGCCTGGTTGGCTCAGGTCCTGGAGGGAGCGGCTGCCACCGAGCTCTGTCACACTCGTGTCTGAGGATGAATAGGGGAGCCCGTGGGCATAGATGTCCTCCTCGTCGCTGGACGTTAACGCCTGTTCCCGTGAAGACTGCTCGGGCTGAGGCTCATGGGCGTTGGCCGCCGAAGCAGAAGCCAGAGGATTCCACTTTCTTCCGGCATGCTCCACGTCACATTCAGAAACAGCCATTTCTTCCTGGCTCAAGCCATCTTCAGTGACACCAGGCCAGGGACCTGAGCCTAGGCGGCCGGGAGCCTCCAGGTCCAACAGCAAGTCCTGCTCCTCCCCGGGCGCCTGGGTGCTGCCTTCATCAGCTGTGGTCTCAGGCACTGCCTGCTCGGCCCCCGAGGCCACGCTGAGGCTGGAAGGCACGGTGAGTGAGTCCAGAAGGGGGGCTGCATCCAGAAAGGGGAGCGCAGAAAAAGTGCTTTGGGGGTCATCAGGCTGCACGTCCTCAGCCCCATGGGACTCAGTGGCGCTGTCCTGTTCTGGGGAGGGTAACAGTCGGCTCCTGGGTCCATCGTCTGCAGGTCCAGGCTCCTCTTCGAGTTCTGTGACTCTACTCCCTTCTCCCTGTTCCCTTGGGAGCGAGGGTAAGTTAAGGCCCCCATCGCACGCGTCCACTTCCCTGGCCTGGCTACCGTGCGGCATTTCAGTTCTACTGTCACTGTCGGCATCCAGCAAGTCAGGTGTGGATTCAGCGGCCTCCAGGACACTGAATGTCTCGGAGTCGTTCTCCCGCAGGACATTGCTCCACTCGCTGCCAAGGCTGCTCTCCGGGCCAGGGGAGCCTGTGCTCAGCTGATCCACAGCACTGCCCGGTGGGCTGGAGGTCAAGCACAGCAGGTCTGCACTCCAGGACTGGGGGCGGCCCCCAGGGGACTCCCAACAGGGAGTTGACTCAAGGGAGCTGTGACAGGCACTCCTGCTGCCGCTCTCTACTTTAAAACAAGAACATTTCAAATCAGGTACGACTCTTCATAAATACCAAGAGATCAATTAAAAAGCAAATTTTGGGCTCAAGAAAAAATAAATTTTAAATGGAGGATGTTCAGCTGTTGAAGAATAAACCTCTGAAGCACAAGTTATCATAAGGCAGGAAGGTTAAATATGTGCGCAAATCTCACTCACCAGGGGGCTCTGGGCCTCACTCAAGCGATGTTTGCCAAGAAAAACAAGGGAGCAAAGTGAGACGGTCAACTCACTTTGGCCAGTTGATCTTTCTAAAGGTTTAACAGCGTTTATTTTGTAAAGAAAGCTGAAAACAAACCGTCTAATTGTCTATTAATTAGAATACAGAATGTATTTCAGGATATTATTGAGATGCAATTAAAAGATGTCATGGTAACTGCCAGCGAGACATTCTGGTGCCACTGAGTGACATGCCCCTGTGCATCTGGGGGTTTTCGACATCAATTCCAAGACCATCTAGACTGTCGCTAATTAGCTGAATCATTCATTTTGATCAGTGACTTAAAAACCACTGTGATGTGATGTACCTCTACAATAAATCTGTTAGCTTTTGGTAATTCAGGAGTTACATATTTTCATCCACACAGACCACGAAGTGGAGATTCTATCAAGGAGTAAGTTCTCTGTTTCCCCCTCGGTTAAGCCGGGGAGTGAAGCCTCAGGCCCTCTTCCCTCAAAAAAAAAAAAAATTTAATTTTGACTCTCCTTAGAAAACTCAGTCTTCTCCAGGATAGACCAACTGATGTTCAATTAAAATGCTTAGGAAACTGATGATATTTTCCTTCAACACTGAGTAGAAAGTTAAAACAATTCAATTTTAAATCCCACATTTGGTAATATAAATGTTCTATCCTAGATGTCAATGTAAACTTTCTTCCTATTTTCTGACTTTCCATCATGTGCTCAGAATTTCTGGTCTAATAAACTGTACACATGGATAAGCCAAAATTTAAATTTACGTACTTTATAAGACCCCAACCCTTTAAGCAGGTGGCAGCCACAGGTGTGTGTTACATGTTCTTTTAAACCTCACGCCTTTCACAGGTGTGTCTCTATGTATTCTTTTTTGGTGTAGGAAGCATTTCACAGTAAAACCCCTCTGAGAAGGACCTGAGTTTGTTTTCTCAAGACCCCCCTGCTTTCCAAAGAGTGGGCTCGAGCTCCGTGGGCTTCCAGAAGCCAGCTGCAGCAAGGAGAGCCACCTCTAGTGTACAAGTCGCTAGCTCGCTCCAGCCGCCCCCAAAGTGAGCTGAACATCTGCTCCCGATGGTACCTGGTTTCTTCTTCTTCTTCTTCTTCACTCTGATTGGTTTCACGACGAGCTCTTGGTCGAAGTCTTCCGAGCTGATGACACTGAATCTCTGCGAGGAGGGCTGGCTGCCCTTCCCACATTTGGGCCCTGCTTGGAGCGTGGGTGGCAGGGACCCCGAGCCGCTGTCGGTGGAGTTCAGCGAGCTGCTCCTGCTCCTCGGCTCACTCGCCACAGAAGCGCCTCTGAGCCTCGTCCCTGTGATCACGGCCCCTGGAGGCTCCTCCCCACGCTGCACGTGGACTCCCTCGGCGCATCCTGACATTTCCAGACCTTCTCTCACTGAGAAAGAAGAGTTTGGTTTTACTACTGGTTACCTGAGAAAGTCGACATACTGTTGTTCAGAGTTTTTAGCCATAAGTATCAGCTGTCACAGAGGGAATTGAGGCTCCAGCTTGTTAAAGAGCTGGGCAGTTCTAAATTCATCAAAACTGGAAGTCACAAAAGCTAAAGTGACAATAACTGCACATAAAATTCCAAGAAACAGATTTTGCTCTCCAGGAAGCTCCTGTATCAAAACCAGAACTGTGGCTGGACCACAGCTGCCTCTGTGGGTAACTCGGCAGCACAGCAACACCACTACGCACAGTGATTCCCACCTTGACCAAGAGATTATTTACGGAGGGGGACGCCTGCGGAGGAGGGCTCCATGCGACATCATCTCTAGACTGTGCATATTAAAACTCTTTAATATTACTCAAAGAGCATTTGAAAGATACATATGTACTTAAACCAAATGTCTTGCCTTGAAATCCAAGAAGGGAAAAAGGAAATTTCCCTCTAAAACAAACACAGACTGAGGAAGACATTAACTGGGCCAGCGTGGAAGGTGAGCAGAGAGCAGCATGAGGAGCAGAGCCACGGGACCGAATCCTGGGCTAGGGCCCAGCACGTCTCCACCACGGTGGCCGGTCCTTCTCCCAGCTTGACGCCGGGCCCTCGGGCGGGCTGTGGGCCACTGGGACCCCTCCAGCTGTCTTTTCGTCATCCAGTGTCCACCGTGTGCCAGACACTGCTCTACGCCCGGGGGAGGGGGGCAGCAGTGGACAGACAGACAGGAGGCTGCAGAGCATGCTGCAGGCTGTGTGAGCAAGCCTACAAGGCGAGCGAGGTCCAGGCCATGAAAGCTGTGGCAGATCCTGGCCTAGAGCTGCTGTCCCATGCAGCAGCCACCAGCCATGTGCAGCTATTAAAATTCCTATTAGTTACAACTGAACAAAATTTAAAATTCAGCTCCTTAGCCACACCAGCCACATCCCAGGTGCTCAATAGCCCCCTGTGGCCGGAGGCTGCCCACTCACAGCACAGAATGGCCCCTGCCCCCGTCGCAGAAAGCTCTATTGGACAACACTGGCCTGCAGCTCAGTCTTGGGGTTCCACGTCAGCTTTCTTTCTATAAGCCACACTGCCCCGAGATGACAGTTTTAGAGGTCCCCAGCTCCTAAACTCCAGAGTCAGAGCTTATTCACTTTCTCTAAAAATTATGGTTTTGGAATGATATTCACCCCAACTCTCCCTCTGTGGTTTAAGGGATTATAAATTCCTGGAGAGTTGGAATTTATTTCCCGACTTGTGTTGACCTGCCACAATATACTGAATACCACTGTCTGCTTCAGAAGCTTGGGAAATACTGCTGACCAAAGCAGGTTTATTTCTTACTTTATGGTCAGGATACTATATTTTTGTCTTTTCAGATGCTGAACATCCAGCTAATGTACAAGCCCTTTTTCTATTTCCCTGTTAGCTACACTTGCTGTTTGCATCCCAACATTACAAGGACGGAAAGCTGGAGTGAGTGAGCTGCAGTGGATTAGGAGGCCACGCCCATGGGCCAACTGCTTCCCCAGGGGTTCAAATCCAGGGACACTCCACTCGGTCTGACTCGCTCCCATGCTCAGCAGGCCATGGGTCTGTGGCCAGCTCCACTCCTTCCGGCCCAGGGTCCCTACTCCCTCTCTCTACGGTGTCTCAGCCGTCAGTGGGTGCTGAGGAGAGCAGACATGGCCATACAGCTGCCCTGCAGCCTGGAGGCCCCAGGAACCAGCTGTCCAGGGCTAGACCTAAGGGTTGCCCCTTCTGACCCACAACTATGGAGAAGCAGGAGGAGTACTGGCTGAAGACACGGCTGGTGGCCTTTGTCTTGTCACTCACTACCCCAAGCCTGTAAAATGAGGGCACTATTTATTCACTGATATTTACTGAGAGTCTTCCATATGCCGTGTACTGTGTTAGGACCAAAAGGCAAGTCCAACATGGTCCCGTGGGACACGACACGCTGGCCTGCTGGCGGGGATGGTGGGGGACTGGCTATCTGAGGCCAACCAAGGCCCTTTGATGCTGCCATATTGTTCCGTCTGGCAGGATTCCGACTTAGAGGAGTTCAGTCATAGTCCCACAGATGGGAAGGGCGAGGGCTGCTGGCAGAGGGCCCCACTTGCACATGGGCAGGCCAGGTTGGGACTGTGTCCACACACCCAGTGTGCTGGCTGAACAGCGGCAGTGAGAGGCCAAGAGGGCAAGCTGGCAGCAGCCATCGGAAGAGCTCAGGGCAGTGCCACACGAACAGCCTGTGAGCAAGGGAGCGGCAAGGGCGGGCCACTGGGGAGGGGTGCCCAGACGGGGACTTGAACTATGTGTCCTGCAGGGTTTGTCAAGAGAGTCAAACAGGCCCCCTGGGAAGCCCCAGGGCCCAGGTAACCCTGGATGAGCCTCTGCCTCACGGCTCTGGGATCCTGGGCACGTCTTCCAGCTAAGGAACCACAGCTTCCTGGTGGGGGGTGGGGATTTAGGGAGCTCCTTGATGCCAAGTGCTTAGTGATGATGATGACCACAGAGCTGCTGTGACCACAAGGAACAAGTCCACTAAGGAGCCCAGACGCATAAAGTGCTGTGAAGTGTGCGGGGTGCTGGGTATGGAGCCGCTCTCCTTGTGAGCGTCTGGACTCGCATGAATCCAAAACAAATCACAGCAGAGAGGCCCTCCTGGTTAGAACCGTGTGAGGGTGGAAGATGTAACACAGGCGTGAGACGTATGTGGACTGACACCTTCTCCACACACACGTCTTTTGTAGCCTTAATCCTAGACTTACTGGCCCAATAGGGTGTCAGGAGTCAATGAAGTGGCTTCTGATTTCTTTTTCCTGGTAAATAAATTTCCCATCTTCCACACCCAGGAAAGCAACTCTACCAAATATGTAGCCTCAAAGTGAGGTGACTTTCAAGAAAAGTATTGGAAACAGTATTTTCAGAACCACAGGAAATCTACCAAATACCTCCTTGTTTAAATAATGTTATAGTATTTTAATATGCACAATAATGGGGACTTCTGGGAAGATGGTAGAGCAGTGAGGCGCAGCGGGCTTCTCCTCCGTGAAAGAAACTAGGGAGGGGCTGGAGGACGCCTGGGACTACACTTTCAGGGTGTGACTGGCCCTATGGGACCCCTACAGTACGTGATGGGGATATGGACAAAAATGTGGAGACACAGCGCCTCAAGGGACAGGGTGAGTTTGTTTGGCCAGAACCACCTCCCAGGGCCGGCTGCAGTGAGACAGCTGCTAGGCAAAGAAGTGAGCAGCGGCTCTCCACTCCTGTGAACCCACCTTGGCAGATAGCTGGGAGGTGATCTACCACAGCGAGACAGCCAGGAGATCCCGTGAGGCAACCTGAGAGTTAGCATCTGTTCTCCCCCCACGGAAGTCTGGGGGGTGCACCGGTAAGAATCAGGAATAGGAGAGGGTGCCATATGAGGCATCAAGATCCCTCCCACACCCCAGAGGCTTGTGGACGCACAGCAGGCAGGGAACGGGGCACCTCTGATGTAGAGGCTGCCCTTGAGTGGACTCCCTGCCAAACTGCACAGTGCCTACATCGTAGCCCCAGGGTGGGCAGTCCCTAGTTCACATGAAGAACTGGTGAACTGATTGGATCCCCACCCGGTTTGGAGCCCACCCACCACACAGGTGAAGCTCGAGGAAGAACAGCTTGAGAGCACCACCTGCTGGTAGGATAGGGAAACTGCACTCCAGCAAGCTGTAGCTCAATAGCACCACGTGCTGGTAGGATTGGGAAAATGCACTCCAGCAAGCTGTAGCTCTGTGAAATTATGCATAAATGCTCAAATAATCCTGCATTTCCCCAAATAACCTTATCAAGACAAGAAAATGCCCCAAAGCCAAGAGAACATAATAAAGCACTAGAAGAATCTATAAGACACGGACAAGCCAAACGAACAAATTAAAAAACCGGAAGAGTAACAAAATATGGAGTAACCAATTAAAGAAGTACACACAAATCTGTAAAACAACTTCAATGAGATGGTTAAAGGCATAAAGGACACCAAGAAGACTCTAGAAGAGCATAAACAAGAATTTGAAAGAGTAAAAAAAAAATAGCGCATCTTATGGAAATAAAAGATATTGTTGATCAAATTAAAAATACACTAGAGACACACAAGAGCAGATTTGAAGAGGCAGAAGGAAGGATAAGTGAACCTGAGGACACAGCAATTGAATGCAAGCACACCAAAGAACAAATGGTGAAGAAAACAGACATGTATCTCAGGGAAATGATGGACAACATGAAGCGAACAAATAAATGAATCATTGGTATCCCAGAAGAAGAGAAGAGTAAAGGGCTAGGAAGAGTGTTTCAAGACATAGTTCAGGAAAACTTTCCAAACTTTCTAAATGACATAAACATGCAAATCAAAGATGCCCAATGAATTCCAGATAGAATAAATACAAATAAACCAATTCTGAGACATACTGATCAGACTGTCAAATGCTGAAGAGGAGAAAGTTCTGAAAGCAGCAAAAGAGAAGTAATTCACCAAATACAAGGAAAACAACATAAAACTAAGCACTGACTACTCAGTTGTGTGACAGATTTAAGATTCCGGAAAGAGAAAAACTGCCAGCCAAGAATTCTTTATCCAGAAAAGCTCTCCTTCAAAATTGATGGAGAGTTTAAAATTTCCACAAACAAATGCTGAGAGACTTTGTTAACAAGAGACCTGCAGTGCAAGAAATACTAAAGGGAGCTCTACCAGCTGAGAAAAAAAGAAAGGAGAGAGAGGTCTAGAGAAGGGCACAGAACTGAAGAGTATTAGTAAGGGTAACTTAAAGGAAATAAAGAGAGAGAGGGAAAAATAGATCTGACAACTAAAAACCAAAAGATAAAATGGCTGGTTCAAGAACTCCCTTCACAGTTAATAATTTTGAATGTGAATGGATTATACTCTTCAATTAAAAGATACAGATTGGTAGAATGGATTAAAAAGTATGACTCATCGATATGCTGTTTAAAAGAGACTCATCTTAGACCCTGCAACACAAAGAGACTGAAAGTGAAAGGATAGAAAAAAATATTCTATGCAAACTGCAACCAAAAGAAAGCTGGGGTGAGCTATACTAATATCAGACAAACTAGACTTTAAATGCAAAGATGTCATAAGGACAGAGAAGGACACTATATATTAATAAATGGGACAATTCACCAAGAAAAAATAACAATCATAAATGTTTATGCACCCAATCATATGCACCCAGGATAGATCATATGCTGGGGCACAAAATAACTCTTAACAAACTTTAAAAGACTGAAATTATTCAAAGCACATCTCTGACCATAATGGAATACAACTAGAAAACAATAACCACGAAAGAACCAGATCTTTCACAAATATATGGAGGTTAAACAACACACTCCTAAACAACCAGTGGGTCAAAGAAGAAATTGCAAGAGAAATAGGTAAATATCTAGAGACGAATGAAATAAGAAAACAACATATCAAGACCTGTGGGATGCAGCAAAGGTGGTGCCGAGAGGGAAATTAATAGCTCTAAATGCATATATCAAAAAGCAAGAAAAAGCTAAAACCAAAGACCTAACTGAACAGCTGAAGAGGCTAGAGAATGACCAGCAAACTACCCCTAAAGCAAGTAGAAGGAAAGAAATAAAGATTAAAGCAAAAATAAATGAACTGGAGAACAAAAAACAACAGAGAGAATAAATGGAACCAAAAGTTGGTTCTCTGAGAAGATCAACAAGATTGAAAGACCCTTACCTAGACTGACAAAGTCAGAAAGAGAGAAGATCTAAATAAACAGAATCAGAAATGAGAGCTGGATAATTACTACGGATCCCAAAGAAATTGGAAAAAAAAAAATCATAAGAGGATAGTAGGAACAACTGTATACCAACAAGCTAGACAATTCAGAGGAAAGGACAATTTCCTGAAAACACATGAACAACCTAGATTGACCCAAGAAGAAACAGAGGATCTCAACAAACCAATCACAAGCAAAGAGATCCAATGAGTCATCAAAAATCTTTCTACCAATAAAAGCCCAGGGCCAGATGCCTTCACAGGAGAATTTTATCAAACTTTCCAAAAAGAATTGACACCATTCCTGCTCAAACTCTTCCACAAAATTGAAGAAAAAGGAACACTACCTAACTCATTTTATGAAGCTAATATCACTGTTACCAAAACCAGATAAAGATAATGCAAAAAATGAAAACTGTAGGCCAATCTCCCTAATGAATATGGATGCAAAAATTCTCAAGAAAATACTTGCAAATCCAATCCAAAGGCACATTAAAAGAATTATACACCACGACCAAGTGGGGTTCATTCCTGTCATGCAAGGGTGGCTCAACATAAGAAAATCAATCAATGTAATACAATACAGTTATAAATCAAAAGGGAAAAATCAAATGATTTGATAACCTTCAACATCCCTTTTTGATAAAAATACTCAAAAGGAAGGAGTTGAAGGAAACTTCCTCAATATGAGAAAGGATATATATGAAAAACCCACAGCCAGCACAGTACTAGTGGTGAGAGGCTGAAAGCCTTCCCTCTAAGATTGGGAACGACACAAGGATGCCCACTGTCCTCTCTATTAGTCAACATTGTGCTAGAAGTTCTAGCCAGAGCAATGTGTCAAGACAAAGAAGAAAAAGGCATTCAAATTGGAAAGGAAGAAGTAAAACTGTCATTATTTGCAGATGATAAGATCTTATATTTGGAAAATCCTGAAAAATCAATGACATAGCAACTTGAGCTAATAAATTCAGCTGAGTGTTGTGATACAAGATTAAAGCATATAAGTCGGAAATGTACCTTTACGTTAATAATGACCTAAGTGAAGAGGCAATAAAAATAAAATTGCATTCACAATAGCAACTAAAAAGAATCAAGCACCTAGGAATAAACTTAACCAAGGACGTAAAACACCTCTGCACAGAAAATTACAAAACTTTACTAAAAGAAATAAAAAAGGACCCAAATAGGTAGAAAGATATTCTGTGCTCATGGATAGGAAGTGTATTAGTTAGGGTTCTCTAAGGAAACAGAATCAATGAGAGGTGTCTCTGACTATCAAATTGTAAAAATGACTCACACAACTGTGGGTATGCATGAGTCCAAATTCTGAAGAGCAGTCAGCAAACTGTCTACTCCAAGGAAGATGTCCGATGAACTCCTCAGGAAACGAACCGGCAGCTTCGACGAACTCCTCAGGAAATGAACTGGGATCTCTGACAAACGTGCTCGATGAACTCCTCAGGAAACGAACCAGCAACTTCGACGAATTCCTCAGGAAATGCTTCACTGGGCAGCTGAAGAAGAAGTGAAGGTTCTCTATCTGTCTTGCTTATAAGTCTTCAACTGATTAATTGGATTAAATCCAGCCAATTGCATTCTCTCATTGTGGAAGACACGCCATTTGGTGAGTCATCAGTCACAGCTGTAGTCAATTGACTGACGACTTAATAAACCAGCCTCAAACGTCCTCACAGCAATTGTTAGGCCAGTGTTTGCTTGACCAGACAGCTGGGTACTATCACCTGGCCAAGTTGACACATGAACCTAACCATCACAGTTCACCACTTGTCAACTTGGCAGTTATACACATCACCTAAAACCACACTTTATCTCTAAGTAGATAACAGTAACAGATATATATTTTGCCTAACAATACTCCGCTGTGCAGCATACATCTGGAAACGCACTAAATCTCTCCAGAATAGGGTGCAAGTCCTTGGGTGACATTAGCTCTTAAAATTAATTTCCTTTAGCTTAAATACAGCAAAATGAACAGCACAGGTTATGCCATATGTTAAGGGGATAAGACACGAGAAGAAAGCAAAGATATTTGCTTTATAGACAAATACAAACATAATCATAACAAAACAAGGAGGAAATATTCTTGCCATCATAGTCCTCATTTCTGTAACTGGTCACGTGGCTGTAGTTCATATTTATCACTACCTTCTTCCACTACCCATTCCATGTTCCCTTTACCCTCAGCAAGCACTTCAGCTGGCTGTGGTTCTTTGCCTGGTGGGGTGACCCACACCTTCATTCCTGAAGTTTCTTTGCCATTGGTAGTCCTGCCTGGATTGGGTTGTTGCAGTTTTCCGTTGACTTGAATCACAGGACATGGTAGTACTAAGAGACACCCCAGGGGATCTCCTGTATTCCAGGAAAACTCTTCTTTACTTCCATTGTGTAGGTACAGTGCTATTTCCCCTTGATAGTCAGGATCAATCACCCCAGCCAGTACAGTAATCCCTTTCCTTGCCTGTTGATTCAGAGGCATAAGAAGCCCAAAGTGGCCAGGTGGCAGTTTTAACTTCCAGTTCAATGGGATTATTGTTGTGTTTCCTGGTGGAAGCACTCCTCCTTTTGGAACCAAGACCTGTAGACCAGCAGAGCTTAAGCTTGCAGGGACAGGAAGCAATTTACCTAGTGGATCACAAGGAGTGATAGTGAGTGGTGCCACTCCTGTTTCCACCCCTTGATTCCTGGACCCATGAATCCTGGCTATGGGAGAAATAGCACCATAGAGTGGATGCTGATTCAGAGCATACACAGCCTCCTGAGAACACTGCCCCAACCATGCAAGGTATTGCCACTTAGTTGGCGCCGTAATTGAGTCTTCAACAGGCCATTCCACCGTTCTATCAACCCAGCTGCCTCTGGATGATGGGGAACATGGTAAGACCACAGAATTCCATGAGCATGTGCCCATCCCCTCACTTCATTTGCTGTGAAGTGGGTTCCTTGGTCTGAAGCAATGCTGTATGGAATACCATGACGGTGGATAAGGCATTCTGTAAGTCCACGGATGGTAGTTTTGGCAGAAGCATGTCGTGCAGGGAAGGCAAACCCACATCCGGAGTATGGGTCTATTCCAGTAAGAACAAATCGCTGCCTCTTCCATGATGGAAGTGGTCCAACATAATCAACCTACCAGGTAGCAGGCTGATCACCTCGGGGAATGGTGCCATATCGGGGACTGAGTGTGGGTCTCTGCTGCTGGCAGATTGGGCACTCAGCAGTGGCTGTGGCCAGGTCAGCCTTGGTGAGTGGAAGTCCATGTTGCTGAGCCCATGCATAACCTCCATCCCTACCACCATGACCACTTTGTTCATGAGTCCACTGGGCAATGACAGGAGTTGCTGGGGAAAGAGGCTGATTGGTACCCACCAAATGGGTCATTTTATCCACTTGGTTATTAAAATCTTCTTCTGCTGAAGTCACCCTCTAGTGAGCATTCACATGGGACACAAATATCTTCATGTTGTTTGCCCACTCAGAAAGGTCTAACCACATACCCCTTCCCCAGACTTCCTTGTCACCAATCTTCCAATCATCCTCCTTCCAAGTCCCTGACCATCCAGCCAAACCATTAGCAGCAGCCCAGGAATCAGTATACAAACGCACCTCTGGCCAGTTCTCCTTCCAAGCAAAGTGAACAAGCAGGTGCACTGCTCGAAGTTCTGCCCACTGGGATTTCCCCTCACCACTGTCCTTCAGGGACATCCCAGAAAGGGGCTGCAGTGCTGCAGCTGTCCACTTTTGGGTGGTGCCTGCATATCGTGCAGAATCATCTGTGAACCAGGCCCGAGTCTTCTCTTCCTCAGTCAACTGACTGTAAGGAACTCCCCAAGATGCCACAGCTGTGGGCTGGGAAAGAGAAGGTAAGGTGGAAGGAGTGGGGGCCATGGGCATTTGGGCCACTTCCTCATATAACTTACTTGTACCTTCAGGACCTGCTCGAGCTCTATCTCGTATATACCATTTCCATTTTATGATGGAGTGCTGCTGTGCACGCCCAACTTTATGGCTTGGTGGGTCAGAAAATACCCAGCTCATGATAGGTAAAACTCAGGTCTCATGGTAACTTGGTGGCCCATGGTTAAGCGTTCTGTTTGTACTAAAGCTCACTAGCAGGCCAATAGCTGTTTCTCAAATGGAGAGTAGTTATCTGCAGAGGATGGTAAAGCGTTACTCCAAAATCCTAAGGGCCTGCATTGTGATTTTCTTATAGGAGCCTGCCAAAGGCTCCAAACAGCATCTCTATTTGCCACTGACACTTCAGCACCATTGGGTCAGCTGGATCATATGGTCCAAGTGGCAGAGCAGCTTGCACAGCAGCCTGGACCTGTCGCAACGCCTCATCTTGCTCCAGTCCCCACTCAAAACTAGAAGCTTTTCTAGTGACTCGGTAAATGGGCCGGAGTAGCAAACCAAAATGAGGAATATGTTGTCTCCAAAACCCAAAGAGGCCAACTAAGCGTTGTGCCTCTTTTTTGGTCATAGGAGGGGCCAGATGCAACGGCTTATCCTTCACCTTAGAAGGAATATCTCGACAGGCCCCACACCACTGGACACCTAGAAATTTCACTGAGGTGGAAGGCCCCTGTATTTTTGTTGGATTTATCTCCCATCCTTTGCCACGCAAATACCTTATCAACAAATCTAGAGTAGTTGCTATTTCTTGCTCACCAGGTCCAATCAACATGATATCATCAATATAATAGACCACTGTGATGTCTTATGGGAGGGAGAAATGATCAAGATCCCTGCTGACAATATTATGACATAGGGCTGGAGAGTTGATATAACCCTGAGGTAGCACAGTGAATGTAAACAGCTGGCCTTGCCAGCTGAATGCAAACTGTTTCTGGTGGTCCTTACTGACAGCAATTGAGAAAAAAGCATTTGCCAGATCAATAGCTGCATACCAGGTACCAGGGGATGTGTTGATTTGCTCAAGCAATGATACCACATCTGGAACAGCAGCTGCAATTGGAGTCACCACCTGGTTAAGCTTATGATAATCCACAGTCATCCTCCAAGACCCATCTGTTTTCTGCACAGGCCAAATAGGAGAGTTGAATGGGGATGTGGTGGAAATCACCACCCCTGCATCCTTCAAGTACTTAAGAGTGGCATTAATCTCTGCAATCCGTCCAGGAATCCAGTATTGCTTCTGGTTCACTATTTTGTTAGGCAGGGGCAGTTCTAGTGGCTTCCACTTGGCCTTTCCCACCATAATAGCCCTCACTCTAGGAATCAGGGAACCAATGTGAGGATTCTGCCAGTTGCTGAGTATGTCCATTCCAATTATGCATTCCGGCACTGGAGAAATAACCACAGAATGGGTCCGGGGACCCACTGGACCCACTGTGAGATGGACCTGAGCTAAAACTCCATTGATCACCTGACCTCCATAAGCCCCAACTCTGACTGGTGGACCAGAATGACGTTTCGGGTCTCCGGGAATTAATGTCACTTCTGAACCAGCGTCTAATAATCCACGAAATATCCGATCATTTCCTTTTCTCCAATGCACAGTTACCCTGGTAAAAGGCCGTAGGTCCCCCTGGAGAAGGCTGGGAGGAAGATTAACAGTATAAATTTTTGGCTGTGGGGTCCTTCCCCAAGGGTACCCAGCCTTCCCTTCATTCAAGGGGCTCTGGATCTGTAAACTGTCTCAAGTCTGGGAATTGATTAAGGGGCCGTGACTCTGTTTTTGTAATTCAAGGGAGACTTTTGTTCACATGACCTAGAATTCTTCTGCCTATATAGTTCAAACAAGAACTTAGTCGATTGCCCATCTATTTTACTACTTGGTACTCCATGATCCACTAGCCAACGCCATAAGTCTCTGCGAGTCATATTATTTTGATTGCTGCTTTGAGCCTGTTTTCTATTATGGTAGCCACACCCACCTTGTCTGTGGCGATTAACTACCAACTCGGGACCCGATTATCCCCATTGTGTTTAAGAATTCCAGCTCAGTGACAGCAGTTCCTACAGTAATATCTGACCTACAGAGAAGGGCGACTAAAAAGCTCTTCAGGGATGATGGAGCTAGTCTCATAAGTTTATTCCTTAAGTCCTGGTAAAAGGTGTGTCCTCTGGACATTCCAGGGCTGTGTGAGCACGTCTTTCATGATAAATCCACTCTAACATTCCAATCTCTCTAAGCCTTTGAGTCCCCTCCTCCACACTGTACCAGGGCAGTTCTGGCATTTCAACCTCTGGTAATGCCAGCCACTTTTGATCCATGTTTCAGCCAGCCACCCAAACTGTTAACACCCTTTCTAACCCCTCAAGCTACATCACTGAATGCAGAATCTCTGCTTAGTGGACCCATATCAGTAAATTCAGCCTGATCCAACCTTATATTCCTTCCACCATTATCCAATACCCTTAATATCCATTCCCACACATATTCCCCTGTTTCTGTCTGTATAAATTGGAAAACTCATACAGTTCCTTTGGAGTATAGCGTACCTCTTCATGGGTCACACTTTGTATCTCACCCTTTGGGGCCTGTTGGGGCTTTAGCCTAGTTATAGGTCTTGAAGCAAAAACTGGTGGTGGGGGTGGGTCATGAAAAGAGCTAGAATTATCCCTCAAGACATTTACCTCAGGACACTCTGTTGCATTTTCATCTCTTAAAACAGGATTAATCTCTCCAGACAGAGGAGTGAGGGCTGCTTCCTCAAGGGAGGTGATTACAGGATTAGCAGGCACTGAAGGGTTAATCTCTTTAGGTGGGGGTTGGATGGCAGGCTCCTTAGGTCAGACTGGAGGTTGCGGGGCTGTTTCCTCAGGACAGCCCTCTACAGGGAAATCTAACAATGACTCAGCAGAATCCAGGGTTCCAATGTCCTCACTGCCATTATTATCAATCCATATGTCCCCATCCCAAGTTTCCGGATCCCATCCTTTTCCAATCAATGCCTTTACTTTAACAGCAGACACCCTAAGAAGTTGAGATTTGAATTTACGTTGTAAATCTGCTACTCGCACAATGGAAGTCTGCATCTGGTTTTCAGAAACTTCCAGTCTGCGGGCACAGGAAATAAGATTTTCTTTCAGGGCACACATAGAAACCTTTACATCTGTCATACAGCGTTTAAGTTTTGAATTTGAAGCCTTCAGAACATCCCTTTCTCTTACAACTTTATCCAAAGTATCTAAGAGTAGCCAGCCAACATCATTATACCTCTCAATTCTGCAAAACTCTGTGAAGGTATCGAAAACACTGTCACCCAGAGTCTTGCTTCGTACTAGAGGATGATTAGGAGAATCAAATGGTGCTGTTTTGCGTATCTCCTTTGCCAACTCATGCCATGGACTGTCAGTGCCCTCTTGATGATTGGAAATAGAGTCATTAGTGCCTCTGAATCTAATCAGAGTAGAAAACAAATTGTAAAAGCCCATTTTAAGATTCTGTTTCTCAAGAACCACTCCCGGTACCAAGTTGTATTAGTTAGAGTTCTCTAGGGAAACAGAATCAATGAGAAGTGTCTCTGACTATCAAATTGTAAAAATGACTCACGCAGCTGTGGGTATGCATGAGTCTAAATTCTGTAGGGCAGTCAGCAAACTGTCAACTCCAAGGAAGATGTCCGATGAACTCCTCAGGAAACGAACCGGCAACTTCGACGAACTCCTCAGGAAATGAACTGGGATCTCTGACAAACGTGCTCGATGAACTCCTCAGGAAACGAACAGGCAACTTCGACGAACTCCTCAGGAAACGCTTCGCTGGGCAGCCAAAGAAGTGAAGGTTCTCTATCTGTCTTGCTTATAAGTCTTCAACTGATTAACTGGATTAAATCCAGCCAATTGCATTCTCTCATTGTGGAAGACACGCCCTTTGGTGAGTCATCAGTCACAGCTGCAGTCAATTGACTGATGATTTAATAAACCAGCCTGTTGGTTTATTAAGCAGCCTCAAACGTTCTCGCAGCAATTGTTAGGCCAGTGTTTGCTTGACCAGACAGCTGGGTACTATCACCTGGCCAAGTTGACACATGAACCTAACCATCACAGGAAGGCTAAGCATCTTTAAGATGTAAATTCTACCCACAATGATCTACAGATTTAACGTAATTCCAATCAGCATTCCAACAACCTACTCTGCAGACTTGGAAAAGTATCAAATTTATTTGGACAGGAAAGGGGCCTCAAATTGCCAAAAATATCCTTAAAAAGAAGAAATGGGAGGCCTTACATTTCCACACTTTGAAGCCACAGTGGTCAAAACAGCATGGTATTGAGAGAACCTAAGATGGTGGCTAGGTGAGACAGGGCAAAAAACAGCTCCATGAAAAATACTAGATAAAAGCCAGAAAGTGACCCAGAACACAGTTCCCAGCGATGCACCAGCTGGACAAGTCTGCTAATTTCACAGGGATCATGCACTTGGTGAAACTGGGAGTCTGCTTTCTGAAACTGTGCTGCAGCGTGGGGAAACCGTGGGTTGGCATTTGGAGGCAGACTAGTTCTTTTTTTTAAAAAACCCGAAAGTGGCTGCAGATAAGGCAGCAAGAACTGCACAGTGAAGGGTGGCAGGAATGCCTCAATAGCTTGAGTGGAAGATAGCCTTTCGTGGACCCACTGCTAATTGTCCTGGAGTGAGGAGGGCAGAGGAGAGCCAAAAGGGGAAAAAACCACACCCCTTGCAGCCATCTTCCCGGCAGGCTGGGAACGCTCCTGCCCGGCGCTGGAGCCAAAGCCCAGAGCCGCGCCAAGGGACCCAGTGTGACGGGAAGTGTTTCCCGCTACACTGCAGACACGCCACAATATCAGGCGTGGGCAATAGCCCTTTGTACATCCACAGCTGATTGTCCCGGAGCTGGGAAGGTGGAGCTGTGTGAAAAGGAGGAAATTAACACGCTCCATTCAGCCATCTTTACAGCAGACGGGGAATGCCCCTGCACAGCCCTGTGGCCCAGGGCTTCCCTTGAGGGCCAGGGCACACTTGTGACGTAGCACAGCCTTCCCTCTGCAGAGGCCCTGGGAGGGCACAGCTGGGAAGAGGGACCCATTCGGAAATCCCAGGGTCCATATGCCAATACCAAGGATTTGTGGGTCAGCAGCAGAGACAATCTGTGGCGAGACTGAAATGAAGGTTTAGACTCTTGCAACAGCCTTAAATCTCCAGGAACACCGGGGAGGTTTGATTTTTAAAGCTGCCCTGCCTCCCTAACCACCCAGACACATGCCCCACATTCAGGGCAGAGAGCACCAACAACAAATCCAAACTTGGTGCACCAATTGGACCCCACAAGGACCAGACCCCCACACACCACAAAGACAAAGTTGGGGAGAACCGGCTTGAGGGGAATAGGTGACTCGCGATGCCATCTGCTGGTTAGTTAAAGTGTATACCACCAAGCTGTAGATCTGACAAATTAGAGATTGAGTTTTGAATAATTCTTCATATTCTAAAAGAACCCTATCAAGTACAGTGAATGCCAAGTGCCAAAAAACAACAGAAAATTTTAAAGCACATGAAAAAAACAGACGATATGGATAACCCAAATCAAAAGATCAGAAGAGACACAGTACTTGGAGCAATTAATGAAAGAATTAAAGACAAACAATGAGAGCATGGCACAGGATATAAAGAACATGAAGAAGACCGTAGAAGAGCATAAAGAAGAAATTGCAAGAGTAAATAAAAAAACAGATGATCTTATGGAAATAAAAGAAATTGCTGACCAAATTAAAAATATTTTGGATACTCATAGTACAAGACTAGAGGAAGCTGAACAATGACTCAACGTCCTTGAGAACCACAGAACGGAAAATGAAAGAACAAAAGAAAGAATGGGGAAAAAAATGAAAAAATCAAAATGGATCTCAAGGATATAATAGATAAAATGAAACGTCCAAATATAAGACTCATTGGTGTCCCAGAAGGGGAAGAGAAGGGTAAAGGTCTAGAAAGAGTATTCAAAGAAATTGTTGGGGAAAACTTCCCAAACCTTCTACACAATATAAATACACAAAGCATAAATGCCCAGCGAACTCCAAATAGAATAAATCCAAATAAACCCACTCCAAGACATATTCTGATCAGACTGTCAAATACTGAAGAGAAGGAGCAAGTTCTGAATGCAGCAAGAGAAAAGCAATTCACCACATATAAAGGAAACAATATAAGACTAAGTAGTGACTACTCAGCGGCCACCATGGAGGCGAGAAGGCAGTGGCATGACATATTTAAAACTCTCAGGGAGAAAAATTTCCAACCAAGAATACTTTCTCCAGAAAAACTCTCCTTCAGATTTGAGGGAGAGCTTCAATTTTTCACATACAAATGCTGAGAGATTTTGCTAATAAAGGACCTGCCCTATTTCAGATACTAAAGGGAGCCCTAGTGACAGAGAAACAAAGAAAGGAGAGAGAGATATAGGGAAATTTAACAGACATATATAGAACATTGTATCCCAATTCACCAGGATACACATTCTTCTCTAGTGATCACGGAACTTTCTCCAGAATAGATTATAGGCTGCGACAGAAAGCAAGCCTCAATAAACTTAAAAAAATTGAAATTATTCAAAGAACATTCTCTGACCACAGTGGAATACAAATAGAAGTTAATAACCATCAGAGACAGAAAATTCACAAACACCTGCAGGGTAAAAATGAGGGGGAGATGAAAACATTCCCAGATAATCAAAAGCTGAGGACTTCATCACCAGTAGATCATCCTATAAGAAATGCTAAAGGGAATCATGCAGGCTGAAAGGAAGGGATATTAAACAATTGACTGAAACCACATGAAGAAAAAAAGATTTCCAGGAAAGATCACATGGTAAATATAAATACCAATACTACTGTATTTTTGATTTGTAACTGCACTATTTACTTCCTACAGGATCTAAAATACATAAAGTGTAATGATAAATCAGTGCTTTGGACTCAATGTAAAATAGGTAATTTTTGACAAGAACTACATAAAGGTGGTGGAATATAGGAACACAGTTTATGTGTCCTATTGAAGTTAAGCTGGTATCAAAGAAAACAAGAATGTTATAAACTTGAAATGTTATATTTAAGCCCTACAGTAAACACAAAGAAAGTAATCAGAGAATATGATCATAGAGAAGAAAAGCAGAGTATGGGTTACAAGAAGTGGGGGAGAAGGCAATGGGTAGTTAATAAGAAATGAGTATAGGGTTTATGTTTGGGATGAAGGGAAATTTCTAGTAATGGATGGTGGGAAGGTGATGGCATTTCAACATTGTGAATGTGATTAATCCTGCTAACGGAATGCTTGGGAGGGGTTGGAATGGGAAGAATTGAAAAAAAAAAGACAGTCTCAATAGATAATGACAATTAAATGCCACAGATGATTATGGATGAGATCTAAGAATAGAGGAGAAAAGGCTCAAAAGGACACAATTGGGACATAAGGAAAAAAGTGAAATATAGAATGTAAGCTTTGTATCAATGTTAAATATCTCGAACTTCTTAACTACACTTAATGTGATTACATAAATGAATATTCTTGTTCATAGGAAATGTATATGTGAATTATATTATTTGTTCAAGGACATGTGCAACTTGCCCTCATATGTTCAGAAGACAGAGCAATAGATGATGGATGACAGAGAGGGAGGGAGGGAGGGAAGGAAAGAAAGAAATGGTGAAGTGACAAAATATTAAAGTTGGTAGATTGGGGTATCAGTGGAGGGGGGTTGGGGTTTGCTGGAGTTCTGTGTATGGGGTTTGTATTATTTTTGCAACTGTTCCTGTAAGTCTGAATGTATTTCAAAATAAAAATTAAAAAAAAAAACAGCATGGTATTGGCTCAAAGATAGACATATTGATCAATGGAATCAAACTGAGAGTTCAAAAATAGATCCCCAGATCCATGGTCGACTGATTTTGATAAGGCCCCCAAATCCACTGAGCTGGGACACAGCAGTCTCTTCAACAAGCGGGGCTGGAAGAACTGGACAGCCATAGCCAAAAGAATGAAAGGGGACCCCACCTCACATGCCATACAAAAATCAACTCAAAGTGGATCAAAGACCTCACGTAAGAGAAAGCACAATAAAATGCTTAGAAGATAATACAGGGAAACATCTTCAGGACCGAGTAATAGGACGTAGCTTCTTAGACCTTACATCCAAAGCATAAGCAACAAAAGAAAAATGGATAAATGGGAACTCCTCAAAATCAAAAGCTCCTGCCTCAAAAGACTGTCAAAAAGGTGAAGAGGCAGCTAAGGCAATGGGAGAAAATATCTGGAAACCATATATTTGGTAAGAGACTGATATCCCGCATATATAAAGAAATCCTACAACTCAAAAACAATAGTACAAACAGCCCAAAAATAAAATGGGCAAAAGATATGAAAAGGCATTTTTCCAAAGAGGAAATACAAATGGCTAAAAAACACATGAGAAAATGTTCATCTTCAATAGCTATTAGGGAAATGCAAATCAAAACCACAATGAGATACCATCTCACACCAATAACAATGGCTGCCATTAAACAAACAGGAAACAATATATGCTGAAGAGGATATGGAGAAATTGGAACTCTTATTCATTATGGTCAGAATAGTGGTACAGCCACTGTGGAAGACAGTTTGGCAGTTTCTCAGAAAACTAGATATTGAATTACCCTACGATCCAGCAAATCCACTTCTCGGTATACACCCAGAAGATCTGAAAGCAGTGACGCAAACAGAGATTTGTACACCGATGTTTACAGCAGCACTGTTCACAGTTGCCATGATGGAAACAATCCAAGTGTCCTTCAACAGACGCGTGGATAAACCAAATGTGGTGTATACACACGATGGAATACTATGCGGCAGTAAGAAGGAACGAGATCCTGAAACATACGGCAACATGGATGAACCCTGAATATATAAAGCTGAGTGAAATAAGTCAGACACAAAAGGAAGAGATATTGTATATTACCATTTATATGACCTCTCTGAACAACATAAAATCAATGTCTTGTAATGTAGAATATTGGGGGCCTAGTGATAGCTAGAAGCCAGTGAGGGTGAATGATAATCTAATATGTTCAGATATGTTAATGAGGGTGAATTCAGAGGTATGGATAGGGGTGGTGATTGTTTGTTAATGAGATTATAGGTATCAGAACCATATTGAAGGTGAATAGGATTCAAGGGGGTTGTTTAAAGACATGATTCCCACAGACCAGCACCACAAATATAGATAGGTCTTGCATGATCTACTTCTAAGGTATGACACTAACAGAGAGTTGACAACAGAAGGGTATATGGGGAAAATCTACATATTACATACTAGGGATTATAACTAATAGGAATACCTTACTGGTATCACACAAATACTAGGAACAAATATTTAAGGGCTGATAAGAGCTACGAGGTGTTTTGGGTCATGAGAACTGTTTAAAATGGAGAGTCATGAGGATTGTACAACTAAGTGATGATAATATGAGATACGTTTGGATTATCGTGGACATAATATATGCTATGCAACCTTAGGAACCCCTAATTTATAAGTCACACCTTCAATCTTGAGGCCTGCTCTTATGAAATGTATGGTTGTAAAGGGGAGGCTAAGACAAACTAGGAGTGACCTCCAGAGAATCTCTTTTGTTGCTCAAATGTTGACTTTCTCTCTCTAAGCCCAACTCTGCAAATAAATTCATCACCCTCCCCCTGATGTGGGACAGGAGCCCCTAGATGAATGGGTTTTCCTCACAAACGGATTTTAGGAAAGAGCTCGACCCTGTTATCAAGGGATTGAGAATGCCTTTTTGATCAAAAGGGAGAAAAGAAAGGCATCAAAATAAAGTTTCGGTGGCTAAGAGAATTCAAGTAGAGTTGAGAGGTTATCCTGGAGGTTTCTCCTATGCAAGGCTTCACCTAGATATGCCAAATGGCCACAGTATGATTAACCCAAGTCAACAGTAGTCCCCAAAATCCTAAAGAATACCCAGGTCCCTACCTGAGACTCTATAAAAGTTTCACTCACTAAGTTTATTCTTCAGAACCTTAAACCCTCCAGAGAGCTCCTATGCCAGCTAAGTCCCAAAACCCAGAGGCAACAGCCTCTTCAAGAAAATCAACTAGAGGTGTCCCCTTTGCTCATAAAGTTGACACCCTTTTCAACATGAACATGTTAGGGTGGTCACTTCCTAGACATCCTTGAAGATCAGGAAAGTGATTAAGCTAGAAGAAGGGGGAGCAACAGACAAGAAGGAATTTAACAAACGATTAGGAATACTAAATCTCTACGTAATTTTCTTTTTCTTAGTTGCCAGGGTACTAGAATAGCTAGAAGGAAAGAAATGAAATGGTGGAAATGTAACTCATAGCATTCTCTGAAATTTGCTGTATAACTACTTGTTAAATTGTAACTTAAAGTTATCCCTTTTTGTATATATGTTGTATTTCACAATAAGGAAATAACTGAAACTATGGTGCTGTAACGCATAACATTTTTGGAAATTTCCTATATAACTACCTGTTAAATCATACTTTGAAAGTTATTACCTTTTTCCATATATATTAAACAATAAGGAAATAAGCGAACTGTGGAACTGTAACCCATAACATTCTTTGAAATTTGCTCTATAACTACTTGCTAAATTGCACTTGAAAAGTTATCACTTCTATGTATATATGTTATATTCCACAATAAAAAAATATGATTTAAAGAATGGTAAGTTTTATAAACAGCGATTATATACAACAGAGTGCAGCACTTTCCATGTACACACAGTCCATTTTATAATGAATACAAACCTATTGATGCTAGCCCTTCAGGCCTGCTTGAAAGTCTTATAATGTTCCTATCTCCCTTTAAGAAAAATATTTCATTTTCTGTGCAGGAAACAGACACGATATCACCTGATCCTTCCAAACCAGCAATTGTGGCCTGTCCAAAAACATAAAAAAAAGAAAGAAAGAAAAAAAAAGAAATCACTAAACCAGGCAATAGTAATAGCTCAAAGTATAAAAGCATGTGTATAAAGCAAGTCAAACAACAACTGCACTTTGCTATGATATTTTCTGAAAATTCTTAAAAAAATTCAATCAAAAATTAGGTAATGTCTGGCAGGTGTGTGATGTGGAGTCACACACCTCAGCAGTGAATTTCCACAACCAAGGGTAGAAGCTTGCCCACCTCTCGGTCACCCTCCAGACCGCGCCCCACCCCCTTTCCTTGCTCAGGGCTCTCTGGGAAACGGAGCACATCCTCCCTGGCACAGCAGGGCCTTTGCTATTGGGGCCCGCCTGCCCTCCCCTCACTGTCCACACTTTGGGCACACCAGGTGCGCCAGTACACGGCAGCACCGACCTCCGTGGCTCACGTGTCACGCACATGTCCTTCCCCGCTCTGTGCCAATCCCTCTCCTGTCCCTTGTTCACTGGGGGCGTCCATCCAAAGGCCACCTCCTCCTCAGGAAGCTGTCCCTAAACAGCTCACCCTCTCCACAGTACCTAGGACTCCTCGGGAGCACAAATCTCCACTTGGCATGTCACTCCGGGGCCAGAACGACGTGCTGCCATGAGTAGATGCCCCTACAGTGGGTACTCCGTGCGGGAGAGACTAGTGTCTGCGAGTCATGGTGTCTGAATGAATGAATGAATGGAGAGTATTCCCCTAACATCGTCTGAAAGCAGATGGCAAACAAAACACAGGACATCCTGAGCCCACATGGAATAAAAAGGAGTTCTTGCTTTTTGGGCAACAGTGCAAATGAGAGACAAGTTTATTTCTGAAGATAAAGAGAGTCTAAGTTCTTTGTTAACATTAAATAATTCTAATGTCCAGCTAGAAATGTGACATTAGTTTAAAAAGCTGCCAATCAAATGCTGTTAGAGGAGCATGAAGTATGCACCTACTCTCAGATGTTTAGAAAATAGATAACAGAATGATGAAACAAAATGCAGCAAAATGCTACAAGCTGATAAATCTGGGAGGGGAGTATGTTGGAATTCTATGTAGTTTTGAATTATTTTTGCAACTTTCCTGTAAGTTCGAAGTCATTTTAAAATAAAAAGTTAAAGGAAAAGGAAGTAGCAGAAAAAAGCTGCCAATCATGTGGCACTGCCATGCAGAGGGACAGTTTCTGGGGCGGCACACCCTCTGATGAGGCAGCACTACAATTATGAGGAGATCCCCGTCTCCATTTGGCTACCATAAAATGAAGGTAGTACACTTGTCAGACAGAGCGAGTGCTTGGATGAAAAGAACTGACGCGCTATTACAAAATATCTTGACCCCACTGATTGGAAAGCGCGCATGAGTTCAAACGGAACCCAGGTAAGAAGAAAAATTAAGTTCTCAATAGCTTGGGGGAGGGCAAAAATGTCTTTCAAAATGTCCCTTAACAAAGAAAGACTCAGAGGCAGAAAGGTATCTCGCTGACCCCCTAGCCCCCATCCATCTTACAGAGGAGGAAACAGGCTGGGACAGAACCTGCGAGAACCTCCTCAGGTCAGTTTTCTTTCTGCCAACCCGGTGTCATCAGGCACGGCTGTAACATAACCAAAAGGCCTTCAAGGAGGAGAAGATGAAGGAAACCAGACGTTTCATTTTCTGCCAACACAGCTCCACAAGCCAGTCATTTGCCTTCCATAGAAAGGCCCAGCTACGAAAGAGAGGGGTTCAGGCAGAGGCCTTCGGGCTCAAGAAGGAACACAGCAGGCAGGGCTGGAGGGGTGCCGGGGTGTGGGGCAGAACTTACTACAGCGCTGGTGTGAAGATGAGGAGAAACTGAACTAGAGTCATAGAACTTGAAATGGAGTTCCTAAATTCATCTCCAATGATAATGTTTTCACCCCAATTTAAACAAATCATTTCCTACCATTATGTTATGATACTGAAAAGTTGTTCAAGGCACATCATTAAGTAAAGAAAAGTTTAAAAAAAAAAAAAAAAAAAGGAGGAAATTACATGGTTCCATGTGGGTAAGAAAACAAAAGGAGGTAGAAGGACAGAGTGGAAAAGAAGCTGGGGAGAGTCGGCCTTCTTGGGACAGTGGCTCCCCGAGGACAGCCTCAGGTCCGTTATTCCCCCGTTGTCTTTTCTGCCATGTTTGGGTTTTCATTTGATGAGCTCATAGTAATTCGAAGTCAGAAAAAAGTATGACCCAAACAGACATAAAGAACAAGTTTGATTCTGGGTTTAAATATAAAAAACACAACTTCTTGTTCTATGAAAAGTACCGAGCCTTTGTCTGAGCTCCCTGCCTGGCCCAACGGCCAGGGTGAAGCGTTGTCAGTTCTGCTCCTGCCAGCGAGAGAGGTGGAGCAGAGCAGGCTGCAGGGAAACGGCCCCTGCCCCTAGGTGCCCCAGGAGTGGTGTGGGTGTCCCTCACCTGGTTGACGGTGTCCAGCAGGTAGATGCTATACTCATTCCAACTCAACACCCAGCCTTCTTGGAAGAAGCAGGAAACGAGCCCCAGGTGCCTCTCGGGGAAGCTGCAACGCCCCCTGTCAGGGGACTCCAGACGTGGGTACAGCTCGAAGGGCCTGACGCCTCCAGCAAAGACATCCTTTAAGATGAATGTGGCCTGAACAGACCCGTGGATGTCCGCCTTCCACAGCCGGAGCCCAGGCCTGGACGCGTACAAGGTTAGAGCACTTTGCTTACAAAGCCCTGGTATAAAACAAGCTCCGAATTTCCCAGCTCTGAAATTAGAAGGAAAAAAAAAAGAAAAACCCAGGAATAGAGGCTAATTTAAAGGGACACAGCCATAAGCCCCTGACAGTAACTATAACAATGAGTTTTGTGACTCAGGATAAACAAGATTGATTTTCTCCCCTTTTCTTTCATTTTCTGTCAATTAAACCAGCTTCCGTCCATCCCTGTCCCCACAGAGGACAATCTCTGTGGCACCCTCAGAAGCACATGCCCATTAGGCGGTGGGCTGAAGGGGACCCACCACTCGCTGGGTGCCCCCTGCACGCAGCTCACACTGCACCCTGCCCCTTCTCTCCACTCCCTCCTTCAAACCTCACCACAATCCCAGGAGGCGAAAAGTGTGACGCCCAGTTTAGAGGGCAGGAAAGTGAAGCAGAAGGCTGCAAATCCAGGTCTGGCCATCCTCCCCTCCTCTGCAATTCCATTCCTGCTAACGTCAGACTGCTGTGCTCATGCCAACATCTTGACCGAACGAGCTCTGCGTCTGGAGTCCAGGTGACCTGTCTATCTTACTGTCCTTTCAGAATCTCTCTGAAAGCATCAGAGGGACCAATTTCCCCTCTTGATGTTCCCAGGCTTGATGTCTTTTTTCCATTTTTTAAATTATGAAATATCTGATGCATACAAAAGAACACGTAACATATATATATATATATATATACCTCTCTCTCTATATATATATACACACACACATATATACATACATGTTGCGGAGCCTCATAATGAAATGCCCACCCAGGAACCCATCCCCCAACTTATAAAACACATCATGAGCCACAGACCATGGCAGGGCTCCCTCCCTCCCCAAGAGGTGACCACAAGTCTGAATTTTGTATTTATTATTCCCTGGCTTTTATTCATTGTTTCACTACTTATCTATGTATTCCTAAGCACTATATAATTCAGTATTGTCTTTTATTTTTATACGAAAGGAATGATACTAAATGCACACTTTTGCAACTTGCTTTTTTCAACTTAACTCTGTGTTTCTAAGATTCGTCCTTATTGATAAAGAAGCTGTAGTTCATTCATTTTCACTACTGGATAATATTCCACAATTTATTTCTTCACTCTCCTGTTGAAGGACACTTGGTTAACACCTGTTTTATTTTGTTTATTTGTTTGTTTTTACTATTTTGAACAATACTGCAATGAGCATTCTGCACACATCTCCCAGAACATGGGTGTAAGTTTGTCAAGGATATTTCAGAAGTGGAACTGTCCAGTTGTTGGGTAAGAGCATTTTAAAAGCTCAGAAGACAATTTCAATTTTTCTTTCAATGTGATTATACCAGTTTCACTCCAGTCAGCAGCCTGTGAGTTTCCACTGTTCCACATCTTTGCCAACTCTCAGACTTCTGCTCTCAGAACCCATTTCCTGCTGATTCTCTCTCCAAAATATTTCTCAGGTTCTGCACAGTAGGAGTGCTGACCGTACAGTAAGGCCTGGGGTCAGTCTCAGGCCACGGAATTCCATTGCCATGTGGTTTACACGGCTATTTAACCCTCTGGACCTCAGTTTCATAATCTGCAAATGAGAGCTGACAATGCCCATCTCGAAAGCTGGTGGGCTATGTGGAACATGACTCCCTGGGGTGTGAATCTCCCCGGCAACACAGGACACGACTCCTGGGGATCACGGGACTAAGAAAGCCTTCTGCACCAAAAGGAGGAAGAGAAATGAAACAAAACACAGTTTCAGTCGCTAAGATATTTCAAATGGAGTTGAGAAGTCATTCTGGAGATTATTCTCATACATTAGATATTCCTTTTTAGTTTCTAGTGTATTAGAATTGCTAGAATACCTGAAACTGTTGAACTGTAATCCAGTAGACTTCATTCTTGAAGATGACTGTATAACTATATAGCTTTTATCATACAATGTGTATTGTGAAAACCTTGTAACACTCCCTTTATCCAGCGTATGGGCAGATGAGTAATAAAGACAAAAAAATAAACAATACAGGGGGATAAGGAGTATGGGATGTTTTGTGTGTTTTTTTTTTTTCATTTTCTTTTCTTTTTTTTTGGAGTAGGGGAAATGCTCTAAAATTGATTATGGTGATGAATGCACAACTATATGATGATACTGTGAGTCACTGATTGTATACTTTGGATGGATTATACTGTGTGCGATATCTCAATAAAATTGCATTACAAAAAGTACACTGGGGAAACTGGCAAAGGCAAAAAAAAAAAAAAGGCTGGGGGAGGACGAATGAGGTCATTGACACTCGGCGTGGAAAGCGAGGCTGTGACGCTGCAGGCCCTCCAAAGGCTCAACCACCACGACTCGGGCTGGGGCAGCTCAGGGCTGGACAGCTGTCTCCAGCCTGACATGTTCCGTCACATGCGTTCGTCGCCATGAGGCTGGCCTCTCCCTCAGCCTGTCTCCCTGCCGGACGCTGTCCCCAGGTCCCCTGCAACTCAGTAAGTCACTAACTCCCTCTGGAGAGGGGGATGCTGTGAATCAAATTCAGGATGGAAATGAAGACGGCTATGCCTATTTGGGGACCCAACTTTTTCATCTGTTTTCCTTCTATTTATGGAACTCTTACAAATCTGTCACTTCCACTTTGTTTTGCCCACCATAGGTAACTGAATCATTCACTGTAACAAGCATTTGCTGAGCTCTTATATTGTTTAAGATGCTGAGGCTGGTGCTGTGGGCAACACAATGATAGATAAGATACAATGATACAATGATGGATACAATGATAGATAACACAGGGCAGATGTGCTGTAAACAATGGCATCAGCACATGGTGAGCACTAGGGGAGGACAGACAAAGGCTGTGCAAGCTGAGTGGACTATGACATGGGCAGGGGCTGGAAGGAGCTGCTGGAATGTGTGGCATGTGGGTGGGGGTAACTGGCTGGAGCCAGCTGTCAATTGTCAACTGTCATACATGCTGTGTGACTCTGCAGCATCTGCTGGTATCACTCTAATTTGACACTAAAACTCCACCCTTTAAGCTCTAGGCATTGCAGAATTCTAAAGGCATTTAAAGAATCGATGTACTTTCTTAATTTTGGTTGAGATGATTTTGAGATCAGTGAAGACTTAAAAAACATGCTGTATGTCCCCATAAGAGCCACACTGATATGAAAGGAGTGTTTTCCAGGTTAACAAATTCTAACTATAAGCAGTGTTTTCTAATTTCTACACCTAATAATGGTGCCAACGACCTGAAATGCTGGGTGCTGACAGGGAGCCCAAAATGGGGGGAAGGAAGTCTAAAACGGACAAGGGAATGCACCAAAGAACAGTGGTGAGTATCTCAAGAGCCAACTGCCCAGAAGCCACCAGGTATGGGATGAAGGGGGCACTGGTGCAGCCCCCGCCCCCCACAGCCTGCGCCGTTACTCGGGGGCTTCCCGGGCCGGACTTGAGGAGACGCAGTCCTAGGGGTGGGGAGGGTTCTGCCACATCAAAGCAGGGGACGCAGACAGGCCAGGAGAGGAGAAGGAAGATGCAGCCACAACACACCCATGGGGTGGCCGGGGGCCGAGGAGGCTTCAGAGAACCAACAGGAAGGGTGCTGTCCCCTTCCCACCACGGACCGGCCTCCCGGCCCTGCACCCGCGGCCCCGCTCCCCACCAAGCCTCTGGGAACCGCCTGCCCACGGGAGGTCAGCCCCTCCCTGCTGCCGCCCACCGAGGACTCCAGAGGCGCTCTCCTGCACTGGCCCTGCCGGCTCACCCCGCCAGCGCACGGCATCCCCTCCTGCCGTCTGTCCTGCCTTTAGACCACACGTTCCCTGGGGAACCACCTACCTCTGCATTCCCTTCCACCAAAACCCCCCTCCAGAAGATCACCTACACTCGCTGTCCACTCCCCCCACCTCACTCTCTCTCGGACCCGCTCAGTCGTGCCTTCCAATCCACTGGCCCCGCTCTCCATGAGCTCTCAGCGGGGGCGCAGATGCCAAACCCAAAGGCCCCTCGTAGCCTGTCCTTCTGGGCCCAGTGCAGCATCTGGCAAGGCTGCCGGCTCCTCCTGGAGACACCTCCTCCAGCAGCCCCCAAGACTGCCCTCTCTGGAACTGCCCCCAGCACCCAGTCTCTCCTGATGCTGCTTCCTCTCCCTGACAGATAAACGCTGGGGCCGCCTCTCAGCTTCAGTAAAGCCCATTCCTGGACTTGAAGTACTGTCTCAACGGCAAGGGCCCCCCGCAAACGGCTCTGGCTCCACCCGCGTCCCCAAGCTCACCCTCCATCTGCCCACTCAAGCTCCCCACTGGGATGAACAGTATGCTACATGTTTACACAGACGTCTCTAAATTCCTCCTCCCTTCCTGCTACCTGCCCCCAAACACTAGCAAATAATCCTCAAGCTTCTGTATATGAATAAATGGCCTCTGTATTTACCTGCCTGCTCAGGCCCAAACTCTGGCAATCATGTCTGACTAATCCCCATATCCGAGGTACAGCATATCTGTCAGCCTGCCGCCCCAACTTTCCCGAATCGGACCATGTCTCACCACATCAGTCCCTGGCCCCTGACATCTTTCACCAGAGCTCCTTGCTGGCCTCCTTGAGTCCCACTCCTGCCCCCTCTAGAATATTCCCACACAGCAGTAAGGGTGATCTCTGCTGAACTGGAATGAAGCTGCCCCAAGCAGGGCCTGCAAAGCCTATGGCACGGGGCCCTCTCCTTGCTCCCCATACCCTCTACACAGGGAGGCTACTGTTAGGAAAGGGCCAAACTGGTGACAGATTTAAGGGATACTCAGCAGGGGAAACAGAAGCCAAAGGGGCAACCTGAGAGGGTTTGAGCAGCTGAAGGCTGCCATGCAGGAAAGGAACAAACTCCCACTGTGTTGCTCCAGAGGCAGGATATGGGATAAAGGACAGCAAACACAGCAGAGTAGCCGGCTCCACCCTCTGACCTCACCCACAACCCGACAGCTGTCTCGGATGGCACCGCCAGCCTCCCAGGCTTACGGGTGCTTGGCATCTTACCAGCTTCCAAGGCAGCTGCTCTCCCACTTACCCCGAAGCCTGTGTCTCACCCCTCCGCATCCCTCATCTCACCTGCAGGCACAGGCACCATTCCATGGGGGAAAGAAAGGGAGACAGAGATGGGAGCTCCTGCACCTTCTACAGCCAATCAACAAATGTGTCTGGTTTGGTGCCTACTTGCCCCCACCCATCTCAACTCCTTGTCAGGACAGGCAGGGATCAACTTCACCTCTCCATCTAGCCCCCTCCCCAGGCAACCTGGCTGCACAGAGTTCCACAAGCCCGTTTTCCAGGCCAGGGGCTGGGGGGCACTCTGAACTGTGGGTCACATATTCTCTTTTCCTTATGCTCTTTTCCTTAATGTCCTTCCTCCAGGTAGGAGGTCAAAGGAGAGATGACCTCTCAGCCTCGATCATTCCTTCCGGGCCCTCCCTCTCCTCCCCTTGGCTAACCACCACTTATCCTTCTGGAAGCCTCTCCTGACCCCTAGCCCAGGTTAGAAGCCTGTGTAGACTCCCCCACCACCTTGTGTATCGCTTCCCAGCAGTTATGTCTAAGTCTACCCCAGGTTTCCATGATGGCAGGGGTCCCCTCTGTTGGGCTTACTGCGTCATCCCTGAGGCTGTGGAGTCCACGGAGCTGGTGGGAAGTGAGTGCCCGCCCCGAGCCAAGGCCTGCACCAGGAGTGGAGACAGGCCAGACCACTCTGGCCTGCAGGCTCCTGCGGCTCCTCCGCACAGGGTGCACCCAGGCAGGCCCCCTGGGCAGACCCAGTCACCAACAGGAAAGCCCCAGGTGGTAGCTGCCGTTGGCTCCTTACAGCAAACAGGAAATCTAGGAAAACCTAGAGCATCTTCTGTAACCAGGCCCAACCTTCAGACCAAACCTGAACACTTATGAAGCTTACGTTTTCCTTGGCTGCGCTCCAATTTGCTTGACAGACTTTTCTTCTGTGTAAAAAAGCAGACTTCTTTGTAAAGTAGAGATGAGCAGTACTTTCTGGCTATAGTCGAGCTGCACGATCGAAGACGGCTCTTCCAACACCAAGTGGGAGTTGCAGACACCCTGTTAAAGAGTCCCGATAAATCTAGCATCAATGTTAAGTCAAAGTGACTTGACTTACTCATGACTCATAAGCATCCTTTCTGCTACCTGTACTTAGGTCAATTCACACTTTAACATGCAGGCTTTAATTCTCTACATATTCAGTGTCAAACCACTGTAAAGAAATTTGGAAAAGTCCTAACTAAAGAGAAAGCAGTCAACTTTAACACCTACCTCATACTACATCATGTTTGCCAGGAAATATTAAAAAAATTCTACTTAATTTATTTTAAAATGTTCTCAGTAGATGGTTCCAAGAAGAATCCATAAAGAACTAAATAGAAATATGTGGTGCTATGGGTATTCATGCTATTATTAAACAAACTGGGACTGTCTATAAAACTGTTGTGAAGATGATCAGCTCTCTCTAAGTCCACATCACACTCTCCCACCCTCCCCACCCCCAGAGTCCAGAGTGACTCTGAGGACTTCATGTCCCTGACACCTGAAAGGGTCAGAGGAAACAGGAGGTTAGGAAGAAATGAATCAAAATGGTATGAAATAAAGAACAAAGGAGAAACTCCAGAAGATATTTTACTGCTAAAACTATATTTCTTAGTGCCAAAAATCTATATACAACGAAATATATTATTAGGCTATAAAAAGGAAGGAAGGAAGTTCTGGTAACGTGACAACATGGACAAACCTTGAAGACCTGCTGTGGAGTGAAATAAGCCACACATGAAAGGATAGATATTATGATTCTACTTATACAAAAATAACTAGAATATACAAGCTCATAAAGAAGAAAGTAGAGTACAGGTTACCAGGGGCAGGGGAGCAGGGGAAATGGGAGTCACTGCTTAATGGGTTCAGAGTCTCTGCTTGGGGTGATGGAAAAGTTTTGGTAATGGATGGCGGTCACGCTGCACAACACTGAATGTGATTACTGCCAATGAATTGTATAGTTGAAAGTAGTTAAAATGGGAAATTTTATGTTGCATATATGCTACCATAATAAAAATTAAAATAAAAAACTTATCCTTCCTGTGTTCCTTATGATTTGAGATGTCACCACCTCCCTAACCTTTGCTCATTTTTAACAAGAAGCAATCCTAAAAGAGTAGCTTAAAAACAAAACAAAACAAAACAAAAACCTGCTTCTCATCAGCAACTCTTCTCCTGAACAGCTTCTTCAATCGTTTAAGAAATACTGCTGCAACATCCCAGATCTTTGTGCTGGGTGCAGGAACAGCAACCAGGTTTACTGGTCAGTAAGAGTAAAACTCGCCCTTTTTTGGTGTACAATCCTCTAAGTTTTGACAAGTGCATATGTATAGTGTGTAACCACCACCACAATCAAGACAGAGGAATTTCCTTATGTCCCAAAGCTTGGAGATTTTTAAGGCAGATTCCTCTGCGTTATTCAGACTGTAGATTTAAGTGTTTGACTTGGCATGTGTGCCAGTTTGAATGTATTGTGTCCCCCAAACGCCATTATCTTTGATGTAGTCTTGAGGGGCAGACGTTTTGGTGCTGATTAGATTTGCTTGGAGTGTGCCCCACCCAGCTGTGGGTGATGACTCTGATGAGATGTTCCCATGGAGGCGTGGCCCCGCCCATTCAGGGTGGGCCTTGATCAGTGGAGCCATATAAATGAGCTGACTCAAAGAGAAGGAACTCAGTGCAGCTCTGAGTGATGTTCTGAAGAGGAGCAAGCTTGCTAGAGAGGAACATCCTGGGAAAAAGCCATTTTGAAACCAGAACTTTGGAGCAGACGCCAGCCACGTGCCTTCCCAGCTAACAGAGGTTTTCCGGACGCCATTGGCCATCCTCCAGTGAAGGTACCCGATTGCCGATGTGTTACCTTGGACGCTTTATGGCCTTAAGACTGTAACTGTGTAGCCAAATAAACCCCCTTTTTATAAAAGCCAATCCATCTCTGGTGTTTTGCATTCCGCAGCATTAGCAAACTAGAACAGCATGTAATGGGATTACATTTGTACTGTTTTGCAAAAACAGTGTTTTTTTTTTTTCACATCTCATGAAGACCCCGTGTCTTTTAAAAACACTACCAGGCTGCTTCCGGCCAGGCTCCCCCGCACCTGGGGCTGCGAGGGAGGCACAGGACCCCGCCCTCTCTGGGCCCCTGCACAGACCCACCTGCAGGGACTGGGGGCAACGCCTAGGGCTGTGTTCTTCTGTCAAAAGGGCGGCATGAAACTGGGAATATGTAAACACCAAAGATTTTTAAATTTTGGTAGACAAAAAACTTTCACCACAAGCTTGTCAGTTTTCACCCTCAGCAGCAGGAAAATATAAATACATTGGACCCTTAACAAAGCATTTTCCTAAGAGCAGTGGTTCTCAAAATGTGGTCTCACAGATCCCTGAGGGTCCCTAATACCTCTTAGAGGGATCTGCAGGATAAAAACTGTGTAGGAAATATTGTAAATGTAGTAATTATCTCTGAGTTGTATACTGGATGTGCAATTTCAACCACTGTATGAAAGTGGTTAAAGTGGGAACAACTGTATTGTATATATTACCACAATAAAAAAAATACATGCATACATACATAAAATAAAAAAGCCGTGTAGTGAAGAATTCGGTCGGCCTTTCCCTTCAGCTTCTGGGAGGAAGTATCTGGACCCCTGGGATGTTATGTCTACCTCATGCCTGGGGCCTTGGGGCATGCTGGATGGTTCAGGAGGAGGCTTAGGGCAGGGACTGGCCTTACCTGTAAAGTCCTAGCACTGGGTCAAGCCAGGTCAGAGAGGCCGTCAACGTGATTTAGGGTGGGGGCTGAGACCGACCACAAGAGCAATCAATCAGTCAGTCAGCCATGCCCACCAACGGAGCCCCAGTAAAAACGCTGAACACTGCAGCCTGTGAGCTTCGCTGACACCAGGAGAGGAAAGCATCCTGACTCTGGGGAGGGGACAAAGCTCTGTGAAGGCACTGCTCCTGGATTGTGTCCTAGGGGCTTCTTCCCTTGCCTGGAATTAATCTATATCCCTTTCCTCTGAAGAACTGTATCCATGAGCATAAGAGCTTCCAGAAGGTTCTGTGAGTCTTTCCAGTGCATTATCAAACCCGAGGGTAGTTCTGGGAACCCCTGAGAACTTGCCATTGGCATCAGAAGTGAGGGAGTCTTGCGGACTGTGCCCTCTAACTTGGCAGGTGGCACCCTAACTAATCCTAAAACTGTTTTCCCAATAATACTAAGACACCACCTGCCTTCTTCACTGGGCTGACGTGTGTCCTGATGGTACAGGAGCCACAGCAAGTAAAGCGCCCAGAACCGCAGCCCACATCGAGGCAGCAGCACCAAACGCCACAACACTCACAGCAAAAACACAGGTTTCCCTTCAGAATGTCTCTGATGAAGCAGAAAAATAATTGTCTTAAATCCTGACCTTTAAGTACTCATCTTTGTAGTATTCCACGTGACAAAACCGGATGTTCGCACGTAGTAGCCCCTCTGCTATACGCTGAAGTACGGTGGAAAAGCACTCGTGCAATTGTTTGAGCTGTGAGCTGAACCAGCTGCTTTTTTCATAGGACACCATTTTTACTCAAAACATCGTAACTATTCAAACTTGGATATCTGGCAGACATTTTCTCAAAAATAAAAAAGCAGACCTATCACTTCAAGGAAAAAAAGGATACGATATGTTGCCGATAATGAAATTCAAGCTTTCAAGTGAAGACTGGAATTCTGAAAACTTGTACCTGCCCCTGTGAACCTGACAGCTTCTTAACAGCTGAAGACTCCTCTATTAATCAGGATTATGGTAATGTTTACAGAAGTGACTTTTTGATAATGCATAATGAAATGCATCAACATTTGGTAGATCTTTAATTTCTTCACGAACCAGTGTTTTCCAAATGACCAACATGTAATGACACAAAATCGTGCCTGGGTAACAGATCCATTCAATGAGCAAGACAGACCAATGGGTTTCAGTGTTGCAGAGTATGAAAAACATGCTGCTATCTCAGATTCCACAGTGTAACTAACCTTTAAGAAACCACTTCTTGTCTAGTTTGGTGTAGTATCAGAGAAGAATATCCACACTGATCTGAAAGGGCTATTAAAGTGCTCCTCTCTTTTTCAAACTACGTGTCTGTGTGAGGTCAAATTTTCTTTTCTATATTTCAACCCAAACAATGTATTGCAACATATTGAATGCAGAATCCAGCTATACTCTCTGAAGCCAGACATTAAAGAAATTTGCAAAAAATGTAAAACAATACCTCTCTCTCAACTTTGTGTGTGTGAAAAATACAGGTATTTTCACAAAAATGTTATTTACGGTAACAGGCTTATTATTGTTGTTTTAAAATAAATTAATAAACATTTAAAATTTCTGCTTTAATTTCTAATATGGTACACTTGATAGATACAACCCAGAGAAACAAAAGCTCTTCGAGGTCCTCATAATTTTTAAGACTGTAAAAGGGGTCCTGAGACCAAAGAGTATGAGAATTGCTACTGGAGAACATTTGCAACAGACAGGAAAATCACAGATCAGAGGGATTAAAAACTGCTCAGCTGATAACTGCCAAATTCCTGCCATACACTGGGAATGAAAGCTACAAATAAGAAAAAGAAAGGACTGAACCGAGGGGTTCAGTCTAACTGGGTGGAGAGACATTCAACAAAACAAACCAAGCACCAGCAGGCATAAGGTAATACATCCAGTGGCTTTGCAGCAGAACCTCAGTTTGAAATTCAGCTGTGCCAGGTTTTAATTGGTTTGTGATCCTGGGCTGGTTACTGGATCTCTCTGAGCCTCGCTGTCTTCATCTACTGCTTGGGACAAGAACTCATAACTCCGAGCATGGCTGTGCAGGTTAAATAAAGGAACAAATTTACAGGTGGGGGCTGGGGGCTGCCGCGCCCGCCTAACCTCCTCCTCCCACCACTGCCCTAGCCCCAGGCTCCCCCATCCAGGCTGGGTTTGGCTGCTGAAGAGCTTTCCAGGCCTCGAAATAATGACTTTTGTCCCTGACTATGATTATCAAGTGCTTTGCATCACTTCTACCAACCTCTCAAGGAATTAGGAATGAAAATAGGTTCTCTTCTAAGTCGTAGCAAGAGACAATAGTAGAATCAAAAAAGTGAACGTTCCAGTAGAAACAAAGGCCAACTCATTAGTCACAGAAGTGGGAGTTATGAAGCATTAGAAAGGGCCTTGAAAGAAAACGTTATAAACAATACAGACTATAAAGGGACTATGATTAAGAATATAAACTAACCAAAAATACAATTATGAATATAATTTTTCCAAATAGAAGAAGGCAAAAGGCAACGATACTTCTGAAAATAATTTTACCTGGTCTAGATCCAAAGAAGAATATACAATTTTCCCTTTGTCATCTCCAGAGAATAATTTCATTCCATTGGGGCTCCAAGCCAGAGCCGTAATGCTATTTTTGTGAACACCAGTGACATCAAATCTCCGAAGCTATGAATAAACAATAAAAATACATACAAGGAAAGAAAAGGGTAAAAACTGTGAGGTGGGGCCACGCGGCACGATGATGCCAATCCCTCCCACTTGGGCAAGAGCTGCTCTTCCCAACCCTGTTCTCCACATGGAGACCTGCAGCAGGTGTCCACCTGTCTGTCTACCTTCAAAACCCTCAGAAAACACACCAGAGAAGAGTAAGCAAAACTGAAATCCACCCATACATGCTTTTTGCCAAGAGTCCCACCACAAACAAAAATGTTACCCAATTACAGGCGGCATGATGTTCAGGTTTTCTGAGTATAACTTTTCTTGACAGATGAGGTTTCCTCATTAAAAAACCCATGAGGAATTTGCTGAGAAGTTACGAAATGCTACAATGGTGAACACTTACCTGCTTATTCCTCCCTGGCAACGAGGACACAAGCTGGAAAACCGCCACCCTCCCAGAGGCCGTGCCGGCAGCCACGAGGTCATCGAAGCAGCTGAGCAGCTTCACAACCGTGATGGACTCCATCTTCCCCTGAGAGAGGAAACATTCGAAAGCCAATGGACCCGCAACATGCGGGCTTTAAAATGCGCAGCGAGGAAGGTGTCACAGGAGCAGCAGGACCCCTCCCCCGGCCGCGGCCTGCACACAGCCTGGTTGGGAACGAACACCAAAGTGCAGAAAGACAAGGGCGGAAGCATCTTTGTCTCCCCAGGCTTTAAAAATGACAAAATCAAAAGCCTCCTTTCTGATGGAGGAAATGCTGGCCTATCAAGTGTGATATGCTGGGCTTGGATCAAGAGGGGCCCAAGGAGCTTTGATGAGAGGGTTTCCCCCGGAACACAGGCAGCAGGAATCGGCGGTCACTCTGCCTTGTTCTGCCAAGCTCAGCTCCACCAGCCATTCAGCCACTCCACGCCCATCCCTGCCGCCACGGCCGCCCGGCCTCCCAGGCTCGCTGCGAGCCAGGGTCAGTGAGAAAGAAGACGGCCCTGAAGGCACTTTATGAACAGATGCTGGGGGGGTTGGTTCTTAGATCAACAGCTATATTAAATAATGTTAACTCCAGCTTAATTCACTGGTTTATTTAAAAGCACCAGGACAATCACTGCACACATTCAGGCTTCTGACTGACGATTTTTATTTTGAAACTATTCATTCACAAAAGTTACAGACATTTTGAACTTCTGCTAAGACACATGGCAGAATCGCCAGTAAATCATCTTGACCCCTGATGTCGTAATTTAGATGGTCCTCAATCTGTCAACCCTGTGGGACCACCCTCCACACGCAGGATGCTAACTCCCACAGGCCACAGTCCTTACCCTCTAAGCTTTGCTGTGGCAACAGGACCCGCACAGGGTAAGACGCCTGACAGTGAGTGGGCACAGTGAGGACTGCACCTTACTTTCATCTGGAACTTCACAGGGTATTTTCACAGGCTATAAATATATTGGTGCCAAATTGTGATACAGGTTAAGGGATTTGGATCTTCAGCCGTCGGAGGGAAGACTCCTCATCTTGCTAGTGTCTATGTAATCAAAGGGGTGTTTCTGAAAACCCAGTGCAGGAGCAGGAGCAAGGAAGGAGGGAGAGGAATAAAGCAGAAAGACTAGCTTGGAGCCTTCAGAAATGGTTCAGGCCTGAGGATGTAGGGGCCTAGTGATAAAAGTGGCAAGAAGAATGGAAGTGAAGGCTGTAAAAACCGTGATGAGGAAACAGTCATCAGGGCCTTGTCCTAATAAAGGTAATGGCAGTGAAAATGGCACAGCTGTTCTACACCTACTGGGCACGTTCTCTGCACCAGGCAACTCGCTGAGCACCCCAAACATGTACTTCACTGCACCCTCAAGCAGCCCTTCGAGCACAGGTGCTGTGGCGATCCTCACTCTGCAGATAAGGGGCTGAGCTCTGGGGAGACTCGGGGGTTTGTCTGAGGGCCACTGTTAGTGACTCCCCTGCTGCCCTCTGCCTTCTCCACAGGGCTTGGGGATGGAAGGCTTGGGTGGCTTCGGGAGAGGACAGAGAATGAAGGGGCGTGACAGTCTCGAGCGTGGGTCACAGCAGAGTGAAGGAACCATGAGCAGAATTCACTGGCACTGCTTTGACACGGACAGTGACTGTGTTAGGGTTCTCCAGGGAAACAGAATCAACAGGACAGACACACAGTTATATGTGATAAACATATATACATACATAGGTAATACACATATACACTATATAGAGTACATATGCATGGCACACACGCACACACACACACCCCTATCAAGAGACTGTTGTAAGGACCCGGCTTACGTGATCCCGGGGGCTGTAAGTCCAAAGTGTGTAGGGCAGGCCGGAGGCTGGAAATTCTGGTAAGAGTGATGCTGAAGCCTTGAGGCAGAATCCCTCCTTCTTCCTAGAACCCTCAATTCTTTACATTTAAGGTCCTCAACTGATTGATGAGCCTCTCCTCCCCCCTTTAATGGGGCAGTAATCTCCTTTACTTAAACCAGTTGTGGATACTAATCCCATCTACCAAATACCTCCACAGCAACACTCAGGCCAGTGTTTGACCAACTGGACACCCTAACCTAGCCAAGGTGAAGCTAGGCTAATCTTCATATTGATGTAATATGTCTTAGATATGGAGAATTCTGACATGGTAGCAGGATGGTGAAAAGAGAATATTTTCCCCTGGAATATGGAATTATAAAAAGCACACCACATCAGGAATCAAAATGATTTACTGGCAATCATGCCATATATCTTAGCAAAAGTTCAAAACAGCCAGGTAACTTTTCTGAATGAATGATTTTAAAATAAAAATTATAAATCTGAAGGGTGGGAAGCCTGAATATGTGCAGTGCTTGTACAAAATGCTTTCCAATAAAGCAATGTATTAAGCTTGAGTTAATGTTATTTAATATGATCATTACTAAATGTCATGGATCTTGACCTACAAACCAAAACATCCCAAGAACTGGATTTTCAACACTTAGCTATGGTTCAGAAAGAAACAAAATGTGAGGCTTCGACTTCCGGCAATCCAACAGCGTAGCTATTCCAAAAAGCCTCTCCTTAGAAACTCTGGATAAGATTTCCGCAACTTTCTTTCAAACCCGGAGCTCGGCTCTCAGGAAAGCAGGGAAAATACACAGGGGCCAAAAACAAAAACAAAGCTGCTGTCAAACTAGAAGAGAAGCCAGCCCTTTCGAAGCAGCAGGCCTCCCTGGCCGAGCTGGCCAGCACCTCCGGCTGCAGAGGATTAGCGGAGGGGAGGCCCAGGGAGAGCAGCCGATGTCCCCTGCCACAGCGGATCCCGAGGAGCTGCCCCTCAGCGACAGAATGAGTCAGGGAAAAACTGATTTGCTGACAGGGAAATCATTCTTGTCTCAGGCATTAGACTGAAAGGAATGAACAAGACGGATCGTTCTTGAAAATCTGCAATCACAAGCCAGCCCTACTCAGTATCTGAGTTTGAGTTTACTCTCCCTTTCTACGCAAAGGAAGCACCCATGAGCAGGGGATGAAGGGAGCAGCGCTCCACGGCGCCGGCAGAGGCGGTGGACACAGCCCCCGGCCCTCAGGATCCCTGCGCGCTGGCAGCAGCCCAGTAGCTCACAATGAGAAACTACCACAGAGGAGAGGACCCCACAGGGAAGAGTCAACTGAAAGGACCAACAAGAGAACTGGATGACTCCCAGCCCCACTGTCAAAAATAGTCAGACAGAAATGAAAAAGAACCAAAAAGAGTATAACATCTAGTGGAGACTGAGTGGCAGGTTAGTCACAGCTGAAAGAAATTACTGAATTAGAAGTGCGATCTGAGGAAATGATCTAGTGTGCAACAGAGAGGCAAAGGTAAAAAGACATATCCAGGATACAGTAGAAAGGTCTAGCCCACGTCTAACTGGAATTCTAGAAGGAAAGAAAAGAGAGGCTGAGAGAATGCAATATCTTCAGAGGTAAGGGCCAAAAACTGTCCAAAAGTGATGAAAGAATCCTCAAAAGTACAATCTTGAACAAGATAAATATAAAGAAATGCACAAATATACATCTAGTAGGGAAAGCACAAAAGTTCAAAGACAAAGAGAAGGTATAATGTCAGTCAGAAAAAGAATGGAAATTATCAAAATTAAGTATTAAAAGGATAGAATTCTCAATAACAAAAGAATCCAGAAGACACTGGAATATCATCTTCAAAGGGCTAACAGAAAAAAATGTTAACCTGAATAGTACAACTATCTAAATAATTCAGAGATAGAGACGTTTTCAAACAAAAGATAAGAGCACTTACTACGTAAAGACCTCATGACCAGAACTCCCAAAAGATATATCCCAGGAAGAAAGAAAATGGACACAAATGAGAAGTAAGAAGGAATTGTGAGAGAAGAAATTGGCAAAAATGTGAAATCTAAATAACAACTGTAAAACACAACAACAATAATGTCCAGATTAAGTGGTTAAAAAGAGCCAGAACTAAAATGCTAGCAGTTACATATATGACAAGAGAGGCCAAATAGAGAGACATCACAAGAAAACTACAGACCAACATTCCTAGTGTACTTAGGCACAAAAATCCTTAACAAAATATTAGTGAAATGAATATAGCAGATTAAAAAAAGGATAATACATCATGACAAGGTGGGTGTTCTAGTTTGCTAATGCTGCCAGAATGCAAAACACCAGAAATGGACTGGCTTTTATAAAAGGGAATTTATTTGGTACACAGTTACAGTCTTAAGGCCATAAAGTGTCCGTCAACAAAGGGTGCCTTCACTGGAGAAAGGCCATTGGCATCTGGAAAACTTCTATTAGCTGGGAAGGCATGTGGCTGGCATCTGCTTGCTCCCAGGTTGCATTTCAAAATGGTGTTCTCCAAAATGTTTGCATCAGCTTCCAACGGCCATCTTGAAAATGTCTGTTTTAGCTCCAGCTAGCTGTGCGCTCCTTCTGTCTGAGCTTATATAGGGCTCCAGCAAACCAAAGAAGGCCCACGCTGAATGGGTGGGGCCACACCTCCATGGAAATTATCCAATCAGTTATCACCTACAGTTGGGTGGGTCACATCTCCATGGACACTGAACCAATAGGCTCCAACCCAATCCACACTAAAATGTCTGCCCCCACAAGAATGCATTAAAGAATATGGCTTTTTATGGGGGACATATTATATTCAAACTGGCACACTGGGGTTTATCCCAGTAATGCAAAGTTGGGTTATTATTTAAAAAATCAATATAGTAATACACTATATTTATGGAATAAAGGAGAAAAATCATATGATCATCTCAATAGATTCAGAAAAAAGTATTTGACAACATCAATGCCCATTCATGATAAAAACTCTCAGGAAACTAGGAACGAAAATAAACAGAAATAAAAGGCATCTATGAGAAACTGACAGCTGACATAATGGAGAAAAAATAAACGTTGAGCAAGGATGTACATTCTCACTATTACTAGTCAACATTATACTGGAGGTCCTAGCCAGCACAGTAAGTAAAGACAAAAATTAGAGACTTACACAGACTGGAAAAGATGAAGTAATACTGTCTTTCTTCATAGACAGACACAATCCTCTATGCAGAGAAGCCCAAGAAATTAAAAAAAAACAGAATATAAGAAAAATATATAAAAATCAATTATATTTCTATAGACCAATAACAAAAAAATCCTAAAATGAAATACAATTTTTGAATGGTTTTTATCTTATCTGTAAAGTGAGGCAATATTATTTGAGGGTAGATTGTGATAAGTTAAAAACATATGTTGTAAACCCTATAAAAACCACTAAAAAAAAAAATTGAGGTAAAGCCTAGTAAGTCATAGTGCAGATAAAATAGAAATATGAAAAATTAATCCAAAAGCAGCGGGGCGGGGGGGGGGGGATAAGGGATAAAAAATAGATGGGGTAAATAGAAAATAATTAGTAAGACTGTAGACTTAACCAGTGTTTGTCAACCAAGGAAAATTTTGACCCCCATGGGAAATTTGCAATGTCTGGAGGTTGCTACAACTTGCAAGGTGCTACTGGCATCTGGTGGGTGGAGGCCAGGAAATGTTGCTAAGCATCCTACAATACACAGGTCAGTGCTGCCACAACAAACAATTATCCAGACAAAAATGTCAATAGTTCCAAGGCTGAGAAATCTTGATTAAATCCAAACATATGGATAATTACATTAAATATAAATGAGCTATGCATTTCAATTAAAAGGGAGAGACTGTCAATCTGGATAAAAATGTAAAACTCAACTTCATGCTTTTGTGTTGGTTTGAAGCTGTATCCCAGAAAAGGCCATGTTCTTTTAATCCATTCTTGTGGGTGCTGACCTGTTGTGGGTGGGACCTTTTGGGTAGGTTATTTCAACTGAGATGTGACGCAGCCCATTTAAAGTGGGTCTTAATCCTTTACTGGAGTCCTTTAAGAGAGCTCATGAAGAGAGAGCTTGGAAAGAAACGCCCTGGGAGAGCAAGAAGGACCCACAGAAACTGAGAGAGCCGTTCTGAAACCAGGGCCCAGGAGCGAAGGACCAGCAGACATTGCCGTGTGCCTTTCCTGTTGACAGAGGAAATGCGGATGCCAGCAGCCTTTCCTCACAGAAGGTATCTTCCTCTTGATGTCTTAATTCAGACATTTTCATGGCCCTAGAACTGTAAAATTTGTAAACTAATAAAACCCCATCAAACAGCCAACCCATATATATTGCACTCCGGCAGCTTTAGCAAATCAAAACAGCTGTCTACAAGAAATGTGCTTTAGATATAAGGGCACAGATAAGGTAAAAGAGAGAGAACGGAGAAAGAGACACTGTGCAAACTCTAATTATAAGAAAGCAGGAGTGACTATATTAATATCAGACAAAGTAGTCCTTAGGACAAGGCATATTACCAGAGATAGAGACATTTTACAGTGATAAAAGGACCTATTTAACAAAAAGATGTAACAATCCTAAATGTGTATATAACAGAACTTTAAAATACATGATGCAAAAACCGGCAGAACTGAAAAGAGAATAACCAATCCACAGTTTCAGTTGGGATATCAACACTCCTTTCATGGTAACTGATAGAACAAGCAGATAAAAAAGTCTGTAAGGCTACAGAAAACTTGAAAGACTTAAACTATACTATTGTGTTAGTTTCAGTCTACCAAAAGCAGGCCCTGAAGACGGAATGAGACATGTAAGGTGTTTATTTGGGAAACACCCGTGAGGGAAGAGGGGGAAGCTGTTCAAGGAGTCAGGAAGAATTGCCAGGTCATGACACAGGTCTGCAATCTGGAAAGGAGACAGGGAAAGAAGGAGCGTTGGAGAGGGGAACTTCAGGCTGCAGTGCAGTTTAAGAAAATGCTGGCCAGGGTTAATGGGGAGGCAGGTCTTAATCCAAAGTCACCTCTCAAAGGGGTTTCTTATTTCACTTGATGGACCTGCCTTAGCGTCCCTGCTGCGTGCAGACATCGGCTGGGAGCAGCCATTAGGATGCTGAGCTCGGTGGTGGCTTTAGAGCACAGCAGTGGGGGCTGTCCACCAATTACAGTCCCCCCGGCAGGAGAGTGTAACTGAAGTCAGGTTATCAGCAAGGGACATATAGAAGGAAAAGATATTGATGGAAATTCTGTTTTATTTGAGGAGATAAATTATCTGAGGATTATTTTTTATGACTGAATCAGAATACACAAAACCTCTTTTGGGATAGCAAAAAACTCAAGGTTCACATCCACCAATAATACCTTTTTTAGCAGTCTTTATATTTCACATAACCAATCCTTCATTTAACATGTTATTTTAAAGTGAGATTTTCCTGCACTAACTTCACTGAAACACCAACCTGGTATTGTTTTTCATACCAGCCTGCAAGTGGGGATACACCTGAGTAACATCAAATAGGCTACTGAAAATCACTAAAGTTTAAAATGAGATGTGCACTGAAGAAGGCTGTGGAGTTAAGTTTACTGATGAGTTCACTATGCTTGGTGTAGGGGAAACAAACAAGGGTGCTACTTTCAGGGGTCTTGTCGTCTAGAAAAAGGAGTAAGATTCACCAACTAATACAAGAATAAAGCATTCACATGCATACAGGTGGGTCACAGAGAGGCACGGTCAGCTTCGACAGGTGCAGGAAGCCAGCTGGCTGCATACCATATCATGTGTCCTCTGCTTTTATTTTTTTAATATGAAACTATGATCATATATACACAGCAGACTACATATAACACACATGCACAGCTTAATGAATCATCATCAAATGAGAACCCATGTAATCATCACCTGGCTTGGGAGAGGAAGAGTAACCGCACCTGTGCAGCTCCGTGTGCTTCCCCGATTGCACCTCCCGCTGCACCAAAGCCACTCACCCTTGGTCTCCTCCACAGCTTTACCACATATGCCTGTGTCCCTAAATACTATGACAATCTGCCCAACACAGTCCCACAGGAGAATCAATTACTGTGTGAAGGGTCCAGCCATCAGCCTCTATGACCCAGGCACCCAATCTTCAGCGTCCTGTTGTTGGCCAGCCCAGGGTGGCTGCCTCATGATTGTCTCATGCACAAGAGGTTGAAGTTTAAGCTAAAAAGCCCATTTATTATGAGCTGACAGTCACACCCACCAGAAGGCTTGGTGGTACAACCTGCATGTTCCTCCCCGGCTGGTCGATGTGCATAGGCAGCAAGCTTCAGTCCCAAAGCTGCTTGCCAAGCACTGTGGGTGAGAGAAGATGTCAGGAGGGGCCCCATGGCTAGATTAACTTGAGGCGCACAACCCTACCTGGATCAAAAAGGAACCCCAGCACTCAGAGGCGCCCTCCCCCATGTACGAGCAATTCAGCCTGACTTCAGTTTTCCTAAGATCCACAGGAGACTATACACCCTCTTCCATCTGTCACATTCTCTTTCCTTTTGACATGGGGACAACTCAGTCTTGCTCTGGCCTGGGAGTCCCTCTTCTGTCCCCTTTAAGTGCCTCTGTCCCTCTCATTTCTCATCCTATTTCCCTCATTTCCAGTTTCCTAAGGGGCACTTGTTGTCCTCATGTAGCAACCACAATTTCCCCAAAGAGAAATCCAGTAATCAAAACACAAGGAAAAAAGGATTTAGACTTGCAAGCTGCCAGGAATGGCTTTCTGGACACACACTTTCACCATTAGGACAGCACTCAGCTGACCCTCCTGGGCCTCTTGGCAGGCAGTTTTCCTTTTACAACAAGACAAGACTGCATCCGGGAAACACTGCTCTTGGTGAGCAGGCTCATGAGAACTGTGAAGTCTGCCAAGGCTTTCTTAATGAGCTTCCTTTGGTAGGTCAGAGCTTACCCTTCAGTTGAAACAGCAACCATAAAATAAGCAACAGATGTGAAATATTTTGAAATTTTTAAGAAGACTCAAATTTAAGAGACAGATTCATTCAGTGCATAAGAATTGTTTCACTATTTGAAACAACTGTTGAGGTTTCAATATTCATATAACTTTTTTTACTTTTTAATGATCTGAAAGTTAAACCCAGGTATCTACTTAAATAATTTACTTAACTTCATAGGGAAAAATGGAGTAGGGAATGTCCACTGGACTTGAAACAAGGAGAGGTAGGGCCTAAGACTCTATCACTAGGGATCTTAGACAGACAGAGAAAAGGCAGACTACTTAAAAGGAAAATAATTTGACATCCACCAGAAGGCTCAGCAGCCAAGAGATAATGGTATAATACCTTCAAAGTGCTAAGACATAGCAACCACAGGAAGTGATTTGGGGATCAAGTTTCATTTTTCTCCATATTCATATCCAGTTGTCCCACACCATTTACTGAAAAGACACAATAGTACCACATTTGCACCTGCATATGGGTCTTCTGACTCCTCTACTCTGTTCCAATGACCCATTTAGCTATTTTGATGCCAAGGGCACCCTGCCTCCATTACAGACGGTTTAGAACAAGTCTCGTTATCCAGAAGAGCAACTTCTCCCATCTCGACTATTCTCAACCCACTAAAATTTCTTATACCTTGTTAAATCAGCTTGTCAACTACCATTAACAAAAAAAAAACTGCTGGAATTAAATTTATAGGTCAATTTAGGGAGAATGGACATTTAATAAAAATGCAGTTTTTACTGTGAGTCTAAGTCAAACATATTTGAAAGCAAGACTTCCAGCAATCAGTGGACTTGAAGCAACCCATCCGGAGAACAGATTCCACACCAGTGAACCCTCTACTGTAAAGCTACTGACATCCCAGAATTTAGCCATCACAGAGTCTAAGGGTTATCCCTAGGGAAAGGCAAGAGAAGGCATCAGGCAAAGGCACCTTTGGCATTTTGGTGAGACAAAGTCTCTCATCTCCGCACCACTTCAAAACAGATTAAGCAGGTTTAATCAAGGGACCATTCACAGCATTCCAAAGCATGACACTTCTGGTCAGCAAACATCCCAGACACGTTTCCAGACCCAGGGCCTCTCCTTCCTTCCACCTGAAGACTCTACCTCGGACACATCAGCACGGCCTGCTGTTCACTCCAGCCCCTCTGAACTCCTTCCCTGCATGCCTCCTCCCTCTGGTTTACCGCCCCCATGGTGCTTCCTGCCATCTTGCATGTCTGTTTACATGGGCATTTATCAGGCTGAATTTTCTCATTATTTGTCTCACTCTCCCCATCAGACTCCAAGCTCCGCAGGGGCAGGGCCTTGCCTACACTGTGTTCTTTCTTGCGTCTCCAGGGCCCAGAACTGGCCCATGTGTCTAAACATAGTAAGCACTCGGTAAATATTTGCTGAATGAATGAAATGGAAGAACAAGCATAGAAAAGTTACAGAAATGAGAACTGGCAGTCCACCAGCACGTATCATGGCAGCAGTAAGTGCAAAGAGAGTTCTGAGGCAAATCCACAGAATTTCAACAACCGGACAATCACTAAGAAGAGAGAGATCATACATTTAGTTTCAAAATAGAAAATTAGAAATTCAGGTCAAATTATCTTTCTGTTCTATTCTTACAAGTCACATAACAACCAAATATTTAACAAGTTTATAACATTTTTGTACTTGTTATTAGCTCCTCATTTTCTTAGTGCTTCTGGCACTAGTAGGAAGAATTTCTTGTGCTTCCATCTGCCCTCTCCCACTAACTCCTGTGGAAAAAAGATTTCCAGAAGCTATTCTTGAAAACACATGTCAGGCTATATTTACCACATAAAAGGTCTGCTTTCTTCTTTAGGAACATAATTTCGTCCAAAATCACGGTCTTTCACTCATGCCAAACATGGGTTTTTAAAATACTTTTTTTTAATTTGAGAAGTTCTAGGTTTACAGAAAAATCATTCAAAAAATAAGGAGGTCCCATATACCCCCCTCCCCGTTATTAACAATTTGTATTTGTGAGGTAACTTTATTACAATTGACAAAAATATTATCATAATTATAGTACTAACCACAGACAATAGTTTAACATAAGGGTTGGCTGTTTGTGTTTTATAATCCTGTTGGGTTTTTAAAAATTTTTATTCTGGTAACATATATGCAACCTAAAATTTCTCCTTCTAGTCACATTAAAATATAGAACTCAGTGGTATTACATTCACAATGTTGTGCTACCATCACCATCATCTATTACCAAAACTTCTCCATCACCCCAAATAGAAATTCTATACCAATTAAACATTAACTCCCCATTCCCTACCCCGACCCCAGCCCCTGGTAATCTGTATTCTAGTCTCTCACTTAATGAATGTGCTTATTCTAATTATTTCATATCAGTGAGATCATATAATATTTGTTCTTTTTGGTCTAGTTTATTTCACTCAACATGATGCCTCCCAAGTTTACCCATGTTGTCAGAGGTATCAGAATTCATTCCCTTTCACAGCTGAATAATATTCCACTGCACATATATACAACATTTTGTTACCCATTCAATGGTTGATGGAAGTTTGGGTTGCTTCCCTCTTTTTTTGCAATTGTGAATAATGCCACTATCAACATCCATGTAAAAATATCCATCCAAGTCCCTGCTTTCAATTCTTTTGCGTATATACCTAGGAGTGGAATTCCCAGGTCATATGGTAATTCTTGTCTTAACTTCCTGAAGAACTGCCTGTTTCCCACCGTGGCTGCAGAGTTTTACATTCCCACCAACAATGAACAGGTGTTCCTTTTTCTCCACTTCTTCAACACTTGCAATTTTCTATTTCTTTTTTTAATAGTAGCCATTCTACTGGCTATGAAATGGTATCTCATTGTGATTTTTTTTTTTTTACCAGACGTAGCAGTCTTTTTATTTCTTTGTCAATGTCAAAAAACACGTGCATATCAGAGGAATACATGCAAAATACATGCATGTAAAAAAATACATGCGTATCAGAGGAATAATCCCCTATAATCTATGGTTTATAAATGAACAAACCTCAGTGGTAAACTGGGATATGTATTTATGCTCTTGAGAGATACAGTTTCTATCTGTTATAAATACTGTATACCTTCTTTTAGAATGCTCCTTTGTATGAATTGTTTAGTGTTATTTATATTTACTCATTCATTTTTTTTATTTAATTCAGTTTTATTGAGATATATTCATATATTGTACAATCATCCATGGTACAGAATCAACTGTTCATAGTACCATCATCACCCAAATCTATTTTTTTTAATATCTTCTTTATACCAGAAAAAGTAAAAATAAGAATAAAAAATAAAAGTAAAAAAGAACATCCAAATATCCCCCCCATCCCACCCTATTTTTCATTTAGTTTTTGTCCCCATTTTTCTACTCATCCATCCATACACTGGACAAAGGGAGTGTGATCCACAGGGCTTTCAAAATCACACTGTCCTGTATGGTATGTGAATATCTCGATAAAATTGAATTATTAAAAAAAAAATCACACTGTCACCACTTGAAAGCTACATTGTTATACAATCGTCTTCAAGAGCCAAGGCTACTGGGTTGCAGTTTGATAGTTTCAGGTATTTACTTCTAGCTATTCCAACACATTAAAATCTAAAACGGGTTATCTATATAGTACGTAAGAATGCCCACCAGAGTGACCTCTTGACTCCACTGAAACTTTGTTTCATTTCACATCCCCCTTTTGGTCAAGAAGATGTTCTCAATCCCACGATGTTGGGTCCAGATTCATCTGCGGGAGTCATATTCTGTGTTGCCAGGGAGACTTACACCCCTGGGAGCCAGGTCCCATGTAGGGGAGAGGACAGTGAGTTCATCTGCCAAGTAGGGTTAGCTGGAGAGAGAGGCCACATCTGAGCAACAAAGAGGCACTCAGGGGGAGACTGTTAGCCACAATTATAAGCAGGTTTAGCCTCTCCTTTGGAGCTCCATGAGGGCAAGCCTCAAGGAAGAGGGCTCAGTATACCAAACCGCTACTCCTCAGTGTTTGTGAGAACATCAGCAACAACCCAGGTGAGGAAGTCCGACACTTCCACATCTTCCCCAGCTCCTCAGGGGGGCCCTGCGTATGTATTTTTATTCTCTGTCTAAATTACTTTGGGATGTGTCACTATTTCACAGTAACCTATACAAACCTACCAGGTCTCACTTCCTAGACAAAGTTCCATGTAATTATGGTGCTTGAACAAACTGAACAAGTTAAATTGTTTAGGAAATATAGATTCTGCACCAAATAAACATCTCTTCCATTGGTCTCACATGGAAGTTGAAGTTTCAAAACACAGTCAGTATCACCATTTACCCTTTCATCCGATTTGTTCTAGTCCTAACTAGGTCTGCCTCATTCATATCTCTAGTGAAGTCTGGACTCTTTTCCAGCTTTTTAAATAGTTGCTGTATGCGCTAACACTGACATTCATATCTGCCGAGCTCTAGCTTTGAGTTTCAGGTGTCACAAAGACACCCAAAGTTCCAGGGATTGATCAGGTTATGCACAAAGGGATCAGCATCTCCAAATGTGGAGACAGCTGTTACAGTTCAGGAGTAGATGTGGCTGCTGTAAGAGCTTACAATCTAGGGACCGTTACAATAAGTGTTCCCCTAATAAGCTGTACTCTAAGACTCAATTCTAAGTTTTCACATTGTAGTTAGTCCATATTGGTGAGGGATTATAGTGTTTGCCTTTGTTTCTGGGGTACTTCACTCAAAATGCTGTCCACAGGATCCATTCACCTCATGGCGCATCTCACAGCTTCCCTCCACCTTGCAGTTGCTCAGTATTCCACTGTATGTACACACCACAGTTCACCATCTGCTCCTCAGGCAATGTACCCTTAGGTCACCTCCACCCACTGCAAATCATGCACACTACCTCCATAAACACCAGTGTACAAATGTCCATCCATGTCCCTGCTCTCAGATCTTCCAAGTATATGCCCCCTAATGAGATTGCAGGACCTTATGGCCCCACATACTTAGCTTTGTGTGGAACCACCACACTGTGCTCTAGAAAGGCTACACCATTCTACCTCCTAACCAACAGTGAATAGGTACATCCCTCTCTTCATGTTTTCTCCAGCACTTTTATCCCTACTTATATTTCTTCCTACAATTTTATAGAGCTATATTCACATACCATACAATTATCCACAGTGTTCAATCAGTTGTTCATGGTATCATCATATAGTTGTGCATTTATCACCACAGTTAGCACCTGAACATACTGATTACTATGAAAAAAATTGTTTTGTTTTAAACAAAAGATAAAAAAGGTAATAAAAAGGAAAATAAAATCTCATACAATAAAATGGAATGGTAGGGTGAGACAACACCACCACTACCAAAAATTCCATATCCCTCCTTTACATCCCCCTCTCATACACATTTAGCTTTGTGTGCCGGTTTGAATGTATTATATCCCCCAAAATCCATTATCTCTGATGTAATTTTGTGTGGGTAGAGGTATCAGTATTGATTAGACTGTAATTCTTTGAGTGTTTCCATGGAGATGCGCCCCACTCAACTGTGGGTGATGACTCTGATTGGATAATTTCCATGGAGGTGTTCTCCACCCATTCAGGGTGGGTCTAAGTTGAATCACTGGAGCCATATAAATGAGCTGACAAACAGAAGGAACTCAGTGCAGCTGAGAGTGACATTTTGAAGAGCAACTAAGAGTGACATTTTTGAGGAGCTGAAGCCTAGAGAGGAATGTCCTGGGAGAAATCCATTTTGAAACAGGAACTTGGAGCAGATGCCAGCCATGTGCCTTCCCAGCTAACAGAGGTTTTTCTGGACACCATCAGGCCATCTTCCAGTGAAGGTACCCGATTGCTGATGTGTCACCTTGGACACTTTATGGCCTTAAGACCATAACTGTGTAACCAAATAAACCCCCTTTTATAAAAGCCAATCCACTTCTGGTGTTTTGCATTCTGGCAGCATTAGCAAACTAAAACACTTCGGTATATTGCCTTTAACAGGAGCACATTACAAGGTTACTGTTGACCATAGACTCCAGTTTGCTTTGATAATACTTTTCCCCCCATACCTTCTCCTTTTCAACACTCTGCAAGGTTGACATTCATTTGTTCTCCACATGCAAGAACATTTTTATATTTCTACATTTAATCACAATCATTGACCACTCCAGTTTTTGCTAAGTTAAACAGTCCCAGTCTTTATCTTCTTCCTTTACCTCAGGTGTCAGACATGCCCCTAGTCCATCTCTTTCAGCTTTACTCACAGACATCTTTGTTCAGTGCACTTACAATACTGTGCTACCTATTTCTGGATTTATACAGTCAATCCTGCTGAACATTCTGTAGTCTTTCAGCATCAAATGCCCGATCTCTACCCTCTTTCTATTTCCTGAGAGCCTGTGTTATCAGCTTTTAACTCTCAAAGTTTGCTCATTAATGTTAGTTCATATTAGCGAGACCATACAGTATTTTTCCTTTTGTTTCTGGCTAACTTTGCTCAACATAATGTCCTCAAGGTTCATCCATGTTATTATATGTTCTATCTCTTTGATCTGTCTTACAGTTGCATAATAGTCCATCATGTGTATGTACCACAGTTTATCCACTAGTCTGTTGATGGACATTTGGGTGGTTTCCATCTCTCGGCTATCGTGAATAATGCCGCAATAAACATTAGTTTACAAATGTCCGTTCGTGTCTTAACTTTCAGTTCCTCTGAGTATATACCTAGTAATGGAACAGCTGGGTCATATGGCAAATCTATACTTAGCTTCCTGAGGAACCTCCACACTGTCTTCCAGAGTGGTTGCACTATTCTACATTCCCACCAACAGTGAAAAAGTGTGCCTCTTTCTCCACATCCTCTCCAGCACTTGTAATTTTCTATTTTTTGGATAATGGCCATTCTAGTAGGTATGAGATGATATCTCACTGTGGTTCTGATTTGCATTTCCCTAGTAGCCAGTGCAGTTCAGCATTTTTTTCATATGTTTTTGAGGCATTTGTATTTTCTCTTCAGAAAAGTGTCTGGCCATGTCTTTTGCCCATTTTTTAACTGGGTTGTTTGTCTTTCTGTTGTTGAGGTGTAGGATGTCTTTATATATTAGGGATATTAAACTCTTCTCTGATATGTAGTTTCCAAATATTGTCTCCCATTGTGTAGGCGTAGGCTGCCTTTTTACCTTTCTGACAAAGTCCTTCAATGTACAAAAGTGTTTAATTTTGAGGAGATCCCGTCTGTCTATTTGTTTTTTGGTTGCTTGTGCTTTGGGTGTAAGGTCTAGGAAACCACCTCCTATCACAAGATCTTTAAGATATTTCCCTACATTTTCTTCTAAGAGTCTTATGGTCTTAGCACTAATTTTTAGGTCTTTGAACAATTTTGAGTTAATTTTTGTATAAGGTGTGAGACAGGAGTCCTCTTTCACTCTTTTGCAAATGGATATTCAGTTCTCCAAACACCATTTATTGAAGAGGCTGCTCCGTCCCAGTTGCATTGGCTTGACTGCCTTATCAATGATCAATTGTCCACAGATGCGAGAGTCTATTTCTGAACACTCCATTGGTCGGTATATCTATCCTTATGCCAGTACCATGCTGTTTTGACCACTGTAGCATTGTAATATGCTTCAAAGTCAGGTAGTGTGAAACCTCCACTTTGTTCCTCTTTTTCAAGATATTTGTGACTATTTGGGGCACCTTGCCCTTCCAAATAAATTTAGTTATTGGTATTTGTATTTCTGCCAAGTAAGCTGTTGGGATTTTAATTGGTATTGCATTGAATATATAAATCAGTTTAGGTAGAATTGACATCTTAATTATATTTAGTCTTCCAATCCATGGACATGGTATGTTCTTCCATTTTTTTAGGTCCTGTTTGATTTCTTTTAGCAGTTTCTTGTAGTCTTCTCTGTATAGGTCTTCTGTGGTCTTCATTAAGTTTATTCCTAAATGATTCTTTTGGTTGCTATTGTAAATGGAATTTTTTTCTTGCTTTTTTCCTCCTGTTGCACATTACTTGTGTATAAGAACGTTACAGATTTTTGCGTGTTGATCCTGTAGCCTGCCACTCTGCTGTATTCACTGATTAGTTCTAGTAGCTTTGCTGCAGATTTTTCTGGATTTTCAACATACAGAATTACTTCTTCCTCTCCAATTTGGATGCCTTTTATTTCTTTTTCTTGCCTAACTGCTCTAGCTAGAACTTCCAGCATGATGTTGAATAACAGTGGTGACAGTGGGCATTTCTGTCTTCTTCCTGATCTTAGAGTGAAAGGTTTCAGTCTTTCCCCATTGAGTGTGATGCTAGCTGTGGGTTTTTCATATATTGCCTTTGTCATATTGAAAAAGTTCTCTTCTATTTCTATCCTTTGAAGTGTTCCCATCAAGAAAGGATGTTGAATTTTGTCAAAGGCCTTTTCTGCATTGATTGCAATGATCATGTGGTTCTTCCACTTTGATTTATTGATGTGGTGAATTCCATTAATTGATTTTCTTGTGTTGAACCAGCCTTGCATACCTGGAATAAACCCGACCTGGTCATGGTGCATAATTCTTTTAATGTGTTGCTGGATTCAATTTGCAAGTATTTTGTTGAGGATTTTTGCATCTATATTCATTAAAGAGATTGGTCTATAATTTTCTCTTTTTGTAGTATCTTTGTCTGATTTTGGAATTAGGGTGATGTTGGCTTCATAGAATGAATTGGGCAGCTTTCCCTCCTCTTCAATTTTTTTGAAGAGTTTGAGCAGGATTGGCACTAATTCTTTCTTGAATGTTTGGTAGAATTCAAATGTGAAGCCATCTGGTCCTGGGCTTTTCTTTTTTGGGAGCTTTTTGATGACTGACTCAATCTCTTTACTTGATATTGGTTTGTTGAGGTCATCTATTTCTTCTCAAGTCAAAGTTGGTTGTTTATGCTTTTCTAAGAAGTTGTCCATTTTGTCTAAGTTGTCTAGTTTATTAGCATTTAGTTGCTCGTAGTATCTCCTCATTATCTCCTCTATTTCTGCAGGGTCAGTTGTTATGACCCCTTTCCCATTTCTGATTGCATTTATTTACATCCTCTCTCGCTCGCTCTCTTTCTCTCTCTCCCCTTTTTTGTTAGCCTAGCTGTGGGTCCATCAATTTTATTGATTTTCTCAAAGAACTAACTTCTGTTTTTTGTGTGTTTTTTTTAATTTTTTTTTGTTGTTGCTGATTCTATTGTTTTCCTGTTCTCAATTTTATTTATTTCTGCTCTAATCTTTGTTATTTCTTTCTGTTTACTTTGGGGTTAGTTTGCTGTTCTTTCTCTAGCTCCTCCAGGTGAACAGTTAATTCCTCAATTTTTCTTCTGTATTCTCTTTTAATAAAGGCGTTTAGGGCAATAAATTTCCCTCTCAGCACCACCTTTGTTGCATCCCTTAAGTTTTGATATGTTGTGTTTTCATTGTCATTTGCCTCAAGGTATTTACTAATTTTTCTTGTAATTTCTTCCTTTACCCACTGGTTTCTAAGAGTATGTTGTTTAGCATCCTTATATTTGTGAATTTTACAATCTTCTGCCTGTTATTTATTTCTAACTTCATTCCATTATGATCTGAGAAAGTGTTTCGTATAATATCAATATTTTAAAATTTGTTGAGACTTGCTTTGTGGCCCAACATGTGGTCTATCCTAGAGAATGTTCCATGAGCACTTGAGAAAAATGCGTATCCTGCTGTTGTGGGGTGTAGTGTTCTATAAATGTCTGTCAAGTCTAGTTCATTTATGGTACAATTCAACATCTCTGTTTCCTTACTGATCCTCTGTCCAGATGTTCTGTCCATTGATGAGAGCGGTGTATTTTAGTCTCCCACTATTGTTATAGAGGTATCTACTTCTCCTTTCAGTGTTCTCAGTGTTTGCCTCGTGAATTTTGCAGCACTCTGGCTTGGTGCATAAATATTTATGATTGTTATGTCTTCTTGATGAATTGACCCCTTTGTTCATATATAGTGTCCTTCTTTGTCTCTTTTAATTGTTTTACTTTTGAAGTCTAATTTGTCTTATATTAATATAGCTACTTCCGCTTTTTTCTGGTTGTTGTTTGCATGAAATATCTTTTTCCAAACTTTCAGTTTCAGCCTATATTTTTTGTCCCTGTGTCTAAAGTGAGTTTCTTGTAGACAGCATACAGATGGGTCCTATTTTTAAATCCATTCAGTCAGTTTTGTCTTTTTACTGAGGAGTTCAATCCATTAACATTTAGTGTTATTACCATAAGTGCAGTATTTTCTTCTACCATTTTGTCTTTTGGATTTTATACATCATGTCCTATTTTTTTCTCTCTCTCTTTTTACCCTTCCTGATAATCTTCATTTCTACACTCCTCTCCAAACCTCTCTCTCCCGTCTTTTCCTATCAGCCTGTAGCACTCCCTTTAGTATCTTGTGTAGTGCCAGTCTCTTACTCACAAACTCTCTCAGTGTCTGTTTGTCTGAAAATATTTTAATCTCTCCCTCATTTTTTTTTCTTAATTTCTATTGGGATTGTTCAGATACCATACAATTATCCAAAGATCCAAAGTGTACAATCAGTTGCCCCTGGTACCCTCATAAAGCTGTGCATCCATCACCACACTTAATTTTTGTTCAATTTTTAGAAACTTTTCATTACTCCAGACAAGAAATAAAGTGAAAGATGGAAAAAATGGAAAAAAAAATAAAGAAAGAAAGAAAAAGAAAAGGAAACTCGAATCCTCTCATATCCCTAACCAACCCCCCTCAACTGTTGACTCATAGTGTTGGTATAGTACATTTGTTACTGCTTATGAAAGAATGTTGAAATACTACAAACTGTAGTATATAGTTTGCAACAGGTATATATTTCTTCCCTATATGCCCCTCTATTATTAATTTCTAGTTGTATTGTCATACATTTGTTCTGGTTCATGGAAGAGTTTTCTAATATTTGTACAGTTAATCATGGACATTGCCCACCACAGGATTCAGTTTTATACATTTCCATCTTTTGACCTCCAACTTTCCTTCTGGTGACATATATGACTCTGAGCTTCCCGTTTCCACCTCACTCATGTGCCATTCGGCACTGTTAGCTATTCTCACATCTTGCTACTGACACCTCTGGTCATTTCCAAACATTTACGTTCATCCTAGTTGAACATTCTGCTCATACTAAGCAACCACTCCCCATTCTTAAGCCTCGTCCTATATCTTGGTACCTTATATTTCATGTCTATGAGTTTACATATTATAATTAGTTCTTATCAGTGAGACCCTGCAATATTTGTCCTTACGTGTCTGGCTTATTTCACTCAGTATATTGCCCTTGAGGTTTTGTCATCAACCCTTTTTTTTTTTTTTTTTAAGATGGTTTTGTTCACACACCATACATTCCATCCTAAGTAAACAATCAATGGTTCTCTGTATGGTCACATCTTTATGTGTTCACCACCTTCACCACTATCTATATAAGGGCATCTACATTTCTTCCACAAGGTAGGAGGGAGCATCAAAGAAGGTAGAGAGGGAAAAGAAAGAGGTAAAAAATGACAGCTAGAAAGTAGCAAAAGGCAAAGTAACCTTAAATCGAAGTAGGGCAAAGAGTCAGACAACACCACCAATGTCAAGTGTCTAACATGCCTTCCCTATCCCCCTCTTTTATCTGCATTTACCTTGGTATATCCCCTTTGTTACATTAAAGTAAATATAATACAATGGTTCTGTTAGTTACAGTCTCTAGTTTATGCTGATTGCATCCCTCTCCCAATGCCTCCCCATTTTTAATACCTTGCAAGGTTGACATTTGCTTGTTTTCCCTTGTAAAAGAACGTATTTGTACATTTTATCACAATTGCTGCACACTCTAGATTTCACCAAGCTACACAGTCCCAGTCTTTATCTTTCCTCCTTTCTTCTGGTGTCTCACATGCTCCCAACGTTCCTCTCTCAACCATATACATAGCTATCTTTGTTCAGTGTACTTACATTGCTGGGCTACCATCTCCCAAAACTGTGTTCCAAACCATGCACTCCTGACTTCTCCTATCACTCGGCAGTGCTCCCTTTAGTATTTCCTGTAGGGCAGGTGTCTTGTTCACAAAGTCTCTCATTGTCCGTTTGTCAGAAAATATTTTGAGCTCTCCCTCATATTTGAAGGACAGCTTTGCTGGATATAGGATTCTTGGTTGGCGGTTTTTCTCTTTCAGTATCTTAAATATATCACACCACTTCCTTCTTGCCTCCATGGTTTCTGCTTAGAGATCTGCACATAGTCTTAATTAAGCTTCCGTTGTATGTGATGGATTTGCTTTTCTCTTGCTGCTTTCAGGATTCTCTCTTTGTCTTTCACATTTGATAATCTGATTATTAAGTGTCTTGGCGTAGGCCTATTCAGATCTATTCTGTTTGGAGTACGCTGCACTTCTTGGATCTGTAATTTTATGTCTTTCATAAGAGATGGGAAATTTTCATTATTTCCTCTATTATTGCCTTTGCCCCTTTTCCCTTCTCTTCTCCTTCTGGGACACCAATGATACGTAGATTCTTATACTTTGTTTCATCTTTAAGTTCCCGGAGACGTTGCTCATATTTTTTCATTCTTTTCTCCATCTGCTCCTTTGCGTGTAGGCTTTCAGGTGTTCTGTTCTCCAGTTCTTGAGTGTTTTCTTCTGCCTCTTGAGATCTGCTGTTGTATGTTTCCATTGTGTCTTTCATCTCTTGTGTTGTGCCTTTCATTTCCATATATTCTACTGGTTGTTTTTTTGAACTTTCAATTTCTGCCTTATATATGCCCAGTGTTTTCTTTACAGCCACTATCTCTTTTGTGAAATATTCTCTAAACTTTTTGAATTGATTTAACATTAGTTGTTTAAATTCCTGTACCTCAGTTGAAGTGTATGTTTGTTCCTTTGACTGGGTCATAACTTCGTTTTTCTTAGTGTAGGTTGTAGTTTTTTGTTGTCTAGGCATCTGACCTCCTAGCCCACCCCAATCAGGTTTTCCCTGATAAGAACAGGCTGAAGTCACAGAAGGAGGTAATATTTCAGTATCTGGTTTTCCTGATGGCTTTTCTTAGAGGATCGAGACATCTGTGGTTTTCTGCCCAGCAAATCCACCTGTCAGCCTGTCACTGCCTGTGTAAGAGGGTGTGACCTGTGGCTCTCCTCCCCCAGGCTTTGGGGTCCGGTTCCAGAAAGACTGAAAGACGGGCAGTAGAGCTGGGCCCCTTCCTTTCCTCTTGGGAAGCTATGCCCCCTCCAGAGATGTCATCTACATATCAATAGGTTCTTTGTTTCTGTGACTCTGCTGATCAAAGTGTTTTGATTTTAAAATGGCGGAAGCTGTGTTTACTGCAAACCGCTACAGGCTGAGAACCGCTGAGGTTTTCTCCACAGAGAGAGAAAGGGACAGAAAAACTCCCAGGTTCACCCGTCAGCCAGAGATAGCACACGATCCTCTGGGCTCCCTGTCCTGAGATAGCTATGTCCCCCGACTCTCCCAAGGTCAGCTGTCACCAAAAGCCTCTGTCTGCTTGTTGAGGATTTGCTGTCTATATTGAGCATTTAACATTAAAACTTCACTTGGAGTTGGGCTGAGAAAGTGCACCATGCGGCTTCCGTGAGGGAGGGGCTCTCAGCTCTCAGTGCGGGTCCACAGTTTTACTTACAGATTTTATGCTGTGATCTCGGGCATTCCTCCCAATTCAGGTTGGTGGATGATGAGTGGACAGTCACGTTTGTCTCCCCGCTGTTATTCCAGGTTATTTACTAGTTTTTTGGTCATTTATGAATTGTTCCGGGGGGAACTAACAGTCTTCCACTCCTCTCTATGCCGCCATCTTAGCTCCTCTCTACCTCATTTTTGAAGGACAGTTTTGCCAGATATAGAATTCTTGGTTGGCAACTTTTCTCTTTCAGTATCTTAAATATATCATACTACTGTCTTCTCGACTCCATGATTTCTGCAGAGAAATCCGTACATGGCCTTATCCAGCTACCCTTGTATGTGAATGGATTGTTTTTCCCTTGCTGCTTTCACAATTCTCTCTTTGTCTTTGACGTTGGACAATCTCATCAGTAAGTGTCTTGGAGTAGGTCTATTCAGATCTGTTCTGTTTGGAGTACACTGTATTTCTTGAATCTATAATTTTCTGTCTTTCATAAAAGTTGGGAAATTTTCAGTGAATATTTCTTCGATTACTCTTTCTGCCCCTTTTCCTTTCTCTTCTCCTTCTGGGACACCCATAACATATATATTCGTGTGCTTCATGTTGTCACTCAGCTCCCTAAGATCCTGCTCATGTTTTTCCATTCTTTTCACCATCTGTTCTTTTGTGTGTATGCATTCAAATGTCTTGTCTTCCAATTCATTGATCCTTTCTTCTGCCTGTTCAAATCTACTGTTGTATCCCTTCACTGTGTTTTTCATCTCTTCCATTATGCCCTTCATTCCCATAAGTTGTGTCATTTGTTTTTTTTCAAGTTTATGAATTCTTCATGGTCATCCAGTGTCTTCCTTATATCCTCCATCTCTTTTGCCATATCTTCCCTTATTTCATTGAGTTGATTTTTGAATTGATTTAGGAGATTTGTTTCAATGTCTTTATTTTTAATTAGTTCTTCCCCCAGTTCATGGAATTGATTTAGCATTAGTTGTCTCAACTCCTGTATCTCGGTTGAACTATTAGTTTGCTCCTATTGCTGGTCGATATTTTCGTTTTTCCTAGTATGGCTCATTATCTTAAGCTGTCTAGGCTTCTGATTTTCTTGATTAGTTTATTCTGGAGCTTGTTTTCACTTTTTTATCTAGGGTTTTCTTGTTGGTTGGCTTTGTTCTCTAACCTTCAGTGTTAAGTTCAACTTATTCTAGACCTCTAACTTAGGTTCTATTTAGTTTATCAAGGTTTTTCACCTCTCGTTTTTCTGTTTCTTGCCCTGCCTCTATGTAGCCTTTTTTGTGAGAGGGTCTCCTCAGATATGGTCAATCCCAGACAGGTTTTCCCAGTCCAGAGAGGTCCAGGTCTCAGGAAGACAATATGGAGTTTCCCTGAGAATGAGACCCTCCTGTGAGGCCTGTAGCTGCTGTGCTTCTCCTATCCTGTCCAGCAGGTGGTGGGTGCCAGTCTGCAGCTCCCCCACCAGTGTAGGGAGGTTCAGTGCCTTTAACTCTCTGCAGACTCTGAGCCTGTCAGGGGCGTGGCTGACTGGAGCTGGTTTCTGAACTCCAGCCCCTGGGGTCTAGGTTCTTTGAAGGAGGGATGCCAACTGAGCTGGGCCACACACCCCTTTTCTTGGAGGATTTATGCCCTTTGGGGAACTGTCTCCCCCGCTAGGTTGATGGCTTTGTCTGACGGATCTATTTCAGCTGGGTCCAGAGACAGGCTTTCTGTAAAGAGCTAAGTAGAATAGTTATTTTAAAAAGAAGGAAAAAAAGAAAAAGAAAAAGAAATCCCTTTTTGTGGCCTTTCCCTAGTGTCAGTATGGATTATTTAAAAATGTGTGCTTTCACCTGGATTGTTACTCTCCAACAGCCGCAATTCCACCCTTGCCAGGGGCTACTGAAGTGTAAAAAGATAAGGTGTCACAGAGTAATATAAGTTGCCCTCTGGACAGGGAAACCGCGTGGAGGACTTGCCTTCTCTTGCAGGCAGCCAGCGCAAGGCTGAGGCAACCAGCTCTCCGACCCACAGGAGGAATCTTATGGAGATTATGCCAAACAGTTCTAAGACCAGTCAGCTCTGATGACCACAATGACAATAATAATGCAAATATTTCATTGATCTCCAAGATGATACAGCTGATAACAGGCACCAGAGTGAAAAACAAATCTTTATGGTGTTGTTTTTATACAAGTAATATATGAATACATTATCACCAAGAAAATTCTAGTAATTCCACGGTAAAGTTATATATACGTGTATATATGTGTGTATATATACATACACACATATATACACATATATATACACATACTTAACTTTTCATAATCCACTTAGAATCAATATTTTACCTCTTCAAATAGAATGGAGAAACCTTACCATCACCATACAGGTCCCTTTACTCTCCTCCTCCCCTTATGTTACAGTCATCTTATATACTACACCTAAGCACTCTGAAAACCTGATTAGACAGCATTTAATTTTAATTTTTACTTTTAAGTTTCAAGCATATTTTAACGAACTTGAATGAGACAAATAGTCTATTATATTTACCCAGCTATTTACTACTGGTCTTCCTTCCTTTCTTATGTACAAAGTTTCCTTCTGATGTAAGTTTCCCTCTTTATGAAGAGCTTCCTTAAGCACCTCTCTTACAGCAGATCCGCTAGCAACAAATCCTCTGGGTTTTCCTTCCTCTAAGAATATCTTACTTTCACCTTCTTTCCTGACAGATATCTTTGTTGGGTAAAGAATGCTGGGTTGACAGTTCCTTTCTATCAGCACTTTAAAAACGCTGTGTCATGGTCTTCTGGCTGCTATGGTTTCTGATAAGAAATCTGCAATCGTCCAAACTGTTGTTCTCCTACAGGTCATGTGTCCTTTTTCTCTGGCTACTTTTACGATTTTTTCTTTGTCTTTAGTTTTTAGCAGTTTGATTGTGATGTATCCGAACACAGATTTCTTAGGTTTATCTGGCAGGGTTTTGTTGAACTTCTTGAGTCTGTAGCTGTATATCTTTCACCAAATTTTGGAGTTTTCAGCTATTATTTCTTCAAATATGTTTTCAGCACTGCACTTCTCTCCTTCTGCGGTTCTGATGATATAAACGTCAGATCTTTTGTTATTGTCTCACAGTCCCTGAGGCTTTGTTAAAATTTTTTTTCAATATTTTGCTTCGCTTTTCAGATGGGATAATTTCTATCACTGATGTTTTGCTGTCATTTCTACTCTTCTCTTCAGCCCATCTGGTGACTTTTTTTTTAATCTTGTTTTTTCTGTTTTTTCAGTTCTAAAATATCCATTTGGTTCTTCTTTAGCTCTTCTACTTCTTTGTTGAGGCTTTCTATTTATCCATTGGTTTCAAGGGTGTTCATGATTGCTTGCTAGAGTATTTTCATAATAGTTGCTTTAAAGGCTGTGTCAGATAATTCCAATATCTGTATGACCTTGCTGTTGACTTCTGTTGTCTTTTCCCATGTGAATTTTTCTTGATTTGTCATATGACAGATAATTGTGGACTGTATCCTGAACACTTTGAATATTATGTTCTGAGTCTGCGGAAATGTTGATAACCTGGTTTCAGCAGACAGCTGGCCTAGTTAGATTCAAGCTGCAAGTTTGAATGCTCCTTTTGCAGGTTGTGGTACCAATACCAGTTTGCTTTTCAAAGCCTCTGCTGTACTCTTTGGATCCATCCCTGGGGGATGGTGGACCAAGCAATGTCCAGTCTGTGCCTGGGCAGCAGTCTATTTAACCAGTTCATAAAGTCTTTGGTGTGCTGAATGGGATCAGAACCAGGCATGCACTGCTCAAGGTTGAGCCCAGGAGTACATAAACAAGTTATGGGGTCACTTTCCCAAGTTCCTCCCGTGACACAATCTCCCCAGCACTTCCTGGTTCCCTGAGGCTCCTTTTTTTGGTCTTCTGGCTAGAAAGCTAAGGCTTTAGTCATCCCACACTGCTGTGCACTTCTGCTACCAAGCCTGTTTCTGGGGCCAAGCGGTAGGAGGACAGAACGAGAAGAAAAGGAATGGAGTTGGCCCCAAACTCTTGGAACCAGAGTTCTACCACACAGAGAGGAAGTTCCCCTCCCTCAGAGTTTTGGCTCCTATAAGTGGCCTCTGCTGCCAGCTAACACTGCTACCACAGGATTGGCTGGCGTTTGGGGTGTAAGATAACTGAAAAAAGAAAGAGAGGACAAAAATGGTTGGTTTCTACATGCCATTAAGCATTAGCAGTTCCCTTTTCTTCAACTCAAGTCAGAATTAGAGGGCTTCTTCTACTGCTCTCTGAATGTGGCTCACTGCCCACTTCTGGGCTGCACTGAGTTGAAGCCAGAGGGAAAAATGGTAAACTCACTGCCATTTCAGTATGTCGAGCTCTGGTCTTCCTCCCCCCAAACGCCTGCTACTATTTACTCTTCAGAGTCCTCAAACAGCGTCTCCATGTCTGTATGCTTACTCCACCTCACCTGGAACCAAAACGCTCATCAGCTGCCCCAGCTGTTCTTCCCTAGGCTAATTTAAAGACGTGTTTGCAGGAAAGACAACGCGTTGTAAGAAACAGAAAGTTATGAGTGATTAAATTCTAGCTAAAGAATGGGAATTTAGTAAGCATCTCTGACATGGCAAAAAAAAGTTAAAATTAAAATTAAAATATGACAAGAAAAAGAGTCCACCCTAGTAACTGCTGCCAGAGTTTTGGAAGGAATACCCAAATCCTACAGGTTTTGAGTTTTTTTCACAGGTAGCTAGGATATATTTTTAGTCTGATAAATTCAGCTGATCTGAGAAAACAGTTTTGTTTCCTTTGGTTGGTTGACAAATCTGCAAATAAGGAGAGGTATGAAAAAATTAAAAAGCTTCATGTTGAGAGAGGTAGCATAACAAGTTTTATAATCCTAATATTGCTTTGTGTAAGCTGTTTCTTTTCTAATATGTGTTAAATGCTTGAGAAAATTTGATCTACTAAATTTACAAGTCTAATGTGTCAGATTTATAAGATTAGCTTAATGCTTACAAATGATTTTTTGTTGTTGGATTCATAAATCTTCCTTGTAAATGTCTCATTTGATATATAAATTCATAACTATGTTTCAGTTATATATAGATTAAATTTATAACTAATTTTAAACATTAACTAACATGTAAATGTCTTAAATATTTGGGGAATTCATCAGTCAAATCTATGAGCTAAGTGACTATCAACCAAAGACAAGGAATAGCAATTATTCTAATTTTCATCCAAAAATATTAATACCAACTCTAGAGTCACTGTGCCCATGTTCAAATGACGACACCTCTGTTCACCAGCTGTCTGACCTTGGGCAAGTCACGTAAACCCTTTGTGTCTCGATTGTCTTCCTGGTAAGATGGGAAAAGTAATCTCATCTACCACAGAGTTCTGTAAGGATGAAATGAGTTAGCATAGGTAAAGGTTTACATTAATTCCTGAACATGGTAAGAGTTATGGGTGTGCTAATCATTTTTATTATGTTAAATTGAACAAACAGGCCAAGGAAAACTAAGTTACCAAATTAAAACTTTAATAAATTGAGTACTGACTAAGACACAAGTATTGATAAACATTTCTCTTGAACCCAAAAGCCCTGTCTTGGGCTGCACAAGCCCGCTAACCAGAGAGAGAGCAAAACCCCGAGGCCGTGAGCTCCTTGAAGTAGGAGCCACAGTTCGGTCACCCTTTGGTCACTCACAAAAGCTGTGCCTTAATAAACTACAGCAATTGACTAAATAGATGAAGCAGAGTAGTGGTCATCAATACTTGGTGCTACCATAATGTGCTGCGCCAACACTCTCACCAATCTCACAACCCACAGAGGTGCCTGATTCGACCAACAATGTCAAACAGGGACCAGTTCTGATACATCTAAAATGTGCCCATTCTGGCAACTAGCCAATATCAGCCAATACGATATTAATTCTTTCATATAATTTCAACAATAGAGTAACTAGAGATATGTCAGTCAAGGCACGTTGAGAAATAAAACACTTAGGAGAAAAGCACCTACTTCCAAAGCATTTCTACTAAGTGTTAGACACTAAAATGTTCTTTTTAAAGTGATGGAGGCAGTGGGGAAAAGTCAAAAAACATCAATGATTTTAGTTACATTCCACCTCGATTGAAGAAGGTTTTTTTTGTTTTTTTAATTTCATTTTATTGAGATATACTCACATACCACGCAGTCATACAAAACAAATCATACATTCGACTGTTCACAGTACCATTACATAGTTGTGCATTCATCACCAAAATCAATCCCTGACACCTTCATTACCACACACACAAAAATAACAAGAATAATAATTAAAGTGAAAAAGAGCAATTAAAGTAAAAAAGAACACTGGATGCCTTTGTTTGTTTGTTTTTTTCCTTCCCCCATTTTTCTACTCATCCATCCATAAACTAGACAAAGGGGAATGTGGTCCACATGGCTTTCCCAATTACATTGTCACCCCTCATAAGCTACATTTTTATAGAATCGTTGAAGAGGGTTTTAAAGTACCGTTTGGGTGAGGGATTACGGCCATGTTCGAGCAAACCAGAAAAGAAAGTTCCCACCCCAGAACACTCAAGCCTGTGACCCATGAGCCCGCGCTCAGGCAGGCTAAGGGGTAAAGCGAAGCGAGACTCACCTCGAAGTTGTGCTTGCGCATGCGGCCGAGCTGCCGGCAGTAGAGGTAGAGCATGCCGACGCTGCTGCCCACGGCGATGTAGTCCCCGTTGGCATCGAGGGCCGTGAGGTAGACCACCACAGAGCGGAAGCCCTTCTGGATCTTCGTGGGAATGGCATTGAGGAGATAGTACAGAGGACAGAACTCTCTGAATGGGGTGGGCTCGGAGAGCAAGGCCATGGCCAAGGGGCCCCCAGACGACGTTCCGGCAGGAAGAGGAAGCTGTGCTCTGGCATCGAGGGAAACCTGGGGGCTAAAGGACAAGATGCTGTAAGTCTCCGGCTAAAAGTGCACTTCCATATGCACTGACCCGCTATAACTGAGGTTACGGTAAATACTATGGAGGGGTGGAAAGAACATAAAAAATAGTTCTTACTCTAGTAGCTTGTGATCTAGCCAACCAGGCTAATGAAACAATGAAGAGACCCCAAAACCGGAGGCAATTAGATGCTACTCTGTGGCTCTCAACAGGGGGAGGGGGGGTTGGTGTTTATTAAAGTCAGTGCAGAGTGGGCTCCACTGGAAGCCACCAGGACTGGTGGGATGTGGAACATTTCCATGCTGGGCACAGAAGTCCACTCACGGTGCCAACGAGAGGGTGAAGAAACAGGTCCTCCCCGTGCTCGGAGCCTCAACACCTAGTGCCTCCCCCGCCATACCGACACCCGCACCTCTGTATTTTGAATTCAAGGCTTCCCTTAATAAAGACGCGCAATCTCTGCTCAGCAGGCTCTAATTCACAAAGTGCTCGCAAACTCATTTAGTCCTTATTATCTCCCATTTTTAGATGAAGATCCTGAGGCCCAGAGGGGCCAAGGCTCTTGCCCACGACCGCAAGGCCAAGCCTTGAAGCAAGGTCTTCTCACCCCTGGGCTCTTTCCACTCCCACAGTCAAAGCCTGACGGACAACCAGACACGTGGATGCAGGAGCTCTGGTGTTTCTTAGCCCCTAATGCTCCATGGACACCTTCAAGCCTCTCCAGTAGAAACTTCGTAGGATGCTGGATGAATTTACGGTCTGTTTGGACTATGGTTTTCTATTGATTTTGGGGTTCACAAGCGTGACTGACTTCCAAGCCCTCTTCTGATCAAACTCACCAACTCCTCACCCAGGAGGAGCCCTTGCTTTGGCTGTTCCCGTTGTCTGGAAAGCACTTTTTCCTGGTATCACTTGGCTTTTGGTTTTTCTCAACATGCAGGCCTCCGCTAACACGTTACCTCCTCCATAAGCCCTTGCCTGGCCACCCCCTGAAGCCCCCTCCTGCCCCCAGCCACCCTCCATTGCATTCCCGGCTGTATTTTCTTTTCTGCTGACTGGCTACATCTGCCCACCCCCCACCCCACTGGCCTGTCAGCCACCAGAGCGGACCTGCCCTCATCTGCTCCACTCACCCCTTTAGTCACCGGCACTCAGAAAAGGATCAGGCACATGGGAGGTGCTCGATGAGTATTTATTGAATAAATGAATGAATTATGAAAAACGGAAATTTGCAAAGAAGAAATGAATCACAAGAACGGAAGAACAGTAAAATACCAGCTATTCTCCAGGATGGCCCAACTCAATGCCGCAATGATAATTCTGCATATCTGCACAGCATATCCTATTTTCCAAAGCTTTTTCAGATTCCTATTTCACTCAAGGGTCACAACAGCCAAGATGGTGTGGTAGGCAGGGTAAATATCTATGTATGAGAACTGTCCCAAAGTAACTTAATCTTAATAATCACATCCCTGTTTTCACGAAGCTGGAGCTCTGAAAGGCTGGAAATTTGCCCAAGCCGCATGGGCCAGGTGTCTGCGTGACAGGAACTGGGACGGTTGGCCGTGGCCCTACTGAGCTGCGTGGCTCACACATTCACCACCGCAGGAGGCTGCCCTGCTGGTGAGAGAAGCACACGCTCCCACCCCTGGTTTGCACACCACCCTGGAACGACAGGCAGATCAAACGAGAATGAGATGGCTGTCGGGCAACCACATGGCAGGGCAACCCAGAAGAGCTGGGAGGCCACTGTAAGGACTCCGGGCACTACAGCCAAAATAAGCCCCACAGCAAGAGCTGTTAGCTAAGGGAATGATTTCACTACTCAGGAAATCGTCAGGTCATCTCAAGCACCCACTGTTAACTCCATCTTACAGATGAGGAAACTTCCCATTTCAGCAACCTTTTCTCCACCCTCAAGCATAAGGAGGGGCACCAGCAGTAAAGGCGTCTGTTTCCTTGATGGGAATACAGACTCACATGCACACACATATTGATGCACCATAATTCTGTAGTTTTTAAAATAAAATTTTCTTTCTAAAGCAGCAGTTATAATGTTCACTACAGAAAATTTGAAAATATAGAAAAGTACAAAAAAGTAAATGAGAGTCACTCATCACCTCGTCACACAGAGATATGATGGGAGGTTGGAAGTTGGTGGTAGTTAGGTAGATAGAGGGGTGTGTGTAGTGTGTGTGTGTGTACACACACATCATGAACATTTTCCATGTCCTTAAATATTCTCCTACAACATGATTTTTAATGACCACACAGAAAAATTGCAAAGAACACAATATATGAACAAACCAAAATTTTCTTAACCAAAATATTTTAATTTCACCAGCACAGGCAACATAGATACATTTTCAAGTGTTTTATCAGAGTAAATTCAAGAGGTAAAAATGTTTGAATTAAAAAGAAAACATATTGCCAAACTGCCTTCCAGAACAGTCTCACCAATCTATGTCTTAACCATATTTTTCCAAAAGGCATGCAGAGGCCAGTAAGACACCCCATCTGGAGGAGTCAGGAAAGCAGAGCGTGGGGGCCAGGCACCCCAGGAAGGATGCAGAGGCACACAGGGACTCACACCGTCTCCCCACATGGGGTCCCTGGGTGAGATCTGCTGGGTCTGTGGTCACCACCCAACAGGCAGATGGAGGAGTGGGAGCACCTCCAGCCAACCGAGGGAGGACTCCAGAGCCACTGCCTGTGCTAGTTTGAGAAAAATAATTTAGACTCAACAAATATTCCATGCCCAGCTCTCTCACTGTGGAAGCCTTTCTCACCAGCTCTAGCCGATGAGAACTCCTAAGAAGTGAGAGCAAGTGCTAAGCCCATCACAAATGTTAGTCCATGTTATTTCTTCTTTCAAATTATGTTTTCCACAAAGTAGCTCTGTCAAATTGTGACATTTGGCTTTCAAAACTCCACTCACTTGATGTGCTGTTCCCTGCTGACAACTCGAGTCTACCCAGGAAGGGACTGGTGATGGCAGCCTGGCCAGAAAGATCCAGGAGACTTGACTCCAAACTGCATCTGAAGAGCAGGCATGCTGTTTACTTAGATTGACTGTTTTCCTGGGGAGGTTTGGGAGGTATCGATGGATAGTAAGAGAAGCCAGATCCTAGAACCAATGATAATCCCACCAAAACCAACTTCAAAAATGTGTGAGGAGAGTGCACGGGACTCACTTGCCAGTTGCCAGCAGGGATTAAAAACTATCAAAATTCTGGTTCCTCAGAAGCAGAGTTGGGCATGTGAAGACCCGGAGGCGTTTTCATTACAAGCTCCTCAGCGCAGCAGCAGGTCAAGGGCATGCACTGGGGATCCTGCAGCTATGGGACCGGCAGAGTATGGGCTTGTGTGAGGATGCGGTAAAGGAAGAGCAAAAGTCCAAGGAGAAATGTCTGTTGAGTCTATATTATTTTTCTCAAACAACTCAGGATTACCATATGATTCAGCAACTCCACTCTTAGGTATATATCCCAAAGTATTGAAAGCAGGGATTCAAACAGATACCTGCACACCAATGTTCAAAGCAGCATGATTCATGATAGCCAAAAGGTGGAAACAACACAAGTGTCAGCCAACAGGTGACTGGATTAACAAAATGTGCTCTATCCATACAACGGAATATTATTCAGCCATAAAAAGGAATGAAGCCCGCCCTGAAGATGGCAGAATGATAGAGTGAGACAATGCTTCAGGGTTCCGTCCCCCACAGAAGCTTTGACAACCAGCAAGAACTAGCAGAAACATCTTTCTTAAAGCTCCAGAAAATAAGGAAAGGACTGCAGTAACAGGGCGAGTACCAAATCAAGACAAAAAGGTTTACTTAAAAGCAGTAGGAACATGTGAAGCCCTGGCAGCTTGGCATGGAGTCGTTCTGGACTCCCAGAGGGGATCCCTGGTCCCAGTTCTGGACAGAGCAGAGTAACCCTCGTGCACACACTGCAAGCATGTATATTTGGCCCAATCTGTCTAGTGGTAGCCTGAAGGACTCACTGTCCCAGAACTTGCCCTGCTTGCAGAAGGCAGCTCATCCAGTTCTCCTACAGAGCACTATGGGAAAGCAGGCAAGTGGCTGCCCGGGCCAAGGGCTTCTTGGCTGTAGAACACATAGTGCAGTGCTGAGACTGGGAGGAAATAGTTTCCAAGGGAAGAGGAGACATTCTTACCTGCTTAGACAGGGGAGTTCCCAGGGTCACATGTGCATGCCCAAGACAAGACCCAGGGGCAGAAAGGATCAAAGCCAAGGTCACACACAGGTTTTAGCCTTGGGCTATTCTATAAACTCATTATATAGATAAGGGCTGCAGGAGAGCACTCACAAAGGTCAATCTGTAAAGACTGGGAAAGGTGCTTTCTTTTTTTCCTTCTTTTCTTCCCTAGCTCCTGGCATTCAAGGAAAACTCTGTCATAACATTATCTGGATCAAGCTTAAGGAACAGATGCCTCAGAATCTAAATTCCAGGAATAACACCTTAAAGATATCAAAATGTCCTGGTTCCAACAAAAGATTACAAAACATACAAAGAAACAGGAAGCAATGGCCCAGGCAAAGGAGAAAATTAAAGCATTAGAGACTATCAGTGAGGAGGCTCAGACTTGGGACATTCAAGACAAAGACTTTTAAAAATTGATCCTAAATATGCTCAAAGAGCTAAAGGAAAACATGGACAAAGAACTAAAGGAAACAAGAAGCATGAGAGATGAACACACACAGAATATCCATAAAGATATGGAAATCATGAAAAGGAACCAAACAGAGCGCAAGACCACAGTAAGAGAAATTAAACATTCCCTAGACATGTTCAACAGCAGATTGGAGCTGGCAGAGTAAAGAATCAGTGAACATGAAGATAAGACAATTTAAATTATCTAGCACAAGAAGCAAAAAGAAAGAATGAATAAAAGGGAACAGAGCCTGAGGAACCTGTGGGACACCATCAAGCATACCAACATACGCATTCTGGGAGTCTCAGAAGGAGATGAAAGAGAGAAAGGGGTGGGGAGAGTATTCAAAGAAATAATGGCTGAAAACTTCCCAAATTTAATGAAAGACATAATATACACATCCAAAACACTCAACAACCTCCAAACAGGATACACCCAAATAGACCCATGCTGCAGCATGTTATAATCAAACTGTCAAAGACCAACAATAAAGAGAGAATTCTGAAAGCCAAAAGTGAGAAGCAAATGTCACATAAAAGGGAGCCTAAACAGGATTAAGTTTTGATTTCTCATTGAAAACCACAGAGCAAGAAGGCAGTGGGATGATATATTTAAAGTTGCTGAAAGGAAAAAGCTGCCAATCAACAACTCTAAATCTGGCAAAACTGTCTTTAAAAAATGAGGGACAGAGAGAGGGGCAAGATGGTGGCATAGAGACAAGTAGAATTTAGTTAGCCCCCTGGAGCAACCAATAAACAACCAGGAACAACTAGTAAATAATCTGAAACAACTGCTGGGAGACAACCGTAACTGTCCACACATCGTACACCAACCTGGATTGGGCAGAATGGCTGAGATCGCAGCATAAAAGCTCTAAGTAAAAACTGTGGAATTGTGCCGGGAGCTCCTCCCCCACAGCAGGCTGAGCTGCAAGAGCTCACTGTGGAAGCAGCAGCATTCCTGGAGCAAGCAAATATAGCTCAGCCCAGCTCCAACTGGGGTTCTAATGAACAAAAGTGGACTGGTGAATACAAGCTACAAACAGACAAACCCCTAACAAGCAGCAAAGTACTCTGAGGTTGCTCCCAGTGGAGAAGAGGTGGGGCTGACGGAAAAAAAATTAAAACAAAGAAGGAAAAATACAGAGGCTTTTAGAGACAACTGACCTTAAAGAGCCAGAAAATGCCTGTATCCTGGGAAAGGGAGCCCAGAAGACCGGGTACTCTCTCTGACCGATGGGCAAAACTGAGGGGCCATGGACTGGCTCTGAAAGGGGGCTTTCTTTCCCCTTTTCTCTCTCTCAACCTGAGTGGCTCACTGGAGAGAGCCTCAGCCATTTTCAGTTCACAGAGCTCTGACCCAGACAGGTGGAGTTAACAAAGTCGGAGACACAAAGGAGTAACTCAAATACAGAAGATAGCTCTTTAGGGGGTGTATCTTCCCTAAGAGGAGGTAGGCAGGGCCCAGCTCTAGTGCCAGCCCTCCCTTCAGAACTCAGACCCCAGGGCCTGGGGGAAGACAGCCAAAACAGAAACAATCTAAGCTGAGAACTAAAGGGGCCACCCTCCTTACACCACTCAGGAGCAACAGGCTGACAGGTGCCACCTGCTGGGCAGGTTAGGAAAGCACAGCGGCTAGAGGCCTCACCTGAAATCTGTCAATCTTCTAAGACACACCCTCAGGGAAACTTGACTCTGAATATAGCCCCATTCCGAGACCTGAACCCATTCTGGTGTGGGAAAATCTAATTGGGGTAACCAAGGAAACCAGATGCCTAGACAACAGAAAACTACAAATTACAAAGGAAAAATAAAGAGATGGTCTAGTCAAAGGAACAAACTTACACCTCAATTAAGATACAGTTGAGATACTGTTTCACTTTAATGAAACAATCAATTAAAGATTTTCAAAGAAATATGCTAAATCAATTTAAAAACCAAGTCAATGAGTTCAGGGAAGATATGGCAAAAGAGATGAAGGATATAAAGAAAACACTGGGAGAACATAAGGTAGAAACTGAAAGTTTGAAAAACCAACTGGCAGAATCTACGGAAATGAAAGACACAATGGAGAGACATAAAATGGCAGAGTTCAAGAGGGAGAAGAAAACACTCAGGAACTGGAGAACAAGACAACTGAAATCCTACACACCGAAGAACAGATAGGGAAAAGAATGGAAAAATATGAGTAATGTCTCAGGGAACTGAATGACAACATGAAGTGCATGAATATACGTGTCATGGGTGTCCCAGAAGGAGAGGAGAAGGGAAAAGGGACAGAAGCAATAGTAGAGGAAATAATCACTGAAAATTTCCCATCTCTTGTGAAAGACATAAAATTACAGATCCAAGAAGCGTAGCATACTCCAAACAGAATAGATCTGAATAGACCTATGCTAAGACACTTTAATGATCAGATTGTCAAATCAAAAACAAAGAGAGAATCCTGAAAGCAGCAAGTGAAAAGTGATCCATCTCATACAAAAGAAGCTTGATAAGACTATGTGTGGATTTCTCAGTAGAAACCATGGAGGCAAGAAGGCAGTAGTGTTATATAGTTAAGATACTGAAAGAAAAACTGCCAACCAAGAATCCTGTATCCAGAAAAACTGTCCTTCAAATATGAGGGAGAGTTCAAAATATTCTCCAACAAACAAACGATGACAGAATTTGTGAACAAGATACCTGCTCTACAGAAAATACTAAATGGAGCACTACAGACAGATAGGAAAAGACAGGAGGAGTGAGAGGTTTGGAATACAAGTTTGGGTGATGGTAGCACAGCAATGTAAGTACACTGAACAAAGATGACTATGAGTATAGTTGAAAGAGGAAGGTTAGGAGCATGCAGGAGACCAGAAGGAAGAGGAAAAATAAAGACTGGGACTGTGTAACTCAGTAAAACCTAGAGTACTCAACACTGGTGATAAAATGCACAAATATGTTTTTACATGAGGGAAAACAAATGAAGGTCACTTGCAAGGTGTTGAAAATGGGATGATATTGGGGAAAAAACACAATCAATGAAAACTAGAGACTATGGTTAACAGAAACATTGTATTACGCTTCCTTTAATGTAACAGGCAATACACCAAAGCTAAATGCCTATAAGAGAGGGACATAAGGGAGGGGTGTGGGACTCTTGGCATTGGTGATGTTGTCTGACTGTTTTATTCTACTTTAGTTTAATTTTATCTTTCCTTTTGTTGCTTTCTAGCTGTCATTTTTTTCCTTTCTTTTCTCTCTCTACCTTCTTTGACTCTTCCTCTGTCTTTGTGGAAGAAATGTTGATGTCCTTATATAGATAGTAGTGATGGTGGTGAATGCATAAATATGTGATTATAAAGGGAACCATCGACTGTTAACTTAGGACAGAATGTATAGTGGGTGAACAAACCGTCTTTAAAACAACAACAACAAAATGGGTTGATGAAGAAACCTTGAGGGCACTATATTGAGTGAAATAAGTCAGACACCTAAGGACAAATATTGTATGGTCTCACTGATACGAACTAATTATAATATGTAAATTCATAGACTTGATATATAAGTTACCAGGCTATAGAATGAGGCTAAAGAATGGGGAGCAGTTGCTTATTATGAACAGGATGTTAACTAGGTTGAACTTAATTGTTTGGAAACGGACAGAGGTGACAGTAGCACATTACTGTGAGTATAACTAACGGGGCTGAATGGTGTGTGAATGGAGTGGAAAAGGGAAGCTTAGAGTCACATATGTCACCAGAAGGAAAGTTGGAGGTTAAAAGATGGGAATGTGTAAAACAGTGAATCTTGTGGTAGATAATGTCCATGATTAACTGTACAAATAGTACAAATATTAGAAATCCGTTTCATGAACTAGAACAAATGACACTATAACTAAAAGTTAATAATAGAGGGGTATTTGGGACAAATATACCTACTGCCAAACTATGTACTACAGTTAGTAATATTTTAACATTTTCTCATCAACAGTAACAAATGTACTATACCAACGCTGTGAGTCAATAACGGAGGGAGGAGAGGTTAGGGGTACGGGAGGATTTGAGTTTTCTTTTTTGTTTTTATTTCTTGTCTGGAGTGATGAATGTGTTCTAAAAATTGAAAACAAATTAGTTGTGGTAATGGATGCACAGCTGTATGATGGTATTATGGGCAACTGATTGTGCACTTCAGATGATTGTATGGCATGAGAAAAATCTCAATAAAATTGAATTTAAAAAAAAAAATGAGGGAAAGAATAAGACATTCCCAACAAAATCTGAGGGAGTTCATCGCCACTAGACTGGCCCTACAAGAAATGCTGAAGAGCGTGCTGCAGGTTGAAAGAAAAGGACACTAGACAATAGATCAAAGCTACATGAAGAAACAAAGATCTCCAGGGAGGGCAATGACAGGGGTAAAAATAAATGCCAGTACTACTGTATTTTTGGTTTGTAACTCAACTTTTACAAAAGGCAAATGCATAAATGTAATGAGAAATCAGTGGTTTGGGGCTCATAATGTATAAACATGTAATTTGTGGCAAGAACTACATAAAGGTGGGAGACGGAGGGGTATAGGAACATGGTTTGTGTGTACCATTGAAATTAATTTGGTTATCAAAGCAAATGAAAGAGTGACACAGATTTAAGATGTGAAATTTAAGAACCATGGTAATTATAAAGAAAATACCTGAGAATATGAAAGCTCATAGGGACAGAAATTAAAATAAAGGTTTCCAGGGACAGGGAGCAGGAGGAATGGGGAGTTAATGCAAAATGGGTGTAGGGCTTCTGTTTGGGAAGATAGGAAAGTTTCTGTAACAGAAGATGGTGAGGGCACCGCAACATAGTGAATGTGATTAATCCCACTGAATGATATGCGTGGAGTGACTGAGATAGGCAAGCTTATGTTGTATACATGTTCCCACAATTTAAATTTAAAAAAAAAAGGAAAGGGCAACTAAAGAGACAGTGATAATTAAAGGTAACATATGATCCTGGTAAGGATCTAACAAGGGAAGAGAGAAGGTTCAAAACACATTTTTAGGACATTGAAAAAAAATGGAATATAGACTGTAGGCTTTATATCAATGTTAAATTTCTTGAACTTGATATCTATACTTAGAGTGGATACCTAAGTGAATACATCCTTGCTCTTAGGAAATGCACATGGCAATATTAAGTGTTCAGGGAACATGGTATATGTTCAGAAAATGGACTGATAAATAGAGGGATAGACAAATAGATGGACCGATAGATGTACTGATATAAGGATGGATGGATAGAATGATATGGCAAATATGGCAAACTATTAAAATTGATGAACTGAGTATCTGGGGGACAGGGGGATGTTGGAGCTCTCTGTATGGGGCTTATATCATTTTGTAACTGTCCTGTAAGTTTTAAAGTATCTGAAAATAAAAAAGTTTAAGATACTAAAAAAAAATCAAAACAACACAAATTAAAACAAAAATGAGGGTACTATTTTCCAGCTATCACATTCACAAAAAAATAAATAAGGCTTTTACTCCTATAAAAGAAAAAAGGAATGAAGTTCTGAGACATGCTACTACATAGCTGAACCTTGAAAGCATTATGCTTTAGTGGAATAAGCCAGACCAAAATGAACAAAAATTGTATAATTCCAACTTGTATGAAATATCTAGAATAAGCTAATTCACAGAGACAGAAGGTAGATTCGAGAGTACCAAGGACCAGGTAGAGGGGGAATGAGAAGTTATTGCTTAATGGGTACAAGTTTCTGTTTGGAATGATGAAAATATTCTGGAAATAGATAATGGTAAAGGTTATATGACACTGTCAATGTACTTAATGTCACCGACAAATTTTGTTATATAACTGTTACCACAATTTTTTAAAAAAACTATAAATTCTGCAGCAGGTAACAGCATAATTGAAGACTGAATGGAAAATGTTGCTCAAACTAAAATCAATCATTCTTGACCCTTCCCTCTCCCTCACCTTCCACAATAATCCCTCACCACCTGCCATCAGTTCTGTCTCCAAATCTACCTCAAGCTAGGCCCCTTCTCACCAACTCTGCCCACGCCTGAGTCCAGGCCATCACGTTTCTCACCTGGACCCCTGAAATGGTTTTCTAGACTGCTCTCCTGCTTCCACACCTGCCTAGAATCCATTCTCATACATGACAGTCAGAATAAGCTCTTTGATTTCATAAAAATTGAAAACTTTATGCTCCGCAGGACTCCATCAAGAAAGTGAAAAGACAACCACAGACTAGGAGAAAGTATTTACTAATAATATATTTGATAAGCAATTTTTATCTTAAATATACCAAAAAAACTTACAATTCAACAACAAAAAAGACAAATGACCTGATTTTAAAAATTGGCCAAAGGATCTAATGAACATTTCTCCAAGGAAGAGACAAATGACCAATAAGCACATGAAAAGATGCTCAATATCATTAACCATCAGGGAAATGCAAATCAAAACCACAGGGAAATATCACTTCACACCCAGCAGGATGGCTAGAATCGGATAACAAGCATTGTTGGCGAGAATATGGAGAAATTGGGGCCCTCCTACTTGGCTGGTGGGAATGTAAAATGCAGCAGCCATTTTGGAAAATAGTCTGGTGGTTACTCTAATGGTTAAACACAGGTTACCACAGAACCCAGAAACTCCACTCATAAGTATGTATCCAAAAGAAATGAAAACATACACATTCACGCAAAAACTTGTCCATGAATGTTCATAGCAACATTATTCACAGTAGCCAAAAAGTGGAAACAACCCAAGTGTCCATCAACTGATGAATGGATAAATAAAATGTGGTATACCCATTCCGTGGAATATTATTTGGCAATAAAAAGGAATAAAGTACTGGCCCCTACCTCACACTATATACAAAAATTAATTCAAAATGCATCAGTGACTTAAATACAAGAATTAAAACTATAAAACTCTCAGAAGAAAACAAAGAGACCTTGTATTATCAGGCAATGGTTTCTAAGACTTTAAACCAAAAACACAAACAACAAGAGAAAAAATTCATAAATGGGACTTCATCAAAATTTTAAAATCTTGTGCATCAAAGGACATTAATAAGAATGTGAAATGATAACCTACAGAATGGGATAAAATATTTGGAAATCACATAAGTGATATGGGTTTAATATCAAGAACATATAAAGAACTCCCACAAGTCATCAACAAAAAAACAAACAACCTAATTAAAAATTAGGCAAAGGACTTGAATAGACATTTCTCCAAAGAAGACATACAAATGGTCAATAGGCACATGAAAAGATTAGCCATTAGGGAAATGCAAATCAAAACCAAAAGATACCACCTCACACCCACTAGAATGGCTACTATGAAAAAATGGAAAACAGTAAGTGCTGAAAAGGATGTGGAAAAATAGAACCCTTGAACATTGCTAGTGGCAATGTAAAACGGTACAACTGCTGTGGAAAACATTTGTGGTTCCTCAGAAAGTTAAACATAGAATTACCATATGATCCAGCAATCCCACTTCAAAGTGTATACTCAAAGAATTGAAAGCAGGGACTCGAACAGATGCTTGCACACAGATGTTCATAGCAGCATTATTCACAATTACTACAAGGTGGAAGCAACCCAAGTTCCCAAAAGAAGAATGCTTAACAAAATATGGTCTATCCACACAGTGGAATATTACTCAGCCATAAAAAGGAATGGCATTCTGAAACATTCTACAACATGGATCAAACTGGAAGACATCATGTTGAGTGAAATAAGTCAGGCTCAAAAGGATAAATATTGCATGATCTCAGTTATATAAAATATTTGGAATATATGAATTCAGAGTCAGAAATTAGAATACAAGATTTACCAGGGGCAGGTGCGGGGGTGAGGAATGGGGTGTTAATGCTTAGTTGGCATAGAGTTTCTCTTTAAGGTAAGATGAAAAGTTTTGGTAATGGATGCTGGTCATGGTGGCACAACATTGTGAATGTACTTAACACCAATGACTTGTCTACTTGAAAGTGGTTAAAAACGGGCAATTTTAGGTTGTATATGTGTTAACAGAATAAAAAATTTTAAAACCCATAGAACACAGAACACAAATTATGAATCTTAATGTAAACTATGGACTACAGTTGATAATATAATAGTTTCATCCATGGTAAAAAAGAAAACAGGGAATTAAGTACTGATTCATGCTACAACATGGATGACTCTCGTAAAGCGCTTATGCTAAGTGAAAGAAGCCAGTCACGAAAGACCACACATTGTATGATTCCATTTACATGTAATGTCCATAAGAAGCAAATTCACAGATGGAAAGTAGATCAGTGGTTGTCAGGAGCTGCAGGATATCATAAGTATGTATCCAAAAGAAATGAAAACATACACATCCATGCAAAAACTTGTCCATGAATGTCCACAGCAACATTATTCACAGTAGCCAAAAACTGGAAACAACCCAAGTGTCCATCTTTTTGGGGTGATGAGAATGTCCTGAAATCAAACAGTGGTGATGGCTGCACGACCTTGTGAATCTACTAAAAACTACCGAACTGTATACTTTAAATGGGTGTATTATATGGCATATAAATTATATCTCAATAAAGCTGTTATCAAAAAAAGAAATGAGAAAAATGAATGAGAGCTTTCAAAGGGAAATCTGACTCGCCCTCCCTGAATTCCTTCAGTAGCTCCCCAGTGCCCCGTCTGTTCCCGTGGCCTACCAGACCCTGTGGGGTCGGACCCCTTCGTAGATTCCAATCCTATCTCTACCCCTCTCCACTTGTCCTCCAAGCTCTAGCTCCATGGACCACTCGTTCCCTCCTCAGGTCTTAGAACTGACTACTCCCGTGGCCTGGAATGATCTTCACCTCACTGCATGTAATTGGTTCTGCTCCACCCCAGGGTCTCAGCCTAAACACCACTGAAAAAAGGTCTTTGCTGACCATTTTCTTATAGTATCCAACAGACCCTCTATCATATCATCTTATTTATGCCCTTTATAATTCTGATCACAGCCTCCAATTACTTCATCTGCTAAACAGTTTACTGAGCATCTTTCCCATGAGAAAGAAAGCAACTCAGTCTCTCTTGCTACCCAGTGTACCCTCCAATACCCATCGATAACCCTGGAACAGAGTCAATGCTCAACAAATACCTGGTGGATGAATAAACAAAAATGCTAACTTCCACTCCTACTGCAAATGAGTATTCTAATCCAATCTTTAAATTCAACGCTTCCTCGGTCACAGATGTTTCGGCTACACCATGGCATTCCATTCCAAATCACTTGTTCCCCACTGGTCCCACCAATACCATAAATCCCGAAGCCGGTGCTGGCCTTTATTGCTGAAAGACAGCTCGACGGCCACCGTGATGGGTAGCTTTCCCTGATGGAGCTAAGACTGACATAGAGTCCAAGCCCCGCCTCTGACAGCTGGTTTCTACCCAGCTCCTTCGCAGGCTGCTCTTCCACCCCCGCTCCCGGCTCCAGCACAGCGCGCTCGTCTCCACGGACCCTGCAGACCCTGTGACCTTCAGGTCTTGGCAGAGCAAGGTCCCTTTCCTCCTTCCCCAACACCCCACCCCCAACCCCACACCCTTTGAGAGCTGGTCCTCCTCCACCAGAAGTGCCTCTCTTAGTTGGTCCTTCTCTGCTTTCACAGAACTCTGGGGGGGCCGTTATCACATGCCATCATCATCATTTCTTTTCCATCTCCTTCAGTGGATGCTTTCTAGTCCTGGCCTGTCTTTCGAGTCTATACTTTGTGATGCTTTGAAAGATCAACAGAATGTGATATAATCAACATTTAATACATATTTGTTGACTTAATCTCTCTCTGTAAACACTGACAGATTGGCCCAAGTATGATAGCCCTAGATATAAGATCATCTACCTACATGTTGGATGGATTGTATGGCATATGAATAAAACTGCTTTAAAAGAAGAAAAGAAAAGATCACTGTACCTAAGCTACATTCATCCATGATGCAAAAACTCACTAGGCTCTTATGTCCAGTTCCAAAGAAGACACTCATTTAAACTGAACACACACTTTAAACACAGCTCACTTCCACCTGAGCAGTTCACAAAGCCCATCAACTAGGCCCTCCTGGTTCTACCAAGCTCCCTGTGCATCACTCTATCTAGAAATCCCTCCATGCTTGACACAAAAGCTTATTTTCATTCATTGTTTGTTTCCTGATCCAGTCCTTACTTTTCCAAGTTCAACCAACTGCTCTGCCTGATATGTTTCCTTCCTCTTTTTCCACTAAGTGCCAGTAGACATTTTGTACAAACCACATACAGAATAGAGGCTAATATAACAGCAGACCCTCCTCAAACCTGATGTGTAACTTCTCTAAGACAAAACTGAAAAACAAATCCAATGGGAGCCAGTTTTCTTCTTGTGAAAGACAATGTGGCTACAAAATAACTTACACCTAACAAAAGCCACTTATCAGTCATGCCTTCAGTAGCAGGCTACTCCTTAGGCCATCTTCCATCTTCCCCACCCTGGCTGCCAGCCAGTTCTGAGAACTCAAGTAGCACATGCCCTAGACCTGGACCTGCTAGTTCTCTGGTTTGAAAGCTCAAGAGGCCAGACTGTGCTCCCCCCCGAGGGCAAGTCTGTCTGGTTCACAACAGCACCCCTGGAGCTTGGCACAGGGCCTGACACACAATGGATCTCAAATAACTACCTGCCGAATGAATACGCCGAGGCAGACATAAGTTCATTACCAAAAGAAGCTGGGTGGGAGGCTTAGCAAGGTGCACAGCAGCTGGGTATGGGAAAGTATATAAAGCCGTGCAGCATAAAAGACCAGGGCAAGGGGCAAGTGACACCCCCTCACTAAGCTCCAGTTTCATCATCAGTCAAATGGAGACGACAATACTTTCTATCTCTGGCCACAAGGGACCATGGTGGCTTTATTCTGCCAATGTCTGGAATTCTACTGAGAAATGGGACAGCACAAAGTAAAAGTCCCGAATCCCGCTGAGAAAGAGAGGAGAAACAAAGGGCAGGGAAGAGAAGAGAGTAGAAGGAGAACCTGAAGTAATGAGATGTCATAAGAGATACAAGAAGAGTTGGCCGCAAAGGCGAAAGAAGACAGAGAGCCCAGATATCGGTGCTAACGTCGGCGCTCTCTACCCTTTACTGATTTACCGCCAGCCAGGCCTGTGCCTCGCACTTTACCTGCACTGATTCATTCAGTCCTCCCACCAGGGCAGAGGCAGAAACTACTCTTTCCATTCAGGTGACGGAACCGAAGCTCAGCGTGGTGATGCCCCGTGCCCGGAGCACACAGCCCGACGCCGGGGCACCCCGTTCTTCAGCGCTCGCTACCTACTTCACCTCTCAGGGGAACAGCAGGACTGCGGGGCGGTCGACACTCAGCCACGAAAGGAGCACTTACTGGGCACTACTGCGCATGGGTCAGGGCTGCCGCCAGGCGCTGGTGGGCAGGGGCGGCGGGGGCTGCGAGGGCCCGGGGGACAGAGGGCAACGTCACCCCCGCCCAGGGAGCCCGGCGCCCCGGGGCCCGCCGTGCCGAGGGGAGGCGAGGGTGGGGCCGCGGGGCGGGGGTGGCCGGAGCGCGGCCGCCGGCGTCGGGTGTTGTCGCCGCGGGTCCTCGGGCAGCGGAGCCCCCGGGGGCCTGAGGCGAGGGCGGTGTGGCCGGGAGGCGGGAGCGGCGGGGCTGAGGCGACGGGCGAGTGCCGGGAGGCGGAGGAGGGGGCGCGGGCCAGGCGTCGGCGACGTCGCGGGACTCACCTCCCGCCGCAGCCCCTCGGGACTCGACGGCCCGGCCCGGCCCGGCCGGAGGACGTGGGGACCGACCCGGGCCGCGGGGGCTGCCGGGAGCCCGTTTCCTGGGCAACGGGGTCGACACCGCCAAGCGGCAGCTGGCTCCGCCGGGGGCTAGCGCGGCAGAGCCACGGGAGGAGGCGGGTTGGGCGGGGCGGAAGTGACGTCGATCGCTTCCGGGGGCGGGGCTCCGCGCTCTTTCCCGGGATGCGAGCCGGCGGCATGGAAGGTGCGTGAGACACGCGGGGTTCCCGCGGCAGGGAGGCTGCGGGTGTTGGGGCCCGGGCCGCGGGCTGGAGCCGAGGCTGGGAAGTCCTCTCCCGTGCACTGTCTGCCGAAGACTCGCTTTTCCCAAGCCTCGGTCGTTTTGTGTGTAGTGACAGCTAAACGCGATGACGTATGCAGGGGATTAGCATGGTTCTTAACTCTCAAACCGTTATTTTCGTCGATATGAATTAGTGTCCGTGGAGCCTGCCCAGCTCCTCCAGAAATCCTTCCCCGAACTCCCCTCAGAGTTACCTGCCTAGAGCATTCTGCTAGAGGTGAAAACGGTCGCTCAGCGAGAGCTCTCAGGGCGTGCACCAGCTCCTTTGAGCCTCACTTAGGCCCATGACATCCTTACGGGTGGGAAGTGCTGTTAGGCACCATGCTGTGCCTCGCTCTGCCCGGTGTTGTGACTGGTTACTGATCCCTGCTTCCCTGCTAGCCTGTGAGTTTTTTGAACTTAAGAACCCTGCTCTGTTTTCAGTTCCTAAAAATGTTCTGGGTATGTGACCGGCAGAGGATGACTAAGATGAGCCCCCAGTGAGGGGAGACAAACCCTTAGACAATTAAGTAAAGACAAGTGGGAAGAGCTTTCCTCCCTTTAACACATTTAATTCAGCACCTACTATTGTGCTGTGGTATAAGCGAGAACCAAACAGTCCCTACCTTGCTGGATTTACGGTCTAGGGTGCATATAGACATTTAAAGAAGCAACTATGCTCTGCTGAGGTTAGATAGTGGGAATATAGGATGTTCCCAAAACCTAGGGCAGCGTGTCCCAGTCCAACCTGGGGATCCAAGAAGACTTCTTTGTAGATGTGACTTTTTAAAAACGTAAATTAGATCATATCACTTCCCTACAGGAAGCCCATTGCTCACTTTCCATTGTATTTTGTATAAATCCAAACTTTTTTCTTGGCCTATAAAATTCTAGTTGTCTGATCCCCTTCTCACCTACCACTCCCCGCTCCACCATCCATTTCATTCTAGGGACATTGCTCTTTCTCTGTGCTTTAAACTCGCCAAGCTCGTTCTCACCTTATGGCCGTGTGTCTGCCGTTGTCTCTCCCCTTTTCTGGCTTCTCATTAACGTCTCAGCCTAAAACGGCACCTTCTCAGGGGGTCACTCTAACACAAGACCCCGTTTTACTTTCTTTGTGGCACTTACGGTCTGAACTGATCATGATCATTTAATGGTTCCTTATCTGCCTCCTCCTTAAAAAGTGAGTTCCTTGAAAACTGTTCTGGTCCATTTGTTCAATCACTTCATGCCCTGTACCTGACGTATTATAGGCACACAGCAAGTATTTGTTACTCATGTGTGAAAGAAGGAATGGAAAATCAATATGATATTTAAAAGCTGAGCCCTAAAGGATACTGGGAGTTTTCAAGGTGACTGGAGGCACACTCGGACAGAAAGAATATTCCAGGTCAAGGTCAGAACTTGTGCAGCACCGGGGCTGAGGCATCAGAGTTCGTGGGTGAGGTTGAAGCTGAGCAAGCAATGGTCAGGACTTAGATAAGAGACTTTTGTGTAATAGGCAATATATTGGGTGCTTGCTTTGTGCTAGTCCCTCACGGCATTACATATGTTATCTAATCCTCACAACAACTCTGTGAAGTAGTTATTATTTGTATCCCATTTTACAGATGAGAATATTGAGGCTACTAGCGGTTAACTGACTTGCCCAAGATCACACAGCTAGTGGTGGAAGAGCTGAGATTCCGACTCGGGCCATGTTGGTCCTCGGAGTCCAGGCTCCAAGCCACAAAGCGACTCTGTGGCCTCAATTCCCTAAGGGGCCTCTTATGGAATTGGGATTTTATCCTGTGGGCCGGGAGAAGCCTTTAAGGGCAGAGGAAGAGAGGGCACGGGGCGGAAAAGGGAACACAAAAGCCCTGAGTCACCTTCCGGTGTCAGGGAGCTTCCCTCTGAAGGTGGCATCTGGGGGAGTCTTGGAGGATGGGAGGATTAGGTGAAGGAAGGAGCTTTCCAGGCAGAAAGAACTCCATGTGCAAAGTCCTGGAGGCCACCAGCTCTTGAAGAGCGGCCAGTGGTGCGTTTTAGCTAGAGGACGAGGGGACGGGGCCGAGGGGAAGCCAGGTCCTGAAGGGCGGTCGGGGGTGTGGACCTCACCTGAGTTCCACACGGAGCACTGCTGACCCAGGTGACTGCATCTCCGGCATCCAGTGCTCTTGTCCTCGGAGTCTTGGAATAATAACAAGCAGTTGCGAACCATGAACCACGAGGCTCTAAACAAGTTTAAGGTATCAAAATGCCTGCCCAAGGATCCCCTAAGGACTGGGGGCTTTATCCTATGGAGAAGGTTATGGGAGCCATCGAGGTCTTCCAGCAGAAAGTCACAATTCACCTTATGTTTCGTCTTCAAACGTGGTGAGAGGGCTTAAGGTAAAAACATTGTGGAGCCATTTAGCTGGGAAAGGATTCGGCTACATCTAGTGAAACTTAGAATGTAAAAGTAGAGATCAAGTTCTCCTTTTTCTTGTTTTGGGAAATGAACTTTCACAATCATCCAGACTTCTTATGTACCACTGATTTAGCGTTTCAGGTGGTTTCTCTATTGACGTTTGCCCTACAATTATGATTGTGGATTTCATAATGATCACGTTTCTTTTACTCCATATCAGCAAAGACTCTCGGAATTGCAACTCCCAGAAAACCTGTCTTATCTGTCAGTGCAAGAAGAATTAAGGACAATGCAGCCGATTGGCATAATTTAATCCTGAAATGGGAAACGCTCAATGATGCGGGTTTTGCTACTGCAAACAGTATTGCCAACCTGAAAATCAGTTTATTGTAAGTACACAGAGTGCTTCCTGCACTGAGTTTTTGTTTTTTTTTTTTAAATTCAGTTTTACTGAGATATATTCACATACCATACAGTCATCCATGGTATACAATCAACTGTTCACAGTACCATCATATAGTTGTCCGTTCACCCCAATCTATTTTTGATCATTTTCCTTGTACCAGAAGGAATCAGAATACAAATAAAAAAGAAAAATAAAAAACAACACCCAAATCACACCCCCCATCCCACCCTATTTTTCATTTAGTTTTTGTCCCCATTTTTCTACCCATCCATCCATACACTAGATAAAGGGAATGCGATCCACAAGGTTTTCACAATCACACTCTCACCCCTTGTAAGCTACATTGTTATACAATCGTCTTCAAGAGTCAAGGCTACTGGGTTGGAGTTTGGTAGTTTCAGGTATTTACTCCTAGCTATTCCAATACATTAAAACCTAAAAAGGGTTATCTATATAGTGCATAAGAATGTCCACCAGAGTGACCTCTCGACTCCATTTGGAATCTCTCGCTCACTGAATCTATTTCTTCTCATTTTGCATCCCCCTTTTAGTCAAGAAGATGTTCTCAATCCCATGATGCCAGGTCCAGATTCATCCTCGGGAGTCATATCCAGCATTGCCAGGGAGATTTACACCCCTGGGAGTCAGGTGCCACATAGGGGGGCAGGCAGTGAGTTCACCTGCCGAGGTGGCTCAGAGAGAAAGAGAGGGCCGCATCTGAGCAACAAAGAGGTACTCAGGGGAGACTCACAATTATAAGCAGGTTTAGCCTCTCCTTCTGCGCTGAGTTTTTCACCCTTAATGATGGGGCAGAAGTTTCCTGGTGGTCTATAAGAGGGGAAGGGTATCTCTATTTATCATCATGGATAAATTAAAAAACAAAATATTAAGCAAAAATGCAAGTGGTAAAAGCATACATGCATCATGAACTGTAACTGTTTATTTTTAAGCACCAAGTGGGACTACATATTATTCATGGTTGCATCTGTAAATAAAATTATAAAAATAAAGTGTAAGGATACAGGCTCAATTCACGATGGTGGTAGCTTCTGGGAAGAATGTGTGTTGGTGTGGTGGATAAAGGGGACTGCACCTTTATAATGTTGCATTTTATTTCTTAAAAAAAATGAGATTTTGGAATGAAGTGAGAATGGGAGGGAGAGGGGGTGTTGTATAGCATATAAAATTTCCTATTTTTAAAATAGTACCTGTTGGTAGTCATGCTATTCAATCAAGGCCTTGTGGTTTTTAATCCTGAAACTTAAGGAACCTCTTGGATGTTTTATTTTATTAGAATACAGTATGGGTGCAATATTAACTGTACACACACAATTGTCATGTTAATGTAAATCATAAATCTGACTAGATCAATAGATGTTAATTTTTTATAAATTTGCCACTGAAGTTCAATAAAGCAGTTTGTTTTAAGGAAAAAAAAGACAAAGGAATTATGGAAAAAATGTTAGCAGTTGCCAATTCTGGTTGGCACTTTCTATTCTTTGCACTTTCCTGTATATTCTCAGAGTTAATAAGTGAAAAAAATGTCCTTCAGCTTACCTTTATCTACAGACTACAGTGTTAACTCCCTGGCATTATCCCCTGGCTCTGGCCAACCTGTTCTCTTGTGAAATTTCCTCTGACACGTCATGTACTTTTCGCCCTCTGTTGTCTTTTCCTGGTGGAATCCTGCTAAGCAAGTTCCACCAAACAGTTCTTACCTTTAATACATATGATGATCCTCTGATTTTGTCTCTCTATTTTAATCTGTTAAATTTTTTTCTTGAATGTTGATTGTGCCCCATAGGTCACAGCCATCAGTTTAAAATCCACATTCCTCGATTGTCAACTCTTTGAGAGAAAGGGCCATGTCTTTGTACCCCCAGCTCTGTGCCCTGCTCCCAGGATGCCACACTCTGGCTAAATCTACTCACTTTATCCACTGCGAAACTGAGTATCCCATGTCACATTCATTGTATATGTAAATAAGTAAACATTTATTATAACATGAAACGACAAGGCTTATATAAAAGGTCTGAAGTAATTAATATGGAAACTGAGTTTTCTACAGTTTATCATAACACAATAAGGCAATCAAGCTTCAAGAGTGTATTTTGTTCCCATTATTTTCCATCTTTTCCAGGACTAAAGACAAGGTGGAATTAGAGAACAGCAGCCCAGCTTCTGATGGAAATGAAGAAAAGAAGTATCCAGAATATAACCAGGACCTCGAGGCGCTGTGTGAGGCCCTGCAGGCCACCTTGGATGGTTTGGTAAGAGTCAATGATCCTGGCCACCGGTCGTCGCTACCCCTGACTCTGATGGATGTCGTTGGGTTTGTTTGACCCCTCAGCGGCGTTCCTCACTGCTGACGATGCTTCCTTCTCCAGGCTCTTTTTCCTTCTGCTCTCTGGCCTGTTTTCCCTCTTTGGCCTCTTCTGCTGCTGCCTCTTCCCCTGCTTGCCCCATAAATCTTAATGCCCCTCAGGACACTGCCTTCGGCCGCCTGCCCTGCTTGCCCTTCACAGTGTCTGGGCAATTTCACACGGTTCTGGGGCTTCAGATGGTTAATATTTGACTGTGTGGGCCAGACAAGCTCTGTGGCAACTACTCAACTCTGCCTTCGTAGCACAAAAGTAGCTGTACACAATACATAAATGAATGAGCTGGGCTGTGTTTTAGGAAAACTTCATTTATGGACATCAGCATTTTAATCTTATATGATTTTCATGAGTCACAAAATTATTATTCTTTGGATTTTTTTCGATTGTTTGAAAATGTAAAAACCATCCTTAGCTTGCAGGCTGCACAAAAATTGGCGAATAGGCCAGTTTTGGCCCATGGGCTATAGTTTCCCAACCCCTGATCTTGCACATTAGATACTCAGTAAACATTGTTGAATAAACTAATGGCTGAATGTGCTGGCCACCAGATGTGGCTGTAACAACACCTCATCTCTTCGCCACCCATAGGAAATAAGGTTTTGCACGTATTGAACTTGGATAACTTGAAGCTTACCCGTAAACATGCAGGATCTTTATATTTTAACCTTTTCTGATGGAGCTGTTTCTAATGCTTCCTGTGCATCCTTGCCTATTTAAACAAAATATATTGAACATAATTGTATTTCTCTAAGATATCACTTATTTAAGTTTAGTGTTTCACCTAATATAAGACAGACTATGGGTTTAAAAGAGATTTTTAGGAAAAAAAATACTACGCTGTTAAATATCACATCATCCGTAAGATACATATTTAGTTGCAGAAACACTAAAATAAGAAAAAAATGTGCATTGGGGGCATTTGGAATTTTGGCTTTTCTTTATGATTGAATTGCAGAATTGTCTTCAGGACTTTTTGAAGTTTATGGGGTTATTGGACTCACACTTGACTCCTCTAAGGAAACTGTTAGGTTTTGGTAACTGTCCTTGCGCTCCTTGTGATTCCATCTTCCACTTGGCCTTGGGGTTGTGCTGTGATACGCAGCCCTTGCCCCATGGCCCAGCTTCCTCCGACCACAGTATAGAAAGTCAGCTGATGTGCTCCCTGTCAGTCTCCCAGCCTGTGGCCTCCTCCCTTCTTAAAAAGGGATTTGGCAAGGATCAGTGAGGAGGAGGGGCGCGGTGTCCTGGCACCAAGCCAGCAGCCAGAAGCACTGGCAGACGGCTGGAATGATGCAGGAAGATGGTTCTCAGCTTGGGGTTCAGGGTCATTAATGCCAAGACTGACCCTGCGGCCTGAACATGTCTTCCCAGGCCCCCCACGTGCGCCCACCCTGCGGGAACCGGGGACCACGTGGCCTCTCCAGTCTCCCAAACCCCCAGGGCTCTGGTGCAGTGATTTTTTCTTTTTAATTAATAAACTCTATTTTTTAGAGCAGTTTTAGATTTACAGAAAGATTGAGGAGCTATAACAGAGAGTTCCCATATACCGACCCAATTTCCCCTGCTCTTCACATCTTACGTTAGTATACTGTGCATTTGTTACAATTAAGGAGCCAAATTGATCCATCCTTATTAGAGCCCACACTTTATTCATATATTCTAGATTTTGACCTAATGTCCTTGGTCCCAGGACCCCATGTGACCTTTCGTCGCCGCCTCTCCTTAGCCTCCTCTGGGCTGTGCCAGTTTCTCAGACTTCCCGTGTCGGTGATGATGTGGCAGTTCCCCGGCGCTCTGGCCAGGTGTCTCATAGACGGTCCCCCAGGTGGGATTTGTGTGATGTTCTTCTCATGGTTAGACTGGGGTTATGGGCTTTGGGGCAGAAGACCCCAGAGGCAAAGTGCCCTTCTCATCCCAATCACGTGCATCAAGGGTGCTGCTGTTACTGCCGTAGGCAGTGGTCTCCATCACCTGGCCCAGGTGGTGGTGGTCGGGTCTCCCCACCGGAAAAGTGCTTCCTCCCCCCCTTTCCGTACTGTGCCTTGGGAGGGAAGCTGTTATTAAGGAGTGGGGAGTCAGGCTCCACCTCGGCGAGAGAGAGGAGCTACATGAATTACTTGGAACTCTTCTGCAGAGATTTGCCTCTTCTCCCCCATTTAGTTTGTACAGTCATTTTTATATCAGTATAGGCTCATGGATGTTTACCTGGTACTTTGGATTGCAATCCACTGGTACTGTATTTTGCGGCTCAAATTGTTCTGGCTTTGGCCACTGGGAGCTCTTTCAGTTGGCCCCTGGGCCCCTCTGACCTACCCCTGTCATTGTGGGGTTTGTGGGATTTTTGTTGTTGCTGCTGTTGTTGTTGTTGATACTTCCTTACTTTCCAGCACTGCAGTTCTGGAATCAGCGCTGGTTCCTGTTACTAGAGAATGGTCTTCTGCTCCACGGCTGGGCCCTGGGGATCAGGCTCCGAGGTTCTCTGCTCAGTGGATTTATTCTAATTTAAAGTTGGTTTGGAAATAAGTTCTCATTCCATGTTCAAAACCAAAAGTTGATGTTATAAGAAAACTAAGACTGTCTCTCCTGTTTTCCTCCATCGTTTAGAGAGAGTGATTTCCCAGACTTGCTTTAAGTGTCTGTAATCCATGTGATCCTTCTGGGTGGTTTGACGCGTACCTTTCCCTACACTGGGTAACATTTTGCCGTGTGGTCGCATCAGCTGTGGGAGTTGTCGTACTGGCCTCGGAGTGGGAGTGTGGGCCACAGTACACACATGGAAGTAACTTTAGTCTCTTTAGTAATGACAGCTTTGGAATAGAGCTGGGCACCTCTGGCCCGGTGTCAGGCCTCCAGTATTTTCCTTGCTTTCTGATCTTTACAAGCTTCTCTTCGAGTGGGTGGGAACAGAGCCACCCCAGAGTACAGAGGAAAGGGTGTAGGATCGGGTGTCCAGGGATGTGGGGTCAGAGACGTGGCCCCAAGCTTGGGCTTGTCTCTTTCCTAGCTCAAAACCTCAAGCAGTTTCCTCAGTTACGCAACAGAAATTGTGAGCCCTGCCTTCTGGGGTGGGGCCAAGCCAAATAGGGAGCCTAAAAACACCTGGGAAAGGAATATGAGTTCTTTTAAAAATTAATGTTGGTTAAATTTACCATATGTCACTTGAGATGTAATTGGAAGAAGGTTGAAAGGACCAAGTGCAAAAATTAAGTTTTTTTGTTTTTCCCCTGTGTACATAAAGCCAAGTACATGTAGGAATTAGAAATCAGTAGACCTGTGCTACTTACATCTGAAATCCTGGAGTTTCTTCACCTATGCATTTTATTTAACAAATGCTTATAAGGCTCCAGCCAGGCGCTTCACGGACACTCACTCGTCCCCTGCTCCTCCCAGCCCTGTGCGTGTGGGAACTTGATGAGCCGCACGCCCAGTGGGGCCGATGTCGGCGGAGTTGGGAAGTGGCTGGGCAGGTGACACAGCTGTGGGACTTACTGTGGAGCCTGATATCCGCCAGGCACCGTCGACGTCAGCTGTCACTACCTCCTTCTACCTGTCGTCATGACCATTTTATAAAAAAGGAAACCAGAGCTCAGAGGGTTTCAGTAAACTCAGTAATGGGAAATGAATTTAGTGATAGTCAGTCAATACCATAATAAAGTAAAGTAAAGGCAGGCAATAAAAGAGAGTGAGAATTGAGCTCCTTACTTGATGCCTTTTCTCCTTGCATTCCATAAAAGCAGCAAGAGCACCTGTGTCAGGATTCTCCCGGGTCTTTGGGGCTAAAAAATTAGTGCCGCGAGAAAATCTCAGTGCTGTGGGACCCAGCTAGCTTTGTCTTCTCTTCTCTGTTCCTGAAGTAATCCAAATCAGTGAAAGCACAACTGCCTGCTTCCATCTCCCTTGAAATTTGCCGTACATGGAGTCAGCGGTGCTAAATTATTGGAATTTTAGCCTCAATAGACTTACACTTCTTAGCTTTGAAATCTCATAGTCATTGACTCTGAGATAGGAGTAGATTTCAGATAATATTCAAAATTACTGTCTTTTCAGACCAAAATACAGATGAAGATGGAAAAGCTGTCCTCAACAACCAAAGGGATCTGTGACCTAGAAAAGTACCACTATGGAGAGGACAGTGCACGGCCCACCCTGTTCCACACCTGGCCCACGGCCCACTTCTGTAAGTTGTTCTTTTCAGCACTGATTTTCGGGGGTGGGTAGAAATGAGGGCATTTGGTATCATTCAGATCTCAAGAACGGGACAAGGCTTTGAAATTTGACTCGAGGCTGTAGTATCTTAAAACCAGCATTTCATCTTGGCTTTAATACCTAGCAGCCAGCAAAGAATATTAAACTTAATTAGAGACTAAGAAGCAAGTAGCCATTATTAACCCTTTGAAGCAATGGGAGGAATGAATTCCACCTCCTCTGTGGAGGCAGAAATCTATCGGGTTTTTTTCCTGAGGCAGAAAGGCAGTTTTTGTTTGTCTTAATTAAAAAATAAATTGAGGTCACTTTAGCTAACCCCATGGGAGAAGACTGCTGGGAAAATGGACTCATTATTTAAATAAAGAAACTTCTTAAGGGGTTACTTTTAGCTTTATCAGTTCAAAGTAGGGGCTTAGCCATTTGATGTTGATTTTTTTTTAAAGTGCCATACAATCTATTTGATGTTGATTTGATACTGCACTTGTTAAATGAGGGAGAAAAGGATAAAATCATTTAATGTAATAATAGGCTTCTTGAACTACTGTGAGTTTGAGGTGAATCTATTTACAGTCACTGCAGGTCACTAGGAGTTCAGTTGACAAGGTTATATTTAATTTCATGATACTTACCATGTTATCTAATTCTGTGCGTCCGTGCCAGCTGGAGCGATAAAGACCCAGCCGTCTGGTGCCTCTGCATCTCAGAACCGTTTCTGATGCGGGTTCCAACAAGGGGCTTTTAAAAGTGTCCACTCAAAGAGGTCCAGAGCAGTTCCTTGAACTCGAGCGATTAACGGGATCTGACGGTCGTTTCAGATGATGTTTCCCGCAGGCTCTCCGACATGTACCGGAAGGAGCTCCTCCTGAAGCGCGCCGTGGTGGAGGGGCTGGCCCACGCCGCAGACCGCGATCTCACCCTGAGCTACCTGTCCATGTGGCTGCACCAGCCATACGTGGAGAGCAGCAGCAAGCTGCAGCTGGAGGGCATGCTGCTAGAAACGGGGCACCGGCCACTGTGACTTCCCAGAACCCTCCGCTTCTGGGCTCAGCCGCAGACCACTCCTTCCACGTCTCCCAAAGCGGACAGCCTCGAATTCCCCTCTCCCATGTAGGCCGCAGGGCCACACCCCGGCCTAAGATGCCTGGCTCTGGTGTGGCCACCCGCCAACCTTCGGACTTCCAGGCTGGACCATTTCCACAGCTCCCCGTGGCCTCTCCTTTCCCAGGCACTAGGCACATCTGTGCTGCTGCAAGCCGCCCACCATTTGGTGCTGCCCACCGCTCAGCACCCCCACCCCTCGGCGTCACCCACCACTCAGCAACACCTGCACTTACTCTGAGTGCTCTCGGGCAAAATAAGGGAGTTCCTGAACAGAATGGGTCATCTGGTTTTTGTAAATAAAGTGTATTTTATGCATTATGTTTGCACACAAAAGTCCTGCTTTAATATTTTTGCTTTATATGTGTCTATATTGCTTGAATTTTTATGAAAATATATTAGTTTTGTAATTACAACTAATTCTTAAGGTACTGTGGAGTTGAGTAAAGATGTGACAGGCCAAGTAAAGCATCTTCTGTGCTTATTCTGGCATAAATCTCAGAGTCTGGCAGATTTGTGCAAGCACTTCCACGGAAAATGTATCCTGTGAGAATAAGAGAAAAGTCAACAGCTTTGAAACAGACGGAAGAAGCTGGCCAAAAATTAGGGTGTGGAGAAAATACTGAGCTACCCAAACTCCTGCTTTAAACTGTGTTCTTTTCTGTTGCATTGCTTGTTACATGGCTTCTTCATCTGTGTTTGCCTTTTTCTTAAATTCTCGGATCCCCAACTGTTTATTTCTGTGGGACTGTGTACATAGTGATGTTCAATAAATAATAGTTTTTAATCGTGTTGTTTTTGTTTTTTTATGTTTAAACACTTATCTATGTGTATCAAGATGTTTTTAACTTTGATTCACTAAATAAAGACTTAGATGTGTAGAATGCAGAGCCGGGAAGGACCTCAGGAAACCACCACGTAGGACACCTGCTCCGTGCCTTTCACGGACGCAGAAACCAAGGCAGAGTCAGCCTGCGGCCGTCCGAGTGAGTGGCAGACCCAGGCTGGCTTTTCTCTTAGAGACCAGAGGTGGAGCCCTCAGGCTCTATTTATTAATCTTTTTATTCATTTTTTTTTTTTTTTACCAAGAAGTACCAAGAACTTTCTACATACTCAGCCCTGTGCTTGGAACTGGGGCTCAAAAACAACAGAACAATCCTCAAAGGAGACTTTCAGACTGGCAGGGAAGGCAGGCTTGTAATTTGACACATGCAGTTATGTCACAAGTGTCATCATAAAATAACTTGTCTGTGTCTGGGGAGGATCCACGTTACATTGCTTCCAGGCACAAATTTAAGAAGCTCCGTGCTATGTGATGTGGGGTGAAACTGCAGCTCTAGCATCCAACAGTAAGTGCCTCCCAGGAGAAGGAAGAAAATCGTCCAAAACTACAAGGCTGTCTATATGGCAGGCACGTATTTTGAGAGAAAGTTAGGATTTCTCCCTGTGGAACTTGACACATCAAAAGCAACTTTTCTTAGGATTCTCTTCCCTCAGCCTTTGCAGTCCATTAGGAGCTGTCATAAAAGTAGCCAGTCTGCTTTGGTTTTCTCGGCTACTCAAAGCAAACACCATGAAATGGGGCAGGTTAAACAATGGGAATTTATTCACTCATAGTTTTGAGGCTGGGAAAGTATCCAAATCAAGGCATCATCAAGGCGATGCTTTCTTCCTGAAGACCGGCTGCCGGGATCCTGGGCTCCTCGGCCACATGGCAAGGCACGGGGCGGCAGCTCCTGGTCTCTCTTCTCCGGGAGTCTTCAGCTTCTTGCTTCTCTGGCGCTCTCTCTCGCTCACTCGCTCTCTCTCTCAATCTCTCTCTCTCTCTCTCTCTCTGTCTGAATTTCATTCTCTTATAAAAAGACTAGTAATGGGATTAGGACCATCCTAACTGAGGAAAGTCCTACTTACAGTGGGCTCACACCCACAGGAATGGATTAAGTTTAAGAACATGTTTTGGGGGGGCACATACAGCCTCAAACCACACTACCATCAGTCGTCTTGTAGTCTGAAAACGACGTGGTTAGTGATCAACAGAAATGGTCCAGGCCTGCCAGGTGCTCCTTGCATGCTCGGAAAGCAGATGGCTGTCAGCACTTGCAGAGGCCAGTGGGCAGCACAGGGGAGGGCTGGGCATGAGGGTCCATCGGCAGTGTTTCAGGTTTGAGGGGACCGAAGGATTTAACAGCATGAACAGGCCTTTGTAGGGCATGTCCTCTGGCCTTGATGACATGCCCCATGGACATCTATCATCAAGTAACCCAGGAGGACTGATGGGCAGGATTGACACTGCTATAGACGAACGAGTCAAAGAGCTAAGGGGTAAACAAGTCATCCAGCGGCACTGGCCCGGGGATCCCTCACAAAATGGAAGAGGCATCAAATTAAAGGAAGAGACCTCAGGTTGTTGAATTTGCTGAGTTCAAAGCCATCTCACAACTGTCAAAATAACAAATGAAAGGGGCAATGAAGCAGCCAGAGAACGGATTTGGAACTTGTAGTTAAACATAGTGCATAAATCACACATGGTTATCTCCTCTGCTGCCAGAAACCCTGCCAAATCGACAATAAAGCAATAAAAAAGGTAGAAATCCATAGAGAATAGAATTGGGGAAAAGTATGGGGATGAATTTTTGTTGACTGCATTATATTAAAAAAAAAAAAACCACCCTAAAAAGAAAAATGACTCCAGGAATTACAAAAACTCACACAAAAGCAGAAAAGTAACCACAATGTACTGCACAGTGCAGTACACGGTCCACAATGGCCGTGAGGAGCATTTGCAGGTCATAAACGATGACCCCATTCTTGGCTGATGACCTGCACCTCCAGTTCCCTTGTGGTTGGGGGAGACCATGTGGCTAGCTGTGGCCTGTGAGTTGTGAGAAGTGCTTTTCACGCTGGTTTGAGCTCTCCTGGAGCTCTCTCCCTTCCCCTGGCAGGGCCCCCAGCAGGGTTTGAAACCTGGACCCCCCGCCCGGCCCTCCGGAGCGGAGCTGGTGCACCCCTCAAGGCAGACATGCAGCGTGAGCAAGAAACATTCACCTTGGTTGTTTCACGCTGCCGAGACCCGGGAGCTGTTGTGACAGCCTGTCCAGGCGGATTCATGAAAGTTTTAAGTGCACTGGGAGATGGGGCTTGGCAGTGACTACTAGTTGTCCTTCAGTATTGATTCTCCACTTGCTCATTTTAGTTTTAGATGGCACGTGGCTTAGGAGTACATTTCCGAACGTTCTTTGCGGCCAGGTGTGACCTGGGTCATCGTGATGGATGAGATGTGGGCGAAGTGCCCCGAAAAGCTGTGTGCGCCCCACCTGCTTCCTCACCTCCTGGTGGATAGAGTGGGCAGGAGAAGGCGGGAGGGGAAGGGGCCGCATCAGGGGTGAGGAGGGAACTGGGTCAGCACCAGCTCTGGAGCAAAGCCACCAGACGTCCCCCGTGCATGCCAGCTCTCGTTTGCACTTGAGAACTAAAATTCAGTGTCATGGAAGCCACTGATATCCCTGTTTTCTCTTCTAAAGCAGCCAGCAGATGAAGTGGAAGAAGGGGATGTGTGCCCATGGGTGGCAGTGATGGCTGCAAAAAATAATGCCTAAACTTGGAAAATCAAGAAGTGACAGTATAAACTTGTTATTTAGTGATGTGCACAGAAGTGTCTTAGAGAATGTGACAGTTTAAACCATATGAATGTGTAACCTTGTAAGAAAGAAAAACTAAATAAGAAAAAGAAAACTGCAAAAAAAAACAGGCAATTTTCTTGGAAAAACAAGTTTGCAAGAAAGAAAAGGTCCCTGTTGTACACTACATGGCTCAGCAAGGAACAACATTTTGACTGTCAACATAAGCACTAAATACTGACTTGGTAACAATTTGTGACATAACCACACAGGAAGCGAGAAGCTGGGAGGCGTGCAAGTCATGTCACGTGTGTCACAACAGCCAGTCCACCGACAGCATCTCACCAGGATACACCAGGAAAAGAGCCACGTGGGCATGACTCAGGAACAGGGAGTAGATAACTAAAAAGGAGGAAAGTGGCTGCCTCTGCCGAGGGGAACTGAGGGCTGAGGTCGGGCCTGTCAGGGCCCAGCACAGACCCGTCAGTAGTACTTGACCTTTTCAACTGTGTGCCCACTGTTTCTTAGATGAAAATGAGAATTTATTTCTGAAATAGGTGCTTAAGAGGACATTCAAGATCGATTCTCCTGTGGCCCCTTGACTTCCTTGCTCACTTCCCCCAGGTGCGGCTGCAGGCCCCGTGGTGCTTTCCAGGAACGTTCCATCTTAAGGAGCAGTGGCTGAGCAGGGACTCCGTGGCAGGCACCGTGATAAACACTGAAAACACACGTTCTCACCGAAGTCTCCCACCGGCCACCCTGGGGAGTCACACGGGTGACACCTGTCCCCGGGTGTGTGGTCGAATGCCTCTTCATGACTGCTCCCAGTCTGAGAATTTTAAATCCAAGTAATTATAAATTATAAATGAATTATAAATTTAAACTTTTGGTATAGATACTAAAAAGTTATGGATGAAAGGAAATTTCTGCTTGCCATGTTTTCTCTGCAGTGGGGCTGTATCTGTTAACAGGACTATGATTAGAAGCTGTGCTCTGCAGACCCTGAGCTGGTAGATGGGCCTTGTCAGCCCTGCCCTCAGCAGCTGGCACTCCACAGGCATGTCTGAAATTAATAAGTACACTGTTACCAGGGTCCCTGTGTTTCAACTCTGTACAGTTGTTCTAGGGCATTACTTTACTCCATCAGTTAAATTTGCTATAGTTAGAACAGAGACAGACAGTGGGATTAAGGTGTGAGAGGAAAATGCCTATCTGGAGGGCTTCAATTTAGACCACGGTCAGATTTGACTCAGTTTGTTATTTGCCTGACAGGGTGACGATCTCGCCTCAGGCAGGAGGCTCTGCCCACACTCCAGGATCCTGGGCTGGGACCGTTCAGTGCTTCCGTGAGGCCCTGAGTCCACAGGGCACAGCCACTGCCCGAGCCGCTCATCTACGGCTGCCATACCCGCTCCTCCTCCCATGGCTTTCATCTGCTCTACCTTGATCTGTTTTATCCAAGAAATGACTGCTGAAAGGGTTCCCCTTTTTCCACATTTTAAAGTGGTTTGACAAACAAACAGACAAAGGTACCCAGTGTTCTTTTTTACTTCAATTGCTCTTTTTCACTTTAATTATTATTCTTATTATTTTTGTGTGTGTGCTAATGAAGGTGTCAGGGATTGATTTAGGTGATGAATGTACAACTATGTAATGGTACTGTGAACAATCAAATGTATGACTTGTTTTGTATGACTGCGTGTTTGTGAATATATCTCAATAAAATGAAGTTAAAAAATAAATAAATAAATAAAGTGGTTTGAAAGCACTGGCTCCAGGTTCTCTTCCTTCTCGAACAAAGCCCGGCCCAGGAGACTGGAGGGTGGAGTCCGGAAGGTCCTGGCTCTTGAAGCAGCTGGGCCTCGCTCACCCATCCGTCCTTCACCGCTGGCCGGGACACTCACCCTCTGGTCCGTCAGACCCTGCCCTGAGGTCAGCCGAGACCAGGAAAAGGCCTCCTGGTCACTGAGGGCCGTAAGGACACACTGGCCCTGAGAAGGCACCTGGCCCAGAAAGGAGCACGGCGCCAGGGGAGGGACAGCCCGGGATCCCCAGCTCCGTCCCCCAGCCTTGCCTTTCCCGTGGGGTGCCTCCTGCCGGTCTGGGTTAAGGTCAGCAGCTCCCTTTGGGGCTCTCATTTGAGAGTGAACTAATGTCCCCCTCCTCCCCCCATAATAAGGCCAAGGAAGGCACTCAGGAGAGGGGTAGCCTTGACAGGCCACTTTCCCAGCCGGTGTCCCAGGCCTGGGTTCTCACCTCAGCCCCGTCTCCTGTGCAGGGCCCAGAGACACACCTCCCTTCTACTTCCTGACAAAATGCTACCCAGGATGCCTAGCTTATTTCTTTAACTGAACCCAGAAGAAGCTTCTAGTTTGGAGGAAGTTTATTGAAAAAGCAGCACATCACTGGGGAGGGAAGGGGACATAGTTTTTGAGGGCAGAGAGTGGGTCACATAATCAAGTAACAGCAACAGTAACTGTCACAGTCGCCTAAAGCTCCTAAGAGTTAGATGTGTCAGGGATGCATTATCAGGTAACAAATCAGCCATTATGATGACAAACGAGAGAAAAAGGCAAACATTACGGTAGAAAGACATTATTCTTTATAAATAAAAGGTTCATTTGTGTCAGTATTCATATTAGAAAAATAGACATTACACGAAGAGAACTTCTTTGGGTAAAATACATACAGATACTGGGTTACGGTTCTGCCTCCACTTCACTGAGCGGGCTCTGCCTCCACTGTTTCCAGAGGAAGCCCCTCTGGCGGGCCCATCTGCAGGGCAGGCTCCACCTCAGTCACTATGACGATGTCCTCCTGAGACACGACCGTACCTGGGTGGGACAAGAGAATCCCGTCCGAGGTCTGAATGAAAACGTGCTCCTGTCCCTGAGACAGCAGTCCGTGGCACCCGCTGGTGATTTCAAAAGCCACGGCTTCACCTACAGCCACAGTGCTCGCCAGCTCTCCCTGGCTGGCAGACACCTCGATCCTACAGAACTGGGGAAAGTCACCCACATGGCTTCCCAGACCCCCTTCCGTCGACAGCGGAGGCCCCGGCTCGGACACAGCCCTGTGGGCACAGTCCTGCAGCCCGAGGTCCATGGAGCGCGCGTCCTCAAGCACAGGGGGCACGACATCCGCGAGCGAGACGGTGCTGGGGCCGGGCGCTTGGGCGTGGAGGGGGCCGTGCATCCCGCAGGGGTCGGCAGCCCCGCTTGGCAGAAGGGACCCCGCGGGGCTGCAGAGACCTGAGCTGCTCAGGCGGTCCCAGGCGTTGTGCTCTGCAGAGGGTTCCTGAGCATTCTCTTCGGGGAAGGCGGCCACCCACTGCTGGGCCAGCTTCCCAGGCTGTCCTGAGTGGGTGCTGAGAGCCGGCCCGGACACAGGCTGGGGCAGGACAGCAGGGCCTGCAGACCCCGTCCGGGCTTCCAGGTTGGCAAACGCTTTCAGCTGCTGCCCCGCAGGGACTGCGCTTCGCTCGCCATCAGAAACCGCCACTGCGTGACTCTCTCCAGCACAGTGAGCAGGGCCCCCATCTACTCGAGGGGCAACACCTAAAGAGTTCAGAAAATCAGGGTAAGCACACGTTCCAGGTTACGGCCACGCACTGTACTCGCCATTCAAGACAGGCCAGGCCAAATCTATTTTCTTGCAAAAACAAGCAAAACATAAACTCCCCTGGCCATTTTTTGGGTATTAGTCCTTATTATCTATTCACAAAGAGAAATTTTGTATCAAAAATGTGTTCTAGGAGCTGCTCAGCCATGGGATTCTGTACCTCCGCTGCAGGGACAATGGGGGCTCTTAACCAGAGGTGAGGACAGTCACCCGAGAGGCTTTCAAACTGCTCGTGTCCACACCCACCCACCCCAGCTGAGGCCCAGGCCGCTCGGACACACCCCCAGTCAAGATGCACTGTTCTGGACTGTGGGGACAACGTTGTATTTGTCCCAGGGTCCTCAGCACCTACAACACACAGCACAGAACAGACACTCAAGAACTAAACTGAATTGCCAGACGGCTCACTTAGCTTCCAGGTACGGATGGAGCAAAAAGGAGAAATAAGGAAGGGCTAGTCAAGCTGCAGGTGAGGGACAGGGCAGGGCATTCCAAACAGGTGCCGGAGAGCCTTCGTTGTTGTCACTGAACAAATCTGCCATTTAGGGATCCAGAGTTTTTCCGTAAGGTACAATTAAGGGATTCGTTCTGAAATGGAGACTGTCTCTCCCAAATTGAGATCAGGCAAGGGATCAGGCCAGCTCTCAAAGAGTTGAGAAAGTTGTATAACTTCTCAGTATGCCATGCTGTTCAAGGTGTCCAGCTGACAGGTTCTGGCTAGAGCAGAATTAAAACGAGAGTGTCTTGTTTTCACACGTTAAACCGCAGGCTGGCATTAAGAGCCAACTCTCAGGAAAGCCAAGCCGAGATGAAAAGTGTCCCTGGCACCAAGTCCCCCTCAAGAGTCTGCCGGACCCCCTCTGGACTCTCCTAGGTTCAACTGTTCACTAGGAAGTGGTGCTTCATGGTAATAAGGGACTCAAGAAAACCCCAAGACCTGCAGGCACATGGGTAATGGATACAGAACAACAGAACACTGGGAGGTTGGGATGCAGCTTTTGCAAAATCAAAGGGTTCTCTTAAATCCAGCCACAGGACACCCAACCCTGAAAACCGGCAATCGTGGGCACCTCTGAGGGCCTGCAGGGGTCCCTGAGTCACGAGAGCACACGCTACGAAGAGCCTTTTACCCTCACTGGCCACGGGGACACATAAGGGGACAGTGACAGACTCAGCGGTGTCCTTGGGCGGCGTTTCTCTTCGGGTCCTTTTCACGGAAGCTGGCACTTCCTCTGTGACCTACAAAGAGAAGACCGGTCAGATGAGAACACGACGAAACAGGCAACCTGCACCCTCTCCCAGAGAACAGTGTTTTACGTTTAAGAGGGCAAACCACAATAATTCAACATCAAAGTAACCTGGCATCCACCTAAAGCCATGCCCACCTCATTTTCCCGCTTCTGTCTGCTGCTTTCCTCTGGCTGCTCCCCACTGTGAGTCTCTAGGCGGCTGCACTGAGGTGGAATGCAGTCTGGGTGCATTTCCCTTCTTCTCAGGAATTCTTCTGTGATTCCCAATGACTCAGCAACCTGAGGGGAAAGGGGCCGATAGAGGAGCTTCACTCAAGACAAACAGAAGTGTCTAAGAGCAAGTCAACCGTCAGACTTAAATGACTGAGTTTAAGTCTACGTAGTCCCTTTATATGGAGAAAAATGAAGATGAATATAAAGTTAGATGGAAAAGCTGATGACAAAATGGATCATTTGCAAAACCAGAAGGTTCTGTGTTAGCAGTTTAGAAGAGGGCACCACGAAAGAGCTCTCTTTAGTGCTGTCAAAAGCGTAATAATGTTAGTTGGATACCCAAGGAAACTCCTTGCCTGTTATCCCTCCTTCTCTGCGCTCACTGGTGTCTTTCAGAAGGCTAACCCTACCTATTCCATAGCCACGGCTCCCGTCCCAGTTGGGGGGAAGGGTGTGCCTTTGGGGGCCTGAGAGCCTGAGCTGGATCCCAGGGCTGAATCCCAGCTGCTCTGCTCGCTGGTGTGATCCTGGCAAGCCACCTCTCACCCTGAGTCCAGTTTCTCATCCATAACAGAGAGGTGGCAGCTGCCTTGAAGGGTTTCTGTGAAGATGAGATCAGATTCCATAGGTAAGGCACTGGCAGGAATACCATGACACTAGGATTAGTTACCCACAGATGTTATAAACGAACACCACACGCATAAGGCCGGGGTGGGGTGGGGTGGGGTGGGGTGGGAAAGGGAGGGCAGAACAAAGTGGAAAATGGGGTCAGGCAAGTTTAGCGCCTACAGCCTTGAGTGGCCCTGACAAGCTGAGCCACTGATGCTGCTCCAGAGAGGCTGGAGCACAGTCCGAGCTGCCCCCAACAATCGGACACCCCTGGGTGCACCCAGCACTGCTGCACGTCCCACTCTGCTTCAGGGCGGGATGCAGCTGTGCTCATTTAACTTACAGTTTAAAACACACACAGAGCACCCTGTAAGCTGGGCCACCTACGTGAAGCTTTGCAAGAAACCATTCTGTTTGTCTATATTATATAACTTATGAAAATATGACACAAAGTTTATTAGGGAATATATTCAGTACTGAATTTGTGTAAAATTAACAATGACCCGAAAAAATCAACCAACCAACCAACCAAAACCCACGTCTCCTACTCCTGCCCGAATCACGGCTTCACACTCCAGAAGAGCGGGGACATTCTCCACGAAGCGCTAATGCCTCTAACGGCAGGTGGGCAGGTCCACCAGGTTCACATCATGCTGGGAGCAGTGAAGGCAACAGGGCCTCGCTGAGTACTCTCTATTGCTCTCCAGGTAGTAGTTAAATTTAAATTCTAAAAAATCAAGGGACCATTTAGAACCGAAAGAACAGTGAGAGCCAGAGAGGGCTACTGAATTAGTTCTTTTCGCTGAGGTGGAGATTGAGGTCAGGGGACACAGGGACGACACACTGCTGGGCACAGACCCCGGGCCCCTGGGAGCTCCTGCAGGTCCCCCGTGCGCCCCTTGCACCACACACTGTTAAGGGCCTGGGATGACCCGACCGTGGGTTGTACACTGAGCCCTCAGCAAAGGCTTTTATCCAAAACCAGTAAAACCACGTCAGTCCAAAACTTACCAGAGCCCAATATTGCTAAATGCATCTTGATGACAATGACATGGAAATGAGAATTATGTCAAAACAACCATAAAGGATCACGATTGGCCCCTGTGTAACCCACCCACTGCACCCCAAAACCTACAAGAATAGGATGCGCCAAGGTGTTAACTGATCACAGTGAGTGGGAGGATTAAGGGCATTTTCAACTTTCTTTGCACTTACCTGCATTTCTGACTCTTCTGGAACAAGCATTTATGGCTTTTATATTAAGGGGGAAAAAGCCCCTTGATGGAAAAAAGAGCTAATAAAGAGGCTGACCACAAAGACATCATCACTAAAACCACCGACCCTCCCCGCCTCCTTTTCCAGCAGACAGCCTCCTTCTGGCCAGCTCCAGGGGCACAGCTCTTTTCCCACACGAGGTTATTACCTTATTATTGCTTATTTCCAGGGGCTCCTGAGAACATGGACCACAACCACTAAGATAATCTTGGCACATCTGCTTCACCATTTTATGCAACTGTTCAAATTCCTTATACACAGCTGGGAAAAAAGGCTTTGCTAGACGACCTTTTCCAACCTTAGTGAAGACAAAGATGACAAAAACTATTTAATCCCAAGGCAGTGACATGGAAAACACAGATGTTTAAATGAGGGACGGACCCAAGCAGCTTGGCCGTGGGGCACTTCCTCCACACATGCAGGGAGGTGAGAACAGGCGCCCAGCTCTGCTCTGAGGAGTCGGGCCCGGCAGGAGCAGCCAGGAAACAACCCCGGGAGATGGTCACCACAGCAGGGCGTCACTCCGGGAGCTCGGGCAGGTCCTGGGAGTGGGAAGGACAGTGGACAGGTCATGGAGACGGCCATGTTGCCCGAGCCTGGAGGTGAGAGGAGGATGAGCCTTCGGGTTTCAAGGGGCCCTGCCAGCAAATTGGGAAGCTGTGCTGGTGCCTCCTGGAACCGCACCTGTCAACAGCAGGGCGTACGGGATGCGGTCCACCTGGGGGACCATCGGGGACAGGGCCTGGGGCAGGACAGGGCTGGGCGCCCAGGAGACATGAGGGCTGTGGGGCGGCTGAGACTGTTGCTCCCAGGGAGCAGAGGAGCTGCCTGCCGAGGGACCCGCCGTGGGGCCCCAGGCCCCTAAGCCAGGTGTCCAGGCAGGACCCACAGGGCCCCTTCAGCTCTGTCCTGGAGAAGGAAAACGATCCCAAGCAGCCTGGCTCTTCCTAAAATAAATCTGAAGGAGGCTTTCTAAATATTTCACGCCATCCCCTCTATCATCTAGGAACGCTGAGAAGACTCACCTTCATCAGGAGAAACTCGTACACCGTCACGACCTGAGCCAGCCGAGGTAGAGCCAATTCCACTAAATCCTCCGGGTCGCACTGCTGGAGACACTACCAAAAGAAAGCGCTGGACATCATTTGAATGCCCTGCGAGAGTTCCTAACAGCCAATAAGCTGATATAACAGAAAGTTCCCCCCAAACTCAGAAATTAAGTTATAATTTCTATAACTTAGAAATTATAGTTTCTAATTATAGAAGTTCTAAGCTATAAAAGTTCTGCTTTATTAAACATCTCACTTGTGTCCCTGTTAACCAAGTTCATGATCAGCTGTGGGTTCCAGGTTTGGAGCCCGGTGACAAGCACTGGGACGTCCTGGGACCAGGCCCTGGCAGAGGACATGGCGGGAGGCAGAATGCATCCTCCCTTCTCAGCCCGGAGACAGAAGTGCCCACTGGCAAGGATGCCACGGCCTAATACACAGCCGGGCATCACATGACCGAGGGCCAACAGAGGAAGCAATGAACTTCATCTGCAGGGGCTCAGGTGAGGAAGGGCGAGCAGTCGGCTGGAGGCAGCAGCTGGAGACTGAAGGATGCAAGGCCTGGAAGGCGGCCCAGGCCAGGCTGCGAGGGGCTGCTGGAAGAGGGCTGGAGGCTGGAGGCGGCGCACGGTCAGAAGACTGTGCAAAGTGCAGGTGAGCGGAGGAGACCCAGCCTGGCTTCGGTGCAGAAATGAGGGGGAAGGGAGAGATGCAGGTGGCTGAGGGACCCCGGGGTGGGGGGTGGTGAAGGAGAACAGGTCTCAGATGCCTCTGGGGTTCCCAGCTTGAGCACCAGGGCAGGCTAGCAACATGGGGGTGGGCCAGGAATCTCGTGAGAGCTGAGGGTGGGCTCTGCGCAAATGTGGGATGTCTGAAATGAGAGCTGGAGCTCAGGGTCGTGGGAGCCAGTGGAGGAAGACGGTCGGGGAGGGCAGGATGAGTGTGGCCAGGGAAGCACAGCCATGAGGGGAAAGCCGCGGCAGCATCAGAGTCTCCCGAGGCCCAGGCGGAGGCAGTGACTTCAAGGGTGTAGGTCAGGGCTTAGGGAGAGAGATCAGGCGCTGCAGGGAACTGGCAGTGGGTTCACAGGAGGGCCAGAAATTGTCATAAAACAGCCAGGAAAGCTAAAGGGAAATTTTCATTTGCAAGACCAAGGTTTAATTAAGACTTTCAAAAGCCCTTAAATAGAGAAAAATGACCCACTGGTTTCCGACTCCACAGGAAGTGGTATCACCTTGCCATGACCCGGCGGGATTCCGGATGAGCTGAACAACAGCAGCAGGGCCCCCTCGCCACCCCGAGCCTCCACTTCACACTCAGGCCTCCTGAGGTTTTGCGGGCTGATGGTCGGGCTTGGCACCTCTCCCCACACTAGAATTTACACCCATGAGGGTGGCGGCTGTGTCCATCCTGTGCACCATCACCTGACACCTAAACAGGAGCTGAGACTTGAAGGCCCCCCAGTAAATGTATAAATTAATACCCATTCCTGGGAAAATCTCAGGGTGACAGATGTGGCATTTTCCATCAAGGCGGTAGCATCAGCCTTTCAGTTACTGATGGGCAGCCTGGGGCCAGGCCACGCTGACCTCAGTGCACCCTGTCACACCAAACAGCTGGGTTCAAACTCTCGGTCCACCCCCACCTGCCGTGTGAACTGGTGCAAGTTACACAACTCTGGGTTCCTCACCTGTAAACTCGGGACAATAATTACTATGGAATAAACGAGATGAGGTATACAGGGTGCTTGGCACGTAAGCAGTGGGATTTCAGCATGGTCAAGTCACCACATGGAAAGCGCCATCGCCGGCAGCTACTGTGAATGTCGGATGAATGGGTCACAGCCAGGACTACTTGGAAAATCAATCACCCAGGATCACCACTGGACAAGCCCAAAATGGGGGTGCAGGCAATTCACCAGCTACAGCCTAGAACATTACAGTTGCTCAAAGAAACTTTCTAGGAAACCCATGTCCTCTCTGAAAACCACTTCCCCTTGTGCTGGGGGCCTTGGGCCCCTCGGTGGCCACTCTATCTGGAGGTGGTTGTCTCACTAACTTAATATCTCGTGCTCTCTCTTGCTGTTTTTCATTTGTTTTCTTTAAGATATTCCCCTGGCCATTACCAGGGAAATAAATATATTCTAGTCAAAGATAATTTTGCTAAGTTTAGGGTTTTACTTTTCTAGGCCAAATCAATTAAATTCAATAAACCTACTTTGAAGAGAGTGGGATGGGAGATCCCAGGGTTCAAGAGCTGAAGCCTGCTTTCCTGTACCCTGCAATGTTTTATGGCAAAAATGGAAAACCGATCCTGTTGTTTTCTCAACTGCTCCCATGCAAACACAGGTCTACTGGAGCTATGTCTGAGGCCCTGGGGTCAGTTCAAACAAGGAAGGCTACGAATTATTTCAGATCCATAATACTATCCTTGAATTTTTTATAATACCCTACCCAAATGCATCTCAGGTGAACTCACCAGTTGATCTGAGAATTTTACATTTAAATCCAGAAACTTAACAGTGAAGTACCACATCCATGCCAACAAAATACCCAAGTGTCAAGAAGAGGGTTGCAGGAGCCACGCACCTCGGTGAGGCTAGCCTGGCCCCTGCCTGCACTTTGCTCCTTGGAGTCACCAGAGTCCGCAAGCGGCTGAGCGGCTCCGCCCGGCTGGAGAATGACCGCGTGGGACTTTGCAGGGACTTTGGAACAGCCACTTCTTCTAAGTCCTGGGCATCTCCTCAGTCCCCAAAGGGCTGAATAGCTTCCATTTTCTGGTTCAGACACCAGTGCCTCTTCAACTTCCATGGACTGACCATTCTAAAATCAAAACCAAAATAAAATAAGACAAAATAATCACACTTTATACAGCCAGAATGAACAGAAGAGCATCAGGTCCAACGCAAGGAACTTGTTTAATTATTTCTTCTTTGCATAATCAAGACGTATTAACTACAATCAATGTGTGTCAAACTTTCCCAATAAAGTGCCCCTTGAGGACTCTGGATGACCAGCAGCCAGCCAGTAAGTCTGGGCTGACACACTGCAGCTCTGGGGTGTTACCCAAAATGAAACCAGAGATAAAGGGAAGATGGCGGATTAGGAGAGACAGAGCACAATTCTCCTCAGTGAAAAACACTAGATAAAGGACAGAAAGTGCTCCAGGAGTTCCACTGGTTGGGCAGGGACTTCCACACCCACAGTGAGTTTGTACTCAGAGAAGCCAAGAGACTGTGTTTAAAATCAGTGAGTGTTCAGCCCGCAATGCTTCCAGGCAGTGGACGGTTGGAGCCGGCGGATGACTGTGGAGGGGAGCAGCCAGAGAGGAGCAGCCTTCCACGCCCCGGGCACCCTCCTCAGCACTTGGCTCAGGTGATAACCTTCACAGACCCACAGGAAAGAGCCCCCAAGCCAGGGACTGGCCATTGGAACAAGCAGACAGTCATGGAAGGGGGTAGTTTCCACGCCCCGAGTGGCCGTCCACAGCTGAGAGCTTCCTTGAGGGAATTCAGGATTTGGCGGGCTTGTGACACTGTCCACTCTTCCTCCACCAAAGCCCCTAGTGTGCACAGCCTAGAGGCAGGGGCACCGTGGAAGTGCCAGGAGCCCTCCCCCAATCCCAGGGACTTGTGGGCACATGGCAGACAGGGTCTATGGGGCATTTGAGCTGTGGGGCATTTGACCACTGTGGCCTGGAGCGGACTCCCTGCCAAACTGCATTGGGCACGCCCCCCACCCACAGGGCTGGCGGTCCCCAGGGCACACTGAAAATTGATTCACCAACTGGACCTCCCCAAGGTTTGGACCCCCACTGGCAGCAGAGATGAAGTTGGGGGAGAACTGGCTTGAGGGTAAGGGGTGGCTCGGGAGCACCATCTGCTGGTAGGTCAGAGAAAGTGCACTCTACCAAGCTGTAGCTGTCAAGTTACAGATAAATGTTCAAATAATCCTGCATATCCTAAAAGAACCCTATCAAGATAAGCAAATGCCAAGAGGCCAAAAACAACAGAAAATTATAAAGCATATGAAGAAACCAGAAGATATGGATAACCCAAATGCCCAAATTAAAAAGCCAGAGGAGACACAGAACTTGGAGCAATTAATCCAAGAAGTACACACAAACATCAATATCCTGGCTCAGGATATAAAGGACATGAAGAAGACCCTAGAAGAGCACAAAGAAGAATTTCCAAGAGTAAATAAACAAATAGTGGATCTTATGGAAATAAAAGTTACTGTTGATCAAATTAAAAATATCCTTGAGACACAACAGCAGATTTCAAGAGGCAGAGGAACGAATTATTAAACTTGAAGATAGATGACAGAATGTAAAAGCACAAAAGAAAGAATGGTGAAAAAAAATAAAAAAATTTGAAACGGATCTCAGGGAAATGATGGATAACATGAAGTGAACAAATACAAGAATCATTGGTGTTCCAGAAGGTGAAGAGTAAAGGGCTGGGAAGAGTATTCAAAGACACCACTGGGGAAAACTTCCCAAACCTCCTAAACGACACAAATATGCAAATCAAAGATGCCAAACAAACTCCAAATAAAATAAATCCAAATAAACCCGCTCTGAGACATATTCTGATCAGACCGTCAAACACTGTAAAGAAGGAGAAAATTCTGAAAGCAGCAAGGCGAAGCAATTTGCCACATACAAGGGAAACAACATAAGACTCAGTACTGACTACTCAGTGGGCACCATGAAGGCAAGAACACAATAATATATTTCAGATTATGAAAGAGAAAAATTGCCAACCAAGAATTCTTTATCCAGCAAAGCTCTCCTTCAAAATTGAAGAAGAGCTTAAAATTTTCACAAACAAATGCTGAGAGAACTTGTTAACAAGAGACCTGCTCTACAAGAAATACTAAAGGGAGCTCTACTAGCTGAGAAAAAAAGACAGGAGAGAGAGACCTGGAGAAGGGCACAGAACTGAAGAGTATTAGTAAGGGTAACTTAAAGGAAATAAAGAGAAGGAGGGAAAAAATAGATCTGACAAATAAAAACCAAAGGATAAGGTGGCTGATTCAAGAACTGCCTTCAAAGTGATAACATTGAATGTGAACGGATTAAACTCCCCAATTAAAAGATACAACAGGCAGAATGGATTAAAAACCATGAAGCAGTCATATGCTATTTACAAGAGATTCATCTTAGACCTAGCAACACAAAGAGACTGAAAGTGAAAGGATGGAAAAAAAATATTCCATGAAAATTACAGTCAAAATAAAGCAGGGGTAGCAATACTATATCAGATAAAATAGATGTTAAATGCAAGGATGTTATAAAAGACAAAGAAAGACACTATACATTAATAAAAGGGACAATTCACCAAGAAGAAATAACAATCATAAATGTTTATGCACCAAATCAGGGGGCCCTAAGGTATATGAAACAAACATTGGCAAAACAGAAGGAAGCAATACATGTTTCCACAATAATCGTGGGACACTTCAATACACCACTCTCTTCTATAGATAGATCAACCAGACAGAGGACCAATAAGGAAATTGAGAACCTAAACAATGTGATAAACATAGAGCATTACATACCATATCAGGATACACATTTTTCTCGAGTGCTCATGGAGCTTTCTCCAGGATAGATCATATGCTGTGGCATAAAACAAGCCTCAATAAATTTAAAAAGCCAACGCACATTCTCTGACCACAATGCAATGCAACTAGAAGACAATAATCATCAAAGATCTAGAACATTCACAAATATCTGGGTTAAACAACACACTCCTAACAATCAATGGGCCAAAGAAGAAACTACAAAAGAAATTGCTAAATATCTAGAAATGAATGAAAATGAGAACAACATATCAAAATTTATGGGATGCACTGAAGGCAGAATTGAGGGGGGAATTTACAGTTCTAAACGCATACACTAAAAAGGAAGAAAGAGCTAAAATCAAAGAACTAATATAACTGAAGAAGCTAAGAAAAGAAATAACAAGGATTAAAGCAGAAATAAATGATAGAGAACAAAAAAACAATAGAGAATAAATAAAACCAAAAGTTGGTTCTTTGAGATCATCAACAAGATTGACAAGCCCTTAGCTAGACTGACAAAGTCAAAAAGAGAGAAGACCCAAATAAACAAAACAATAAATGAAAGGGAGGACATTACTGTGGATCCCGAAGAAATTTTAAAAATCATAAGAGGATACTATGAACAGCTGTATGCCAACAAACTAGACAATTTAGTGGAAATGGACAATTTCCTGGAAACACATGAACAACCTAGATTGACCAAAGAAGAAACAGAAGACCTCAACAAACCAATCACAAGCAAAGAGATCCAATCAGTCATCAAAAAGCTTCCTGCATATAAAAGCCCAGGGCCAGATGGCTTTCCAAAAAGAACTGACACCATTCCTACCCAAATTCTTTCAAAAACTTGAAGAAAATGGAACACTACCTAACTCATTTTATGAAGGCAACATCACTCTAATACCCAAACCAAATAAAGATGCTACAAGAAAGGAAAATTACAGGCCAATCTCCCTAATGAATATAGATGCAAAATTTCTCAACAAAATACTTGCAAATCGAATCCAAAGACACATTAAAAAATTCATAAACCATGACTAAGTGGGTTCATTCCAGCATGCAAGGATGGTTCAACATAAGAGAATCAATGTAATATAATACATTAATAAATCAAGAGGGAAAAATCAAATGATCATCTCAATAGATGCTGAAAAGGCATTTGACAAAATGCAGCATCCTTTTTTGATAAAAACACTTCAAAAGGTAGGAATTGAAGTAAACTTCCTCAATATGATAAAAGGCATATATGAAAAACCCACAGCCAGCATAGTACTCAACGGTGAGAGACTGAAAGCCTTCCCTCTAAGATCAGGAACGAGACAAGGATGCCCACTGTCACCTCTATTATTCAACAATGTGCTAGAAGTTCTAACCAGAGCAATCCAGCAAGCCAAAGAAATAAAGACATCCAAATTGGAAAAGAAGTAAACCTATCATTATTTGCAGATGACATGATCTTATATTTGGAAAACCCTGAGAAATTGACAACACAGCTACTTGAGCTAAAAAACAAAGTAAGCAAAGTGGCGGGATACAAGATTAATCCACATAAGTCAACAATGTTCTTATATACTAGAAATGACCTAATGGAAGAGACAACTAAAAAAATCAATGGAAGAGACAACTAAAAAAATCAAGTACCTAGGAATAAATTCATCCAAGGATGTAAAAGACCTATACAAAGAAAATTACATAACTTTACTAAAAGAAATAAAAGAGGACCTAAAGAGATGGAAAGATATTCTGTGTTCATGGATAGGAAGGCTAAACATCGTTGTCAATTCTACCCAAACTGATCTACAGATTCAACGCAATTCTAATCAAAATTCCAACAACCTACTTTGCAGACTTGGAAAAGCTAATTATCAAATTTATTTGGAAGGAAAAGGGGCCTCGAATTGCTCAAAACATTCTAAAAAGAAAAACAAAAGTGGGAGAACTTTCACTTCCTGACTTTGAAGCCCATTATAAAGCCACAGTAGTCGAAGGAGCATAGTATTGGCACAAAGATAGACATATTGATCAATGGAATCTAATTGAGAATTCAGAAATAGACCCCCAGATATAGGGTTGACTGATTTTTAATAAGGCCCCCAAATCCAATGAATTGGGACAGAACAATGTCTTCAACCAATGGGGCTGGGAGACTGGATATCCATATCCAAAACAATGAAAGAGGACCCCTACCTCATACCCTAAACAAAAATTAGCTCAAAGTGGATCAAAGACCTCAATATAAGAGACGGTACCATAAAACTCCTAGAAGACAATGTAGGGAAACATCTCCAAGACCTAGTATTAGGAGGTCGCTTCTTAGACCATATACCCAAAGCACAAGCAATGAAAGAAAAAACAGATAAATGGGAACTCCTCAAAATCAAAAGCTTCTGTACCTCAAAGGAATTTTTCACAAGGTGAAGAGGCAGCCAATGCAATGAGAAAAAATATTTGGAAACCATGTATCTGATAACAGACTGTTATCTTGCATATATAAAAAGTCCTAGCCTCTTTTCTGGCTGGAACCATGGAGGGTGTTGAAGAGAAGAAGGTTCCAGCTGTGCTGGAAACCTTTAAGAAAAAGCAAAGGAATTTTGCCAAAGAGAAGATGAAGTGCTTGAGAAAGAAGTTTGCCCAAAAGATGCTTCGAAAGGCAAAGAGGAAGCTTATCTTTGAAAAAACCAAGCACTATCCCAAGGAATATAGGCAAATGTACAGAACTGAGATTCGAATGGCTAGAATGGCAAGAAAAGCTGGCAACTTCTATGTACCTGCGGAACCCAAACTGTCATTTGTCATCAGGATCAGAGGTATCAATGGCGTGAGCCCAAAGGTCCAAAAAGTGTTGCAACTTCTTCGTCTTCGCCAAATCTTCAAGGACACCTTTGTTAAGCTCAACAAGGCCTCAATTAACATGCTGAGGATCGTGGAACCACATACTGCATGGGGGTACCCGAACCTGAAGTCAGTGAACGAACTGATCTATAAGCGTGGTTATGGCAAAATCAATAAGAAGCGGATTGGCTTGACAGATAACTCTCTGACTGCACGATCTCTTAGTAATTATGGCATCATCTGCATGGAGGACCTGATTCATGAGATTTATACTGTTGGCAAATGCTTCAAATAAGCAAACAACTTCCTGTGGCCCTTCAAATTATCTTCTCCCAGAGGGTAGATGAAGAAAAAGACTACCCATTTTATAGAAGGGGGAGATGCTGGCAACAGGGAAGACCAGATCAATAGGTTTATTAGAAGGATAAACTAAGGTGTCTACTATGATTACTTTTATAATCGGGTCAGTTAATAAAGTGATTGCTTTCAAATTTAAAAAAAAAAAAAAAAAAAAAGTCCTACAGGCAGGTGGTGAAGTCTTCCCTGAACACAGCTCTGCCACAGCCTGTGCCCCGAGGCTCCTGCCCTACTCCTCTTCCTTCTTCCCCCCTCACCGTCCCCCAGCTCCTCCCCTCCCACTACAGGCCCATGCAGACACCTAGACCACCCAGCCCCAAAGCCTGGAAGATGATGACATCCCCTTGTTTCTCAGCCATTCGAAATGACTCTGCTGCTCCTATATTCAACAAATAGTCACAGAAAGCTTTCTATGTGTCAGCGCCACTGACCTACACCAAGACACCTAATAATCAGATTGTTAAACATCAAAGACAAAGAGAGAATCCTGAAAGCAACAAGAGAAAAGCGATCCATCACATACAAAGGAAGCTTGATAAGACTATGTGCAGGTTTCTTAGTAGAAACTAGGGAGGCAAGAAGGAAAAGGTATGATCTATTTAAGACACTGAAAGAGAAAAACTGCCAACCAAGAATCCTATTTCCGGCAAAATTGTCCTTCAAAATATTCTCTGACAAACAGACAATGACAAGGTTTGTGAACAAGATACCTGCACTACAGGAAATACTAAAGGGAGCACTACAGACAGATAGGAAAAGACAGGAGTGAGAGGTTTGGAACACAATTTTGGGTGATGGTAGGATAACAATGTAAGTACACCAAACAAAGATGGCTGTGAGTATGGCTGAAAGAGGAAGGTTAGGAGCATGTGGGACACCAGAAGGAAAGAAGAAAGATAAAGACTGGGACTTTATAACTCAGAGAAACCTAGAGTGTTCAACAATTGTGATAAAATGTACAAATATGTTTTTACATGAGGGAGAATGTATGTCCTCATACATTGAATGTCCTCATACAATGAATGTCATCCTTGCAAGGTGTTAAAAATAGGGTGGTATTTGGGGAAAACTAGAGACTATAATTAACATAAACATTGTATTATGCTTCCTTTAATGTAACAAAGGCAATATACCAAAGCTAAATGCATATAAGAGGGGGACACAAGGGAGGGGTATGGGACTCTTGGCATTGGTGATGTTGTCTGACTCTTTTATTCTACTTTAGTTTAATTCTATCTTTCCTTTTGTTGCTTTTTAGCTGTCATTTGCTTTTCTTTCTTTTTCTTTTGTTTCTCTACCTTCTTTGACTCTTCCTCCTTCTTTGTGGAAGAAATGGAGATGTCCTTATATAGATAGTGGTGATGGTGGTGAATACATAAATACGTGACTATACAGGGAACCATCGATAGTTTATTTAGGACAGAACGTATGGTGGGTGAACAAAACTGTCTTAAAAAAAAACAATAAAAATGGGTTGATGAAGAAACCTTGAGGGCACTATATTGAGTGAAATAAGTCAGACACCTAAGGACAAATATTGTATGGTCTCACTGATACAAACTAATTATAATATGTAAACTCATAGACATGAAATAGAAGTTACCAGGATATAGAACGAGGCTAAAGAATGAGGAGCGGTTGCATATTACGAGCAGAACATTCAACTAGGTGAACTTAAAACGTTTGGAAATGGACAGGGGTGATGGTAGCATGTTGTGAGAATAACTAACCGTCCTGAATGGTGTGTGAAGGTGGTGGAAAGGGGAAGCTTAGAGTCACATATGTCACCAGAAGGAAAGTTGGAGGTTAAAATATGAGTATGTATAAAACAGTGTACCTTGTGGTGGACAATGTCCGTGATTAACTGTACAAATATTAGAAATCTCTTTCATGATCTAGAACAAATGCATGATGCTATAACTAGAATTTAATAATAGAGGGGTATATAGGGAAAAAATATACCTATCACAAACTATGTGCTATAGTTGGTAGTATTTTAACATTCTTTCATCAACAGTAACAAATGTGCTACACCAATACTATGAATCAATAATGGTGAGGGGTGGTTAGGGGTATGGGAAGATTTGAGTTTTCTCTTGTCTTTCTTTTCTGAAGTAATGAAAATGTTCTAAAAATTGAAAAAAAATTAATTGTGGTAATGGATGCACAGCTGTATGATAGTACCATGGGCAATTGATTGTGCACTTGCGATCTTTGGATGATTGTATGGTATGTGAACAATCTCAATAATATTAAATTTAAAAAAAAAATCCTACAACTCAATGACAATAGTACAAACAGTCCAATTATAAAATTGGCAAAAGATACGAGAAGACATTTCTCCAAAGAGGAACTACAAATGGCTATAAAACTGATGAAAAAATGTTCATCTTCACTAGTTATTAGGGAGATGCAAATCAAGACCACTCTGAGATACTATTTCACACCAATAAGAATGGCTGTCATTAAACAATCAGGAAACTACAAATGCTGAAGAGGACATGGAGAAATTGGAACTCTTATTCACTGCTGTTGGGATTGTATAATGGTACAGCCACTCTGGAAGGCAGTTTGGCAATTCCTCAGAAAACTAGATATCAAGTTACCCTACGATCCAGCAATTTCACTTCTTGGTATATACCCAGAGGGTCTGAAAGAAGTGACCCAAACAGATATTTGCACACCGATGTTCATAGCAGCATTGTTCACAATTGCGAAGAGATGGAAACAATCCAAATGTCCTTCAACAGATGAGTGGATAAACAAAATGGGGTATATACACACAATCAAATACTATGCAGCAGTAAGAAAGAATGAGGTTGTGAAACAAGGCAACATGGATGAACCTTGAAGACGTAATGCTGAGTGAAATAAGCCAGACACAAAAGGAGAGATATTGCATGTTACCACTAATGTGAACTCCATGAAAAATGTGAAATAACTGTCTTATAACATAGAATATAGGGGACCTAGAGATAGACAGAAGCTACTGAAGGGGGAATGACAATCTAATATGTGCAGACATAATAATGAGGGTGAACTTAATGGTATGGGAATGGTCAGGTGTGATTTTGGTTCGTTAATGGGGTTATAAGTATCAGTGACTCATTGAAGGTGAACATGTCTGCAAATGGTTGTTTAAAGGCATGTAACCCACAGAGTAGAACCAAAAACCTAAATAAGTGTTAGCCATGATCTACTTATAAGGTATGACTCTGGTGCAGAGGGTTAACAACAGAGTGGTATATGGAAAAACTACCCATTACATATAGAAGACTATGTTTAATAGAAATATCTTACCAACTCTACACTAATACTAGGGATGAATAATCAGCAGCTGATAAGAGCTCTGGGATGAATTATATTATGATAATTGTTTAAAGTTGAGAGTGATGAGGATTGTACAACTAAGTGAAGATAATGTAAGAAACTTACCGTTTAGCTCAGGATAGAATATATATTAAGTGAAATTAGGAATCCACTACTTAATAAATCAAGCCCTCGACTTGAGGCTTGCTCTTGTGAAACTTAGGGTAAATGAGAGGCTGAGCCCTCCTATAATTATGCCTAGGAGTCACCTTCAGGGAACTCTTTTGTTGCTCAGATGTGGCCTTTCTTTCCCTAAACTGAATTTAAGGTTAATAAATTCATTAATCTCCTCCCCACCCCCCCCCCACGAGGGCCATGACACCCAGGGGAATGAATCTCCCTGGCGATGTGGGCATGATGCCCAGGAATGAGCCAGGCCCCGGCAGCAAGGAATTGAAAATGCCTTCTTGACCAAAAGGGGGAAAAAATAAAGGTAACAAGCTGAGGTCACAGTGGCTAAGAGATCCCAAATGGAGTCGAGAGGCTGTCCTGGAGGCTTATCTTATGCAAGCTCCAGCTAGACATCCCAAATGGCCACAGTATATCTTGCCCTTACCAAGAGTAGTCCCCAAATGCCTAGGTCCCTACCTGAGATTCTATAAAATATTCACTCACTAAGTTTATCTCTCAGAAACTTAAATCCACCAGAGTGTTCCTGTGCCAGACAAGTCCTAAAACCCAAAGGCAACAGCCTCTTTAAGAACAACAATCAGATGCAGCTCCTTTCCCCATAATGTCACACCCCTTTTCAATATGAACAAGTTAGGGTGTTCACTGCCTCGTCACCCCTGAAGATGGAGAAAGAGATTGAGAGGAAGGGGTAGCAACAAACAAGCTAAGATTTAACAAAGGTCTATGAATACTGAAACTTAATATATTTTTAGATGCTAGGGTGTTGGAATGGCTGGAAGGAGGTAAATGACACAGTGGAACTGTACCCTATAACATCCTGTGAAATTTGCTCTATAGCTATTCATTGAATTGTGCTTTGAAAGTCTCCACCTTTCTGTATCTACCCTACATTGCATAATAAGAAAGAACTGAAACTGGGGAACTGTAACCCATTACAATTTTTGAAATCACCTATATAAATGCTTGTTGAGCTGTAAATCAAAAGTTAACACCTTTGTATGAATGTTGTATTATATAATAATGGAAATAGCTGAAGTTGTGGAACTGTGACCCATGATAATCTCTGAAATTTGCTAACTACTTGTTAAATTGCAGTTTGAAAGTTATCACTGTTACGTATACATGTTAAAGTTCACAATAAAAAAAAAGCATTAAAAAAGATTTAAAAAAATGAAACCAGAAACTTCTCTGATGTCACTTTTCATCTAATTCCTAACTTATCCTTGGCTTTTAAAAAGATCATGACCTGGGTCTGACATTTCCTATCTGCTTCCTCATCTGGCCTGTTTCCTCCTCTGTAAACAGGGAATAGTGATGCACCTCCGCCTCCTGGGACGGCTGGTGAAATGAGCCAACCCAGGCAGAGCACTAATGTGGTGGCGAGCAGGCAGTGCGTTCCCCGAACACCATCCCATTGTTCTCACCATGACATAAAAAGAGCCTGCCCTCCCCATCTGCAATTACAACGGAACCTTCAGGAGGCATGCCAGCTTAGCTGTGGCTTTGAGTCCCACGGGGCCCCCTGCCACGGCAGACTCGGGAAGGGGAAAAAACCCAAATGTGCATGCCCGTCTCCACCCCAGCTGCTGGAGCGAACGAGCTGGGACCCCAAGGCCTTGCAAGCCATTGGGGTGGCCACCACCGCCCAAGCCAGGGAATTAAACATCTAGAAGTTGCTTTTGCTGTGGTGGAGGATTTCTGTATTGAAGGAACTAGAAATGCAAAGGTAGGGTGGCTATTCAGTTTGTCAGAGACAGCCCTTGTCATTGAGTCATGCCTCTTTAACACTCAGAAATCCTGGTTTGGAAGATAAATTCTATGGTCACTCTAGAGCAACTTAAGAAAAGTAGAAAGGTTTTTCAGAAGTGGTGAGAAGCTCAGCACCTCCTAAAAGAGACAGCCAGGTACAGAGTGTGGGCTTTGAAGTCAGAAGATCCCCCCCAGGAGTCATCTGCCTCTTCTCAGGCTGGACCCCCGCACCATGTGCCAGGGCTCCTGAGAACTAGAAGCCTCATACGGTGCTCCTAGACACAGCCTGCCCACGCCACGCAGTGAGTGTCGTCATGACTGTGATCACTGAGTCAGCGCTACAGGCAGGTGACACTTTTGAATCCTAGCATAAGGGCTGCCCACAGTCCTGCCCCTGGATCTCAGTAAGATCTCCTGGGCCCAGACAAGCCTGTTCCGGCCCCAAGGAGCCAGTCTGTAAGACAAAGCGGCCGCCAGCCCCCTTCCTTCTCAGAAGCTCCTGCCCTGTTGCAGGGAATACGGAGTGCTCTAGGGTATCCAGCAACTTCCTAGGGAGGTAACACTCCTTTTTCATACCTTCCAGGTCACTAAAACCACACTGATAACAATGCTGGGTTTTTTTTTTTAACATTTCAAAAACTACTAATGAATATAAACAGAATTACTTAGCACAGGCACAAAAGAAACAAGAGCAAACAAGTCAAAGGAAAAGGAAAAAGGGAGCTTAAAGCAAAGGGGGATAAGGAGCGGCTCACAGAAACCTATCTCTTAGTGGATATCTACCGTTTTTAAAATGATGTACCTATTCTGTATGTCACACAAATACACATCACACGTTTGATAACCTAAAATTTCAGTAAATAAATTTAGCTGTGTTAATGCAAACTCCTAGAGACTCATATCTGCGGTTTACTGGGAGTTCTGGAAGGGATGAAATGCCGGGAGGACGTGCTAAGCAGCATGTTATGGCTGGTATCCCAGAAGCACCGTCAGGGACTGCTGTCCCCGATTCTGACCTTTCCCAGATCCTGGCCTGTCATGTCCGAAAGTCCACGGCAGCTCCAGTCCTCCTGACCAGACCTCGAGAACGGGGGGGCAGCGTTCCCAGCAGATGCACACCTCAAATCGTGCTGATGATCAAACCAACCCCTTCCCACACAGCTTCTCGCTCATTTGGCAGCAGAGCAGACCGTGGTGGGTTCTCACGTCCCCTACTATGAAGACTGTGGTCCCGCTTGAGCCTTCACCTGAACCCTCCTCAGACACCAGAAAGCTTAACTTCAGGATGACGGGCAGGAAGGGGCAGGAATAAGAAAACCATCACGCAGACAGAAATGTTACCTGGAGACCACCCGGGGTTGCCTCGGCCTCCGTCGCACACTGGGAGAGGGCCCCTTCCTCACTTAAAGTGGCTGGAGTGGATGACTGTGGGGAGCTCAGGCTGACGGGCCCTTCCTCCAGGCGCCCCAGGGCCATGCTGCCATCGGCCTTCTCTGTCAGTGACCGTGCAGGCTCCAGTTGGCCGTGGCCTGGGTTCAGTTTAAAATGTCGGGCCAGTCCCCCCTTTCCTATGTACGACTTTTCACAAGTCTGACACTTAAAAGTTTTGGGCCGCAGGGAGCAACCTGAGAGGTCAAAGAGCACCAACTTCTCCCTCTGGTCCTCCTCGTCCTCCACGCTCAGTTCCGAGTAATCGTCAGAATCCGACTGGTGACCATCAGCCAAATCCTCCGTTTTTATGAACTTGTAATCTCTCGCTTTATACTTGGGAGGTCGAGATATCCGTCCGGAACGTGTTTTCACTTTCAAAGATTTTTTTAGTTTCTCGGTTTGTTCTGTGTGCAAGCTGGAAATAAACAGATCTGCTGAACCGGATGAGACAGCGGTCCTTGCTTGGGGGTCAGAGACCGGCGAGGGGGCTGGCGTGGCTCCCAGGCCGCTGGGAACCTTGGGGGCCGTGATTCTCCTAGCAGAGACGGGTCTGAAGGCAGGCAGTGGCCTGTGCACCAACACCTGAACAGGAGGCTGAGGTGAGCTGCTACGGAAACACTGCTGTGGCCCGGGCCGCAGGAGGGGCTGCACCCTGAGCAGCTGAGGACTGGCCCCCCTGAGCCCCAGCAGGCTGCAGGTCCTCCTGGGCAGCAGGCTCGGCCTGGCTGTTTTGGGCTGAATGGTGACCAGTGGCGGCAATGGCCTTTCCTGACCGTTCGTTCCTCCAGATGTCACCTTGATGCAAATGGCTTCCAGTTGCTTACATGCAGAAGGGAAAACAGAAAATGTAAAAGAAGCATTATGCTTATCAAACTTGCTGCAATTCTGCTCTCATCTTAATCTATTCAGGTTCTTTTACAAAATTATAAAATATAACTTATATATAGAAAAGGATATATAGTGTTTCTGAGCTGATTAAGGTGGTATTTTTCAAACTTTTCTGACTGTAGACCAGTGATACATTTTACATTGCAATTTAGTAAATATATATAGATATTTGCACATATAATTGCAATCACAAAATTACTTACCATTTCTACATAAATGTCCACTGACATTACCTGTTCTACATCACTTTTTTTTTTAATTAAATTCAGTTTTATTGAGCTATATTCACTTACCACACAATCATCCATGGTGTACAATCAACTTCTACATCACTTTTAAAAATACTAATCATAAGCCACTACATTGATTTCATGTCCCATTAAGAAATAATACCCTTTAAGGTTTTACCACATGGGTATTTACTTGTATTTCTTAATTCTCTAAACTGGACCCAATTCAATTTGTGGGTTCATTAAATAATGTTTTAAGTGAAATTCTCAGAAAATCAAAAAGTCCTAAAGAGCAATGCAAACCAGGTCCCCCCAATTTCCACTTCTAGGATTCCATAAGAAACACTCACAGACACAAAAACACAGCAGGAGGTTCAGGGCAGCACCGTCAGCCACAGCCAAACATCCACCAAAGGGAGCATCACAAAGTGCCAGAGACACTGTTCCCAGGGACCTGCAATGCCTTCTGCCCACAGTGTCCCCCACAGCGCCCTGCCACGCCTGCCGTCTTGGTTCTCTTGCTGTCCCCTCCCTCTTTTTCCTCTCCCTGAAACACTGCGTCTCCTGCATTTTCAGCTTCAACCCACCCTTCCAAATCTAGTTCAGATACTTCCTCTTCAACAGAGTCACTCATGATCCCCTCAGCCAGAAATAATCTCTCCCTTCTTAAAAATCCATTTAGTTCTTTTTTTTTTTTTTTTTTAATCTCTCTAGCCTTTTGACCTTGTCTACAAGTTATCTGGGTCACATCTTATGTCTTCTAATACATCACAAACTCCTTAGGGGCGAAGTACACATCTGGTTTGCCATTGTGACCGCCAAGGCACAGCTGGAGCTCAAACACTGCTAGCTGAACAGGCCACAAAGGAACATAATTGTGAATGTATGTAAATTTTACATCACCCCAACTAGATTAGTCAGGGTATACAACTCTATCACGGTGTCTATCTTCAATGAAGTGTGCTTTCATTTTATGGAAATTGTGTCATTTCTGCAGTCTTTCCCAAGTGGCCACACCAAACCCAAAAAGCTGTGTTTCCACATGGCCCCATTTGTCAGGGTGTGGTAAGGTGTACACAGGCTCTGGAGTGCAGCCACAAACGGGGGACCGTGGGCAAAGCCACTCAGCCTCGCCGTACTTGTTCCTCACCTACAAATGCTGATACAAGGGCACTTTTTTATGGCTGCTGAGTATTAAGCTGGCCAGCACACTGCCAGGCAGAGCAGAGGCTCTGAAATCCACAGCCAGTGGTACCGTCTCCCTGGGGCTCTAGATAGCATCTTGCAATCTTGTGATTCCTGAGACTTGTTGCCGCACAGCCTATGGAGAAGGCTTTTGGTTCTTCAACAGAGAATGTGAGCCAGAAAGCTCAGCCAAGCCACCATCCCACCAACAAATAAGGAAACAGAAGTCCAAAGAGGCTGAGTTACACCCCTAGGAGGTGGGGGTGTTTGGGCAGAATCATACTCCTCTTTCCAAACTTTAGTGAGAGACAACTTTCCAGGCTTGATGATCTACTGGGTACAACCCTAAATTGCCAAAATGACTCAGTCAACAAAAACAAAACCAGTGAAGGCTGTGGATTCTATTCTTTACCCTCTTTCTTCTAGTGGCAACTTTAGGGTGAGGAGCATTTTGTCATCAACAACCCCAGAGCGGAAAGGGGATGTGACTTTACAGACGTGTGGGAGCTCCGGCTTCTGGGACAATGCTGGACACCGCCGGCTTGAGAGACCCATGTTCTAGGTCCAGCTCCCCTAGAAGCCAAGAGCTGTGCGACCAGTAAATGATCCCACTGGGTAAGGATGTTTTGTAGTTTACAGAGTGCTTCACGTTTCATTCATTTAAAAAAAAAAAAAAAAAAGAGAGAGAGAGAGCCTGTTGCGTGTCAGGCAAGTAAGCGCACCGGGGTTGCATATTAAGTCACTACCGTTCCAGGTGGCAAGTCCTGCAGCAAACTACCCAGTATGCTTAAATCTACAGCGTCCGGGCCTTAACTGTGCTTTACTTTGGTTCCTTCCAACCCATTCGAGTCCCACCTCGAGTGTCGGGCCCACCGGACCACCCTCGCCAAGGCAGCCCCCTCCCTCCTGGCTCCCAGCCCCTGCGTTCACGGCTGCACCTCCTGCACCCAGGACATGCCTGGAACATCACGTGCCCGAGTAACGCTGAAGGAATGGCCAAAGGCCCGGGAGACGAGCTTGGCGGGCACCGAGGAGCCCCGGGCAGGGCTGCGAAAGGCGTCCTCGGCAGAGGACCACGCGTGGGCAAAGGCTCCTGCAGCGAGGCGAGCTCGACGTGCTGGCCAGGCAGCGAGGGGGTGACGCGGCGGCGCGCTCAGTTTCCCCACGTCCGTCCCGGCGCCTCACCTGGGGCGGCAGGAGGCGCGGCCGGCGCGGGGGATCGGCGCCCGGGCCCAGCTGCAGGGCGGCCTGCTGGGCGGCGTCCCGCAGTCGCTGCGCCGCGTCCTGCAACACGAAGGGCGGCGGCGGCACGGCGGGCGGCTGCGCCTTCGTCACCTGCTCCAGGACCCGCCGCAGCTGCTCGGGGCCCAGCGGGGCCACGCGCGCGGCCCTGTCGCTCTGGCCCGGGGGAGCCCGGCCGGGGCCGCCATCCTCATTGCTATCCTCTGCCTCCGGCTCCGCGCCCGCCATGGCGGCCGAGGCAGGGATTCGAACCCGTGTCCCGGAGAGCCGGCGACTCAAATGTGCGTCACCTGGGAAAGGGGCGGGCTACGGGTGCCCCGCAGGCCAAGACACTTCGGAAAGCGACCGCGCCGGGAGGCGTGGGTCTGTGGACCGCACTCCCGCCGCTCCAAGAGCTGAATTTGGCATTGCCGGCCCGGCTTTATTTTCTTATTGACTGGCATGCGCGTGTTTAACTCCAGCAGCCGTCCCGCATCTCCCAGGAGAAGGTCTTTGGGGTTCCCAGAGCCCCCTTGCCTCCAATTATGATACTATTCGGTTGTTCTCAACGTCACCCAGCATCGGAATCACCTGAGGATCCTGTCTGTATACGTAGATTTTGGGGCCTCACCCCTAGACATTCCGACTTTATAGAGGTGGAGTGGGGCCCAAAGCTTGCATTAAAAAAAAAAAAAAGTTATCCTGTATTCTTTTTTCTTTCTTTCCTTTCTTTCTTTCTTTCTTTTTTCTTTTTATCAATTTCATTAAGATATATTCATATACCATACCCAATCCATCCAACGTGTACAGTCAATGGCTTTTAGTATAATCACGGAGTTGTGCATTCATCATCATGATCAATTTTAGAACATTTTCATTACTCCAAAAAGAAAAAAACCCAAACTCCTTAGCAGTCCCCTTTCAATCTCTCTTTCCTTCCCCAGCCCTACATAATCCCTAATCTAATTCTGTCTCTATAGATCTATTTATACTTAAAGAATACTAAAATATCACTGTTAACTATAGTCCATAGTTTGCATTAGGTGTATTTTTTCCCTTATCCTACCCGATTACTAACACCTTGCACTAGGGATGAACATTTGCTATAGTTCCTGAAAGAATGTTCTTATATTTGTACTATTCCCCACAGACATCATCCACCACAGGGTCATGCGGTCCCATGCCAAAGCTTGCATTTTTAAGGAGGTGTTTCCCAACCCCAAACCGTTCTCAGGTCAACCCACCCCACCCCTCCCCTACCCATCCCCCATATTGGGCTAACGCTGAAGGCAGGAATGGCACAGAGGGTGCGCTCGGGATAAATGACGGATGGGCGGACGGGTGGACGGGTGGAGGGACAGATGGACGAACCTGCCCACCCCAGCTCCACCAACCCCTCTTCCCAGCCCTGCCTTTCCGGATCACCCCTCCTCTTGACTCTCTGCATCTTTCCCTCCTTGTTTTGAAGCTGCACGTCTCAGCTCCGCTCCCCGGTCAACAAACACTTCTCGAGCACCTGTTGGGTGATTCACTGTCCCTGACCTTGGGGGGTGGGGACACAGTCTAGGTGGGAAAAGGGAGGAAACTGGCATTCGTACAATGCCGATAAATGGGGCAGGCTGGGGTGCAAGCTGGTGTCCACGAAGGTTCTGGAAGGCCTTCTGATCATTTTTCTCTCCATGGGACCATCGTTGTCATCATCATCATCATCATCATCAGTATTCAGCAGGTCCCATCAGTGCCCTAAGTTAATTCATTTGTAGCCTAGGCTAAGAGTGGGTGGGAGGGGAGATCAGATTTGTGGCATTTCTTTGAATTGTTTATTGCTTTCCTTTCCTTTTATTATTTTTTTTTTCTAAGTTTTGAAAGCAAGCCCTTCTCATCCTCCTATCCTCAGGACTCTGCTCAAACATTAAGCTCCTGAGAAAGGTCCTCTATGACCCCTGAGCCCAAGAACCTCCCCTCCTTCACCCAGAACCCCATTTTTCAATCTTTTCCAGCCCTTGTTTAGGAAAGAGTGTACCCTGAGGGCCGTGTCCTCAGCAGTCTCGCACACTGTGTGTCCCTGTGGGCAACACGGTGCCTGCACTACATTCTAAGGTGTGACATCCAGTGTGTCTGTGGTGTCTTTTCTAGGTGTCAGCCACCCGGGTTCTGCTTCTAACTTCCTGGTCACAGCAGATGCCACAGCTGGCATTCATGATCGCTTTTACTACCAGCCAAGCTCTTGTGGAGGGTTTTACATGGATGGGCTGTGGGCTTGAGCAGCTGCTTATTTCAATCAAAGCTTAACAAATATTTGAGAAAATAATGAATGATTTAGTGCATGCTCACACTGGAGATTATTCAAAAAAAAAAAAAAAAAATGGCAGGAGCCCCTGCTCAATCCAGACGGAAAAGGCATTGACTCTAGAAATTGGCTATTGTTAAACTAAACACCCCTGACCAGAACTGGACACATGAACACGAGACAGAAGTTCATCCAGAATTGTATCCTTCTGCCTGCAAAATGCAGAACTAAGAGGAAGAAATGTGAAACCTAAGCTCTCTCGGAAAAGCAAAAGTTAGCAAGGGAAAGTTCCAGATGATGTTATCACCAGAAGGCCTCACTGGAAATAAAGCCTTGGCTGGTCAAACTCCTTGCACATAGGATTTGTGTGCCCCATTTGCTGTTTTTTTTCCCTTTGGGTTTTTTTTTTTGTTTAAGGATTTATTGGTTCTAATGATATATATATATGTATAAATTCCTTAGGTAGGATTAAAGAAGGATATTGGAGAAAATTGGTGGAAGAAAAGTTGGGGGTTGCCACTTGTTGAGGTTTACTGTTTGGCACATAATCCAGAACTTGAAAAAGCTGACAGCTAAGTCTCTGGGCCATATTCAACGTCCCTCCTCTTCTGCCCCAGATGTTTTGGAGGAACACGGTGGCTAGAGCAAGGGCCTTGGAATCAGCCGGCGTGGGTCTGAAACCCTGGCTCTGCCTGCTGCTACAAGGCCTTGAGTGAGTTACTTGGGAATTGGAGCCTCAGTTTTCTCATCTGCAAAATAGAGATACTGACAGTAGTGACTCCGTGAGAGGGTTAGGCTAGAAGGAGGCCAAGGGAGATTGGCTCAGAGGGCTCCACAGTATATGTGAACCATTGTTGTTATTCTAGAGCTCAGAATTCAGAATCAGATTCAGATTGGGTTGCAGCTCCCAGGGCCAGGTGGACACAGCTGGGTCGGAGACAGAGCTTCTGCTTAAACCTGAATGCAGATTCCAGGTCCAGGGGCCTGTGAAATGCTCCCTGCTTTCAGGACTGAGTAAGGCTTCTGCTCTCTGTTCCCTGGGGCTGCCTTTCCATTCCTCTGCTCCACTAAGGCTTGGGGGATTCTATTTCCAGCCAGGAATGGACTGAAATTCAGCATTAATTGCTTTTCTGGGGCACCTCATTGTGGCACATATTTCCTCAGACATCACCAAGTGTCTTCTGTTTGCCAGGCACTGTGCTGGCTGCTAGGGCAGTGCAGAGATGGATACGATTTGGACCCTGCCCTCAAACACCTTACAATCTAACTGGGGGGCAAGGGGAGGATGACAAGGCATGTGTACCATTTGTTCAATAAATAATTATTTACTGATCACCTACCATGTGCAAGACATTGTATGAGATGCTGATTTAGGCACAGGCACAAAAACCCAAAGGAGGGAGATGGCGGTGGGTGGTTATCCCCACCCAACTAGGTGCCTGGCCTCCAGAAATGTTGATGAGATGGTGGGTAGATAGAGGGATGGGTGGTTGGTGGCCAGGGAGGGCTCCACAGAGTAGAGCTAGTCCTGGACTTTGCTAATTTGTATTTACTTTCCAGAGAAGATGGTGCAAAGATAGGGTGCTGAGTTTCTCCTGAGAAGCTATGAGGTCCCCTTGAGAGGTGATCTGTATGCGAGGGTTTCCATAGGGCATGAGTAGAACACTCAAAAGGCTATGAGGTCCAGGGAAGATAAGGAAGTGAGTTAAGGAGGCTGGATGCTTACTTTCATCGCATTTGTCTTTACACATGCATCCCTTTGGTCTTCCATTTGTACATTTCTGATTAAGATACAGATGCCAAAAGCCTCTCACTGTATTATATGAACATCAGTGCAAGCACACAGCTGATGCTTGGGTTCAGGGATGGGGTTGTCCTTGGGAGTGAAGGGGAATGTGGTGAACTGGGGTGCACAGCTCCATCTTAAGGTACAGCCACTCCCCAGTCTAACTGGTTGCTCAAACTGGGCTAAGCATTTCCAGGTCTCCGATGTTTCAAAAGAAGCTGGAAAATCTGTTTTCTCTTAAATGAAATGTCTCAATTTTTAAATAAATATTTACTTAAATTTTAAAAAAGACATTCTGGCAGCCAAATGAAACACATTTTCCAGTTGTGTCTGTCAATCTATGATCTCTTTGTAGGGAACCAAGAGAGACCAGGTTAGAAAGGGAGGCAGATTGCAAATGGCCTGTAATGCCAAGGCAAGGAGTTTTGGCTTGAGCTTATAGTAACCACCAAAAGCATTTTCTGAGCTGGGGAATGGCTTGGTGCAAGGGTTTGGGGGCTCTTGGAGTGGAGTGGCATATGAAATAAGGGAAGAGAAACAAGATGGCAGGTTAACTACAATAACACAGGTTTGCAACCACAAGGTTGAGAGATGGTGGCAGTGGGACTGGAAAGGATGGTGTGGATGAAAAAGAAGACAAAAGGTCAGTAGGGACAGAAGGGGCAGGAAAAAAATAACTGAGGTTCACTTTGGATGACAATGAACCACCTCTGTTGCTGGAAAGAGATGGTACAGCCCATTTGTTTTTGCACCTGCTGAGGTGAGATAAATTGAGTAGCCATCTAACTATCACCACACCTCACCTTGGCTGGATCCTGGCTCCACTAATTGGCAGCTGAGTGACCTTGGACAAGTCCGTTTATAAAATGGACTTTTAAAAACAAGTAGCCTGGGGAGGGGAGGAAGAAGGTGGTGGCATAGAGAGGAGTGGAAGCTAGTCAGTCCCCCTGGAACAACTAATAAACAACCAGTAACAGCCAGTAAATAATCTGGAATAACTACTGGGGGACAACCGTGACTGTCCACGCATCGTACACCAACCTGGATTGGGAGGAATGTCTGAGATTACAGTATAAAATCTGTAAGTAAAAACTGTGGACCTGAGCCAGGAGCCCTTTCCCCCTCCCCACGGCAGCCCGAACTGCAAAATCTCACTGTAGTAGAAAGCAGCACTCTCTGAACAAGTGAATATAGCTCAGTCCAGGTTCAGCTGGGGTCTTAATTTACAAATGTGGACTGCTCAATACAAGCTACAAATCCCCAACAAGCAGGCAGATGCTTTTGGTGATGACCGACCTCAAAGAGACAGAAGACTTCTCTGTCCCAAGAGGGGGAGCCCAGAGGACCAGGTGCTGTCTCTGGCCGATAGGTGAAACTCAGGGTGGGGAGGGGTGTGGACTGGTCCTAAAAGGGGGCTTTCTGTTCTTTTTTCTCTCTCGCAACCTGAGTGGCTCAGCGGAGAATGCCTCAGCCATTTTCTGTTCCAAGCACTCTGACTCAGACAAGGGTGGAGATAGCAGAGTCAGAGAGACAAAGAACCTATTTAAATGCAAATGAAAACTCCCCATGGGCTGAATCCTCCCTAAGAGGAAGGAGGTGGTGCCTGGCTGTACTACCAGCCATCCATTCAGAACCAGACCCCAGAGCCTGGGGGAAAACAGCGAAAACAGAAGCTAAGGAGGCCACTCCTCCTTACACCAGTCAGGAGAGACAAGCTTACAGGTGCCACTTGCTGGGCAAGTTACGAAAAGCACAGTGGCTTGAGGCCTCACAGCGTGTCTCAAACTTCTAAGACACACCCTCAGGGAAATCTGATACCGAATATTGCCTCCTTTGAGACCTGAGCCTGTTGTGGTATGGGAAAACCTGATTGGGGTAACTGAGGAAACCAGATGCCTAGACAACAGAAAACTACAACCTACGCTAAGAAAAATGAAGTTATGGCCCAGTCAAAGGAACAAACTTACACTTCAACTGAGATACAGGAATTTAAACAACTAATGCTAAATCAATTCAGAAAGTTTAGGGAAGATATGGTTAAAGAGATGAAGCATATAATGAAAGCACTGGGCAAACATAAGGTAGAAATCAAAAGTTCGAAAAACCAGCTGGCAGAATCTATGGAAGTGAAAGGCACAACACAAGAGATGAAAGACACAATGGAAACATACAACAGCAGATCTCAAGAGGCAGAAGAAAACACTCAGGAACTGGAGAATAAGGTACCTGAAAGCCTACACACAAAAGAACAGATAAAGAAAAGAATGGAAAAATATGAGCAATGTCTCTGGGAACTTAAAGACAAAATGAAATGCAGGAATGTATGTGTCATTGGTGTCCCAGAAGGAGAAGACAAAGGAAAAGGGACAGAAGCAATAATAGAGGAAATAATCAATGAAAATTTCCCATCTCTAATGAAAGACAAAAAATTACAGATCCAAGAAGCGATCTGAATAGGCCTATGCCAAGACATTTAATAATCAGATTATCAAATGTCAAAGATAAAGAGAGAATCCTGAAAGCAGCAAGAGAAAAGTGATCCATCACATACAAAGGAAGCTTGATAAGACTATGTGTGGATTTCTCAATGGAAACCATGGAGGCAAGAAGAAAGTGGTGTGATCTACGTTTAAGATACTGAAAGAGAAAAACCACCAACCAAGAATCCTATATCTGGCAAAACTATTCTTCAAATACGAGGAAGAGCTTAAAATATTCTCTGACAAACAGACAATGACAGAGTTTGTGAACAAGATACCTGTTCACAAAACTAAACACTATACACTAAAGGGAGCACTGCAGACAGAAAGGAAAAGACAGGAGTGAGAGGTTTGGAACACAATTTTGGGAGACAGTAGCACAGCAATGTAAATACACTGAACAAAGATGACTGTGAGTATGGTTGAAAGAGGAAGGTTGGGACCATGTGGGACACCAGAACAAAAGATGAAGGAAAAAGACAGGGACTGTGTAACTCAGGGAAACCTAGGGTGCTCAACGATTGTAATAAAAGGTACAAATATTTTTTACATGAGGTAGAACAAACGAATGTCCACATTGCAAAATGTTAAAAATAGGGTTGGATTGGGGGGGGGGAGGAAATACAATCAATGCAAACTAGAGACTATAATTTACGGAAACGTTGTATTATGCTTCCTTTAATATAACAAAGGCAATAGACCAAAGCTAAATGCATATGGGGGAGGGGGATAGGGGAAGGGTGTGGGACCCCTGGCATTGGTGATGTTGTCTGACTCTTTATTCTACTTTAGGTTAATGCTATCTTCCCTTTTGTTGCTTTCTAGCTGTCAAGTTTTATTTTGTTTTGTTTTTCTCTCTCTCTTCTTCTTTTCTTTTTCTTTTGTCTCTGCCTTCTTTGACTCTTCCTCCTTCTTTGTGGAAGAAATGGAGATGTCCTTATATAGATAGTGGCGATGGTGCTGAATACATAAATATGTGACTATACAGGGAACCAACAATTGTTTACTTAGGACGGAATGTATGGTGTGTGAACAAAACTATCTTAAAAGAAATGGGTTGATAAAGAAAGCTTGAGGGCACTATATTGAGTGAAATAAGATGGACATATAAAGGCAAATATTGCAGGATCTCACTGATATGAACAAATTATAATATAGTAAACTCATAGATATGAAATATAAGTTACCAGGATATAGAATGAGGCTAAAGAATGGGGGGCAGTTGCTTATTATGAGCAGAATGTTCAACTAGGGTGAACTTAAATGTTTGGAAACGGACAGGGGTGATGATAGCATGTTGTAAGACTAACTAACAGTGCTGAATAGTGTGTGAAGGTGGTAGAAAGGATAATCTGAGAGTCACGTATGTCACCAGAAGGAAAGTTGGAGATTAAAAGATGGGAACATATAAGACAGTGAATCTTGTGGTGGACAATGCCCGTGATTAACTATACAAATATTAGAAATCCCTCTCATGAACTAGAACAAATGTATGACACTATAACTTGAAGTTAATAATAGAGAGGCATATAGGAAAAAAATATATACCTATTGCAAACTCTATACTACAGTTAGTAGTATTTTAACATCCTTTCATCAACAGTAACAAATGTACTATACCAAAACTATGAATCAGTAATGCGGGGGGGGGGGGCATGGTTAGGGGTATTGGAGGATTTGAGTTTCCTTTTTTTTGTCTTTATTTCTTTTCTGGAGTAGTCACAATGTTCTAAAAATTGAAAAAAATTAATTGTGGTGATGAATGCACAGCTGTGTGATGGTACCATGGGCAATTGATTATACACCTTGGATCTTTAGATAATTGTATGGTATGTGAACAATCTCAATAAAAAAAATCAATCTAACAGTATATGTTAAGAAGGTTTTCTAGACTTTTTAAAGCAATCCAATAACTGTACTTCTAAGTGTTGAAATAGATAATCAATAATTGCTATATATTAGTTTATTGCACTGCAGATGGTGCTTTTCTTACTTCCGTCTTCATAATCATCTCCTAGTCTTGGTTGACTAAGTAGAGAATACAGAGATGATTTTCCACCACAGAGTATACCAAGATCCTGCTAGAAGAAGTCAGTATTGACTGGGGGTGCTGATGTTTGTATTAGATGCTTCCGACTGCTTATTTGAAAGCCTGACTTTACAACTCCCATTGACACCTGGTATGGGCACAGCACCAGCATGAAACCAGGGGAAGGAAAAGCCTACATGTCAAGACCTCACAACCGTCCGCAAGAGAACGTCATTCTGTAGTTGAACAAATCTGAGGAAACACAGAAACCCAGAAGTAAGAATTCATAGACATAAGTTTCCCGGATAATGTACAAAACCAAAAACCACTATATGGTCAGACTAAAGGCTTTTTTTCCTATAGGGACATAGTAATATTAACATTGTTTTAATTGGGATCAATGCAGGGTGTAAGACCATGTTTCAATCTTTATTTTACTTGGAGGTGCAAGAAATGGATGGATGGAAGTGGAAGTCGAAAATGAGTTATTTTATGCGTAAGTCATGTATCCAAAATCTTACACATGTACCTAATCAATACATCTAAAACATGTAATTCTCTATCTGAAGCAGTGTATTTGTGGAGCTAGGAATTCAGGTAACTCTTTATGTTGCAGCCGAGATTTCGGCTGTCCACTAGGGCACATTGTAGCTGGATATATTCTTTAAACTTCTGTAACAAATCACCTTAGGAAAAAAATCATGCCTTTCTTTGTTGAGAGCTCAGTTCAAAAATCACAGAGCCACACCACCTAACTCCATGGAACACATTCTGATTGTTGTTCCCTCTATACGCCCCAATTTCTACTTCTAATATCACGCTATTCCATATATGAAGTGGTGAAATCGTATTCATTGAAATGATGTATTGATTCAAGAAAGCATTTTTTAAATGGTGTATTTAGTCAAAGCTTATTTTATATATTGTAGCTGCCGCCTCCAGATTGTTCACACAGATGTGTATTTCTCTCTGTAAAATACTTCATGGTAAAATGAAATTCAAGAAGAGGATATTTCTCATTATATATAAAAATAAGTTTTTCAAAGTGTGGAAAAGGTTTTGATTGCTTTCAATGTGCAAGTAAGTAAAATAAAGAGAAATTCAGTCATTACTAAAAAAACAAAACAAAACAAAAGAAACAAGCAGCCTACAGAAGCGGAGTGACAGCACCTGCTACGCAGGGCGGCTGCGAGGAACCGAGGCGGCGAAGCGGAGGAAAGCGCGCGCGGCACCGGGCTGGGCTGCCGGCCCTCCCCGAGCAGCAAGCAGAGCCTGGGACGCCGGGCTCCGGGCGCACCAGCCCTGGGCGGACCCGGGTCGGGGAGACGGCCCGTCACTGCGGCGGGCGACAGACGCTCCCTTCCCCGCAGCCCCGGGCGCCCCCGCGGGTCCCCGCCCCGCACGGCCTCGGCTGGTTCCGGTGAAGGTCGGACGCCGCAGCCCGCGCCGCCGGGGCCCCTTGGCCCTTTCGAGCGCAGTAGGCACTCGAGTGTTTGCAGACTGAATAATTCCAGACCCCGATTTTCAGCTTCAAGAGATCCGTGGAAACCGCTTGTGGACCCCAGAGAACCTTGTGGGGCGGCATCCGAGAGCTTTCGGGCTCCTGGTGCGGCACCTCCAGGCAGGCGGCGCGGTTTCGGATCGCCCGAGTTCCCTTTGAAACTACTTTTCATTCTTAGGCCACAGGGATTTTTAAATCCTTGACACTACTGGCGGCTGCGGGCTGGCGGGGATCGCGTCACCCTCCCTCCCAGGCCGCCTTCCTGGGGCAACTTAGGGGCCGAGTCCCGGAAGATCCGCGACTCTCTCCTGCCCACACGTCGCTCCCGGTCCTCGAAAGGCCTGGGGTTCCAGGTACTGTCTCAACGAGCAAAAGGACGAAAGGCAGAAGCCTGCGACCGCCAGTGGCCCGTACGGGGATCGAACCCGCGACCTTGGCGTTATTAGCACCACGCTCTAACCAACTGAGCTAACCGGCCACTCGGTTCCCGGCTCTCGCCGCTGCACTTATCAGAGTAAAGAAGCCCGCGCTGGTCCACGACGGTGCCTCCTCGCCCCGGGCTGCCGCGGTGGTCCTCCCCAGAGGCCGGACGCAGAAACTGGGACCCCAGGGCCCTTCGAGAAAGGGCGGCAGCTTCCTCCAGCGAATCGGAGGCTTTCACAGAGGAAATGCAAATTTCAGGACAGAGGCTTAGCTCCGGAGTAAGACTATTTTCAAATATTCCAACTCAATGCTATTTTTGTTTATCTCCAAGAACCCTTGCAGCTCAAGAGCCTTTATCATGCTTAAATAAAGCTTAGAAAATACAGAAAACCACAGAAAGGACAAAAAAACAAAAACATTGAATTCCCCACCATCCAGTAACGACGGTTGCTGGGGACTTGGCATCCTTCATGCCAGTCTTTTTCCATTGCACAGCTGTATGTAATAATATATATTTGGGACCTAATGCAGCATTGTTAAAAATAATATAAATTTTATCTCGCATTTTGTACTTAATATTCCATCATAACCACATCCCCCAAGTAATTGCAAATGTTATTTGAAATGGTTCCATGGTATTTCACTGGGTGATAAACAATAATCCCACCCCCCACCACCCCACTCCCTCTCAATGTCTGGGAAATGTCTTTATTTTGCACTCTTCTGTTAACTTTTTAATTACGGAAATTATACCATTGTTATGCATAACACAATTAAAAATTTCATAATGACATCTGATACCCAACCAACAGGTTAAGTTTCTCAAACATTCTCATGTTGATGCTTCCAGTTTTTACTACTAGAAATACAATTGCAATCACCCAACAGCAGCAAGAGTGAAGCTGTTCCTGTACAGCTTTACTCACTCAACATCTGTTTATTGAGCTTCAACCGTGTGCCAGGTTTGCTCTAAGTGCTGAGCTAGATGGAGAGGTGGGAATCATTGCCCCTAAAGCTATAGCCAATTGTAAAGGCTCTTGAGACCCACCGTGTCCTCTTCATCATTCTGGGTGTCGGTTCTCCTGGAGCGTGGTGGCAACGGCATTGGAGAAGGAGGCTGCTGCAGGATGGGATCAGAGAGAATGGAAGGAGCAGGATGGGATCAGGGAGAAGGGGAGCAGGCTGACTCTGGACCCCAAGTAGGAGAGGAGCGCAGAGGTTCAGCAGGAACATCTCATGCAGACCTAAGATCAGGCTGCAGCTTTCTGGCTTGTTAGCCATGTGACCTTGGGATGTGCCTCTCAGAGCCTCCATTTCTTTATCTATAAAGTGGACACAATGATGTCTGCTTTCTTCATCCCCCAAGTTGAATGAGGGAAAGAATTTTCTAAACTCTCACCTGCTATGCAAAGGCTGATCTGGAACTGAGCAAATCCTTGGGCTCTTTTGTCTGAGGCAAGGAACTCCCAGATCTGTAGGCTTGCAGCCCCCCTCACTTCCTCCCTGCCCAGTCCCAGGCAGTGCTCTGCCCCCATCCTGCCTCAGGGGTTCACGGGGATCACTTCATAGCCCCTCAGGCCCCAGGCTTGGCAAAAGGTATCCACCACGTGCATTCCCTTTTATTCCAGAGTGCTGGCCTGAAGTGGAGTATCATTTTTCCACACCCTTACTCAGAAAAGGCAAGAATCTGCTAGAAATAAGCCTGCCTCTTTCCAGGACCCCTGCGATACACGACGCCTCCCAGTCTCCCTTTAAATGCCATGCCCTGGTGGTAGACTAGATTAGTGACCCCAATTCTTCACCCCTTCCTCCGTCTCTGCCCTTTGCCATGTGGCTTGGCAGTTTCTCCCCCTAAAGGCGAGTGCAATTCCCCTTCCCCTTGATCCTGGACTTTGGCTTGCTTTGGCCACTTCTGAGTCCAGGCTTTCAGAGAACTCATGTTTCCTGCTTGTTCTCCTTTGCCTCTGCTCTTCCATGCGTAAAACATGACCCAGGCAGCCCGTTGGGTTCAGGGGGTTGAGAGACACCTGAGGCAGAGCTGAACCCACCTGAAGCTTAGATGTGCCCAGCTCAGGTCCTGCTGAGACCAGCACAGCAGCCCCAGACGACATATACAGTAAAGGCGGATTGTTGCACACCATGAGATTTTGTTATGCAGCAATTGCTGACTGATGCATTTCCCAACCCCTAATCTAATTCAAATGCTCCTGTTATTTAAATTCTCATAGTACCCTGTTTGTTTTCTTCACAGCACTTATCACCATCTCTAATTAGACACTTATTTGTGTGATTATGAATTTAATGTCAATCTCCCTCAAGAGACCAGAAGTTTCATGAGGGCAGTGATCAGACCTGTTTAACTGGACATCATCCCCAATACATATTTGTTGAATAAATGAATTGTGAGTCTACTATTTGCCAATATTTTTAATGAAATTCTTATAATAATCCTGTGAGATAGGCCCTCTTTATAGATGACAAAATTGAGACCTTTTCCAAGGTCACAGAGTGGCAGAGCTGGGGTTCAGGTGTAGGGTCAAGTCTTCCGGAAGAGGGGAAGGTGAAGGGCAGAAGAGAAAGATTTTGCTCCTTGATGAGATGAGAGAAAATGAGGAGTCCTGCCAGTGGCTATGTGAGGATGCGACGGCTGGAGCTGCAGTGACCGTCTTGCAACTATGAGGCACTGAGCCCGAGGATGTGTGGAGGACAGCGCCGCAGAGAATGGAAACAGCCTGGGACCCTGATGACACTGTTGAGATGGTGACCAACCTGCCCCCCTCATCTCCATATTTCTTGTTAAACGAGATTACTGAGTGCTTTCAGTTAGGTGATCTGTTACTTGCAGCCCAATGCTTCCTAATCAATACAACCACCTTTATTCCCAGAGGGGATGGAGATTGATATTTCCTTCATAGGGTGCTAGGGTTATGGCAGCATAATTGTATGCAGGAAGGACCCTAAACCAAAGCTCATTTGTCGGGGAAGAAAACATTTTGAAAAGCCTCCATTGGACTCTCCATCTCTTTAATTGACCAGGACCAGGTCACAAGGCCACCCTTTAGCCCAGTCACTGGTGGGAAGTAATGAGATCACAGTGACTGATTTAGACCAGTCATGACCCATCTCCTGGAGACAAGAGAGGGGCCTGTCTTCCCTGAGCACATGGTTGAATCCCATGGTCCAAAGTGGAAGGGTTGAAACGGCTGCGGGGTAAGCAGCCGGGAGTGCCCACCTCAAAGGGATAGGGCCTGTGTGGGAAAAAAGGAGGAAACAATGCCAGGAAGACAAAATTCCAAAATGAACTTGTCCACTCCACAGCGCATTTGGCCAAGGGGCCTCTTGGTGTCTGAGGGCCTGATCACGCTGTGCTGCCATGGCCTTGGGGCTGCAGGAGCACTAGAAAGGAGCACTGGCTTTTCATACCGTCCGCTCTTCTAGTCTCACTTTCCCAGTAAACCTCTCTGGCAGCCGGGGCATCATCAGGGTCTCCTGTGGCCAGGAGCAGAATCCTAATTGTTCCAGTTTGCTAATGCTGCCAGAATGCAAAACACCGGAGATGGATTGACTTTTATAAAAGGGGTTTATTTGGTTACACTGTCACAGTCTTAAGGCCATAAAGCGTCCAAGGTAACGCATCAATAATCGTGTCCCTTCACTGGAGGATGGCCAATGGTGTCCGGAAAACCTCTGTTAGCTGGGAAGGCACGTGGCTGGCGACTGCTCCAAAAGTTCTGGTTTCAAAATGGCTTTTCTCCCAGGACGTTCCTCTCTATGCTGCAGTTCCTCAAAAATGTCACTCTCAGTTGCTCTTGGGGCGTTTGTCCTTTCTTAGCTTCTCTGGAGCAAAAGTCTGCTTTTAATAACCATCTTCAAACTGTTCTCGTCTGCAGCTACTCTCTCAGCTTCTGTGTATTCTTCAAAGTGTCCCTCTTGGCTGTAGCTCCTCTTCAAAATGTCACTCTCAGCTGCACTGAGTTCCTTCTGTTTGTCAGCTCATTTATATGGCTCCAGTGATTTAATTTAGACCCACCCTGAATGGGTGGGGTAACACCTCCATGGAAATTAGCCAGTCAGAGTCATCACTCACAGTTGGGTGGGGCGCATCTCCACGGAAACACTCAAAGGATTCCAATCTAATCAGCACTAAAATGTCTGCCCCACAAGATTGCATCAAAGAATATGGCTTTTTCTGGGGGACATAATGCATTCAAACTGGCACACTAATCTATCTGAATTGAGCAGAACAGATTTTATTGAAAGGATGTTAGGTAGCTCATCTGACCCCCAGGAAGGCTGGAGACGCAGGTTTAGAAAAGGATCAGGAACCGGGGGAAGGAAGTGTAGCTGGGATCCTTCCCACTGCAGAATGATAAATAACACACAGGAGGTGCTCAGTTAATGTTTGTTGAATGAATGTTAAATTGACTGTGCTGGGCACTCCACAGGCCTTTTTAATCTGGAAACAAGTTCTTCCATTCTGGCAACATTTCTGATTCTACTTCTTTAAAAATCTCCTTCTCTCCATGTTCATGTTTATTTTTCTGGAACACCATTTCTTCGGAAGTCAGATCTTCTGGATTGATTCTCTTCTTTCCCTGGCCTGTCTGTGCCTCTGTCTTTTGTCTATCTCCTGAAAATTTTCCTTGAACTATCTCCCAACGTTCTTTTCACATTTTTAAAATTTTGACTTGGGACCCTGGTGCACCTAGAAGAAGAGAGAGCAAAACTGTTTCAAAATTCAAACTGAATTCTTGCCAGTCAATTCTGGGGGAAAAAAGGAATGAATTGGGGGGGGGTGGTGGTAAAGAACAACAGGAATGAAATGTTTCATTGTATACTACGTACTGTGTCAAAGCTGTTGGAAAATACAAAAGAAAAATAGACACACAGAGGATGTTTCAAATGTTGCTTCTAATTTGCTACAAAAAATCAGTGGGTTCCAGGGACTTTGAAAAAAAACGTCCTTAGAGCATGTGCATGAATTGCAAAACTTCTTTGTCTATTTTGGACCAGCACAGATGCAACAGAGAGCCAGAAGAGCAGGCAGCTGGAGACAGGGACTCGGGGCTGAGCCCAGGGCTGCTACCAGCCGAGACCTTCACCTCCCTGAGTTTCTAACGACTGACCACTCAGCTTAGCAAGGTTTTCCCTACCAAGGGTTAAAGTTGGTAATGGATCCTCAACAGTCCTGGAAAACTAGGCTGCCCTACCTTGTGGGTGAGGGACTTCTTGGCTCTGTCAACAAATATTTACTACGGGCCAGGCCCTTTGTTAGACTCTTGGCGAAAGTTACCCAGCATTTGTATTGTGCTCCACCAACATCACCTTTAATCTTCATGATGAAGACCCTTTGGAGAGGGCATTTTTACCCCCATTTTACAAAAATGAGAAAATGATCCTGGTATCAGTAGGGGTCACTTTGTATGATTCTCTCTTCCCTACCACTTTAAGAACCAAATTTTAATCTCTTCTACTCTCTTTTAAAGAAACCTTCTCTTGCACTTTTAAAAAATCTAACTACATCATTTTAAGTGGCTTTTTCTCAAAGATGTGCACAAACTTCTCTCCCTACCCAGAAGTTCACTCGTTTTTGCATCCACGATCTCATTTACAGTGCTTGGGGGAACTATCATTGTTCGTGTTAATTTTATTTTCTTCTTTCTTTGACTTGTTATTTTGAAATATGTTCAAACTTACAGGGGCAGTTATAAAACAATACAGACCCCACACAGAGAACTCTGACAGACCCGTATTCCCTGCCACCCAACCACACTCAGATCCACCAATGTTAATATTTTTCTACATTTACTGTATCATTCTACCTATCACCTATCTAATCTATTAATCCATTTTCTGAACACTTGAGTGTAGGTTGTATATATCACAATCCTTGGACACTTAATATTGCCATGTACATTTCCTAAGAACAAGGATATTCACTTATGTAAGCACCTTAAATGCAGTTCAAGTCCAATTAATTTAACATTGATATCAAGCTTTACAATCTATATCCCAGCTTTTACATATGTCCTGATAATGTCCCTTTGAGCCTTTCCTTTCTTGGTAAATCCCATCCAGGATCATGTAACGACTTGTCATTGTCTCTTTAGTTGCTCTTTCTTTCTTTCTTCCTTTCTTTTTTTAATTGCAGAACATATGTAAAATATAAACTCTCCCATTTCAACCACTCCCAAAGCATACCATTCAATGGCATTAATCATATTCACAATATTTAGGTGCCTTCACCACCATCTATTACTAAAACTTTCCCATCTTCCCAGAGACCCTACACCAATTATGCATTAACTCCCCATTTCTCCTGCCCCCCATCGCTAGCAACCTGTACTCTAATTCCTGTCTCTATGGGCTTGCATATTCTCCACATTTTCTTTGTAGTTACCTGGGGGCTTAAATGTAACATCTTAAATCTATAACAATCTTGTTTGCCTTGTTATCAACTTAACTTAAATAGTGTGCATGTTATGTTCTTATACTCCTCCATCCCCCCATCTTTTTGTTGTTCTTGTCACAAATTACATTTATACATTATGAATCCAAAACCACTGACTTCTCATTTCATTTTGTGCATTTGCCTTTTAGATCCTGTAGTATGTGAAAAGTGGGGATACAAACCAAAAATACAATCGTGCTGGCATTTATAGTTGCCCCTGTCATAACTCTCACCGGAGATCTTTATTTCCTTATGGGACTTTGATCTATTGTCTATTGTCCTTTCCTTTCAACCTGCAGAACTCTCTTTAGCATCTCTTGTAGGACCAGTTTAGTGGTGATGAAATCTTTCAGCTTTTGTTTATCTAGAAGGGAATGCTTTGCCAGATATAGAATTCTTCAGTGGCAATGTGTTGCTGTCAGCACTTTAAATATGTCACCCCACTGCCTTCTTGCTTCCATGGTTTCCAGTGAGAAATCAGACCTTAATCTTGTTGAGGCTCCTTTTACAAGATGTATTGCTTCTCTCTTGTGGCTTGCAGAATTCTCTGTTTGTCTTTGGCACTCAACAATCTGATTATAATATGCCATGGCATGGGTCTATTGCATTTATCCTGTTTGGAGTTTGTTGAGAAAATTGGATGTGTATATTCATGTCTTCCAATTAATTGGGGGAGTTTTCAGCCATTATTTCTATGAATATTCTCTCTGCCCCTTTCTCTCTTTTTTCTCCTTCTGGGACTCCCACAATGCATATATTGGTACAGGTTTCTCAGGCTCTGTTCACTTTTCCTCAATTCTTTCTTCTTTTTACTCAGACTGGATGATTTGACTTGTCTTACCTTCAGATTCACTGATTCTTTCTTTTCCCAGCTCCAATATGCTGTTGAACCCCTCTAGGAATTTTTTTTATTTCTGTTATTTTGGTCTTCAGGTCTGTTAGGTTCCTTTTCATAATTTCCATCTCTCTATTGATATTCTTTGTGTTCATCTGTTGTTTTCCTGATTTCCTTTAGTTCTTTGTCCATGTTTTCCTTTGCTCTTTGAGCATATTTAGGACAATTTTTTAAAACGTCTTTGGTATGTAGCAGGTCTAGTCTTCCTCACTGATGGTCTATAATACTGTCATCTTCTCCTTTGCTGGCCTATCACTTCCTGCCTCTTTGTATATTTTGTAATCTTTTTCTGAAACCTGGACATTTTGCTATTTTAATGTGTTGTTGCAGAAATTTAGACTCTGTAGCATCTGTTCTTTAAGCTTGTATCCAGCCTGAGTTATGACAGCTTTTCCTTGAATGCCAGGAGCTCACAAAAAAATAAAATAAGAAAAAAATCAAACCCCTTTCACAGTCTTTGCAGATTGCCCTGTGCCAGTGCTCTCCTCCAGGGTGTATCCGTACAATGAGTTTGGAGAACAGCTCCAGGCCAAAGCATAGGGGCCTCCTGAACCTTTTCCTTTCTGCACAAGGGTCTTGTCTGTGGCATGATGTGTGGCCCTAGGAATCCCACTATTTCCCCAGTTCCAAATGTCCTCTCTTCCCCAGGAAACAGTTTCCTCATGGTCCCAGGCCCTGCACTATATGTCCTTCTGCCAGTCAGCTCTTCTCCTAGGGCAGCCACTTGCCTGCTCTCCCTCACATTCTGGAGGAGAGCTCGGTGAATTGCCTTCCACACGCAGGGCAAGTCCCTCAGGCCACCACCAGGCAGACTGGGCCAGACATAGGTGCACAAGGTTACTCTGCCTCTTCCAGAACCGAGCCCAGGGATCCACACTGGGGACATGGGCCACCTCCGCCCCAAGCTGAGTAGGTGCCACCAGATCCTATGGTTTTTAAGTAGCCTTTTCTTCATTCTGCTGCTCCCGCTGTTACTGTAGTCCTTTACTGTTTTCTGGAGCTTTGAGAAAGACGTTTCTGCCAGTTCTTGCTGGTTGTTCCAAGCTTCTGTGGGGGACGGGGCCCTGGGGCTCTCACTCGGCCGTCTCTATCTGAGAGGCTGGATTTCCTTCTTGCTTCTTCTTATTTCATATCCCTGTTCAATGCCTCTGAGATCCGTTTCTTATTTGCTAAAATGAACTTAATATCTAACAATTCCTTTAGGTAGATTTGCATTTTGCCCTCCTTAGTAGTGTTAACACATTTGGAATGTCTGTCATCCCTAATTTTTCTTTGTGACCACTGCCTACTTCCTTGTTTGAACTGAATTAAGATGCTTGGCAGAAGGAAAACAGCAAACTGAGATTACCCACTAAACGGAGCCTCGTGGCTGAATCCATCAACATTGGAAATGAGTAAAAACCTACTTCATGGGATGAACTGTCTCAGGAACAGTTTAGTAAGAGTCCAAAACTTCCAGGGGCTGTAATCAGGCAGTGGTCATGCCCAATTTGAACAGCTGAGCTCTGGGATGCACTGTGGTCCCAGGGCCATTTCACGGGCGGCTCGGAAGGGGCACGTGGGGGTAGGGGGTGAGGGGGGTGTTGGGGGGTGTCCTTCCTGCAGGAACACACAGTCTAATATTTCTTTCTGTCTGTCCAGGAGGGTGCAGCTGAGCAGATGCCCACAGGACTGCAACCCAGAAAGGCTGACCCCTTGACCCGCCAACATCTGAGAGTGATTTACCACAGGGAGAGCAGTTCCCAGCAGTCACTCTTTCTTTTTGAGGTAGCATTTTCCATTCCATTTAGAATTAAATGAAGAATAAGGAATTATCTAGGCCAGTGGTTCTGAAAATACAGTCCATGGTGCAGCAGCAGCCACCAATGCCCTTGGGCTCTTGTTCCAAATGCAAATTCTCGACCCCACCCAGACGTACAGACTCAGAAGTGCTGGCTGGGGGCTGAGGGGGGCAGCGATGTGGGTTTACCAAGCCAGGATCATCTGAAGGCAGGTGATCCCAGGTGATTCCGATGCAAGCTAAAGCTTCAGAACCACTGCTGTAGCCACAGTCTCTCACAAATTCCCTCTCTTTTCCAGCTGGGATCCCAGGGGTGAATCCTTTGCTCTCCCACTTGGAGGACGGGGTGCAGGTGGTGCCCAAGGGTGGGGGAAGTGAGGGCTGAGGTCCCGCAGCCTCTGCTCGGGGGCCAAGCACTCAGGGCTGCACCTATAGCCACAGCAATTAACACCAGTGAGAAACACCTTTGATTTTTATATATTTTTTTCAATTTTAAAACTGAAATAAAATTCATATAATACAAAATTCACCATTTACACCTTTTTTGTTGTGTATGATTCAGTGGTTTTCATTACAGTCACAATGTTGTGCAACCATTACCACAATCCAATTCCAGAACATTGTAGTTTTGTTTTGCTAAAGCTGCCAGAATGCAATATACCAGAAAGGGGTTGGTTTTTACAATGGGGATTTAGTAGCTTACACATTTACAGTTCTAAAGCTGTGAAAATGTTCAAATTAAGGCATCGACAGAACGATATCTTCTCTGAAGAAAGGCTGCTGGCATCCAGGACACTCTGTCACATGGGAAGGTACATGGTGGCATTTGCTGGTGTTGCTTTCAGCTCTTGCGTCAGTGGTCTCCTCTCTGAGCTTCTGTGGATCCTTAGCTTTTCCCAGGCTTTTCTCTAAGCTCTCTCTGAACTTTTTCTGTCTTTTATCCTCATGAAAGACTCCCGTTAAAGGATTAAGACCCACCTTGAATGGGCTGGGTCACATTGCAGTTGAAATATCCAAACCAAAAGATCCCACCACAGGAGGTCTGTACCCACAGGAGTGGATTAAAAGAACATGACCTTTTCTGGGGGACATACAGTCTCCAAACTGCCGCAATTGTCATCACCCTAAAAGAAAACCCAGACCCATTGACAGTTATTCTCCATTTGCCACGGCCCCCGGGCCCTGGCACCCACTAATTTACTCTCTGTCTGTATGGATTTGCCTATTGTGGACATCTCCTAAAAATGGAATCATATGATATGAGGTCTTTTGTGCTTGGTTCCTTCCACTTGGTATCCCGATAATCTCCTTCATGATCAGCATGCTCTGTGCCGGGCACTGGCCTGAGAGATGAGTGGGCACCAGCTCCTTATGTCACAGGGGGTCTCTGTGCTTTCTTGGGGGTGGGAGAAGCCAGGGAAACTGTGGGAGTGGGTGCTGCCAGGGCACTGGAAAACGACACCCCCAACCCCCAACCCCTGCCCCCCAAGCTGGGCTTTTAAAGTACAAGTGTATAGATGTTCAGGTGTTTTTGTTTTTCTTTTCAATTTATAACTGCAGTTGTAGGTTTACAGAAAAATCACGTAGGGAGTGCAGAGTTCCCTTATACAGCCCCCCACCACCACCACGCAGTTTTCCCTATTATTACCATTTTGCATTTGTGTGCTATCTTTGTTACCATTGATGAATCAATATTATTATAACTATACTAGTAATCATAGTTCTTAGTCTATATTATGAGTCACTCTGGGTTTCAGGTTTGTAATAATATACTTTCTCCTCCCCCTCCTTCTTCCTATTATTAGTAGTACTATTTAAATTTTTTTATAAGAGGAAAGCTTTGCATGGGGCCCAAACAGTCTCATGCTGTGAACTGTTACCTGCTCCTTGTTGCAGACAGAAAATTTGGCTCGGAGATCCACGCTGACCGGCACAAGGAGGACTGGGGGGCAGAGCCTGGACGGCGAGGGTGGAGCTTGGTAGGCACCGCAGGCTGTCCTGCACCACTGACGAGGGATACAGCACTGCAGGCAGATCCCGCTTTGCGTGGGGAGTAGCCTCGGCATGGTGGGCTGTAATGGAGGGAGCGGAGGGGGTGGTAGGGAATTGCTTCCGTCTTGGAGAAGATGACAGTTGAGTTCGGCCTTGGGGAGGGTGAGCAGGACCGTGATGACGGATAAGGAGGCCTGGTGGGAGAAAGCCGAGCACACGCCAGGGCAGGGGGCGCTGGAAAGAGGGGGTGTTCGGTCTGGCTGTGGACTCAGGGGGGGCAGGAAATGAGCGGGAGAGGGAAGGAGAAGAAGCCACAGGACTGAGAGAGGACTGCCCTTTCCAACACCAGAACTTGTTGATTGGTACAACCCTAAAGGCAGAGTTGGAAGAGTCCATCAAAATTTTTATGTTTATGTCCTTTGACCCAGAAGTCTCACTTTCGGATTTCTCCTATGGGTATACGGGAACACATGGGAAATGATGTCTTTACAGGGTTGGTCACTGTGGCAGTTTGAAAAGATCAAGATATTAGAAACAATCTGGATGTCCACTAGGATGGGACCAATTAAATAAGGGATAGTACAAGCATGGAATGGAATAGCCATCAGAGAAAACAAAGAAGCTTGTTATGCACTAGTGTGGAGAAAGCTCCACATTCAGTTGTTAGGTGAAAGATGCAAAATGCAAAACAGAGTCTATCGTATACTACCATTTGTGTGACAAAAAGGAAAAAGAATAAATATACCTATTTGGTGGTTGTGCATAAAATGTCTCTGATTACATAGGGTGCCCAGGGGAAAGGGTACTAGGGGCAGATTAGGGGGGGATTTCCACTGCGTTCTGTATTTATTAGTATTGAATTTTGAATCATGCAAATGTGTTAGCTCTTTAAAAATTATATTAAAAATGTTAGTTAGTGTTCTGGTTTGCTAACGCTGCTGGAATGCAAAACACAAGAGACGGATTGGCTTTTATAAAAAAGGGGTTTATTTGGCTACACAGTTACAGTCCTAAGGCCATAAAATGTCCAAGGCAACACATCAGCAATCAGGTACCTTCACTGGAGGATGGCCAATGATGTCCGGAAAACCTCTGTTAGCTGGGAAGGCACATGGCTGGCGTCTGCTCCAAGTTCTGGTTTCAAAATGGCTTTCTCCCAGGATGTTCCTCTCTAGGCTGTAGCTCCTCTTCAAAGTGTCACTTTCAGTTGCTCTTGGGGCATTTGTTCCCTCTTAGCTTCTCCGGAGCAAGAGTCTGCTTTCAATGGCTGTCTTCAAACTCTCTCTCATCTGCAGCTCCTCTCTCAGGTCCTGGGCATTCTTCAGAATGTCCTTCTTGGCTGTGGCAAGTTTGCTCCTTCTGTCTGAGTTTATATACTGCTCCAGTAATCAAGGCCCACACTGTATGGGCCAGGCCACCTCTCCATGGAAATTCTCTCTTCAGAGTTATCACCCACAGTTGGGTGGGTCACATCTCCATGGAAACACTCAAAGGATTCCAATCTAATTAGCACTAAAACGTCTGCCCATTCAAGATTACATCGAAGATAATGGCATTTGGGGGACTTAATACATCCAAACTGGCACAGTTAGGGAGGAAAAAAACCTTCTAAACCGAAACCAAAATGGGCACAAACCAGCGAGAGGAGGGGAAGATGTTAGGACCTGAAGGTTTCAGGTGCTGGGAAATTGCATATGGGGCTTGTGATGGTTGGGTTCATGTGTCAACTTGGCTAGGTGGCCTAGCTGTCTGGTCAAGCGGGCACTGGCCTGACGATTCCTGTGAGGCTATTTGAGGCTGGTTGGTTTGTCGGATCATCAGTCAATTGACTGCAGCTGACTGATGACTCATCAAGGGGCGTGCTTCCACAGTGAGAGAATGCAATTGGCCGGATTTGGTCCGGGTGATCAGTTGGAGGCTTATAAGCCGGACGGTTAGAGAAACTTCACTTCTTCTTCAGCTGCTCAGTGAAGCTTTTCCTGGGGAGCTCGTCGAAGTTGCCAGTTCGTTTCCTGAGGAGTTTGTCAAAGTTGTTGGTTCGTTTCCTGAGGCGTTCTTCAAAGTTGCCTGTTCGTTTCCTGAGGAGTTCGTTAAAGTTGTCGGTTCGTTTCCCGAGGAGTTCATCGGACGTCTTCCTTGGAGTTGACAGCTTGTTGACGGCTCTGCAGAATTTGGACTCATGCGCTCCCGCAGTTGCGTGAGTCACTTTTACAATTTGATAATAAGAGACATCTCTCATTGATTCTGTTTCCAAGGAGAACCCTAACTAATACAGGGCTCAAGGAGGAGAGTTGGCGGTTCTGGGGAAGGATGTGAGTTGGAGGTGAATACTTTGGAAGGTTGTTTTCATGTCTTACTCTATATACTTCTATTTTTTTAAAAAAATTGCCTTAAATACTTTTTTTGGGGGGCAGATTTTATTGACATATATTCACATAACATATATTCCATCCAAAGTATACAAGCAATGTCTCACAGTATATACATTGTTGGAATAAAAAGCTTACAAATTTAAGGGCAAATAGATACTCGACTGTATGCAAAAGACAGGTATCAAAAGGACAGGTATTCGGCGAGGCCCCACCCAGCAAACCCCCATGCATGAGGCCCCAAATGGCTAACTTCTCGAGACCGCTGGGAAAAGCGACGCCCGCAAAGCTCGCCGACCCGCCAAGGCGGCGCCTAGTTCAAAGCCGCGAGGGCCGTTGCCTAGCATCAGACTGAGGCTGCGGGCTGCACTGCGCACGCGTAACGTAAAGCCGGCGGGCGCGGCGGGGCGTTGTGCGCACGCGCCGGCCGCAGCCCGGGCGTTCGGGGCTGACGGTTGCTAGGGTGACAGCGCTACACCATGACGGCGGGATCCTAGCGCTCTCCGTCTGCGGCCCACCGCGGAGGTCTCAGGGCGGGACCACGCCTCTGGGGAGTCCGAGGCGGGGGTCCACGCCTCCTGCCCTTTTCGTCTTCCAGGGTCGGCACGGGGTTGCCGCCGGCGTCGGCCTCCGGGATGAAGAGTGAGTGGGGCCGGGCAGGGGCTGGAGGGACCCGGGGGCGGCGGGGGTCGGGTCCCGGGGGAGGCGCCGCGGGTGGCAGGTCCCGAACCCCCTCAGCGGGCCGGGCCGGCTGCCCCCGCAGGAGCTCAAGGGGTTCGGGGCAGGCCTGGGAACATTGGGTCTCAGAGCGCCGACCCGGGCCGGGCTGAGGCATGTTTTGGGACGAGGTTGTTATATTGGAGTTTCGGTCGTTGATTATGATTTCTTCTTCTTCTTCTTTTAAATGCTGGGTTGAACGTGAGATTCTTTTCTTGAACATTCAGCAGGAATTTAGCGAGCCTTTAAACCGTGCGCTCCCTGCCTCTTTTTTTTTTCTTTGTCAGATACTGAAAATTCTGATGTAGCTTTATTTAGTTGATCCTAAGAACCGGGTCCCATTACATTTTTAATTTAATTTAATTTAATTTAATTTTTTTATTAAATTCAGTTTTATTGAAATACATTCACACACCATACAATCATCCATGGTATACAATCCACTGTCCACAGTATGATAACATAGTTATGCGTTCATCACCACAATCTATCTCTGAACATTTTCCTTACCAGAAAGAACCAGAACAAGAATAAAAAATAAAAGAATAAAAAAATAAATAAAAATAAAAGTGAATAAAAGTGAATAAAAAATAAAAGTGAATAAAAGTGAATAAAGTGAATAATAAAAGAATAAAAAATAAAAGTGAAAAAAGAACATCCAGATCATCCCCCCATCCCACCCCATTTGTCCTTTAATTTTGTTTTTTTTTTTAAATCTTCATTTTATTGAGATATGCACATACCACGTAGTCATACAAAACAAATTGTACATTCGATTGTTCACGGTACCATTACGTAGTTGTACATTCATCACCTAAATCAATCCCTGACACCTTCATTAGGACACACACACAAATAACAAGAATAATAATTAAAGTGAAAAAGAGCAATTGAAGTAAAAAAGAACACTGGGTACCTTTGTCTGTCTGTTTCCTTCCCCTATTTTTCTACTCATCCATCCATAAACTAGACAAAGTGGAGTGTGGTCCTTATGGCTTTCCCAATCCCATTGTCACCCCTCATAAGCTACATTTTTATACAATTGTCTTCGAGATTCATGGGTTCTGGGTTGTAGTTTGATAGTTTCAGGTATCCACCTAAAAAGGGTTGTCTAAAGTGTGCGTAAGAGTGCCCACCAGAGTGCCCTCTAGGCTCCTTTTGGAATCTCTCTGCCACGGAAGCTTATTTCATTTCCTTTCACATCCCCCTTTTGGTCAAGAAGATGTTCTCTGTCCCACGATGCCAGGTCTACATTCCTCCCCGGGAGTCATATTCCACGTTGCCAGGGAGATTCACTCCCCTGGGTGTCTGATCCCACGTAGGGGGGAGGGCAGTGATTTCACCTTTCAAATTGGCTTAGCCAGAGAGAGAGGGCCACATCTGAGCAACAAAGAGGCATTCGGGAGGGGGCTCTTAGGCACAATTATAGGGAGGCCTAGCCTCTCCTTTACAGCAACCGTCTTCCAAAGGGTAAATCCTGTGGTAGAGGGCTCAACCCATCAAACCACCAGTCCATTATGTCTGTGGTCATGTTAGCAACCATCAAGGTGGGGTAGGCCAATACCCCTGCATTCTCCACAGGCTCCTCAAGGGGGCACTACATCTTTTTTTCCTTGTTTTTCTTTTCTTTTTTTTTTTTTTTTTTTAACTTTCCTTTCTTTTCTAAATCAACTGTATGAAAAAAAAAATTAAAAAAAAAACAAAACAAACATACAATAAAAGAACATTTCAAAGAGACCATAGCAGGGGAGTAAGAAAAAGACAACTAACCTAAGATAACTGCTTAACTTCCAACCTGTTCCTACTTTACCCCAAGAAAGTTACCTAATATAGCAACATTTCTGTGAACTTGTTCCTACTATATCCATCAGAAATTAACAGACCATAGTCATTCCTGGGCATCCCCAGAACGTTAAATAGCTTATCTGTTCTTCTTGGATTATTATTCCCCCTTCCTTAATTGCTCTCTATTGCTAGTTCCTCTGCATTCTACATTATGAACCATTTGTTTTACATTTTTCAAAGTTCACATTTGTGGTAGCATATAATATTTCTCTTTTCGTGCCTGGCTTATTTTGCTCAGGATTATGTCTTCAAGGTTCATCCATGTTGTCATATGTTTCACGAGATCGTTCCTTCTTACTGCCGTGTAGTATTCCATCGTGTGTATATGCCACATTTTCTTTATCCACTCATCTGTTGAAGGACATTTGGGTTGTTTCCATCTCTTGGCAATTGTGAATAATGGTGCTATGAACACTGGCGTGCAGATGTCTGTTCGTGTCACTGCTTTCCGATCTTCCGAGTATATACTGAGAAGTGCAATCGCTGGATCGAATGGTAACTCTGTATCTAGTTTTCTAAGGAACTGCCAGACCGACTTCCAGAGTGGCTGAACCATTATACAGTCCCACCAACAATGAATAAGAGTTCCAATTTCTCCACATCCTCTCCAGCATTTGTAGTTACCTGTTTGTTTAATGGCAGCCATTCTAATGGGTGTTAGATGGTATCTCATTGTGGTCTTAATTTGCATCTCTCTAATAGCTAGTGAAGCTGAACATTTTTTCATGTGTTTCTTGGCCATTTGTATTTCCTCTCAGAGAACTGTCTTTTTCATATCTTTTGCCCATTTTATAATTGGGCTGTCTGTACTATCATCATTGAGTTGTAGGATTTCTTTATATATGCAAGATATCAGTCTTTTATCAGATACATGGTTTCCAAAAATTTTTTCCCATTGACTTGGCTGCCTCTTTACCTTTTTGAGAAATTCCTTTGAGGTGCAGAAACTTCTAAGCTTGAGGAGTTCCCATTTATCTATTTTCTCTTTTGTTGCTTGTGCTTTGGGTGTAAAGTCTAGGAAGTGGGTGCCTAATACAAGGTCTTGAAGATGTTTTCCTACATTATCTTCTAGGAGTTTTATGGTACTTTCTTTTATATTGAGATCTTAAGTCCATTTTGAGTTAATTTTTGTGTAGGGGGTGAGGTAGGGGTCCTCTTTCATTGTTTTGGATATGGATATCCAACTCTCCCAGCCCCATTTGTTGAAAAGACCATTATGACTCAGTTCAGTGACTTTGGGGGCCTTATCAAAGATGAGTCGGCCATAGATCTGAGGGTCTATCTCTGAATTCTCAATTCGATTCCATTGATCTATATGTCTATCTTTGTGCCAGTACCATGCTGTTTTGGCAACTGTGGCTTTATAATAAGCTTCAAAGTGAGGGAGTGTAAGTCCTCCCACTTCGTTTTTCTTTTTTAGTGTCTTTAGCAATTCGAGGCATCTTCCCTTTCCAAATAAATTTGATAACTAGCTTTTCCAAGTCTGCAAAGTAGGTTGTTGGAATTTTGATTGGGATTGCATTGAATCTGTAGATGAGTTTGGGTAGAATTGACATCTTAATGACATTTAGCCTTCCTATCCATGAACATGGAATATTTTTCCATCTTTTAAGGTCCCTTTCTATTTCTTTCAGTAACATTATGTAGTTTTCTTTGTATAGGTCTTTTACATCTTTGGTTAAGTTTATTCCTAGGTACTTGATTTTTTTAGTTGCTATTGAAAACGGTATCTTTTTCTTGAGTGTCTCTTCAGTTTGTTCATTTCTAGCATATAGAAACATTACTGACTTATGTGCATTAATCTTGTATCCCGCTACTTTGCTAAATTTGTTTATTAGCTCTAGTAGCTGTATCGTTGATTTCTCAGGGTTTTCCAGATATAAGATCATATATCTGCAAACAATGACAGTTTTACTTCTTCTTTTCCAATTTGGATGCCTTTTATTTCTTTGTCTTGCCGGATTGCCCTGGCTAGCACTTCCAGCACAATGTTGAATAACAGTGGTGACAGCGGGCATCCTTGTCTTGTTCCTGATCTTAGAGGGAAGGCTTTCAGTCTCTCACCATTGAGTACTATGCTGGCTGTGGGTTTTTCATATATGCTCTTTATCATATTAAGGAAGTTTCCTTCAATTCCTACCTTTTGAAGTGTTTTTATCAAAAACGGATGTTGGATTTTGTCAAATGCTTTTTCAGCATCTATTGAGATGATCATTTGATTTTTCCCTTTTGAATTGTTAATGTGTTGTAATACATTGATTGATTTTCTTATGTTGAACCATCCTTGCATGCCTGGAATGAACCCCACTTGGTCATGGTGTATGATTTTTTTAATGTGTCTTTGGATTCGATTTGCAAGTATTTTGTTGAGGATTTTTGCTTCTATATTCATTAGGGAGATTGGCCGGTAGTTTTCCTTTTTTGTAGCATCTTTGCCTGGTTTTGGTATTAGATTGATGTTAGCTTCATAAAATGAGTTAGGTAGTGTTCCGTTTTCTTCAATGTTTTGAAAGAGTTTGAGTAAGATTGGTGTCAGTTCTTTCTGGAAAGTTTGGTAGAATTCCCCTGTGAAGCCATCTGGCCCTGGGCATTTATTTGTGGGAAGATTTTTGATGACTGATTGGATCTCTTTGCTTGTGATGGGTTGGTTGAGGTCTTCTATTTCTTCTCTGGTCAGGCTAGGTTGTTCATATGTTTCCAGGAAATTGTCCATTTCCTCTACGTTATCCAGTTTGTTGCCATACAGTTGTTCATAGTATCCTCTTATAATTTTTTTAATTTCTTCAGGATCTGCAGTTATGTCCCCTTTTTCATTCATTATTTTGTTTATATGGGTCTTCTCTCTTTTTGATTTTGTCAGTCTAGCTAGGGGCTTGTCAATCTTGTTGATCTTCTCAAAGAACCAACTTTTGGTAATATTTATCCTCTCTATTGTTTTTTTGTTCTCTATGTCATTTATTTCTGCTTTAATCCTTGTTATTTCTTTTCTTGTACTTGGTTTAGGATTGGTTTGCTGTTCATTTTCTAGCTTCTTCAGTTGATCCATTAGTTCTTTGATTTTGGCTCTTTCTTCCTTTTTAATATATGCGTTTAGTGCTATAAATTTCCCCCTTAGCACTGCTTTGGCTGCATCCCATAGGTTTTGGTATGTTGTGTTCTCATTTTCATTCGTCTCTATATATTTAGCAATTTCTCTTGCTATTTCTTCTTTAACCCACTGATTGTTTAGGAGTGTGTTGTTTAACCTCCAGGTATTTGTGAATTTTCTAAGTCTCTGATGGTTATTGACTTCTAATTGTATTCCATTGTGGTCAGAGAATGTGCTTTGAATAATTTCAATCTTTTTAAATTTATTGAGGCTTGTTTTATGTCCCAGCATATGATCTATTCTGGAGAAAGTTCCATGAGCACTAGAAAAGTATGTGTATCCTGGTGATTTGGGATGTAATGTCCTGTATATGTCTGTTAAATCTAATTCATTTATCAGATTGTTTAGGTTTTCAATTTCCTTATTAGTCTTCTGTCTGGTTGATCTATCTATAGGAGAGAGTGATGTGTTGAAGTCTCCCACAATTATTGTGGAAACATCAATTGCTTCCTTTAGTTTTGCCAGTGTTTCTCTCATGTATTTTGTGGCACCTTGATTGGGTGCATAGACATTTACGATTATTATTTCTTCTTGTTGAATTGCCCCTTTTATTAGTATGTAGTGGCCTTCTTTGTCTCTCAAAACATCCCTGCATTTGAAGTCTATTTTATCTGAGATTAATATTGCTACACCTGCTTTCTTTTGGCTGTAGCTTGCATGAAATATTTTTTTCCATCCTTTCACTTTCAGTTTCTTTGTGTCTCTGTGTCTAAGATGAGTCTCTTGTATGCAACATATTGATGGTTCATTTTTTTTGATCCATTCTGCGAATCTATATCTTTTAATTGGGGAGTTTAATCCATTTACATTCAACGTTATAACCGTGAAGGCATTTCTTGAATCAGCCATCTTATCCTTTGGTTTATGTTTGTCATATTTTTCCCCTCTGTCTGTTAATATCCTTTATTGTACCCATACCGAATCTGTTTAGTACTGAACCTTTCTCCAAGTCTCTCTGTCCTTTCTTTGTTTCTCTGTCTGTAGGGCTACCTTTAGTATCTCCAGTAGGGCAGGTCTCTTGTTAGCAAATTCTCTCAGCATTTGTTTGTCTGTGAAAAATTTAAGCTCTCCCTCAAATTTGAAGGAGAGCTTTGCTGGATAAAGTATTCTTGGTTGGAAATTTTTCTCACTCAGAATTTTAAATATATCGTGCCGCTGCCTTCTCGCCTCCATGGTGGCTGCTGAGTTGTCACTACTTAGTTGTATGCTGTTTCCTTTGTATGTGGTGAATTGCTTTTCTCTTGCTGCTTTCAGAACTTGCTCCTTCTCTTCTGTGTTTGACAGTGTGATCAGAATATGTCTCGGAGTGGGTTTATTTGGATTTGTTCTATTTGGAGTTCGCTGAGAATTTATGATTTGTGTATTTATGTTGTTTAGAAGATTTGGGAAGTTTTCCCCAACAATTTCTTTGAATACTCTTCCTAGACCTTTACCCTTTTCTTCCCCTTCTGGAACACCAATGAGTCTTATATTTGGACGTTTTATATTATCTATCATATCCCTAAGGTCCGTTTCGATTTTTTCAATTTTTTTCCCCATTCTTTCTTTTATGTTTTCATTTTCCATTCTGTCATCTTCCAGGTGACTGATTCATTGTTCAGCTTCCTCTAGTCTTGTACTATGAGTGTCCAGAATCTTTTTAATTTGGTCAACAGTTTCTTTAATTTCCATAAGATCATCCATTTTTTTATTTAGTCTTGCAATGTCTTCTTTATGCTCTTCTAGGGTCTTCTTGATATCCTTTGTATCCCGTAGTATGGTCTCATTGTTCATCTTTAGTTCTTTGAGTAGCTGCTCTAGGTGCTGTGTCTCTTCTGATCTTTTGATTTGGGTGCTTGGGCTTGGGTTATCCGTATCGTCTGTTTTTTTAATATGCTTTATAATTTTCTGTTGTTTTTGGCCTCTTGGCATTTGCTGAACTTGATAGGGTTCTTTTAGGATTTGTAGACCAATTGAAGTCCTTATCTCTAATTTATGAGATCTACAGCTTCGTGGAGTACACTTTCTCTAACTACCCAGCAGGTGGCGTCCACGAGCCACCTGTTCTCCACAAGCCAGTTCTCCCCTGCTTAGCCTTTGTGGTGAGTGGGGGAGTGAGTCTTGTGGGGTCCAATTGGTGAACCAAGCTTGCGTGTGTAGTTGGTGTTGCCCGCCCTGTATATGGGGCGTGTTTCTAGGCAGTCAGGGAGGAGGGGTGGCTCTAACAATCAAATCTCCCTGGTGATCCTGGAGTTTTAAAGCTGCTGCAGTAGTCTAATCCTTCAGTTCAGTCCTGCCACAGTTTGTCTCTGCCACTGACCCACAAGTCCTTGGTATTGGCGTATGGCTCCTGAGATTTGCAAGTGGGCCCCTCTTCCAGGCTGTGCACCCCCTGGTCCTCTGTTGAGGGATGACTGTGCTATGTCACAGGTGAGTGCTGTCCCCCCCAGGGCAGTTCTGGGCTGCTGGGCTGTGTAGGGAGGCTCCCAGTCTGCTGCAATGATGGCTGAATGGGGCTTTGTTAATTCACACTGCTCCACCTTCCCAACTCTGGGACAATCAGCTGAGGTTGCAGGGAAGGCTAATGTCCACGCCCAGTTTTGTGGTGTGTGCCTGTTATTTGAAGCACTTCCGTCACACTGGGTTGTCTGGGGCAGCTCTGGGCTATGGGACTGGCGATGGGCAGGAGTGTTTCCTGTCCACCAGGATGATGGCTATGAGCGGACACCCCCCTTTTCTTGGGAAGTTGTGGTGTTTAGTGAATTTCCTCAGCCACTGGATTATTGCCTTTTGTCTCAGAGCTCTCTTAGTTCTGCTCTTGTCTTGACCTGCCCAAATTGCAAGTCTTTGAAGCTTTCTGTATTGGGCTTCTTAGAGTAATTGTTTTAGAAAAAGAAAAAAGGATTAAAAAAAAAAAAAGGGCCCTCCTCACAGATCTAATGGGTTATTGAAATGCTAACAGACAAAGCAATTAGGGCCATTAAGGAAAGGTCCACAGGGCAGAGAGATCAGCTTTTCTACGGGATTTGCATATGAGCCTCAGGGCCTGAGCTCTGCCCTTCCCCTTTCTGTGTTCACCAGAACTCCAAAAATCCACGGCTTTTATTTTGGAGTTTTTCGTGTTGTTTTTTTCTATGCCTGTCTCCTCTCTGCTGGGCTGGCTGCTCTCAGATTCTCTGGTGTCTGGTCTCAGTCTATCAATGGTTGGAGTTTGGATCAGTAGAATGAGTTTCCGATAAGGGCTGCCACTGCAGTTCTCCCTTCTCCTTCCCGGAGCTGACAGCCCCTCCTCCCATGGGACTGAGTTTGGCAGGGAGGGTGCGGGTCCCCTGGCCACAAAAACTTACAGATTTCGCTGATCTCAGCAGTTCCACGTTTTCATGAGTGTTGTATGAAGTATGCCCAAAGTCAGATTGCTCTGTGGTGTCCAGTCCACGCAGTTCCTGGCTTTCTACCTACTTTCCTGGAGGAGTAACTAAAACATATAGCTCACCAGTCCGCCATCTTGCCCCGCCCCCTGTCCTTTAGTTTTTATCCCCATTTTTCTACTCTTCCATACACTAGATAAAGGGGGTGTGATCCACAAGGTCTTCACAATCACACTGTCACCCCTTGTAATCTACATTATTATATAATTGTCTTCAGGAGTCCAGACTGCTGGGTTGGAGTTTGGTAGTTTCAGGTATTTACTTCTAGCTATTCCAATACATTAAAACCTAAGAGGTGTTATCTATATAGTGCATAAGAATGTCCACCAGAGTGACCTCTTCACTCCATTTGAAATCTCTCAGCCACTGAAACTATTTTGTCTCATTTTGCATCCCCCTTTTGGTCAAGAAGATACTCTCAGTCCCATGATGCCGGGTCCACATTCATCCCTGGAAGTCATATTCTTCATTGCCAGGGAGATTTACACCCCTGGCTCCCTGGCTCTTAACAGCATTGGTTTCGTATACAATTAAGAGGAAAAGTGGGCTGTATATTTTATTTTATTATTATTATTTTTGGATCGAGTAGTGTTTTTATGTGAAATATTTTAATAGGAGCCTTGAAACAGTCTTTTACTGAAATTAAAAACTATTACTGGGAAGTTGGCAAATGAGATAGTCACACAGAAAAAAATACTTATGCTTGGATTTGTGGATTATCTACAAGCCAAGTGCAACCAATTAGAATTTTTTTCATTACTCAGCAGATAAAATTGTCTTTTATGGTTGCAAGCCAGAGGTCCAGAAAAATTCCGACATCCTTTGCTGTGAAAAGGTTAAATCCTGTTAGGTGTAATTGTAATGTTAAATTTGCTTTGTATCCTCATTGTTTGTCTGTTGCTAATTTGTATGTAGTATAAATTGCAAAACTATGATATTTGAAACAATTCATCTCATTTACCTTTTACGGGGCATTTTAATTTCCTTTGTTAAATGTTTATTATTTACGTGTTTATCTTTTTCGTCAATACACTACAGAACTCTAGTTAGAATACATGGTCTACAAAAGGCTTTACACTTTTACTTACAGGGTGTAAAATACTTACTCTATTGCCTTTTTCTTCCCAACTGTTTATTTTGAAAACTTCAAGTTCTACAGAAAGTTGCAAAAAGAGTATATTGAATTTCCATGTACCTATCATCTAAATTCGCTACTTTGTTCTATGTTTGTGTGCCCTCTTGCATCTGGCATTCTATGTATTTATTTATTAGCATTAAAATTTTTTTATTTTTATATTTCTTACTAGAGAAGTTGTAGGTTTACAGAAAAATCATGCAGAAAATACAGAGTTCTCATATACCTCCCCTTCAGTTTTCCCTATTATTAAGACTTTACATTAGTGTGATACCTTTGTTATGATTGATGAAACAATGTTGTCATAAGTATACTATTAACTGTAGTCCCCAGTTTACATTTGGGTTTGCTGTTTGTACTGTACAGTCCTATTTTTAAAAATTTTTATTTTAGTAACATAAATACAAACTAAAATTTCCCCTTTAAACCAGATTCAAATATATAATTCCCTGTATTTTTGCTGAATGTTTTGAGATTTCATTGTAGACATCATGATATTTCACCATTAATACTTCAACAAGTATCTGCTAATACCAAGGACAATCTCCACATGATATAAATAGCATATTCATGAAATTTAGTATTGATGAAATATTGTTATCTAATGTGCAGCCCATATTTGAAGTTTTCCCAGTTGTCCCAGTAACATTCATATAGCTGTTTTAATTTTTTTCTAGGATCCAATTAACAACCACAGATTGCATGGTTTTATTAGAGAAGTTGTAGGTTTACAGAAAATCATGCAGAAAATACAGATTTCCCATATACCACCCCTTTGTTAACACCTAGAATTAGTGTGGTATACTTGTTACTATTGAAAGAAAAATTTTATAATTGCACTGTTGACTGTAGTCGATGGTTTACATTAGGGTTCACTGTTTACGTTATACAGTTCCATGGATTTTTAAAAAAATGTTTTATTCAAGTAACATAAAAACCAAAAATTTCCCCTTTTAACAACATTCAAATATATAATTCTCTGTTGTTAATTGCATTCACAATGTTGTGCTATCATCACCACCAACCATTACCAAAACTTTCCCATCAGCCCAAATAGAAACTCTGTACAAGTTAAGCCTTAACTCCCCATTCCCTACCCCCACCCCAGCCCCTGGTTACCGGTTTCTGACCGTGAGTTTGCTTATTCTAATTGCAAACTCTTGTTGTCATCTCTCTTTGGTGTCCTTTAATCTGGCACAGTGCCCCTGTCTTTTGTTTCTTTCTGTTCAATGACATTTTTAAAGAATCCAGGCCAGGTGTTTTGCAGAATGTCCCTCAGTTTGCATTTGCCTGACTGTTTAGCTCATGGTTTAGCTTTAGCTTAAATAGTTTTTGTCAGGAATATGTCGGAGGTGATGTCGTGGCCCTGTTGTGTCCCACCCAGAGCTGCTTGCCGTCTGCTTGCCTCCGTTTTGGTGAAGCTAAGTTTAGTCATTTGATGATGGTGTAAGGTGATATCTTCGTATCTGTCTCCTTTGTAAAGGTACCTTTTGCCCTTTCTGAGAACAAGTAGTCAGTATGGTGCTACATTCCTTTGTTTTTCGCTTTTGGTTTTACATTTTAAAATTGATATATACTTCGCAACTGCTAAAATTATCCTTTAAAATATACAGTTGTGATTTTTAGTGTATCAAAATTAAAAAGAATTTTTTAAAAAATGTTAATTTTTTGACTAGGTTCTATGTGTACATGGTACAAAATGTGTGCAGTGCAAACCGTATAAGGTAGAAAAGTGAGTCCTCTTCCATCTTTGCCTCTTAGGTCCTTTGTGCTCCCTTCCACAGAGGCAACCACTCTTACAGTTTCCTGTGTGTCCTTTTAGAGAGATTTTTATACATACAAGGTTAAATATGTATTTATATTCCCCCCTTTTTTCACTAATGTTAGAGCTTGAGAGATACATATGTGCATATATGTGTATATGTATGTATACACACATATATATTTAAAATTACATGTTATGATTTATATCTTTTAAACTTTTTTTTTTTAATATACTAGGTATTATTTGAAATATGGGTTCTTTTATTTGGTCATTTTAGTAGTTTTCAGTCATTTGGTTTAGTGGTGACATCTTTTTTATTCCCACCATAAAATCTAGTCTGAGAGCCAATGTAATGTATTTTCTCCTGGTATAAGTCCTGATCAATAATTAAATGTGTTAACATTTTTTTTTAATATACTAGGAATTATTTGAAATATGGGTTCTTCTATATGGTCATTTTAGTAGTTTTCAGTCATTTGGTTTAGTGGTGACATCTTTTTTATTACCACCGTAAAATCCAGTTTGAGAGCCAGTGTAATGTATTTTCTCCTGGTATAAGTCCTGATCAATAATTAAATGCTGTTAACAAACTGTTAACAGTGGAGAAAATATTTCAGTACAGAGACTCACAGAGACCGAGTCATGGAAGTAGAATGAACAGGGAAAGTGAGTAACGATAAAATTGAACTGAAAGCTCAGGTCAAAGAGTGGGGCTGGGGATGCCAGGTTTCATGTCTTCATTACTTTAGAGTTTTCTAGATGCTTTTTCTTATTTTTTCTAGGCAATTCCCAAGTGTTTAGGGATGTTCTTATCAATCTGGGGTTATTCCCGCCCCTGTCCTTCTAGTTTCGTGTCATTTGCAGTCGTTGGGAGCAAGGAGTGCTGTCATGTAGTTAAGACGTGGGCTCAGGAGTCAGGCATCCACCTTCTTAGTCCGTGCCACTAGTCACCCCATCCTAGTGCCCTGAATAACAGCAGCCATTACCGCTCAGGGTTCCTGAGTTGCTGGGCCCAGTGAGGCGGATCTTGCGGCAGTTCCCCTGCAGTTGTGTCCAGATGGTGGCTGGACCTGGAGTCACCTCAGACGCGCTGACCCTTGCACGCCTGGCGGTCAGTGCTGTCAGCCAGACGCTGCGCGGTGGCCTCTCCTTGTGACCTGGGCTTCCCCCCATGTGGCAGGTGGATTCTGAGAGCAAACATCCCAGAGTGTGACCTTTTCTGACCTAGCCTCAGAGGTCACGTAGTGTTACTTCTGCAGCCCCCCCAGACTCAAGGGGGGAGAGCGTAGATCAAAGTCACTTGGTAAGAGGGATGTGGAACGGGACATACAGGAGTCTTCCACTCTCATCTTTAAACAGGGATGCTAGTACATATCTCACGGGAGCGTTTTAAAGCTGAAATAAGGTAATTTATTTAAAACCCATAGTATAGTGTGCTAGGGCACATGGTGAATTGTTACTCTGCTATTATTTGTGATCCTGGGGAATGGAAGGCAGGATATGAAAGTGTAAAGAATAACAAGCATCTGTCATATCCTTGCTTTGAAAACTTTCACTGTTATCTAATCTAGTTTGAGTACCACTTTTTCTCCTGTCAACTTTGAAATTGACTATTCATAAGATACTTTTAAAAAGAGAGAAAAAAACTACATGTTCTAAGGCAAGAAAGTTTCTTATTATATCACAGAGAGAATTTAAAAAATTCTGTTGTGATTGCAGTGTCGCTCATAAATGTCAGTGTTTTCATAGAATCAAAGTTGCAAGTTACCTCAGATAGTCATTTTCCATCTTCCCTTTCCTAAGCCTGCATGTCAGTTTATTTTTATACAGAGGCCTCAACTAGTAACTTCTTAAATTAACAAAAATTTAGGTAAAAGTAATACTGGATTTGTGATGAATCCAAACAGTAGTGGTTTTAAGTTAGTTTCAGGTTCTTCTACTACTTTGCAGAGTTGATCTTGGTGACCATTTTCTTATATGAACTTCCAGATTTTTTTTGGTGCATGTTTTGTATGTATATATGTTTGTTCAAATGTTTGTTTCTTAAAAAAGACCCAACTATTAAATTACATACTGCAGCTTGCTAACATGATGCTCCACTGGAGATCCTTGAACATAGATCTTGAGTAATTTTGCAAGTTTGTCAGTGGCATACATTCCTAGCAGTGGACTTGCTGGGACAAAGGGTGCAATTTAAATAGTTTTATAAGCTTTTGTTAATTTTATGTCCTTTTGTGTTTTCATTATGTTTGGCAATTCTGGTCACAATTTTCCTCCCTATACCAAGTAAGTATTGAATACAGTCCTCTTTAGAAGGTTCCTGACCTTGTTCCACTAATTTGGTTTGAACTAGTTAATGTTCTGAAAAAGGGAAATTTGAAAGAAGCTAAGTCCCTCTGCCTTCCAAACTCTAATGGAGAGTTGTACTTGGTAATTAGCCTCCCCTAATTCTTTTCAGCTCTTATGCTTGGGTAGCCTCATAGCACAGATGCCTGTCACCTGTCTTGATTAACGTCTTTAGGATCAATGTATGAATAAAAATGTTTGGACTTGGATGTGACGTGTTTCGTTTTTCTCTAAAAGAAGTGAATTTAACCTTCATTTCCATGCGTTAAATCATGCTTAAATTCCACTTTAAGTGAATAGAATCTTAACTGAGAAATGGACTCATTCATCTTCCTGGTGTACCCTTTTCCTCCAGCTCTGTTATTTCAAGGCCAAAGTTATTATGAGTAACAGTACCAATAGTTTCAGTTATTTCCTTATTGTGAAATATATGTACAAAAAGGTATAGCTTTCAAATTACAATTTAACAAGTAGCTATAGAAGAAATTTCAAAGGATGCTATGGGTTACAGTTCCACAATTTCACTTCTTTCCTTCTAGTTATTCTAATACCCTAGCAACTAAGACAAAGAAAATTATATAGAGATTCAGTATTCATTATCCTTTGTTAAATTCCATCTTGTCTATTGCTACCCCTTCCTCTAGTATGATCACTTTCCAATCTTTGGGGATGTCTAGGCAGTGACCACCCTAACTTGTTCATGTTGAAAAGGGGTTTTGACATTATGGGAAAGGGGGATGCATCTGGTTGATGTTCTTGAAGAGGCTGTTGCCTCTGGCTTTTGGGACTTAGCTGGCATAGGAGCTCTCTGGAGGATTTAAGTTTCTGAAGAATAAACTTAGTACGTGAAACTTTTATAGAGTCTCAGATAGGGATCTGGGTATTCTTTAGGGTTTGGAGGACTACTGTTGACTTGGGCTTATCATACTGTGGTCATTTGGCATATCTAGCTGAAACTTGCATAGAACTTACCTCCAGGACAGCCTCTCGACTCTATTTGAATCTCTTACCACTGAAACCTTATTTTGTTGCCTTTCTTTTCCCCCTTTTGATCAAAAAGGCATTCTTAACCCCTCAATGCCAGGGTCACGCTCACCCCCGGAATCTGTGTCCCATGTCGCCACAGATACTCATTCACCTGGGGGGTCCTGTCCTATGATGGGGGAGGTGATGAATTTATTTGCAGAGTTAGGCTTAGAGAGAGAAAGTCCACAGTTGAGCAACAAAAGAGGTCCTCTAGAGGTGACTCCTAGGCATAATTATAGGTGGGCTTAACCTCCCCTTTACAGCTTGTTCTGATTTGCTAATGCTGCCCTTTTGCACAACACCAGAAATGGATTGGCTTTTATAAAGGGGGTTTATTTGGTTGCAGAGTTACAGTCTTAAGGCCATAAAGTCCAAGGTAGGGCATCAACAAAGGGTACCTTCACTGAAGAAAGACCATTGGCATCCAGAAAACCTCTGTTATCTGGGAAGGCACGTGGCTGGTGCCTTGCTCCCAGGTTGTGTTTCAAAATGGCGTTCTCCAAAGTGTTGCTCTTGGGGCATTTTGTCCTCTCTTAGCTACATGTCCTCTTCAAAATGTCACTCTCAGTTGCTCTGAGGTCCTTCTGTATGAATTGCTTTATACGACTCCAGTGATCCAATTGCCACCCACCCGGAATGGGCGGGGTCACACCTCCATGGAAATTATCCAATCGGACATTTAACTCACAGTTGATTGAGTCACATCTCCATGGAAACACTCAAAGGATTCCAATCTAATCAACACCCCCCACAAGATTGCATCAAAGAATATGGCTTTTGGCGAGACATAATGTATCCAGACTAGCACACAGCTATAAGTTTTACAAAAGCAAGCCTCAAGATTCAGGGCTTGACTTATAAAATAGAGGGTTCCTAAGTTCATATAGTATACATTCTGTCCACGATAATCCAACCATATCTTACGTTATCATCACTTAGTTATACAGGCCTTATTACTCTTCATTTTAAACAATTCTTATGACCCCAAACACCACCTAGCTCTTCTTAGCCCTCAATTATTTGTCCCAAGTGTTTGTGTGGTACTAGTAAGGTATTCCTATTAATTATGGTCCCTAATATGCAATAAGTAGATTTTTCCCATATACCATTCTGTTGTCAACTCTCTGTACCAGTATCATACCTTAGAAGTGTATCATGTGAGCACCCATCTATATTTATATTGCTGATCTGTGGGATATATGCCTTTAAACATCCCCTTTCAATCCTATTTGCCTTCAATGCGTCTATAATACTTATAATCCCATTAACAAACAATCATCATCCTTATCCATTCCCATACTTTTGAATTCACCCTCATTAACATATATGAACATATTAGGTTATCATTCCCCCTCCACTAGCTTCTATCACAGAAATTTCCAAAGTTATTATGAATTATAGTATGATAATTTCAGTTATTTCCATATTGTGAAATGTAACATATATACAAAAAGGTGATAGCTTTCAAATTACAATTTAACAAGTAGCTGTAGAACAAATTTCAAAGGATGCTGTGGATTACAGTTCCACCATTTCAGTTCTTTCCTTCTAACTATTCTAATACCCTAGCAACTAAGGAAAAGAAAATTATTATATAAAGATTCAGTATTCATAATCTTCTGTTAAATTCTGTCTTCTCTGTTGCTTCCCCTTCCTCTAGTTTAATCACTTTCCTGATCTTCAGGGATGTCTAGGCAGTGACCACCCTAACTTGTTCATGTTTGAAAGGGGTGTCTACTTTATGAGAAAAGGGGACACATCTGGTTGATGTACTTGAAGAGGCTGTTGCCTCTGGGTTTTGGGACTTAGCTGGCATAGGAGCTCTCTGGAGGATTTAAGTTTCTGAAGAATAAACTTAGTGAATAAAACTTTTATAGAGTCTCAGATAGGGATCTTGTATTCTTTAAGATTTTGGGGACTGCTGTTGACTTGGACTTATCATACTGTGGTCATTTGGCATATCTAGCTGAAGCTTACATAGGAGTAACCTCCAGCGTAGCCTCATGACTCTATTTGAATTCTCTTAGATACTGAAACCTTATTTTGTTGCCTTTCTTTTCCCCCTTTTGATCAAAAAGGCATTCTCAATCCCTTGATGCCAGGTCAGGCTCATTCCTGGAATCCGTGTCCCATGTCGCCAGGAAGACTCATTTATCTGGAAGGTCCTGTCCCACATTGGGTGGAGGGTGATCAATTTATTTGCAGCGTTAGGTTTAGAGAGAGAAAGTCCACATCTGAGCAGCAAAAGAGGTTCTCTGGAGGTGACTCCTAGGCTTAATTATAGGTGGGCTTAGCCTCCTCTTTTCAGCTCTAAGTTTCACAAAAGCAAGCCTCAAGATTGAGGGCTTGACTTATAAAGTAGGGGATTCATAAGTTCACATAGCATATGTTCTGTCCATGATAATCCATCCATATCTCACATTATCATCACTTAGTTGTACAATCCTCATCACTCTCCATTTTAAACAATTCTCATGACCAAAAACACCTTGTAGCTCTTGTCAGCTCTTAATTACTTGTCCCTGGTATTTGTGTAATACCAGTTAGGTATTCCTATTAATTATAGTCCCTAGTATGCAATAGGTAGATTTTTCCTATAGATATACCCTTCTGTTTTCAACTCTCTGTGCTAGTGTCATACCTTAGAAGTATATCATTCAAGCACCTACCTGTATTTGTGGTGCTGATCTGTGGGAAACATGCTCTTAAACAACCCCTTTCAATCCTATTCACCTTCAATACAACTCTGATACTTATAATCCCATTAACAAACAGTTGTCACCCCTACCATTCCCATACCTTGGAATTCACCCCCATTAACATATCTGAACATATTAGGTTATCATTCACCCTCACTAGCTTATGTCTATCACTAGGTCCCCAATGTTCTACATTATAAGGCATTGATTTTATGTTCTTCAGGGGGTGGGTGGGTTCATAATTGTGGTAACATTCAACATCTCTCCTTTTGTGTCTGACTAATTTCCTTCAGCATTATATCTTCAAGGTTCATCCATGTGGCCATAGTTTCAGGACCTTGTTCCTTCTTACTGCTGCGTAGTATTCCATCCTATCTATGTATCACATTTGGTTTATCCACTTGTCTGTTGAAGGACACTTGGATTGTTTCCATCTCTTGGCAATAGTGAACAATGCTGCTGTGAACATCAGTGTATAAATGTCTGTTCATGTCACAGTTTTCAGATTTTCTGGGTATATACTGAGAAGTGAAATTCCTGGATCGTAGGGTAATTGAATATCTACTTTTTGAGAAACGCCCAAACTGTCTTCCACAGCAAACTGCACCATTATACAGTTCCCACCAGCAATAAGAGTTCCAATTTCTCCACATCCTCTCCAGTATTTATTGTTTCCTGTTTGTTTAATGGTGGTCATTCTTATTGATGTGAGACGGTATCTTATTGTGGTTTTGATTTGCATTTCTCTAATAGCTAGTAAAGATGAACATTTTTTTCATTCGGTTTTTTAACCATTTGCATTTCCTCTTTGGAAAAATACCTTTTCATATCTTTTGCCCATTTTATAATTGGACTGTTTGTACTATTGTTTTTGAGTTGTAGGATTTCTTTATATATGCAGGATATCAGTCTCTTATCAGATATATGGTTTCCAAATATATTCTCCCATTGAGTTGGCTGCCTCTTCACCTTTTTGATAAAGTCTTTTTTTGGCACAGAAGCTTTGGATTTTGAGGATGTGATAGTTAGGTTCATGTGTCAATTTGGCCAGGTGATGGTACCCAGCTGTCTGGTCAAGCAAGCACTGGCCTAACTGTTGCTGCAAGGACATTTGTGGCTGGTTAATAAACTAACAGGCTGGTTTATTAAATCATCAGTCAATTTGCTGAAGCTGTGACTGATGACATCGATGAAGGGAGTGTCTTCCACAATGAGAGAATGCAGTCACCTGCATTTAAACCAATCAGTTGAAGACTTTTAAGCGAGACAGAAAGAGGACCTTCGCTTCTTCGGCTGATCAGCAAAGCGTTTCCTGAGGAGTTCATCAAAGTTGCCAGTTCGTTTCCTGAGGTGTTCATCAAACATCTTCATTGGAGTTGCTAGTTTGCTGCCTGCCCTACAGAATTTGGACTCGTGCATACCCACAGTTGCATGAGACACTTTTATAAATCTTGTATTTATAGATCTCTCTCATTGATTGTTTCCCTAGAGATCCCTAACTAATACAACTTGGTACCAGGAGTGGTTCTTGAGAAACAGAATCTTAAAATGGACTTTTACAATTTGTTTAAAAATTGATTAGATTAGATTCAAAGGCACTGATGACTGCATTTCCAATAATCAAGATGGCACTGACAGTCCATGACATGAGTTGACAATGGAGATATGCAAAAGAGCACCGTTTGATTCTCCTAATCATACTCTTGTACGAAGCAAGGCTCTGGGTGACAGTGTTTTCGACACCTTCACAGAGTTTTGCAGAATTAAGAGGTATAATGTTGTTGGCTGGCTGCTCTTAGATATGTTGGATAAAGTTATAAGAGAAAGGGATGAGTTAAAGGCTTCAAATTTAAAACTTAAGCGCCACATGACAGATGTAAAGGTTTCTAAGTGTGCTCTGAAAGAAAATCTTATTTCCTGTGGCCACAGGCTTGAGATTTCTGAAAACCAGATGCAGACAGACTCTCATTGTGCGAGTAGCAGATTTACAATGTAAACTAAAATCTCAACCTCTCAAGGTGTCTGCTGTTAAAGTAAAGGTGTTGATTGGAAAAGAATGGGATCCTGAAACTTGTGACAGGGACATATGGATTGATAATAATGGCAGTGAGGACACTGGAACCCTGGATTCTGCTGAGTCAGTGTTAGATTTACCTGTAGTGGGCTGTCCTGAGGAAACAGCCCCGCAACCTCCAGTCCACCCTGAGGAAACAGCTTCCCCACCTCCAGTCTGGCCTAAGAAGCCTGCCATCCAACCTACACCTAAAGAGATTAATCCGTCAGTGCCTGCTAATCCTGTAATCACCTCCCCTGAGGAAGCAGCCCTCACTCCTTTGTCTGGAGAGATCTTTTATTGGATAATTTCCGTGGAGGTGTGGCCCCACCCATTTAGCATGGGCCTTGATTAGTTTACCGGAGCACTATATAAGCTCAGACAGAAGGAGTGAGCTTGCTACAGCCAAGAGGGACACTTTGAAGAAAGCACAGGAGCTGCAGATGAGAGACATTTTGAAGATGGCTGTTGGAAGCAGACTCTTGCTCCGGAGAAGCTAAGAGAGGACAAATACCCCAAGTGCAACTGAGAGTGATATGTTTGAGGAACTGCAGCCTAGAGAGGAATGTCCTGAGAGAAAGCCATTTTGAAACCAGATCTTTGGAGCAGACACCAGCCACATGCCTTTCCAGCTAACAGAGGTTTTCCGGACACCATTGGCCATCCTCTAGTGAAGGTACCCAATTGCTGATGTGTTACCTTGGACACTTTATGGCCTTAAGACTGTAACTGTGTAACCAAATAAACCCCCTTTTATAAAAGCCAATGCTTTCTGGTGTTTTGCATTCTGGCAGCATTAGCAAGCTAGAACAGTACTCTACTGTTGATGTATTACCTTGAATACTGTATGGACTTGAGATTGTAACTGTGTAACCAAATAAATTCCCTTTATAAAAGCCAATCCATTTCTGGTGTTTTGCATTCTGGCAGCATTAGCAAACCAGAACAGAGGAGTTCCCATTTATATATTTTTTCTTTTGTTGCTTGTGCTTTGGGTATAAGGTCTAGAAAGTGACCTCCTAATACTGAGTCCTGAAGATGTTTCCCTATGTTTACTACTAAGAGTTTTATTTTGCTGTCTCTTATGTTGAGGTCTTCAATTTGTTTTGAGTTAATTTTTGTAGAGGATGTGACGTAGGGGTCCTTTTTCATTCTTTTGGTTATGGCTGTCCAGTTCTTCCAGCCCCGCTTGTTAAAGAGACTGCTGTGTCCCAGTTCAGTGGATTTGGGGGCCTTATCAAAAATCAGTCGACCATGGATCTGTGGGTCTATTTCTGAATTCTCAATTCAATTCCATTGATCAATATGTCTATCTTTGTGCCAAAACCATGCTGTTTTGACCATTGTGGCTTTATAGTATGCTTCAAAGTTTGGAAGTGTAAGAGTGTAAGTCCTTCTTATTTTGGGGGATTTTTTTGGCAATTTGAGGCCCTTTCCCTTCCAAATAAATTTGATTAGCTTTTCCAATTCTGCAAAGTAGGTTGTTGGAATTTTGATTGGAATTGCATTGAGTCTGTAGATCAGTTTGAGTAGAATTGACAACAACATTTAGCATTCCTATCTATGAGCATGGATATCTTTCCACATATTTAGGTCCTTTTTTATTTCTTTTAGTAAATTTTTGTAATTTTTTGTGTAGAGGTGTTTTATGTCCTTGGTTAAGTTTATTCCTTGGTTCTTGATTGTTTTAGTTGCTGTTGTGAATAGAATTTTTTCTTGAGTGTCTCTTCAATTAGGTTATTACTAGTGTATATGAACATTATTGACTTATCTGCATTAATCTTGTGTCCCACCCCTCCACTAAATTTGTTTATTAGCTCAAGTAGCTTTGTCTTTGATTTCTCAGGATTTTCCAAATAATAAGATCATGTCGTCTGCAAATAATGACAGTTTTAGTTCTTCTTTTCCAATTTGGATGCCTTTATTTCTTTGTCTTGGTGAATTGCTCTGGTTAGAATTTCTAGCAAAATATTGAATGATAGAGGTGACACTGGGCATCTTTGTCTCGTTTTCGATCTTAGATGGAAGGCTTCCAGCCTCTCACTGTTGAGTACTATGCTGGTTGTGGGGTTTTCATGTATGCCCTTTAATATGTTGAGGAATTGTCCTTCAATCCTTATGTTTTGAAGTGTTTTTATCAAAAAGGGATACTGAATTTTGTCAAATGCTTTTTCAGCATCTATCGAAATGATCATTTGATTTTTCCCTTTCAATTTGCTAATGTGTTGTTTTGCATTTATTGATTATACATTGATTGATTATCTTATGTTGACCCACCCTTGCATGCCAGGAATGAACCCCACTTGGTCATGATATATAATTATTTTAATGTACCTTTGGATTCAGTTTGCAAATATTTTGTTGAAAATTTTTGCATGTGTATTCATTAGGGAGATTGGCCTATAGTCTTAGATTTTTGATGAATGATTGGATCTCTTTGCTTGTGATTGGTTTGTTGAGATCTTCTGTTTCTTCTTGGGTCAGTCTGGGTTGTTCATGTGTTTCCAGGAAGTTGTCCATTTCCTGTAACTTGTCTAGGTTGTTGGCATACAGTTGTTCATAGTATCTTCTTACAATTTTTTTTTATTTCTTCGGGATCCGTAGTGATTATCCCTTTCTCATTTCTGATTCTGTTTATTTGGGTCTTCTCTCTTTTTGACTTTGTCAGTCTAGCTAAGGGTCTGTCAATCTTGTTGATCTTCTCAAAGAACCAACTTGGGTTTTATTTATTCTCTCCATAGTTTGTTGTTGTTGTTGTTGTTCTCCAGCTCATTAATTTCTGCTTTAATCTTTGATATTTCTTTTCTTCTACTTACGTTAGGGTTAATTTGCTGAACATTCTCTAGCTTCTTCAGTTTTGTTCACTTTGGTCCTTGATTTTAGCTCTTTCTTGCTTTATAATTTAGGCGTTTAACGGTATAAACTTCCCTCTCAGCACCACCTTCGCTGTTTTTATTTTCATTCGTCTCTAGATATTTACGTATTTCTTTTGTAATTTCTTCTTTGACCCACTGGTTGTTTAGGAGTGTGTTATTTAACCTCCATATATTTGTGAAAAATCTGGTTCTTTGGTGGTTATTGATACCTAGTTGCATTCCATTATGGTCAGAAAATGTGCTTTGAATAATTTCAATCTTTTTTAATTTACTAAGAGTTCTTTTGTATCCCAGCATATGATCTATCCTGGAGAACATTCCATGGGTGCTGGAGAAGAATGTATATCCTAATTCTTTGGGATGTAGCAATCTATATATGTCTGTTAAGTGTAGTTCATTTAACATATTGTTTAGGTTTTCAGTTTCCTTATTGGTCCTCTGTCTAGTTTTCTATCTTTAGATGACAGTGGTGTATTAAACTCTTCCACCATTATTGTAGAGATGTCTGTTGCTCCTTTCAATTTAACCAATGTTCATTTCATGTATTTTGGGGCTCCTTGATTGGATGCATAAGCATTTAGGATTGTTATTTGTTCTTTTATTAATATATAGTGTCCTCCTTTGTCTCTTATGACATCTTTGCATTTAAAGACTATTTTGTCCAATATTAGCATAGCTCCCCCTGCTTTATTTTGGTTGCACCTTGCATAGAATATATTTTTTCCATCCTTTCACTTTCAGTCTCTTTGTGTCACAAGGTCTAAGTCTCTTGTAAACAGCATATTGATGGGTCATACTTTTTAATCCATTCTACTAGTCTGTATCTTTTAATTGGAGAGTTTAATCCATTCACATTCAAATTTAGTACTCTGAAGGGAGTTCCTGTCCCAGCCATCTTATCCTTTGGTTTTTGGTAATCAGATCTATTTTTTCCCTCCCTTTTTTTTCCTGTTAGTTATCTGTATTAATACGCTCCAATTCTGTGTCCTTCTCTAGATCTCTCTCTCCTTTCTTTTCTTCTCATCCAATAGAGCTCCCTTTAGTATTTCATGAAGGGGAGGTCTCTTGTTAACAAATTTTGTCAGCATTTGTTTGTCTTTGAAAACTTTAAACCCTGCCTCAATTTTGAAGGAGAGCTTTGCTGGATAAAGAATTCTTGGCTGGCAGTTCTTCTTTTTCAGAATCTTCAATATGTCATACTACTGTGTTCTCACCTCCATGGTGTTCACTGAGTAGTCAGTACTTAGTCTTATGTTGATTGCCTTGTATAGTGTGAATTGCTTCTCTTGTTTACAGAACTTTGTCCTTTACAGCATTTCACAATCTGATCAGTATATGTCTCAGAGTAGATTTGTTTGGATTTATTCTGTTTGGAGTTTGTTGGTCATCTTTGATTTGCATGTTTACATCATTTAGAAGAGTTGGGAAGTTTTCTCCAACTATGTCTTAAACACTCTTCCTGCCCTTTTCTCTTCTCTTCTTCTGGGACACCAATGATTCTTTTTTTTTTTTTTTATTTTATTTTGAAATAAATTCAAACTTATAGGAACAGTTGCAAAAACAATACAAACCGCATACATAGAACTCCAGCATACCCCGACCCCCCTCCCCCGATACCCCGATCCATCAACTTTAACATCCTGTCATACCACCATTTCTTTCTTTCCCTCCCTCTCTCCCTCCCTCCCTCGCTCCCTGTCTATCATCCATCATCTGTTGCTCTGTCCTCTGAACATATGAGAGCTAGCTGTACACATCTTTGAACAAACAATATAATTCACATATACCTTTCCCATGAACAAGAACATTCTTTTATGCAATCCCATTAAGTGCAGCTAAGAAGTTCAAGAAATTCAACATTAATACAAAGCTTACATTCTATATTTCCTTTTTTTTTTTTTTCTTATGCCCCATCTGCGTCCCTTTGAGCCTCCTCTCCTCCATCCTCAGATCCCATCCAGGATCATCCTTGGCATTTAATTGTCATCTATTTAGACTGTCTTTTTTTTTCAAATGTGGAAACATATATACAGCCTAAATCTTCTCATTCCACTCCCTCCCTAGCATTCCATTAGTGGGATTAATCACATTTAGAATGTTGCAATGCTATCACCTTCCCACCATCTATTTCTAGAAGTTTCCCTTCACCCCAAACAGAAACCCTACTCTCATTTTTTAACTCCCCATTGCCCCTTCCGCCACTTCTCAGAACCCCTACTCTACTTTTCATCTCTATGGTCATATTTCCTGATACTTTCTTTGTGTTTACTGTGGGGCTTAAATTTAACCTCTTAAATCTATAACAATCTTGTTTTTCTTTGATACCAACTTAACTTCAATAGGACACATAAACTATGTTCCTATACTCCTCCATTCCCCCACCTTTATTTAGTTCTTGTGAAAAATTACATATTTTACGTTGAGTCCACAACCACTGATTTATCATTACAATTCATGTATTTTAGATCCTGTAGGAAGTAAATAGTGGAGTTACAAATCAAAAATACAGTAGTATTGGTATTTATATTTACCATGTGGTATTTACTGGAAATCTTTATTTCTTCATGTGGTTTCAGTCAATTGTTTAGTGTCCCTTCTTTTCAGCCTGCTCAGTTCCCTTTAGCATTTCTTACAGGACTGATCTACTGGTGATGAAATCCCTTAGCTTTTGATTATCCAGGAATGTTTTCATCTCCCCCTCAATTTTACCCTCCAGGTGTTTGTGAATTCTCCAAGTCTCTAATGGTTATTGACTTCTATTTGTATTCCATTGTGGTCAGAGAATGTGCTTTGAATATATTCAAATTTTTTTTTTTAATTTATTGAGGCTTGTTTTATGTCCCACCATGTGGTCAATTCTGGAGAAAGATCCGTGATCACTAGAGAAAAATGTGTGTCCTAGTGATTTTGGATGTAAGGTTCTATATATGTCTGTTAAAATTCTCTATATCTCTCTCCTTTCTTTGTGTCTCTGTCAGTAGGGCTCCCTTTAGTATCTGAAGTAGGGCAGGTCTTTTATTGGCAAAATCTCTCAGCATTTGTTTGTCTGTGAAAAATTGAAGCTCTCCCTCAAATTTGAAGGAGAGTTTTGCTGGATAAAGTATTCTTGGTTGGAAATTTTTCTCTCTTAGAATTTTAAATATGTCATGCCACTGCCTTCTCACTTCCATGGTGGCCGCTGAGTAGTCACAACTTAGTCTTATGTTGTTTCCTTTGTATGTGGTGAATTGCTTTTCTCTTGCTGCTTTCAGAACTTGTCCCTTCTCTTCAGTATTTGACAGTCTGATCAGAATATGTGTTGGAGTGGGTTTATTTGGATTTATTCTATTTGGAGTTCGCTGGACATTTATGCTTTGTGTATTTATATTGTGTAGAAGGTTGGGAAGTTTTCCCCAACAATTTCTTTGAATACCCTTTCTAGACCTTTACCCTTCTCTTCCCCTTCTGGGACACCAATGAGTCTTAAATTTGGATGTTTTATTTTATCTATCATATCCCTGAGATCCATTTCAATTTTTTTATTTTTTTCTCCATTCTTTCTTTTGTTCTTTCATTTTCTGTTCTGTGGTCCTCTAGAATACTGAGTCGTTGTTCAACTTCCTCTAATCTTGTGTTATGAGTATGCAGAGTCTTTTTAATTTGGCCAACAATTTCTTTTATTTCCATAAGATCATCTATTTTTTTATTTACTCTTGCAATTTCTTCTTTATGCTCTTCTAGGGTCTTCTTTATGTCCTTTATATCCTGTGCCATGTTCTTCTTCATGTCGTTTACATCCTGGTGCCATGCTCTCGTCGTTTGATTGTAGTTCTTTGATTATTGTGCCAAGTACTGTGTCTCTTCTGATATTTTGATTTGGGTGTTTGGGATTGGGTTCTCCATATCATCTGGTTTTATCATATGCTTTAAGATTTTCTGTTGTTTTTAGCCTCTTGGCATTATCTTTGTTTGGTAGGGTTCTTTCAAGTCGTAAAAAATACCAATCTAATTTTTCGTATCTACAGCTTGGTGGCGTACACTTTCTCTAACTAACCAGCAGATGGTGTCTGTGAGTCACCTATTCCCCTCAAGTCAGTTCTCTTCAACTTTGTCTTTGTGGTATGTGGGGAAATTATTCTTTTGGGGTTTAATTGGTGAACTCAGTTTGGGTGTGTTGTTGGTGCTGTCCGCCCTGAATGTGGGGCGTGTGTCTGGGTTGTTAGAGAGGCCGGGCAACTTTAATAATCAAACCTCCCAGGTGTTCCCAGAGATTCAAGGCTGTTGCTAGAGTCTAAGCCTTCAATTCAGTCTTGCCACAGATTTTCTCTGCTGCTGACCCACAAGTCCCCAGCATTGACGAAGCGTCCCTGGATTTTCCAAGTGGGTCCCCCTTCTCAGCTGTGGTCTTCCAGGACCTCTGCTGAGGGAAGTGTGCTACATCACAAGAACGCGCTGTCCCTCAAGGGAAGCCCCGGGCCACCAGCCCATGCAGGGGTGCTCCCAGCCTGATGCAAAGATGGCTGAATGGGGTGTCTCAATGCTCCCCCCCCCCTTTTCGCACAGCTCCGGGACAACTAGCTGTGTATGCACCTAAGGCCACTGTCCATGGCCAATATTGTGGTGTGTGCGCAGTGCTGTGGGATACACTCCCTTTCACACTGGGTTTCCTAGCACGGCTCTGGGCTGTGGGTACAGCCCCGGGCAGGAGTGTCTCCAGCCTGCCGGGGAGCCGGCTGCAAGCAGTGCAGTTTCTTTCTCCTTTTGGCTCTTCCCTCTGCCCCCTGGCCCCGAGGGAATCAGCAGTGGTCTATCCTCCACACCAGACACTGAGAGGTTGGCACAACCCGGTCCTGCTGTGCTTCACTGCGCGGTTCTCACCGTCGTAACTGCAGCTGCTCCTGGGTTTTGTTTTTTTTTTAAAGAGCTAGTCCGTCTCCAAACGCCATCCCCTGGTTTCCCCACACCACAGTGCGGCCACGGGACTTTCAGCTGGCTCACTCACTCGTTTCAGGATGCAGACCCCCAGTTTCACCAAGTGCACGGTTCCTGTGGTTTTAGCAGACCTTGTCTAGCTGGTGCATCACTGAAACTGATATTCTGGGTCACTTTCTGGTTTTTATCTAGTATTTTTCACGGAGGTGTTTTTTTGCCCTGTCTCACCTAGCCGCCATCTTAGGTTCTGTCTGATTATTATTTTGAATAAGATTGAATGTGGCATTAAAATCAGTATTACCTTTACATGAATATTTGGAAGTAGGAATAATATAATACCACATATCCTGTATTAGTAAAGCTGGTTAATTTAGGTGTTAACACTGTAATACACTGTCATGGGCCCTGTGCTTCCCTGCACGTTCTTGCTGTGTGTGCCTGACTGAAAGGTTTTTCCATCTTGTTTGCTGCTTTCTCAAGAAGTGCTGGGCCCTAGGCTCTGGGTTTCTTGGTTCCTCTCCTTTAAAGCAATCTCCACCATGGGATTTCCGGGCAAGGGGAGTTGATTCAAATATATTGGTGCACAAAGTGCTTGCTGTACTGTGAGAAAGTCCTGTGTCTCTGACCCAAGAGTTTTACATCTTCTGCCAGTGGCCATGAAAGAGTAACAGGCTAACGTGGTGGCTTGAAGTAGTGTAAAGTCTCAGGTCCTTTATTGTTCATAATATAAACCATGTTCAGAAAAATTCTGTGTAGTTTGAAAATCTTGTAAATATGTTTTTGCATATCTGACCTTTTATATGAAACCGAAGTGAGATCTTGTAAATAGAAATTATTATTCTCAAAATTTTATTGTTCTATTGGTCTTTTTCATAAATTATGGTTTTTTCGGTATTGGGTATATTAGTTACGGTAATGCTTGGTAGGTTTTGTAATGGATAACCCCACAAATCTCAACCTCAGGGGCTTTACACAGTAAAGGTATTTTCCTTGTTTGTGTAAAGTCCCATGCGGGTGTGCCTGGTTGGAAATCTCTCCTGAATTGCTTTTCCACTGTCCCAGCTCCCAAGGCCTCCTTGGGGTCATCTCCATTCTGGCCAGTCAGAAGGGCAAATGGACATGGAGGACCATGGACAGGAGCTTTGTTCTTGCTTTTCATGTTTTGTTTAACCTTTTATTATGGGAAATTTCAAGCATGCCAAAAGTAGAGAAAATAATATAATGGACCCTTGTGTATACCCATCTCCTAGCTTCAACAATTATCAACATGTTGCCATTCTTTTCTGCCCACCACTTTTTTTTTTCTGGAGTATTTCCGTAGCTTTTATTGTTGTTGTTTCTTTTTTAATTTTTCAAAGTATGTGCTTTCATAAAAAGTAACATTATGGAAAATATCCAACTTAGAAAACGAGGCACCTGTAACCTCACTCCTCAGGGGGAGCCACTGTTAATTGTATGTACATGCATTCTTTAAGAATGTAATTTTTAAGCATTTGTGTATCTATTTGTATGTCATTCTTTTAAACATTTACAGTATATTCCATTATAAAGATAAACCATACTTAATTTATTCAGTTCCCAGTTGATGAGCATTTGTGTTATCAGTTTTTCCTAAATAATGCTGCACCAAACATCCTCGTATAATATACACTTAAATATTTTTTACAGGATAAGTTCCAGGATTGGAATTGCTGGATCATAGGATCAATGTGTTTTAAAGACTTAATAGAGATTGTCAAGTTGCCCTCCCAGAAGACTATACCAATTCACACTTTCAGCAATGGTGAATGGGAATGTACAGCAGTATTTTAAATCAAATCCCAAACATCGTATCGTTTCACCCAGAAATATTTTTTATTGCATCAGATAAGGACTTTTTTTCATTTTTTTAACATAATTGTCATCATTTCTAAATAAGTAGTGCCTTTTTACTGTTGGTTTGTTCAAATCAGAATTCAAGCAAGGTGCTCAGAATGTGCCGTGTCCACAATGGGTGTTGAGGAGGGTGCCCGCCTTTGGGACAGGTGTGTGGCTTTTAAAGCCTGCTTTTACCTGATTCAGGTTTGGGGCCCAAAGATGACAGGCCTTTTAGTCCAGACTGCTTTCTGAAGCAACATGGCAGAACTTTAAGAGGTTTCTGCTCTGCTTGCTTCTGGCCTGTTCCATGTGGTAATTAGCCACCTCCAGGAGCATTCTAGGCAGAGTTCCAAGCCTGCCCCGTATCCTTGTGGCCTTGCTCTTCTGCTTCTCTGTCTCAGTTGACGGCACGTCCTCAAGGCTCTCTGAAACAAATGTCTGGGTGGGAGGGGACCTACCTTCATGAGCTCTTTTTTGCAAGACTGAGCCATCTGTGTAACTGAGAAGTCTCCCAGACTGCTCTCTGTCCAGATGTTTTACAGTTTTTTCTCCAATTATTTGGGCTGCAGAAGCTTTCCTAGCATGGTGAGACCTTTGCTCTCTGTACTTTTCTCACTTCTTTCCATTTCTGCTTGAAAAGCAGCAGTTCTCACTTGAGCTTGTCTTTTTCTTGAAATATCTTGCTAAAGACAGCCAGTAGTGACCAACACACTCCATCTCTCTGGCTCTTTCTGTCACTTTCCCCAGAGCAACAGTCTCAGTAGACACTTGGTCTGTCACAGGCAGGAGTTAGTTGCAGGCAGTAGTTTTGTCAGGATCCCACAGGCTCTCCAGCCTTCCAGCCTGCCATCTGGCCTGGACAGGCACGTATTTCAGGTTTGTGTTCACAGCTGCAGCCCACTTCAAGGTCCTCATTTCTGTGTCAGTCTGGGTGCAGTCAGAAGAATAGAGACCTCTCCATGTATTGCAAGCAGGAAGGGATTTAACTAGGGAGTTCGAGGCTTACAAAACCATTGTCAAGGCTGGTGGAAGAGGTGGGGCTGCCGAAGCCAGGAAAAGCTGCTGTCCATTTTCAGAAAATCAGGAAATGCACGAATTGTCAGAAACTGCCACAGATCTACTGGGCCTCTGTAGCATCAAAGAGGGTGATTATCAGGAGAGTGCCCAGAGGCTGCTGGAGCCACCTGCCTCCAGGTCTCCTCCTCTGTGGGTAGCCGACCGTACGCCACGGGCCAGGATGCTGCTAGACAACGGAGCGCAAGGGCCAGGAGGAAATGGGCCTCATGGCCAGCACACATCCAGCACTAAGTTTCTCTTACATGGATGGCAAACTTTAAAGAAAATAAGGAAAACAATCCTGAATGTATGGCTGTTAAATTATTTTTCAGATAAAATGGTTGTCTGAAAATGGGTATAAAATATAATCATAAATAAAATTTTATTTTCGTAATTATTTTTGTTTGTAGACTATAAAGCAATTGGCAAAATAGGAGAGGGAACGTTTTCTGAAGTGATGAAGATGCAGAGCCTGAGAGATGGAAACTACTATGCGTGTAAGCAAATGAAACAGCGCTTTGAAAGGTAGGCGTTGGGAGACGTGGGTAAGGCTACATGCAGAGAGAGGTTTCAATCAATAAAGCCAAATGAATGTTAGTGAGAAAATTGTATTCATTTAGTGAGTAAGCTACAATTAGAGTTCTTTGGGCATTGAGAAATTGAGGATTACAGGCTAATTTTATGTTTATGATTCTGGAGTTTACTCATATGCAGCCTTACTATAATCCCAAATGATTAATGGTCATAAAAAATTTAAATTGTAAAAGTATGTCTCACTTTCAACAGTCTCTGTGTTTCTAAAAGTGGTGTGTGTGTGTTGGATTTTTATAAGTGTAATGATCATCTAAATGTATTAGAGGCCTTTATGATTTAAAGGAATTCCACTGTGAAGCATTAATATGTTAATATATTGAAAATAATTTCGGAGAACAGATGGGGAACTTTTGTGTGTTGGAGTGATGAGTTGCCTTTCATGGAGAGGAGCTCCCCGGAGGGCTGCTGGCACTTGTTTCTTCGGAGCGGTCTCTTCTTAGCATATCTCATACTAACAGGTTGAAAACCAGAGGTAGTTAGGCAACTCAGTCAGCAGAGTCGAGTAAATGCTAGCCGGATCATAACTCTCACACTTTTCAATAAGGAGGACAAAGCCCAGCTTTTAATTGTTTTTAAAGATCGAAGGAATTTAAACCTCCAAATATCCAAAGCAAATTGTTAAAAAGTAGCAATTCCTCCACATTGATGTGGAGGGTTCTGAAGTGTTTTGGAGTATAATCCTTGATTTCACACTTGAAGTATGAAAAATTATTTCTCAGATGAGGAAAGGGGTGTAGGAGAGGCCACATGTCCGAGGGCATGAGGACAGCGTCTGCCATCGTTGCACCCTCACGACGTCCTCCGGGGCAGGGCCGGGGACCGGGGCCGAGCGCTGCCTTGCCCGGTGTGCTCCAGGTCTGCAGCGGGCATGGCGGACTCGAGCCCATTGCGCTGAGGCAGGGTCCTCATTCTTGGCTGCTCCCCAGATGGCAGCTGGCGCCCACTGCCAGGACTCAGGCCTTTTCTCTGTTCTCTCTCTTCTTCCTCTGTGTATTTTGCACTCTCTGTGTTTCTTCCACATTTATCCCCGTCTCCATTTTCACCTTTAAACTAAACCTAAGAGAGAATTTGATGCCCAGCATGCTGATTATGGGATACCCAGAGAACAGACTTCCTGAAACTTTCACCGCTGAGAACTGCGCTGTAAACCCAGAGTGGCCGATGAAATGCAGTGCCTTTCTGCAGGCAGGAGCCACTCGTGAATGCTGCAGTTAGTAGGCAAAATGGGAATTCTGCTCAGCCTCAGACTCTTCTCTCCCCCTAGATATTTATTAATTACTGGGGTAGTTTAATGTAGGTCCACAAATTCTTTGATATTTCTCCCCCCAGACAGCAGAGTTTAATTCCCTCCGCTTAAGTGTGGGCTGGACTTAGTCACTTGCTTCTAAAACAGAAAATAGAAAGGAAAAGATAGTAACTTTACAATGAGAAATAGTGATAATAAATGAGAAAATGATTTAAAAAAAATAACCATAGTAAGGATACCTAACCAAATGATTAAGGTTATCATCAGTCATAAGACGTATTGATATCATGTACCCCCTGAAATAGTCGGATGAAAAAGAGATTACCTCCATGGTAGTCTTCCCCCAAATACGTAGTTGCAGTTTAATTATAAGGATACACCAGACAAACCCAGATTGAGGGACAGTCTACCAAGTACCTACTCAGTACTCCACAAAACTGTCAAGGTCATGAAAAAAAGGAAAGCTTGAGGAACTGTCACAGATTGGAGGAGACTAAGGGCAAGTGATAATTAATTCCAAAAATGGTGCCCTGGATCCTGGAAGAGAAAAGGACCTTAATGGAAAAACTGGGGAAATCCCACTGAAGTCTCTAGTTTAGCTAGTATTGTTGTGCCAGTGTTAATTTCTTGGTTTTGAGGAATGTACATGGCTTTGTAAGAGGTTAACTTTCTGGGAGGCCAGGTGAAGGGAACTCTCTGTACTAGCTTTGCAAATATTTTTGTCAGTTTACAGTAGTTTCAAAATGAGATTTGAAACAAAGCAAAACAAAATAGAAAACAACCACAGGAGACCGGGATGGCCTGAATGGCTCCTAGGCCTCTTCCATGGATAAAAGCATGGCTGTTCTTTCTGATCTGTAGGAGTAAATGAGGACTGCTTTTGGTGTCATCTTTAGGGTTGAGATTGCTGCCAGTTTACTAGATGTGTCACACTTAGCCACAAGTTGAATGCTATTTGTTTTTTTTTCCATTTAGTTTTTTAACCATGAAACTCATATTTCTAGCATTTAGAGTTCTGGAATATCTATCATTATTATTAAGCAATTTAAAGTGACCTTATTGCCTTGAAGAATAACCCATGAGTTAATTTTAGGTACATTTTAAAAAGTTTCTTTGGGGTGATGGGGAAGTTTTGGTAACGGATGGTGATGATGGTAGCGCAATAGCATGAACATAATTAACACCCCTGAATTGTGTACTTGAAAGTGGTTAAAATAGGAAATGTTATGTTGTATATATGTTACCATAATAAAAATTGAAAAACGAAAGCAAAACCACCCTTCCTGCTGCATTTGGCATCACTTGAGTGGGTCCTCAGGGCCCCCTCGCACAGTCGTGTGGGTGGCGTTGACAGGAAAGTCACGCTGGTGGAAGGCAGAATGGCACTTGGAGCCTCTGACCCCACCCCTCCAAGGTTTACTTCTGCTTCCTTTCCTGCTGAATTTAGTTGAAATAGAAATTGATGCTTGGTTTTAGTAACTTGTGCAATGATCTTTGCTAACAGGAGGAGGCCCAGGGAGGGTGAAATGACTGATCACCTTAGTGCTGTGTGGGGAAGGGCACGCCCAGCTCCCGGGGCTTCTTTTCCTCCAGAGTTAGTTGTTTAGAGGCTGTTCAGGGAGAACAAAGTTAGTTCCTTGTGGAGCCCTGCAACATGAGCTTTTGGTATCTTTTTTGGTGTATCTTTAGAATTTCCTTCCACCTGTACTTAGCAGATCACAATTAAGAAGCAGCTTTTTTTTTTTTTTTTTTTTTGCTACAGTTTTATTCTGTATTCTCTCTTTAGAAAAGTTATAAAGAAATGGAATGAACTTCTTTAAAAGACAAAGTCCTAGTCTTGGTATTTGTAGGCTCTCTCGCCGTGCTCCTGAAGCAGTATGATTAATCCTCATTAACACACATCTGCTAACCCCACTCAGTACTCAGCCTGGGGTTACTAGCTCGGAACTAACAGCTCTGCCTCCTTTGGTTGTGTGATCTTGGTCTAGTTCCTTACTCTTTCTGGGTCTCACTTTCTTCATTAATAAAAGGGATAACAGCAGTATCTCCCTTGAAAGGTTGTTGTGAGGGAGGGTTGAATTAAATGATGTACGTAAACCACTTAGCAGAGTGCCAGCACAAAATAAGTTGCCATGCAGATCAGCTCTTATGCCACAGATGACAAGTGTCGGGTATGAAGAATATTTTGAAAACTGAAGTAAGCGAATACTTGCTAGTAATGGTGAATCATACAGCACTCGTTAGTAATTGTCTGCCGGTGCCTGCTCCATACTAGGGAAAATTATGTACAAATGGCATTTAATCCTCACTGCTGCCCTAGGAGAAAGAGACTGTTGTTACCATCTTTCAGATTAGAGACCCAGTGTTTAAAGAAATTAAGTTCCCTAACCTGCCCAGAGCCCACAGTTGGAAAGTGCGAGAGCTGAGTGTGGGACCCAGGTTGGCAGGGGTCCAGAGCCTGTGTTCTTTCCAATGTTCTTCGCTGCTGTAAAATGTGATGCAATTACTTTTTTTTTAAATTTTATTTTGAAATAAATTCAGACTTACAGGAACAGTTGCAAAAACAATAACAACCCCATACACAGAACTCCAGCATACCCCGATCCACCAACTTTAACATCCTGTCACACCACCATTTCTTTCCCTCCCTCTCTCCCTATCTATCATCCATCATCTTTTGCTCTGTCTTCTGAACATATGAGAGCAAGCTGCACACTTCCGTGAAGAAACAATATAATTCACATATACATATCCTGTGAACAATAACATTCTTTTAAGCAATCCCATTAAGCACAGCTAAGATGTTCAAGAAATTCAACAGTGATACAAAACTTACATTCTGTATTTCCTTTTTTTTTTTTCGTATGTCCCAACTGTGTCCCTTTGAGCCTCCTCTCTCCATCCTCAGATCCCGTCCAGGATCATCCTTAGCATTTAATTGTCATTATCTATTTAGACTTTTTTTTTTCCAATTGTGGAAACATATACAGCTAAATCTTTCCGTTCCAATCCCTCCCTAGCATTCCGTTAGTGGGATTAATCACATTTAGAATGTTGCAATGCCATCACCTTCCCACCATCCATTACTAGAAATTTCCCTTCCCCCAAACAGAAACCCTACACTCATTTTTTAACTCCCCATTGCCCCTTCCCTCACTTCTCCTAACCCATACTCTACTTCTCATCTCTATGGTCATATTCTCTGATACTTTCTTTGTGTTTACTGTGGAGCTTAAATTTAACCTCTTAAATCTATAACAATCTTGTTTTTCTTTGATACCAACTTAACTTCAATAGGACACATAAACTATGTTCCTATACTCCTCCATTCCCCCACCTTTATTTAGTTCTTGTGAAAAATTACATATTTTACACTGAGTCCAAAACCACTGATTTATCATTACAATTCATGTATTTTAGATCCTGTAGGAAGTAAATAGTGGAGTTACAAATCAAAAATACAGTAGTATTGGTATTTATATTTACCATGTGGTATTTACTGGAAATCTTTATTTCTTCATGTGGTTTCAGTCAATTGTTTAGTGTCCCTTCTTTTCAGCCTGCTCAGTTCCCTTTAGCATTTCTTACAGGACTGATCTACTGGTGATGAAGTCCTTCAGCTTTTGATTATCCGGGAATGTTTTCATCTTCCCCTCATTTTTACCCTCCAGGTGTTTGTGAATTTTCTAAGTCTCTGATGGTTATTAACTTCTGTTTGTATTTCCTTTTTTTTTTTCTTATTGTGATCAGAGAATGTGCTTTGAATAAATTCAATTTTAAAAAAAAAATTTATTGAGGCTTGTTTTATGTCCCAGCATGTTGTCTATTTTGGAGAAAGATCCATGATCAGTAGAGAAGACTGTGTGTCCTGGTGATTTGGGATGTAATGTTCTATATATGTCTGTTAAATTTCTCTATCTCTCTCTCTCCTTTCTTTGTTTCTCTGTCAGTAGGGCTCCCTTTAGTATCTGAAGCAGGGCAGGTGTTTTATTAGCAAAATCTCTCAGCATTTGTTTGTGAAAAATTTAAGCTCTCCCTCAAATTTGAAGGAGAGTTTTGCTGGATAAGGTATTCTTGGTTGGAAATTTTTCTCTCTCAGAATTTTAAATATGTCATGCCACTGCCTTCTCGCCTCCATGGCGGCCACTGAGTAGTCACTACTTAGTCTTATGTTGTTTCCTTTGTATGTGGTAAATTGCTTTTCTCTTGCTGCTCTCAGAACTTGTTCCTTCTCTTCAGTATTTGACAATCTGATCAGAATATGTCTTGGAGTGGGTTCATTTGGATTTATTTTATTTGGAGTTTGCTGGGCATTTATGTTTTGTTTATTTATATTGTGTAGAAGGTTGGGGAAGTTTTCCCCAACAATTTCTTTGAATACTCTTTCTAGACCTTTACCCTTCTCTTCCCCTTCTGGGACACCAATGAGTCTTAAATTTGGATGTTTTATTTTATCTATCATATCCCTGACATCCATTTCAATTTTTTTTATTTTTTTCCCCATTCTTTCTTTTGTTCTTTCATTTTCCGTTCTGTAGAACTCGAGGAGGCTGAGTTGTTGTTCAGCTTCCTCTAGTCTTGTACTATGAGTATCCAGAGTCTTTTTAATTTGGCCAACAGTTTCTTTTATTTCCATAAGATCATCTATTTTTTATTTACTCTTGCAATTTCTTCTTTATGCACTTCTAGGGTCTTCTTTATGTCCTTTATATCCTGTGCCATGCTCTCATTGTTTGTCTTTAGTTCTTTGATTAATTGTGCCAAGTACTATGTCTCTTCTGATCTTTTGCTTTGGGTGTTCGGGTTTGGGTTCTCCATATCGTCTGGCTTTATCATATGCTTTAAAATTTTCTGTTGTTTTTGGCCTCTTGGCATTTGCTTTACTTGATAGTGTTCTTTCAGGATATAAAAAATACCAATCTATAATTTGTCAGATCTACAGCTTGGTGTGGCGTACACTTTAACTAACCAGCAGATGGCGTCCGTGAGTCACCTATTCCCCTCAAGTCACTTCTCCCCAACTTTGTCTTTGTGGTGTGTGGGGATCTGATTCTTGTGGGGTTCAATTGGTCACTAAGTTTGGGTGTGTTGTTGGTGCTCTCCGCCCTGAATGTGGGGCGTATGTCTGAGTGGTTAGGGAGGAAGGGCAGCTTTAATAATCAGGCTTCCCAGGTGTTCCCGGAGATTTAAGACTGTTGCAAGAGTCTAAGCCGTCATTTTAGTCTTGCCACAGATTGTCTCTGCCACTGACCCACAAGTCCTTGGTATCGGCGTAGGGTCCCCGGGATTTCCGAGCAGGTCCCCTTTCTCATCCGTGCTCTTCCAGGACCTCTGCTGAGGGAAGGCTGTGCCACATCACAAGTGCGCACTGGCCCTCCAGGGAAGCCCTGGGCTGCCAAGCCATGCAGGGGCGTTCCCATCTTGTTTCAGAACACAGACTCCTGGTTTCACCAAATGCACAGTCCCTGTGGATTTAGCAGACCTTGTCCAGCTGGTGTATCGCTAGAACTGGTGTTCTGGGTCACTTTGTGGCCTTTATCTAGTATTTTTCATGGAGGTGGTTTTTTTTGCCCTGTCTCACCTAGTCGCCATCTTAGGTTCTCCGATGCAATTACTTTTACAAAAATAAAGTCTGTTTTCTTAAGGTTATAAATAAAAACAAAGCCAAAAAATTCATGAGTCACCTGAAAACTCTTCTACTTGAAAGCAAACATTTAATTATGGAAAATTTCACACATTTACAATAAATAGAATAGAGAACCCCAGGTACCCAGCACCCAGAAACAACAATCCTGTGATTTTAACTTAATCTTTTTTTGGTCTTGGTGTATTATATTTTTTATATATTGCTGGATTTGGTGTTATTTTATCAAGTATTTTTACATTTATGTTCACAATAGATAAGTTTCTTTTCTTGAAAGTCTTTGTTGGTTTTTTAAAATATTTCAATTTTTAATTTTTCTTTGTTAGAACAGTCGTGGATTTACAGAACAACCATGCATAAAATACAGGATTCTCATGTTTCACTGTTCTTAAGTTGAAGAACAGAAAAACATGTTCTTTAAGTTAATCCATTCGTGTGGGTGAGAATCCATTGTAGGTAGGACATTTTGATGAGGTTACTTCAGTTAAGGTGTGTCCGATGGAATTAATCCAGTTACTGGAGTCCTTCATAGGCGAATGAAATTTAGAGAGAGAGAGAAGGCCACAGGAAGAAAGAGGCTGGACTTTGACGGAACCTGGAAAAGAAGGGAAACCACAGGAGATGCCACCACATGCATTCCCATGTGACAGAGGAGCTAAGGATCGCCGGCAGCCAGCCCTAGAACGCTGGTCTTTAGGGAGAAAGCATCACCTTGATGATGCCTTGATTTGGACTTTCTTTTAGCCTCCAGACCATAAGCTAATAAATTCCCATTCTTTAAGCCAACCCATTTCATGGTATTTCTTGAGCAGCTTTGGAAACTTAACAACCACCTATTATTAATACCTTCCATTGCTGTAGAACATTTGTTATAATTGATGAAAGCACGTTTTTATAATTGTCCTGTTATCTGTAGTTCATGGATCAATTTAGGATTCAGTTTGTGTAGTACAATTCCATTGATTTTTGAAAGATATTTGTTGTTACCATATATATAAAACTAATGTTTCCTCTTTTCACCATATTCAGATATATATTTCAGTGCTGTTGATTATGTTCATAGTGTTGTGCTGCCATCACCACATCCATTACCAAACCTTTCCATCATTACAAATAGGGACTCTGTATGTTTTAAGCCTTAATTACTCATTCTCTATCCCCATCCCATCCCCCAGTAACCTGTTCTAGATTCTGACTCCATGAGTTCGCTTATTTTAATTATTTCATATCAGTAATGTCATACAATATTTGTCTTTTATGTCTGCCTTATTCACACAGTATGATGCCTTCAATTTCATTCATGTTGTCACATGTATCAGTACTTCATTTCTTTTTATGGCTGAATAATATTCCATTGTGTGTATATACTACATTTTGGTTATCCATTCATTGGTTGATGAACACTTGGGTTGCTTCCTTCTTTTGGCAATTGTGAATAATGCCACTATGAACACTGGTATGCAAATATCTGTTTGAGTCCCTGCTTTCTGTTCTGTTGGGTACATACCTAGTAGTGGGATTGCTGGGTCCACCACACTGCCCTCCGGATGGGCTGCACTATTGTACTTCCCCACACACGGTGAATAGGTACATCCTTCTCTCCAGATTTTCTCCAGCTCTTGTATCCTTCTGTTTATTTTTTAAAGTTTTATTCACCCTCATATATTCCCTCCTAAGTAAACAATCAGTGGTTCCCAGTGTAATCACACAGTTATGCATTTACCACCACAGTCTATATGGGGATATTTCCACTTCTTCTGCAAAGAAAGAGGAAGAGGGGAGAAAAGAAAAAAAGAAATGAAAAAATAAAAATAAAATAAGATACAATAAATAGTTCGGACAACAACACCACTGCCAAGAAGCCCACACCCCTCCTTTATATCCCCCTTTGTTATAATTAACAAAAGCATATTACAATGTTACTGTTAACTATAGACTCTAGTTTGCATTGGTTGTATTTTTCCCCAATACTATTCCATTTTCAACACCTTGCAAAGTTGACATTCATTTGTTCTCTCTCATGTAAAGAGACTCTTATATTTGTACATTTAAGCACCATCATTGACTACTCAAGGTTTCACTAAGTTTTACAGTCACAGACTTTCTCGTCTGTCTTTCCTTCTGGTGTCCTACATGCCCCTAACCTTCCTCTTTGAACCTTACTCGCCTTTGTTCAGTGTACTGACAGTATTGTGCTACTATCACACAATATTGTGCTATCCATTTCTGGATCTATACAATCAATCCTGTCGAACATTCTATACTACTTCAGCATCAAATGCCCATTCTCTCCCCTCTTTCCATCTCCTGGTAACCTGTGTATCCTTTTAGTTATCCTTACTGCAATCTTCATTTCTATATCTTCTCCAAGACTCTCTCTCCAGTCTTTTTCTATCTGTCTGTAGCACTCCCATTAGTATTTCTTGTAGAGGAAGTCTCTCCTGTTCATGAACTGTCCCACTGTCTGTTTATCTGTAAATATTTAAACTCTCCCTCTCGCTTTTGAATGAGAGTTTTGCCGGATATAGGATTCTTGGTTAGCGGTTTTTCTCTTTCAGTATCTTGAATATATCATACCACTGTCTTCCCGCTTCCATGTTTTCTGCTGAGAGATCCACACTTAGTCTTATCGAGCTTCCCTTGTATGTGATGGATTGCTTTTTTCTTGCTGCTTTTAGAATTCTCTCTTTGTCTTTGACATTTGACAGTCTGATTAGTAAGTGTCTTGGAGTAGATCTGTTTGGATCAGTTCTGTTTGGGGTACACTGCACTTCTTGGACCTGTAATTTTATGTGTTTCATAAGAGTTGGGAAATTTTCATTATTTCTTCTTCTATTATTTCTGCCCTTTCCCCCTTCTCTTCTCCTTCTGGGACATGTATAACAGGTGTATTCATGTGCTTCATGTTGTCATTCAGTTCCCTGAGACCTTGCTCGTATTTTTCCAGTTTGTTCCCTATCTGTTCTTTTGTATGTAGGATTTCAGATTTTCTGTCCTCTAGTTCACTAATCCTTTCTTCTGCCTCTTCAAGTCTGCTGTTGTAGGTCTCTGTTGTCTTTTTCATCTCTTCTATTGTGCCTTTCATTCCCATATGTTCTGCTGTTTTTCAGTCTTTTAAGTTCTTCCTTAATTTAGCCCAATATCTTCTTTATATACTTCATCTCTTTTGCCATATTTTCCCTCAGCTTATTGATTTGAATTTTGAATTGATTTAGCATGTTTGTTTGAACATCTTTAATTAGTTTTTTCAATTCCTGAATCTCAGTTGAGGTGTTAGTTTGTTTCTTTGGGCCATATTTTTGTGTTTCCTGGTATGATTTGTGATTTTTTGCTGTCTGGCATCTGATTTTCTTGATTAGTTTATTCTGAAGTTCATTTTCTCTCTTTTGCCTAGGGTTTTCTTGTTGATTGTCTTTGATCTCTATCTGTTCCTTGTTTCTCTCTCTGGCCAGTTGTCAGATTGGCTCTACCCACCAGTCTTCCCCCCAAAATCATAGGCCTACAGTGCCTGTCACAGGGATGGGAGGTAGGCAGTGGGCACACCAGCAAGTTCACTGTGTGGGGTAAAACAAGTCTACTGGCTTCCAGTGATGTTGTTTTCTGCTGGCCAGCAAGACCTGAGTTTGTTTTATTTTTTTATTTTTTTTTTAAATTCAATTTTATTGAGATATATTCATACACCATACAGTCATACAAAGCGCACAGTCAATTGTTCACAGTACCACCATACAGCTGTGCATCCATCATCAAAGTCAATTTTTGAACACCTTCATTACCACACAAACCAAAGTAATAAGAATAAAAATTAAAGTGAAAAAGAACAATTAAAGTAAAAAAGATCACTGGGTGGGTTTTTTTTTTTTTTTTTTTTTTGCCCCTGTTTTTCTGCTCATCCATCCATGTACTGGACAAAGGGGAATGTGGTCTATATGGCTTTCCCAATCACATTGTCAAGATTCATGGGTTCTAGGTTGTAGTTTGATAGTTTCAGGTATTTACTGCTAGCTATTCCAATTCATTGGAACCTAAAAAGGGTTATTTCTATTATGTGTAAGAGTGCCCATCAGAGTGACCTCTCGGCTCCGTTTGGAATCTCTCAGCCACTGAACTGGGTTTGTTTTAGAGCCCTGCTTTAACAATTGGATTGTCTGTATTTCTCAGCCAAAACAGGGCTGGGTTTCCATGAAGGGCATGTAGACCAGCTCCTGTGGTACTAAGAAAAGGTCTGAAGCATCTTTTTAAAAGTGTTTTACTTCCTTTGCATCTTCTGGACTGTCCAGCAGATGGCGATGTTCAGTAACTTAATTGTCCTAAGAGGCTGCTTGGCCTCTGAGCCCAGGCTTTGTGTGACCCAGCCGGGCTTAAACTGCGGGATTCCCATGCCCTTGCTTGTAAAGCTGGCCAAAAACTGGCTCGATGTGGTGCTCCACCTGTTGCAGCATACTCCCTCAGCCGATGCAGTACTCCAGCTGTCACCAAGGCAAGGAAATGGCCTCCAGCTGCTGCTTCTCTCAAGGGTGGGAAGGGCTTTCAGACCCGGGGCTGAAAACACAGTCACTGTCCACATTTCCTCAGTCTCTTTGTCCCTCACTGACCTGTCCTCACCTGTCCCCCAGGTCTTCAAACGGTGGAGGTATGTCTCACTGCTCTGAGAGATTTTAAAGTCTGTGTCCCTGGTGGGAGGGGCCTGTCTGCTGATTCTGTGCCTTTCCCACACTGAGACCAAGTGAGGGGGCGGGCAGAGGACCAGCCCATCTGGGACGGAGATTCCTACCTAACGTTTATTCTCTTTCTTCAATTTCACTCCCTATTCAATGTTCCATGTAATTATTGTGTTTGAATAAACTGACCATACAAGTTAAATTTTATAATGTGTTATAAAAAATACAGATTTTGCACCAAATAAGCATCTCTTCCTTTGGTCTCACTCAGAAGTTGAAGTTTGATAACACCCTTTCTGGTATAATCAAGTAGTTATGCATTCACCACCACAGTCTATATGAGGACATTTCCATTTCTTCAGCAAAGAGGGAAAAAAAGAAAGAAGAAAAAAAGAAAAAGAAATAAAAATGATGACTGATGTTTCTTCTCTTTCCTCAATTTGGCACTTGCAGGGTCCTTCTCCAGTCTATATCCTCCTCCAGAGTTTTAAACAATTCAGAATTGTCCTTTTTTTTTTCTCTGAATCTCTGGGGAGACGTTTTCAGTTGCTATTTATATTGCCACATTGATGACATCTGCATCTGTTATTAATGTGTAATGTCCTTCTTTTTTTTTTTATGACATTTTTGCATTTAAAGTCTACTTTGTCTTATATTAGTATAGCTACCCCAGTTTTGTTGTTTTGTTGTTTTCAGTTACTTCATGCAAGGAATATCTTCCATCCTTTTACTTTCAACCTATTTGTATCTTTGTGTCTAAAATGAATCTGTTGTAAACAGCGTATTAGTTGGATCATGTGTTTCTCCCTTCTGCCAATCTGTCTTTTTATTGGGGAGTTTAATCATTAATATTCAATGTTTTTACTGTAAAGGCAGTACTTCAACCATTTTATCCTTTGGCTTTTATTTTTCATATCTATTTTTTTCTCTTTTTATCCTTTTAGTTACTTTTACTCATTATCTTCATTTCTATACTCTCCTCCAAGCCTTTCTCCCCTTTCTTTTCTTTTCAGCCTGCAAAACTCTCTTCAGTACTTTTTGTAGGGCAGATCTCTTATTAATGAACTTTCTCAGCTTCTGTTTATCTGTGACTATTTTAAATTCTCCCTCTTTTTTCAAAGATAGCTTTGTCAGATAAAGAATTCTTGGCTGAGAATTTCCTCTTTCAATATCTTAAATATATCACACCACTGGGTTCTTGCCTCCATGGTTTCTGATGAGATATCAACACTTAATCTTATTTGGCTTTCCTTTTATGTGGTGAATTGTTTTTCTCTTGTGGCTTTCAGAAGTCTCTCTTTGTCTTTTGATAGCTTGCTTAGTATTTGTCTTGGAGTGGGTCTGTTCAGATGTATTCTGTTTGGAGTGTGTTGCGCCACTCAGATATCCATATTTATGTCTTTTTATAAGAGGAAATTTTTAGCCATTATTTCCTCAAATATTCTCTCTGTTCCTGTTCCATTCTCTTTTCCTTCTGGGACACTCCTGGCATGTATAACTGCACTTTGTGTTTTCAGTCGTTTCCCTGAGACCCTATTCAAATTTTTCCATTCTTTTCTCTGTCCTTTTGTCCATTCAAATTCAGGTGCTTTGCCTTCTGGCTTGCTAATCCTTTCTTCTGCCTCTCCAAGTCTGTTTTTGTGTGCCTCTAATGTATTTTTAATTTCATTTATTGTGTCTTTCATTCCCATAAGATGTGTTATATTTCTTTGTATGCTTTCAAATTTTTCTTTATGCTCACCCAGTGTCTTCTTAATATCCTTTATTTCTTTAGCCAACTCCTTGAATTGATTTAGGATATTTCTTTGATCTTCTTTGATTAGTTGTTCTAAATTCTGTATCACCTCTAGCTCTTAAAATTGTTCCTTTGACTGGGCCATATCTTCCTGAGTCTTAGTATGGCTTGTGATTTTTTGCTGATATCTGGGCATCTGATTATCTTGATGGGTTTATTCTGAAGGTCAGTTTTCTCTCCCTCATCTTTGTTGTTGATTGGGTTTGTGTTAAGGGACACCCTGCTGTTCCCCTCAGCCCTCAGAGGCATGCTATTTTTGGCCCTTTCCCAGGTCAGCCTCTGGTGCCGGCTGGCGTCTGACCAATTTGGGCTAGAACAGCAGGATCCACCAGTCTAAATTTACCAGCCAATATCTGGTTCAGTGTGGGGCTGTGTCCCCCTCTGTACTTGGGGTTGAAGACTCCCCAAGCCATCCCATTCTGCAGCTGCCCCCAGGGATGGTTGGGCTGCCCACCGCTGGTTCCCTTGTGGGTGGGGATGGGTGCTGGGAGCTGCAGACGGAATGACAGTCTCTGACCACAGCTTCCCAGTCTCTTTGTCCCACACTTCCCCTTGTCTCCGGAGACCCAGGTTTGGACAGTTCTTCTGCCTGTCCACTCACTGCTTTGGGGAGGGGAGTAGGTTCTGCAGCTCCTTCCCTATTCCCCTGTTTTCTTGGACTGGAATTATTTTTTATATGACTGAGAAAAGAATAACAAGAGACTTCCAAGTAACTGTTATGAGAGCTAGCTTCTAAGGGTAAAATTTTTCTAGAGCCTTTTAAAGTTATAACTTAAATAATTAAAATAATTGAAGTTAAGGTGTTATTTTCAAACTTAACTTCAGTTGTGACCTGATTAACATAGTAAATAACTATACTCAAGCTACGGTACATCAGATTTTATGATCAAATCGCCTTTAAATGTAATAGAGATGTTTGCTAATTTGAAGAACTCTTAAGAGAAGAGAGGAAGCATTACTACCTAATTTTCCCTGATTTTCTAAGTCAGTGTTTTCATATATTAAGTTTGTTTCACGTGGATACTAATAGACTGTTGATGTTCTGAAGCTGCTTTGGGGAATTTTTAAGCAGTGTATCCATGCTTTTGGTTTCTGTTTGACTATACTTTTCCTCATAGTTTTGTATTTCCTCTTAACTTAGGCCAACTCCAGTTTTAAAATTTATGGTATTTGTGCTTTCAGATTAGAAAACCATCCATCACTCTGTATGTGTGTCAACTACCTGGCATTTATTAGGTGCTAGTAGGTGTTACTTTCCCATTTCACCTTACGGAGAATTTTTTTTTACCGATTAGATGGTTAGATAAATTTATTTTCCATAAAATTCTTCCAAAAACTGAAATGTTGAAATTTTATAACTGACCATTTTTTTAATTTACAAAGACTTAGTCCTGATAATTATACCTTTTCTGGTTGTAGAAAAACTCCGTTTATGATAGGTATCATCTGGATTTTTTTGTAGTAGAGACTGGCAACATTCCTCTGTGTTCAAGTCCATGATATTTTCTGTTTTCAACAGAACAATAAAAGCGAATACTGAATGGCACATGACCACAAAATCCAAAGCTACTCCAAAGCAAAGTGGTTGCTTTCAGTACTTTTATACTATTTTTTTTTATAATTTTTAAAGAATTAACAGAGTTGATTTGAATTTTATTAAGCACTGTTATTTGAACAAGGGCTAGCAATACCCAGATAAATGTACCTTTCTCAATGTTTGTCTCTTCTACTTCTGAGTAATGTCTTTGCTGGCATAAAGAATTCTTACTGCAATAAGCAGAATATGTTTCAGGCTTTGGTGACTGGTTTTCACATAAAGATGGGAAGAGTAGATTTTTTTTGTCTAAATGACACAGCTGTTTGACTACCCAGTTCTTTTTCAGATAAGGTGTTCAAAAATTAGAACTACTGTTAGCTCCAGTCAGTTCCCTGCTCTTTCCACCTAACGCAGGTGTCTCAGTCTTGGCACTGTTGGCAGATGGTTCTCTGTTGTGGGGGGCTGGCCTGTGCAGGGTGGGTTACATAGAGGATTCCTGACTTCTACACACCAGATGCCAGTATCACCCTCCCCAGCTCGTGACATCCAAAAACGTCTCCTGACGTTGCCAAATGTCTCCCCAGGTGAGAACCAGTGACCTGCAGCCGCCATGGTGGGTGGGGGTGGGGTGGGGATTCCTCGGCAGCCTGGTCCTGAGTCAGGGACCCGTCAGGCATGAGTAAGGGCCTTGGTGGCCTTTCCCCAGAAGGACCCTTGAGAGGGGACTGAAGAATGTTCTGCCATCAGGCACGTGGCTGTTCCAAAGGAATACTTTACGAGATATTTTTATTCCTTTTGCCTTACTGGCGTCCTTATTTACCCCCCCACCCCACCCACAAGGCAAAAAAGGCGTTTCTTAGCACGTCACTTCCAGGGTGATCGGGATCAGCGGATAGTAGGTAACAAAAGGATCCTGGGGCCAAAAAGTTGAGGAAATGTTGGTTTAAGCAAGGGTGAACTCCTTTCTTTATTTTGTAGGATGTTTGAGATCTATAACATCCATTATAAACTGTGACTCTCCGCGAATGACTGGAGTGGGCATGTTCTCAGGCTTTTGAAAGATGAAAGTTCTTCAGAAAGCATTTTCCTGAGAAATAACATTCTGTGGGACATATTTTGGGCCCTGCTTCTGTGGGTCAGGGTGCTTGCTAGTGAGGAGCAAGTTTGGGGTGAGAAGGCGTGAGAAGGCCTGGGGAATAGAGGAAGCTGAGATCTGGCTGCTGGCCTCGCCATTCTGGCCGGGTGGCTGCTAGAATATCGACAGACTCATGTTCGGTGGTAAACTGCTGCTGTCTGGCCCCTCCACGTGCTGCCCCACCCCGGCCCCCCACCTCTCTGCTGCCTGCCCCTCACCCGGGAGTCCCCAGACCTCCCATCTAACCAGCAGCCGAAGGGCTTTTTCCCAGTTCAACAGCAGCCCTTTAGGACTCTGCTCAGCTGGTGGGGTGGGTTGGCCATGCGGGGCCTGTGGTTAACATTTTGAATATCATCCTGGGTATGAGGAAGGAAATAGGGTAGGGTAATGAAAGGGGTCCTTTTTTATCAGAATTGTTATTATAGTTCTCTTTACTCAGGTTATTCTTTTTTTTTTTTCCTACTCTGCAGATATTTAATTACTAACCCCAAAAATGTCCACCCTTGATCCATTGGAAGTACCCACAGAAGCATGTTCATTTACCCTGAATCACAAGCTTCACATATTCCTATCCCCACGTGTATAGCATTTCCATTTCCATAGCAGTCACCAGATAGCCAGTAATCTCCTCAGTCCCCTCAAACAGTGCACCCACGGAGACACAGTGACTCTCGTCCACAGCTTCCGCAAGTCCCAGTAAACGACTTCCCTTGATTTTACATTGAATACGTTCTCCATCATGAAATTTCTCGGTATCTGCCAAGGGGTTTCATCCTCATAATGAAGGCTTTTCTCTCTTATTTCATATTTTTATGACTTTTTAATCTTATTTAATGTTTTCATGATTATTTCTGTATTAATTTTTAAGCACACCAAGCCTTGGGTGTCACTGAATAATAGTGCACAATAATTACAACCTGGTGTTTCATACCTATGGAGCCCACTTATTTACTTTAGATAATTAATTACAAATTAAGGCACTCCAGCATTGCATACACAGAATTCCTCATGTGTTAATTTTTCTTATTCAAGTGGTAAATGAGGACTCTCCTGTTTAATTATTTTATATCATGAGGTCTCATAGGATTTATCATCAGGCCATCTAAGGACTTTGCTACATAAATAACATTCATACAGATTCTCACCTGCATGGATTTTTTTATAGCAACTAAAATAGTACAAAGGCTATAGGCTCCGCCATATTGATTACAAAGTTTTTTCTTCAGTATGTGAGTCCTCTGGTGTGTTTAATGTTAAAGTTAGGGCTAAAGCCCATCCGTGCTAAAAATGTATGCAATATGAGTTTTCTCTTTCCATCTAAGGTCAGAGTATTGACTGAATGCTTTCTCAGATTGATGACATTTATGCTTTCTCTCAAATTTGAATAATTCCATGTTGTCAAAGAATAGAAAAATTATGATTTTCCACATGGATGGCATTCCTATGGCTTTTGTCCACTGTGCATTCTCTCCTGTCTCCTGAGGCCATAACTCTGAGATAAAGCTTCCCCACATAGATGACATTCATGGGGTTTCTTTCCAGTGAGTTCGCTCATGTTTTCTGAGAGAACAGCATTGAATGAAGGCTTTCCCTCAGATATCACATCCATACAGTTTCTCTCCAGTGTGAGTTCTCTCATGATATTTGAGAACATAGCTTTTAATGAAGGCTTTCCTACAGGTGTGGCATTTATAGGGTTTCTCTCCAGTGTGAATTCTCTCATGTTGTCTAAGATAATCATAGTCACTGAAGGTTTTCCCACATGTATGGCATTCATAGTGTTTCTCTCCAGTGTGAGTTTTCTCATGTCGTATGACACGTCGATGGCTCTCATATGATTTACTTTCAGTGGGAATATGCTCATGTTGATTAAAAGATGAGTGGTCACCAAGGAGTTTTCCAAGTGGTTTGCTTAAATACAGTTTCCTTGTCGTGGGAAATAATGCATGTTGAGTCAGTGTGGATCTGAGAGTGGAAACTTCTTGGAAATAATTACATTGAAAGTAATTCTTTTGAGTGTATGATTTCTGCAATGACATGAGGTTAGAATTGTCCTTTCTGCAGGTAGGTAAATTGCAGGAGTATCATTTCTTGCATCTCAGTGGCACTTCTGCAGCCTATAATTACTAATAGCCTCACCTGCATTTGAGAAGTCATAAGTCACTGAAGGAGACCTGAGGTTGCTATTTCTAGAACCTACTCACTAACTGATGAGGCCCTTCCACTACTGATGCATAGGTTTCTGGAGCTCACCTGGACTCTGAGTTTGAAGAAATCCTATTCCTTCTCTCCACACATCCTCTCCTTGTACCATCAGGGAAAGAACATCTGATTTGCACACCTGACATCCCAGTGAATCCAGATGATTGATATTGTCGCATGTCGCTTTTCTGAATAGCTTTCTCTGTGTTGTGTCTAGCAAAGCCCACGCTTCCTGGGTGAAGTCTACAGCTACATCTTTGAAAGTCATTAACTCTCTGATAGTTCAGAGAAATGCCCTTTTGCGGCTGAGTGGCTTCTTCAGACCTGGAAGGACACTCAGGCTGTTCTTGTGTATCAGCCTCCCATTTGTTGGTTAGCATGGGAAAGGCTTAGAATATTCAGCTATGTCGACTTAAAACAACAATAATGTACTATTAAGTGTAAGTACTCTGAGTAACCAAACAGAAGCTGAGCCTTATGCTATATGTTAAAAGTCAGTAGAACAGAGTTTTGTCACTTCAAAGAAAGAATATTTTCATAATTAGTTCCTTTCATAGCCTCCAAGATGGACGCTCCTGGTTGCCTTGGTTGATTAGTTGGGGGTGAATCCATGTCCCCCCCTCAACCCCCGTGGGGAAGTGTGTATCTCACCAGGATTCTGTGTAGAGGGCTGTGACAGTCCACCCAGGCCACAGCCTCTGTCACACTTGGAGCCAGCGTGATTCTCAGTGGGAGTACAGTGTCAGAGCAGTTTTCATAAAGAAAAGCCTGCGATTCCGATGCACCTGCTGAGAGAGCACCTGACACCAGGTGAAGGATATGGAAAAACGTCCAGCCTTCATTAAAATAAGGAGGTGAGGGGTCTGTTCATGGTACTTTAAAATGCTTCTGTTCAGATTGCATGTACCTTGCTCAGTTGGGAAGTTCCCATAAACTGATTAATAGGAATTTTAGTATCTATTTCTACATTTATTAATTATAAAAGAAACTACCAAGGTGTTCTTTCAGGAGCTTAGAGAGGAAACATTTTAATGTATTTATAAGATAATGCAGAAAGGAGGTGTGCTTAACTTCAACTTCTAATAGGAGAAATAAACCTGATTAACTTGTTTGAAATATTTTTTTTTTTTCACTTGTGGTCAAGGATAATAATTAATTATTTAATAACCCTAATTTTCAAGCTGACCCAAATTGTAAATTAGTTATTTGTCTTTACCTTTGTTACAAAATAGTATTGAGCAAGTGAACAACCTACGAGAAATTCAAGCTCTGAGACGCCTGAATCCACATCCAAATATCCTTACATTGCATGAAGTTGTTTTGTAAGTATGCTCGGGGCTTTAAAAATTACCTACATTTGATGATGATTAATTCTCTTTTTAAAAAAGAAAGGAAACCATGGTAGGCATTTTAAATTTGCTTTGTGGCTTAGAGAGTAAGATTCTCATTTTATCTTAAGTCACATTTTTATTTGGACAAATATTAATTAAAGATTTGATTATATTTTCTGATTAAGACAAGAAAAAATGTTTTAAAAACTGCTTTCTTCTTCAGTGACAGAAAATCTGGTTCTCTTGCACTAATATGTGAACTTATGGACATGAATATTTATGAGCTAATACGAGGTACGTAGAATAATCTGAAAGCTAATCTAAAATCCTCTCTTAAAGCTTGTGGTTCACATCTGCCTAGTTTTAGTTCTCAAAAGCGTTCCTCCCCATAGTGTGGTAATTGCATGTTAGAACAGCCCTGCTTGGCCTCCGGAGGTGGTTCTCCATCCCGTCTGTCCAGAGCCTGGCTGCCAGCAAGAAGCACAGCTACAGCCTCGGGGTGTCAGCCTGGTGCAGGGGGAGGCTGTGGTGGCCGGACAGAGCCCCCACAGCTCAGGCCTTGATTCCCGCAGGCGGTTGGGGAGGGGGCTTTGCTCCCAGGCCTGCCCGACTCGGGGGGGTCACGGCTCGCCACGGCCCTTCTGCTCCTCAGCCTTCTGTTCTACCCCCAAGCCCCTCAGTGGAGAGGGGCCTCCCCCTCTGTGGGTCCCCACACAGTCTCTCCTGGTCCAGGGTGTGTGTGCATTCGCTTATTGGGACAACACAGCACTGTTTGGGGACCACGTTGGCCTGAAACAGCCGCAGTCAGGGCTGGTTTGGAAATCACGGATGGGAAGAGGAGGGAAGGGAGAGGACTTGGCCCACACTGGAAGGTGCTCCTGGCCCGACCCCACCCTTGCAGGCATTTGGTGTCAGGGTAAGTGCGCCTTGTCACTGTCCCTAAAACAGCAACGCAGGAAGGGTTACATTTTCCTGATCACATTAAACCTACAGGACAGAAGGAAAAAATCAGCTGCCCAGAAGTCATGTGAGTGGCTTCGTGGCTTGAATTAGGATTTTAGTGACATTATGATAGATGATTTAAAATCAGCCATTATTACAAACAATTTAGACCCAAAGGAAGACGATATGCTATGAAAACTGTGAGATCAAGGAGTTATACTTGTGCTGAAGTAGGCACTGATGTTGAAGATGCACGTGAAGAGTTCAAATAAAATTGTTTTTATGAAATGGAAGAGTGGAAAAAAGCCTTATTTCAAAATTAATATATTCTATTTGTGATTTCAAATGTGTCTAGGTTGGCAAATTACTAATAAAATACCTACACCAACTAGACAAGTTTTTTTACATTCATCAAAGTTTATATATATAAGTTGGTTGAAAAACTTTGGGATCTTCTCATTGGCAAAGTGAGAGATTGCCTTGTATCTGGGAATATAAAGTATTTCTTATAAGTTACAAACCTTGTATCCTTTATTGGTAGGCAAGCCCCTCACTCTGACCTTAGTTTAATCTTGTTGTAAGTCCAGTTCTAACAAACTTAGCGATCTGGTTTCTTGGCCTGCAACCTATTAAAAATAGAGCTGTTGGAAGAGGCTTCTAGAACCCGGTACACAGTAGTGGCAGAAAGTGACAGCTGACATTCCAATAGAGAGGGAGGAGATTGAAAATGTAAAACATGTACATGAGAACAAAAATTATATATAGACAGAGAGCAGTCTGGGTAAACAGTCGCAAGCCTCCAGATTCCCCAAGATTGCTGGGAAGAGCACAGTCCATCGTGGATTATGGTAGCCAGGATACTTCAGTGGTTTAGAAAGATTCCCATTTTAAATGGTTAGAATAAAAAAGAGTTTTATGTTCAAGGAGTAAGGCTCATTTATCTGGAAATTTCACTTGTTAAACATCTTATTCCAAATGGACTGGATAAATGAGGTGTTACTCTCTGGTTACATTTTCAGATACGTAATATCTAATAGAGATTTTTCACTTGGAAGCTCTCTGTGTATTTATATCTAACAGCATCTGTGTAGGGAATCAAGTACAAGTGAGATAACCACTATCTTTTATTAGTTTCATTTGCAGTGTTCTTTTTACCAGTAAGCCAATGTTTTGCTTTTTAAAGAACCTATATAATCACGTCTTTTGTTTAGTGACAATTCTCTCCACGTAAGATATATGTCTTTTATTAGAACTCTTATATTTTGCTTCCTAACATGTGACATCTTAAAGCTCAAGGTGGGGAGAATTTCTGGCAAGTTGTATGTTTAGACATTTGAGAAAGGTTTGTTTAGAAAGAAATATCTTATGATTTCCAGTAGGAGGGGAATGGTGTTATTGGAGAGCTCAGATCCATTTCTTTCAGTGTCTGTCTACAGAGAGAGACTGGAAAACAGACTATTGCAGATAGATGGACATTCAGACCATGCTGATTCATTCACTCCATTCATGTCTAGTGTCTCCCAGGCCACGTGCTGTGCTGAGTGCCTCGGATCTGAGATGCCACCACTGGCAAGGATGTCCTAGTTTCAGAGATGTTAAAGTCTGTCAGCAGTGCTGGCAGGGTTTGTAGGACACTAAATAATACAGCATGTATCCTGATTTCAGAGTTCATAAGATGTGAAGAGTCAAAATGTTAGAATTGCTAAAGTAGCATCATGATGACAACAGCTAAGACGTTGTGGAGCTGACTGCATGCCGGGCTCCTTCTTGGTGCTGTGTATGAGTTGACGTGTTTTATCTTCACGCAACGCTGTCTCTGTTATCAAGATGAACAACTGGGTTTGCACTCAGGCAGCCCGGGCCCACAGGGCATCCGGCCCCTTGCCAGCCCACGTGGCGGGCACTGCTGCATCACCCCCGTTTTAGAGAGGGGGACATTGAGGCTGGGAGGATTAAGTCAGAATGCAAAGCTTGGTTGTTAATAAATGCAGACCAGGACTTAAGCTCAAGTGTGATCCTGAAACCTGGGTCTCTGGCCCTGGCCCAAACGAGGAGGCCCTCACGGATTCTTTGCTCTCGCCAATGACAATGTCGACCTACTGAAAACTGCATCAGTTAGTGCTTTTGCTGATAGAAAAACCTGTGGGACTTCAGTTACTAGGTCTCATGTTATTAGACTTTTGAAGCACTATAAAATACTCAAAAAAAGAGTATATTGGAATAGAGAAAATATCAACTGCATGATGTTTATTGAGTTGCCTATTTACATGGCCGGCAGCATGCAAGGGGCCCAGCAGTGTATTAAGGGGCCTGGCAGTGCCGAGGGGCCTGTTAGTGTCGTGGGGCCCAGTGGTGTGAAGGGGCCCAGCAGTGTGCCGCAGGTCCTGGCAGTGTGTGAGAGGACCTGGCAGAGGATCAAGGTGCCTGGCAGTGTCGAGGGGCCCAGCAGTGTGCAAGGTGCTGGTGGAGGGAGAGAAGCAGCACAGAAGATGTGTTTTTAGATATTCGATGGGTTTATAGTTTACTGTAGAGATAAACTTAATGAACATCAAACTTTAGAGAAAACGAACTGCTTGGGGTTCTCTTTGTCCAGTAGCCAGCACCTGAGGCAGCAGTGGTTATGGGCTGGAGAGGTACGGAAAGAATGTGTGGGGGAGGAGTGGTGGCTTCCGTGGGATAGAGGGAGAATTAGCCAAGTGCAGGTGAGGGTGTCTTGTTGGCTGTTGCCTGCCGTGGGCCATTCTAGAAGCGGGGCCACATGGGACCACAGTGGGCACAATACCTGCCCCCAGGGGCCACATGCTGCCGTGGAGAGTCAGACAAGGTCAAGGGCTACCACGATGCAGGCCCAGGCGATGGGGAGGGAGGCAAAGTGCAAAGGCCCTGCGACCACACAGCGAGAGAGGCCAGGGCCTGCGGGGAGCCCCAGTGCTGTGGGGGCCCTTGGTGGGTCTGAAAGTGGGGAGGAGGTGTCTTCCAGTTGATGCTTGGACCGGTGTTTCTGAAACCATCTATTGTGGAAAACCAGGTTTTTTCCCTAATCTGTTGAAAAGCAGTGCTTTTAGAAAATACAGTGAGAAGAATTACCAGGAAAATGGTCATGTGCTTAGCTGTCACAGCTGTGGAGCAGTGCTTTTGTAAAAACTCAACAGAAATGAATTCTCAGGAAAATGGTCACCTGGCTGTCACAGCAACATCGAGTCGCTGTGCAGGTTTCCAGGCACTCGCTCCTGGCGTCGGCCCTCCGCTCCTCGGGGCCAGTGACCCACAGTCCATCCTCCAGCAGCGCCGCGGTGAGGGCCTCTCCGGCTGCTGTCTAAAGAGGCAGCGAGCTGAAGGGGGATGCGTTCACTGTCTTCTCTCTAGCCGCAGACAGCAGCGTCCACCCTCACGAGTTTAACCCAGAAGGAGTTTATAGTGTGATGCAGGGAGTTTGACAGAATCGTTGGGAGGAATGAAGAAACAGACCCTAGGCTTAGCTTCTAGAAAGTACCCTCCGAACATGGCTCTGCAGGTTAGGTGCCAAGGAGGCTGCCACCTCGGCCCCTGGGAAAGGAAGAAGCTGTTGCTGCCCCCTCTGCACACTGCCAGCCCGGGCACCAGCCTGCCTCCTCCCGGAACCGAGACCTCTAAGGGGAGGCCTTCCCCTCTCCCGTGTGCCCCCACAGCCCGGGACCTAGTCGGCCCCTGTGGGTGGCCTGGGTCAGCAGACCTTCAGGTGCAGCCGCGACTGTCATGAGGGAGCCGGCACCCCTCGACATACCTCGGGCCACGACTTCGGGAGTGAGACAGCTGCGCTGTCTCAGCATCTAGACCAGTGTGTGCCCAGGTCCCGGACGCTCTTTCAGGGTTCCCTGCCATTTGGAAACAAGCACAGAAGAGGGGTTTGCAGGAGGTGTGTGTCAGGTGGCACCCTGCTGTCACAGCCGGGTTCAGAGGGGAGACCCCCATGGCCCTGGCTGCCCCAGCCCCCCTCCCACCCTGGGCCACACCTTCTCTCCCTCCTCACACCTCCAGCTCACTCACTCCTCTGCTCTCGGCTGCTAGCCCTGCTGCTTTTCTTGAAACCTTTCATTATGGAGATATTAAAGCATGTGTGAGAGCGGAGAGACTCCTCTTAGCTCACTGAGGAAACATCAGCAACCAGAGGGAATGTCCACGTGCCCCCCACCGTGGAATCTGCCACCCGGTCTGCCCCTGATGCGAGTGCGGCACCTCCCGCTGGCTGGAGTCCTCTGCCCTCGCCTTCGCCAGTGAGCAGACAGGACGGAACGGCCCCTCGGCTACCAAGGGCCTCCAGCCCCTGCCCCATCTCTGCCCCCTTCACCACCAGTCTCCTCCACAAAGATGCCCTCCTGCCCCCTCTGCCTTCTCTCCCCTGGTCTCACCCGGACCCACTCAGGCTGGACCTTCTCTGTCTGCAGGCCCTGCTGCGTGAACCCACCCAGCCCCGCGCCTTTCACACCTTCTGCAGGCAGGTGCCAGCTCTGACTGCTCCCTGAGCTCCAGACCCATGTCGCTTCATGCCAAGTCGCCACTTGCAGGTCCCAGAGGCACCTCACAGCCCCCCTGCCCAGCACTGAGCCCCTGGTTTCCCTACCGTGCCTGCACCTTCCTCAGAGACCCCCACACCACTGATGGCAGCTCTGCCTCCTCACTGCTCAGGCTCTGGGCTCCCGTCCACCTGCCTCATCCCTGACGCGCTGTCAGCAGTCTCCCTGCCTAGTGTACCCCCGTCTTCCGACTGCTCACCACCGCTGCTCCCACCCAGGCCCACCCACCACTGCCTCCTGCCGGAGTTACACCAGTCGTGTCCTTGGGCCTCCCTGCTTCTGTCGTGCCCTTAGGCTGCCCTGCCTCTGACCCCCTACCCCACCGCAGTCTTTCTTCACATGCAGCCAGAATGATCACAATTATCTCTAAAGACAGGTTGGATCGTGTCCCTCCTGCCCTGCAGCTTCCTGCTCACAGAGTCCAAGTCCTCGCCATGAGCTGTGAGGCCTGAAAGCCCTGCCGCTCCCACCCCGCTCCTCCTCCCACTGTGGTCTCCTTGCTCCTCCTTCCTGCGCCGAGGCTGCCTGAGGGCCTTTGCACGTCCGTACCTGCCACCCACGGTGGCCACCTGCTCCTTCAGGTCTGCTGGTCGGGAGCCTTCCGGACCCTGCCTCCCTCTGGACTCCACCCCCTGCCATCTGCCTCCCCCTTTCCTTGCTTTGATTCTTCAACGCCACACGTTCCGCCACTTGCCGGGTTGTGATTTACTTTACTGTCTCTCCCCGCTGGGATCCCTTACTGGACAGTGGTGGACCGTGCACCTGTGATGTGGGCAGCTGGCGGGATAAGCCGAGGGTGCTGGGGAGAGGCCGGCACCCTGCGGGCTGTGTGCGGCAGAGGGCCTGGCCACTTTCTGGGAGAGCTCAGTAACTCCCCCCGTCTCCACCTGTGCCCTTGGAAAGCACCGGAGAGGACTGGAGGCCGAGAGGACGTGGCAAGGTGGCTCTAGGTTGGGGACCAGGAGGATGAGTGCACCTCCGACCAGTGGCCGCTCAGTGAGAATGGAACCGTCGATACCCGTGTCCCCCAGACTCGCTGTGTGTCTGGGCCCACGGTGGCCAGAAGAACCGGGTCGTGCTTCTGCCTTTCCCACGCATCCCCCTCCTCACCTGGCACACGGGGCCCGGGTTCTGCCTGGGCTGGCTGTCCCTGCCTCTTGAGCCTGAGTTCCGGTGCTTTCCGCCCACTCTCCCGGGTCATGGGCTGGTCCAGCCTGCCACCAGTCTTCCCACCCTCACTCCACACTCCAGCCGGATGAAGAACCTGTGGGCTCCTGGGCCTTCGCCTGCTGGGTGACGGCCACCCTCGCCCTTCTGTTTCCTGCCCCCACCCCACCCCCACCAAGCCCAGGGCAGCCCCCACAGCCCCCAGCTGCGCTGCCCCTGCCGCAGCGTGGCATTCACCCTTCTGGGCCGCCACTGGCACGGGCTCCCAGGCACCATCTGGGCTTTTGTCTGAGCCACCCCAGGCCCAGCAAGGAGTGTTTGTGGACTGAACCACCCTGTAATAAAGGGGTGGGGGGTAGGTAGGAGAAGGCCACCGTGGATTGGGAAAGCTGGAGCCGGACCCAAGACCCCGTGTCCCTGAGGCTCAGGGGCCTGTGTGCCAAGGACCTGCCTCAGCCCTCGCCGGAGCCCCGTGGTGCTCCCCTTCTGCTGAGTTGCTCCCCTACCCCGTCTTATTTCCTTATCTCTGTACTCTGCCTGACTCGGGTTTGCTTATTTATTGCTTGTCTGACACTCTCCACTGAAGCCGAAGCCCAGTGAAGCCCTCTGACGGGGGCCGGTCAGCTGGGCCTCGGGTCTTGCTGCTGAGTGAGGATTCTGCTCGGGCTGGTCCACCAGGGTGCTGTCGGTGGAACCGAGTGCTGTGGTCAGACTGTTCTCGTTGCACGGAGCATGTGCCCCAGCTTGTTCAAGTCAGAGGACAGAGTTTACTGTAGACACACAGAGCTCTTGCGGAAAGGCCGGCCAGGCTTCCCGGGACCCGGACCAGGAACACTCTGGCGCCGAGGCCTCCGCTGACCCCTTGAGGCCCTCCGGTCTCCGACCCTGGCTCCTTCTCCTCTCTGGGCAGACTTGGGTTCTGAGTTCAAATTATGGATGGAGGAAACGCCATGGGCCAGGCCCAGAAATCCTGGTCACTTTCATAGCGTGGGCTCTTCCTGGCCCAGTGGGTTATTCCTTCTAGAGGCTGTGGGTGGGGCAGGCATCCTAAATAAGGTCCAGGATACGGGGGAACAAACCAACTAGGAAAGCAAAACAAAACCGGCTTAGTTTGATGGAAAAGTAGCATTCCAGCTCATTTCCACGAATGGCTCAGAATTTATGCCTTATTACCACGCAACGTGATAACTATTTTGCATAACATTTCCATATCAGGTTAGTTCGGTTGTATCTTTGTATTTCGTCTAATTATAAGATGCACCATTTTTATATACCAACAAAAAAGAAAACATTGCTAATTCAGGTGTGACTCAGCTTTCCTTTCATTTCACATTTTTCATTTTATCCTTATTGAAAGAGCCCTTTTAGATGTATTTAGACATTTTTTCCCTCTGTCACTTTGTGCATATATAAAAAGGAAAACAGACATAAAATGAATGTGTGGTGGCATTCTTAACCTTTCCTTATTTTTTTTTTAATTAAATCCAGTTTTATTGAAATACATTCACACACCATGCAATCATCCATGGTATACAATCCACTGTCCACAGTGTAACATAGTTATGTGTTCATCACCACAATCTCTTTCCTTATGTTTTGACTCAGAGATTGCTGTCTTTGTTTTCCTTCCAATATCAGGATCTGTACCATTGAGAGCGTGGGTGATGCAGTATTTTTGTCACCAGGATTTTCTTCCCGTCCAGAAGCACCCGTCCTGTTAGCTGAATGCCAGTGTCTTCTTGATTTAGCCAGAAGATGAAAGCAGAAGGGTCTAGACAACAACAGTCGGACTCGCGTTCCTTGCTCACATGTCCTCATGTGATTTGGGGACTAAAACCTCACGGGGACAGCTGCCCAGGCCCGGGAGTCGCGGCCGCGTTCACGTGTGTGCCTCCTGGCTGACGGCGACCGTGGGGCGGGTGTTGCTTGCAGAGCTGCCGGCAGGCGAGAGTTGCTGGGAATCGGGGAAGTCCAGCAGTTGGCTGTTCACGTGGTGCCGTCTTCACGATTTGGTGCTTACACATCATGGTTCTCTGTGGACATCTCTAGAGGATTAGAGGTGACTTTGGCTCTGAGGAATGGAAGTGATGGCTCTGGGTGTCAGGCATCACGGGGTGGAGGAACTTCCAGGTCCGGAATTACCTCCGGAGACGGCAGGGACATAAGCGCCACTGAGCAGGCAAAGACTTAGAGAAGGCAAGAGCGTGTGTCCCTGGCAGTCCAGGGAAGCATGTCCAGGCAGAGGATGGCCGAGGCCGAGGTGGACGCTGACGGGAAGAGCAGGGAGGCCAGGATGGTGGCAGTGACTAGGGAAGGGGGAGCTGAAGGGAGCGAGGGGAAGAGGCCAGAGAGGGAGCGTTTGGGGAGCCGTGGCGGTGGGATCCTTGGAGCCCCATCAGCTTGGGGAAGGACATTGGCTTTTACAGCAGATTTTGAGGAGACGAGGAACGTGATGTTTTATGTTGTGAAAGGATCCCCCTGGCTGCTGAGTTGTGCATAGATTCTCCATGCGGGAGGCCAGCCAGCAGGTTGGTGCGGTCACCCCGATGAAGGTGGTGGTGGCTCAGTCCCAGGGGGTGGCTGGGAGGTGGGGAGAGGGACTCTGGACACATTCCTCCTGAAGGATCGGATGTGGGATGTAAGAAAGAGGAAAGTCGAGGGTGACTGCCTGAAAAACAGGAAGGAACATTCCGTTTTGGTTGTGGCTTCTGTCTTCCTAGATAGTACTTGATCTCATTAGCAGGATCGGTTCCTTTTTTTTTTTTTTTTATTAAATTCAGTTTTATTGAAATACATTCACACACCATACAATCATCCATGATATACAATCCACTGTCCACAGTATGATAACATAGTTATGCGTTCATCACCACAATCTATCTCTGAACATTTTCCTTACATCAGAAAGAACCAGAACAAGAATAAAAAATAAAAGTGAAAAAAAAAACACCCAAATCATCCCCCCATCCCACCCCATTTGTCCTTTAGTTTTTATCCCCATTCCTTCACTCATCCATACACTAGATAAAGGGGGTGTGATCCACAAGGTCTTCAAAATCACACTGTCACCCCTTGTAATCTACATTATTATATAATTGTCTTCAGGAGTCCAGACTGCTGGGTTGGAGTTTGGTAGCTTCAGGTATTTACTTCTAGCTATTCCAATACATTAAAACCTAAGAGGTGTTATCTATATAGTACATAAGAATGTCCACCAGAGTGACCTCTCGACTCCATTTGGAATCTCTCAGCCACTGAAACTATTTTGTCTCATTTTGCATCCCCCTTTTGGTCAAGAAGACACTCTCAGTCCCACGATGCCGGGTCCACATTCATCCCTGGGAGTCATACTCTGTGTTGCCAGGGAGATTTACACCCCTGGGAGTCGGGTCCCACATAGGGGGGAGGGCAGAGAGATTTCCTGTCGAGATGGCTCAGTTAGAGAGAGAGAGGGCCACATCTGAGCAACAAAGAGGTACTCAGGGGGAGACTCTTAGGCACCATTACATACAACTTTAGACTCTCCTTTGTGGTAATGAGCTTCATAAGGGCAAGTCCCATGCTCGAGGGCTCAGCACATCAAAGGATCGGTTCCTTTTTGAAGGAGCGTGTTTGTCCTCTGCTTGATAAACATGCAATAAGAACAACACGCTGTCAGGCAGTGTTTAAGTTCAGGCCCTGTGGGTGGTGCCCTGTGTGTTTGCGCTCAGGACGGGCTGCAGCAGCGTCGTGGGCACTGGACGGGGTTTTACATGGAGAAGCCGAAGTGCCCCTCTGTGTGCTGCTCATGGTCCTCTGGGTGATCCTTTCATTCTCTGCACAAAGTTCAGTTTTTAAGAACCATCATCTTCATACATTTAAGATTGCAGGAACTGTGAGAAGTGGGGATTATCCACCCCCATTTCACTGATGAGAAAATTGAGGCTCAGAGATGTTGAGTAAATTGTAGATTTTATTGTTATGCCATGTTAGCACAGAGGCAATACTCTTGCCATGTACTCACATTTGAGCAATCCATTGTTCTCTGGGCAAGAATGGAAATAAAGGAGATACGGCCCTAATGAGTGCATTAGCTAACAGCTGTGCCTCTCTGTGGCCAAACTGGTGTTACCCATATGGACCCAGAATTTGGTCAGAAAGCACAACCACTGGGAGCGACGTAAACTAAGGGATTTTCTGTAGGGACTTGAAGTTCTGCAAATGCAGGGCAGCTCCCCCAGCAGTGAGGTGGTTGCCTCTTCCTCTGATGCTGGAGCCTGAAGTCTGCCAGGCAGGCCGCAGGGGAGGGAAAAAGGGTGTGAACGGGAGAAGCAAGAACAAACCGGAACCCACAAGACAGATCGGAGATGTGGCCCTGTCTCTCTAGCTAAGCCAACTTGAAAGGTGAAATCACTGCCCTCCCCCCTACGTGGGATCAGACACCCAGGGGAGTGAATCTCCCTGGCAACGTGGAATATGACTCCCGGGGAGGAATGTAGACCCAGCATCGTGGGACGGAGAACATCTTCTTGACCAAAAGGGGGATGTGAAAGGAAATGAAATAATCTTCAGTGGCAGAGAGATTCCAAAAGGAGCTGAGAGGTCACTCTGGTGGGCACTCTTATGCACACTTTAGACAACCCTTTTTAGGTTCTAAAGAATTGGGGTAGCTGGTGGTGGATACCTGAAACTATCAAACTACAACCCAGAACCCATGAATCTCGAAGACAGTTGTATAAAAATGTAGCTTATGAGGGGTGACAATGGGATTGGGAAAGCCATAAGGACCACACTCCACTTTGTCTAGTTTATGGATGGATGAGTAGAAAAATAGGGGAAGGAAACAAACAGACAAAGGTACCCAGTGTTCTTTTTTACTTCAATTGCTCTTTTTCACTCTAATTATTATTCTTGTTATTTTTGTGTGTGTGCTAATGAAGGTGTCAGGGATTGATTTGGGTGATGAATGTACAACTATGTAATGGTACTGTGAACAATCGAAAGTACGATTTGTTTTGTATGACTGCGTGGTATGTGAATATATCTCAATAAAATGAAGATTAAAAAAAAAAAAAAAAAAAAAAAAGACAGATCGGACCTGCTTCCGTCTCTCCACTCTCGCCTCCAGCTTCAGCGATGTGGTGGCCCGTAGGGAGAGCTGGCCTCTTCCTCACAGTGATGAAGCTAAGGGAAAAGGAGGACCCAGAGGGACCGCAAGATGAACCAGTAGAAAAGCAGCAGCCTGCGTGAGCTATGACAGCCTGCCTGACCATCTGAGCAGAAAAAGAACATGGCTGTTGTTTCATTTCTGCCTTCCAAGTGTCATGCGAAGTATCTTGTGGTCCACAGTAACCTGGAACTGTATAGGAAGGCAGTTCCTTTCTATACAGGCTGATGCAGTACAAATCTCCCATGATACAACGTTTTCGCTTAGAGCATGCACATTTCTAGAAGTGTGGAATGATGGTAATTCTTGGCTAACCTCATTGTGCTGTATTCCTTGTCAGTAAATGAAGATAATCATAGTGCCTAACTCGAAGGGTTGTCATGAGAATTAAGTAAAGTAATATTTGTAAAGTATTTAGAGTGGTGCCTGGCTCATAATGTCTTCAATAATAATTATTATGATTACTTTACAGTTTACAGAATGCTTGTCTTATATTACTGAATTTGATCTTCCCAGTCCTGTGAGCTCAAGCCCCTTTTACAGGCAGGGAAATCGAGTCTTAGGGAACTTACAGCACTTGCCTGAGATGACCCAGCTGCAGAGTGGTAGGATGCGGAGGCTCTCCTCCTTGCGTTCTGCATGGCTGATGAGAGAGGAGTGCTCAGGGGGCGCAGGCTCCACGCCGAACTCTGACCTCCCACTGCCTGTCAAGGCCTCGGGCTTCTCTCTTGGAACACTGTGTCCATGACATGATGCAGGGCTCTTCTTTGGGTCATACGTATGGCAAGCATGTGTGTGTGTGCATCTGTGCGGACGCGCATGCTTAGGGCTGTGGGCGCAGCCTCGGGGCAGAGGTGGACACGGACGGGCATTTGGCTGTGCTGCAGCGGCCCCCTGCGTGCCCTCCAGTCCCGTCAGGAGAGCTTGTGGGAAGAGGCGGGTGTTAGGCGTTCTCTTACGTGGGCAGCCATATTCCTTCAGTTGGTATTGACAGTGAGTGGCATAGATTATCATTTGTTCAGTTAACTTTTTTACACGTTATCCTTTAGAATCTTCTTACTGAGAATGTTTAGTAAAAATTACCTTGGTAGCTGAAAATTAACTTAGTGTGATCCATACACCCAAGAAAAAGCGAGCCACAGAAACAACCTATGAGAGCAACCAAATGTTGAATTTAACAAAGACTTTAAAATAGCTATTATAAATGTGTTCAAAACTAAAGGAAACTATGATTAAAGAAGTAAAGTAAGGTGTGATGACAAAGTTGCATCAAAGAGATAGAAATTATAAAAAAATAACCAAATGGAAATTCTGGCCTTGAAAAGTAAAAAACTGAAATGAAAAATTCACTAGAGGGGCTCAACTGTACATTTGAACTGTCAGAAGTAAGAGTTAGTGAACTTGAAGATAGATCAATAGAGATTATGCAAGCTGAAGAACAAAGAGAAAAAAGAATGAAGAAAAATGAACCTCAGAGAAATGTGGCACACCACTAAACACACAAACACATGTGTAATGGGAATACCGGAAGGAGAGGAGAGGGAGAAAGGAGCAGAAAAATATTTAAAGAAGGTTTGTCTGAAAACTTCCTAAACTTATTGAAAAGCATTGATCTCCACATACAGGAAACTCAGCAAACTCCAAGTAGGATAAACACAAAGAAATCCATGGTATTTATAGATGTAATATGTTTAACAGCAGCATCACAAAAAGTGGGGAAAGGAATTAGAACAGAATTATATAGGTGTAACATTTCTGTGTCTTACTGGAACTAAGTATAAATCTGAAGCTGATTCTGAGAAGTTAATATGTATATGGTAAGCCCTAGAGCAACTACTTAGAAAATAACTGAAAAAGATATAGTGAAAAATCATTAAAGAAATTAAATTGCTACAATACAAATATTCACTTAATGCGAAAAAAAAACAGTAAAGAATGACTAGAGGAACAAAAAAGATGAGACATATAGAGAACAAAAAGTAAAATGGGAGACCTAAATCCAACTATATCAATAATAAAAGTATATGTGAATGGGAGAAACTAAGATGGTGGCTAGGTGAGACAGGGCAAAAAAACACCTCTGTGAAAAACACTAGATAAAAACCAGAAAGTGACCCAGAATACCGGTTACAGCGATGCACCAGCTGGACGAGGTCTGCTAGTATCATAGGGGCCGTATACTTGGTGAAACCGGGAGTCTGCATTTTGAAACGAGTGAGTAAGCTGGCTGGAAGACCCGCAGCTGCACGGCATTGTGGGGAAGCCAGGGCTTGGTGTTTGGAGACCGATGGGCTCTTTTTTTAAAAAAAAAGGAAAAACCCAGGAGCGGCTGCAATTGCAGGAGTGGGCACCACTCAGTAAAACACAGCAAGAGGGGGCTGGGCTGGCCTCTTGGTGTCTGGCCTGGAGGATAGTCCGCTGCAGATACCCTTGGGGCCGGGGGAATGGAGGGGAGAGCCGGAAGCTGAAAGAAACCCCGTGGCTAGCAGCTGGCTCCCCGGAGGGCTGGATAAATTCCTGCCCGAGGCTGTGCCCACAGCCCAAAGCCCCACCAGTTGTCCCGGAGCTGGGAAGGAGGAACTGTGCGAGGAGGAGGGGGCTGAGACACCCCGTTCGGCCATCTTTGCATCAGGCTGAGAGCGCCCCTGCACGGCCCGGCGGCCCAGGGCTTCCCTTGAGGGATGGCGCGCACTGGTGACGTAGCACGGCATTCCCTCGGCAGAGATCCTCGAGGATTGCGGCGGGGAGGGGGGACCCGCTCGGAGAATCCAGGGACGCTACGCCAAGTCCGGTGGTTTGTGGGACAGCAAGAGAGAGGGTCTGGGGCTGAAATGAAGTGAAGGCTTAGACTCTGGCGGCGGCCTTGAATCTCTGGGAAACTGGGGAATTTGAATAGTAAAGCTGCCCTTCCTGCCTGGTCACCCGTACACATGCCTGACATTCAGGGCGGACGGCTCCAGCAACACACGCAAACTGAATTCTCCAACTGAACCCCACAAGAATCATTTCCCCACACACCACAGGGACAAGGTTGAGAACTGACTTGAGGAATATAGGTGACTCACAGACGCCATCTGCTGGTTAGTTAGAGAAAGTGTACGTCACCAAACTGTGTTTCTGAAAAATTAGATTGGTATCTTTTTTTTTTTTTACAACTTGAAAGAACTCTATCAAGCAAAGCAAATGTCAAGAGGCCAGAAACAACAGAAAATCTTAATGCATATGATAAAACTAGAAGTTATGGAGAATCCAACTCCAAACAAATCAAGATATCAGAAGAGACTCAGTACTTGGCAGAATTAATCAAAGAACTACAATCGAGGAATGAAAACATGGCAAAGGATTTAAAGGACATCAAGAAGACCATCGCCCAGGATATAAGCGACATAAATAAGACCCTAGAAGAGCATAAAGAAGACATTGCAGAGTAAATGAAAAAATAGAAGATCTTATGGAAATAAAAGAAACTGTTGGCCAAATTAAAAAGACTCTGGATATTCACAATACAAGATTAGAGGAAGTTGAACAATGTCTCAGTGTCCTAGAAGTCCACAGAACAGAAAATGAAAGAACAAAAGAAAGAATGGAGAAAAAAAATTGAAAAAATCGAAATGGATCTCAGGGATATGATAGATAAAATAAAACGTCCAAACTTAAGACTCATTGGTGTCCCAGAAGGGGAAGAGAAGGGTAAAGGTCTAGAAAGAGTATTCAAAGAAATTGTTGGGGAAAACTTCCCAAACCTTCTACACAATATAAATACACAAAGCATAAATGCCCAGAGAACTCCAAATAGAATAAATCAAATAAACCCACTCCAAGAAATATTCTGATCAGACTGTCAAATACTGAAGAGAAGGAGCAAGTTCTGAAAGCAGCAAGAGAAAAGCAATTCACCACATACAAAGGAAACAACATAAGACTAAGTTGTGACTACTCAGCGGCCACCATGGAGGTGAGAAGGCAGTGGCATGACATATTTAAAATTCTGAGAGAGAAAAATTTCCAACCAAGAATACTTTATCCAGCAAAACTGTCCTTCAAATCTGAGGGAGAGCTTCAATTTTTCACAGACAAACAGATGCTGAGAGACTTTGCCAATAAAAGACCTGCCCTACTTCAAATTCTAAAGGGAGCCCTACCAACAGAGAAACAAAGAAAGGAGAAAGAGATATAGAGAATTTTAACAGACATATATAGTACCTTACATCCCAAATCACCAGGACACTCATTTTTCTCTAGTGATCACAGATCTTTCTCCAGAAGGGACCATAAGCTGGGACATAAAACAAACCTCAATAAATTAAAAAAAATTTTTTGAATATACTCAAAGCACATTCTCCAACCACAATGGAACACAAAGAGAAGTTGTCTTAGTTTGCTAATGCTGCAGAATGCAAAACACCAGAGATGGATAGGCTTTTATAAAACGGGGGTTTATTTCACTACACAGTTACAGTCTTAAGGCCACAAAATGTCCAAGGTAACACCTCAGCAATCGGGTACCTTCACTGGAGGATGGCCAATGGCGTCCGGAAAACCTCTGCCAGCTAGGAAGGCAGCTGGCATCTGCTCCAAAGCTCCGGCCTCAAAACGGCTTTCTCCCAGGACGTTCCTCTCTAGCAAGCTTGCTCCTCTTCAAAACATCACTCCCGGCTGCACTCTGTTTCCTCTCTTTGAGTCAGCCCATTTATATAGCTCCACTGATCAAGGCCCACCCTGAATGGGCGGGGCCACGCCTCCATGGGAACATCTCATCAAAATCATCACTGACAGCTGGGTGGGGCACACTCCAAGCAAATCCAACCAGCACCAAAACTTCTGCCCCACACAAGACCACAAAGATAATGGCATTTGGGGGACACAATACACTCAAACCGGCACAGAAGTCAATAATTTTTGAACTGTAACTCCACTATTTACTTCCTACATGATATGAAATACACAAACTCTAATGACAAATCAGTGGTTTTGAACTCAATGTAAAATATGTAATTTTAGACAACTATATAAAGGTGGGGGAATGGAGGAGCATGGGAACATAGTTTACGTGTCCTATTGAAGTTAAGTTGGTATCAAAGAAAAACAAGACTGTTATAGATTTAAGAGGTTAAATTTAAGCCCCACAGTAAACACAAAGAAATTATCAGAGAAAAGTATATGTGAATGGATTAAATGGTCCAATCAAAAGGCAGAGATTTTCAGACTGCATTAAAAAGACAAGATCCAACTATATACTGTCTACAGGAGACAGATTTTAGAGTCAAAGATACAAATAGACTGAAAGTAAAAGGATAAAAAAAGAGTGTATCATGATAATAGCAACCACAAGAAAGTTAGTGACTATCCTATCACACCAAAAAGACTTTAAAATGTTATTAGAGATAAAGTGACATTTTGTAGTGATAAAATTTGAGTCAATCCATGAGGAATATATAACAATTACAAACATGAATGCACCTGACAACATATTTCTAAAATATATGAAGCAAAAACTGACAGGAGTGAAAGGAGAAATAGATAATTAAATGATGATAGTAGATAATTAAGTGATAATACTTGGCAACTTCACACCCCACTTTCAGTAATGGGTAGAACTAGTAGGCGGAAGATCAACAGGAAATAGAGGACTTGAACAACACTGTAAACCAACTAGACCCAACAGACATCTATAAAACACTCCTCCCAACAACACCAGAACATACAGTCTTCTCACGTGCATACATTCTCCAGGATGGATCATATGCCAGGCTGTAAAACAAACCTTGATAAATTTAGAAGGATAGGGATAATACAAAGTGTGTTCTCTGACCATAATGAAATGAAATTAGAAATCAGTACCAGAAAGAAATTTGGGGACCTCACAAATATATGAAAATTAAACAACACACTCCTAAATAACCAATGTGTCAAAGAATAAATCACAAGGGAAGTTAGAAAATATTTAAAAAAGAATGAAAACATACCAAAAACTATGAGATGCAGCTAAACTGGTGCTTAGCAGGAAATTCATAGGTATAAATTATTGCCTATGTTAAAAAAGAAGAAAGATCTCAAGTCAATAACCTAACTTATTTAGGAAAAAGAAGAAAATAAACCTAAAGCAAGCAGAAGAAAGGACATAATAAAAATTAGAGTAGAAATGAATGAAATAGAGAATAGAAAGTAGACAAAAGTAATAAAATCAAAAGCATGTTCTTTGAGAGGACACCAATACTGACAAGCCTTTAGCTAGTTTAACAAAGAAAATAAAAAGAAGGTCTCTACTGTTGACCTTACAGAAATAAAAAGGATTATAAAGGAATACTCTGAAAAATTGTATGCCAATTAGTTAGATAACTTAGATGAAATGGACAAATTCCTAGAAAGACACAAGACACCAAAACTGACTCAAGAAGAAATAGACAATCTGAGTAGACCCATAACAAGTCAAGAAATTCTGTTAGCAGTTGAAAAACTACTCACAAAGAAAAGCCCAGTTGGGGAAAATTCTACCAAACACTTAAAGAACGAATACCAATCCTTCACATTCACTCCCAAAAAGTAGAGGAGGAGAGCCCACTTTTCAACTCATTCTATAAGGCCAACATTACCCTGATACCAAAACCAGACAAAGACATCACAAGAAAAGGAGACTTCAGACCAGTATCTCTTATGCCTATGAATGCAAAAATCCTTCACAAAATACTAGCCAACTGAATCCAGCAACATATGACAATAATTGTTCACCGTGACCAAGTGGGATTTATTCCAGGAATGCAAAGTTCATATAATATCTGAAAATCAATTAATGCGATACACCATATCAATAGTATAAAAAACAAAAAAACACATGATCATCTCGATAGTTGTAATAAAAACATTTGACAAAATCCAATACCCTTTCGTGATAAAGACACTCAACAAACTAGGAATAGAAGGGAACATCCTCAACCTGATAAAGAACAACCCATAGCTAATACCCTTCTTAATGGTGAAAGGCTGCATGCATTCCCTCTAAGACCAGGAACAAGGCAAGAACGTTCGTGCTCACCACTTTGATTCAACATTGTACTAGAGGCTCTAGCTGGGGCAATCAGGCATGAAAAAGAAATAGAAGGCATTTTGATTGGAAAGGAAGTAAAACTATCTCTGTTTGCAGATGACATTATTTTATGTATAGAAAATCCTAACTATTTCACTAAACAACTATTAGAACAAATAAATGAGTTCAGCAAGGTTTTAAAATACAAGAATATACAAAAGTTAATTGTATTTCTATATACTTTAAGCAATCTGAAAATGAAATTAAAAAATTCCATTTACAATAGCATCCCAAAAGAATAAAATACTGAGGAATAAATTTAATAGAGATGTAAAATTTACACCCTGAAAACTATAGATATTATTGAAAGAAATTAAAGAAGACCTATTTAAATGGGAAAACATTCTATGTTCATGTATGAGAAGACATAATATTGTTTAGATGGCAGTACTCAAATTGATCTTCAGGATCAATGCAATCCCTCTCAAAATCCCACCTGGCGTCTTTGAAGAAATTGATAAGCTGAATCTAAAATTCACAGGGAATCTCAAGGGACCCAGAATAGCTAAAATAATATTGAAGAAGAGGAAGGTTGAAGGACTAAAATTTTAAAATTTCAAAACATATTACTAAGCAGTAATGATGCAAATGTGGTGTTGGCATAAGGAAAGGCATATAAATCAGTGGAATGGGATTGAAAGGCTGGAAATAAACCCGTGTGTCTATGGTCAGCTGAAATTCAATAAGGGTACTGAGACCATTCAGTGGGAAAAGAAGAGTCTTTTCAACAAATAGCACTGGTTCAGCTGAATAGCCACATCCAGAAGAATCAAGTCGAATGCTTATCTCACACCATATACGTAAAGGAACTCAAGATGGATTGGAGACCTAAATGTTAGAAGAAAACATAGGGGTAATTCTGTATGACCCCGAGTTTGGTGATGGATTAATGGATTCTTAGTTATCACATCAAAAGCACTAGCAATAAATGGCCAAAAACACATAGATGCTTAACATCCTTTAGTCATTTGGGAAAAGCACATCAACACACCATTAAGTACCACTTCACATCTACTCTGGGATGGCTGTAATCCAAAAGATAATAACAGGTGTTGTTGAGGGTGTGGAGAACTGGAACCCTCATGTGCTGCTGCTGATGGGCATATAAAATGGTGCAGCCAGTTTGGGAAACATGCTGGCAGTTCCTCAAACGTGTAAGCATAGAATTACCACATCACCCAGAAACGCCACTTCTAGGGATCTACCCAAGAGAAATAAAAACATAGGTCCACGCAGAAACTTTGTTACACAAATATGTTTATGGAAGCTTTATTTAGAATAGTCAAAAGGGGGAAACAACCCAAATGTCAATCAACAGATGAATGAATAGGTAAACAAAATGTGGCATATCCATACAATGGAATATTATTTGGCTATAAAAAGGAATGAAGTTCTGATACAGGCTACCGCATGGATGAACCTAGAAAACTTATCTTTTCTAGGTCACAAAAGACCACATATTATATGATTCCATTTATATGAAATGTCCAGAAGAGGTAAATCTGTATATAGAGAAAATAGATCAGTGGTTATTTAGGGGTGGGGGAATGAGGGTTACAGAAATAATAGCTAAAGGGGAAGGGTTTCTTTTTTGGTTTATGCAAATGTTTTAAAGTTGACAAGTGATGTTTACACATAAACATACACTTGGTGATTTTAAAGACGTCACACCAGGTGATTGTGGAAGTACTAAAAACCACTGAATTATGCACTTACATGGGTGAATTTTCTGATATGTGAATGATGCCTGTCTTAATAAAACTGTTAATAAATTTAAAAGCTGCCATGGAACTGCACTACACAAACAGTGAACCCTAGTCAAACCATGGACTATAGTTAATAGAACAATTATAAAAATGTGCTTTCATCAGTTGTAACATGTACCACACCAATGCAAGGGGTTAATGATAAGGTAGTATAGTATATGGGAGTTCTGTATTTTATGCATGATTGCTCTGTAAACCCACAACTTCTCTAATTAAAAAAAAAAAAGAAAAAGCTGGAGAAAGGAAGTTGTAGCTCACAGGGTGGAATGGCGTGGTGGCTGCGCGGGCACTGCAGGCGCTGCCGGGTAGACGCACCCCGTGGTCGGGTCAACAGGCACTGAGAGGTCTCGGCCGCCGTGGGAGAGGAGCGCGGGTCTGTCGTTCACAGGCCTTCAGAGGAGTCGGCGGCCTGCTTGGATTAAAGATGTATTTCCGTTGAACTGTGATCAACCTGTCTATAAAGTGGAAATTTCAGAACTGACAAGGAGCCTAGGAGAACCCCGATGGTGTTTCCTTCATCAGCACGGTTTGGAGGGAGAGCCCGGGAGGGCTCGCCTGCCGCTCTGCTCTCGTTGGGATCAACGTGTGCCTGGTGCGGTTGTAGCTTAGTGCTGTGCTCACGGAAATCACGGTGCGTACGAGGTGATTTTGCATGAAATCCTGCCAGTATCTGGAATTTTAAATGGTATATTTTGTAGGTACACTCAGTATTTCCTAGAACTACTTCAGGTTTGTTTTTTTGTTTTTTTTTAATGGAGGAAGTTGGATTTTCATGCAGCATTAAATAAATATGCATTGTATTTTAGATTTCCCCAAAGGATATGTACCATTGTAATTATCTCTGCCTATTTCTTGAATTGCACAGGGAGAAGACACCCATTATCAGAAAGAAAAATTATGCACTATATGTACCAGCTTTGTAAGTCCCTGGATCACATGCACAGGTACGCGCCTGGAGGTTTGGCAGCTCGTGTGTTAATAAAACGCATTAGCATTTATTTAAAAGTACAGTGTCAAAGAATTTGAATTAATGAGGTAGGATTAATTCTATCCTTCCTTTTGTATTGAATGCAGAAATGGAATCTTTCACAGAGATGTAAAGCCAGAAAATATATTAATAAAGGTAAGAACTTTTACATGAAAAACTGTCATCACAATAGAAGTAGAACATTAACCCTACTCAGATGATTTGAACTGTCACCTCCTGTTAGCTGGCTACCACGTTTGCTGTGGTTTCCGGTGTGGAAGAGTGTCGTCTTAAAGAAATGCCATTTACACGATGGAACAGTCATCTGGAAGAACATAATCTTAGGTGCCCTTCCTACTCTATGGTCGAAATAAATGCCATTCAAATAGTCATTCTGAAAGATCCAAATGTAAAAGTGATGGAGACAGAATTTGAGCCTCCTCCAAAGCTCCTTAAACGGCACCTACCTAATGTGCACAGTTGATGGGTTTTGCCACGTGATCACACTCAGGAACCATCATCACCCACATCCGACAGCTGCCTGGGGCCTCCCTGCAGCGCCCCCCTCCCCACCCCCAGGTGGTGACCTGCCCGGTGTGGCTCGGGCGCTGGTGCTGCCAGCCCTTTGGGTTCTTTTCAGGCCTCTGTACTTCCTTCCCAGGCATGCACTGATCTGCACTCGGCTCAGGACTTGGGGAACCTCTGCAGACCTCTGGGGCTCTGTCTCCGGGCAGCTTTCTCCTCTCAGGAGAACCCTGTCCCCTTGGTCTCCCCGGACCCCACCACAGGGACACAGCCAGGCCCCTCAGGCTTCACTGCCCTGAGTCTTGGTCTTGGATTTCTCTGGAGGCCTGAAGCTGGGCCCACCGCAGGGCTCACCTGCCCTGCCTCATTGCAGGGACCACTGTCCTGCACTGCCCGATGCCCAGTGTCTCAAAACCATGGCTTCATGCAGTTTGTCTTTTTTCTGGTTGTTTGAGGCGGGAGGGCCAAGCCAGTCACTGTTACTCCATCTTGGCTGGGAGTGGAAGTCTGTCATTTTTACACTGGAGAAAATAAAATGTCTTGATTTCCGAGTATTCAGGAAATGTAATTGGTTTTATGTTGGATAGCCTTTTAGATATTTGGGCTGGAGAAATGACAGTGCTGACAGGTTCATGTCCTACAGCCGTGGTGCAGCTGGAAGAGCCAGGTGGTGCCGGGGCAGGTCCGTGCAGCCGCTGTGAGGTCAGGTGTGCACCTGCAGGCCCGGGCTTCCGCCAGCACTGGCATCGCCTGCTCTGCAAACATGGGCGCACTGCCCAGCCTCTGAACGTGGGAATGATCATTCTCCCTTCCTCGTGGGGTAGTTTTGAGGACAAGTGACGGGACGCGTGCACACCCGTGTGGCCCAGGGTCAAGCACCCGCTGCCGGGCCGAGGGAGAATCTTCCCAGGCTTCTGGACCTTTCTTAGCGTCCACTGTCTCCACCCGTTAGGGGTCGGGTTGCGTCAGGCCCTTTAATAAGCTCTGTTCACTTAAGGCCTACATTTGGTTGCTTTGAAATGTGAGGGGTAAAGAAAATGCAGAAAAGTCCTACCTTAGAAAATATCCTGAAACTTGTTTCCCCTGCAACTGTCTGATGGAGGAAGGGCCTGTTGCAGTGTGGGTCTGGGCCCTGCACCCCCTCCCCAGACTGAGAACAGTCTGCGAGCAGAGCCCAGGGCCCGGGCCTGTTGGAGCTGTAGTAGAACCTACTGTCATTGTGTGAGTCATCTGTAGGGTTACACCAGGGATTGAGATTTTTCCACACCTCTAGACATTTGGAAATACATGTAAAACGTAGAGAGCCAACAACTTTGTAAACACGTTCCGCTGAGTAGAAGCACTACTTCCTCATCTGTCAGAGGCTACTTATATTTCATGTAACGTGATTATGTATTTATATGTTTTTAAGCATTTTTTTCCAACTTTATTGAGATATATTCATACCCCACACAAATCATCCAAAATATGTAATCACTGCCTCATAGTATCATCACATAGTTGTGCATACATCCCCATGATTGATTTTAGAATATTTTCATTACTGCAGAACAGAAATAAGAATTAAAATAATAAAACCCAAATCCTTCCCTACCCCTTATCCCCCCCTATTGTTGTCCCATAGTTTTGGGTGTGGTACATTTTTTACTGTTGATGAGTGAATATTAAAATATTACTGTTACCTATAGTTCATAGTTTGCAGTAGTTATGTTTTTTCCCATATATCCTTGTGTTATTTTTTTTTACATTTGTAGTGGTTCATGCAAAAACTTATTTACGTGCATGACTTTAAACAACCACTTTCAATCAAATTCACTTACAATACGTTACTGTTTCTTATAATACCAAGAATGAGCAGCCATCACCTTTATCCATTCTCAAACATTTAAGTTCAATCTTGTTAACAATTCTGTACAAAATAGGTAACCACTACCCCTTCTCTAGCTTCTGCCTATCTCTAGGTCCCCTATATTCTACATTTTAAGACTCTGGGTTTATATTTTGTAGGTGGTTCATACTAGTGAAATCATACAATACCTATCATTTTGTGTCTGGCTTATTTCACTCAGCATTATGTCCTCAAGTTTCATCCATGTTGTCGCATGCTTCAGGACACCATTCCTTCTTACTGCTGCATAGTATCCATCATATTTATATACTACATTTTGTTTCTCCCTGCATCTGTTGATGGACACTTGAATTGTTGCCATCCTTCGGCAATTGTGAATATGTCACTATGAACACTGTTGAGCGGATGTCTGTTCATGTCACTGCTTTCAGATCTTTTGGGTATATAGCGAGAAGTGGATTTGCTGGATTGTAGGGTAACTCAATATCTAGTTTTCTGAAGAACCTCCAAACTGTCTTCCACAGTGGCCGTACCATTTTACATTCCCACCAGCATTGAATAAGTGTTCCAATTTCTTCTTATCCTCTCCAATATTTGTAGTTTCCTGTTTGTTTTATAGCAGCCATTCTTATAATTGTGAGGTGATATCTCGTGGTTTTGATTTGCATTTCTCTAATGGCTAATGAAGGTGAACCTCTTTTCTTGTGCTTTTTAGCCATTTGTATTTCCCCTTTGGAAAAATGTCTATTCATATCTTTTGCCCATTTTATAATTGGGTTTTTTGTGCTTTTGTTGTTGAGTTGTAGGATTTCTTTATATATGTAGGATATCAGTCTTTTATCAGATATATGGTGTTCCGGTTTGCTAATGCTGCCAGGATGCAAAATAGCAGAAATGCATTGGCTTTTATAAAGGGAGTTTATTTGGCCATAAAGTGTCCAAGGCAAGGCAACAACAATAGGGTACTTTCACTGGAGAAAAAAGCCACTGGCATCTGGAAAACCTCTGTTAGCTCAGAAGGCACGTGGCTGGCGTCTTCTTGCTCCCAGGTGGCGTTTCAAAATGGCATTCTCCAAAGTGTTGCTCTTGGGGCATTTTGTCCTCTTAGCTGCAGCTGCTCTTCAAAATGTCACTCTTAGTTGCTCTTGGGACGTTTGTCCTCTCTTAGCTTCTCCAGAGCAGAAGTCTGCTTTCAATGGCTGTCTTCAAACTGTCTCCCATCTGCAGCAAGCATCTGGGCCTCTGTCGCTCTTTTTAAAGTACTCCAGTGATCCAATTAAGACCCACCCTGAATGGGTGGGGCAATACCTCCATGGAAATTATCCAGTCATTTCACTCACAGTTGACAGAGTCACATCTCCCTGGAAACACTCCCAGAATTCCAATCTAATCAACACTAATACATCTTCCCCCACAAGATTGCAGCAAAGAACATGTCATTTTGGGGGACATAATAAATCCAAACCAGCATATATGGTTTTCAAATATTCTCTCCTATTGAGTTGACTGCCTTTTTACCTTTTAAACAAAGTCCTTTGACACACAGAAGTATCCAATCTTGAGGAGGTCCCATTTATGTTTTCTTTCATTGCTTGTGCTTTGGGTGTAAGGTCTAAGACGCTACCTCCTATCACTAGATCTTGAAGATGTTTCCCTATATTTTTTTCTAGGAGTTTTATGGTACTAGCTCTTATATTTAAGTCTTTGATCCACTTTGAGTTAATTTTTGTATAGGGTGTGAGGTAGGGATCCTCTCTCATTCCTTTAGATATGGATATCCAATTCTTCTAGCACCATTTATTGAAGAGACTCTTCTGTGCCAGTTCAGTAGATTTGGGGACCTTGTCAAAAATCAATTGACTGTAGATCTGAGGGTCTATTTCCAAACTCAATTCGATTCCATTGGTCAATATGTCTATCTTTGTGACAATACCATGCTGTTTTGACCACTGTGGCTCTATAATAAACTTTAAAGTTGGGAAGTTTAAGCCCTGCCACTTCATTCCTCTTTTTTAGGATGTTTTTGCTCTTTCTTCCTTTATAATTTAGGTGTTTAACACTATAAATTTCCCTCTCAGCACCACCTTTGCTGCATCCCATAGGTTTTGATATGTTGTATTCTTGTTTTCACTCGTCTCCAAATATTTGCTGATTTCTTGTGCAATTTCTTCTTTGACCCACTGATTGTTTAAGAGTGTGTTGTTTAAACTCCATGTATTTGTGAAAGTTCTGGTTCTTTAGTGGTTATTGATTTCCAGCTTTATTCCATTATGGTCATAGAAAGTCCTTTGAATAATTTCGATCTTTTTAAATTTATTCAGACTGTTTGTGCCCCAGCATATGATCTATCCTGGAGAACATTCCATGAGCACTAGAAAAGAATGCATATCCTGGTGTTCTGGGAGGCAGCGGTCTATATGTGTCTGTTAGGTCTAGTTCATTTATCACGTGATTTAGGCTGTTTCCTTATTGGTCCTCTCTGTGGTTGTTCTGTCTATAGAAGAGAGTGGTGTACAGATGTCTCCCACTGTTACTGTAGACGTGTCTGTTGCTCCCTTAGTTTTAGCCAGTGTTTGTCTCGTGTCCTTTGAGCTCCTTGATTGGGTGCAGAAACATTTATGATTGTTGTTTCTTCTTGGTGAATTGTCCCTTTTATTAATATATAGTGTCCTTCTTGGTCTCTTATGGCATCTTTGCATTCAAAGTTTATTTTGGCTGATATTAGTATAGCTCCCCCTGCTTTCTTTTGGTTACAACTTGTAAACAGCATATAGATGGATCATGTTTTTTTAACCCATTCTTCCAATCAGTATCTTTTAATTGGGGAGTTTAATCTGTCAGCAAAGTTGTTACTGTAAAAGCAGTTCTTGATTCAACTGTCTTATCTTTTGGTTTTTATTTGTCAGATCTATTTTTTTCTGTCTCTGTTTTTATCCTTTAAGTAGCTCTTATTAATACTCTATAGTTCTATGCCCTTCTCCAGACCTCTCTCTTCTGTTTTTTTTTTTTTTTTTTCACCTTACAGAACTCCCTTTAGTATTTCTTGCAGAGTGGGTCTCTTATTAACAAATTCTCTCAGCATTTGTTTGAGAAAATTTTAAATGCTCCCTCACTTTTTAAAATGCAGTTTTATTTAGATATATTTACATACCATATAATCCATCCAAAGTGTACAATCAGTGGCTCATAGTATAATCATATAATTGTGCATTCATCGCCACAGTCAATTTTAGAACATTTTCATTATTCCAAAATAAAGAAAAAAATAAAAATAAAAAAGAACACCCAAAATGGGGATTTATTAGCTTACAAGTTTATAGCTCCAAGGCCATGAAAATGTCCCATTTAAGGCAGCAACAGGATGATTCCTTTTCTGAAGACCAGTTACTGGCAAGCTTGGGCTCTTCTGTCAGATAGCAGGTGTACTGGTTTGGATATATTATGCCCCCAGAAAAGCCATGTTCCTTAATGTAGTTTTGTGGGGGCAGACTTATTAGTCTTTTGATTAGGGTTGAAACTTTTGATTGAATGTTTCCATGAAGATGTGGCCCACCCAACTGTGGGTGAGACCTTTTGATTAGATCATATCCATGGAGGTGTGGATTCCACCCATTCAGGGTGGGTCTTGATTACATCTCTGGAGTACTTTAAGACAGCTCATGGGGATAAGGACTCAGAGAAGCTGAGAGAGACATTTTGGAGAGAAGCTAAGGTATGTAATCCAGAATTTGCCCCTGGCAGAAGCTCAGAGCCAACACAGACCCAGATGCTTGGAGACACTGGGAGACACAGACAGAGGGTGTTTTTAGATGCTAAGCTAAGAGACAAAGCCCAGAGTTTGCTCCAGAAAAGCTAAGAGAGGATTCCCAGACACTTAGAAACACCATGGGAGAATCAAGCAGAGAGCTGAGAGAAGCTAAGAGGGACAGAAGCCCAGAGGCATTTTGGAGAAAGCCATTTTGAAACCACAACCCGGGAGCAAAGGATCAGCAGATGCCAGCCACGTGCCTTCCCAGCTGACAGAGGTGTTCCAGACGCTATAGGCCTTTCTTCAGAGGAGGTATCTTCTTGTTGATGCATTAATTTGGACACTTTTATGGCCTTAGAACTGTACATTTGTAACATGATAAATCCCCTTTGTAAGAGCCAATCCATTTCTTGTATTTTGCATAACAACAGCTCTAGCGAACTGGAACAGCAAGGCACATGGTGACGGGTACTGGTCCTTCTCTCCTGGGTTCGTTGCTTCAGCTTCTGGCTGCTCCATCTCCCAGCTTCTCTCGGTGCTTCTCTGAATTTCATCTCTCTGCTTCTCTGTGTGTTTCGTTCTCTCATAAAGGACTTGAGTAAGAGGATTAAGACCCACTTTAATGGGTGTTCCGGTTTGCTAATGCTGCCATTCTGCAAAACACCAGAAATGGATTGGCTTTTATAAAGGGGGTTTATTTGGTTACAGGGTTACAGTCTTAAGGCCATAAAGTGTCCAAGGTAAGGCATCAACAATAGGGCTTCTTCACTGAAGTATGGCCAGTGGCGTCCGGAAGACCTCTGTTAGCTGGGAAGGTACGTTGTTGGTGTCTGCTCCAGAGTTCTGGTTTCAAAATGGCTTTCTACAAAATGTCAGTGTCAGCTTCCAACAGCTGTCTTCAAAATGTGTCTCTCAGCTGCAGCTCCTCCTAGCTCCTTCTGTCTGAGCTTACATAGTGCTCCAGTGAACTAATCAAGGCCTATGCTGAATGGGCGGGGCCACACTTCCATGGAAATTATCTAATTAGAGTTATCACCCACAGTTGGGTGGGTCACATCTCCATGGAAACAACCTAATCCAAAGGTTCCAACTTAATCAACACAGATACATCTGCCCCCACAAGATTGCATCGAAGAACATGGCTTTTTCTGGGGGACATAATATATACAAACCAGTACAATGGGGTAGGTCACATCTCAATTGAAATAACCTAATCAAAAGGTCCCACCCACTATAGGTCTGTACCCACATGAATGGATTAAAAGAACGTGGCCTTTTCTGGGGTACATAACAGCTCCAAATCACCACACCTAGGTGCATAAATATTTGACACCATTAGTATTTATCAAGCTAGATGAGGAGATGCTGTTTGCTCTCTTGTCTCCCCCCTTGCAGCAGGATGTCCTGAAATTGGGGGACTTCGGCTCCTGCAGAAGCGTCTATTCCCAGCAGCCGTATACCGAATACATCTCCACCCGCTGGTACCGGGCCCCCGAATGCCTCCTCACCGACGGCCACTACAGCTACAAGATGGACCTGTGGAGCGCGGGCTGCGTGTTCTACGAGATTGCAAGGTAGGGTGGTGGCTGTGCCCCCGTCCCAGGTGTCCTCGGGCCGCAGGTGGAGTTACGCCTGGCAGGGGGGCTCGCCTGGTTTGAATGGCTCCTACCCGTTGGTTCCTTTATGTTTTATGTTTTAAAGTCATTCTCGGTTGGTTTGTTTTAATTTTTAATTATCATTTAACAGAAAATTTACTAGGCTTTCATTTTATTTTTCATCAAATACCATTCCTGGCTTTTTCCGGGGTAATTGTGCATCATCAGTTACTTTTTCCCGCATCACACCCCACCCCTCCCTGAGGCCCCTAGTTTGGCTGTGAAGGGGCTGGGAAGTGAAGGGGCGTAGGGGCCAGTGTCCAGGAGCAGGTGAGACACCCGCCACTGCTGTCTGGGGCCTGCCGTGGGAAGGGGTGAGCAGGTGGCCCCCTGGGAGAGGGCTGCCAGCCCCCGGTGTGATGAGACACAGGGAAGAAGAGCAGGGGACTGTCCCACTCGAGGTGAGCGGGGCGTCGAGTCAGAGGAGCCTCTGGAGGGTGTGGGCAGAAGTGGACTCTCAGGAGGGTGCCACTTAGTGACCGTCTGGAGGCCACCGCGTCAGTGTGTGGCGACTGTGTGTGCAGGGCCCCCAGGGTCCCCCCATACTGCCCGACGGACCGCTGTCAGTGTGGAGGGAGGGGACCTTCAGGACCCGTCCTCTTTAGCTTCTAGATCACTCACGTTGCTACCTGGCTCCATTACAGAGTTAGAAAGCTGAGTGGCAGTGTAAGTGAACCTAAAAGTGCCAGCAGACGATTCTTCATCATCTGCTAAAACTTGACCCTTGAATTAATTTGGAAGGGCTCTTGAAGGACGCCTGTGTTAAGAGCATGATGGCCGAGGGCTTCGAGTCTGCCCTGAGATGACTCAGTTGTTAGAGCCAGCTGTGCTTTACAGTCACATTTATTCCCCCACCTCAGAGCTGGTTTTGCCCACTCCCCATTTCCTTTTCTGTCCTTTGGGCACAAAATATTGCTCTTTGCTTGAATAGAAGCTAAATTTGTGGCATGTAATACGAATTGAATTTATCTATAGGCATCTAAAACATTTTTTCCTTAATTGCAAAACTTACTAAAACTCTGAAAACCAAACGCTTTCTTAGAATTCATTCACTTGACCTGACCTGACCTGAGTTTGTCAGCAAAAGCTGCTGGGAGACGTGAAGCTCTCTAAGGTGGCAGTTTGTCACCGTTATTGGGAGAGTCCCCATTTCACTGTGGAGACGCTGGGGGGGTGCAGGTCCCGGCAGTGGGTCTGCGTCTTGTCCCTCAGCAAAGGCCCCGGGGGCCTGTGGTCATGCAGGCTGGAGAGGCCCCAGCAGGGGGGGCCGCCGGCTCCCGATCACGCGCTCTTCGTACCGGCCGGGGTTTTCCTGGTGGGCCCCATGCGTCTTGGTGGCTCATTTCCCAAAGGAGACCTGCTCCCCGGGCAGGGAATCAAGTCTTTGCTGGCCGCGACCCACGTGATCCCATGTGATTCCAGAGCCTCTCGGACGGTCTGTCCCTGTTCACTCGGTTTGAGTATCTTTTTTTTTTTTGAACTTTTATTCAGATATACTCACACCCCATCAATCCATCCAGAGCATACAGCTGATTAATGGTTCACAGCATCATCATAGATTTGTGGATTCATCACCATGATCATTTTCACAACATTTGCATTACTCCAGAAAAAGAAAGAAAAAGATAAAAGAAGACCCAAACATCCCATACCCTTTATGCCTCCCTCTTACTGACCACTAGTATTGCACTCTACCCATTTTAAGACTTACAGTAGAGGTAGGTTAACTAAGACAGTGTAGTATTGTCAGAGAAAGATCTGTAGATCAGTGGAACAGAACAAAACATCCAGAAGTAGATCCATGCAAACACGGACATAGATTCAAGTATCTTAAAAGATTAAAGAATACCAATATAATGAAATGTCACTGGAGATTAAGCTTCAAATTATTTTTTGTAGTAGAATTTTGTTAGAATGAATATAATAGTAAAAATAAATTTTCTACGCTTCAGGCCTGGAGATAAAAGGGGCGGATACTTAATGTCTTCCTAGTAAAAGAGTTTTGAAGGAGGGAGTTAGCTCCGGTGCTCTGTGCTCAGTGGTTTTGGAGGTTTGGTGAATGACTGACTGGGTTGAGACAGACAGACACGGTGTGTCTGTGAGTTGACTGCAGATCTTTCAGCTTTGAAGCCCCAAGCAGAGTGCTGGCCTGGGGATGTCATCTGCAGTGAACTCCCTCGGTGCCCAGAGGAGCTGAGCTGTGTCACATGGGGGTCACTAGTGGGCAGGAAAAATGCGAGTACTAAGTGGCTGTCTCGATAAAATAGACTGAAATCAGAGCACTTCAACTTATGATCCAGAAAAAGAAAATTTCCCTCTGCTCTGGCTTCCTGTCCTTATTCTCAGTACCTCACGGTACCATTTGGTGCTACAGAAAAGTTCGCTTTAGAAATGCTGATGCCCCCAAGTGAGGCTCACTGCTGCCATCATGGGGGACGGTCCCCAAGAAGGGTTTGCGGAAAGGCTAAGAAACTCGCCAGCCAGAGGGCCGAGGGGTGGCCTTTGGGCTGTCTGGGCCACAGTTGTGTCTTGCTTGCCCTGCAGTGTCTGGTTGTTGTTTTGTTATTTCAACCAACTGATGAAATTAGAATTCACAGAACAATCTTAATTTCTGGCTTCTCTTAAAAAGTCAGCGGAGTCCGTGGCCTTGGCCCCCACAGCCGCGGAGCTACCCGTTGGTGATGCTGGAGGGGCCCTCAGCCCCCCACCCCCGTGGCTGCACTTGGGGCCGGCCATGGGGGCTCTCAGGCGCCTGCCTGCAGCCACATGGAGGAGGCGGGCAGAGAGGTGGCCGAGGGACCTGGCGCCGTCTGAACGCAGAGGGAGGGAGGAGAGACTGAAAGCTGCGGGTCCCCAGCTGCGTGACTCCCTGGGGACGGAGTGCGGGGCTTCGCAGGAGACTCCAGGGAGGGGAGGTGGGGAACAGGCGGGGCGACCCGAGTGGAGCTCGGGAGCTGGGGGAGGGGCTCGGTGGGCGACCCCGGCCTTCCGAGGGCCCCAGGGGAGGGGCGCGGGCTGGGGCAGGTTGGGGCCAGGCCCTGCCTCCGGGATCGCTTCCTCCCGTGCGAGGTGGCGAGGCGGCACCGGGCTTGCGGGGAGCGCGCGGAGGGCGGGGAACTGGGGAGACGGCAGCTGCGGGGGACGGAGCAGCCGCAGGGCGAGGGGTCCTGTTCTGCGCTTCAGGCGGCGAGCGAGGGCGAAAGCGGAGGGAGCGGGAGGGAGCCCAGGGGCGGGGGAGCCGGGCGGGGCCTCGGCCTCGGGAGGGGCTGGAGTCCCTGAGGCTCTGCGAGGAAGGGGCCGGGGGCGCTGGCGGGGGGTGGGGCGGGGCCCGCTGTGGGTGGGCGGGGCCTGGGCGGTGGGGGCGGGGCCCGCTGTGGGTGGGCGGGGCTCTCTTCCCTGCACGTGGACCTCCAGCCGGCTGAGCCCCTCCGAGAGGGTGCGGAGGGAGGGCGGGTGCGCAGCCCTGGGAGAGGGTGCCGAGGGCGGGGCGATGCTGGGCAGGGGGCGCAGAGGGAGGGCAGCCCCGGACCACGCCCCCGCCGCCCCCTCAGCGCCGCCTTCTCGGCCCCCAGCCTGGAGCCCCTCTTCCCTGGGGCCAACGAACTGGACCAGATCTCCAGGATCCACGACGTGGTGGGCACGCCTGCGCAGAAGACCCTCGCCAAGTTCAAACAGTGAGTGAGGTGCGCCCCGCCGGCGCCCCCCTCCCCCGTGCAGCCCCTGGCGCCCCCAGCCCCCGCCCCGGCCACCCTTAGTGCCCTGAGCCTTCGGAGGGGTTCTGTTCCCCAGGGACCCCCCATTGCAGCCCGCATCCAGACCAGGGGGGCGGCGAGGGGCCGAGGGGCCCGGGGGGGGGGGGGCAGCAACAGGCCGCTGCCTCCCGGGAACGGCAGGGAAGGGCAGGGCTCTGCGGCCCTTTCCGGTTTTTTTTGTTTTTTTTTTTTAACTTCATTCTTTTCACCCGGAAAGCGGTGTCACTCTGTTCTAGGACAGGTAGTTAGTTACCCTCGTAGCATAATAGGTCTCAGCGCTCTTTAGATCAGGAACCGTCTCCCCCAGGGCGGGGGATGCCACCAGAGACGTGGTGACCAGCGGCCACGCTCTGAGTAATGGCGTATTGTTTATTATCGTTGGGCTTTCAATACAGGTCGAGAGCTATGAGTTTTGATTTTCCTTTTAAAAAGGGATCAGGAATATCTCTCCTGACAGCCAATCTGTCCCCGCACTGCCTCTCCCTCCTCTGTGCGATGGTGGCCTACGACCCTGACGAGAGGATCAGCGCCCACCAGGCCCTGCAGCACCCCTTCTTCCGAGAGCAGAGGTGGGCGCATCAGAACTTGGGGGGTGGGTAAGAGACCCCGGGGAGACCCGCAGCGGCACGTGGGCAAGCTCCGGGGGTCCCTGGTTCCCTGGAACAGTTCTCCCTTGAATTTGGGTAAAAACAGACTCGTCGGTGCAGCTTAGAAAGTGTGCCGGGCTGTTTTCAGGGACGTGTTCCACCAAGTGAAGCTGCCAGCGGTGCCACGTCAGAGGGTACAGGGGCTCGCAGGCTGCGGGGGGGGGTGGTGGTGCCAAAGCTGTCATCACTGAGCCCTGGGGGAGAGACGCTGTGCTGCCTGGGTGAAGGATACACCCTTCGGGGTTGTGGGGAGCAGAGGGTGCACCCTGCCCTGGAAGGACCTTCCGATTCGCTGGTGTTTGTGTGGACTGGGCCCAAATGCAGACACGAGAGTGCCCGCCCCGAGCCTGTCTAATCGGAGACCTCGGCCCGCTCCCATGTCTGTGACCGTGGAAGGGACCGGGCGGGCAGCAGGCCGCACAGTTCCCCTCGGGGACACAGCAGGACATCTGCCCTGCGTGAGTTTGCCATGAGGCTGGGACGGAAAAGGGGAAAGGGCTCCTCATAACAGTTCACGTGGAAAAGGAGAGCTAGTGACAAGTCAGATAATAGACGGATTTGGAGACCAGAAAAGCAAAGAGCAGGTGGCTCGGCCCTGCGTTCTCAGTGAGGGTGCCCCTTGTCTTTTCCTTCCCTGCAGGGCAGCTGAGAAGCAGGCCCTGGCTGGCCGCAGAAGAACCGCCTCTCCTGAGCACCCCGTGGTCCCAGCGTGGATCCGTACCACCCGGCACGTTTCGAAGGGAGGCAGGAAGCAGGTACCGAGTGAGATCAGGTTGCTGGAACTGGCCGCCGAGCCGGGCCTGGGAGAGCCGTGCAGGCCACACCCACCCCCATCCCAAAAGGCTGGCGAGACCCAGCTCGAGTTGCCCACCGGCTAGGGACTGGTGACACGCCCCACGTAGCCAGGCCCAGAAGAGGGGCGTGGAGTTGTTCACAGTTTCTTGGGTCAGGCCGCACATGCCAGGTGGAGACCAACCCAGCAGGAGGCTGGGAGAAACCAAACAACTTGCCCGCACCACCCAGGGAGCAAGTGACTTGTCACCAGGCCCTTGCGCTCCAGGCTGAGCTCACCCTCCAAGCCCATCCCGAGCACAGTGACCAGAGGCAGGTCCCGTCCAGTCCAGCAGAGATGGTGTCACAGTGCTGGGGTTAGAAATGAGACCTTCATTTGGTGATAGAGTCACCTCTGCTTTCCGCTCCCTCGCTTAGTCTGGACACTGTGCCCCAGCTGCGTCTGTTCAGGCCACCTGGGGCCAAGCTCTGGGCTGTGCCCTGCTCCAGTTGGGTAACTGCCCTTTGCCACTGATGTCTCCAGTCACCCCCACATCCGTTCCTGTCGGCAGTAATTCACGGCTTACTGTGTGCTGGGAGCTGAGGACCCAGATGTTTCTCCCTGCCAGGCTGCTTTCCAGAAATCCAGATTCTCATTCCCAGCCACCTACTTGGCCACTCCACTGGATGTCTAAAAGGCAGACTTGTTCAAACCCAATCACCGGACCTCTCCCCCTAAACTTGCCCCCTGCCCCCGGGTTCTCTTCTCAACCCAGCAGCCAGAGGACCCGTTCCCGCTTGATGACATCACTCCTAGCTGGCCCCCCACCTTCGGTAGATCGGGGTTGGCCCATTTTGTCAGTAAGGGCCAGGTAGTATTCAGGCTTCGCAGGCCATAGGTCTCCATCAGGACCCTCAGCTCTGCTGCCGCAGCACCAAGAAGCCCCAGATGATAATCAGGGAATGATGGTCTGTGTTCCAATAAAACTTTATTTGTAGACACTGAAATTTGAATTTCCCATAATTTTCATGTGTCACAAAGTATTTTTCTAGCTGTTAGAAACTGTAGAAATGATCCACAGCTCAGGAGTCGTACAGAAACAGGAGGTGGGCAGATCGGGCCTGAAGGGCCTGAGCTTGCAACCCCGGGGCCCTGAGTCCCTTTGAGCCCTGCAGGCCCCTCTCGCCTGTGCCCACCTGTCACCCATTGAGCCGGGGCCTCTCAGTGCCTGCTGGCATGTGGGGCCTGGCAGAGGACAGAGCTGTTGACCAGGGTGGGTGTGTGAGAAGTGCGGGTCCCCCTGGGAGCCTGCAGGGTGGCAGTGGGCTGCAGCCATTGACCACCTGGACTTCGGACGGCTCACCTGGGCACACCCCATGGCCAGGAAGTTGTATTACCCAAGAGTAGCACAGGAGAGCCTCTTGTTTTTCCTAATTTCCATAAAGGGGAAGCCGTTTTACATTCTGACCTTTGTTTTGTTTTAAGAAACAGCCCCTGCAGCCAGAGGAGGGCCACGCCAGGGAACGGGGACGCGCCTGCCGGATGGAACTGCCCAAACTCAAGCTCTCAGGAGTGACCAAACTGTCGTCGCACTCCAGCCCGGCGCTGCAGTCCGTGCTCGGAGCTGGGACGAACGGCAGAGAGCCTCTGTTACAGCCCCTGAAGCGTGTCGGCCGGAAGGTAGGCACCTCACTCGCTTCTCAGAGGGGGGCCCTGGGACCCCAGTCTCCACACTCCCGGAACGGCCGTGGTCTCTTTTTAACAGACAGACACAGCCAAGGACGTGAAGCCCCCCCTGAAACCGTATCGCCTGCCCATGATCGGAAGGAGAGGCGGAGGGTACTGAGCACGCGCCCACCCTCGCGGAGAGGGAGCCCGGCACCACGCGGCAGCACCCCGGGCCCTCTGCTCCCGAGTGTGGGGGTCCCCGCCGTGCTCCCCGCACCCGCAGACCCCACTGTGCCCAGGCAGTCAGGCCCGAGCTGCCCAGGAGCTCCGTTCCAGGACACTTGGAAACCACCTCATTCTACGGTTTGCTTCATTTTCATAACGTGAGAATTTGGAGAAGAGAATATTTTGAAATTTTTTTACACAAGTCGTAGCAGATCAACCAGAATGTACAGCACGTGCCACCGAGGTGTGGTTTCCGTGAGCGGCTGCACCTTCCGGTGGTGAGCTCAGCCCTCGTGTACCAGCCTCTTCAGACGACGCTGCTGGAGGCTCCTGGTTTCTATTAAAGAACAAGCTATTGCGACAGGGTTTCCTTTTACCGTTTCTGAGTTACATTTGTCCTTACTGTCTGTTTTAAGGCTTTTACACGCGTTAGGCCATCGATGTGGCTTCGTTTTGCTTCATTTCACAAACCGGGAGGGAGGGATCGTTTAAGCCATTCAGGATGACGTTTTAAGCGGCTCCTGCGGCGCAGAACTCCGAGGCGGAAGCCCTCTCCCCCTGCCTGTGAGGGCCCTCCCCTCAGCGAGTTTACTTGGTGCCGGCCCGAGGACCACGGAGCAGGTGCAGAGCCACGCTCCGTGCCCGCGCCTGGTGACGCCGCCCACGACGGACATGGGTCCTGATGGGCTTGGCTCAGGGCAGAGGCACCAAGCAAACACCTCAGCCCAAGGATTCAAACTGGGAGGGTGTCTCGGTTCTCCAGGAGCACTGGTCCAGTGGGGAGAGGGCAGCATGCAGCTGGGTCGCGCCACGGGGAGTGTGTAAACTCAAGGCGGGGGGAGCTCCTGCCACCGGCCATGTGTTCTCCCTGCCAGGCTACCTCCTGGCTTCCCTTAGACCCGCTCCCCACACTGCGCTCCCAGAGTGTGCACACGCACAAGGCAGGAGATGAGGAAAGTACACATGCAAATCATACCAGTGACCCATGCAGACTTCCAGCTTCTTCCATGGATTCTGAGGGCGTGACCGGCCTTGAGACTGGCCTCGCTGTCACCTGCCAGAGCCTCCTGGGTGCACGGGTGGGCTGGGGCAGGGAGCAATGAGCAGTTGCTTTGGGAAGCCATCTTGGACCGCTTGGCCAGGGGCCGACTGTTTGAATGGAGCCGTTAAAATAGGGTGGTTCTCGGCTCAGGTGAGCCTGTAAGCTGGGACATGTCTGACAGCTTTGGTGCCACGAAGGCCAAATGCAAACTGCATTTCAGAGTCCACTGAGAGCAATGGGTGCTGGGATGGACAGAGTGTGTGACTCTCAGAGCTGCCGCACATGCTGGGCTGCAGCTCCACACACAAAACGTGGCTCTGGGTGTCAGTCACGCGTCCACTGTCCACCGACGGCTGGAGGGTCAGTGGATTATGAATTATAGATGTGATTTTCAAAGGTCACTCTGGTTTTCTAAAAATGCATGGCTTCCTTGTAGCCTGTCACTAATCCCTGACTCTGACCCTACCCTTCGTGGGTCCGGTTTTCTGTGACAGCATCTGGAAGCCAGTGATGTCACTAAGCCAACAAAAATACCAAATGTCAAAATGTCTAAAATTTGCTAGTGTTTGATGTTAACATGAAGGCTGTTTTCATCGTGTATGTGTTCATGAAGGCTCAGTCCCCTCATTTAAATGCTCCAATGTCTTGTGTCGCTCTCCTTTCCTGGGAGGCCCCACCCCAGTGCCCCATCCCTGACAAACAAGAGGCTCTCTCTGCAAACAGCCAGAGCCCTCCCAGCCAGTGGTGGGGCAGCTTCTCCCCGGAAGGCGAAGAAAGTTGAGGCGCAGGCCATTGCAGACTTTTCTGGAACATTAACGTCATCCCGTGCTGCATTCAAGAGAATGATGAAAAGGTAGCACTTCTCCCGAGGTAATGAGCACACTCATGTTTTCTAGCCTAAAATGCAAAACGTACCCTGATGTGCTCAGATTTAATGTGATCATTTAGAGAAATGTGTTTCAGAGACTTCATGGTTTCGAGTCTCCCAAACAGAGGCCTCCGAGGCGCTGCTGCCTGGTACTGTGACAGCGAGAAGCATCCTGCTCTGCAGCTGTGCGCTCTGCTGCGGCTCTAGACACGGAGGGGTCTGCAGGTGGGTGTGGGCACGACCGGAGCTCGAGGGAGGCTCGGGGGCTGGCTTCAGTGCTGTAGCCCTCCTAGCCCTCCGCTGTGTCAGGCCGTGGGTGGGCAACGAGCCGCTCCCCACTTACCTGAGGCCGTGTCACCGGTGGTCCGCGCCTTTCCCTGACAAAAGTTGGACGCCTTGACTTTTAGCTGGAAGAAAAAGTGCTTGGCTGAAGCCGCCCCCTGTGCGCACCCGCCTGGCCGTGGGCGAGGGGCAGCGGCTCCAGCTGGGCCTGGCGGAACGTGGCATGCGAAGGCTGGATCCTTCTGTACAGACATTTTAAAAAGAAATGACATGACAGCCCGAGCCGGTTTAACGGACGAAAAACAACAGTTTTAATACCAACTTTCTTCATGAATTAGAAATAGTGCTCGTAAGTGATGAAAATGACCAGTGAAATAACCACTTTCCCCCAACTGCAGAATTGCATAATTTATACATGTGATGCAGCGTTGATTGCCTTGGAAACAAGAGTCTTCAAACAAATGTCCGCAGATCACAAGGGTGTCTCCGCGCATGGGGCCATGAGCCCGTCCACCTCTTCACAGTGATGTTGTGTCAGCACCGAGCTGTTCAAGTGCAAACCACTTTCACACACCTAGGATCGCAGCGTCCCTCTTCCTGAGTGACAGATTTAAGAAAGAAAGAAAGAACTTTATGACTGAGTTACGAGCTGTCTTCTGACCACCTAAGGTATAAAAAAATCAGTGCAAAAGCCAACGGTGAGGCACTATTTATAGCAGCTGAACTTAAGGGTATTCCTTGTCCAGGAAATCTCTTTTACACTATGCATATACGTAAATATTATATTTAAGATTTAATTACATTGAATTTTACAGCAAAAAGCAAAAAAAAAAAAAAACCATTTCTTATTTTTACTGCAGCCCCAAAGGTGATTTAAACACAGACACGACTCCTCGAGGTGAGCGGCCGAGACCCCGCACAGGGCTCCGGTGGGCGGCGCCGGGGTGGACAGTGGGGGTCTGCAATGCGGGGGGGTCGCTACACTGCGGTGCCCCGGGGGGCCGGCCTGGCTGGGGGACGACCACACGCCCAGCGGACAAAGCAGATCACGGTAACCAGCAAGACGCCGCGCGGCGGGGGCCGACCCGTCCTCTCCCAGGCTCAGTGGTCGGGCTAGGGGTCGGGTGGGGCTGAACCCTCCGGTTTAGCGAATCCTCCACTTTCATCCCCCGGATCCACCAGAGCGTTTTGATAAATTTCTAAGTAATCGGAATCTGCTGAACTTGGCCCCCTCCTTGGGTCTAATTCCTTGGGTCCCCCCCCGACCCCAGAAGGCGGTTGGGGCCTTTAGGGAGGACACGGACCCCCAGGGCTCGGGGCTCTGTTCCTGAGGAAGGAGCCGGCCCTTTGGGACTTCACCGGCCAAGGACCCCTGCCCCAGGGGTGGGCCCCAAAGGTTGGGCGGCCTCCTGGGCACTTCTTGCGGGGTTTCCCAGCACAGACAGGAGGCCCCAGCCACAGGGGGTTCCCCCGGCGGGATTTGGGGGCCCACAGTCCTTCCCCCACCAGGGGGCTCCCACAGCCTCGCACCCCGTTGTCACAGCACAGGCACACACTTGGATTACCCCAAGAGGGTTTAACCCCTTACATGGCACAGAGCTTATTATGGGATGCACAGAGCTACACCAGTTTGGCATTCGTGGATCAAGAATAATTTTAAGGTCACGACACTGCAACACAAGCTACAAATGTTCAGTTCTCTGAGCACAAACCTACCCCCTGCTTCAGCTGCTCAGTGTTTGCAGATGCGAAGCCTCCAACTCGGAGCAAACGTGCATTTCTCAGTTACTGGACTTGCGGCCGACAGAACGAGGGGCGACCGTCTGGGACCGACCCCGGCTTTGCCCACACCTGGCTGTCCCGCTGGGGCCATCTTATCCGCAGTTAGTTTCTTGCCTTTAAACTGAAACCTGCTAAGTCTAGACCAGATCCACTGGCAAGGAGCAGCTGGGATGTGGGGGTGACCCCTGCCCGGACCACGGGGCCCTTCATCGCGGATCCGGAGCAGATCCCTGCTCTGACCCCACCGCACGCGTCTGAAGGAACCTGCAGCACGAGGACGCGCTGCCTTCCCAGCTGCACGTACGTCCCCACGAGGTTTCAGGAGGTGAAGAGGAAGGAAGGGGGGTTCCGTGAGCTCAGGTGTGTCCGGGCAGGGCCTCTGCCCCCTCCTGTGAGGCCAGACCCAGGACCCAGCCCCGAGTGGGCGCCCCTTCGCGGCCCTTCTCGTGCCGTCACCTGCACACCAACGATCCCCTTCTCTACTGGGGGGGGGGGGGACTCCGGGCCTGGCCCTGGCTGCCCCCCCGGTTAGGGGAAGTGGCATCTCTAGCCCGGTGTTGGTCAACAGGAATTTGTGTGAGCCACACGTGGGACTTAAAATGTTCTAGCAGCACACTAAAAAATCTGAACAGGTGAAGTTAATTTTCATATTTTACATAACCCATCGTATCCCGTAAGAAAAATTACGAGCGAGGTCTTTTACCTTTTTTCACGGGGTGCCTTGGAAATCTGGTGTGTGGTTTACGCGTCCAGCACCCCCCCCGTCCCCGTTCCCAGTGCTCAGGGCCCACGGGGGGCTCGTGGCCACCGCCAGGGACAGCGCAGGCCGTCCCCTTCCAGCCCGTCCTCTGCCCGATGGGCCGGCCTGTGGCAGCCCCAGGACCTGTCCCTCTCCTTGGCTGTCTCCTGTCCCTGAAGAGCCATCCAGTCCTCAGGGGCTGCAGGGCCCCCACTTTCCTTCTAGCACAAAACACACACGTGCTCTTCTCCAACTTGGCAAAGGCAGGAGCAGCTAGAGCCCCTGCCCACTGTCCCCTGGTTTGAGGTACTGGGAAGTCACCTCATCAGCCTGCCCCCCGCTAACCTGGTTGGCGGGGTCAGGCCCTTGGCCATCAGCCGTCATGAACACCTCCTCCAGGACGCGTCGCTCCCCCAGGACGTCAAAACCAAGGGGGCTGGTGAATGCCCAGGAGGAAGGTGGGGGGCTCGGTCAGGGGCTCATGGCGCAAAGAATGAGCAGAAAGTGAAACAGAGCAGGGGCTCAGCCTCCAGCTGCCACAACAGCCCCAGCAGGGTGGACGCAGGGTCCACTTCGGAAGGTCCCATGACGTGGCACCTGCAGATGGGGTGTCGCATCCCCGGGACGGTGCAGCAGTGACTGGAGGCCGGGGAGGGGACGGCAGCCAGAGGCCTGATGGGCCACCCGGGGACTGAGAACCACTGGCCTCCACCCCGCTCGTTTCTGGGGGATTCACTTTGGCGTCGTGAACAGGGGTGGCAGTCAGGGAAGGCGGCTGCTCAAAAGAAAACCTAAAAATCTCCTCATATAAGCCTGTGCGTCAGTCTAAAGACCAACAGATGATGACAAAGAAAGACGGAAAACAAGCACTTACTACAGTTCTCCAGCAAAGACCTCCTGGGCTTCTCTTGGGGCACGCACAGTTTGGGCGCGTTTTAAGTGTGGAGGGTCTGCTCCCGTCGCCATCCATGCCCGCCCCTAGCGAGGGGGCAGCTTCAGGCCCTGTCCCACCCTACCAGGGCAGGCCCCCGACCCGGGGCGGTCAGCAGTCAGGGCTGTGCGCAGGGTCCTCGGCCCCCAGGGAGGAGCTGTCACAGGGACCTACCAGGGCACAGCTCTAGCATTTAACAGGCTGTTCTGCTCTCACCAGAGTCGTCTTTTATTCACACTAGAGCCCTCACCCGAGAGTGAAGTGATCAGGTGCTCCAGCTCTTAGTTTGGGTTTGATTATAACTCACAGCACTAAGATAATAGAGTTGAACCATGTTGCACAAGACTGTACAGGAAAAACACTGTTTCAGTTTAAGAACAGTTATCGCAACCAGGGAACAAGTCCCTTTCCATGGCTTCATGGAGGCTGTTGGGATTGCGGCTCTGACGGCCGGACCGGAGCCTGGTGATCGGTGGCGGCCTCCGGAGCCCCCTGGACACGCCTGTAAATGCCTGAGGTCACGGAGCCTCAGGAAGAGAGTTCTGGGGATGAGGCATGAGATTTGGGGCTGAGTGAGAAGTCGTGTCACCTACCTGGGTTTTTCCCGAAGTCCTCTTCTAGTCATCTGACACGGTCAGTCACTGCCCAGCCCCAGGCACGAGGACCAAGCGAGATGCCACAGCCCGCGTCTCCTGCAGCCCCTCATCTCGGAGCCCAGGGCAGGCTGCTGAGGCGAGGGGCCCTTGGCCCTCCTGGTCCCCAGGCCTGGCCTTTCCAGCTGGCAGCATGTGGTGTCCGAGCAGCCCCCGAGGGCACACTCTCTCGAGACTCTGCACCATCTCCCACGGAGTGACGCCCTCTCAGAGATGGCATAAAAGCGATGAGCGACACTGCCAGGCTAACTTCCTCCAAGAAGGCTCCTAGCTCTGAATACACTTTGCTTGTTCACAAGAATCCTGTTCCTCACACTCTGCAAAGTCCTGCATGGAAGAGCCCGAGAAAACCTGGGCGGAGCAGTGGGCACCTTTGGTCCCAGGTGGAGAAGCCCAGGCCGTCCGCGGGGACCAGGCCCTCCTCCCCGCAGACTCACCATCCGTGGGGCCTGGCCCTTGGCTCCCACTGGGCAGCCGGTCACGTCCCCACCCAGTGGCAGGTCATGCTGGAGGCAGCACGTTCCCCTGAAGAGGTCACTCAGCCTGGTCTCTGAAAAGCCTCCCATGTGGGCAAAAGGCCAGGGAAAAGGGGCCGCGGTCATGGTGAGGCCCTCCGCACAGGGAAAGGGAAGTGCGGCCATGGCCTCTGGCCTGCGTCGCTGCCCCCACCCCACCCCGAAAAGAGAGGCTGGGTTTGTTTTTTGAGGGGTGTGTGTGCCTTGAGTTGGTCTGTCCTCTTGAGAGAAGACCCCTGCCCGGCTTCTCCACATGGAGCAATGGTTGCCCGAGAGCTTTCCAAGCTAGTTTTAAAAGATCAAATGCTGTTTATGTTTAGAACAAACATCTTGCTGTCAACCTGGGAAGTCCTCAGGGCTCCAGGCCTCAACACAGGAGGACAAGGACGCTGTGGGGGCGGGAGGGTGACAGACGCTGAGAAGAGGGGCCGAGAGAGTGGGTGCTGGGGCCCCACCTGCCCCGAGGCCACACGCAGCCGGGGTGGGGACCTGTGGGCCTCGGCCCGGAAGCCCCAGCGCGAGGCTCTCAGGGACGGAGGGGCCAGGGCGCCGCGCGTGTCACTGTCGAGTGAGGGGACGACGTCTCCTGGCAGCGTCCTGCCCGCCTGGCGCCGCGGTGGGACTCCGTGGGGTGAGGGTCTCCCCACCACAAACGCTGCGCTGGGTCGTCTTCCAGCTCGGAGGAACGCAGAATCCTGCGGCGAGGCGGCCCCGCCTGGGCCGTCTGCTCTGTCAGCTGTGCAGCGCTGAAAGCTTTTCTTCCCTGCTTCACTGAGGGTTTTTAAAAGCCCAGATGCACGTGAAAACGACTACTGAAAATTATCTACGTTTGCAGTCTATCCCCAAGTACTTTGTAATATCAAGTATTTAGTAAGTGTCTTTAGTTGTGGCAAGTGAACAGCTAAAGAACAAAGCAGTGAGAACAGAAACATGATTTTCTTAAAATTATAAAACAATACTGATAGTAAAGCTTCATTAATTATTGCAACAGTTAATTTACCAATATTTCATGTCAGGAAGGCTCTTTATGAAATTTATTCATGTTATCAAGAAATTAGATATAAAGGTAAAAAAATATGCATCTTACTTCTGGTTTTCACTGAAGGTAAATATTCATACAATTAATTTTGTACAATTATCACCTAACACAGCAATCTTTATTAAACTCAGGTGTACAGAAATCCTAAAAATGCAGGAAGTTTTTCTTTTACACTTTTGAGAGACAGCAATTTGACTGACTCACGTCACCGACAGGGACAGCTTCCCTGTCCCGGGAGAATCTTCCTCACTCTCAACTTGGGGTCTGAGTGTCTAAGGTCACAGCCAAGTACGAATGTCTTCAAGCGGCCAGTTCCCCTGGTGGGCCCCCGCCAGGCCCCCGCGCTGGCACCAGCAAGGCCAGGCCGGGCAGGGGCACCCCAGGCTGCGCGCGGGGCCTCACCGTGAGGGGCACACGCACCCGAGGGCAGTCAGGGGCGCTGCTGGGACGTGCGAGCCCTGGCTGAGCGCCGCTTCCCGCCCTCCGGGACAGGCAGATGCACAGTGTGGCATCAGGGTTTCCAAAGGACCCGCTCTCCGGCCCCCTCGGACCCTTGGGCCTTTTCCTCCTCACACCTGATAAAACAGCTTCACCAACCTCAGTGCAAATGTCACCATTTAAAATCTCTTAAAAACCCCAGACCTCCCCAGAAGTGCAGGGGGGCTGGGAGAAGCCACGGGCTGGGTGTCGGCCCCATGTGGGAGGCAGGGGCTGGCTCCACTCAGGGCGAGAGTCGCAGCCCTCCGGGCGCCCTAAGTGCTGACAGCGACACTCGTCCCCGCTTCCTTAGGCCTCAGCCAACGCGCTCCCAAGGCTCACGGAGGGCGCCCGGGTAACGTTCTTTGCCTTCTCACGGTGCTTCACTGGATTCAATCAGCCCCCCAAAATAAAATTAAGATTCTTTACCAGTATTTATTTAAATGCTGGTTACTTTTAAAGTGTCTGCCTACTCCTTCTTAGAATTCGTTTCCAAAAGGAGGCAAGGGAAGAGAAGGGAAGCGTCAGAGCGGGCTTGGGGCTGGAGCTGCCCGTGGTGTCCCGGGCCCCGCCCCAGGTCAGGCACTAAGGTGACAAGTGCCCCCTGTGCCGCGGGTCCCACCGGGGGTCCAGCCCGGTGGGCAGTGGGCGGTGGGGGACCCTCTCGGTGGCTGCAGGACAACCTGGAAGGCTGACGGGGTCCCAGCCCCTCAGCCACTGCGCGCTTCTTTCCAGACGGGGAGAGAAACTGTTGCTCGTGGTAATGTTTGACCTAGAAAACTTGGAAAATTTTCTATGGGGAAGCTCAGCTGGGTGAGAATAGACTAAAAACCACTCCCCAAAGCTCTGAGGCTAACAAGGAAGCAGCCGGTGCTGCACCCACTCAGGCTGGGATGGGGAGCCCTGTGCCCCCTCCTCCTTCCCCTCCAAGACCATTCATGGCTCAGAATATTCGAGGGGCCCCTTCTGCGCCCCCCTTCCAGCTGCGGGGAGCACCTTACATTCTGTCCTCCTGACCCGGCTGTCACAGAAGGGGGCAGCCTGTGCCAGGCAGGGACCAGGCCGTGTCGCCCGGGACGGGGAATGAGGGCAGCACTGAGGACACAGCCACCCACAGAAATAGGGCGGAAGGCTGTGGCCAGCCCCCCGCACCCGAAACGCTGACACCACCGCAATTTTTAAATTGGAGGTGGGTGGAGAGGACACACCAAGGCTTCTAGCACAAGCAGTTTCAGAGCTTGGTTTTAAGTGTCCTCCTCCTGCCTCTCCCACCCCCACATCACCCAGCCCATGCCCCCCGCAGCAACTCCTCTGCCCAGCCGGATGCCACCGAGAATGTCAGGGGGCACCACACAGTGTCAGGGGGTGACCCAGCTGAGGACTGACTTGCCAGCGAGCAGCAGATTCTGCCCCGATGAGATTCACCATAAACACTTCTTACCTGTGACTGGTCACTCTCCATTTGGGCCAAATACAGAGCCCTGAATTTTGAAACTGCACACTCGATGTCTCAGAAGCATTTGAAACTGAATTTCTAAAGCTCTGTAGAAGCAGAAAATTGCACATGGGATGATGGTTACTAGCCTCTCCCCTGACAGCCCAATTTATCCTCCCAAGTTTCAGCAGTCACTCGGATGGCTGTCTTCAGCGACCCTGAGATCAGCTAACATCTGGGAACAAAGGGCCCACATAAAGGTGGACAGACGCTCGCATTTGCATGAGCACCTGCTCGGTGATGTGTGTGACCCGCGGGCAGCAGGGAAGGGCTTTCCCCGGGCAGACCCTGGCCATGTCTATCACTGGGTGACAGAAAGCGCTTGGCACGAAGAGCGCAGCAGGTCCAGCCAGGACAGTGGGGGAGTGGCCCCAGGCCAGCCTGGCTCTCCTGGGAAGGCTGCTGCCCCATCGAGCAGTCTCCACAGACCTTCACTTTTCTGAGTCGCATTCACTACTCAAAGCAGTATAAATTATCATTCTTTGTGTTTAATTACAAAGGTGTGCAAAACAGAAAAACAAACCTAAATGTCCCAAATAAGTTAACAAATAAGATCATTACCAAGTTGACATAAAATATATAACTCAAAGAACCATCTCATCAATCGTGAAAACCGGAATTTGAAAATAATTCCTTCCACAGCCGCGAAGGTACATGAGGAATTACCATCAAATGCCACAGCCTCCCTCGGGAGCTGACAGTCCTGCCCGGCAGTGGGGAAGCCCCCGGAGGACACAGGCTGCCAGCCCCCGAGGGGCGAGGGCTGGGGCCAGGCAAGCCGAGCCATCAGCATCCCAGATCATCCCGGAATCCCAGCTGCCATCACCCGACAGGAAAAGGGACAACCTGCACCTGTGCCTGTTCCTCTGGGGTGGGCGTGGGGGACCGAACTCCAACCACGTGCGGGGTCAGTCAGTCCTCCGAAGCTCTGCGGGGCGGGGACAGTCTCCACAAAACGCACCGGCGGGGTCTGCCACGGCCTGACACCACGGGCCTTTCTGATCAAAAGGAAAACAAAAATCTCCTTTTTCCTTGGAAAAAACATAAGCAAAGCTCAGCAGACAAAAGATCTTGGCCAATGTGGCAGGAGGCACTTTGGACAACTGCTGTTGGCGCCGTAGCCGGGAGCGCGTGCTCTGCCCAGGCTCCGAGGACGAGCGTGTGAGTACCTCAGTGCACGGATCTGGCTGGAATCTCAATCAAAGTGCTACAAACTGCTTCTTTGAAAAAAGATGTTTATTAAACAATTTTAATTGTCATAAAATGACTAAAATGAGTTTTAAAAATTAAGGCTCTTCTCTTTCTGTGGATTGCCAGAACAATGTAAAAATAATATCAATCAACCCTGCTGAATGCTTTGTTCCTAAAGTTAAATTTCATAGATTTCTAAACATTTTGTGATTAAGATAAAAAATTGGATTATAAATGACAATTAATGGCCGTCTGTACTGAACACACACTCTGATTAGGTGTACAATATTCTAATTGAGTAGTTAAGCAAAAATATTCCAGTTAAAGCAGAAATTTTAATTTTTAGCATTTTAAGTCATTGTTTTCCCCACACTGGCATGATTATCCTAAAATTGAAATAGTCTAATACAGGAGCACTAACCTGGGGACACTATATACTCCCAGGAGGATGACTGTCTTGGCTGGCAACTCGTTTGATTATATACTTTTTAAACGCTCTAAGGTGAATTATCAAATGATTCAGAATTACATGGCATGCAGTATCCAAAATTATGGCTCTGATGCATTTAGATTTACACTAAGAATAAGAAGTGTCATTCACATTCATTGTACACCCCATCCCACCCGCAAGAAAAACAATCACTAGCTCGTCGAGTTCTTGGTCTGGTGCAGCATTAAGGATTAAAACTTACCACTTTACCAGGCCTTCCCCATGTGCAAATAAATCCCTCCTGACAAGCAGTGACTATACAGTCTTCAAGAAAAATTAACACAGTCAGTCTTTCGTGTGCGATCTTTTTACAGATCAGCGGCTCTAACAAGGGAACGTCTTCCATACGAGGACACAGGGCCGTTCCCAAAGTTTTAGCCGGGTCCGTTTTGGTTTTGGTAACTAGGTTCAGTTTGTCGCTGCTCTTGCTAGAAATGTGCCCCATGCTGTGGTTTCGCTTGTGCTCCTTCTCGTGGTGCCTTTCCTTCCGGTCATGCAGCGAGAGTGTGGCAAACTTGCTGACCCCGGAAGCAATGGCCCCGTCCGTGACGCTGCTTTTGCTGCCGGCACTGGAGCCTGCCGAGTGGGGGAGGCTGTTGGACCGCGGGAGAGGAGGGGGCACGGGGCCCCCCGGGGCCGTGACATTGCTCCCGTTGCTGCCGGCAGGTGGGCTCATGGCGTTCATCACATTGGTGTGCGTCCTTGCTCTTGAGAGGGGCTGGTGGGGGAAAAGGATGTCCTCCGTAAGGTCCCACAAACAGAGCTGCGTATCCTGGCCCACGGAGCCAAACCGATACGTAACACTTACGGGGCGACTGTCCGTAGAGTTCCGTTTGGACAGCCGAGACTGTGTGCTATTTGCCCGATCTCTGCCAAAGTGCAGAAGGTCCTGGAAGTCCTCGTCACTGCCACTAAACTCCATAGGGTCGCCTTCATCCACACTGGTGGTGTAGGGGTCAAACGCCACGACGCTGACCCAGGATTTGTGCCCCTGGCCTCTCGCGATCACGCGGCAGTCTACGAAAGACCAGACGGTCACCAGGTCGTCCTCCCCGCCTGTCACAATGTACTTGCCGTCCGGGCTCCAGCACACGCACAGCAAGCCTCCGAAGTAGCTCCTCATCGTACCGTGCGGCTCCACCGAGTCGAAGTTGAACACCCGCAGAAACCCGTCCTGGCTCACGCACGCTAAGAACTTGCCATCTGGGGAGAAAGCAAACTCGTTGAGGGCCCCCTCGCCCACCGTCCATTTAAGGAGAGGGTTCCGCGTGGACTTGCTCTTGCAGGTGTGCACAGCAAAGCTCTCGCCCTGCTTCAGAAGCTGGTAGTGGGGAGCGGTGGTGCCACAAGTGTGCTCCACATTATACAAGTACATGTTCCCGCTCGAATGCGCTACTAGGAAAAGGCTTTCTGAACCGGGCACCCACTTGACACAGGTTACTCGGGACTTGTCTATTAGTCTCTGTGAAGACAAAGAACAACAAATTATCACAGCTGAGAAGTTTTAAAGTTCCACTTTTCCAGCAAGAAGACTTGCCAGCTTCTTTGCGAGAAGGGGGGAGCTCACCCTGGGAACCCCACATTTTGCCCCCAGGGCCAGCCGAGTCATGGGAAGCACTGGCTGTAGACTGGCATTTGGGGATGGCACTCGGGGGATCAGGCCACGGGCTCCCACTGAGATGTCTGATGAGGGCCCGGCACAGAACTGGGCCCTGGGAGCACTGTGGAGACACGGCCCTTGGGACTTTCTCATTTGTACAGCAGGAACATCTCGAACCTACGGCCTACACACACAGTGTTTCCTGTGTGAGGACCTCGGGGGCCTTGGGTTTTACCGTCACTGCACCCACGTGCCGACTGCTCTGCCTCTCGGCTTGGCTGCCCCAGGGGGGAGTCAGTGTGCCCCTACTGCCGGTAGAGCACACAGGCCTTCAAAGCACACATCCAGTGTCCAAACCCAGCTCCGGGGACACCTCCTCGCTCGTACACACTGTCCTGTGTGCATCTTTGTGAGCACTTCCGCAAAATCCTCTTTGGAACAAGATGGTCGTTAAAGAAACAAGTAGATGGCACGTTCCGGAAGGCGTGTATATCACTGCACTTCAGGCCAATTTTTGGTCCAGTGACCCAAATGTTTAACAGGAATGTGTCAGTAGTCTTGCCTTCAAAACCAAAAGAGCAAAAGGCAAAAACTATGAACAAAAACCAGAGGCACAACCTGCAGCCCTCGCTGCTAGCAGACCCTGCTGCAAGGACCGCCGGCCCAGCAGCCTCCTCCACCCGGACATCCCCTCAAACTGCCTCACCTCGGTATCACACCCAGACACCATCCAGAAGTGCCCAAGATCCCAAATTCTCCCTAGAAACCCCCACTGCCAAGGGCACTCTGCTGCCCCCTCACCATTAACCCTGGGAGCCCAGGTGGCTCTTGCTGACCACCCTCCTAGCTAACTGGGACTGCCTCACTTGCGTCTCGGGGGCGCTGGGGCACGTGTATGCAATCCCTCCACAGGCGTTCCTGGAAACAGGCCACATCCTGTCTAGACTACACTGCTGCTGTGTGTCTGCTGTGGATACTACCTCTATGGAGATGAGAAAACTTGGTCTTTACTAGCAGGGCTGAGAAAGAAGAAATCAGTGAGCCAGGCAAGCTGGTGCAGAACCCCAGATTTCAGAAGGGGGTCACTAACAAAGGACCCCAGCCAGGGAGGAAGGGGGAGGCCTGCACAGGGCGGCTGGAACCCACCCATCCTGCAGCCCTGAGGGCTCAGGGACAGGGGTCAGGCAAAGGCCACTCGGCAGAAAGTGCACAGCTTGCCACTCCACAGCATGTCGTCACGGGCGGCCCGGCCAGCCCACCCACCGGGTCGGGGCTTCAACCCTGCCTCGCTCCTTCCCTGCAGGTGACCAACCCGTAAAAGGCACCTGACCCACCTAATGCCAGCACCTGAAGGCCTGGCAGCACCCTGGCAGCGTTTCCAGAAGCCCTGCAGAGTGTCTTTGGCAGGAGGTAAGAGAAGCCTGTGTTATGTGCTCACTGAGCCCACTGGCCATGCCTGCGGCCCCCCGTGGCTCCCACCCCGGTAGCAGCGGCAGGGGGCCGACAGGAGCTGAGGGCCGAGGCCAGCCTGCTGCCCCGTCCGAGGGGCTCCCCATTCTTGCACCTTACACCTTTGGTTTATCACATCTAAACCAAATTCCCATTTTTCCAAGATCATTTCTGCATTAACAGTGTAAGAGTATTTATTGTGCATGGAAAGTTTTAAGGACATAACATATTCCAGCAGTATGGTCAGGAGTAAATTTCATTTTTGATTTTTAAAAAACACAACAAAAAATTTCATTAGAATTTGAAAACTATAAAATGTTAAATACAAATGGTACTGCTCCAAAATTGTGAGATACAAAGATAAATAATTATAGCACCATTATTAAAAGAAAGGTTATTGCTATGATAAAACACACTGAAATGTTTCATGGAGACACTGTGAGCAGACGTATGGATGAACCTCACGGAGAACGGGGAACCCCACCCACCAAGCCCTGCTGGGGCCGTGCCGGCACACGCTCCAGCACTGGTGAGCAGGAAGAAGGAGCGGAGGCCCCAGCTCTAACACGGCGTGGGGAACGGCCTGCTCACTGTGCATCATCAATTGACTTCCCTACCAGACTGTGTGCTCGAGGGCAGGGAAAAAAACGTGTCTTTCACCCGGGGTCCCCCGTGTCTCAGCATGTCTGGGAGGGAGAGGCATACCCACCAATGTCCATGTACTACGTCAACAACAGGCCCTGAGGATCCACTCTGGGTGCCAGGCCCCGGGAGGGCAGCTCTGCACACAGACCTGGCCAGCAGGCAGCCCACCCGTAATTCACAACCGCTCACAGTGAGAAGCCCCCCTTGTGTCCCGCTCCTCTCCAGCCCTGTCCCCAGTCACTGCTGCCCGTCCCGTTTGCCTCTCCCAGGCCTCCCGTGCAGGCACAAGCCAAGCATGCACACCGGGCGCCCACCCCACCTTCCTCCACAGAAGGCAGCGCACTGCGCCCTGCACCCAGCCTCTCCGCAGTGACACTCCGGAGACACCTGTGTCGGGACAAAGGGTGCCTCCCCCCACCTTCCTAAAGCTGCATGGCATCGACGAGATGGCTGGCTACGCTGTAGTTTACTTTCAGAGTCCCCCACTGCAGGGTATCTGTGCCCTTTCCAGTCTTCCGTTATCACAGCGAGGCAGTGAGACCCCGTGGCCTGGACACGTGCGGAGTGGCACAGCTAGGCCAAAGGGCACACACATTTCAAATTCTTCCCGAGTTTCCAAAGTGCCTCTCCTGGAGGCTGGAAGGATGCATACTCTCATCAGTAAAGCAGGAGCACCTGTCTCTCCACAGAAGGCGTGAGAGCTGCATCACATGTGAGGAAACAAAGGCTCTGAGAGGTCCCATCCATCCATCCATCCATCCATCCATCCATCCATCCATCCATCCATCCAATATTCACTGAGTGTATGCCATGTGCCAGGCACTGAAACAGCTGGGAATAAAACAGAAATGATTTTCTGCGTGGAATTTGTTCCAGTGGGATGAGAAGATAAGGTTTGTAAGATCTTATGGTAATAAGTACTATGAAGAAAAAAACACAATGAGTAGAAAATACAGAAGTGTGTGTGCGGGTGTGTGTGGGGGGTGGGGGGCTGCAGTGACTGTGATCTCCGGCAGGACAGCAGAGTAAAGGCCTCCTTGGCTGGGGGCAGGCTGGGGGACAGGCTGCCAAGCAGGGGACAACACAGAGGCCCCGAGGCAAAGCCAACCAAGCCCGCAGAGAAACAGCAGAGAGGTCAGTGGGGGTGGGACAGCCAGGAAAGGGGCAGGAGGGGAGGCCACGCTGCTCCCAAGTGGCAAAATGGAAAGGCAGCGTAGGGCCCTCAGATCCCAAAGTGGGCGCCCATCTTCTGTGGCCCAGACAACGGGGACCAGCTCTGGGGACCGTCTGGGAGGGAAGGCCCATGGGAGGGGTTGGTGGTGTGAGGGCACCACCCAAGGCCATTCCTCTAAGATGTTCCCAAAGGAGGCGAAAACCATCTGGTAAAATCCTTGATCATTTAATTTAAATTATTTTGGGTTATTATTTGGTTTGGGTTTAACAACAGAAAGCATTTTACTTCTGTCTTTCAAATTATGAAACAAAAATAACTGGAACATTTTATTCAACAAATATAAAAAAATTAAAATTAGGCAGCTCAGTTTCTGTAACATAAGGATCCAGTATATTTTTGTTCCCGAAAATATGTAGCAAAAAAAGAAACGGCTCTTGAGCAGTGGTCAGGTGTTGGTAACGGAATTTCCCCAATGGGCTGGAATTCTTCACCACAAGAGGACCTTGATCTGAGTGAGGGTGTCGGAAAAATGCCCTCAGCAAACCCTGGGCCCTTCTCAGATGCTCTCGGACAAGAGGGCAGCCTGGGAGGTGGGGAGATAGAAGCAGGCCCGGCGGGCAGGGGCACGAGGGCCTGGGCTCTGAGGACGGCGCAGGGGGCAGGGGGACTGGTGGGCCATGGGGGGCCAGGCAAGGGCTCGGGACAGGAAGGCAAAAGGCTGTGGGAAACCAGCAGCACCCATTCTGGCTGCAGTGCAGGGGCAGGGACAATTAAGCCTGGACATGTGAGTGGTGGGGTCCCAAGGGCCCCACCGTCCCTGACCCAGGAGCCCGGCTCTAACCCCGCAGCCCTGTGCCATCCAGCGGGCGTCCCGAGCCATGTGGCTGCCAAGGGCCTGGCATGAGGCAGGTGTGCCTGCAGATGTGCCGTGAGTGGGAAACACATTCCGGATTCCAAAGACTCTGTGTGAAAAAAGGAAGGCAGAACATCTCAATAATTTTTATACTGATTATACGTTGAAATGATAATTCTTTGGATATGCTGCATGAATTAAAGAATATTATTAAAATTCACCTACGCTTTACTTCTGTAATGTGGTTATTAGGAAATTCAAAATGGAAATTTGGGTTGCACTATACTTCTACTGGGCAGCGTTGCTGTAGACAGTGGGGGCACTAAAGGTTTCTGAAAAGGGGAAGGGCAGGGGGCCCAGAACGAAGGTGGGCTGGGGTGGGGTGTACCAGGAGAGCCACAGGTGACAGCGGAGGGATGGCAGAGGCCCTGGAGGATGGGGCAGGGGCGGGGGTGGCAGAGCGGGCGCTGAGGCTCCAAGAACACATACGCCGGCGGGAGGAGGCCGAGGAGGCAGCCAGGGTGTTGGTCTGCAGCTGACGATCGTGACCAAGGAAGGCAAGGAAATCAGCGAGGGCTAGAAGAACCAGATGTGTGACACCCAAGGGGGTCTCCACAGAAGACAATGAGGAGGAGGGTGAGGAAGGTGTGAAACCCCAGGAAAAGCCCCCTTAGAGGGAGTGGGCCGGAGACCAGCAGAGCAGAAGGGAACCCAGAGGGGCAGGCTGGTGGGGGGCATGAGTGCCAGGCCTGGAGCCCTGCTCTGCACCCCGCCTGCCTCAGTCAGTGGGCGGGTTCTCTGATGAGGAGAGAGGCACAGCAATTTACCAAGGGCATCCCACTGGCAAGTGGCAGAACTCACACCTCCAATACACACAGACGCACAAGTGTGACAGGGCAGTGGGCCAAGCAGGGCACAGAGGTGTCCTTTGGAGAGAGCATGGGAAGGAAGTCTGCAGGCTGAGAAAAGGACCTAAGGGCAAGGGGCTGGGGCTGGGGTGGGCTGGGGGAGTAGGAGGGTGGTGGGTAGATGCCTGGCCGAGTGAGGAAGGATCAGGAAGAGAGGGGCACAGGACTCATGAGGGATCCCAAAGAAAGCTCCCTGCCCCTCAGGCTGGAAAAAGAGACAGGGAAGAAAATGACAGGCAGAGGTGAGGCGACTCTGCAAGTCCGTGGGGTCTGGGTCTGGGTGGTGTCCCCGCGGACTGCGAGGTGCTCGGGCAGGAGGGCGGGAGGTCGCCCAGCCTGGCTGACAGAGTCAAACCACAGAATGCTCCATGCGGTTCTGGTCACGCCGTCTGCACGTCAGCCCCTTTCCGTGGCTGTGAGAACACCTCTCCTTGGGCTGGTGTTCCCGGGTGGGAGGGTGGGGGCTGCTCCATGTCACCGCTGAGTAGTCACTGAAGGCCACCCCACATTTGTAATTCTGAAGGCCAAATAAACTGTCTGACTGCAGGGTATCAACCCAGTGAACGAGCAAATAAGACACAAAGACACTACCTACAATTAATTAACAGATAAAAGATTTTCTAAATATACTATACCTTAAAAGGAAAGAAGAATAAAAATACATCTGTAACCACCTTAAAGTGCTGCTGCTAAAATGACTAATTTTAATTGAAGCTTTCTAAAGCACTTACTTTCCTTCCTCCCTTCGTCTTTCCCTCTTTTCACTATCAACGTGACAAGCAGGAAAAAATTATTTGGGGTGGAGTGAGTATGCCTTTTACAGTACAGATATTAACTTATAAAAAATACTCAGATGAACAAACTCAAAGCCCATGGCAGCTGCTGGGAAAGCCCTGGCCAAGGCCTCTCCTGTCACGGCCCTTGGGAGAGGGCTCAGGCTTCCCTTGGGAAGCATCAGGGAGGGGGTCTCAGAGCCATGGATACAAGATTTCAAAGTCACTGTTACCAGTGTTAAAACTTTAAGGAGATCTTTTCTTTCCTTTGATTAACAAAAGCAACAACAGAAACAGAACTACAGAAGGCGCAGAACCGCGCTCTTGTCCTAGAGGTGGACAGGGGGCACCGGGGATGCAGGAGGGGAAGACTGGAGCCCGCGGGCAGCTCTCGCCAGCCCAGGCTGCAGGGTCCCTCCTCCCCAGCGTGCCCTTTAAGTAGGTTTGCTCCAAACATGCCAAGGAGACCAGGGCTGTCCAAGCACATTCACCGTGGCCTTGAACCTATGGGAGAGAAGGTGAAGGAAGGAAGCCCTCATTACTATCAGTGATGAAAAAAGCCAAGAGGACAAGTTCTTTTTGGACTATACATTTTAACCAACCATCAAACCACACTTGAAAACCCTTTCGAGTTACTGTTTAGTGGACACAACCCTGAGATAACAGAAATTTAAAGACAAACAAGGCTGTGTTCATCACCACTATCACACACAAGTGTCCTCTACAACTCCTCCTCCCAGAACAGGTCAGGACCACCAGTCACAAACGTCAGCCTTCACCCTCCAGGGTGCTTCTGCAAGGCCGCCTGCTGACGGGGAGACCCCCTTTCCCGGGAGCTTGTCAGATAAACTGTGCACCAAAGTACTCTCGATAAAGGTCTGTTAAGACATTTTTGAGGGAGTAATACACTTCAGTACAGAACATTACAAATAGAATCCTAAAATCTACTTTAAAAGATTAGAGAAAGAGGCTCAGGAGAGCTGTGTCTAATTTCCCAAGAGGGAAAAGCAGAGGCTGTTCAGGGTCCATTTCCCAGGCCAGAAAGTCCCCGGTTTCTCCTTCCTTCAGGCCTGGCCAGGGCGAGCAGCAAGGTCCCACAGATGCAGGGGGAGCCACGGGTGTGAAGGGAGCGGGTCTCCTTAGCTACAGGGGCGCTGACTGGGGGTGGAGGTGAGGTTCACTGGCCCCCACCAATGGAAGGCGCAAATCCTTACAGTCTCACCTCATTAAAGAAAATTATAGACCATGAAAGGCAACAGCAGTGGGATGTAGAGGGGACAGTTTCCCATCTTTGTACTTCTCTATTTTCTAATTTTTCTATGAAGAAACATTTAAATTAATTAATGAAAAAATCACATTAAAATATTCTTTGATTCCAAGACAGAAAATTTTCATCTATCCTTAATTTTAGGTGGATTTCCAAAATTTACAATTCCATTCCATCCATCCTTCCATCCATCCACCCATCCTTCTATCCATCATCCATCCACCCATCCTTCCATCCATCCACCCATCTTTCCATCCATCCATCATCCACCCTTCCTTCCAGCCATCATCCATCCATCCTTCCATCCATCCACATCCATCATCCATCCTTCCATCTATCCACATCCATCATCCATCATCCATCCTTCCTTCCATCCATCCACATCCATCATCCATCATCCATCCTCCTTCCATCTATCCACCCATCCTTTCATCCATCCACAGCCATCATCCATCATCCATCCTTCCTTTCTTCCATCCATCCACCCATCCTTCCATCCATCCAAACATTCATTGTATCTTCATGTTCGAGGTGCTGGGAGGAGGCAAAGGTCAGAGTAAGTAGTGCTGGGTGTGGGCGGGAGGTGGGGCTGGGGGCACATGAGAGGAGGATTCTGGGGGGGGGGGTCAGTCGGAGCCACAAACGCCACCCCAGGTGAGTCTCTGCCTGGCTTGCCCTGCTCTTACCTTCCTGCCCTGGAAAATTTCTAGTTATCTTTCAAAACTGTTGGTATCTCACGTTCCAAGGAACCGTTTCCAGGGTTTCTCCTACACCTTGAGCCCTGGGTGTCTCCCAGCTCTCATGCAGGCCCTTTTCTGACCAAGCTCCTTGAATGAACTCCTCGTCCTCACCACAAACCTTCTAGGTAGGTACTACGACAGGGACCTGTTTTATTGCTGAGAAGAGAGGCAGAGTCAGACTGATGTCCTGCCAGCAGTAAGAGGCAGAGCTGGTGTTTACATCCTAAGAGACTGCTCTTAGCCATGGGCTGAAAATCTGTAAGTTGTATGGTAACAAACTGATTGTTTTAAATGCTCCATTGGTTGCAACGTGATGAGATGGCCAGAAACTTGGAATATAACCTTTTCTTTTACTACTCTCTCTCCACAGACCGTTTAATCTCAGAAAATCAATTACTCCTGACATGCTGACCACTCCCAGATTTTGATCTCTAGTTCCACACTAGAACTGTGTCCAGTCACCCACCTGCCATCTCCATTTGGATGTCTCAGAGCCACCCAAACTTAACCAGGACAGAACGGAACCTCTGATCTTTTCCTCCATTCCCTACTCCTAACCGTCTTACCCAATGCAGTAAAATGACAGCTGGGCAACTAAGCTTCATAAACACCTCTCTCTAATTCAGTCTCCAAAAAAACAGCCAGGGTAGTCTTCAAAATCACACATCTGCTTGCCTCAGCCTCCCACTCCTTTCTAGAGGATCCCACGGCTTGGGCTAAAAGAGCAAACTGGACCAGGTCCGGAATGACCTGGCTCTCTGATCTCATGTCTCCTCCCTGGGCCCTTCTCTCAATTCCTCTCGGAGCCAAGCTCCCCTACCACAGGACTTCAATGGCTAGCCTCACTGCAGGAATGCACTGCCTCCAACTCCTTACCTGGCTGACCCCCGGCTCACGCAAGGCTCGGTGAGGCCCTCTGCCTCTGTGTCCCTGCCTCTCTCGGGCCCACCTGCTCCTCTTACATCACAACATGCCATCATCTGCTGGGGCAGGCGTGTCTGGGTAGTGCTATCAACACTCCCCCTCCTGAGAGTGTGAACAGGAGGGAAGGGATGTGTGGACACATGGCAGGGAATCAAGGTCTGGTGAATGAATGAAAGGATGGCCACAACTCTAGTTCAAGCCCTCAGCTCTCACCTGGACAGTTACTAGAGCCTCCTCACTGGTCTTGCTACCTTCATTCTCTCTTTCTTCATTCCAATCCACCTCCACAAGGGCTGACAAGAGTTCTAAAAAAACACATTTGATCCTGTCACTCCCTTGATTAAAACCCAAAGGTCCCCCACAGCCTATACTGTCGGATCCAAATTTCTTAGCATGACATGAAGGGGCTGTTGTAATCTTGTTTCAATTTATCTTTCCAGCTTTGATTCCTGCCAGTCTGACCCCCACACCTTGATGTGGCCATACTTGGTTACTCTGTGGTCCTCCCCACTCCAAGTTATTTTCCCCAGCTTTCAAGGCCTTTCTTATCCTCCTCCAACTCCTATGTATCCTTCAAGACTCAAATCAAATGACCTTCTGCAAGACTTTTGACTTTCTCCACAGGACTTAACTTTTGTTTGTATTATATGATATTCGATACAGACTAAAGAATACATTTAGCATATATTCTTAAGCATTTTGTTCATGTAGCTATCATAACACATGTCCCAACAGCCTATCTGTCCATCCTTACTAAACTGTGAGCTCCTGGGAAGGCACAGACTGGTCTGGCAACCATCGCGTGGAGGGGCTTACAGCCTGTGATCAATAAAGTGCCTGTGGAAGTGATTGCTGGTTCTGATTCTGTCATCCAGGCCAGACTTGCTACCTGATCTAGACAAGTCACTTACCTTCTCTTGGACTATGTCCTCACCTGTGAAATGAGGCCAGCTCTCCACCCTCCCCGGTAGAGGGATACGTGAAAGTACTCTGAAGCCTCTGAAGCTCCTACCAGTGCAAAGCACAGCATGATGATTACTCCAACAACCATTCCTGCACTCTCGGAAAAACAAATCCCTGATGACCCTTGCTCTTAGTCATCCTGATCAAAATCTGATGGAACTATTATCCACGGAACCAAAGGGCAATCAATTTCAGCCTCAAGCTGTAAATGCCAAGCTGGCATTTTGAATGGCCATTTTTTGAATAAAATGTAGAAAGAGGATGAGCTAACTCATGCTTCACCCAGTAAGAATTAAGAGTAAGGAGCCGCTTTCTACCCTGCAGCTCGAAGCCACCCAGCGTCTGGGCAGGCTGGCTGATGCAGTACAAGTCCCCCAGGGCCCTGACACCAGGGGACATGTGGTCCCTGGCTCTCTGCCCTCCCCCACTGATGACTACACAAACCCTTTCTTGTTCTCTAAGTGGCATTCTGTGCCGTCCTCAGCCAGAGCCGCCTTGGGATCTTGGTTCCCAACAGCCTTTACATGGTTCTAATCCCTCGCCCTCAATCAGCCTCCCCTTACCTAAACACAAACAGATTTACAATTTCTGTTGTAATAGAGAAGGCTGCTTTTGTGATCCCACTCTCCTTTCACAAATAAACAAACAATAAATCAATAAATAATTTTCTCAGATGATATTAATAAAACTTCTATGTAAACAGAACATTTTGTGCATAAGACTTTTTTTAAAGGGAAATGGGATGGAATACTTTTCCTCTACAGTTTGTCAATCCAGATGGCAAGTTTTGTTTCCAGTCAACCCAATGAAACTGGAAGAGGAGGTGGCATGGTTCAAAAGGTTTCACCAAATCCACTGGCAATGTCAGGCAGGCACACCCTGGATGGGTACTGGCTATGCTCAGGCAGCACATACTAGAAAGAGTGCAAAAGAATCAGAATCTTAACTAAATTTTCCAAGTTGAATATTCTCCCCCAGATACTATTTCTTAAAAGCCAGAATCTCTAATGTGCTTCTGTTTCAAGTTCTTGTTGTTAAAGCCATAATACAAAACCACCTGTTCCTTTTTGAAAGAGGGATCCCAAGTGACCTGACCCTGGTCACAAATCCAGAGCTTCCACCTCAGCTCTCCCACCTTGGCTTCCAGGTGCGAGGAAAGTCAGACTGGAACAAAGAGGAGGAAGAACATCAAACATCCAATGGCAGTATTTGGAGCTGGAAGCCACTCCATGGCTTTGACAAATATAATCTCTCTGGCAACCCTGACTGGCTGCATTCCGGAGCCCTGACATGTTCCTGAACAGACAGCCCCGTATCTCAGGCTCCTTCCAGTATGAAACTGAAGATGCTAGAAGCCCCGGTGCATACTACAGCACTGGCAATAGCTCTGTCCCGTGATCCAACTTTATGTGCCAAGATTTCTAACTATGCAAAAATAATTTTACAGAAAATATTTTCAAGAGCAGGACAACTACTCCTTAGTCAAATGCCCATCAAGCACACACAAAAAAGCTTAAGCTGCCATGTACGCACCCTAAGGAAATGTCATCAAGTTCTTGGATCTGCGTGAAGTTTTCTGGCAATGTGAACAAAGTTTGGAAGTCTATATTTTTAAAATCTGAATTATAAATATCAGGATAGAGTCTCATCCCTATCTTTATGAGTTTTTAAAAGCACCTGCTATTGCCACCTAAGCATGCTCTACAAAAATGCACAAAACAGTAACACCAAGGAAAGACAGGTAAAGAGCAACAAATTAATTTACCACATTTAAACTTGGGTACTACTAGGTAGGACAGCTGAGTGAATGAAAAATGGGCTTAGCTCAAAGTATAACATAAGGCCCGCTGCCCTTGGTAAGAACATACACATTCTTAAAGGGATTCTTAACAACTAAGAGAGGGTGCTACTTACTTCCTCATTAAATAGTTTGCTAGTTTCTTTTTTGATTGGGTCTATAAGCTGGACTTGGCCTGCGGAAAAGCCCACTAGGAGAGAGACACTTTCTGCTGTGGCTGTTAGGTGGCTGAAGTCATGACAAGTAGGTTGTGTTCCTTTGTATATCCTTTTATCTATTGGTTTACTCAAGTCAGCAGCCTGGAGGAGAAAGAGAAAAATACACATGGTAAACAGCATATTGAGATGAAAAATCTAAGTTACACCATTTTATACTGCATTATGATGCTTAATCTTAAAAACTAAGTTTAAAATATCTTTTCAGTTGTGACTTAATACTCATCTAGCATTTTATAAAAGCACTTTCACATTCATAAGCCAATTAGAAATTGTTAGGTTACCCATAATATGTTTATAGCTGTTAATTTCACAACCTATTTTATTCTCCTTCAAATACATGTAATGAAGACTCCTGGATTTCAGGAGGAAAAATCGCTGAGGTACTAAAACCAGTATCTGCAAAACGTACTCCAAAGAGTAACTCTACTCACAAAAAAGCTCAGCGTTTAAACACACCTGAGCCCCACCACACCCATGGTGAGTTACCTGCAGCCCCGTGGGTCTCCAGGTGTGGCCCCCAGACCACCAGCAACAGCAGCATCACCTGGAAACTCAGAAATGCAAATTCTCAAGCCCCACCCCAGACCAAAAGAGCTGAAAAGCATGGGGTGGGGCCCGACGATCTGCATTTTTAAAGCCTTCCGTGTGATTCTGACACTCAGATTTGGAAACTGCTGCTTCTGGGGTGGCGCTCCCTCTTCTGTACTAGCTTTCAGAAAGAACTCTCCCTGAGAACCCACACCAAGTGCTTGGCATGCATTGTCTTTAACCTGAACAGCAACCCTTCACACTAGGTAGTATTTTCCCATTGTACAAAGGAGAAAACAAGGGAAGTCCAGGCCACAAACCTGCCTAGAAAGTGGACTCTGAACGTGGAGTGGAAGGGGAACACAAGTACACAAGGGTGCACACACCCCGAAGTCGAAACCAAACGACTTCTGGTTTGGGAAATGTGGTTTTCAAGGTCCCCTGAGCAGGACTCCTTTCTCCACAGCAATGCTCTGGGCGATCCCGACTGTGAACTGAGGGCGCCTACCCCCGCCCAGGCCTGGTTGAAAATCACCAGAGGAGCCAACTAAGAGAGCTGCCGAGTCCTCCAAAACATCCCCCGGACGGCCCCTCAGGCCGTGAGAACCATTCTGGGGTCCAGTGCTTGAGCACCCCTTCCCCACGTTCTTTCTTCCAAACAGGCCTGTGATGCTGTGGCGAGTATTCTAATACTTGATTTTTCAAGTAACAAATATAAATACTGAATAGAAAAGAAAGCCCTCAAAATTGCAGGCATCTTTGAGCAAACTCAAAAGGCTGGCCCGGAGCAACTCCAGTTCTTTGGGGAGCCCCGGGGCCAGGGAAGAAGGGCACAGGCCATGCGGACACTCTCCCAGCCTCACCTCGGTCAAAACAGAGATGAGACTCTCTGCTCTACCAACTCACCGCACTGCCTGGAGGGTGAAATGAGAATACATACATGAAAGAGTCCTGGAAGTGTAACATAAGTACTAGACAAAAGAAGAGGGATTCCTGACTTTGGAGCAAGGAGAAAGCGAATGGGGAAAGGAGTAACAGTGGTCCAGGGCTGGGCAGAGGGGGCCGGGCACAGTTGCCCCAGGGACATGCTCCTGAGTGAGGCCCCAGGCTGGGAAGGAGAGGTCAGGCTCGTGGGACAACATGGGCAGGTCATCCCAGAGCAAGGAAGACCAGCAAAAGTTAAAATACAAAATAAGATACAAGCAGCAGCCAAAGACAAAAATCAAATTTGATAAATGAACAATTAAATTATTACATGATCACTGCATCAGCATATGCAACTCAGGATTTTTTAAAAAATCTTGCTTGGGGAATTTTCCCCTAAAAGGATATATCTAAAATTAGGTACTTAAATATAAAAATCAACTCAAAGACAAACCAAAAATTAACAGATAAAACATACAAATATAAATTAAATGAGCAAAAGAACTTACAGTGATTCTCAGAAACAACACAGCACCAGTAAAGGTGCCTGTTTTTCCAAGCACTGCTACCAGTTCAGAATTAAACTTATGGATGCCTTACAACAGCTATATTAGCCTCCGTTATTGGCATCTTTCTTTTACATTCTCAGCCTCCAACACGGAACTTTACTGAGAAGTTGTCGGTAATTAGATCATATGTGAACAGACAGCTAAAGTATTTTAAATGCCAACTGAAGGATTATTTTTACTCTTATATCAGGTAGATATTCCAAAAATAATCTGCTTATTAATTTGCTCAACAAACTTTCTTCCTAGACCATGACTATTCAAAGTGTGCCTGCCCACAAACAGCTTACTAGGTCTGTGGGTCAAATTAGGTACACAAATTGAGGATAAGCATTTAGAAGTTTTTATGGCAATTTGACATAATTGAGTTATTTTGTATCTGTTGAAACTAAAATTTAAAAAACTAGAGTTTCTATTATGTATTTCTTTTTCAGTTTCATTTTTCTAGTAATTCATTTGTCTTACAAAAGTATCAATTCAGGAAGACTGGACATTTTAAAAAACTGGTCCTTCAACACAAGTGGTGCCTAGAAGGCACCAAAGTACAACCTAAGCCAAAGGAGAACTTGGAATGTCTCTTGGTGAAGGTTACCTCTCCCCAGTCCCCAGTGGCACTAATCGAACGGGAAAAACACGTAAGTCCAGGCAACCGTCACCTGTACCAAGCGGGAATTACGGAGAAGCTGAAGTGACTGCTAGGTGTGTGCCCATAAGAAACTATATTTCTGGGAACCCCCTGGGCTCCATGAGCAGCTCTGACTCCGTTTTGGTGCTGCCTTAATTTCAGACTGCATGATCAACTCCAACTCATTCTGTCTTCCTTTCTCTATAGCCCATCATCAAGCTCTGTCTCTTTTTCCATGGACATGTCACTGTTCTATTTCCTTTCTCCTTTTTTTTGGAGGGGGTGTGGGGGGGACAAAATGCACTCTGAACTCACGTACCCACTTTGTAGCAGGAGTGACCGCTGGGCTGGTGACTCCTCTCTCCCATGGGACCACAGCCCCTGACAGAGGCTTCCCAGGTAGAGGGGCAAAGAGCATGGGTCCAAGCCCTGCCCTCTGTTCACTGGCCTCTCCTCTGAGGACTCTCCCTGGGGTTCCCTCTCTTGCAGGGCAATGGCGGGGTTGCGGATAACGGCTGTTACACGCAAAGCACGTGGAAGCACTCCCATGTAGCTACCGTTATTAATTCACCTCCAGCACATCCTGCCTCTGATCAAAATGCATCCATAGCTCCCTGACAGCCTCCACATCCCACTTAGCAGCAACACCATCTGACATCTACTGAACACCTTCTATGTACCAGGCCCTGCCCCAGGAACTTCACATGCACCATCGCATCTAACCTCAGCGTCACCCTTCAAAGCAGGTATGAACGTTACTCCCCACGGTTTACAGATGAGGAAACTGGGACTGGATGAAAGATCCAGAGCCCATGTCCCTGACCACTATGCGCTGTCCTGCCTCTCCACCCTTGGCTTCCCTCCACTTCCCGAGCTCTGGTCCAGGCAAATGGCCCTGCTCCCCTGCTTCATGAGCTGCCCTCCTCTGCAAGACAGTCTCCTGGTCTCCCTTTCCCAGGAATCCTTCCAAGCAGTTCAAGGCCCAATCACCATTCTTTGCGCTTCTCTCCTTTATCTCAATTTGGAAGTACTTAATGCATTCCACAACTTTTAACATTTACTCACTTATATGATTACAGAACTATTTTGTCTGTTATCATTTGCAATAAAAGTACAATTATTACAATTAAAACAAAAACTCCTTTAAGGAATAGAACTTCTTTATTAAACAGTTATCACTGTACTGCTACACAAAATTAACTTTCATTTTTTCAGCTTTCTGCAGAACTCAGCATAGATGGGTTACAGACACTTTGGGAATTTCTTTTATGCTTCTGCATCTTAACTATTGCCAATTATCTGAGTTCTTAAACATGAATTTATAGTAGAACCAATTTATCAAAAATTTTATAAATTTTAAGAATTAGACTTCTCTATTTGGTTATCCAGTCCTACAGAGTATCCAGTAGGTCACAGATGTGTAGTATTTGTTAAATGAATGAAGCCATGACTGCTTCTGAATTTTTTCATGGTAAGATTAAATCTTATCGTTATGCTCATTAGTTTCTGCCTAAGGAGTTACTGTTTATAAATCATTATACTTATTAGGTTTTCAACTTAATAGAAAAAATTTAAATGATGGCTTAAAAATTCCTATTACAGAACAGAGCTGGTCACCAAAAGCCTCAGGGAAAAAGTACACATTAATTTTCATGTTTCTCTTTTCCTTGGGCTTTTAATCCTTAAAATCCCTGGAATTGTTTTTATGATGAATACTTCTGAAACAGGGAGTCAGCTTAGTTTAGCAGGCACTAATGAGGCTATGGGTACACCAGGACATATCTTTCTAGCACCACGATGGGCGTGCAAAGGAACATCTCTCCCCGGGCCCACAACCCTCACCCAGAACCCTGTCCCTGACGTTCCCCCAACAGCAAGGAGGTGGCGCTGCTTCAACCTGAGAGGGTCTGGCCCACCCAGGGAAGGCGCCTGTGCCCGGCAGACCCGCTGGCACTGCTGGGAGGGCAGGCAGGGCTGGGGGAAGCCAGCCTTTGCCACCGGCAGCAGCTGTCCCCGTGAGGGCCCAGGCATGGTGGCAGGAGGCCGACAGGAGGGCTGTGAGCATGTGGCCAAGCCTTTGCATGGGAACCTGCTATGTGATTACTCCTGAGTGCCCAGAAGCATTTGATGCAACCTAAAAAGGCTTTTAGACATGGTTTTAAATGTATTTGGGGATGGGGGGTGGTTCTAGGTTATAAAGGTGGACTTTATTTTCCTGAAATTTCACATCCTCCCTCCCTTCCCCACAGAAGAATCAATGCAGAGAGAACCAGCTGCGCAGACTCTTGCTAGAAAAGAGTAAGAAGTCCTTTTACCGGCATATCTAACAGCTGCCAAATGTCCAATCCAGTTCAGAAGCCCACCCTTCCTAGACCTGAAATTCCTCTCTTCCCTCCAGCTTATCCTCCCATACTCAGTTTTCACACCCGTGGATGTCTCTTCCCCTCTTCCAAGCTCTAAACCCGCCATCTCGGCCAACTTCCCCACGTGGTGGCCCTGCCCCCACGAGGGCCTCACAGACCTCCCCCAGCCTTTCCTTTCCCGGTCCACTGCCCAGCTGAGGTGGCCCTGGCTCTGCATCAGCCTTGCTTCTGCCCCTTTCTACCTGCACTGTGCTAGATTCATCTCCACGAAGCCTTTGGTCCTCAGCCACTCGGCAACACACAACCACAGCGGAGCTCCTGGGTGTGGCCTTCACAGGCCGCCACCAGACCTGGCTTTATGGTCTCCCTCCTGTACTCACACTTTGTCCCCAAGGCATTTGTTCATTCACTGCCTGAGCTTTACACCTTCTTGTCTTTACTTGAATACCTTCCCCACCTCCAGCAGCCACGCAACTCTTGCTCAAACCCCTCCCCCACCCCAACCCAGCACAATGCCACTTCCTCCTGGTTTCACCTGGCGTGGCAGTCTCACCCAGCCGCACTGCTCCTATCACTGGGTGCCACACTTCCCGGGTGCAGCACATTCACTGTCGTCCACACACTGTTAAAGTCCTGCTCCTTAGAAACAAAGGAGTCAGGCAGTCTGAATGGCTTCATCAAAGGTCTCCATTACTGCCATTCTGCAAACCGGAAGAGGACTGCGTAGTGCTTTCTATTATTACCTCTGACCACATCTCAAACAAGGTGATCAAGGGCTTATTTCCCAGGGCCACAAAGGATCACCAACTTGGAAGGAGTGGAACTGAGGCCATATCTTAGACTCAGGATCTCCCCAAATCCCACATTATAAAGATTTTGCAGAGTTTGTTTGGGGGGTGGGGTGGGGGATACTTTTAAACTAGTCAGGGTTAGGGTTCCCAAGCACCTACTCATGAGGCTGGGCCCCCCAGGGCTGGTCACCCTGCTGAAACCTGGGGACACCGATGCCTCCCAAGTTGCAGGCATGAATGAAATTGGACTCTGACTACTCTGAGCTGAGATATACTCACTTTTTGAACAAAGCTCAATGTCCTATTTAACTAAAATTTCCTTCAACATTGTGGAAAATAACCATGGCCCAATAACAGAAATACCAAACACTGATTTCCAAATATCTTCACTGCTCACACATCACAGGCCAGCGAAAAGCTTACATTCAAGAAGCATGGAGCTGTAAGGCACTGTGCTGATGCCAATTCTATAGTCCAGCCCACCTGCCCCTGAAGTAGAAACAAAACTGTCTCTTCTTGGGAAACACCCACATAATCCATCTTTCTCACATGATTTCTTTCCTCAGCTAGATAGTCACTGCCAAAATATCTACATAGTTGACATGAATGGTGTTTAAAGGGCCCAACACTTCTCTAAAAAGAAACGTATCAGGGCTATGAGAGGTCAGCTAGGCTTGGGATCACTTATTCTAGTAGGAAGAAAATGTCAATCAGTTGTATAGTGTTGGGGACTTAGCTGCCTCATTCACCACTCCACTCCTAGTGGAGGGCCTGGCACACAGGAGGCATCAGTAATTACCTGCTGCAGAAATGAAACACGTTTAAAAACGGGTAGAAAGAAAACTAAATCAATAGGAACCCTAAGAGACCTCCAGCAAATACAGAACCCTTCTGCTGGCCCAAATCCAACAGCTGCCCTCTTGGATGCCCATTTGTGGGAGAAAACAACCTCCATTAGCAAATACTGGTACGTCATTTAAGGTTCACAAAGCACCTTCACGCACCAGTTCCTGCACCCTTCGTTACAAGAAATGGGAAACCCAAATCGGGCCCCCAGGAGACCAAGTGGTGCAGTCCAGGCATCCCCATTCCAGCCTTGTGCTTTCCCCTGCCCCATGCTGCTGTGGAGGGAAGCTGACAAGGGGACATCTGAGGTGGCACCTGACTCTACGTTCCTATGCTTGCTGAAGCGGGAATCAAATATCCCCGCCTTGCTCAGCCTGGTCCCATTTTCAGCTCTACATTCTCAGTGCCTGTACCTCATGGGGCTGTTTTATCAAAATGGAGTAAGAGACACACAGTCCCCAGAATAATGCTTGGCACTTAGGAGGCTCATGGGCAAAGAGCCTTCCCCTCCTTCCCTAGATGTCTTTTAAACTGGTGTTTCCCCTTCTGAATAATAAGGTGTTTCACTTGCTGCTTGTCTTACAGGCTTTAACAATTCTCATCATTAAACCTCCAAAGAAATATAAATAAGGAAAACCAGAAATATTTCTGCCCTATATTTCCTGGACAAAGATAACAACAGCAGGAGCCAAGGATACAGTGTGTTTTCCTTCCACCGTAATCGTCCGGAACAACGCATTGCTCACAAGCAGCAGCTCACAGCCCACACTTGCTCTAGCAACCCAGCAGCCACCCTCTTCTTTGCTGACCACAAGCCACAGGCATGTCACTGGCTAGCATCCTTCTGACAGGCTTCACAGTGGGCACCTCTCAGAGGCCTGGCCTCAGCAAGGGCAGCAGAGAAGGGGCAGGGAACTGGATGGAGGGGAGATGGGCAGGACCACAAGCCAGACACCAGCTGGTCAGGATGCAGTGCCATGTTAGAATGCAGGTGCGCCACACCTTTGTGACATTTCCAAAAGGTGAGAGTACACAGTCACCAAATACACAGAATGCATTAAGTTAAATGACATTTTCACAGCAACAATCTCCTTGGAATTGCTTGCTCTTCACCAAAGGAAGGATTCTCCCAGGAGTCAAGGTAAAGTTCTTCCTTTGGAGGTTCTGCCCGGGGCAGGACAGCGGCCAAGGCAGAAGCAGTGGGGCTGGTTCAGGTGCCAGCATCTTCTCCCCTTGCCCAAAACTGTCCGTCAAGCATCTCCTGAAACAACTAGCTTCTGCTGTTACCACTAGTCACTTTTTCCCAGGCAGCCTGTCACTTAAAAACTATTAGCTATGAAAATCTGCTCCTCTTCCCTCAGAGTATATTTTAAAAATGAACTTAACAAGCTGCTAAACCACAACCTCTTCGCCACCATCTCCTCACTTTCTGGGGCTGCCCTCCTGGTGTAGGTCAAGTCCCTAACCCAATGTGAGACACTACAAACGGCTGCTGCCACGCCCGGGCTTAGTCTAATGAAACACTGATTTCTTCATTAAAGAAAAACTATGAATAAACATTAGATAAATTCAATTTGCACACATTCTAACAGAGCTCATCACATTAACATGATGACATATTCAAATGACCGATTTTTATTAAATCCTTCTGCTATATATGCATGGAAATAGATTCCTATTCCTGAAGGAATACCAGCATCTCGAAGGGAAGAAAGGCAAGATGCCTTCATTTCTGCAAAGATACCCATTTTAAATTCTTAAAGCACAGTTTTTCAAAAAGCCTCAGCCCCTCCCCCCGAAAGGCAGAGGAGGGGCACCGTCCAGGCTCATCTGAAATGTTGTGACCATGGCTGGTGGACTAAAGGCCCTTCCCGGGCAGCCAGGCGTTCCTAAGTACTGCCGAACCACTTTGCTCTTGTTTCTCTGACATTTAGATGACCCATGCGCTTATTTCATTTGGCAGAGCACAAAGATGATTTTTATACTTTCCAACTCAAATGGCCGAGTCACATCAGCCAGGTCCTGCAGAAGAGCTCCCGCCAGGTGAGCTGTGCCCACCACCCTGCCATCATCCCACAGAGAAACCCACGGCAGGTGGGGACCTGCCCAAGGACTTAAACAGGATGGAGTTGCTGCTCTCCAACCACACCGAGCTGTCACTCCCTTTTCAAGCACCCAACGTCAGTCAGAACAAATAACTTATGAATCTGCAACATGAAATTTCAAAACTGACACTGACAGGTACCAATGATTTCATATCAAATGACAGCATTCCGAACCTAGGACAATGCCGTGTTTTCAAACAGGAAACAAGAAAGCTAGAGACAGTGAGAGAACACTAAATCTAACTCACACATTGATGAAGGAGAGCAGTCACTAACACAAGCAGCCAAATTATTCAATTTGTCCTCTATAATCCAGGCAGTGAGTGTCTGGTTCGGCCAGGCCTCCAAGCAACGAGGGTAAGGAGTGACCACTATGCTGAACACCAGGGTGGGGCAAAGCCTTTGCTTTCCCCTCCACCCCAGGCCCTACAGCATCCATCTGGTGTTGGAAATATTTCATGTTTCATGTGTATCTCATCTCTCAATTAATCTGAATTTTTCTAAAGGTGTAACTGTCCTATAGGCCACCTCAGTAACAAGAAGTTAAACATTTCCAATGGGCTCTTTCTACAATATTAAAAAACTTTTTAGGCCCCTGAAATAAATCAGGTACTGGGGATGGCCCTAGTCCTAACTGCAGTTGGCTTCAAAACGTGGACTACTGAGACTGGCACACACAGGAACGTGGAGAAGCCTCCCACAACTTGGAGACGTGTCAAAAGCCTCCTTTCCTTTCAACACAAATTCAACTCTAGGGATTTTTCCTAGACAAGATTTTTATAAAGTGAGAAAATTATTTTTAATAGCCAAAAACTGGATCACCCCAAACATACATCTCCAGTAGGCTGGTTAAGTAACGGCCCATAACATGGAACATGATGAGAGTATGGACAAACCTCAAAACACATATTCTTGAGCAAAAGAAGCTAGATACAAAAAAAGTGGACACTAAATGCTTCTATTTATATAACATTCAGAAATGAGGAAGACTAACCTTGACATAGGGAGAGAGGAGAGTGGTCACCTCTAGGGATGAGAGGAAGGGAAGGGGCCCAGGGAGGCTTCTGGGCATGCTGTTTCTTAATCTGGAGCTGATTCTACTCTGTGAAAATTAATTGGGCTTTACATTTATGATTTATACACTTTCTTGTTTTGTACGTTATCCTTAAATAAAAAAAAATTAATGAACAAAGACAGTCAATTCAGTTTTTTTAATAACAAAACATTATTAATATCCTAAGTGCCCCAAAAGGCAATGGGCAAATATACTATGTAGTTATTTAAAATGAAGATGTTTATTGGCAAAGAAGGATGCTCATGCTATATCACTGAAAAATGCCAAAATAAAAAAAAAAATTACCTAAGGACAAAAGAATTACAAAAAAGTCTTTAAATTGTGTTCATACTGCAATCATAATTTTGGTAATCATAACATATTGTTATTTTGAAACCATTATATATCTTCCAGAATAAAGCAAAAAAGTCAATTATGTAAATGTCATTAGGAACCAAGATTTTGCACATAAAAGAGGTACAAATGCAGAAATCATTAATTTTAATTTTTGAATAAGAAACATCAATATGAACCCATGATGTATTTTTTCTTTAAAAAAAAAAACAAAAAACAAAACAAAAAAAAAACAACCAAACATTTTCAAGCTTACCATGGCTTAAAAACAATAACCAAACAGCAATAGGAACTACCAGTGTCCAGACTGTCTCAAATGTTATTTGCCACTTAAAGCAACAATGGCTCTTTAGAAAAATCATTGACACCAAATGTGGGGCAGGAAATGTACAAGATGAATCTGGAACATCTTTTTGAACTAGAGAGCAAGGAAGCTATCAAAGACTACTGAAGTTGGGCCAAAAAGACTGGAAAGGCAAGGTAAAGGGGCTACCATTAACCAAGGATGGGACAATTTAAAAATCAAAATACTACTGAAGAAGTCTCATGGAATAAAATAAAAATCTGAGTTCATACTAATGTCAGTAAATAGCAGAGAAGGGAAAGCTCCCCTTTTAGTTGAAAACTACCTAGTAAATGTAGGGAAGAATTTGAAAATCACCATTTTACAACCATCATACTAATACAGCAAAGTCATCAGTGAGTGTTAAAACTAGTGGGTGAAGCTTTAATGTTAAACAGAATATTTATGTAATCTCAAAGTATTCCCCCAAATATTACAGATCAATTACAAAGGGAAAAAAACGGAACTTTACAATGGATTAATTTAGCAAACAATCTTTTTTGGTAAAATCAACACCAGGTGCCTCCTGACATGTTGTCCTCAAGAAGGACATGTTATCAACTCTGCAGTATGGTGACCAAGATGCAGAACATGTATCTAATCATGAAAAAATATCACATAAATCCAAATAGAGATATAGTCTATAAAATAACTGGCCCAAACTCTAAAAACATGTCAAAATCATGAAAACAAAGAAAGGCTGAGGAACAAACTCCAGATTGAAGGAGAGTAAAGAGACTGCAACTAACTGTATTGTGTGAACCTGGGCTGAGTCTCAAATCTGGAAGAAAAAAACTATTAAAGGACATTACTGGGGGACAGCTGGTGAAATTTTAATGCAGTCTGTGGATTAGTAAGAATAATATATCAATGTTAAATTTCTGATTTTGATAAATGTACTATGTTTACATAAGAGAATGTCCTTATTCTTGGGAAATAGATACAAGAGTTTTTAATAGATAAATGGGCATGATGTCTGCAAATTATTCTCAAACACACACACACACACATTACTGAGAGAGCAAGTGCGCCCGGGCGAGTGTGCCAATGAGCATACCAAAGATAAAGCAGATGCAGCAAATTTTAAACAACTGGTCAATCAGGGTAATGGATATTTGGGAGTTCTTTGTACTAGTCTTGTAACTTTTCTGCAAAATAAGATTTTGTGTTTGTTTGTTTGTTTTGTTTTTAAAAAAGAGAGACGCCTAAGGAGGCATGCAAACTAAATGCAATGTTTGTAAGTGGATTTGAATAAACCAGTGGTAAAAGGACACTTTCTTGTGGTACTCATTGCATGACTCTACACAGGTGATAAAACTCCACAGAAAGAAATACACACTCATACGAATGCATGTGAAACTGGTGACAGCTGAATAACTTCTCCAGACTTTATCAATGTCAGTTTTCTGGTTTTCATATTGTACAAGTTATGCAAAATGGGGAAAATAGATGAAGGGGACATGGAACCACCCCCTGTGAATCATAATTCTTTCAAATTAAAAAGTTAAAAACATGAATATTTTAAAAACAAAAGACAAATATACACTAGGAAACTGTAAAGAATAGTATGAATATTTATGAACATAGATTGTGTTCAAATGTTAGTATTTTGCATGTGAAAATGTGGTTTTATTACCAAAAATGGTAACATACAAAAAAGGCTAAGGATCCAAACCCCAGCAGGTCCCACATGCAGCTGCCATGGATTAAAAGGCAGTCTTTACAGTGGTGACAGAAAGATCTTCTGATCTCTCTTCTCTGAACAGTACTGCATCTAGCCTTTCTTTAAATTTGAAGGGACTCAATAACACAATGTACCCTGACTTTCCTGTTGTCCACACCAAGTCTGGGTACCTGTGTTCTCACAAAGTTCTCAGACCCCAAGCAACATGGAAGAATTCTGGGCAAAAATCATTGCCTAGTCAAGGAAATGCAATGGGAACAGTAAGGCAAGAGCACACAGAGCCAGAGAGGACTCGCTGATGCAAGACCAGGCTGAAAAACGGCACTGTGCGGCCAGTATTTAAACCCATCCCAAGGCCCCGTGCCTTCACTGCAGGACAGCTTCTTCTACCCAATTCCATGACAAACAGCTGAGTCATTTAACATTTTAAAAGGAACTGAATTATTTCCACATGTGAAATCATACCTCAGTCCATCCTCCACACAGGTCCTACCCCAGGGAAACAAAAATATTCAGTGTTGCAAAGTATAAAGTGACATGTTACAGGGAAAGCTCTGGTTAAAATAATGCACTACATTTTGAGTAGTCAGACTGCCTGGGTTGGAATCTGGGCCCTGCCCTTCCTTACCCTGAGTCTGGACAAGTATCTACCATTTCACACCTCTGTTTCCACAAAATGGGACAATGGAGATAATAAAATAGTTCCCACCTGTGCTGGTTTATATACATTATGCCCCCCATAAAAACCCATATTCCTTAATGCAATCTTGTGGGGGCAGATATATTAATGTGGATTAGGTTGGAACCTATTGGTTCAGTATTTCCATGGAGGTATGGCCCTGCCTATTCAGCGTGGGCCTTGATTAGTTTACTAAAGCACTATATAAGCTCAGACAGAAGGAGCGAGCTTGCTACAGCCAAGAGGGACACTTTGAAGAACGCACAGGAGCTGAGAGAGCAGCTGCCGCTAAGAGAGAACAAAACACCCAAAGAGCAACACTTTGGAGTACACCATTTTGAAACACAACCTGAGAGCAAGAAGATGCCAGCCACATGCCTTCCCAGCTAACAGAGGTTTCCCGGATGCCAATGGCCTTTCTCCAGTGAAGGTACACTATTGTTGATGACTTACCTTGGACACTTTTATGGCCTTAAGACTGTAACTTTGTAACCAAATAAATCCCCTTTATAAAAGCCAATCCATTTCTGGTGTTTTGTATAACAGCAGCATTAGCAAACCAGAACACTACCTTATACAACATTTGAGGACTAAAGAGTTAATGTATGCAGAGTGATGAGATTTGTGTCTGGCGCTATATAAATAATAGCTATTATCACTATTAAGTAAATAACATCAAATTACATTTGTTAAATGCATTCAAATCAAGTACAGTGAGCTAGCATGGAAGCAAACCATTGATTCCTCACAAGGCATTTTAAAAATAAGTTTATTTTTCCATTTAGTTGCCCATCCAAAAATGTATGTATTTATAAATAAGGGGGTGGGGAGGCAGATGCTTGGGAATGAAAGTGAAAAGATGGGGGAAGGTAAAGAGCTACAAGGAAGCACACTGAGCCATAACGACAAGTTCTCTTCCCTTCTCACCAGAGACGATAAATGTTCCTCCGGTCAAAGCCGTGATCAATCTGCTAATCATACTCACTTCACTTCTGCAACACAGCTGGCCTAAAGTTAAGCCAGCAAAATTGCTTTTACTGACCAATTAAGAGTTTACTAAATTCAGTGTAGCGTATTTTTAAAGTTATAAGAACAACATTCAGACTTTTGGGAAGGGAGTGGAACTGCGAATTGCAGGGCTCTCTCCTCTCCCCCAAACTGCTAAGGTACAGGCGGAAACTGTCCAAAACCACTATTCTGGGCTCAGAGAGCAGGGCCGGACTGCACAATATCCAGGGAGAGCAGGACTCAGAGACTGAGGAAAACTGTGAGTACTTTGTGTGGCCGAGGCTCCTGGTGCCCATCCCCACCCTCAAGGCAAGCAGCTGCAGGTCGGTCCAGTCTCTGCCTGGCGGGCTGCTTTGGACTGGGAGGTCTGCAGAAGCCCTCCTCCCCCAAAACGGAGGGGGCCATGGCCCAGTACCGAGCCAGCTATTAGCTGGGTAATTTAGACTGCTGGGCCCCACTGCTTTAGCCGGTCCCAGACAGACACTGCATGCACTATTGTTTCAACCTGCTTCTGAGGTGGAACTGCCATAGGGCAAGAAGTACCCTGCCTTCTTAGGGCTATGGGGAATAGGCTACCAAAAAGCGTCATCTGCTGGGCAGGCCAGGAAAGCACAACCCTGGGGAGCTGAAATAAAGGCTTTTTGGAGTCTTTCCTGACCCTCTCCTCAGGGACCTTTGGAACTGGTCAGCATCCCCAGTGTGGGTCCCTGCCCCTATTTTGGCTGGGAAATACCAATGAACCAAGGGTCAAAGAAGAGCCTTAACACAAACCCAATCAACAACAAAATTCTAGACAAGACAGAGAAACTGACTTTCAGAACAATCTTATCAAGGTAATCAGATGCCCAGATATCGGCAAAAAATTTACAAGCCATACTAAGAAACAAGAAGATATGGCCCAGTTAAAGGAACAAATTAAAAAGCAGGTGGCAATACAGAATTTGGAGCAACTAACCAAAGATGTTCAAACAAATCCCTGAAACGAATTCAAGGAAGTGAAGGAAAATATGACTGAAGAGATAAAGGATATTAAGAAGACAATGCCTGAGCAAGAAGAAAAATCTGAAAGCATGCAAAGAAAAATAACAGAACTTAGGGGAATGAAAGGCAAACAGATAAGATTAAAAATATGCTAGAGGCATACATCAGCAGATCTGAACAGGCAGAGGAAAGGACCAGCAAACTAGAAGAGAGGACATCCAAAATTGAACAAACAATAGAACAGCTGGAGAAAACATTAGAAAAATTTGAGCTGCGTCTCAGGGAACTGAATGATAACACGAAGCACACAAACATACACGTCATGGATGTCCCAGAAGGAGAGAAGAAGGGAAATGGGGGCAGAAAGAATATCTGAGGAAATAAGAGCCAAAAACTTCCCAATACTTATGAAAGACATAAAAATACATATCTGTGCCGGTTTGAATGTATTATGTCCCCCAAAACTCCATTATCTTTGATGTAATCTTGTGTGGGCAGAGGTATCAGTGTTGATTAGACTGTAATTCTTTGAGTGTTTCCATGGAGATGTGCCCTACCCAACTGTGGGTGATGCTTCTGATTGGATAATTTCCATGGAGGTATTACCCCACCCATTCAGGGTGGGTCTAAATTAAACCACTGGAGCCATATAAATCAGCTGACAAAACAGAAGGAACTCAGTGCAGCTGAGAGTAACATTTTGAAGAGGAGCCAAGAGGGACACTTTGAAGAACGCACAGAAGCTGAGAGAGTAGCTGCAGATGAGAGACAGTTTGAAGACGGCCATTGAAGGCAGACTCTTGCTCCGGAGAAGCTAAGAGAGGACAAACACCCCAAGTGCAACTAAGAGTGACATTTTTGAGGAACTGCAGCCTAGAGAGGAACGTCCTGGGAGAAAGTCATTTTGAATCCAGAACTTTGGAGCAGACGCCAGCCACATGCTTTCCCAGGTAACAGAGTTTTTTCCAGACACCATTGGCCATCCTCCAGCGAAGGTACCTGACTGCTAATATGTTACCTTGGACACTTGATGGCCTTAAGACTGTAACTGTGTAACCAAATAAATCCCCTTTTATAAAAGCCAATCCGTCTCTGGTGTTTTGCATTCCAGCAGCATTAGCAAAATAGAACAATATCCAAGAAGCACAACATACTCCCAACAGAAGTATGACCCACTCCAAGACACACACTATTCAGACTGTCAACCACCAAAGATAAAGAGAATCCCGAAAGCAGCAAGAGAAAAGTGATGCATACAAGGGAAGCTAAAGAGGACTAAGTGCCAATTTCTCCTCAAAAACCATGGAAGTGAAAAGGCAGTAGTATGACATATTTGAGATACTGAAAGAGAAACACTGCCAACCAGGTGTTCTTTACCCAACAAAACAGTCTTTCAAAAATGAGGGAGAGTGTAAAATATTCACAGTTAAACAGAAGCTCAGAGAGTTTGTTAACAAGAGGTCTGCCCTACACGAATTACCAAAGGGAGTTCTGCTAGCTGAAAAGAAAAGACAAGAGAGAGGCTTGGAGGAGAGTGTAAAAATGAAGATTATCAGTAAGGGTAACTAAAAGGGTAAAAAGAGACAAAAATAAGATATGACATATAAATGCCCAAGGATAAAATGTGTGAAGTACTGCCTTTACAGTAATAATATTGAACATTAATGGCTTAAACTTTCCAATCAAAAAACACAGATTTGCAGAATGGATTTAAAAAAATATCATCCATCTATGTGTTGTCTACAAGAGACTCACCTTAGACCTAAGGACACAAGTAGGTTAAAAGTGAACAGCTGGAAAAAGATATTCCACACAAATGCTAACCAAAAAGAGCTGAGGTAGGTATTCCAATATAGGACAAAACAGACTTAATATAAAGCTGTTGTAAGAGAGAAAGAAGAATATTATATACTAATAAAATGGACAATCCACCAAGAAGAAATAACAACCTTAAATATTTATGCACCTAATCAGGGTGCCCCCAAAAACATGAGGCAAACACCGACAAAACTGAAGGGAGTAATAAACTACAGACATAACATCTAGACAGAAGATCAATAAGGAAAGAGAAAACTTGAATTAATATGATAAAGGATCTAGACCTAACAGACATATACTGAACCCTGCACCCCAAAACAGCAGGACACATATTCTTCTCAAGTGCTCATGGATCATTCTCAAGGATAGATGACATGTTAAGTCACAAAACAGGTCTCAATAAATTTTAAAAGATTGAAATTATACAAAGTACTTTGATGATAATGGGATGAAGCTGGAAATCAATAATGGGCAGAGAACTGGAAAATTCACAGATATATGAAGGTTGAACAACACACTCTTGAAACAATCAGTGGGTCAACAAAGAAACTGCAAGAGAGATCAGTAGCTATCTTGAGACAAATGAAAACAAAAAAACAACATATCAAAACTTATGGGATGCAGCAAAGGAAGTGCTGAGAGGGAAATTTATAGTGCCAAACAAATCCCAAACTAATCCCAAAGCAAGCAGAAGGAAAGAAATAACAAAGATTAGAGCAAAAACAAATGAAATTGAGAACAACAACAAAAAAAAATAGGATCATGTTATCTTCTTGATAAAAACACTTTGAAAGATAGGAATAGAAGGAAACTTCCTCAACATGATAAAGGGCATATATGAAAAACCCACAGCTAACATACTCAATGGTGAAAGACTGAAAGCTTGCCCTCTAAGATCTGAAACAAGGTAAGTTTGCCCATTGTCACTACTGTTATTCAACATTGTACTGGAAGTTCTAGCCAGGGCAATTATGCAAGAGAAAGAAGTAAAAGGCATTCAAACTAGAAAGGAAGAAGTATAACTTTCATTATTTGCAGATAACATGATCTTATATTTAGAAAGCCCCCAAAAATCTACAACAAAATTACTAGATCTAATAAATGAGTTCAACAAAGTAGTGGGATACAAGATCAACATGCAAAAATCAGGAGTGTTTCTATACAGTAGTAATCAGCAATGTCAGGAGGAAATCAAGAAAAAAAAATCCATTTACAATAGCATTTAAAAGAATCAAATATCTAGGAATAAATCTAACCAGTTAAGGACCTATATTCAGAAAACTACAAAACATTCCTAAAAGAAATCAAAGATGACCTAAATAAATGGAAGAACATTCCACATTCATGGATTGGAAGACTACTGTTAAGATGTCAATTCTACCCAAACTGATGTTCAGAATCAAAACTCCAAAGACCTACTTTGAAGAAATGGAAAGTCAATTATCAAATTTATTTGGAATGGTAAGGGGCCCCAAAAGCCAAAAACATCTTGAAAAAGAAAAAAGAAATTGGAAGACTCACACTTCCTGACTCTAAAGCATCTTACAAATTTACAGTGGTTAAAACAGCATGGTACTGGCATAAAGATAGGCATATTAATCAATGGAACTGAACTGAGAGTTCAGAAATAGACCCATGGTGGCACACCTGGGCTCACAGGGTCTCGGGAAGTGCAGATGAGAGGGAGAGCACTGTCAAAGAGAACAAGGGGAAGGGAAATGGTTCTGCCAGGCACCTGCAGGGCTGAGCAATTGGGGTTCACTGATGATGAGAACGGAAGGTCAGTGGGGGAGAGAAAGTGCAGGTGGGCCAAGGAGTTGGAGGAAGCCCATGGTATTGCGGTCACAGAATCACTCCAGCAGCCAGGGCCAGCGAACCCCTCAGGGACCCACCGCCCTTTCCCCAACAGCTCTGTCAGAGCCAACCCTTACCGCACTGGAGCCCAGCAGCCCCAGGTGCCCCTCAGAGAAACAACCCTCAGAGACTATGGTGCCAGGCCAAAGCTGGTGTCTCCTCTCCCTGGAAGGGAAGGGCAGGAGGGGAAGGAGGTGCTGAATTCCTATCCCCCATCAATCTGGCACTTGGAAACCTGGGGAGTCAAAAGCATGAAACCCACCTATGCAGGGCAGGCCAGAAGACATAAAGGGAGAAAGGAAGGAATGGTTTCAGAGCAAGAGTGTATACCCCTGAACTTATCAGAGCTGTTTCCAAAAGAGGATGGGAGCATGGGGGAGGAAAACATACACATACACACACATGCGCCTCTTTATACAAGGTTTCAGATTTAATCTGGTCTTAAGTATTTTGTACCTAACCAAAAAAAAAAAAAAAAAAAAAACATGCATTTTTGGTCAATTGATCTTTGAAAAGCCTCCCAAGCTCACTCAACTGGGACAGAACGGGCTCTTCAACAAATGATGCTGGGGAAAACTGGGTATCCATATCCAAAAGAATGAAAGAGGACTGTACTGGTTTAAAATTGTTATAGACCCCAGAAGAGCCATGAGCTTTTAACCCAATCTTGTTGAGTGTTTTGATTGAGTGTTTCCATGGAGATGTGACTCACCCAACTGTGGGTGACAACTCTGACTGAGTTATTTCCATGGAGGCGTGGCCCTGCCCATTCCGATTGGGTCTTGGTTAAGAAAGCTCAAGAGCTGACACAGATGCTGATGCTTAGAGACACTTGGAGATTTTAAGCTAAGAGATGAAGCCCAGAGTTTGCCCTGGAGAAGCTAAGAGAGGAACCTCAGATGCTTAGAGAGAAACACCCTGGGAGAAAGAAGCAAGGATGCACAGGAGCAGGGAGAGAGAGGAGCGAAGATCAAAGCCCAGAGGCATTTTGGAGAAAGACATTTTGAAACACAACCTGGGAGCAAAATGCCAGCCACATGCTTCCCAGCTAACAGATGTATTCCGAACACTGTTGGCCTTTTTTTTAGTGACATTTTTATGGCCTTAGAACTGCAAATTTGTAACCTAATAAATCTTCTTTATAAAAGCCAATCCATTTCTGATATTTTGCATAATGGTAACATCAGTAAACAGGAACAAGGACCCCTACCTCACACCTTATACAACAATTAACTCAAAATGGATCAAAGACTTAAATATAATAGAAAGGACCATAAAACTCCCAGAAGAAAATGTAGGGAAGCATCTTCAAGATCTTGTGGTAGACGGTGGTTTCATGGACTTGACATCCAAAGCACAAGCAACGAAAAAACACTGATAAATGGGACTTCTTCCAAACTGAAGACTTTTGTGCTTCAAAGGACTTTGTCAAAAAGGTGAAAAGGCAGCCAACTCCATAGGAGAAAGTATTTGGAAACCACATATCTGATAAGGGTTTGCTATTCAGAATTTATAAAGACATCCTACAACTCAGCGATAAAAAAAAATCCAATTTAAAAATGGGCAGAAGACTCGCATAGACAGTTTTTCAAAGAGGAAATATGAATGTCTAAAAAGCACATGAAAACATGCTCAGCATCACTAGCTATCAGGAGAACTCAAATCAAAACCAAAATGAGACATCATTTCATACCAACTAGAGCGGCCACTATTAAAGAAACAGAAAACTACAAGTGTTGGAGAAGATGTGGAGAAATAGGAAAACTCATTCACTGCTGGTGGGAATGTAAAATGGAGCAGCCACTGTGGAAGACAGTGTGACCATTCCTCAGGAAGCTAAGTATAGAGCTGCCATATGATCCAGCAATCCTGCTACTAGGTATATCCTCAGAAGAACCAAAAGCACGGACACGAACAGATATTTGCACACCAATGTTCACAGCAGCATTACTCATAATTGCCAAAAGATTAAAAACAACTCGTGTCCATCAACTGATGAAAGGATAAACCAAACGTGATATATACATATGATGGAATATTGTTCAGCTGTAAGAAGAAATGAAATCCTGATGCATGTGACAACCTGGATGAATCTTGAGGACATTATACTGAGTGAAATAAGCCAGATGCAAAAGGACAAATGTGGTATGAGCTCACTAACATGAACTAAATATAATGAGCAAACTCATGGAGTTAATATCTAGAATGCAGGTTACCAGAAGACAGAATAATGGTAGAGAATGGGGAGCTGATGCTTACTTTGTGCAGAAATTTTAATAAGCTTGATTGTAAATCTTTGGAAGTGGACAGCGGTGATGGCAGCAGAATATTGTGAGCATAATTAACAGCATTGAATCACGTGTGATTGTGGGTGAAAGGGGAAACTGAGGGTTGTGTATGTTTCTAGAAGGAAAGCCAGAGGATGAAACATGGGACCCTGCTGTGCACAACAAAGGTGGTTAATAATAGAAATATAAGAATGTTCTTTCATGAACCAGAACAAATGCATGTCTCTATTACAAGGCGTTAATAATAGGAAAAAACATATCTAATGCAAACTATGGGCTACAGTTAACAGTAATATTAATTCTTCCATCATTTGTAACAGAGTTAACAGCCCAATACTAAGGGTCAACAATGGGGGGGGGTAGGGTTACGGGTTTTTCTTTTTGGAGCAATGAAAATGTTCTAACATTTATTGTTGTGATGAAAGCACAACTCTGTGATTATACTGAGAGCCACCAATTGTACACATTAGATGGACTGCATGGTGCATGAACAAAACTGCTTTAAAAAAATAATATTCAGAGGTCAGAGCTGTGGTAGTACAACAATTTACAATTCAATGAAAGTACAAGTTCATTTCTGAATAGCACATGTAATGTGATATCTAAATATGTGAAAATGCAGAAGTTGGACTATGATCTCAAAGGCCTCTTTTATCTCCTTAATTCTCTGACATACTATAAGTAAATAAATATTAAGAAAAGAAAAATAATCTGTTTCTATTTTTAAAAAATAGTGGAAAGGTTGCTGGCTCAGTGGATGGGGTTATGTATATGATGTGGAAAAGGTGAGGCTGTCTAGAAGTATGGGTTTCAAAACAATTTATGTGACCATATGACAGCCACATATTCACACTTATTCTTTGAGAACAAGAGTTTCTATGAAAGTCAGTACGCTGTACTAGAAAGAACAGAGGCTTTGGAGTCTCACAAACCTTGTTTAAATTTCAAACTGCCACTCACCAGCTGGGTAGCCTTGGCAAGTTACTGCATTCCTCAGAACCTTCACTTCGTCCTCTATGTATTAAGTGAGGATTATGCGACATAATTGAACACCTAATTCAATACATGGTAGCTATGATGAGATACAAATTATCCAATGGCTATTATTATACAAATTAAATAGCCAATAAACTTTTACTGATTGTTTATTGTGACGGAGCTCTGAATTACATCCTATAAATAAGTGGCTCTCACACTTTGGCGGACATCAGAATCACCTGGCCAGCTTAGTTAAGACACAGATTGCCAGGCCCCATTCCCAGGGGAAGTGTGAAGCCCCAGGAATATGCATTTCTAACAAGTTCCCAGGAGATGCTGCTGCTGGTGGTTGGGGATCACAATGATGAGAACTACTGCTGCAAGGGAAGAGAGACGGAAGAGGAGCAGAAAAGTGGTGGAGGTAGAAAATACCTCCAGAACAATTTAACTCCATACATTCAGACCTTAGCACCCTACCACCCTACAAAAAGTACAAATTCATATTATAAAAAATGGGACTGTCAGGTTCCAGTGATAACTAGCCCTTAAGTGGCTAAGACAACTACTGAAATTTTTCAAAGTTCCTGCAGCCTGCTAATTTTTTTGCAAATGTAGGAGGTCGGATATTTAGGCAATGATATAATGAGCAGAAAGGTGTGGGAAGGCACTTCAGAGAGGACCAAGTCAGACAGATGCGAGTCTGCACAGGACAACAATGGTGTCAGCTTGGTCAGAATTAAACATCTATGTGGGAGAATCTCATCATGAGAAATGACAATGGAGAGACTCTGAAGACACTGTTAGTAGGCCAGCTTGATTCCTAGGCCAAGTTGGATTCGATGTTATTACAGTGAGCCATTCTGAATCTTGGAAAATTTAGTCACCTGTTGAAAATGGCAGCTGCAAACAGAGCTGTCAGAAAGAAGGGCCAAATGATAAGGCCAGACTAAGTGGCATGGAAAAAGGAACAAAAGGGCAAAAGCAGGGAAGAACCATCACTGATTCCAACACAGGTGACCCAAAAAAAACCCTTTACCATGAAAGCCGCGACTCCAGAAATGTCATCCTGCAAAATGATGGCCACAAAGGGAGACTACTGTATATGAGAAATATAGCTACATGAGAATTAACCTCATTTTAATCCCTCCAATTATTAACTTGGCTTTATCAGGCATTAATCACGGAAGCAAAGAGACCTGAAACATGATCCACTCAAATTAGAGAGGGAAATCCCTTACTTCTCCAGTTTTATACAATCCACTAAGCATGTCCTTTAAGTGTAGTGCATAATGTTAATTAGCTATCATTGCACCTACTATTTCTAATCTCATTAATCTTTACCAACTGAAAAACACTACAAAATTCGATTTTAAAATGCCAATAGGTTGTATTTCAATCACTATTTTTAAGTCCATGTTGGTAAAACAAATGTAACCACACTTTACACTAAAAAATAAAAGGACATGCAAAGTGCAACCCAGTGATCTTGATTCTTGAAGATGACTGTATAACTATGTAGCTAGCACAGTGTGACTGTGTGATTGTGAAAACCTTGTGGCTCCCATTCCCTTTATCCAGTGTATGGACAGATGAGTGGAAAAATGGGTAGAAATAATCAATGAAGAATAGGGTGGGATGGAGAGGATCGAAAGATTTAAGTGTTCTTTTTTGCTCTTATTTTTATTTTGGAGTAAGGAAAAGGTTCAAAAATTGATTCTGGTGATGAACGCACAACTGTATGATGGTGCTGTGAATAACTGATTGTACACTGTGGATGACTGTCAGGTGTGTGACTATATCTCAGACTGTATTTTAGAAAAAGCAAATGAACAATGGGGGGGAGGAGGGGAATGGGATGCTTTGGATATTCTTTTTTATTTTAATCTTTATTTTATTTTTTGGAGTAATGAAAATGTTCAAAGATTGACTATGGTGATGAATGCACAACTATATGACAATAATGTGAACAACTGATTGTACACTTTGAAGGACTGTATGTTATGTGATTATATCTCAAAAAAAATTGCATTAAAAAAAATAAAAGGACATGGTCCACCAGTCTACACAACTCAGAATGTACCAGAAAAACGCCAACAAATTATTTTCCAAGACATAGTGGGCAAGAAATCTTAAGATTATTAAAAAAAAGAGGGGGTGGGTGTTGAAATTCCACTTCACATCTTATACCAGAATAAATCTCAAAGGTATCAAAGAGATATCAAATGGAAAAAAAGGAAACCTCAGAAGCATAAAAAGAAACCATGGGGATATTTTAAGATAAAGTTAAGAAGGTTAAATATGACCTAAAACTCACAGCCAGAAAAGATTAATAAATTTGCCTATAAAAAAAAATAAAATTTCTACCTAGCAAAATCAGAAGACAAATGACAAACAGAACAAAACGGTTGCAACTCAGATCACAGATTAAGGGCTAATTTACATAAACGAGAACTTCTACAGAGTCAAGAGAAAAAAAACAAACACCAAAATCCTAATAGAGAAATGGGCACAGGATATGAACAGACACTCAACTAACACAAAAAAGAAAATACAAATGGCCTTTAAGTAAATGAACTGACGATTAAACTCACAGTTAAAAGAAATACAAATAAAACTGCAGTGTTATAATATTTTTCATCTATTAAACTGGTACAAGTTTAAACTGGTATAACCTGTGAAAGACAATTTGACTATGTCTATCAAAATTGCAAATGTACATATCCACTGAGCCAGCAAGGCACTCAAAGGATTCAATTCTTCATATATACTAGTATTACGGCAAAACAATATACGTACAAGATTATTTACTGCATCATAGTTTGTAATAACTAAAAACTAAAAAAAATGGTCCATCAAAAAAAAAAAAAAAAAAAAAAAAAAGCATCTTAAAAAGGGTACGGGCTTGGGATGCCCTGGCTGGCTCCTTCCCCAACCCCTCACTGGCTAGGTGGAGCCAGCCCATGCTACCAGTGTGGGTCCTTGGTTGCGGTGGGTGACACGTGACCCTTGTGCACATACTGGGAGGATGTATGTCTGGCCCAATCTGTCTGCTTGTGGCCTCAGGGACTCACCGTCCCAGAACTTGCCCTGTGTGTAGAAGGCGGTTCATCGACCTCTCCTACAAGAAAGCTGCAGGAGAGCAGTCAACTGGCTCCCCAAGGCAAGGGATTGCTGGCTGTAGGACATGGGTGCAGTGCACAGGACATGGGTGCAGTGCCCAGGACTGTGAGGAAACTGTTTCCTAGGGAAACGGAGACATATGTCCCATGTAAAAGGGGGAATTTCTAGAGCCAAGTGCATGCAGAAAGAATCTGGACAGCCTCTACACTCTGGGCTGGAGCTACTCTCATTGTAAGAATAAATTCTGAAGGAAAGCACTAGCACAGGTCAATCTGCAAAGACTGGGAAAGACACTTTCTCCACCCCCCACACACCCTTTTTTTTTTTGTTAGCTATCGGCATTCAAAGAAAGCTCTGTCGTGACATTAGTTGGATCAACCTTAAAGAACAGACGCCTCAGAGTCTAAATTCCAGCAACAATACATTAAAATATCAAAATGTTCTGGTTTCAACAAAAGATTACAAAACAGACAAAGGAAGAGGAAGTGATGGCCCAGGCAAACAAGATTAAAGCATTAGAAACCATCAATGAGGAGATCAGACCTGGAACATTCACGACAAAGAGTTTTAAAAAATGGTCCTAAATATGCCCAAAGAGCTAAAGGAAAACATGGACAAAGAACTAAAGGAAAACAGGAAAATGACAGATGAACACAAAGAACAGCAACAGAGAGATGAAATCATGAAAAGGAATAAAAAAGAACTGAAGACCATAGTAAGAGAAATTAAAAAATTCCCGGGAGGGGTTCAACAGCAGATTGGAGCTGGTAGAAGAAAGAATCAGTGAACTTGAAGATAAGTGAAATCATCCAGTCTAAGGAACAGAAAGAAGAAAAAAATGAAGAAAAGTAAACAGAGCCTGAGGAACCTCTGGGGCAACATCAAGTGTAACACTATATACATTGCGGGAATCTCAGAAAGAGAAGAAAGAGAAAGGGACAGAGAGAATATTCAAGGAAATAATGCCTGAAAACTTCCCAAATTTAACTAAAGACATGAGTATACACATCCAGTTTGCTCAATGACCTCCAAACAGGATAAACCCAAACATACCCCACCACACCATGTTATAATCAAACTGCTGAAACCCAAAGATAAAGAGAGAATTCTGAAAGTCACAGAAGAGAAGCAACATGTCACATACAAGGGGACATCACTGATTAAGTGCTGGTTGCCCAGTGGACACCATGGAGGCAAGAAGGCAGTGAGAAGACATATTTAAGTGTTGAAAGCATAAAACTGCCAACCAAGAATTCCATATCTGGCAAAAAAAAACTGTCTTTCAAAAATGAGGGAGGGATTAAGACATCCGCAGATAAACAAAAGCTGAGGGACTTCATTACCACTGGTCTGGCCCTTCAAGAAATGCTACAGGGAGTTCTGCAGGTCGAAAAGAAAGGACACTAGACAATGGAATGAAGCAACCTGAAAAAATAATGAACCCCGGTAAAGATAATGATATGGGGAAATACAAATGATAATAATACTGTATTTTTGTTTTGTAGCTCCCCTTTTTACTTCCTACAGGATTTAAAAGGTAAGTGCATAAAATGTAATGATAAATCAATGGTTTTGGATTCATAATGTATAAATATGCAATTTGTGGCAAGAACTACTAAGAGTAGAGGGGTGGAAGGGTATAGTAGGAACATAGTGTGTGTATGCTGTTGAAGTTAAACTGGTATCAAAGCAAATGAGATGGTTATAGATTTAGGATGTTAAAGTTAAGCTCCATAGTAACCACAAAGAAAATATGAGAGAATATGGAAACTCATAGAGAAAGTAGAGTACAGGTAACCTGGGGTAGGGGGCAGTGGGCAATGGAAAGTTATTGAGAAGTGCAGAGTTTCTGTCTGGGGTCAAGGAAAAGTTCTAGCAAAGAAGGTCTTGCAGGTACAACACTGTGAATGTGACTGATCCCACTGAATAGTATGCTTGAGATCTGCTGAGACAGGAAGATGATTTATGTTATGTTGTCTCCACAATTAAAAAAGAAAGAAAAACTGAAGAGATAATGACAATTAAATGCAATACATAATACTGGATGAGATCTAAAAAAGGAGGAGAAAAGACTCAAGAGAAATAAAAAATTGGAATATAGATTGTAAGCTTTATATCGATATTAAATTTCTTGACCTTGATAAATGCACTTAAGGTACTTACGTAAGTGAATACCCTTGTTCATAGAAAATGTATATGAAAGTATTATGTGCTCCATAATTATGATGTATACAGCCTGTTCTCAAATGTTAAGAGGATAAATAAGATAGAGGAATAGAAACAAAAGTAGATAATAGATAAATAGAATGATATGGCAAAGTTGGCAAAATGTTAAAATTGGAAGATCTGGGTATCTAGGGAGGTAAGGCGGTAAGCTGGAGTTCTCTGTATGGGGTTTGTCATTATTTTTCAAGCGTTCTGTAAGTTTGATATTATTTCAAAGTAAAAATTTTAAAAGGGATACTGGTTAAATTAAATACAGTACAACCATACAACAGAATATCATACCGTTATTTAAAAAAATAAAGTTCTTTACAAACTGAAAAAGAACAATAATCAAAATATATTTTATAAAACTAAACAAAAACAGTGCAAAACAGTACAGATGTTAAAATTTGCCTTTTTTTTTTTAAAGGAGAGAGGAATACATCTATGATTTTATGCATATAGTCCTAACTGTCTCTGGAAATGTACACTTAACACTGGTTCTTCTGAGAAGGGGAGCAGGGTGGCTAGGGGACAGGGTATGAGAAAAGACTTCTAACTGCGTGCCCTTTGAATTTTAACCACATGAACGTACTAGCTATATAAAAACTAAAATATGCTTATGAGAAGTTGTAATACCTATGTCTTAAATGCAGATTTATCATGAAGTTACTAGAGATAATGAATTTCTTTCACCATCCACTCCATCAATATTTATTGCCAGACACTGTTTTAGACACTGGGGTCTCAGCAAAGACGACAGATTATTCCCTCCTCTCATGGAGCTGAGGAAGGACATCGCCAGTAAACAAGTTATCACATGAGGATCAGAGAGGAGTAAGAACTGCAGAAAAGTCTACAGGGACAGAGAGTCAATGATGGGAGGAAGGTGACAGCAGTGCCTTTCAGGACGGGGGAACAAAGGATTCCTTGGCAGCACCGGGCTTGGGCAGAGATGTGAAGAAGTGAAGGTGCCAGCCCTGCAGCTACTCAAGGGAAGGACTGCAGTCAGAAGAGCTCTGCAACAGGCTCTGGGGCTGGAGTGTGCTCAGTGAGAACAGATGAGGAAGTAAGGAGGGGTTGTGGGAGGAAATCACACTGAGCACATGGAGTGGGGTACCAGAGCATAAGAAGAAATTTAGATTTCATTGAGTGACCCTGCAGAGCATTAGGAAGTTTTGAGCAGTGGAAAAATATGATTTGGCCTATGCTGGCTGTGATCAGGAGACCAGGCTGTACGAGGTGAGGGTAGATGCAGGGAAGCCCAGCTGGAGACCACTGTAATAATCCAAGTGAGAGGAGAGGCTTCCATAAACTCAAGTGGAAGCAGTGGAGGCAGGAAGTGATCAGATTCTACACAGGTTTTAAGGCTGAGCCAACAGACTTTACTGAAGGATTGTAAGTAGACTTGGAGAAAAAAAGAAGTCACAGGTGACTCCAATTAAGCCCAAGCAGCTTTTCTACAATGATGTAGTGGTAGTTTCATTAAAAAACAAGCCACACTCTCATCTACTCTAAAATAGGTTACAAACTCTATCAACAAAAAGCAATGCTTATCTACATACCAAATTAGGAAGCTGCAAGCCTTTTAAAGTTGAAAATATCAGGTAAGATGGGTTCATGCTCTAAATACTTACTGAGCACTGTGGCAGGTGCAACGGATCTAGGGATCCAATTGTACTTAAATGTATAACTGAGCAGCCAAAAAGGACTGCAGAAAAAACATCAAAATATTTTTACCTTTAAGGGAAAAAAATCTCTTTTTTTTAAACTGTCATCAATTAAGGAAAAATTCCTACAGGGCAAACTTATTAGTGACTTGAACGATTAGTAGTCTTTCCTTTTAAGAAAACCTTTTAAACTGAACAGATTTCTCAGGTCTTTCTTTTATGCCTCTACCTGTTGCCAGTGCTAAGATAAGATATATAGAAGAGAGAAGAGGGGAAAAGAAGAACATGGTAGAGAGAGATGGGGTACATGTAACAGCTTGCCACTCCTTAAATACATGATCTTGCCAAATACAGATCAGAAAGATGAGACGAGAGACTGATTCATTCAGGATGGTTAACCAAATACCTATTACATATGCTACCATGCTTTCCACGGTAGTCCACTGTCAATAAAACCAACAACAAAGTCACTTCCATATTGATTCATTCATTCAAGTATTTACGGAATGCCTATGCTGTATCAAAGCTGCTGACCTAGACTCAAGGGGCTCAGCAGTGAATAAGACATATAAAGTCAGCCCTTTGGGTCTGCACCTTAGTTGGGGGTGACATGGATCAATAAATACCACATTTTAACTATTTACTGTTGTTACCTGTGTTAGAGCAAAGACGTGACAAGATAACAGGGAGACCTGACCCAGTCGGGGGGTCAGGACAAGGGGAGTGGGTGAAATGACACATGAGCTCAGATCTGAAGGAGCAGGAATCAAGTGAAGGGGACAGGGAGTGAGAAGTGGAAGCACATACTCGACAACGAAAACAGCACAGAAGAATCTGTGGCAAGAGGGTAAGGCTTGTTAGAGGAATTAAAAGGAAGTGATCTTTCAGTGAGTCTGAAAGATGGTAAAAGAGAGGCTAAGGCAAGCAAGGGCTAGCTCATACGGGGCCTAGTAGGGCCAAATTTAATAATTTTGTTTTTTGTGCTAAAAACAACAAGAACCAATGAAAGATTTTAAGTCTGGGAGTGACATTCACAGATCTTTTTAAAGATCATTCTGTGTACACTGCTGTATAGAGAAGAGATTAGAGGACACAGATGATGGATGTGGGAAGAGATGCAGATGTGCTCAAGATCTACTGTAGACATCAAGTCCACAGGAATAGGTGAAAATAAGTGGGGGGCAGGAGAGTTAAATGAGAAGCAAGGGTCATAGATGACAACGAAATAGAAAACTTTATTTAAGAGGACCAAAGAGACATACCAAAAATAAAAGTACACAGAAAAGTTTAAGATAGGGAGAGAAAGACATTCCATGCCAATACCAACCAAAACAAACTGATTTTCCAATTCTCAAAACAGAATTTACGGTAAAAATAGAAATAATGAGGAGTATAGTATACTAACACAAAAAACAAACCACAAAGATTAACAATCCTGAACTTAATATAAAGCACAAAACTGACAAGGAGAAACTGTAAGTCCATAATCACAGTAAGGTATTTTAACATACCTATCAGAAATTGATAAATAAAACAGCCATAAAATTAGCAAGGATATGGACAACAGCGACGGCATTAACAAACCTGATTACACACACAATCAGATATGTTACCCTAGGCCTAACAAATAGAGAATATACATTCTCTATATGTAATGTACACATGGAACATTTTAACTAGATCACAAAGAAAGTCTCATCACATTTTAAGTAACTGATATTAAACATATTCTATAAACAAAGAATGCAAATAAATAAAATAATCTATCAAAACAAAAGTCAGATATCAGGATTAGAAACTCAAAAATGCATGCTTAGGAAAAAAAAACACAATAAGAACAAACAAAACAAAACAAAACAAAATACATGCTTAGAAACCCAAGAGGAAATAAAAATGGAAATAAAATATTTACATCTTAAGGATAGAAATTACCACATATCTAACTAAATGGGAAGATACTAAAGCAAAACTTAGAGGGATTTGTATAGTACATGTATGTATACATAAGTAAATCATTAAAAAGCAAGAAAGGCTGAAAACTTATGTATTCAATTCAGTAAGCCAGAAAAAGAACAAAGTAAACTAAAGAAAATGGAAAGGAAATAAAGATAACAAATATTAGGAAACAAAAAAAAAAAAAGGGTGATTCTTCAGGAAAAAAAAAATCCTTTTAATTGACAAATTCTTGCAAGTCTGTTCAAGAAAAAAATAAAAATATAAATGAAGAGGTAAGACTCAAGCACCTGAGAAGCCACCTAAGAAGCCTCAGACACATGACAGCGCCACAGAGGCTCTGGAGGTCACAGCTCTGCAGGTGAGGAGAGCCCAATTCCAACTGGAGACGGCCATATCCACGACTGGAGACAGAATGTCCAGAAAGCAGAGCACAATACTAGCAGGAGAAGGAACTGGGAAAGGTCACTATCAAGAAGGAAAATCTAGAGCTGGCAATGACAAGAGATGGAGCCTTGCTGGAGCATGTGGGCAATGTGGCCGATGTTTTAATTGCCCCACCCAGCTGATTTGTGCTTTCACAGGAATACCCACTGGATTAATTTACTGCAATAAATACTTTTTCCTTGGGGGGAAGGGGGTGGGGTGGGAGAAAAGACATAAACAATTTGAGGAACAAAAGGGAAACAAAATTTCAGACATAATCAGAGGAGTAAGCAAGGAAAACAGAATAGGACCAAGTCTTTAAGGAAATCCAGTATTTAAAGACTAGGTTGAATAGAAGTAACTGGCAAAGGAGGTGAAGTAGTGAATGGGCCAGAAGTAGGAAGACAATTGGGATTAAAGGTCAAGAAAGGAGTGTTTCAAAAAAGAAAAGATGGTCAACTGTGTCAAATGCTGCTCAGAGGACAAGGAAGTTGTGGCCCAAATGCTGTCCGATGGATTTGGCAGCATGAGGTTGAGTAACCAGTACCCCGGGGAAATTAGAGCAGGGGGTGCTGATGTCATACTGGAGTGGAAGGATTAACAACTCTTTCTATTTGAATTAGTGATTCTGGAGCTAACAAGATCCAGAGTGTGACTAAGGGCAAGGGTGCAGAGGTGGACTGGAGGAAGTCACTGTAGGTAGATATGTAAGCCAAGAAACAGAGGACCCAAAGTGTTTGACGGGTCACACAAGTGGATATGAAACCACTCAAGACAATAGTGGAACAGGAGCGGAAAGGAAGGCTATGAGTCAGTGAGCGGTGGTGGCCAGGAAGCCAGTATATGATGGTGAGGAAGAAACAGAAAGGTGGCATGAGGCCCCAAAGGGAGGCTGGGAGGCCAGGAGGCCAGGTGAATGGACCTAAGCCTAGTCTAGTGTTATGATTTGCAGAGGATCAGTCAGACTCGGAATCCTCTCCAGCTCAGCCTGTCCCCTGATCTCTGAGCTCTCTGAGCAACTCAAACTACTGTGGCATCAAGGAAAGCCCCGAGCACAATACCCAGCAGTTTAAAATTATCTGAGCTAATATCACCCTCAGTCTTGCTAACTATGTGTACACCTACTCCAAAAGCCAGAGAAAACAGCAACATAAGAAAGTATGCAATTCCAATAACTAAGCAGAAAGAAGCTGAAGGGATAGTAGTAGCAAAGTTGCTTGCTTCTGGAAGGGAGAGTGTGGGCACTTTCTTCTAGAACACTATAAGGAAGATGTTTCCAAACAAAGCTAGTTCCAGGCAATCAAAACACTAGACATGGCCATTTCCTGGGTTAGCCTATAGGAATTCTAACAGCTCAAGATTCAAGGTTGTGACTCAGTCTACAAGCCTCTCAATCAATGCAAAAGGAGCTGGCAAGCCTATCTCTGTGAGCCTCAAGTAACTAACACTAACCAGATATGGCTTGTGAAAGGAATCCTAAAAGATTATCTAATGACCCCACCTGAGGACTCCTAGGAGGACTATTATCTCAACAATTCATTCTTTTAACGAACACAATGTGCCTACTATGTACAGGCACTGTGATGGAGTATGGAGTAGTTACAAAGATGAATAAGTTATGGTCTCTGCCCTAAAGATTCAGTCTAGAAGAGGAGATAAAAATTTGAAGAAAAAAAAAATTCCCACACTGCATGAAATGTAGTCACATAGCTAATGCAGAAGAAAGACTGGTTTCCAAACCATGCAAGAGTGCAGTGCAACCAAAGCTGAAGTCAATCAGTGTGTCTATGACAGTGTGTTGTAATCCCTGCTTTACTGGTTCATCTCCCTACGAGCTCCTCTCTGGAGGAAAGGAATTGTGTCTATTACGTCTAGATCCCCAATACTTAATGCAGTATGAGACCCTCAGGGTAGTTTGCATCTCTTGGTTCTCTATCCAGTTCTCTCTCTAGATCTGTTCTCCTCTTCTGGTACGTACTTATCCCAGCTCCAGAGTAGGCTTCAGAGCAATCAGGGGTATTGGATAACCCAATCTTTTGCTAATGTTGTGAGTTAACCAAAATTCAGCTAATGAGGGCATAATATTTCCTTGGCTACAGGAGAGGGTTCAGGAAGGGACTAGTAATCCAACTGGGGCAATGAGTCAAAGGAGGTTGTGTTGCTGGGGCTTCTGTGAAAAAAATGCTTCCTTATTTGCCTGAGAAAGTGACTAAAAGAGGTATTCTCTCTCCTGGATACTGGCTCTCATTCTGGTCTACATGGTACAGAGACGTGAAGCCTAGAGGCTTTATCACCATTTTCCCACTAGAGCCAGGTGAGCACATCATGAAGGCAGAACCAAGAGAATCTCGGCAAAACAGAGCTAGAGCCCCAGTTAAACCATGCCTGGAAGTTTTAGTGACATAAGCCAATAAATCCCCTTCAAAGTTTAAGCTAGTTTGAGTAGGGCTTCCTGTGACTTGCAAAACAAAACATCCCTAACATTATAATTTACTAGGATATGCTGAAACCTAAAAAACACTAGTGAATCATAGTCCAACTCCTTTCACAGTACATTCCAATGTTTATCTCTTACTTCCAGAAAATTCTCATAAACCTAATTCCCAAATATTAAAATGTAAATCTGTTTCCTCTAATTTAAACCTTGGAAAAGGGCAACCGATTAACCAGTTAATAAGTACATAATAAATAATAAAATTGTGGCTCAAAATCCAAAAGCCATTAAAAAAAAGGATTAATAAATTTAACTACAAAAAATAGGAAAATTCTTCATGGCCAAAACAAAAACACACACAGATCAGAAACAAAGTCAGAAAACAGACAAATGACAAGCTGGAAAGAAGGGAATCTGCAACTCATATCACGAACAAAGAACTAATCTCTCTAATATATAAACAGCTCCTAAAAAGCAAGATGACTAACAAACCAATAGAAAAATGGGCAAGGGACAGGAAAGAGGCAGTTCCCAGGAAAAGAAATACATCTGGCTCTTAAATATACAGAAAGACTCTCAATCTCACTCATCCCTAAGAAAAAAACAAACTATGCTAATTCCTCACCTGTTAGATCAAATACAAAAGTGTGACGACAGACTCTATGGGAGAGGCTGTGGAGAAACAGGCACTCCCACATACATGGAGTACAAAATAGTGCAACTCCTAGGGAGGGCAATTTGGCAATATTTATCAAAAATACAATCGCACTTACTCTTTGCCCCAGGAGAACTTCCTCTAGAAATTTATCCTACAGATATACCCGCCTCTGCACAAAATAATATACATGCAGGGTTATTTGTTGCAGCATTTTTTTGTAATAAAAAAGATATTAAGAATCAAGAGTCATCTGGTTAAGTAAATTATGTTACATTCACAGCATGGACTATAAAGCAGTTATAAGAAAGAGCAGAGAAATTCTCTACGGAACGATCTCCAATATTATTCAGCAGAAAAACAAGATACAAAACACTACATGTAACATACTCTCTCAATTTCTTCAAAGCTCTGCTCAAACGTCTTACTCTTATAACAACAGAAAGATAAAACAGGACCAAAATGAATAAAATGATTATCTGTAGGGGGAGGGAGGGTACTGAGTGGAAAGGAGAGAAATGGAAACTAGACGTCTTTGAAATAACCCCATTTTATAGATCGGTGTTGGAGCCACATAAACACGTAGACTTGAGATTACAGCAGGGCTGTGGTCATTGGTGCTGACAGGGTCCACAGTGTAACCACGGGGGTGGATGGCTGAGGTCGGATGGAGGAAAACAGCACTGGGGGAGCAAGTTTAAAAACCCAAGCCACTAACACGCTGGAAGGGTCACCTGCATAGCTACTGAAATTGCCAAGGTCAGGAGTAATGCTGGAGAGAGCGGTGAGGCAGGAGCGAAAAAGAGGCAGGAGCGAAAAATCGAGAAACAGAGGGAAGCAGCAAGGGAGCACGGAGGGACAGCACTGGTACAACCCGATGCCATGAGTCCTTAAGGAGGACAGCTAACGCAGTCCACTACCTATGCATTGGGCCATTACCTGTGCATTACCAAAAGAACGAAAATATACTACGAAATTGTTAAATCCAACTGAGAGATTCTAAAAGAAGCTAGGATCTAGCAACACTTAAGTGACTGTCCCTAAGGAAGGGAATCCTCCCCTCCCAAGCCTCGCGGAGCTTCAAACTCCACAGTACAGCTCGCACCAAGACCCTGGGCTTCTGGCTCTTGGTCTAGTAACCCCTCCCCTCAACCCGCCCACCCATCCAAATGCAGTTCAAATGTCACCTTGCTAAAGCCTCTGAGCTCCCACTGAAACTGAGGAAAATAAACATTACACTGTAATCGTTTACTACCCCAATCAATTGGAACACAGCCGTTAAGTAACCCTGTAGAGTAGTTCCCCGCCTCCTCCCTCTAGTCTTGGCAGCAAGGACACAAGAATGATCAGGAAGGAAAAGAAAAGGACACTGACAACTGAGAACTATAGATTATTGACTGGGGCATAAAAAAGGACCACAGGTACCACTGAGACCTCTTCATGCAGCTAACAAAAAAGTTTCTCATAACTTGACATAACTCTTACATTCAATCATACCTACGGTATGAAAGGAGGTAAGCCCAGAATTAAACTTTTTGTGCCATGAACTCCTCATGATACTATTTTTAAATATCTAAGTTTACAAAAGAAACCAATTCTACTGAAATACAATTATACTATACTAAACCAATTTAAGATTTAGAAAAATTTATTACGCACTGAATAACAGAATCTAGTGCGATATTGATCCACTAGTTACCATAATTTCAGTTAGGGGTTAGTAAAAATAAAGATGTAACATATCTTTATTTTTCCCATTGAGGCTGACAACAGTCCGTAAATTCTCTTAAAGTTAAGAAGCCCCAATAAACAAATATTGTCCGAAATAGCAGACACCATCTGCACATCTCTCACAAAGGGTTGGATAAGGCTGAAATCCTTGCATCTGATTTTCTTTCTCCCCAGAGTCTCTTCTTCCTTTTAAAATTACCACACTGGTCTACCAGTAATCTCCTTGTATTTCTTTCTGGTCTCTAAGGCTTGCTCTACTCTCCCCATTCTTACCCAGCTCCTCCCCTTCCTCTTGCAGTGCTCCAGATGAAAGAAGATAGCAGTCAATTAGCAAATCACAGGAAGGGAGAGACACTAGAATTTTGTGTCAACACATAAACAACACAAAATTTCCCATTTTAACCATTTACATGTGTGACGTCAATTGCATTCACAGTATTGTATCAGCATCACCACCATCTGTTACTAAAATTTTTTCATCACCCACCCAAACAGAAACTCTGTACCCATTAAGCAATAATCCCCACTTGCCCCCTCTTCCCAGGCCCTGGTAAACTAATCTAGTTTCTTTCTCTTTGAATTCGTTAATTCTAGGTATTTCATATAAGTGAAATCATACAATAGTATACTTTGGTGTCTGGCTTATTTCACGCAACAGGATGTCTTCATGGTTCATCTGTTTTGTAGCATGGATCAGTATTGCATTCCTTTTTGTGGATGAATAATATATTGCATTGCATATATAACCCTGCCACCTTTTAAAGTGCTTTTACATAATTATCTCATTTAATCCTGAAAGCAAAAACAAAAACAGTGAAGTGGGCAGGACAGATATCCTCATTATTATTTACAAAAAAGGAAAACTAAGGCTGAGATGTTAAGCGATTGCTCAGGGTCACACAGCTGTCATGCAAAAGGCAACAAATACCCTGTGGGAGCAATCTCAACTTCAACTGCTAAAAGGACTCCAAACATGGGATGGTCTATTTAAAATTCTTAGAACTCCTGGGATGGCAGCTTCAGGTTTGAGCAGGCAGTAAACACTTGACAAAGGGTGGCAAGTCTTGAGTACTGAGTACTAATCCTACCGTTATTATCCTGTTACCTAAAGTGCTCTGACTCTATTTCCTCTTCCACAGAGTAGGATAACAATCATGACTGCCTGGTCTTACCCTCATAGAACTCAGGTAAGATGCTCTATGTAAATGTTTATAAACTGCAAAGTTATCACTCTCACTGATACTAAAGGATACCATACAAACAGTGTAGGGGGCAGTCCTAGAGCAGCCTGCTGTTTTTCTCTGGAACCCGCAAAATACAACCTGTGCTCAGATGTGTCGACCCGGCAGGATAAAACACAATCCCTCACTAGGTAAGGAACTGCTGGGAAATTCCTTCCCCTATTATACCAAGCATGTGCAAACATTCTCTGGAGATGCTCTGTCTCTGGTGGGCATGTTTTACAATGTCCAGCTCATACCCTGGTGATATATCTGTCCCTGGCAGGGAAGGAGAGGGCTCCTCAGCTACCGTGCACAGGTGTGTGCGCGCACACACACACAAGAGGAGTGTAGCACCTAAAATATCCCCCTGTGTAGCCCACAGACTGACACCCACTGGCTATGGAAAACCAATGCTCACTAGAAAAGCTAACCTTGCTGTCTCTTCTCTATATAAATAAAAGGTCTATCCCTCAGAGCCTATACAAGTCATGCTTTTGCTGGTGACCACACCACCTATAGTAGAGTGAGTTGACATCTCTTTAGGTGTCTCTCCTTCTGACCAACACAAACAAAAAGGCAACACAGTATGCATTCATTCAGTAAATAAATATCTCAGTGCCTACAATGTGCCAAGCACTGTTTAATTACCCAGCTGGGGATACAATGATTAGAAAGACAGAAAAGGCCTTGCTCTCAAGAAGCTTATATTCAACAAGGAGGGTAGGAGAGACTGACAGTAAATGTGTTAAGTAAACATGAAAACTCCCAGTAATAAGTACTACACAAGGGATTTTTAACAGGTTGATGTCACTGAAAGTGACTGATGGCCACTATGAATTACTGCTCAAGAGGCCTCTTTGAGGGCACAAACTACATCACAAGGAGCCAGCAGTGCACACACTCAAGGAGGTAAGCATCCCTGGCAGAGTAAACGGCTGGTATAAAGGACTTCTAAAGAGAGCACTGGTTGGGCCACGGCTCCCACTGAGACTCCTAGTCACATGCAGTCTAGCTAACTAGTTAAGCACTCTGGCTGTAAGGTCAAATAAACCTGGACTCAAACCGCAGGACAAATGCTTGCTAGTTTTATGACCTTATGCAAAGTATTCAATCTCTATATACCTCAGTTTGCTCATCTGTAAAATGGGGATATTAATAGTGTCTCTTTTATAAGATTACTGTGTGGATTATGTGAGATCATGCCTGAATATAGATAGCAGAAGGCCTGTAATATGCATTTAATAAATACCAGCCATTTTTATTAGATGAGCTATTACATCTTCCCCTCTCCCTCTCTGGTACATCCAGGGATGTTCTCATATCTCTATATCCAAGGGAGAGCAGGAGGGTACCTGTGTCACATCTCTTCTATAAAGTATTTCCCATCTAGCCCACCATCTCCCACTCTCTGGAATGATGTATCACTCAACAGGTAGGCCTTGCAGCCTTGCACTATTTCACTTTTGACACAAAACCTATGTAGGAACCCTAGTCAGAGACCTTGGATTCACCACCAGCCCCTACCATAGTCACTGAGTAACTGTGGATACACCAGTCTCTCTAATGGTTAAAAACAAAAAAATTTCCCCCAAAGGACTGTTCTGAGGAGAAAATGAAGAGGCTTTATGAACTGCTGAGGCTCTGCATTGATCCTCTCGCTAATTCTTCGGGCAATGCTCAATCATGAGAGCTTTCCATGTGCTGCCTATAGTTGCTGGTTTACTTGCTCCTCTTACCGCTAGATTGCCAGCGCTTCAGGCCAGGGACTCAAATTGTCTTCGGGTCCACAGGTCCAATGCACATTGGCCGGACCAATCAGCCATTTATCGTTCCACTGGACTGTGAACTCCTTAATGGCAGAGACCGTCTCAACAATTTAGGGCAGGCACTCAGTAAATCTTTACAGAATGAACAGAGTGGATAGCTTGTCTTCTTGTTAGATGATAATCCTCTCAAGATCAGGGTCCATGTCTCAGACTTCTCTGACTTCCCAAAGTCTGGTACACAGCTTTTCACACAAAAACCACTCCAATATTTAGTGGAAGAACCATCAGGACAGAACCTTCTCTGCCTCTAAAGCGGAGATCAAAGTAAAAAAAAGAGAATGAGCACCTGTACCAGTTTTGCTGTAGCAGGAAAAAGAGTCCAGTGGAACAGTAGGCTGGTTATGAACCAACGAAAAGAAAAACAGCTTTGGGTCAAGCGAGAATCCAAAATGTCATTAATTGAGAGTGTGTTCAAATACTCTCTCCTTTTGAATAATTCTTACTTTTTAAATACAAAAACCTTATAAATTCCTTCTTCTTTATGAATGATTCTTGCTTTTTTATTATAAAAACCTATAGTTTCAAGTACATTTTCTTACTGCTACAAAACAAGACTGATTTGGCATGTTTTTAGTACAGCATACCCTATTTTAAGAAAATCCATAATGACAAAATAGAATTGACAAGATATACTACAAAATATCACTCGATTTACAAATTACCAATTGCACAAAAACTGAGAAAATTAACAAAAATGCTAAAAGGTAAGAGTAACTGCCAATTAAAGCTCAATCGGAAATAAAGAAAAAGAATTTCTGAAATTAGAAATATAAGGCAACAAGTTTTAAATTTTACAAAAATATGATCTGTCTACAACATCTTGAGGCAAATCATCTATTTGAAACCTAACCCAACATTCTTCCTGCTGGGCAGAGAAATATTTCTCCACTTCACCTTTACCCCTAATTCCACTTGATATCTGTATTACTTATGCCACTTCTGGAGCACAAACTTTCTGCTTTATATTACAGTCACCAGCACAAGAATATACACTCCTTAAAGAAAGAAAGTATGTCACATCATCCACAACAGACAGCAGTGCCTTGTATATAACAGGTGCTCAATAAATGCTTATGAATAAGGATTACTATTTTTAAAAGGAAGATTCTACTGTACTGCATTTTAAAAAGCAGATGCCAAATGTTCAGAGAATGAAGTAACTTGTCACTGACATTCTCAGTTAATTTAAAATGTCTTGAAAATTAAAACTGGTAATGCCTACCAATTAAAGTTATTTCTATTTTTAATGTCTTCTCCCTTAATAACCAAATAGGAACACATTTCATATTTCTGCAAAAACTAACCTCACTGAAATATAAATAAATTAAATTACTTTCTAAGACATCAACTACCACACTACAAAAATGTTCACCTTTTTTTTTTTTATAATTAAATTCGGTTTTGTTGAGATGTATTCACATATCATACAATCACCCTTGGCGTACAAACAATTGTTTATAGTACCATCATATAGTTGGGCATTCATCATCCCAATCTATTTTTGAACATTTTCTTTACACCAGAAATAAGAATAAAAAAAGAAAAAGGAAAAAGGAACATCCAAATCATCCCCCCATCCCACCCTATTTTTCATTTAGTTTTTGTCCCCATTTTTCTACTCATCCAACCATACACTGGATAAAGGGAATGTGATCCACAAGGTTTCCGCAACCACACTGTCACCCCTTTTAATCTACATTGTTATACAGTCGTCTTCAAGAGTCAAGGCTACTGGGTTGGATTTTGATAGTTTCGGGTATTTACTTCCAGCTATTCCAATACACTAAAACCTAAAAAGGGATATCTATATAGTGCGTAAGAATGTCCACCAGCGTGACCTCCCGACTCCATTTGAAATCTCTCGGCCAGGTTCATATTTATTTTTAAAAAGAGCTTCTTTAGGCATATAGCCAAACCAGTCAGTGACAAAATCCCGTTTTTGGTTCTTGCTCAAGGTTTCTACCAAAGCATAATAACACCTAAATCACTAGATTAACTCGATGATAAAAATATGTTTCTTGTCTACCCAGCGACTACAACAGTATTCATACCTGGTAGGCACGCTCCATGAATATTTGCTGAAAGAATGACATTCATGACTATCTAATGGATTTCAAAGGTGTGACACTCATCTATTTGGGAGCTTACCACTGCTCACACTCACCTGTGGAGTCTCAAAATTCACATCACCCTCAATCCAAGGTTAAGAGAACCATGCTACCATGTGGAACCTTCTCAAGCCCGCTTTAAGTGATCAATGAAGATGCTTTCCCCTCAGTAGAAAAGATTCTATCAACATTTCAGGAGTCATTAAGTAGCCCTTAATAGAAAAGAAATACAAGTTTCCACTCATTCAGCAATCCCGCATGTCCTCTACTAAATTAAGTACAAAATCTCTCCAAGTAAATTTGATAATAAACATTTCTAGACTTTTAAATCTCTTTCTAAATTATAAACAGGGAACAGGGATATATAAAATTACAAATGGGAGAAGGAGGTGACCACTACCTTCTCTGGAGCAGTGCAGTATTTGAACTCAGTTTGTGGGGGAACAAAAACCTTTAAAAGGATCTAGTTCACCCTCCCACACAAAGCAGTAATTCTTCCAATGTCACCAACAGTTGGTCCTGCAGTTTTGACAAAGAGACAGCATATTTCCAGGAACAGAATGCTCATTTTTTCCCAAGTCAACCCATTACCCTCCTGGGTAACTCTGGCTCTAAAAATATTTTAGGGTTATCAAATGACTTTTCTTCTGGCCCCAGCTTCATCCCAAGGTGGTGAGTACAAAGCTTTTTCTACCATAAGGAAAACTGGCATCAGAATGCTTTCACAACACACCCCACCCCTCTCAATTACCATACAAGAAGTAGGTAATGAGTTCAAGGCATGAAGACATCTCCCCAATAGAAAGACAAATTTATTTTCATAAAACTATTATTTAACACAGAAGCATACAACCTTAAAAACTGAAAAAGCCTCAGAAGCTATCTAATTCTACTTCCCACCTACTGTAGGAATTGCTTCAATAACAGTTCCTGGCCTGGAATCTTAAGATGGGGCAGGGGGAGGGGGAAGTTCTTTCTTTGGTTTGAGTGTTGTTATTCTGAGCACAGTTCTAAAAAGCTGATTGTTAGTACAAAGATCTTGTAGGTAACAGGGTTTGATAAAATTAGAGTAAAAGTAATCTGTGCATTCCATTACTTCCCATCATTACTTCAATGTCTCTTGCTACACAATTCCCAACTGTAAGAAGGCTAAATTTGTCACCTACCAACAACATTTTTAAATGTCTTTAAAAGGATGTGAGCTACTAAAAATATCCGAGCTACTTTTGGGGCCAAATTGACTAGGTTTTCCATCTTCTAAAAATCTTTTAAAGTATGACGTAGTTGGACATGGCTTTCTTCAGTCATTCACTCAACAAATACACAGTGAGGGTCTACTCTCTGCTGGACAGTGTATTGTGCTGGGCGTGGGGGAGTCAGTGAGAGCTGGGAACACCCAGCCCCCACTCTAAGGGAGTTTGTTTATAGAGGAGACAATCAGATGATCACCAACAGAAATCACAAATTGAGAAAAGTGCTAAGAATGCAAAGTCCGGGATGCCATGAGGATATGTAAGACAGGAAAACTGATCTAGCCTGGGAATTCAAAGAAGGATTTGCCAAGGAAGTGATGTGTAAACTGGGATCTCAATGCGGGCCAGTCACATTTATGTTAAAACAGGTTTCCATAAAAATGAGAGGTTTAGTCCAAAAGGCCCTGCTACCTAAAAAAAAAAAAAATCTCGTAAAAAAGAAAAACAAAGTATGCTACAGAAATGTTTAAAACCTAGGGGCTGAAAGTCCTTTGGGGGGGCTGGACAGGGTCTTAGTTATCTTTGAATACTTCACATCACCCTGCCAGAAATAATCGCTAGCATAGTAGTAACTCAAATCTTTGCTGAAATGACTAGTACCAGTATTAAATCAATGTTCATACTATCTTTAGTTAAGCAAAATAAATTTACAAAACTACATCTCTTCACACAAGGAACTGCATTCCAAACTCCCTCGTGAAATGCAGGTGCTGCCATCTACCTCACAGGACTTCTGTGAAGATTAAATTGAAGTGATATATGGCAAAATGCTGGGGTAAATTCTAAAGTGTTTTTGGAGTATATGGTAATGAAAAAGCTTGACCAGTCTCTTCTCACTAAGACCGTTCCCTAGATTCAATCGTAGTTTCTTTCTCTTACCATAAGAAAAACTATCACAAGTGTGTGTACCTCTCTAGCCCTGGCTTTCTCTGAGAGGGTGGGACTACATCAACTCTATGGTCTCTTTTAGCTCTAGAATCTGACGAGTAAACGTTTAAAAACAACCGAGAAACACTCCTTGGCTTAGATTTTAGATCACTTCCTCATCCTCTCCACTCCCCAGCAGTTTTCTTCCTCTCAGGAATGGTAGCACACAGTTCAGAACTTAAGTGTTTTAAAAGACCTATTTTCCACTAGTTTTACATGCAGATTGAAGTTGAACTTATTCAACCAAATCAGACCTTCTGAATGATCCAAACTGTTGTAAAACTTTATATTCCTCAAGGAAAAATGGGGGGACAAAAGTCAAAATAACCAACTGTCAAAAAATTTACAACTCCTAACATAAAACATAAATCTTGGTTTTCTGATTATTTGCTGTTTTACAATCAGAAAATAAAAATCACAAAAACAATCACTTATACTCAGAAATAACAATAAATAAATGCCAAGTCATTCATGGAAAACAAAAACAAAACAAAATTACAACGGTTAGGAGAGACTTGATATGTCCACTATTTAATGCAAATATATTTACAAGACCAAAATTTTACAAAAAAACATTAAAGTGCTCAAATAAATTATGGGGGTAAAGGTAATGTAAATGTTTAGGATTTGTCTTAAGATCTTTTTTTGGGGAGGGGTGTAGTTTTGAAAAGTTCTCTTGGTTTTACTCTTCAGGGAATAAAGAATCCCACTAAAAGGAACACTGTTCTAACCACATTTTGAGGCAAGAGCCTTGTTTGTATGATGCAAACCAGGACTAACATCCAGATAAGGCTCACCATTAGAATGTCTCAGAAATATAAAAATATAAAAGAAGATAAACTTTTAAAAGGGTAATGCCTAGTGATTTTAATTGTTAGTGAATTTAAGCTCACTAAAAGTTAAGTGAAATTAAGTTTTTAAACACTTTGAATTTTTATAATACAAATTTTAATAACTTAAAACCTAAACATATTTCCAGAGAAAAAGTTGATCTGTTCATACCTAAATCAATGTCAAGATGGCAGCTTCCTGTTTGACACTTACTCTAAATGCTTATTTTAACTATATTTTGCATCCACTGTTTTCCAGGGCTTTAAAGTTCATCACAATTATTATATTATCAATTAAAACATATACACTGCCACATTCTCCTCCTTTTAAAGAGAAGGTGGAAGTTTAACTTGTCCAAGGTTTCCAAACGAATCAGTCACAAAGTTGGGACCAGGCCTAAAACTTCATCTCCAAGACTACTAAGTACTACACCCTTTCCCAATTCCAAAAGAAGAAACGAGGTCAAACGGGGTTTTCCCCGTAACTTCTAATGGCATACTCCAAACACAATAGCACACTTATTACGACAAACGCTGACAAAGAAGATTCACCTTGAAAGAACTGAGAAAATTTGATACATTTAGTTAACATTGTTACTCCCCTACTTCTCAGAACCAAGCAAAAACTCTGTATTGGATCTGGAAACACTAAATCCTAGAGAACGTTCAGTCTTCAACATGCACCATTTATTTTCATCCTAACCGAACATCTGTAAATTAATCTTGTATAACCTTTTCCCAAAACGAGGTGCTGTGAGGTGCATTAATTTCCTCACTCTTCCAAGAGTCAAATCAGAGACCATCACCGCAAAAGCAAGCAGTTCTCAGTGAGAACATTGTTGCGTAGCCAATGGGGAAAAAAAAAAAAACAAAAAAAAAAAAAACCAGTTCTATAAGTTGCTGCTTTTAAAGAAATATTTTTAAAGGATGATTACATACTTCACAGAATTACTGTTAAGTCGCCCGCCAAGGATCGTTCCTGTAAAGTAGCTTTTAAGGCATATCCCTCCCTGTATGGGACACAGTCTGACTTGTTGGACAAGATTAATTCGAGCACGCTCACACAGAACCCCTCTGAACCAGTTTAGTTCGTTGGAAACATCATTTCGACCTCCTAACTGTTAGTACTCAGCCCTTCCCACACTGTAAGGGACAAGATACTCCTCTCTAACGATCTCTCCGAAAAAGGCTTCCTCGGCGGAGACGGTGACAGCCGTCCTCCCTCGGATGTTTTCGGAAACAAAGTGTTACCACCAGCAGGAGAGGCTCCGAGGAAGTGTCAGTGCGGCAGCAAGTGGAGTAGCCCTTCGTGCCGAGCAGGTCCTTTCTGACCTAGTCTCAGTCCTCCGCTTCCCAACCCCAGTTCCTCCCTAGAGACCTTCCCAAGCCGCCCCGAGCCCCTGTTCCCTAACCCAGCGGGAGACTCCCAGCCCTCCCGGGAGGCGAGGCGCTCTGGGCAGATAAGACGGCCACCCCACCTCTTCCGGGGACTCGCAGGCCCGCTCACTGGCCGTGTCAGAGCCTGACGGACCCTGACGGAGGGGAGGCAGCTCGCTCCTCCGCGGCCTCCCAGCCGGAACCCCACACCCCACGGCCCCTCTCCGCCGCCCCCACCCCTTCGGGACGCCACCGCCACCACCCTCCGCGCTCCTGAATCCCCCTTCCTCAGAAACACCCCAGCGGAGTTACCGGCCCACTCAAAAGTAAGAGCGACGGCCACCCCCGTCGGTCACCCTGGCCCCCGCTGTCACCGCCCTGTTCCCGGCCTCTGCCCACGCCGCAGGCGAGCCCCGGTGACGCCCGGGTCGGTACCTTGCGGACCCCCTTGTAGATATAGAAGTAGAGCTCCCGGCCCACATTGAAGCAGAGGCGGTCGCCGTTGCCAGACTGGTCGTTGAGGTTGACGAAGGAGACGCGGACAGGATTGGATCCCTGCGAGTTGAAGGGCACCCGGTTGGGGCGGCTGTACTCCGAGTGCGGCAGCAGCTTGTACAGACCTTCCCGGGTGGTGAATTGAGTCTTAATCTCGTTCATCTCCTTCCCTCCTCCCTCCGTCGCCATCTTGGAAAGCAGCGTTCATCCTGCCCTAAGTGCCCGGATCACGCCCACCGCGCAGGCGCCGTCCCTGGCCCTCGCTCCCCCACCCCCCGCCTCTTCCTTCTAGCCCCTCCCACCCGCGAGTCGGCCCCGCGGAGCCGGGCAGAGGGGCAGGGGCGGGCTTGTTTACGGCCCGACTGCGCAGGCGTGCTCACCAGGCGTGCTCACCTGGCGCGCTCCGCCCAGCGGCCCAGGTGAGCGCTGGTGCAGACCCGCGGGCCGGCAAGCCGCTCCTCCGGCGCCCCAACGGGGAGAGCCGGCGAAGGGAGGCCGCGACGGGGCTGGGGTCCGGAGTGCTGAGGTGAACTCGGGGCAGCTCCCTCAGCCACCTCCGGCCGCGGCGTGGGAGGCACCGGGGCCCTGAGGATTGCGGGGAGACAGCCGCCTCGGCCGCCGCTGGATTCGGGTCAGCGCGTGGGATCCTGAGCGAGCGCCGGAAGCCCCTCGTATTCTGCCCTCGGGAAGGGTGTGGGAGCGCCCGGACGCTGGGAAAGGGGGGCCTCGCCTGTCGCTGGCCCTCCCTCAGCCACCCAGGGACCGTCCCATCCACGAGGGCCGAGGCGGACCCGCCCGACTGTCTGGAGGCCGCGGTCCGGAAACCCCCTGCACCTCCTAGTCTCGGTTTCCGAGAAGGTACCCAAGGACTTGAGCTTTACGCTTCACCATCTTTTCTGGGGGTCCGGGTGGGGGTGGGGGGGTGGGGAGGGGTGGGGGAGGGTATAAATATATCTAGCGTCTGTATTTGCAGGTCAAGCATCTGAATTCCTACCTGTAGTGAGCATTGGCTGATATTAAGGAGAGTAGGTCGTATTGGCGCTTTTTTCTTACCTAGAATTTGTCTTCAACAGGGGTTGTTCAGAGAAAAGTGGGGGAGCGGGAAATGGCTTTGGGAAGCAGAGACTGAATCTATGCAGGATTCACGTAGCATGCTCAATAGTTTATTATGAGCTCTTAATTTAAGAAAAAGAGATAATTTTTTTTAAAGGCTTAAGTGGAATCTGGGAAATATTTACTAGGAGATCCGTTGGTATCATTGTATGCATATACTAGATTAGGTGTGCAGAGACACGTACAGGTGTTAGAGTTAGATTAATCACCATTTTAGACCTGAGTTTCTTGGCATGTTGCTCTAGAAGAAGAAAGCGCCTAAGTGATAGAAACGTTCTGATAGAATTCCAGTGGGAAAAAAAGCCAACATTTTTTACACCAAGAATGAACTGTTTCTTCAAATTCACATCCTTGCTGGAAGGTCACAAAAGAAATTGAGGGAAATAAGTCTAAAGTAAGGAGTGTCTAAATCATAAACATCTTATATATTACAAAACAAGCAAACAGCCAGTAGAAACTGCCAATGATGTAATAATGCATTTGACACTAACATCCTGTAGCCTTTGTGCATGTTGACAAAAAAGCACTGGACTAAAATACCACTTAATTAATAAATCCCTAAAATACTTAAGTTTTTTGTTACAATTGTTTTGATATCATTGGCCTTTCTCTAAAAGTCAAATTGATATCAGAAGTCTTTTAAAATACCAGAGTATGTTCTGTGGTCATCGTGGATTTATCACAATCTGCTATAATTGTGGCTTTTTACATCAAAATTTCGTATTTATAATGATTACCTTAAGGAATAGTGAAAATTTGAATTATGTGAAAATAGTTCACCTGTATTCCCTGGTTATCAACAAAGGGAAAAAATATATATATATATATTAAAGAATAATAATACTTTTGGGGGGAAAAATTCAGCAAGCAAAAGTTTCAACAAAAAATTTTAGCCTTCAGTTAACCAGAAAATTCAATTACCCATGATACCTATAGACCTTAAGCATTCTATTAAGCTTTTATTCTATATAAATTCAACATATTTTATTCAGCATATAAATTCAAGTAAATTACGTCCTATCTGAAGCATTTGAGTAATCTCTATTCTGAGTACTTCTCTCTTGTATTTTTTCCCACTCCCAAGATACAATAATTCCCACATCTGTATAACTAGGCTGACCTAATTATATAGTTCTGAATTTCATTTTCAAACCAGGCATTTCCAAATGAATTTGTGCCTCAAACTGATCGTTCTCTAAACCTTGTCAGTTCCCTTTCCATTTCCTCAGACTTGAATTATAATGGTTTCATGAATGATTTCCTTCATTTCAGTTTTTCTCCCAGTTTTTCTTCTATAAACAACTACCAAACTAATTTTCTTAAAAACACTGCTTCTTCTTTAAACACTGCTTTAGACGTTAAAGACCAAAAGCTTTCACTGACTTGGCAACATCCACAAGATTTAAGTCATACGCCAAACAATTCTCAGCCTGTCCCTACCTATCACATAAATCTACCGTTACTATCATCTGTACTGCTGTCACTCTTAGCTATTTCCCTTGCCCAAAAAGACTTTTCCCTTCTTCCTAGCCTGTTTTTCAAGAACTAGTTCATGGCCCATCTTCACCAAACCTTTCCCAACCACACTGTACTTTAAACCAAGGGTTCTCAATTCAGGATCCATGGCTGTTTCCCGGAAGTGTTTTAACCCTGTAATTGTATTTAAAAGTATATGTGTATGTTCACTTATATCAACACAGTCTATAACTTTCATCAGATTTTCAAAGTGTGACCACCTTCCCCCAAAAATCACCTCACTAAATATCTGTGGCACTTCTCTGAGTTTTCGTTTGTCATTTATTTAATACACTAGCTACTCTCCTAATGTTATCTTCGTTTTTATTATCTTCGTGTTTATTAGCATATGCTAATATCTTGTGTTGATATTTGTTTTCTAATTCATACATGCTGCCTTTCAACCATATTATGAGCACACTCAAGGATAAGGGGAACCTTGTTCCTCTTTATATCCTCACACATTTATTTGGGTGCCTCCAGCGGGCCACACTATTCTAGCCTTTGGGATCAGTCAGTAAACAAAATCTCCTTCACTTATGGAGCTTATGTTCTTGGGAGGGGCGGGGTGGGGCGGAAGACAGAGGATAAGTAGTAAACATAAATAATTAAATTATATAATGATTACTTCTAGGAAGAAGTAGAGCAGGGTAAGGGGGACTGGGAGTGTGCTGAGTAGTTTGCAGTTTCAAATATTGTGGTCAAGATAAGCCTCATTGAAACTGTGATGTTTCGGCCAAGACTTGAAAGAGGTGAAGGAGTGGGCCATGGGAAAAGAGCAGACCAAGCAAAGGCCTCCAAGGCAGGAGAGCCCAAGAATGTCCAGGAATAGCAAGGAGGTCTTTGTGGCTGGGGCAAAGCAAGCAGGAAAGAGTAGAATGGGGAGGCCACGTAGGAGGATAACTGCAGTAATCCGGCTAAAGGTGACTGATGGTGTTTTGGACTAGAGCTGGTAGCAGTTGAGATTCAGAGAGATTAAGAAAGTCCTAGACATATTCAGAAAGTAAAACTGTTCCAGTTTTGAGAAAGCTGCCGGAAATGCACTACCAGAAATGGATTGGCTTTTACAATGGGGATTTATTAGTTCACAGATGTACAGTTCTAAGGCCATGAAAATGTCCAAATTAAGGCATCAAGAGGTAGATACCTTCTCTGAGAAAAAGGGTGATGGCGTCTGGAACACCTGTCAGCTGGGAAGGCATGTGGCTGGCATCTGCTGGGTTGCATTGCTTTCAGCTTCTTACTCCAGTGGCTTTCTCCTTAAGTGTGTGTGGGTTCTCACTTAGCTTCTACAGAGCAAACTCCAGGCTTCATCTTTGAGCTCTCTTAAGGACTCCAGTAAACTAATTAAGACCCACCTTGGAAATAATGTAATCAAAAGGCCCCACTACAATTGGTCTGCCCTCACAAGATTGAATTAAAGAACATAGTCTTTTATGAGGTACATAACAGATTCAAACTAGCACAAAAACCAGTAGGATTTCCCAGCAGATTGGATGTGGCTTGTGGGAGAAATGGAGTCCAGAATGAGTCCCTGGTAGGCGGAAGCAACTGGAGGATGAAAATGTCACTAACTGAGAAGGGAAGTCTGGGGAGGAGCAGGTTTTGAAAGGAAGAGCAGTTCAACTTTGCAGTGTTGAGTATGAGCTATCTATTAGGTATTCAGAGGAAATGTCCAGGAGATGGTTGAATAATCAAGTCTGGAGAGAGAGAGCTGAGTGGCCGACGTGTATTTGGCAGTCATCAACACATAGGTGGTATTTAAAACTTTGATCCCGTCACCAAAGGACCGAGTGTGGATAAAGAAGAGGACCAAAAATGGAACCACGGAACAAGCTAAGATGTTAGGGAGAAGAGGAGGAATATTTGTTGATGACTTAAAGTAAACCAATTTTTGCACAACTTACTCACTTTGGTCTAACTTTATCATTTTTTAGATTCAGAGATTAATCCAATAATATGATTAAAAGCATGTTTTCTATTTTAACTTTGAGGAAAATGAGTTTTGATTGCACTGACCTTATAAAGAGAAATAGGCATGGATGGGTGTCTTTCAGAACCAAATTTGAAATCTTCCCTGACACATGATGTGAAATAAGCAATTTCTCAAATTTCCTCGATGGACAAGCTTATTCTATTATTATATTATGCCTCAGTACTTCCTTGTAAGACCATTATGGGACTTGAAAACAAATTTAGAAAGCACCACATAATATAAAATTCCTTAATACACCACTCCTACTTTCTGCTTCAAATTTACAGAATGTTAAAACTCACAAACCAGCAGAATTGCTGTCATATTTTAAAATAAGTTGATCTGTGCAAAGCATCTTAGTCTCTTTTATAATTCATTTATTTTTAATTGTGATAAAATATACATAACTTAAATAAAAGTAATTTTAACCATTTTAAGTGGATAATTCTTTGATATTAAGTACTTTGACAATACTGTGTAACTTTCATTACTGTCTATTTCCAGACTATTTTCATCATCCAAAACAAAACTCATATTCATTTAGCAATAACTCTGCATTCTTCCCTCCCCCAACCCCTGGTAACCACCATTCTGCCTTCTGTCTCTATGGATTTACTTATTCTAAGTTATTTCATGTGAAAGAAATCATACAATATTTGTCCTATGTGTCTGACCTGTTTCACTCAACATTATGTCTCCAAGCTTCATCCATGTGGTAGCTTGCACCAACACTTCACTTCTTTTTACAGCTGCGTAATATTCCATTGTATGGATAGAACACATTTTGTTTATTCATTTTTCTATTGATGGACATTTGAGTTGCTTCCACCTTTTGGCTATTGTGAATAAGGCTGTGATGAATGTTGACGTATAAACCTGAGTCCCTGCTTTCATTTCTTTAGGTATATATATAGGAGTGAAATTGCTGGGTCATATGGTAATTCTGAGTTACTGCCAAACTGTTTTCCACTGTGGCTGCATCTTTTCACATTCTCACAAACAATGTACCGGTGTTCCTATTTCTCTTCATCGTTGCCAACATTTATTATTTTCAGTATTTTTTTTTAATCATAGCCATCCTAGTAGGTATGAAGTGGTATCTCATTGTAGTTTTAATTTGAAATTCTTAATGGCTAATGATGTTGGGCATCTTTTCATATATTTTATTGGCCATTTGAATCTCTTCTTTGGAGAAATGTTAATTCAAATCCTTGCCCCTTTTTTTACTTGGGTTCTTTGTCTCTGTTGAGTTGTAGTAGTTCTTTATATATTCTGGATATTAAACCCTTATAAGATATATAGTTTTCAAATATTTTCTCCCATTCTTTAGGTTGTCTTTCACTTTCTTGATAATATCCTTTGAGGTACAAAAGATTTTAATTATAATGAAGTCCATTTTATCTTTTTTTTTTTTTTCATTTGTTTCTTATGCTTTTGGTGTAAAATCCAAAAAGCCATTGCCTACTTCGAAGTCCTGAAGACGTTTCCCTGTATTTTCTTGAAAGAGTTTTATAGTACTACCTCTTATATTTAGGTTTCATCATTTCAAATTAAATTTTGTACCTCTTAAGAGGTAGGGGTCTACATTCATTCTTTTGTATGTCAACTTCTAATTCTCCCGGCTCTATTTGTTGAAGAGACTATTGTTTCCCTATTGAATGGACTTGGCATCCCTGTCAAAAATCAACTTGTCGGGAGGTGGGGCAAGATGGCGGACTGGTGAGCTGTATGTTTTAGTTACTCCTCCAGGAAAGTAGGTAGAAAGCCAGGAACTGCGTGGACTGGACACCACAGAGCAATCTGACTTTGGGCATACTTCATACAACACTCATGAAAACGTGGAACTGCTGAGATCAGCGAAATCTGTAACTTTTTGCGGCCAGGGGACCCGTGCCCCTCCCTGCCAGGCTCAGTCCCGTGGGAGGAGGGGCTGTCAGCTTCGGGAAGGAGAAGGGAGAACTGCAGTGGCAGCCCTTATCGGAATCTCATTCTACTGATCCAAACTCCAACCATAGATAGACTGAGACCAGACACCAGAGAATCTGAGAGCAGCCAGCCCAGCAGAGAGGAGACAGGCATAGAAAAAAAAACAACACGAAAAACTCCAAAATAAAAGCAGAGGATTTTTGGAGTTCTGGTGAACATAGAAAGGGGAAGGGCAGAGCTCAGGCCCTGAGGCGCATATGCAAATCCCAAAGAAAAGTTGATCTCTCTGCCCTGTGGACCTTTCCTTAATGGCCCTGGTTGCTTTGTCTCTTAGCATTTCAATAACCCATTAGATCTCTGAGGAGGGCCCTTTTTTTTTTAATCCTTTTTTCTTTTTCTAAAACAAGTACTCTAAGAAGCCCAATACAGAAAGCTTCAAAGACTTGCAATTTGGGGAAAGTGAGTCAAGAGCAGAACTAAGAGAGCTCTGAGACAAAAAGCAATAATCCAGTGGCTGAGAAAATTCACTAAACACCACAACTTCCCAAGAAAAGGGGGGTGTCTGCTCACAGCCATCATCCTGGTGGACAGGAAACACTCCTGCCCATCGCCAGCCCCATAGCCCAGAGCTGCCCCAGACAACCCAGGGTGACGGAAGTGCTTCAAATAACAGGCACACACCACAAAACTGGGCGTGGACATTAGCCTTCCCTGCAACCTCAGCTGGTTGTCCCAGAGTTGGGAAGGTGGAGCAGTGTGAATTAACAAAGCCCCATTCAGCCATCATTTGAGCAGACTGGGAGCCTCCCTACACAGCCCAGCAGCCCAGAACTGCCCTGGGGGAATGGCACTCACCTGTGACATAGCACAGTCATCCCTCAACAGAGGACCCGGGGTGCACAGCCTGGAAGAGGGGCCCACTTGCAAGTCTCAGGAGCCATACGCCAATACCAAGGACTTGTGGGTCAATGGCAGAGACAAACTGTGGCAGGACTGAACTGAAGGATTAGACTATTGCAGCAGCTTTAAAACTCTAGGATCGCCAGGGAGATTTGATTGTTAGGGCCACCCCCCCTCTCTGACTGCCCAGAAACACGCCCCATATACAGGGCAGGCAACACCAACTACACACGCAAGCTTGGTACACCAATTGGACCCCACAAGACTCACTCCCCCACTCACCAAAAAGGCTATGCAAAAATCCTCAACAAAATACTTGCAAATCGAATCCAAAGACACATTAAAAAAATCATACACCATGACCAAGTGGGGTTCATTCCAGGCATGCAAGAATGGTTCAACATAAGAAAATCAATCAATGTATTACAACACATTAACAAGTCAAAAGGGAAAAATCAATTGATCATCTCAATAGATGCTGAAAAAGCATTTGACAAAATCCAACATCCGTTTTTGATAAAAACACTTCAAAAGGTAGGAATTGAAGGAAACTTCCTCAACATGATAAAGAGCATATATGAAAAACCCACAGCCAGCATAGTACTCAATGGTGAGAGACTGAAAGCCTTCCCTCTAAATCAGGAACAATACAAGGATGCCCACTGTCACCACTGTTATTCAACATTGTGCTGGAAGTGCTAGCCAGGGCAATCCGGCAAGACAAAGAAATAAAAGGCATCCAAATTGGAAAAGAAGAAGTAAAACTGTCATTGTTTGCAGATGATATGATCTTATATCTAGAAAACCCTGAGAAATCGACGATACAGCTACTAGAGCTAATAAACAAATTTAGCAAAGTAGCGGGATACAAGATTAATGCACATAAGTCAGTAATGTTTCTACATGCTAGAAATGAACAAACTGAAGAGACACTCAAGAAAAAGATACCATTTTCAATAGCAACTAAAAAAATCAAGTACCTAGGAATAAACTTAACCAAAGACGTAAAAGGCCTATACAAAGAAAACTACATAACTCTACTAAAAGAAATACAAGGGGACCTTAAAAGATGGAAAAATAGTCCATGTTCATGGATAGTAAGGCTAAATGTCATTAAGATGTCAATTCTACCCAAACTCATCTACAGATTCAATGCAATCCCAATCAAAATTCCAACAACCTACTTTTCAGACTTGGAAAATCTAGTTATCAAATTTATTTGGAAAGGGAAGATGCCTCGAATTGCTAAAGACACTTTAAAAAAGAAAAACGAAGTGGGAGGACTTACACTCCCTGACTTTGAAGCTTATTATAAAGCCACAGTTGCCAAAACAGCATGGTACTGGCACAAAGATAGACATATAGATCAATGGAATCGAATTGAGAATTCGGAGATAGACCCTCAGATCTAAGGCCGACTGATGTTTGATAAGGCCCCCAAAGTCACTGAACTGAGTCATAATGGTCTTTTCAACAAATGGGGCTGGGAGAGTTGGATATCCATATCCAAAAGAATGAAAGAGGACCCCTACCTCACCCCCTACACAAAAATTAACTCAAAATGGACCAAAGATCTCAATATAAAAGAAAGTACCATAAAACTCCTGGAAAATAATGTAGGAAAACATCTTCAAGACCTTGTATTAGGCGGCCACTTCCTAGACTTTACACCCAAAGCACAAGCAACAAAAGAGAAAATAGATAAATGGGAACTCCTCAACCTTAGAAGTTTCTGCACCTCAAAGGAATTTCTCAAAAAGGTAAAGAGGCAGCCAAGTCAATGGGAAAAAATTTTTGGAAACCATGTATCTGACAAAAGACTGATATCTTGCATATATAAAGAAATCCTACAACTCAATGACAATAGTACAGTCGGCCCAATTATAAAATGGGCAAAAGATATGAAAAGACAGTTCTCTGAAGAGGAAATACAAATGGCCAAGAAACACATGAAAAAATGTTCAGCTTCACTAGCTATTAGAGAGATGCAAATTAAGACCACAATGAGATACCATCTAACACCGGTTAGAATGGCTGCCATTAAACAAACAGGAAACTACAAATGCTGGAGGGGATGTGGAGAAATTGGAACTCTTATTCATTGTTGGTGGGACTGTATAATGGTTCAGCCACTCTGGAAGTCAGTCTGGCAGTTCCTTAGAAAACTAGGTATAGAGTTACCATTCGATCCAGCGATTGCAGTTCTCGGTATATACCCGGAAGATCGGAAAGCAGTGACACGAACAGATATCTGCACGCCAATGTTCATAGCAGCATTATTCACAATTGCCAAGAGATGGAAACAACCCAAATGTCCTTCAACAGATGAGTGGATAAATAAAATGTGGTATATACACACGATGGAATACTACGCGGCAGTAAGAAGGAACGATCTCGTGAAACATATGACAACATGGATGAACCTTGAAGACATAATGCTGAGCGAAATAAGCCAGGCACAAAAAGAGAAATATTATATGCTACCACTAATGTGAACTTTGAAAAATGTAAAACAAATGGTTTATAATGTAGAATGTAGGGGAACTAGCAATAGAGAGCAATTAAGGAAGGGGGAACAATAATCCAAGAAGAACAGATAAGCTATTTAACGTTCTGGGGATGCCCAGGAATGACTATGGTCTGTTAATTTCTGATGGATATAGTAGGAACAAGTTCACAGAAATGTTGCTATATTAGGTAACTTTCTTGGGGTAAAGTAGGAACATGTTGGAAGTTAAGCAGTTATCTTAGGTTAGTTGTCTTTTTCTTACTCCCTTGTTATGGTCTCTTTGAAATGTTCTGTTATTGTATGTTTGTTTTCTTTTTAACTTTTTTTTCATACAGTTGATTTAAAAAAGAAGGGAAAGTGAAAAAGAAAAACAAGGAAAAAAAAAGATGTAGTGCCCCCTTGAGGAGCCTGTGGAGAATGCAGGGGTATTCGCCTACCCCACCTCCGTGGTTGCTAACAAGACCACAGACATAGGGGACTGGTGGTTTGATGGGTTGAGCCCTGTACCATAGGTTTTACCCTTGGGAAGACGGTTGCTGCAAAGGAAAGGCTAGGCCTCCCTATGGTTGTGCCTAAGAGCCTCCTCCCGAATGCCTCTTTGTTGCTCAGATGTGGCCCTCTCTCTCTGGCTAAGCCAACTTGAAAGGTGAAATCACTGCCCTCCCCCCTACGTGGGATCAGACACCCAGGGGAGTGAACCTCCCTGGCAACGTGGAATATGACTCCCGGGGAGGAATGTAGACCTGGCATCGTGGGACGGAGAACATCTTCTTGACCAAAAGGGAGATGTGAAAGGAAATGAAATAAGCTTCAGTGGCAGAGAGATTCCAAAAGGAGCCGAGAGGTCACTCTGGTGGGCACTCTTACGCACACTTTAGACAACCCTTTCTAGGTTCTAATGAATTGGGGTAGCTGGTGGTGGATACCTGAAACTATCAAACTACAACCCAGAACCCATGAATCTTGAAGACAGTTGTATAAAAATGTAGCTTATGAGGGGTGACAATGGGATTGGGAAAGCCATAGGGACCACACTCCACTTTGTCTAGTTTATGGATGAATGAGTAGAAAAATAGGGGAAGGAAACAAACAGACAAAGGTACCCAGTGTTCTTTTTTACTTCAATTGCTCTTTTTCACTCTAATTATTATTCTTGTTATTTTTGTGTGTGTGCTAATGAAGGTGTCAGGGATTGATTTAGGTGATGAATGTACAACTATGTAATGGTACTGTAAACAATCGAAAGTACGATTTGTTTTGTATGACTGCGTGGTATGTGAATATATCTCAATAAAATGAAGATAAAAAAAAAATCAACTTGTCATAGATGTTTGGTTTTATCTCTGGACTCGCAGTTCTGTTCCATTTGTCGATGTCTATCCTTCTGCCAGTACCAAACTGTTTTAATTACTGTAGCTTTGTAATAAGTTTTGATAAAAGGAAGGTGAGTCTTTTTCAAGATTGTTTTGGCTATTCAGGGCCCCTTTCATTTCCATATGAATTTGAGGATCTGTTTTTCCATTTCTGCAAAAAAAAAGGCTGCTAGAATTTTGATAGGTATTGCATTGGATGTATAGATCACTTTTGGTGGTATTGACACCTTAACAATATTAAGTCTTTTAATCATTTAGGTGTTCCTTAATTTATTTCAGCAGTCCTTTGCAGTTTTCAGCATGCAGGTCTTTTGTCTTCAAATACAGCACATTTAGCAGGCTTCTACTAATTTACTGGGCATTGTGCTAAGTGTTCTTTATGCTCTTATTTTCCTATACAACCTGTGCCAGTTCGATGTATTATGTCCCTCAGAAAGCCATTGTCTTGTGTGGGCAGACATATTAGTGTTGATTAGATTTTGGAATTCTTTGAGTGTTTCCATGGAGATGCGACACACCCAACTGTGGGTGATGATTCTGATTGAATAGTTTCATGGAGGTGTAGCCCCACCCTTTCAGCATGGGCTTTGGTTAGTTTACCAGAGCATTATATAAGCTCAGACAGAAGGAGCAAGCTTGCTATAGCCAAGAGGGACACTTTGAAGAATGCCCAGAAGCTGAGAGAGTAGCTGCAGATAAGGGAGAGTCTGAAGACGGCCATTGAAAGCAGACTTTTGCTCCAGAGAAGCCAAGAGAGGACAGACACCCCAAGAGCAACTAAGAGTGACATTTTTGAGGAACTGCAGCCTAGAGAGGAACATCCTGGGAGAAAGCCATTTTGAAATCAGAACTTGGGAGCAGACACCAGCCACGTGCCTTCCCAGCTAACAGGTTTTCCGGACACCATTGGCCATCCTCCAGTGACGGTACCCGATTGGTGATGTGTTACCTTGGACACTTGATGGCCTTAAGACTGTAACTGTGTAGCCAAATAAACCCCCCTTTTATAAAAGCCAATCCATCTCTGGTGTTTTACATTCTGGCAGCATTCGCAAACTAGAACAAAACCTTATAAAATAGGTACTGTTATCTCTTTTTCACATGATAAATTTATAGATCACAATAATGAAGTGACTTGCCCAAGTTTTTACCCTAGTAGAGCGAGGAATTACTGATACCTGCTACAACATGAGCTTTGAAGACTTGCTGCTAAGTGATATAAGCCAGACACAAAAGGACAAATATTACATGATTCCGCTTAAACATGAAATATCCAGAGTAGGCAAATTCATAGAGACAGGAAGCAAACTAGAAGTTGCTAGGGGCTGAGGGAATGGGAAATGGGGAATTATTACTTAACAGGTATAGAGTTTTTGGGTGATGAAAAATTTGGGAATTAGATAGTGATGATGGTTGCACAACATTGTGAATGTAAGTAGTGCTACTGAACTGTACACTTGAATGATTAAAGTGGCAGATTTTGTGTTATAAATATTTTACCACAATTTTTAAAAAAGACAACTCCATTGAAAATGGGCAAAACTTGGGAATAGAAAGTTCTCCAAAGAAGATATACAAGTGACCGACAATCATGTGAAAAGGTGCTGATCATCATTAGCCATTAGGGAAGTGCAAACCAAAACCACAATGAGATATCAGTTCATACCCACCAGCATTGCTATAATCAAAAAGACAAGTGTTCATGAGGATGTGGAAAAATTTAAACCTTCGTACACTGCTGGCGAGTGTGTAAAATGGTACAGCCACTTCGGAAAACTAGTCTGGCAGTTCCTCAAAAGTTTAAACAGAATTGTCAAACTATGCTGGGTATGCACCCAAGAAAAATGAAAATGTCATAAAATATATTGCACGTGCGTATTCATAGCACCATTATTCACAATAGCCAAAAAAAAATAGAAGCACCCCTGATATCCATCAACAGATGAATGGATAAACAAAAGGAGATAGGTATATCCATCCACTGGAGTATTATTTATAAATAATAAATAGGAATGAGATACTTCCTCACATCCATGGCCAATTGATTTTTAACAGGGGGGCCGAGTGAAAGGATAATGTCTTCAAAAAATGGTGCTGGGCAAGCATTTAGGACTGACGGTTTGGTATGCTGAGCCCTCTATCTTGGGACTTGCCCTTATGAAGCTTCATTGCTGCAAAGGAAATGCTAAACGTGCTTATAATTGTGCCTAAGAGTCTCCCCCTGAGTACCTCTTTGTTACTCAGATGTGGCCTCTCTCTGTCTAGCTAAGCCAACTCCGCAGGTGAACTCACTGCCCTCCCCCCTACGTGGGACCTGACTCCCAGGGGTGTAAATCTCCCTGGCAACGCAGGATATGACTCACGGGGTTAAATCTGGACCGTGCACCATGGGATTGAGAACATCTTCTTGACTAAAAGGGGAATGCGAAATGAAACGAAATAAAGTTTCACTGGCTGGGATATTTCAAATAAAGTCAAGAGGTCACTCTGGTGGACATTCTTACGCACTATATAGATAACGCTTTTCAGGTTTTAATGTATTGGAATAGCTAGAAGTAAATACCTGAAACTATCCAAGGCCAACCCTTCTGGACTCCTGAAGATGATTGTACAACAATGTAGATTACAAGGGGTGAGAGTGTGATTGTGAAAACCTCGTGGATCGCACTCCCTTTATGTAGTGTATGGACGGATGAGTAGAAAAATGGGGACAAAAACTAAATGAAAAAGAGGGTGGGATGGGGAGGATGGTTTGGGTATTCTTTTTTACTTTTATTTTTTATTCTTATTCTTTCTGGTATAAGGAAAATGTTCAAAAATAGATTGGGGTGATGAATGCATAACTATATGATGGTATTATGAACAGTTGATTGTATACCGGTGGATGATGTATGATATGTGAGTATATCTCAATAAAACTGAATTTGATTTAAAAAAATAGTGCTGGGAAAACTTGATATCCACATGCAAAAGAATGAAAGTTGAACCCTATCTCATACCGTAAGCAAACATTAACCAATGATAGATCAAAGAACTAAAACTATAAATAAGCTAGAAGAAAACCTAGGGGAACATCTTCAGGAATTTATATTAGGCAATAGATTCTTAGACTTTACAGTGAAAGCACAAGTGACAGAAGAAAAGATAAACTGGGTTACATCAAAATATAAAACTTTCATGCATCAAAGGACATTATCAAGTGAAAGAAACCTGCAAAGTGGGAGTAAATATTTGGAAACCATAAATCTGATAAGGGCTTACTATCCAGAACATATAAAGAACTATTACAACTCAACAACAGAAACACAACCCAATGTTTTTAAAATGGGCAGAGGACTTGAATATACATTTCTCCAAAGAAGATGCACAGATGGCCAATAAGCACATGAGAAGATGCTCAACATTATTAGTTATTAGGGAAATACAAATCAAACCACAATGAGAGACTTCCTCACACCCTCAAGAATGGCTAGTATTTAAAAAATGGAAAATAATAAGTGTTGGGGAGTATGTGGAGAAACCAGAACCCTTGTATATTGTTGATGAGAACTTAAAATGGTACAACTGCTGTAGAAAACAGTTTCATGGTTCCTCAGAAAGTTAAATATGGAATTACCAAATTATCCCCTTATTCCTCTGCTAGGTAAATATCCCAAAGAATTTAAAGCGGGGACTCAAACAGATATTTGCACACACTGATGTTCATAGTGGCATTATTCACAATTGCCAATAGTTGTTCATCAACAGATGAACGGATAAAATGTGGTATATACATACAATAGAATATTATTTAGCTATAATAAGATATGAAGTTCTGATACATGCAGCAACATGGATAAACCTTGAAGACATCATACTGAGTGAAATAAGCCAGCACTAAAAGATAAATATTTTATGTTCTCACTTACATGAGATAATTAGAATATGCAAATTCATAGAATCAAAAACTAGAATATACATTACTGGGGTGTTGATAAGAAATGGATGGTTATTGTAAAGAGTTTCTATTAGGGTTGGTGGATAAGTTTTGGTAATAAATGATGGTAGCACAATGTTGTGAATGTAATAAACAGCACTGAATTATATATTTGAATGTGGTTAGAAGGGAAAGTTTAGGTAATAAATATGTTACTAGAATAAAAAATTTAAAAAAACAGCATAGGACTGTACAGCACAGTAAACCCTAATGTAAACAGTGGACTATAATTAATAGTATAATTACATAAATGTTCTTTCATAAATTGTAATAAGTGTACCACACCAATGCAAGGTGTTAATAAGGTGTGATGTATGGGAACTCTGAATTTTATGCATAATTTTCCTGTAAAGCTACAATGTCTCTAATTTTCAAAAAGGGGGAGATTTTATATTGTATATATGTTACTGCAATAATTTTTTTCTTAAAAAAGGAATGACGTACTGATTCCTGGTAAAACGTGGATGAATCTTGAAAACATTCTGCCAAGTGAAAGAAGCCAGACTCAAAAAGTCACATATTGTATGATTCCAAGTATATGAAATGCCCAGAATGGGAAAAACTATAGGGACAGAAAATAGATCAGTGGTTGCCTGGTTATGTGGGAGGTGGATGAAGAGGAATGGAGAGTGGCTGCTACTGGGTACGGGGTTTCCTTCATTTAGTGATGAAAATGTTCCAAAAATGTGACACTAGGAGCACAAATCTGAATATATTAAAAACCATTGAGAGGACGCGGGGCAAGATGGCGGACTGGTGAGCTGTATGTTTTAGTTACTCCTCCAGGAAAGTAGGTAGAAAGCCGGGAACTGCGTGGACTGGACACCACAGAGCAATCTGACTTTGGGCATACTTCATACAACACTCATGAAAACATGGAATTGCTGAGATCAGCGAAATCTGTAAGTTTTTGTGGCCAGGGGACCCACCCCACCCCCGGTCAGGCTCAGTCCCGTGGGAGGAGGGGGTGTCAGCTCTGGGAAGGAGAAGGGAGAACTGCAGTGGCAGCCCTTATCGGAAACTCATTCTACTGATCCAAACTCCAACCATAGATAGACTGAGACCAGACACCAGAGAATCTGGGAGCAGCCAGCCCAGCAGAGAGGAGACAGGCATAGAAAAAAACAGCACGAAAAACTCCAAAATAAAAGCGGAGGATTTTTGGAGTTCTGGTGAACATAGAAAAGGGAAGGGCAGAGCTCAGGCCCTGAGGCTCATATGCAAATCCCGAAGGAAAGCTGATCTCTCTGCCCTCTGGACCTTTCCTTAATGGCCCTAATTGCTTTGTCTCTTAGCACTTCAATAACCTATTAGATCTGTGAGGAGGGCCCTTTTTTTTTTTTTTTTTTAATCCTTTTTTCTTTTTCTAAAACAATCACTCTAAGAAGCCCAATACAGAAAGCTTCAAAGACTTGCAATTTGGGCAAGTCAAGACAAGAGCAGAACTAAGAGAGCTCTGAGACAAAAGGCAATAATCCAGTGGCTGAGAAAATTCACTAAACACCACAACTTCCCAAGAAAAGGGGGGTGTCTGCTCACAGCCATCATCCTGGTGGACAGGAAACACTCCTGCCCATCGCCAGCCCCATAGCCCAGAGCTGCCCCAGACAACCCAGGGTGACGGAAGTGCTTCAAATAACAGGCACACACCACAAAACTGGGCGTGGACATTAGCCTTCCCTGCAACCTCAGCTGATTGTCCCACAGTTGGGAAGGTGGAGCAGTGTGAATTAACAAAGCCCCATTCAGCCATCATTTGAGCAGACTGGGAGCCTCCCTACACAGCCCAGGAGCCCAGAACTGCCCTGGGGGGACGGCACTCACCTGTGACATAGCACAGTCATCCCTCAACAGAGGACCAGGGGGTGCACGGCCTGGAAGAGGGACCTACTCGCAAGTCTCAGGAGCTATACGCCAATACCAATGACTTGTGGGCCACTGGCAGAGACAAACTGTGGCAGGACTGAACTGAAGGATTACACTATTGCAGCAGCTTTAAAACTCCAGGATCACCAGGGACATTTGATTGTTAGAGCCACACCCCCTCCCTGACTGCCCAGAAACACACCCCATATACAGGGTGGGCATCACCAAGTACACACGCAAGCTTGGTACACCAATTGGACCCCACAAGACTCACTCCCCCACTCACCAAAAAGACAAAGCAGGGGAGAACTGGCTTGTGGAGAACAGGTGGCTGGTGGACGCCACCTGCTGGTTAGTTAGAGAAAGTGTACTCCACGAAGCTGTAGATCTGATAAATTAGAGATAAGGACTTCAATTGGTCTACAAATCCTAAAAGAACCCTATCAAGTTCACCAAATGCCAAGAGGCCAAAAACAACAGAAAATTATAAAGCATATGAAAAAACCAGACGATATGGATAACCCAAGCCCAAGCACCCAAATCAAAAGATCAGAAGAGACACAGCACCTAGAGCAGCTACTCAAAGAACTAAAGATGAACAATGAGACCATACTACGGGATACAAAGGATATCAAGAAGACCCTAGAAGAGCATAAAGAAGACATTGCAAGACTAAATAAAAAAATAGATAATCTTATCGAAATTAAAGAAACTGTTGACCAAATTTAAAAGATTCTGTACACTCATAGTACAAGACTAGAGGAAGTTGAACAACGAATCAGTGACCTCGAAGATGACAGAATGGAAAATGAAAGCATAAAAGAAAGAATGGTGGAAAAAAAATTGAAAAAATCCAAACGGACCTCAGGGATATGATAGATAATATAAAACATCCGAATATAAGACTCATTGGTGTTCCAGAAGGGGAAGAAAAGGGTAAAGGTCTAGGAAGAGTATTCAAATAAATTGTTGGGGAAAACTTCCCAAATCTTCTAAACAATATAAATACACAAATCATAAATGCTCAGCGAACTCCAAATAGAATAAATCCAAATAAACCCACTCCAAGACATATTCTGATCACACTGTCAAACACGGAAGAGAAGGAGCAAGTTCTGAAAGCAGCAAGAGAAAAGCAATCCACCACATACAAAGGAAACAGCATAAGACTAAGTAGTGACTACTCAGCAGCCACCATGGACGCGAGAAGGCAGTGGCATGATATATTTAAAATTCTGAGTGAGAAAAATTTCCAACCAAGAATGCTTTATCCAGCAAAGCTCTCCTTCAAATTTGAGGGAGAGCGTAAATTTTTCACAGACAAACGAATGCTGAGAGAATTTGCTAATAAGAGACCTGCCCTGCTGGAGATACTAAAGGGAGCCCTACAGACAGAGAAACAAAGAAAGGACAGAGAGACTTGGAGAAAGGTTCAGTACTAAAGAGATTCAGTATGGGTACAATAAAGGATATTAATAGAGAGAGGGGAAAAATATATATGACAAACAAAAACCAAAGGATAAGATGGCTGATTCAAGAAATGCCTTCACGGTTATAACGTTGAATGTAAATGGATTAAACTCCCCAATTAAAAGATACAGATTCGCAGAATGGATCAAAAAAATGAACCATCAATATGTTGCATACAAGAGACTCATCTTAGACACAGGGACACAAAGAAATTGAAAGTGAAAGGATGGAAAAAAATATTTCATGCAAGCTACAGCCAAAAGAAAGCAGGTGTAGCAACATTAATCTCAGATAAAATAGACTTTAAATGCAGGGATGTTTTGAGAGACAAAGAAGGCCACTACATACTAATAAAAGGGGCAATTCAACAAGAAGAAATAACAATCATAAATGTCTATGCACCCAATCAAGGTGCCATAAAATACATGAGAGAAACACTGGCAAAACTAAAGGAAGCAATTGATGTTTCCACAATAATTGTGGGAGACTTCAACACATCACTCTCTCCTATAGATAGATCAACCAGACAGAAGATCAATAAGGAAATTGAAAACCTAAACAATCTGATAAATGAATTAGATTTAACAGACATATACAGAACATTACATCCCAAATCACCAGGATACACATACTTTTCTAGTGCTCACGGAACTTTCTCCAGAATAGATCATATGCTGGGACATAAAACAAGCCTCAGTAAATTTAAAAAGATTGAAATTATTCAAAGCACATTCTATGACCACAATGGAATACAATTAGAAGTCAATAACCATCAGAGACTTAGAAAATTCACAAATACCTGGAGGTTAAACAACACACTCCTAAACAATCAGTGGGTTAAAGAAGAAATAGCAAGAGAAATTGCTAAATATATAGACACGAATGAAAATGAGAACACAACATACCAAAACCAATGAGATGCAGCAAAAGCAGTGCTGAGGGGGAAATTTGTAGCACTAAACGCATATATTAAAAAGGAAGAAAGAGCCAAAATCAAAGAACTAATGGATCAACTGAAGAAGCTAGAAAATGAACAGCAAACCAATCCTAAACCAAGTAGACGAAAAGAAATAACAAGGATTAAAGCAGAAATAAACGACATAGAGAACAAAAAAAACAATAGAGAGGATAAATATCACCAAAAGTAGGTTCTTTGAGAAGATCAACAAGATTGACAAGCCCCTAGCTAGACTGACAAAATCAAAAAGAGAGAAGACCCATATAAACAAAATAATGAATGAAAAAGGTGACATAACTGCAGATCCTGAAGAAATTAAAAAAATTATAAGAGGATACTATGAACAACTGTATGGCAACAAACTGGATAATGTAGAGGAAATGGACAATTTCCTGGAAACATATGAACAACCTAGACTTGCGGGACACTGTTATCGAGTTCCGACTTGGCGGGCCTGGGCCAGGGGAACTGATCAGCCCCTAGGAAAGGTAGTGGGGCACGGGTGGTAGCGCCCTCCATGGCCCCCCGGGCCTGAGAAAGTGGAGCCGAATGCAGGCCCCATTTCCTCACCCCAAGTACAACCGTTGGGGAGGGCTTGCCGGAGAAAACCCCCCCCCCGTGCCTTACCCGCACCCTCCACCCTCTTCGTTACCGGAGCAACTCCCGCCCCTTTTCAAACAACCTCCGCGCCCTCTCAGAACCAATCCAAGCCTTCAACCCCTACAGCTACCCCGCCCTCTAAACCGCCCGATATAAGCTTGTACTCTCCCCTAATAAAGCTCTCTTGGCTTCCTCACCCTCAAAGAAACGTGTCCTGCCTGTTTCCTCTCGCCGCCCTCCACACCTTGCACGCCACCGCCGGGGACCGGGCCCAGTCCCCCGCCTCGCCCTCGCCTCCGGGAAAGAGCCCCCGCCGCCGGTACCCTCCGAGCAATCCCGAGAGCCTAGGATTTAGCAACCGGCCGCCACCCCCCCCAGAAGAGTTAACAGCGACCGCAACTGGCGCCCAACGTGGGGCCGGTCCTCTCCACGCAGCAGTCCAGTAAAACCACCCGCTCGCCCGGACGCCTCTCCAACTCCCCTTCTCCTCGCCTGCAAGGTAAAGGCCGCCTCTCCCTCGCCGCCCCGCGGAGCCGCCTCTCCCTTGCCGCTCCACGTCCGGAGCCGCCTCTCCCACGCCGCTCCGCGCCCGGGCCGCTCTTCCTTTCCCGCATTAACCTGGCTTTTGCCCCCGACTACCTTTCATCTTCTCTTCCTATGTCCCCCCATTCCTCCTAACACTCTTCCTCCAGTAGCTTTCCCTCTTCCCCTCCATTACTTTGCTGTGGTCCTTTGTGTCTTTGTTTCTTTGTTTGGCGCCGTGTGCCTCTTTGCAACCCCCCCCCCAAACTGCTCTCGCTACCAGAGGGTCCTGCTTTCTATTCTCGCCGTCTCCTTCGGCCTCGCGGCCACGGTTTACCTCATTTTCTTTACTCAATAATCAACCCCCCCTTTTTTTTTTCTTTCTCCCTCCGCTATGGGTAATCGTTTATCTGCACGCCAAGCACCTCAAGTTCGCGCTCTAGCGGGTCTCCTAGACACACATCGCTGTAAGGTGTCTGTCCGGCAGCTGCAAGTATACTGGGACCTCCTGCTGCCCTTTAACCCATGGCTCACCACTTGCCATCTTTGGGACCCTGTCACTTATAATCGCCTTATTGATCGGGTCACCAACGCCATGGAACATGAGAGCAAACGCTTCCCTCCTGGCTTGCTCCCCACCTTAATAACCGTCCGCTTCTGCCTTCAAGGCTCCCTCCCCCCTGATCGAGGCCCCATTAAATCCAAGGAGGCCCTATCAACCCAGTCAACAAATTCAGACAGCGATACTAATGTGGACCACGATTCGGACACAGAATCCTTAGTCGAGCAGATTAACAACGCGCTCGAAGTCGCCCCCCAAAAACAAAGCAATACTAAGCCTCTCCAAAATGGCGAACTTCCTCCTTCTTCTTCCATCGAGGGGAGGAAGTGCTCCGGCGATGACGTCAGCCCTAAGCCGGGCCGGAAACCGCATGCGCTTTACCCCGCCCTTTCACAGCGTGGAGTTAGTCCGCCATCTTATGCCTTAGGCCCCGCCCTTTCACAGGACGGGGCTAGTCCGCCATCTTATGCCTTAGCCACTCCCACCACGCCGCCATCTTGCGACGCTTGGGGCCTCCCACTTCTGCCTCCCCCTTCGGCGAGCTCCCCCTCGGAGCCGCTACCGGCAGCTGCCGCCGCTCCTCCCACCCTGCCGACTAACAACCCCTGGCTGCCTTCTACACCTCAAGGCAACCCTTGGGACAACGCTCCCCCTACCCCCACTCCCGTGCCAGGCCCTCTGCAAGCGCGTCCTCCTTTCTCTCATGCTTTTCGCTGCTTTCCCCTTAACCTTACCCCCACACCGCAGAAACCGTACGACTGGTATCCCATTGACTCAGATACTACCAAGCAGCTTCGCAGGGCCGTCAAGGAGGACAGGTTAGGTAGCCCATACGCTTCCCAATTACTACAGGATATCGCCATGGACTTTTGCCTCCCCCAAGACTGGGCCTCGCTTGCCCGTACCATTCTTAACCCCGGCCAGTTTGTTGATTGGCGTGCTCACTTCCATGCGGAAGCAGCTAAGCAAAGCGAGCAAGACGCAGCCACTGGAGTCTATCATCACCCCGAAGCCTACTTGGGCACGGGAGCGTTTATAAATGCATCCGCCTATATTAATGCACCTGCCACCTTTTGGCCTATCCTTCGGGGAATCGCCTTGCGAGCGTTTGCCAACTGTTCCGCCTGTCGGCCTACTAAATTCACCAAGCTCCTCCAGGAGCCAAATGAGCCTTTTGCCACTTTTGTCTCTAGGGTTGAAGAAACCTGCGCTCGAAAAGTTAGTGATCCCCAAGCCCAACTGGCCCTCGCTCGAGAACTCATTCTCGAGGGAGCCAATCCCCCTTGCAAGCAGGCTATCCTTCCCTTACGGGAGAAGAGCCTACACGATTGGGTACTTGCCTGCAGCGCCTTTGACCCAGCTGCCGTGTCCCTAGCCCAGGCTGTCTCTGGCGCTGTCACTGCCGCCTTAGCCGCCACCACCGGTTGCTTTAAGTGCGGGCAGAGCGGTCATTTTGCCCGGGAGTGCCCCAATGCAAAAGTCAACCGCCCACCTTTCATGCAGCGCAATGGGCGCCCCCCCTCCCACTCCCTGCCCACGCTGCCAGCGCGGCTATCACTGGGCGCGCAATTGCAAAAATAACCCCAAAACCCTCTGCCGCTGCCCTGGTGTTAATCAGCGCCAAAACGCTGAGCAAGCTTTAAACTCCAAGCGGGGCAAGCCTCAGCCCCGCCCCTAAGAGGCAGCGTGCCGGCCGGTTCTAATAAAACTAATCACCTCACCGGCAATAAAACGCTTCTCTGGACAGTCCCTATCACTCCGGAAAAGCCTACCCGTAAATTAAAAATAGGGGGGCAATGGTACATGGGCACGCTCGATTCAGGGGCAGAAGTCTCTTGCATGCCCGCTCAGTATGCCACCATGTGCGTGGTTCTCGATGGTCCCTCAGTAGTGGGAGCCACTGGTACCTCCACTTCTCTTCAGGCCATGGGACCCATTAAGTGGGAGGATGAAGAAGGCCACTCAGGCACCTTCCGCCCGTTATTCCTACACACCATAGACCAAATTTTATGGGGCCGTGATATCCTCGCCGCCTCTGGGGCAGTGCTTACCACGCAGCCCCCCCAATAATGTGCGCCACTGCTCGTTTAACACCTCCAGCGCCCGTTCCTCTGCAGTGGGATACTGAGGAACCTATATGGGTGGAGCAGTGGCCCCTTCCCACGCACAAATTAGTTGCACTCCAAGCCCTTGTCCAAGAACAATTGGACGCAAGCCACATAGAACCTTCTACTAGTCCCTATAATTCGCCAGTGTTTGTTATTCATAAAAAAGCCACAGGGAAATTTAGGCTCCTCCATGATCTGCGGGAGATCAATAAGCATATTCTTCCCATGGGTTCCCCGCAGCCTGCACAACCCCCCTCCTTTTCTTTTAATGCCTCTGAACTGTTTCTTCCCAAAACCTTTCCCCCGCCAATAGCGATTCTGGTAGTTCTAGAAGGGGAGGCCGAGTTGGAGTACGCAGTAACAAAAATCTAGACCAGTATTACATGTGCCCATCCTCAAATCCTGGAAAATCGTACTGCAATTCCCCCAACGAGTACTACTGTGCATACTGGGGGTGTGAAACATTAGCCACTAATTGGAAGCCTCCTGTTCCTGATCAATACCTTACCTTAAAGTGGGCCCCTACAGGGTGCAAACTCCCTACAGTTAACTGGCTCGGCCAAGAAAGCGAGGGATCCTGCACACATCTTAATCCTACAGTGCAGCTCCCCACTGATCCCTCCTGGTTACTCGGTCAAACTTGGGGCTTCAGAATCTATGAGAAAGGAGCCGACCAAGGATCACTTATTCTCATAAAAAAGGAGGCTGTACTAAAATCCCCTCTGCCATTGGTCCCAATAAAGTCATTAACCCCCTTTTTCCACAGCCTTCCAGCCGCACCTCAGCTGCCTCCAGCTGCACCTCAGCTGCAAACAGCGTATCACCAACCCCACCACCCCAACCTTTTCTACCCCCCTCTCATTACTCCTCTCCCCTCTTCAGCCTTATCCAAGCAACCTTCACCTCACTAAATGTCTCCTACCCCAATCTTACCTCCTCTTGTTGGCTTTGCCTCTCCACCTCTTCCTCACTGTATGAGCCCGTCGCCTCCAACCTCTCCTTTTCAGAAAATGCAGAAGACAACCCCTCAGAATGCAATTGGAATACCTCAACCGTCCCCCTAACCTTTCATTCAGTTTCCTCCACAGGAAAGTGCATCCGCCCTCGCTCAAACAACTCTCCCAACCACAGCCTGTGCCAACTACTCATCTCCCAGCAGCTCTGCCAAGTTTCTTATTCCTCACAACTCCTCCCAATGGCTCTGCTCCTCTACAGGACTTACCCCCTGCCTTAACGTGCAGACCCTCAATACAACTCATGAAACTTGCCTCCTAATTGTCCTTATCCCCAGGGTCCTATACCACAGCGAGGAAGACTTCTTCCTCCGCCTGGAAAGAACTGCAGCTCCTGCCACTCTACAAAAGCGAGAACCCATCACCGCCCTCACAATTGCCTCCCTCCTAGGTCTTGCAGGCGCTGGCACCGGAATCGCTGCATTAGCCAGTCAAGGCTCCGCCCTAACTCACCTCCGGGCGGCTGTTGACGAGGACATTCGTCACCTACAAGACGCTATTTCCCATCTTAAAAATTCTGTCAATTCCCTCTCTGAGGTCGTGCTCCAAAACCGCCGAGGTCTCGACCTTCTCCTCCTCAAAGAAGGAGGCCTTTGCGCCGCCCTAGGAGAAGAGTGCTGTGTATATGCCAATTCCACAGGTCTCGCCGAAAACAGCCTAAAAAAGGTCCGAGAGGGACTAGAACAACGCAAAAGAAACCGTGAAACCACCAACTATTGGTCCCACATCTTTACCCCCCTCCTCCCATACCTCCTCCCTCTCATCGGCCCCCTACTAATGATTATTCTAGCTCTCACCCTAGGGCCCTGCATTATCCGCAGAATTGTCCAGCTTGCTAAGAACCAAGCCAATGCTGTCTTTTCATCATTTGTGCAAGTCCAGTATCAACAACTCACCTCTACTAAAGAAACTGACCCTCCGCAGCGTCACCACCCTCGTCCATCCCGCAAGCAGCGAGGCCCCTCTCGAACGCCCGGGCGCCACACCAACGTCGAGCTCCAGCCTCTCTAACTACCATCTACCCCCTATCCCTTCCCCCACCTCCCCTTTCCCTCATCCCTTGGCGGATCTCTCCGGTAAGCTTCTTCCTCTAATTAGAAAAGAAGGGGGAAATGCGGGACACTGTTATCGAGTTCCGACTTGGCGGGCCTGGGCCAGGGGAACTGATCAGCCCCTAGGAAAGGTAGTGGGGCACGGGTGGTAGCGCCCTCCATGGCCCCCCGGGCCTGAGAAAGTGGAGCTGAATGCAGGCCCCATTTCCTCACCCCAAAGTACAACCGTTGGGGAGGGCTTGCCGGAGAAAACCCCCCCCCGTGCCTTACCCGCACCCTCCACCCTCTTCGTTACCGGAGCAACTCCCGCCCCTTTTCAAACAACCTCCGCGCCCTCTCAGAACCAATCCAAGCCTTCAACCCCTACAGCTACCCCGCCCTCTAAACCGCCCGATATAAGCTTGTACTCTCCCCTAATAAAGCTCTCTTGGCTTCCTCACCCTCAAAGAAACGTGTCCCGCCTGTTTCCTCTCGCCGCCCTCCACACCTTGCACGCCACCGCCGGGGACCGGGCCCAGTCCCCCGCCTCGCCCTCGCCTCCGGGAAAGAGCCCCCGCCGCCGGTACCCTCCGAGCAATCCCGAGAGCCTAGGATTTAGCAACCGGCCGCCACCCCCCCCCCCAGAAGAGTTAACAGCGACCGCATAGACTGACCAGAGAAGAAATAGAAGACCTCAACCAACCCATCACAAGCAAAGAGATCCAATCAGTCATCAAAAATCTTCCCACAAATAAATGCCCAGGGCCAGATGGCTTCACAGGGAAGTTCTACCAAAATTTCCAGAAGGAGCTGACACCACTCTTACTCAAACTCTTTCTAAACATTGAAGAAAATGGAACACTACCTAACTCATTTTATGAAGCTAACATCAATCTAATACCAAAACCAGGCAAAGATGCTACAAAAAAGGAAAACTACCGGCCAATCTCCCTAATGAATATAGATGCAAAAATCCTCAACAAAATACTTGCAAATCGAATCCAAAGACACATTAAAAAAATCATACACCATGACCAAGTGGGGTTCATTCCAGGTATGCAAGGATGGTTCAACATAAGAAAATCAATCAATGTATTACAACACATTAACAATTCAAAAGGGAAAAATCAAATGATCATCTTAATAGATGCGGAAAAAGCATTCAACAAAATCCAACATCCGTTTTTTATAAAAACACTTCAAAAGGTAGGAATTGAAGGAAACTTCCTCAATATGATAAAGAACATATATGAAAAACCCACAGCCAGCATAGTACTCAATGGTGAGAGACTGAAAGCCTTCCCTCTAAGATCAGGAACAAGACAAGGATGCCCGCTGTCACCACTGTTATTCAACATTGTGCTGGAAGTGCTAGCCAGGGCAATCCGGCAAGACAAAGAAATAAAAGGCATCCAAATTGGAAAAGAAGAAGTAAAACTGTCATTGTTTGCAGATGATATGATCTTATATCTGGAAAACCCTGAGAAATCGACGATACACCTACTAGAGCTAATAAACAAATTTAGCAAAGTAGCGGGATACAAGATTAATGCACATAAGTCAGTAATGTTTCTATATGCTAGAAATGAACAAACTGAAGAGACACTCAAGAAAAAGATACCATTTTCAATAGCAACTAAAAAAATCAAGTACCTAGGAATAAACTTAACCAAAGACGTAAAAGACCTATACAAAGAAAACTACATAACTCTACTAAAAGAAATAGAAGGGGACCTTAAAAGATGGAAAAATATTCCATGTTCATGGATAGGTAGGCTAAATGTCATTAAGATGTCAATTCTACCCAAACTCATCTACAGATTCAATGCAATCCCAATCAAAATTCCAACAACCTACTTTGCAGACTTGGAAAAGCTAGTTATCAAATTTATTTGGAAAGGGAAGATGCCTCGAATTGCTAAAGACACTCTAAAAAAGAAAAACGAAGTGGGAGGACTTACACTCCCTGACTTTGAAGCTTATTATAAAGCCACAGTTGTCAAAACAGCATGGTACTGCACAAAGATAGACATATAGATCAATGGAATCGAATTGAGAATTCGGAGATAGACCCTCAGATCTATGGCCGACTGATGTTTGATAAGGCCCCCAAAGTCACTGAACTGAGTCATAATGGTCTTTTCAACAAATGGGGCTGGGAGAGTTGGATATCCATATCCAAAAGAATGAAAGAGGACCCCTACCTCAACCCCTACACAAAAATTAACTCAAAATGAACCAAAGATCTCAATATAAAAGAAAGTACCATAAAACTCCTAGAAGATAATGTAGGAAAACATCTTCAAGACCTTGTATTAGGTGACCACTTCCTAGACTTTACACCCAAAGCACAAGCAACAAAAGAAAAAATAGATAAATGGGAACTCCTCAAGCTTAGAAGTTTCTGCACCTCAAAGGAATTTCTCAAAAAGGTAAAGAGGCAGCCAAGTCAATGGGAAAGAATTTTTGGAAACCATGTATCTGACAAAAGACTGATATCTTGCATATATAAAGAAATCCTACAACTCAATGACAATAGTACAGACAGCCCAATTATAAAATGGGCAAAAGATATGAAAAGACAGTTCTCTGAAGAGGAAATACAAATGGCCAAGAAACACATGAAAAAATGTTCAGCTTCACTAGCTATTAGAGAGATGCAAATTAAGACCACAATGAGATACCATCTAACACCGATTAGAGTGGCTGCCATTAAACAAACAGGAAACTACAAATGCTGGAGGGGATGTGGAGAAATTGGAACTCATTCATTGTTGGTGGGACTGTCTAATGGTTCAGCCACTCTGGAAGTCAGTCTGGCAGTTCCTTAGAAAACTAGGTATAGAGTCACCCTTCAATCCAGCAATTGCACTTCTCGGTATATACCCGGAAGATCGGAAAGCAGTGACACGAACAGATATCTGCACGCCAATGTTCATAGCAGCATTATTCACAATTGCCAAGAGATGGAAACAACCCAAATGTCCTTCAACAGATGAGTGGATAAATAAAATGTGGTATATACACACAATGGAATACTACGCAGCAGTAAGAAGGAACGATCTCGTGAAACATATGACAACATGGATGAATCTTGAAGACATAATGCTGAGCAAACTAAGCCAGGCACAAAAAGAGAAATATTATATGCTACCACTAATGTGAACTTTGAAAAATGTAAAACAAATGGTTTATAATGTAGAATGTAGGGGAACTAGCAATAGAGAGCAATTAAGGAAGGGGGAACAATAGTCCAAGAAGAACAGATAAGCTATTTAACGTTCTGGGGATGCCCAGGAATGACTATGGTCTGTTAATTTCTGATGATATAGTAGGAACAAGTTCACAGAAATGTTGCTATATTAGGTAACTTTCTTGGGGTAAAGTAGGAACAGGTTCGAAGTAAAGCAGTTATCTTAGGTTAGTTGTCTTTTTCTTACTCCCTTGTTATCGTCTCTTTGAAATGTTCTTTTATTGTATGTTTTTTTTTTAATTTTTTTTCATGCAGTTGATTTAAAAAAGAAAAAAAAAGTTTAAAAAAAAAAAAAAAACAAGGAAAAAAAATATGTAGAGCCCCCTTGAGGAACCTGTGGAGAATGCAGGGGTATTGGCCTACCCCACCTCGATGGTTGCTAACATGACCACAGACATAGGGGGCTGGTGGTTTGATGGGTTGAGCCCTCTGCCATAGGTTTTACCCTTGGGAAGACGGTTGCTGTAAAGGAGAGGCTAGGCCTCCCTATAATTGTGCCTAAGAGCCTCCTCCCGAATGCCTCTTTGTTGCTCAGATGTGGCCCTCTCTCTCTAGCTAAGCCAACTTGAAAGGTGAAATCACTGCCCTCCCCCCATGTGGGATCAGACACCCAGGGGAGTGAATCTCCCTGGCAACGTGGAATATGACTCCCGGGGAGGAATGTAGACCTGGCATCGTGGGACGGAGAACATCTTCTTGACCAAAAGGGGGATGTGAAAGGAAATGAAATAAGTGTCAGTGGCAGAGAGATTCCAAAAGGAGCCAAGAGGTCACTCTGGTGGGCACTCTTACGCACAATTTAGACTACCCTTTTTAGGTTCTAAAGAATTGGGGTAGCTGGTGGTGGATACCTGAAACTATCAAACTACAACCCAGAACCCATGAATCTCGAAGACAATTGTATAAAAATGTAGCTTATGAGGGGTGACAATGGGGTTGGGAAAGCCATGTGGACCACACTCCACTTTGTCTAGTTTATGGATGGATGAGTAGAAAAATAGGGGAAGGAAACAAACAGACAAAGGTACCCAGTGTTGGTTTTTACTTCAATTGCTCTTTTTCACTTTAATTATTATTCTTGTTATTTTTGTGTGTGTGCTAATGAAGGTGTCAGGGATTGGTTTAGGTGATGAATGTACAACTATGTAATGGTACTGTGAGCAATCGAATGTACGATTTGTTTTGTATGACTGCGTGGTATGTGAATATATCTCAATAAAATGAAGATTAAAAAAAAAACCATTGAATTGTACACTTTAAATGGCTGCATTGTATGTGGTGTTAAAAATAAAAATTAGAGTGAACTCTGTATAGTACCGAACTTATTTTTCAAGTGCTACTGAAGTGTTAGGACATAAATACTTATTTATTTCTACTTAACTACTTAATGAACAGACCTGTTACATATTTCTTTGGTCTAGGGACATCATGAAAAAATTACTGAGACAGTGAGACACTGAGAACCAAGGAAGCTTGGGAACCTGTTAGAAGGCATGAACCTCCCTCAACTTCCACCATATACCTGCATTCTTATCTCTTGCCTGAACTCATTCTTTTCTTCTGGGATCAAAGGAAGACCTATCTCTCCTTTTCAAGCTATTTTCTTTACCATGCTCTTGAAATAAGTCCCTCCTGTCCCCTGGGCAGACTCCCACACCTCCATGCTGTGTAAACCTGCGGAGCAAGGAACAGTGGCAGCATGGGTGAGACAGTGGTGGGTTCTGCCTGAGGGTTGGGAATGGCGCTGGCCATTGTCAATCAGAATTGCTCTGTTTTACCATGCCAATTAAAAATTCCCTAAACTTGGAGAGAGAAGTGTATGTATTCACTGTTAGTGGGGAAGTGGAATGGTGTAGAACAGTGTGGTGGTTCCACAAGAAGCTAGGTATGTGGGGGCCATAAGGTCCTGCAACCTCATTTTGGAGTATGTAGTTGGAAGATCTGAGAGCAAGGACCCGAATGGACATTTGCACACTGGTGTTTGCGGTGACAGTACTCACTATTTACAATGGACAGAGGTGGCCTGAGAGTACGTCAACTGATGAACAGAATGGTGAACTGTGGCGTATGCATAAAATAGAATATTGAGTGGCTACAAAGAAGGAATGAAGCTGTAAGACACTCAGCGAGGTGAATGGATCTTGAGGGCAGCATTTTGAGTGGAGTACGCGAGAAATGAGAGGACAAAAATTATAATGCCTCACTAATATGGACTAACCACAATGTGTAAACTCAGAACTGAATCTTAGGGCACAGCTTATCAAGGGAACGCTTATTGTAAAATGATCCCTAGATTTACGCTCTTAACAACAGTCACGTCTATTCCTGAGTTGTAATGGTTATCTCTAAATCATGTGATGCTGATCTCCTTGTATATAACCCGGTTGATCTCTGAAACTTCGCGTATCTGTGTGACGCCTGAGACTTGGAGCTAGAGCTCAGCAGCTATGAATGTCAGTATTACCCCATAGGGCAACTGTTGAAAGAGCTGAAAAAGAGTTCAGACTTAAATTAGAGATATGAATGAAGCGGGTCTGGTTAGGACTAAGGCAAATCAGACCCAAGGGTAAAGGACAATACTGACTGGGTTTTAAAACTACAACTTTTGTGTGAGATCAAGGGAAAAGATGTTTATTTGGTGCAGGATCTATATTTTCTGTAGCACACTAGATCATTTAACTTGTTCAATCAGTTTGTTTGAATACCATAGATGTGTGGAGCTTTGAGTGGATTTGGTAGGATTTGGTGAGTTTGTACAAGCTGGGGTAAAATCCCGATACATCCCAGAGTGTTAGGGGCAGAGAGTAAAAGTATATTTGCAGAGTCCCCGGAGAACTGGGGAGAAATGCGAAATGTTGGACATCCCCACCTGGGTTGTAGCTGGTTTTCTCGCAAACATTGAGGTCTGCCAATTTGGTGAGCCGAGCCCTCAACCTGGGGGCTTTCCCTTGTGAGGCTTGTTGCTGCAAAGGAGAGGCTAAGCCCACTTATAATTGTCCCTAAATGTCTCCCACAGAGAACCTCTTTGTTGCTCAGATGTGGCCCTCTCTCTCTAAGCCCACTAAGCAGGTGAACTCACCATGCTCCCCTCTACGAGGGACACGAGGGACACGACTCTCGGGTGTGAATCTCCCTGGTAATGCAGGAAATGACTCCTGGGGATGAGCCTGGACCCAGCACTGTGGGATTGAGAGGATCTTCTTGACCAAGAGGGGGAAGAGAGATGAAGCAAAATAAAGTTCCAGTGGCTGAGAGATGTCAAATGGAGTCAAGAGGCCACCCTGGAGGGTATTCTTATGCGCTATATGATATCACCTTTTAGTCTTTAGTGTGTTGGAATGGCTGGCGGGAAATACCTGAAGCTGTTGAACTGCAGCCCAGTGACCTTGATTCTTGAAGAAGATTGTGTAACTGTGTAGCTTACACAGTGTGACTGTGTGATTGTGAAAACCTTGTGGCTCGCGGTCCCTTTATCCAGTGTGTAGACAGATGAGTAAAAAAATGGAGACAAAAATTAGATGAAGAATAGGGTGGGATGGAGGAAATGGAAAGTTTTGGGTTTTCTTTTTTGCTTTTATTTTTATTTTAGAATAAGGTAAAGGTTCAAAAATTGATTCTGGTGATGAACACTCAACTGTATGATGGTGCTGTGAATAGGTAGTACACTGTGGATGACTGTAGGTTGTGTGAATATATCTCAGTAAAACTGTATTTTTAAAATAGTAAATGTACAATGGGGGGAGGAGGGGAATGGGATGTTTTGGGTGTTATTTTTAATTTTAATATTTTATATTTTCTAGTAATGAAAATGTTCAAAGATTGTGGTAATGAATGCACAACTATATGATGATACTGTGAACAACTGATTGTACACTTTGGGTGATTGTATGTTATATGAATACATCTCAATGAAATCACATTTTAAAAAAAAGAAAGACCTAGCACCATAGAGGAAGTTGATAAGATCCCATTAAGTTCCAAATTAAGTTTGGAATTTAGACCAGATGATTTGAAAATTCAAGTGGAAGAAGTAAAACAAGCAAGAAGAGCCAGAAAAATTCTGAAAAAAAGAAGAATAAATGGAGAGGGAGAGAGAATCAACTCTGAGGTATTTAAAAGATATGAGAAAATTATAGTAAATAAAATAATGTGATTCATGCTCATGAATAGACAGATCAAAAGAACAGTATAAGAAATCCAAAAATAAACCCATACACACAGAAGAATTTAGTATGTGATTTTTTTTAACTTTCCAAGTGCAATTTAACAAGTAGTTAGCAAATTTCAGAGAATATTATAGGTTACAGTTCCACAGTTTCAGTTATTTCCTTATTATGAAATACAACATGTATACCAAAAAGTAATATCTTTCAAAGTGTGATTTAACTAGTAGATATATAGGAAATCTCCAAAGTTATTATGAGTTATAGTACCATAATTTCAGTTATTTCCTTATTGTGAAATATATGTACACAAAAGTATAGCTTTCAAATTACAATTTAACAAGTAGCTATAGAACAAATTTCAAAGGATGCTATGGGTTACAATTCCACTATTTCAGTTCTTTCCTTCTAACTATTCTAATACCCTAGCAACTAAGAAAAAGAAAATTATATAAAGATTCAGTATTCGTCATCCTTTGTTAAATTCATCGTCTCTGTTGCTATGCCTTCCTCTAGTTTCATCACTTTCCTGATCTTCAGGGATGTCTAGGCAGTGACCACCCTGACCTGTTCGTGTTGAAAAGGGGTGTCAACTTTATAAGCAAAGGGGACACATCTACTTGATGTTCTTGAAGTGTCTGTTGCCTCTGGATTTTGGAACTTAGCTAACATCAGAGCTCTCTGAAGGATTTAAGTTTCTGAAGAATAAACTTAATGAGTGAAACTTTATAGGGTCTCAGATAGGGATCTGCGTATTCTTTAGGGTTTGGGGGACTACAGTTGACTTGGGCTTATCTTATTGTGTCCATTTGGCATATCTAGCTGAAGCTTGCATACGAGTAACCTCCAGGACAGCCTCTCAATTCTATTTGAATTCTCTCAGCTACTGAAACCTTATTTTGTTGCCTTTCTTTTCCCCTTTTAGGTCAAAAAGGCATTCTCAATCCCTCGATATTAGGGTCAGGCTCATTCCCGGAATCCATGTCCCACATTGCCAGGAAGGCTGATTCATCTTAGGGGTCCTGTCCCACATTGGGGAAAGTGATGAATTTATTTGCAGAGTTAGGCTTAGAGAAAGAAAGTCCACATTTGAGCAACAAAAGAGATTCTCTGGAGGTGACTCCTAGGCATAATTATAGGTGGGCTTAGCCTTCTCTTTACAGCCATAAGTTTCACCCAAGCAAGCCTCAATATTGAGGGCTTGACTTATAAAGTAGGTGGTTTCTAAACTCACAGAGCATATGTTATATCCATGATAAGCCATCCATATCCCACATTATCATCACTTAGTTGTACAGTCCTCATCACTCTCCATTTTAAACAATTCTCATGACCCAAAACATCTTGTAGCTCTTGTCAGCCCTTAATTATTTGTCCCTAGTGTTTGTGTAATACTAGTATGGTATCCATATTAATTATAGTCCCTAGTATGCAATATGGTAGATTTTCCCATAGACCCTTCTGTTGTCAACTCCCTGTGCTAGTGTCATACCTTAGAGGTATATCATGCAAGACCCTATCTCTTTTGTGGTGCTGATGTGTGGGAAACATGCCTTTAAACAACCCCTTTCACTCCTGTTGGCCTTCAATACGTCTCTGATACTTATAATCTCATTAACAAACAATCATCACCCCTATCCATTCCCATACCTTTGAATTCACCCTAATTAACATATCTGAACATATTAGATTGTCATTCCCCCTCACTAGCTACTTGTCTATCACTAGGTCCCCAGTAGTCTTATATTATAACACATTGATTTTACATTGTTCAGATAGTTCATGGAAGTGGTAACATACAATATCTCTCCTTTTGTGTCTGAGTTATTTTACTCAGAATTATATCTTCAAGGTTCATCCATGTTGCCGTGTGTATCAAGACCTCATTGCTTCTTGCTGCTGCATATCATTCCATCGTATCTGTATTCCACATTTTGTTTACTCATCTGTTGAAGGAAAACTTGGATTGTTTCCATCTCTTGGCAGTTGTGAACAATGCTGCTGTGAACATCAGTGTACAAATGTCTGTTCATGTCACAGTATGTGATTTTTAAAATGGTATTTTAAATCTGTAGGCAAAAGGTGAATTGTTCAATAAATAGTATTATGACAACGGGGTAGTCTACTGGGGAAAAATTCTAAGTGGATGAAAGATTAAAAGATGTTTTAAAAAGTAGTAGAAGCAATGAGGGGGATAATTTTTTTTTTTTAAAGAAAAAAATTGCCAAGCCGAATATGCAACTAAAGTTAAAACATATAAATATGCAGTGGATAAAAATAGCTTGTCTTATATAGTTTTTTTAAAATTCATTTTATTGAGATATATTCACATACCATGCAGTCATACAAAACAAATTGTACGTTCGATTGTTCACAGTACCATTACATAGTTGTGCATTCATCAGCAAAATCAATCCCTGACAGCTTCATTACCACACACACAAAAATAATAAGAATAATAAGTGAAAAAGAGCGATTAAAGTAAAAAAGAACAGTGGGTGCCTTTGTTTGTTTGTTAATTTGTTTGTTTTTTTCCTTGCCCCATTTTTCTACTCATCCATCCATAAACTAGACAAAGGGGAGTGTGGTCCACATGGCTTTCCCATTCACATCGTCACCCCTCGTAAGCTACATTTTTGTACAATTGTCTTCAAGATTCATGGGTTCTGGGTTGTAGTTTGATAGTTTCAGGTATCCACCACCAGCTACCCCAATTCATTAGAACCTAAAAAGGGTTGTCTGTATTGTGCGTAAGAGTGCCCACCAGAGTGACCTCTCGGCTCCTTTTGGAATCTCTCTGCCACTGAAGCTTATTTCATTTCCTTTCATTTCCCCCTTTTGGTCAGGAAGATGTTCTCCATCCCACGATGCCGGGTCTACATTCCTCCCCGGGAGTCATATTCCACGTTGCCAGGGAGATTCACTCCCCTGGGTGTCTGATCCCACGTAGGGGGTAGGGCAGTGATTTCACCTTTCAAGTTGGCTTAGCCAGAGAGAGAGGGCCACATCTAAGCAACAAAGAGGCATTCGGGAGGAGGCTCTTAGGCACAATTATAGGGATGCCTAGCCTCTCCTTTACAGCAACAGTCTTCCCAAGGGCAAATCCTGTGGTAGAAGGCTCAACCCATCAAACCACCAGTGGGGGATAATTTTTTAATAATCTCAGGAGGTGGAAAGCCTTTCTGAAAATAATACAAAACTCAGAAACCATAGAAGAAATTTGACCACATTTAAAAAAAAAAAATGGTTTTCTGTCTGACAAGATACTGTATTAGCAAAACAAATAGTGAACTGAAAAAAATAAAGTAGCTCTTAGAAATCAATAAAAGAAAGACAATCTAATGGGCAAAGGATATGAGCAGACACTTAATAGGAAACAAATGGAAACACAAATGCCTCTCAGCCATGAAAAGGTACTCAATCTCAAACTTAGGAAAAATACAAATTAAAACAACATAGGTAAAATATTTTTCACCCTTTTTCAAAGTCAAAAAATTCAATAACTGTTTGCAAGGTATGAGGAAACAGGTACTCATAATGGCTCCTGGTGATGTAAATTGGTACCAGCTCAATAGAGAATAATTTAGCAGTAACTGACATAAATCTAAACTGTCTGTACTCTTTGACCCAGCCATCCCACTTCTTGGAATTTATCCTGCCTATATCCTTGCAAAGTCAAACCAATGTAGATAAAAGGATCTTTATTGTAGCATTAGTCAAAGTTCCAAAAAGATAGGAAACAACTGTCTGATAGTAAGCAATTGTGAAAAGGCTAATATGAAATGACTTCTAAAATACAATGTTAACAGGAAAGGCCGGCTGCAGAACAGTATGTGCACAATATGTACTATTTCTGTAAAACAAAGAACAAATATCCTATATTTGCATAGAACATCTCTGGAAAGATGCACAAGAAATTAGTAATGGTTGGAAGGAAAGGGAAGTAGGTCACTGCTCAGATTTGACAAAAGACACATACACACATCTGTGCCAGTTTGGATGTATTATGTCCCCCCAAACGCCATTATCTTTGATGCAATTTTGTGGGGCAGACATATTAGTGTTGATTAGGTTGGAATCTTTGAGTGTTTCCATGGAGATGTGACTCAATTATCTGGGTGAGACCTTTGATTGGATAATTTCCATGGAGGTGTTACCCCACCCATTCTTTATTAAATCACTGGAGTCCTGTAAAAAGAGTCCACAGACGGAAGGAGCTCAGAGCAACTGAGAGTGACATTTTAGAGAGAAGCTGCAGCTGAGAGGCACATTTTGAAGACGGCTGTTGGAAGCTGACACTGACATTTTGGAGAACGCCATTTTGAAACACAACCTGGGAGCAAGCAGAGCCAGCCACTTGCCTTCCCAGCTGACAGAGGTTTTTGGACACCATCGGCCATCCTTCAGTGAAGGTAGCCTATTGTTGATGCCTTACCTTGGACACTTTATGGCCTTAAGACTGTAACTTTGTAACCAAATAAACCCCCTTTATAAAAGCTAATCCACTTATGGTATTTTGCATGACGGCAGCATTAGCAAACCAGAACAACATCCAGGGTGCTCAGTGATCTCCAAACAGGATAAACCCAAATAGACCCACACCACACGAGGTTATAACCAAACTGTCAAATGCCAAAGATGAGAGAATTCTGAAAGCCACAAGAGAGAAGCAACATGTCACGTACAAGGGAGCATCAAGAAGATGAAGTGCTGATTTCTCATCAGAAATGCTCCAACTGTGGTGACCCCCATGTTTCCTGGTACATTTTCGTAATCTTGCTGTGTGGGCATCCCCAAGACCACCTACAGGTTCAGTGAGTCACCAGGAAGGTTCACAGAACTCAGCATGTAGTTGGACTCAAGGCTATGATTTATTACAGCTGAAAGATACAAAACAAAATCTTCCAAGAGAAAAGGCAAAGGGGCAAAGTTTGCAGGAAACAAGGTGTAAGCTTCCAGGAATCCTCTCCCAGTGGAGTGCCACTTAATCCCTCCAGCCCTGAATTGTGACAATATGCATGAAGTGTTGACTACTGGGAAGCTCATTAGAGATCTGCAACCAAGATTTTTATTTGGAGCTAATCACGTGGGCACCCTCTGCCTAGCATATACCCACATTCCAGACTCCTAGAAGGAAATCAGGTGTTCAGCATGAATAGTTTAGGCAGAGTCTAAGAGTCTCCCCCAGAGAGCCTCTTTGTTGCTCAGATGTGGCCTGTGTCTCTAAGCCCACTTGGCAGGTGAACACACTGCTCTCCCCCTACGTGGGATCTGACTCTGTGCTGGTTTGAATGTATTATGTCCCCCAAAACGCCATTACCTTTGATGTAATCTTGTGTAGGCAGATGTGTCGGTGTTGAATAGATTGTAATTCTTTGAGTGTTTCCAAGGAGATGCGCCCCACCCAACTGTGGGTGATGACTCTGATTGGATAATTTCCATAGAGGTGTTACCCCACCCATTCAGGGTGGGTCTAAATTAAATCACTGGAGCCATATAAATGAGCTGACAAACAGAATAAACTCACTGCAGCTGTGAGTGACATTTTGCAATGCAGCTGAGTGACATTTTTGAAGAGGAGCTACAGCCAAGAGGGACACTTTGAAGAATGCATGGGAACTGAGAGAGGAGCTTCAGCTTACAGAGGCATTTTGGAGACGGCCTTTGAAAGCAGACGTTTGCTCCAGAGAAGCTGAGAGAGGACAAAAGCCCAAAGAACAACCAAGAGTGACGTTTTTGAAGAGGAGCTGCAGCCTACAGAAGAACGTCCTGGGAGAAAGCCATTTTGAAACCAGAACTTGGAGCAGATGCCAGCCACGTGCCTTCCCAGCTAACAGAAGTTTTCCAGATGCTATTGGCCATCCTCCAGTGAAGGTACCCGATTGTTGATGCATTACCTTGGACACTTTATGGCCTTAAGACTGTAACCCTTTAACCAAATAAACCCCCTTTATAAAAGCCAATCCATATCCAGTGTTTCGCTTTCCGGCAGCTTAGTGAATCAGAACACCTCTTTTTTGCACATTTGCCCACAGATCTATCCAGAAAACGCTCTTATAAAGAGGTAGGGAGGCTGAAGCCAGACTGACTGAGAACCTCTATTTAGTTTTTTTTTTTTCCTGGAAGCCCTGAATCAAATTGTAGCAATAGTGCATGCTCGCTGCTTACTTTTTGGTTTGGTTTGTTACTGAAAGATAAGGTGTGAGGAACACCCCAAGGTGGTAAAACCTCAAAGGAAAGCCAGGGAATGTGTGGTGGACACTGCCAAATGTGTGATTTTTGCCTACCAAAATCCATTCTCCCCATCCTCCAAGCAACAGGTGGAGGTGTAAGTGGGCCTGTGGCTGTCCAGGTGGACTGCGCTTCTCACCCTCCCCTGCAGGTAAGGATGGCCAGGTGGCCAAGAGCTGACTTATGAAACCTGAGTAGAAGTGATGTGCTGCTTCTGGGTCTGGGTCTTAAGACTTTGGGGGGCCTCTCCCGTTATTTCTTTCTCACTCCTGCTGGCTGGCACCCAGAAGTACCGTGCCCCACAGCCTGCGCCACACGGGTGGTGAAAGTGCCCTAGGGGAGAGTGGAAAAGCTGATGGAAGGAGTCAGGTTCCCTGAGTGACCACTGGGGGAGCAAGGCCTGCCCCGCCGGTCTCGACCTTTCCCCCGTGGACTGGCCCTGGCCCATGAGGGAGGAAACTTCTTTGTTCCTTAATGCAGAGTTGAGTCTTGGTTACAGCACTTTATTCTCCACCCTAACTAATACAGCATGATAAACACCCTAACTGATAGGGGATGGTAGCCACCTCAGGGAGAGGCACATGGGGAGGTTCTATGCTTATTTTTTTAATCATATGTACATATTTTACATACATTTTAGGTATATATGAATAATTTCACAACTTAAGAAGAAAGTTTAAAACACAACAGTAATGAAATGCCATTTGCCCTTGTCGTATTGGCAAACATACTCGACATTGGAGCATGTGTCTGAAACTGGCATCTTCATAACTTTTGATGGGAGTGCAAACTGATGTAAACTTCTTAGAGTACAGTTCTACATTATGAAAATTTCAAATGCACAGAACAAATCAATAAGTAAAAGACCACCCAATTTTTTAAATGGGTAAAAGACTTTAACAGACACTTTACAAAAGACGACATCCAAATGGCCAATAAGTGTCTGAAAAGCTGTTCAAGGTGATTCCTCATCAGAGAAAACAAAATAAAACCACAGTGATCCTCCTGCACTTCCGCCAGAGTGGTAACAATGGGGCTAAAACATTGAGTGTTGGTGAGGAATGGAGTGATTTGAAGTGTAAATTGGCGCAACCACTTTAGAAAACTATTCAGTGGTATTTACTAAAGCAGCATATATATGAGCTTAACATCCATATACCCTTTGACCTAGCAATTCCAGTCCAGGGGATAGATCTGACCGAAATGAGTACTATGTTCATCAAGAGATGGACACAATAATGTTCCTAACAAATTTGTTTAGAATAGCCCAAAACGGGAAACAACCCATGTCTATCAGCAGTAGAACGGATAATAGTCTGTGGTATATTTGTTCATTTTTGTGGAATATTACATGGCAAAGAAAAATTACAACTACGCTTACACCACAGGCTCTCACAGACAAAATGTTAAGTGAGAGTAGCGAGACAGAAGAGGACATATTGTACAATTCCATTTATATGACGTTCAAAAACAGATAAACCAACCAAATGGTGTCAGAATCGTGGTTACCTTTGGTGGGGATATGGATTGGGATGGGATGTAGGGATCCTTCTGGGGTGTGGAAATATTCTACATCTTGATTTGGGTGTGTCCATAGGTACAACTTCAAGCTCTACTCTTAGGATTTGAGCACTTTACTATATGTAAGTTATACCTCAGTTAAAAAGAAAGTAAAAACTCCAATAAAAATTAAATGATGCCACACACATAACCCTGCTAAAGTCAGAACAAGACAAGAACGTCCACTATCAGTACTGCTGTTTAACATGGCAACGAAGGTATTAGCCATAGCAACCAAACAAGAAATTTGAAGTATAAAAATTAGAAAAGAGGAGCTAAAAATTGCTATTTGTTGATGATCTGATCAAATACATGGAAAACCTAAGAGAATCAACTTTTTAGTTAATTTTTAATAATTCAGTAAAGTGATAGAGGATAAACTTATCTCAAATCAGAAGCATTCATATACACATGTGCACAAACTGCATCACGGTGGACATCTTCATACACGTTTCCCTCGGAAGTGCTCTCAGAAACTGGATTGCCAGGTCCGGGGGTTCATGTGGTCTTCGAATGACTGGACCTGCCAGATGATTCTCCAGAAGGGCTGCACCAGCCGACATGCTCGCCGTGTCCTCTAGAGAATGCTTCCCCGAAACTGGGAGCTAGAAACCAAGAAAAAAGAAGACGTGGATTTAGGAGACAGGGTCTGTAACCAAGGAAAGTGATGCAAGGGATCCCTGGGGCGTGCATCTGGCCTAGGCTGGGCAGAAGCTGCAAGGCTGCAGGAGAGAGGTTCCGGGAATTCGTAGATGATCTATTGCACTTCAGTGTTTGAAAACATTGCGTTGATAGGTATTTGGCAGATCTGTTGGGGACCTTAGGAAAAATTGAAACAATGCAGATAGAAATACAAGACAATTATGAGTTCTCAGAATAACAAATAGTTGAAATCCAATTCCTATAATAGTACACTTCTAGGCTCATCACTGAGCGATTCTCACATATCCTTAATGTAAACACTGATTATTGATTTAGTCAAAATATAAATTAGAACGACAGGATGGGGAAGCAGGAGTTGGTGATGATAAAAGAAAGCTAAATCAGCATCTATCATTACAGGAAGTCAGTAGTACCGATTGTTAATTTTTAAAATAGCTGAATAAGCGTATTATTTGGAAACTTCAGAAAGTTGGAAGTGATTGCCTCTTGTGGAACAGTGTGGAGGAAACGGAATACGTGAGGCAGGGGACAGCTGTTTTCCATTATAACCTTTTCAGAATAGTTTGATTTTTTTAACTGCATGTTACTTTGAAAAAGTTAAATTAAAAATTAATTTTAGGTTGATATGAGCTGTGGATGCAATGGCTATTTCCAAAAGTTCTGTTCTGTTCTAATAATTCTATAAATCTGGAAAACAAGGATTCAAGATAGGAGTTTGTGATCATGCAAAAGATGAGATTCAGGGGCATTAGAAGATCAGAACTTAGAGGTCTACTTTTTTTTATACTGAGAGTGTATCATATGAACCTCTAATTAGAAAAATGTTCATCAGTGTTCTGAAACATATTTAACAGCAAGACAGAATCACAGTATGTATTCCACCAAAATTGTTAGTGCTCAATGAACTAGGATGTATTCTCAGACCTTTCAATTAGAGATCAGGAATAGAGGAGCATTAAATTTTGCATTAGCCCAACGAGAAAACATTTTAATCTGGATAATCTTTAGGACTCCCCCTAAAATCTTCAGTTATCCAGATATCCATAGATGTGCCTTATACTCAAGGAAAACCTTCCAAGCAAGCATTGACAGACTAACAACGAATGGTTATGATACGTCTCACACCAGCCCCTTGTAGTATGTAAGTTTTCGGTCCTCTGTAGTAGTGTTGCACATCCAAACCCACCTGCCCAGGGGTGGTCAAGGTGGGCCGTTTTCTTCCTTACCCCTTGATTTTGGGTTTGGCCATGTAGGACTTGCTTTGTTCAACGCTAATGAACACGATGTGAGTGGTGGCTCAAAATATGCTTGTACCGTGGGCATTTGGGCTTTGCTTTCTTATCTCTTAAACTCTGATAATCTGCCATGAAAAGAGCTTCCTCCTGGTAACTTCAGCTTGGCCCCAGAGTGAGACCATAGACCTGCAGCCTGACACAAAGCTGCCCCAGCTGACTCTCGTATGCTTGGGCAAGGAATAAATGCTTGCTGTGTGTCATCGAGCGTCTGTAGCTGTTTGGGTACACAGCATTTTTGAGTTGATATCTGGCTGATACATCACCCCAAGTCAGTCTTTCATATGATCAGATTAATAGGTGGCACAGAGCTCAAGCTGAGTCTGGAATTTATACCCTAATAAGCAGTGTCACAGGTTGTGTTCTCCGGGAAGCAGATGCCGCGATCAAGTTAGGGGTACAAAAGGCTTTTGGAGGAACAGCAACAGTGAAGGGAAAGGGGTGGAAGCCCCACGGGGAGCAGTAGAGCAAAGATTGCTGATTGGGGGCGTCTCTAAGTGAGGGCGGAGGGGGGACAGCTAGGCCCTTGTCTTGGACAGTCATGGATGGGAACCACCCAAAGAAGAGCAGGCCCTCGGCTCCCACGCCTTGTCAGTCACTGGCTAGGAGCTGCCCCAAGGAGAGAGGGGCCTTGGCTTGAAAGCTGAGATGGACTCGGAGAAGGAGATAATAGCTAGAGGCTCTCAGCTAGCCACGCCCCTCGCCTCCGGGCAGCTATTTCCTGAAGGGGTATCTAACCAGCACATCTCCACGTCTTGCACAGATAGCTTCGAGATAGTAGTAGTCATGTAGACAATAATGAGATGCACAGCAAATGGGTGTACTACGACAAACCAGGAGTGTGTGAACGACTTACAATTCCGTAATGCTATTGCTTTTCCAGGTGTAAAACAAAATAGGACTCTCGACTTTCACCCCTAAACTTACTTCTCCCCAGTCCTCTGCTCTCCGTAGACGACAGCATCATGACCACATAATTGCTCAGATCCAAACCTTGGGGTAAAAAGTTCTACAAATTAATTAATTAATTAAACCCAAGAGTAAAGCGCTTTAGAAATTAAAAATTATAATTGTAAGATTTAAAAACATGGCTCATTTTAACAGGCCACAGTGCAAGATTATGGTATGTATCAAAGTTTTTCTTTGTTCTGGTGTGATGGTTAGGTTCATGTGTCAACTTGCCAAGTGATGGTGTCCAGGTGTCTGGTCAAGCAAGCACTGGCCTAACTATTACCACAAGGACATTTGTGGCTGGTTAATAAACCAGAAGGTTGGTTTATTGAATCAGTCAGTTGACTGCAGCTGTGGCTGATTACATCAACGAAGGGAGTGTCTTCCACATTGAGGGAATTCAGTCAGCTGGATTTAATCCCATCAGTTGAAGACTTTTAAGGAAGAGAGGCCTTCATTTCTTCAGCTAGCCAGTGAAGCGTTTCTGAGGGGTCCATTGAACACCTTCTTTGGAGTTGCCAGTTTGCTGCCTGCCTTATGGAAATTTGGATTCATGCATCCTCACAGTTGCATGAGACACTTTTATAAAATCTTATATTCACAGACATCTCTTGTTGATTGTTTCCCTAGAGAACCCTAACTAATACATACATTTCCATCTTCCTTATGCTTTTTTGTTTCCTGTCAGGGAGTTTTCTGATTATCATCATCTTCTTTATCTCTACTGTAGTAATTTTCATTATTTTTCTCAGTTGTCATGATATTTTCCCTTATCTCTGTGATTTTAACCATAAGAATTTTTAGTTTTCTTTGAGATATAATAAAAACTTTTAATGTTTTGAATTCTCTGCCCATCTTTCCTTCAGTTTACATTTTTTTCTTTCAGTACCTTGCCTCTTTCCCATAATATTTGAATTCTGGTGTCATCAATAATTTGGAAAAAATATACAAAATTCATCTGAAATTAAGACATACAAAAAAACAATTCAAAGGTGTTTTAAATCGCCACTATGTTGTACTGCCCTATGTCATAATCACCACATTGTTTTTCCACTGTGTGCACGGGGCGGTAGGAGGGTCCTGGAATCCACTCCTCCAGAGGACGGCAGCCACCCCGTCACCCATTACACCAAGAAGGGGCTGACGCACATCGCCGTATCCCCCAACCCCAAACTAGATCCAAGAGGGGGGGAAGGGTGACAGCAGAAGGAGATGGTGCTCTCCCCCCTCCATGGGTGCAGCTTAACTTCTCAAGTTTTTCAAAACCATGACTGTGTGGGTACATTGTTAGGGACCTCTGAGGGGCTGTGCCAGTGGGGGTCGTGCACATGGGGGGCCCCGAAGCTTAAGCCTGATTAGCTTGGTGGTCGCCCCACCTCTGCTTAATATCCGCCTCCTGTCCTCCCCCAAACACGACAACCCCACGGGGGTTCTCGTTTCTCAAGGAATCCTCGGTTCCTTCCCGTGCTGACCACGTCCCTGGGTCTGGGCCCTGACCGCTGCCCCATCCTGCCACCCAGAAGCCCGGGACCCATACAAGCGGAGCCGGCAGTGCCGCGAAGTCTCCGGACACTTACCAGTGAATAATTTTTGTGGCCGTTACGTTATTTTGAGTCAGAGGTTGCCTCTTTTTGACACGTGCTCCCTGTGCCGTCCTCCAGCAGGTCCTCCCCGTCTCGTCTTCTGGTCACTCATCCGGGCTCAGCCATCCCGGGTTTCTCAGCAGCTTCCTCCGTCCCTGCTGGTCCCGGCTCAGGTCTGCGAGGAGACGAGGCGCCTGTGTCAAAATATGAATCATCTTCATCCCTCTGCCCACTGCTTAGTTCAGCTGACTTCTTTCCTTCTTTCTTTTTTGTAGCATCTTCCTCAGTGAAGGAAGCTCTGTGTCGGGCATACACTGGCGTGAGTGCAGTTGGTGAATTGGCAGCCAGTCACAGGCAGGCTGGGAGTGACACGGTCCTTTCAAGATGATCTGGGTCTAAGGGAGTTTATAAATGACCCCCTCCTCCCCTGCCTGGGCTAACAGCTCCTTGAGAGACGAGGGTTGGGCGGGTGGGGATTAAGCCACCCGATTTACCACTGATAAGCTGATTAGGAAGAAGGGGGGTAGACCAGTGGCCAAAGGGACACGCTTACATCCCCTTCAGATTAGTCCCAGCCACCCCAGACGGTCAGCTTGGGATGAGGGCAGAGAGCAGCAAGGGTGCATGCTGTCTTCAGGGGGGCCGACCCAGAGGAGGGGTGATTTGAGGGTGGGCTCAAGCCTCCCCCCCCACCCACCCATGAGATCCCTCCTGCATTCTCAGAGAGGAGGAGAGAGAGCTTGGTGGAATGAGAGCCCAGAAGCCATGGGGTCAGGGTTCTCAGCCTGGAGCCCACGGCTTTAGAGGATCTGAGGAGTCCCTGAAAGTGAACGTAGCGTGTGTGTGTCTGGGTGTTTGTGTCATTTTTCTAGAGAGAACTGTGTGGTGGACTCTGTGGGTTCCTTGACCGGATCCCTTCTAACCATCCCCCCTGCTGTTGGCTGATAACTCCCAGCTGCCTCCTCCTGTGACAATACTCCATGACCGAGGGAGCCTCCAGGGAAGACCGACTGACTTGGGGGTGCAAAGGGAGGCCCCCTTGCCTCCAGGTGAGAACAACTTTATCGGGCAACTGTGCTCCAGGGCTTCCCGTGGCATCAGGCTGGTGCTCGTCTGCGGAGACCCATCCTTGCTTCGCCGTGCCCCCGCCCCATCCGGGTCCTCTCCCCGTCTCCAGGGAGCTGCTCTCTCCAAACGGGCACTTTCCAAGGACCCCTGCCTCCGGCTCTGCTTTCAGGCACCCACCCAGATTCAGGGAGCATGCACTCTCGTCTGATCCTGAAAATGGTTCATGACCCTGTGGCGGGTTGAATGGTGGCCCCGGAACCTGTGGGCATGAGCTTATTTGGAGAAAGAGTCTTTGCAGATGTAATTAAGGGTCTCCAGATGATACCATCCTCGAGTATACCGATGGGTCCTAAAGCCAGTGACAAACATCCCTACAGGAGGCACAGAGAAGGCCACATGAAGACAGAGGCTGGGGCCACCAGGACTGGCTGGGGGCTGGGTAGGGTTCTAGAATCTTCAAAGGGAGCAAAGTCCCGCTGATGTTGGACGTCGGCCTCTGGGACTGCAGCGAACCCATTTCCGTTTGCTTTAAGTCAGCTGGTTTGTGGCAACGTGTTCCGGCAGCCGTGATGAGCACAGGACTCTGAGGTTAACACATCCCGAGGGCTCTGGGAGCTGAAGTCCTTCCAGTGGAGACATGGAGGGGTGGGATGGTGACCGCCCCCCACCCTGTCCCCCCAGACCCCTTATAGAGCTGAGCATGTTTTCCTTCATCTGTATTTTGTCCACCCTCTCAGCGAATGAGCTCACCAGGGAGCTTGGGCTGGCACGCTGGCACCCAGCACTTCCTGCCTCTTTTCATCTCCATCACAATTACTCATGATCGTAGAATCAGAATTTCTTTCTAAAGAAGCCCTGCACTTGGTATTAGCTGGCAGAAAACAAGGTGCTCGATTAAATGGTGGCACTTCCCTGCACACTGAAAGTCAAAAGCTAATAAAATGCTGTCATCAAAAGTGAATTTTGCTATCCATTGCTAAGAAAAGGGTGAAAGCGGAAAAGAGCAAATGACTACGCTTGTGGACTGGGGCCTTTAGAGGTCTAGGATCGTGGCGACATCTGTTTCTGCAGGAGGGGCTGTGGAGCAGGCGGGACGGAAGGTGACACCATCGCCAGGTCGCTGCGTGACCCATGCCACAGCTTTCTAATTATCTCCCCGTGTCCAGGCTCGTGAACCCCAAATCCAAACTCTGCCCAGCCCCAAGAAGATCCACTAGAACCCAAGTCTGACTGTCCTTCCCAGCTCGCCCCCTTGCAGCACAGCCCCTCCCGGACACCAGCCCCGGCCGGCCTGCCTTGCTAGCCCTCTCCCCTCTCAGCTCCCTGCCTCCCAGCTCAGCCACTGCACCCACCGGCTTCTTGCCCTCACACCTTGCAGTCCCCTCTGTCGGCCACGCCTGCCTTCACCCTGACCCAGGCTCTTCCTTTAGGACCCAGTGGGGTGTCGTTTGCCATCAGGAGCCCTGTGCTCCCATTGCACCCTGGGCCTATTTTTATTGCTGCACTTAAGTCAGGGGAAGCAATGACCTCCTCCTGTGTCCGTCTCCCCTGTGCTCCCATAGCACCCTGGGCCTATTTTTATTGCTGCACTTAAGTCAGGGGAAGCAATGACCTCCTCCTGTGTCCGTCTCCCCCACCAGGGAGCTCCCCAGGACCAGGAACTGAGTCTAGTGGATCTTTGAATCCCCAGACCTAGCAGCGTCCCTGCCACGTGTCCCCGGCACCTTGGGAACTAGATCAGTGTTTGCCTCTTAGAAGGGACGGTGGGCTTTAGTGATGCCTATTGTCTGTTCCTTCATCTACCACACAAATTATTCTTGCAATACCTGAAATACTTTCTTACATTTATTTTTATCCCCCAAGAAAAGCTAGAAATTTCTAAAATTAAAAAACTCCAGTATTTAATTTTTTCATTATTTTTATACAGTTAGCAACTTCCAAAATTTATTTATTTGAGGCAATGGAAAACAAAAGAAAGAATATAGCGTTCTTAAAGCCCACGGGCACAGCATCAGGCACCTGCTTACGTCTTACTGGCCAGGACTGTGTTAGAGGCTGGACAGCAGGCGCAGGACTCCCCTTTCTAACCTCGCCGTGGGAGGTGACAAGGAGAGGCCTCTGGAAGTGACCAGACAACCGAGCCCGAGAGCACGAGTAGCGTTTAACGCTCATTGATTAGGTTCCTTGCTAATATGATCGGGGGGTCCTGCAGCCGTAGCAAAACACAGCCCATCTCTTCAATTTGTAAGCCACGCTGAGCTCTACTTAGTAAATTCATTCTACTTTTGAGGGTTCCACACCCTCCCACCAAGAAGAAATTTCTGGGAATGCTGAAGGATGCTTACGGCATGGTGTGACCCCAGAACCCCTTTGGTTGCAAATAACAGCCACCTAACTGTATTAGCATAAATCAGAAGGGCTTATTGGCTCCCAGAGCCAAACTACAGGAGGCCCGGGGCTGGCTTGGATTCAGTGCCACCAGGTCACTCACCTCTGCTGCTGCCCCTGGTACTCCGGACTTCTGTCCTTAGAACCTTGCATCTGAAGAGCCGAGAAGGCCCTGCCCCACCAGCTCCCCTCAGAAAAATCCCAGGGAAGGACTCCTATTGGGCTGATGTCAGCCTGGGCTTATTCCGAAGCCATCGCCATGGCCGGGGGAGGCAGGACAGCCACTGGCCCTGCTGGGACAGGTGCCCCCGCCTGTCACCAGGGTGAGGCACTCCACAAGGTTAGCGAGGGGTGCGGAGCATGCCCCAAAGAATGAAGAGCCGCGGGGGGCAAATGCTGGGCAGACAGAAGCAGCAGCCGTCCGCCACAGGTGACGGTGACCCCGTCTGTCCTCCACGCCCTTTTCCCCCAGGGTTTCCTCCCTACCAACCCTGGGAAACTGGAGGCCCCATTTGCTGAAGCTATTGCAGAAGCAGGTTGCAGCCAGGGGCAGACCCTACAACGGATCACTGCTGCTGAGCAAGGTCTGTCCTCCCAGCTCTCCACTGTCGGTGGTTCCTCGGGGTGTGGGGAAGGCCCTGCTCCTCCAGGGTCCCCCCTCTCCGTCCACCCAGGCCATGCTCAGCCTGGGCCCCGGTGACCTGCTCTTTTGGCCCATGCACAGGCCACCGATTTCCCCAAGGCATGATCCGTGGCCACGTGCTGTGCCAAGAGCCAGCCCTTCCCCAGGCAGGAACCCCTCCCTGGGCCCTGGGGCAGGGGCGTCCCTTCCTCTCCTAGTCCCAGGGAGACCCCGTTTCCTGCTCCAGGTGGCTTGATGGTCTGTCAGGAAGACCCCACCCTGCCACAGGGGCTTGGTTTGTAGTGACAACTTCATTCATAACAACAATCAGCAGAGCAGCCCCTCGACAAGGTCGCTTGTAACCGGGCTGCTGCTGAGAGTGAAAATAAATGGAGGCCATGCAAAGGAAAATGAAGCTCTTTATTCAGACAGTCAACCACCCTCTTGTGTTCAGCAGAGACTCGTGGGCAGGCAGAGGACAGTGTTAGTGTGGGAAAGGGGGTGGCCTCAGGGCAGCCCTGACTGGGGACACTGCGGGCAGCCAGCCAGACGCTGGGCAGCCGCTGTCATCGGCTAGGGGGACATATGTGGCTTGGTCTGATTGGTCCTAAGTTGGAGGTGGGAGCAAACCTTAGGGAAGCTGTCAGCCATTATGTCCTGGCTGTTTGGGTCGCTGTTGTCGGCTGGCGGCCTGCCTTCCGGGGCTGGCTGCCGTCCGGAGCGACAGCTTCCTGGACCTGTTGTCGCAGGGAGGGGGCCAGGGGCTCCCAGCCATTGTGCATGTCTGTGTTCAGTCTCAAGGCAGGGGCGGAACATCAATGATTCCAAGTCAGCTCCCGCTAGGTGAGCATTTCCTTGGCCAGGCACGTGCCCACGGCCATCTGGTGTAATCCCCGTTACCCACCGGAAGGAGGTCCAAGTATTCCAGGCTGGTGGGTGAGAATCGCCCCCAAGGCAAGGAACAGGCCCCGAATGTGAACCTGGGTTTTTGGTTCCCGGGCCTTTCAAATCAGAGTGTAGAGAAGTTTGTGGCCCATGGGGGCTCGCGTCACTGAAGCGCTTGGCTCATGAGGTCTGCACACACGCACACACACGCACGCATCAGTTTAGATGGTGCAGAGACCTCTGCGGTGCCCACATGTCCTGGGGTGCGGGTGACTTAGCCATGCCTCATGGGACTCCAGTGAGTGAAGACCCACCCCTAAAATCCAGTTAACCACCCATCTGCTGCACCGAGAACCAACACCAGTTTCAAGCTGGAGAAAAATCTGTTCTACGCACCTACAAAGAGGCGGCTTGTCAGGTCCTGGGGAGATGCCTTCTGTTTTAGTTTCCTGGGCTGCTTAAGCAAATACCATGCAATGGGTCGGCTTAAACAAGGAGAATTCATTTGCTCATGGTTTTGAGGCTGAAAGAGAGTCAGAATCCAGGTGTCATTGAGGCAATGCTTTCTCCCTGAAGACTGGCGTTCTTGCTCCTGGGCTCCTCTGTCACCTGGCAGGGCACGGGCGGCCTTTGCCTTCTATTCCGGGTTCCGTCAGTGTTCAGCCTCCTGCTTCCCGTGGCTTTCTCCCTCTGTCTGAGTTTCATCCCCTTATAAAGGACCCCAGGAGTAGGATTAAGACCCATCCTGATGGGGTTGGGCCACACTTTTCTGAAGAAATGTAATCAAAAGGTCCTACTTTCAATGGGTTCACACCCACGGGAATGGGTTGGGTTTAAGAACATGATTTTCTGGGGGACATGCAGCTCCAAACCACCACACCTTCCTAAGGGTTTTTCAAGGGATATTTTGGTTCCCCTCAATTTTCCCCTGAACCACTAACTTTGGACTCAACCAGCATGTTGTTGCCTCCAGTGCAGTTTCCTGCCATCAGCTGCCTTGTCACAACTGGCCTGCACTGTGAGTAACCATACAAATATAAAAAAGTTCTTTCATGAACTAGAACAAATGTACGACACTATTACAAGGAGTTAATAATAGAGAGGTATATGGGGAAAAAATGCACCTATTGCAAACTATGGACTTGAGGTAAGAGTGATATCGTAATAGTCTTTCATCCACAGTAACAAGTGTACCAGACTAATACTAGGGATCAGTTATGGGGCCAGGGGGATAAGGAGTATGGGGTGTTTGGGGTTTTCTTTTTTCTTTTTATTTTCAGGGGAGTAATGAAAATGTTCTAAAATTGATTGTGATGATGAATGCACAACTCTCTGATGACACAGTGAGCCAGTGACTGTACGCATTGGAAGGACTGCATGGTGTGTGGATGTATCTCAATAAAATTGCATTAAAAACAAGCAAACAAACAAGTCTGCACAGAGCCTGGAGGAGGAAGCATGAAGTTCCCATGCGTGTTGCAGGCCCTCTAGCCCAGTGCAGGAGAGAGGTTGCTACAGGCAAGAGAGAGATGCCACGGGGCATCCTGGAGGTGACCCAGCTCCCTTCACTCTGCCTCTCCACTCTCAGACCTCGTTGAGTCTCCCAACTTGACTCTGCAACCAGGAAGAGAACACACCTGTGCTCTAAGCCATCCACAGGTGGAGGAAGAGTCTAAGGAAGCTGGGTGAGCCCTCCCGGGGGTGTTGGGGCCGTGGTTAGTAGATGTATTTCCATCTCATCGGGAGGGCACTCCTCCCCAGAGCCTCCTGCCAGCCAGTGTATTCGTTCTGTCGCCAGCTTGTACCTTGGTGACTGGCTTGCCACCATCCCAACACAGACTTTTCCACAGCTTCTTTCCTGCTCCCAAAGGCCCACTGTTATTGTTTTGGCTTGGTATACTTTTCTTACTAACCATTAGAAAAACCCTGGCACCCTCTCTGGCACCTGCTTCACCTCTGCTGAGGATTCTTCGTGCCTCTGCTGTGTTTGATCTGGAAGTCCAGGAGCCTGTGTCTGCATTCCCCCAGGACCTGGCACATGGCACCAAAAAACAGCCGAAGATGTGTGTGTCTGGATGTGCCCCTCACACTGCCCCCAGACACGGCCCTTCCAGATCTTATGCCGCATTCCTGAGTCATTGGGATTCACGGGGAGCCATGGCAAGGGAAAGCAGATCACCGACCATTTACGTCAATTGTGCCAATGGCAAGTGGGCTAAGCTTTAAAATTACCATCCTGAATACTTCAGGCTGAAGTTAGCCAGCCAGGCAAGCCGTGGTGAGGGTCACAGGGTGGTGAAACCATGTCTTATCCTTACCGTTCATTCCCTTGCCTGCCCATCCTTTACACATTAGGTTAACCTCTCCCTAGTTTCCACTGTGGTCCCAGGCACTGCCCCAGAGGTCCAGCACAATGGACCCTGCCCTGCAGGAGGGCGTGTGACAAGTCACCGGACACCAGGCTAATGCGCGTGGATGAGCCAGCCCAGAGGCAGGACAGAGGAGGGGACAGTACAATCCCTGGGGCTCCCGGCGGAGGGGGCTCGTGAGCCCCTCCTCGAGCACCTGCTCATGGACAATGAGAACACAGGCGAAAGCAAGAAAGGACACAGGCAAGTGGGAGGTGGCGGCAAGAGATGAGTTTGGAGAGGGAGGCAGGGGCCGGGGCAGGCTGCACCAGAAAGGCCATGCCAAGGGCTCCCAACTTGAGCCTATGGTCAAAATGAACCACGGAGGGGGTTTGCAACGGTGGGACAGAGTCAGCCTTGGTGTTCTGGAGATGTTCCTCTGGCTTCTGGCTAGACGTGGTGGCTGGAACATTTGCATTCGTCTCTGCATATTAGTCCCACTGACTTGACAATAACAATTCTCTGTGTGTATATCATGCAGCCACGAGAACAAAATGAGAGAGGGGAGTGCGGCGGGAGAGAGGTGCGAACCTAATTTGAGATGCTGGGCAGCAGATGGACAGGCAGGAGCTGACCTGTGCTTAACCGGCTTTGTATTCAGTCCCTAGCCACGGCACGTGGTCACGTGCTGAACGAGAGAAAAGGCGAGGCACTAAAATACTGAGTGAAAGCTCCGTGATTTGTGGGTAAGGACCCAGCCATCGCACCAAAGGACCCCAGTGACAGAGCCGATAGGTCTTTCAGGAGGAATCGACCTAGGAGCAGGGGCCCAACCCCATGGCCGATGAGACCAGGAAACACACGCAGCCTCCTTACTAATCAAGGAAATGTGATTTAAAATCCTGAGGCGCTACCATCGCACACCCAGCAGATTGGCAAACTATCTTTTTACATGACAGCGCCACGTATCGGTGAGAACGTGCAGCAGTGGGGGTATTGATTTGTAACACCATTTGGAAAACAGTTTGGTCATTTCTGCTAAAATTGAAGAAGTTTCTACCCAGTGAAACCAGGAAACACAACTAGAATATCCACAGCAGTGTTGTTTTTAATACCAAAAGTCCAGACAGAACACAAAAGTTTACCAACAGGAGGACGGATAAACAAATTATACAGCAGGGAAAAGGAAAAACTACAGCTATCCAAGTTAACTTGAATAAATTTCACAAACATAGTGTTGAGGGAAAACAATAGTCACAATATAAATGATGCCATTTATTTAAGTTCAAACACGTGCACTGGTTTAGGGACACACGTGTGTGCATGCACACAAAGTAAAACAACGTATCTCAACATTATTGGATATTTCTTAAGCACAGTGGCCAGTACATGGGCACTAATTTTATTACCACCCTTTCTAGCATTTTCTTATATTTTTGTGTGTGCAAAGAATATTTCATAATTGAAAAGTGAAAACTAAAACCATCACAGAGATAACACTTCGCACACACTAGGATAGTTGTTTATTTAAAAAACAGAAAATAACAAGTGCTGGCGAGGATGCGGAGAAATGGGAACCCTTGTACGTTGCTAGTGGACATGCAAAATGGTGCAGCCGATGTGGAAGTCTGTCTGGTGGTGCCTTAAAAGGTTAAACATACGATTAGCATATGGCCCGGCAATTCCACTCCTAGGGATATACCCAAAAGAACTGAAAGCAGGGGCTCGGACAGATGCTTGTCTGTCAACGTTCATAGCGGGCATGACTCACAGTGGCCAAAAGGTGGACACAACCCAAGTGCCTATCAGCTGATGAATGGATAAAGACAATGTTCCATCCGTACACTGGAATACTATTCAGCCATGAAAAGGAATGAAGTGCTGGCACATGCTACAGTGGGGATGAACCCTGAAGACATTATACTAAGGGAATAAGCCAGACACAGAAGACAAATATTGTGTGATTACACATATATGAAGTATCCAGAAAAAGCAAATGTATAGAGACAAAGTGGATTAGAGGGTACTGGGGGGAATGGGGAGGTATTGCCAGGTGGGCCCAGAGTTTCTATGTGGGGTGATGAAAAAAGTTTTGGAAATGGATGGTGGTGATGGTGGCACAACTTTGTAAATGTAGTTAATACTGCTGAATTGTACACTTAAAAATAGTTAAAATGGCAAATTTTTTGTATTATATATATAGCAACAATCAAAAAATAAATAAAAGAAGAAGACAACATCGCAGAGGCTAAAGCCGTGCAGCTGATGGATACGCATCCTGAGAACTAGCTGAGACCATTCTCCCCTAACTGCTGTGTGTCCTTCCTCAAAACAGGACTGGGCAGCTGCCATCTATTCCCTTTTAAAGAGGAAATTTTTAAATAGTCATTTTATTTATTGATTTTTCAAAAAAAAATCATAAATTAGATGAGAAACCATTAATGGCATGAATCCCCAAGACCCCTGTGTAACGGCAGGGCGGGAGCCCCTGTGGCAGGAAGCGGCCCAGAGAGGTGCACTCTTGGGGAACAGAAGTAGCCACAGAGGGTCCAGCTGCTCCCCTGGAAAAGCCGTCACCGCTGGGCTTGGTGGAGCGTGCTCTCCCTCCGCGGCCCCTCCGTGCACCTGTCACATTGAATTAGCTATTTGTTTTAACTTGGATGAAACACTGAATGTCAACCAAAACGTTGTGTTGGGTGTCTTTACGTTGAAATGAAATGCAAAGTTGTCAAAAGGGTTTTGAGTGTATAGGGCAGCATATCGCCTGATGCTGCTCGGAACTCGACATTCTGAATTAGTTTAGAAAATTAAAATTGGTCCTTGTTATAAATCCATTAGCAACTTGACCAATGAACTTAGCACTGAGATCAACCACAACATATTAAATGGGATACAATTAGTTGAGTAAAACATTTACATAATGCTTGTCTGCCGAGGGTGTGTGCAATGTGTGGAAGTTTCCAGTAGCTCATTCCTTGCTTAGTTCTGTTTAATAATGCACATCTAACGAGTTGATCTGTCCTTGGGGGAAAGAATCCAGAACCATAACATGGCCCCACTGGAAGGAGGCTTACAGGATCCCCTGGTCCAGCTGTCCGCTCCCCGCCCCCGTTTTATAGGTGGGGAAACTGAGGCTTGGAGAGAAGCCACCAGCCCCAACCTCCCACAGCCCACCATCCAGAGGCAGCCCTTCTGCAGGCAAGGCCAGAGGAGGAGCCAAGGAGCGGACCGTCTCGCCCTGGGGTGGCAGTGAAGGTGGCAGGAAGGGGGGGGGTACCAGGGTGTTCAGCAGGACGAAGGCACAGCTCCAGGGTATGGGGGGCCTGGGAGACCCAGCCCGTGTCAGTGCTGAGAATGACAACCCCACTCGCGGCAAGGTGGCCAGACGAGCATCCCCACCTGGCGAAGGCAGCATCCTAACCGAGAGCCAGGTGAGCCCTGCTCAGTGCAGAAGGAAAGGCCAGCCGGGGTCAGGACAGGCACCTCCTGTTCCTGCTCCAGGATCAGTTCCTGACCCGCCCCCCAACCAGGGGGTACTGAGGATGAGCAGCCCCTCTGGGCTCCTGTGGGGCCAGCTGGGGGTGGGGTGGGGTGGGCAGGAGCTGCTCTCTCTCCACACCCCAGATTTATCACCACCTCCCTGAGATCCCAAGAGTGAGGAGGGGAGCAGGGAGGGCTGATGCCCCAAAAGTCTCCATCCGCAGGCTCAGCATGGTTTGACTTCTCCATTTTTTTAATCCTCCAGTGTGTGTGTGTGTGTGTGTGTGTGTGTGTGTGTGTGTCTGTGTCTGTGTCTGTGTCTGTGTGTGTGTGTGTGTGTGTGTGTGTGTGTCCGTCCCCCCAAAAGGCCCTCTTTTAGGAACACAGCCACCTTCGCTCCTGGTCTATGAACGGCTGGACGGTCTGCCATGAACTTCCCAGGGTGGGACCCCGGCGCCGGCGATGCAGCCCGGAGCGCGCCTGCTCTCTCCTGACCCAGGAAGCCAAGGTGACCCCAAGCCCGCGGGCGCCCGAGCGCAGCCCCTCCGCCGGCCGCCAGGGGTCGCCGCCGCGCCTCCTCCCCGCGGCCCGCGTCGGCCGGAGCCGGGAGCGGGGACGGCGGGGACGAGGGCTACGCGCGCTCAGCCCCGGACACGCAGCGAGAGCGGCCGGAGGAGACGGCGTGTGGGCGCCGAGGACAGGCGTGGCCGCAGGAGAGGAGGGGCAGCTCGGCGAGGACAGAGAAGGGTCTGGAAGATCAGGGCCAGGCGGAGGGTCCTGGAGCTGCCGCAGCAACCTCTGCTCCGCGAACGACCGGGCTGTCTCCCGAGGGTCCTGGGTGCAGCACCCCTCTTCCTGTTCCGACCCCTCTCCCGGAGTCTGCCTCTCTGCCCTGTTCTGAAGTTGCCCGGTCCCCCGGCCAGGACTGCGGTGCTGCTCGGGGGCGGCGGTCAGCTCAGTGCAGGGCCCGGGGGGGATGGTGGTGGGCTCTGGGGCCGAGCGCGCCCGAGGCAGGGCTTGGGGATGTGCATGAGAGGAGCCCCCAGACAGGAGGCTGGGGGCCCGGGAGCAAGAGGTCAGAGGTGGCCTGAGCCGGGCAGCAGGCTCGGGGGGTTGAGTGCCCGGAAAGGGGCTGTGGCCAGCTGTCCCGGGGCCCTGGGCACGTCCCTGTTGGGAGGCAGACAGACGGAAACCAGGGGACAGGGAGACATGGAGCGGCTGGGCCAGTGGAGGGCGTGCCTGGAGCCGGGGGACCCCGAGCAGGCAGGGGAAGGGCAGGCTGAAGGGAAAAAGGCTTGGCAGCTGCCCAAATGGGGACTGCAGTGAGGGACGGGTCAAAGATGACCCGGAGGCTGGAAGGGGAGTTCAAAGGAAAATGACAGTGCTTCTGGGGGAGGCAGAGTGGACTGGGGGAGACAACAGGCTCAAACACATTCCCGGAACTCGTGGTTCCAGAGGGCACTGTCTGTGCTGGCTCCCCTGTGCGCCTTTGCTGGGCGGGACCGGGCGGGGACCGGTACACACCTGTCCAGTGCCCGACTCAGCAGGTGGCGGGAGAGGCAGGAGGCTGGCCTCCCCCCTTCTGTTATCCCCAGGCCCTCTGGCTCCACAGAGACTGTCACCCTCAGACCGTCCGCTTGGGCCTGTCTAACCCTAGCCTGGTTGCCTTCCTTCCTGTCCCTCGACCCCGACCCCCCGCATCCCGTCCCCTGGTCGCCCAGCCCCTGGGATGCCCCGCGTGGTGGACGGTGAACTTGTCCTGTGGCCGCTGACCCTGGCGCTCAGGCCTGCCCTTCCACCCCAGTGCCCCACCCACCGGACACTTGTGGGGCTCCCTCAGCCCCCCACCCCTGTTGACATGCTTCCTGGGCATCTCCCAAGCTGGCCCTTTCCCCTGCCCCCACGGCTCCGTGGGTGCAGCCCCCTCGGGTCCCACTGGCCATCCTTCACCCACACCCTCAGAGGATGCAGGTCTGACCAGGGCCCCCTGGGAAGATCCCCGCTGTCCCGTTATCCTCGGGTGGCATTTCCCGTCATCGGGACTGGCACACTGCCTGATTTGGTCCCCAGGCCCTGACGGCTGTCCGTGGGCTGCCCCCTGCCCCGTCCCGGGCTCTGCCCTCCGTCACCCTGAAGGAATTTTCCAGCCTCCCTTTTCTTTTTCGCCTCTGACCTTCTCACTCTCCCTAGCTAACTCTCGGTGGTCCTTCTACATTCAGCCACAGACCCCGAGGCTTTGCAAACACCCTGTCCCTCCCGGCTGGCAGCCACCACCTCTAGGACCAGATTCAAGGAGACCCAAACCAAGTGGCGTCCCTCACGCTCTCCTGGCACTTGTCAGAGTTTCTAGGTCCGTGTGTCTGTCTGGCATTGGTTTCATGTCTGTCTCCACCCGATTCTCGCGCCCAGGACCTGGACAATGACTTTCAGTAACCAGGATTAAATGAATGTTGTTCATTAAACCCTAAAACACCATTTTTTATCTAACTTAATGGCCAAAAATCTCTTCAGGCCCTACACAGAGCTGAGGACAGCAGGACAGAGGGAGAGGGAGGGTTTCCCGCGCTCCTGGTGGCCGTGTGGCAGTGACTGGTGAGGAAGCCGCCACCCCACCGGCCTCCAGGGGCACCCCCAGCTGGAGAGTTCATGGCCGGGAAGCCCGCTGGCTCCCTGGAGATCCACTCCGGGGCCGACTCTGCAGCTCACAGGTGGCCACAAACGGAGGGCTAACCTCGTCCCTCGGCTTCCCTTGCGCAAGTGTTCATCCCTGCCTCGGGCCTCATCCGAGCTGTCCCCTGTCCCCTCTGGCAGGTGGGCATGAGTGCAGGGCCAGGAAGGACTCTCCTCTCCTGCCAGAGGACCCCTTCGCCCACTGTCAACAGAACTCAGCATCTGTCCCCCGAGCCCTCCCTGCGCTGGGGCCACCACCTCGCAGCAGCCTCCCCACACCCTTACCGCTGTCATTCCTGCTTTAGGGAGAAGACCAAAGCACAGAGAGGCTGCGCGGCTTGCTCAAAGTCACACAGCCTGTGAGTGGCTGAGTTGGGACTCACAATCGGGCCCCAGACCTGTGCTCAAACTGACCACGCACTCTTCCAGTCAATTGTGCCTCTTTTATTTTTTATTTTTTTAGTTTGAAATGATTGATTTTTCTTTCTGAAGTATCAACCACTGAATTTTCCTATGTAATTCTAACTCGAGTCTAAACACTTCTCCAAGGCTTCTGTTAAACACCACCAATTTTTAGAAACAGTTTTATGGTTGTAACTAATGTGCAATAAACTGCCTGTGTTTAAGGTACAGTTGGATATGTTTTGACATGTGACATCGTGAAACCATCACTTCAATTAAGATAGTAAACCTATCTATTGTCCCCAGAAGTTTCCTCATGCCCCTCTGCCATCCCTCCCTTCTGCTCTTAACTGCCCCACCTCAAAACAACCAATGACAGGTGCTCAGTAGCTACAGATAAGATTACATTTTCTAGAGTTTTCTGTAAATGACTCGCATCTTTCCCTCTGCATATTTTTCATACAGAACATTAACCAAGATAGAACATATTCTGGGCCAGAAAAAGAGTCTCAGTAAATTAAAAAAGATTCAAATCATACAAAGTATGTTCTCTGATCACAATGAAATTGAATATTACAAATCAGGAACAGAAAAAAAAGCCAGAAAACTCTCAAATTATTTGGACAGTAAATAATACATTTCTGAGTAACCCATGGGTCAAAGAAAAAATCAAGAGAAATTAGAAAGTACTTTGTACTAAACGAAACTTAAAACACAGCATACTAAAATTTGTGAGCCAGACCTGGGCCGTCACTGGAGGACACCTGAGCCCTGATGTTCCCATCTGTACAGCGGGCCTAAGGCCACCAACTTCCCAGAGAAACTGCAAACCACCCAGCCCAGGGCCTCGTCCTACCTGGTGGGCAGGTGAGGGCATAAGCTGCTGCCAGGGCAGGCGAGGGAGAGCCCAGCAGGGCTCGTTTAATGACTTTAACAAACGGAACAGTGACCACATGTCAGGCCCTGTCCTCGGCCAACTCCCAAGACAGAATGAGGCCATTTAGCCTCACAACACCCCATGGGGAAGACGTTTCACCCCATTTTATAGATGCGGAACCTGACACACAGAGAGGGTAAGTAACCAGCCCCAGGTCACACAGCTAGGCAGGGACAATGGAGCAGGAACAGGGAGAGATCCCATCCCAGCAAGATCACTTTGGGGTGAGTTCAACAGATTATTTAGGAGGTGAAGTCTGCAAGAGTTGAGGAAGCAGGGGGAGGCCAAGTAGGAAAGGAAGTAAAGGAGGGAGGGGTGACCTCCGGGCAGCGGGCAAGAGCCCAGGGGCTGGTGGCTCAGTACTGAGCCAGGCCCAGGTGAGAACCCACTTAGAACAGGGTAGGAAGGTGGGGTGGGGATGGGGAGGGGCCCCTAAAGAAATGTGTGCACCAAGAGCTGAAGGCCCAGTAGCAAGTCACTGCAAGAGGGGGAACGTGTTCCAGGGAGTGGGAGCAGGTGGGGAGGGGTCATGGAGAGAGGAGGGAGTGTGATGGAGCGTGGCACAGCACAGTGGAACTGGGGGTCCCGGGGGCAGGGCACCCATGCAGGCAGCCACAACACCACATATACCTGGTTAAGGAGTCCTGCCTTCCCCGAGGAGCAATGGGGAGTCCACGAGGACTTGGAGTGGTGGTGGGGAGGGGATCGGTAGGGTCAGCTCTGTGTCCTTAAAGTTGACCCTGGCTTCAGGTTGGAGACAAGAGCAGACAAGATGCAGGGAGCAGTCAGGCGGCCAGGTAAGTGTCCAGGTGAGAGCTGACGGCTGTGTGGGACAGAGGTGGAGGGGAGTGGAGAGATTCTGGCAGGGCTTGGGGCTCGGGGAGGTGGGGAGAGAGCCCCCTGAGGAGCAAGCCTGGGAGGGGCCAGGTCAGGTGGCGAAAGCTCACGTGCTGAGCAGACAGGCCTGGCGCACTTCTGTGCATCACCCGGTCATAGGTGCAGGACGAGCTCTGAGGACCCAGCTCTAGGAGCTGCACCGTAAGGCCAGGTGGCCTAAGAAGGAGCAGCCAGTGGGGTGAGAGGGAAACCTTAGCATGTTGATGGTCAAAACCAAAGCCAAGTGTCTCAAGGAGAGGTCAAGGAAGGCAGGATCCAAATGTCCTTGATTTAGCACCTGATGGGCGGAAAGAGCTAAAGCACTGGAGGTTGTCCCCGGAGCTTGCCAGGAAATGATGACAAGATCCAGGGGGTGGCCTGGGGGCAAGTTAGCTAGAGGGAAAGGTGGTGATGGCTCAGGAAACCCTGGTCACAGCATTTCAGGGTTAAGGAGTTGAATGGCTCATCTAGAAAAATCTTACACTTCCTGGGCCCAGGGGTGGGAAGCAAGACCTGGGCCAGGTCTCCAAGTCAGTGTTGGCTGGTGGCTGGTACGGCAGGTGGGGACAGTGAGGACACCACCCACCCATTCCTTCCCCTACCCCCAGCCCAGGCTGCAGGGAACACCTGAGCCTAGGACACTGAACACATCCTGGGGTAAGAAATAGTTCTGACCCAGCACACACGCCTATATGACAAACACCACTGACATGTGGCTGGTAGTTTCTGTTCTACTTTTCTTTTCTTAATGCTAGTCAAGAGGCACTATGTTTACAGAGGGTCTTAAGCTCCAGTAGGAAAACTGCTCCTCTAGAGAAAAGGAAGTAGAGAAAACAATCCCTGAAGTTTGTTTTCATCCTAAGAAGCTTCCAGAGGGTTCCCCAGGGCGCATAACAGGGAAAAGGGGTAGGGCCAATAGCGGGAGGAGCTAGGGGCCAAGAAGCAAAGGGAAGGGGGAGCAGGTGGGAGGGTCAGGGGGCTCTTGCTTCCTGTCTCAGTTTCCTTAACCATGTTGATGGGGAAAACCCTTGCCTCCTCCAAGACTCTTACAAATGTAAGCTGGCATTGTTCAATATCCTTTTGGAATCCCCACTTAGAAACTGGCTTTTGGGGCAAATTAATTAACCAAGCAATATACTAGGTATTTCTTAAGGGCACCTCAAATTAAGTAAAGAAACACGTTTAAAAAGGGTAAACGTCACAAAATCATGACAGGTATAGCTAAAAGAGCACAAATTTCTTCACCAAATTCCAGCATTCCAGACCAAGGTACTTTCAGAATGTGAAGGCTCTAGTTTTAGAGCAAACCAAGCCTTCTGCGAGCAGAAAACCCCAAGGCACTGCAAAGGGGGCTGGAGAATTTGCTAGGGCCAGGAGGGGTGGGGGGCGCCGAGATCCGAGCAGCGGCCTGCTTTTTGGGAATCCCCGTGATCCTGGAAGCGGCGGACCATCAGTTACCTGCTCCCACGCTCGTCCCTCCTCGGCCTCAAGACTGGAGCCCGGGGGTCCCTTGTCCGAAGGTGACCGCTTCTACCAGACTCCCAGTCGGCCCTGCCTCCCGTCCCGTCCACCTGCCCCGTCACCCGCCGTCTGCGCCCCAGCCGCCCGCCTAACGGGGATCAACAAGCCGGGCAGGCGGTGGACAGGGAAGGACTGAACCCCTAACCCATGTCCCGGCCCCTAAACGCGACCCCAAACCCCCAATCACTACCCTGGGAGCCTCAACACGACCCCGAACCCTTAATTCCTGCCCTGGACGCCTAATCCGGGCCCCGGTGTTGAAGCACCGAAGCTTATACGATCCGGGGCGGGCGCACCGCCCAAGAACTAGGAAACGACCGTGACTTTTACGGCAGCTCGGCCACGTGCGCTCACTTCCGGGCGCCCCCTGCCCTGGCCGCGCTGGGGGCGCAATCCCGCGGGGGCAGCGGGGTGCAGGGCCGGGACCCGGGCACGCGGGCCGGGGAGGAAGGCGTAGGCGGGGGTCGGCGGCCCCGGAAGCGCCGAGGCGTTCCCGAGAATTCCGGGCCGCGCAGGCGCACTCAGGGCGGCGCGGGCGCGCGCGGCGGTTCGCGGAGCGGGGGCGCCTCGGCCGTTGCCGGCACGGGGCTCGCGCGCGCCCGGCGGAGGGGCGGACCGCGGCCAGGGCGCAGGCGCAGGCGCGCGGCCGCGGCGGCGGTTGGGGAGGGTTCTTCCGGAAGGTTCGGGAGGCTTCTGGAAAAGGCGCCGCGCGCTGGGCGGGCCCGGCGGTATATAAGGGAGGCGCGGGGGCGGCGCGCCAGTTGCTGCTGCGTCCCGGCGTCGCTGTGTCGCGGAGCCTCTGCGGTCCTTTCGCCAAGGTGAGGGCGCGCTTCGGGGGTCTCTGGCGGAGGAGGGTGCCGGGGTGTGGGGGTTTTGCAGGGTAGGGGGCGGCTGGGGGGCCAAGCTCAGCCCCCACCCCCTCTCTGCGACCCTCGGCCCCCGGGCGTGGGGGCGGCCGCGATTTTACCCCGGAGGCCTCGGGCCCGCCGCGGCCTCCCCCGATGCGGCCTCCGGCGCACCCGGGCTCCCCGAATGTTCCGGAGAGGCGCTGGGGCAGGGGCCGCGCGCCAGGAGGAGGGTCTGGTCGCCCCGGAACCGCCCCCGCCGCCCGGAAGGCGGCCCCCGGGTCCGGCCCAGGCCGGGGGCGTCCTGGCGGCGCCGCCCCTGCCCGCCGCGGGGCAGCGGGGACCCCTCGGGCGCCGGCGTGGGACGGAGCCGCGCGGGGCCTGCAACGTCCCCGGCGGCGCGCGCCCGGCCATGGCCGCCGCGCGGGGTGAGGTCATCCTTTGTCGGCCGGAGCCGGCCCGGGGCCGCGGGAGCAGCGGCGGCTGCGCGCTGACGGGCGCGGGTCCCCCGCAGATGCCCGAGGAGACCCAGGTCCAGGACCAGCCCATGGAGGAGGAGGAGGTGGAGACGTTCGCCTTCCAGGCGGAGATCGCGCAGTTGATGTCCTTGATCATCAACACGTTCTACTCGAACAAGGAGATCTTCTTGCGCGAGCTGATCTCCAACTCGTCGGACGTGAGTCTCGGTCCGAGCCGGGGCGGGGCGCGGGCTGGAGGGGGCGCGCGTGACGGGCGCTCCCGTTGCAGGCTCTGGACAAGATCCGTTACGAGAGCCTGACGGACCCCAGCAAGCTGGACTCGGGCAAGGAGCTGCACATCAACCTGATCCCCAACAAGCAGGACCGCACGCTGACCATCGTGGACAGCGGCATCGGCATGACCAAGGCCGACCTGATCAACAACCTGGGTACCATCGCCAAGTCGGGCACCAAGGCCTTCATGGAGGCGCTGCAGGCGGGCGCCGACATCTCCATGATCGGCCAGTTCGGCGTCGGCTTCTACTCGGCCTACCTGGTGGCCGAGAAGGTGACGGTGATCACCAAGCACAATGACGACGAGCAGTATGCCTGGGAGTCGTCGGCGGGGGGCTCCTTCACGGTCAGGACAGACACAGGTGGGCGCCGGTGTGGGCGGGCAGGTGGGCGTGGGCAGGGTCGGCCTTGGGTTGACAGGACCCTGAAGTGGTGTCTGGTCTTCCTTCTGCGCAGGTGAACCTATGGGCCGGGGAACAAAGGTGATTCTGCACCTGAAAGAAGACCAGACTGAGTACTTGGAGGAACGGCGGATAAAGGAGATCGTGAAGAAACACTCGCAGTTCATCGGCTATCCCATCACCCTTTTTGTAAGTGTGGCTGAACCAGGGAGGACCCAGAGAGTCTGTAGGGTTTGCTGGGCACTGCTGGGGGACACCTGCTCGAACCCTGGGGTCCTGGCTCCTCCGCTTGGTCCTGGAGAGGGACCCAGGCCGGGAAGGAAGAGGGTGAACTGTTCAGTTTCCTGTAAATCGTCTCTCAGCTTGGGTGACCAATCAGGTTTTGGTGTAAATATTTTATATATGTAGTCTGTGGATTAGTCTTAGAATGCAGAAGTGATGTGATTCTTTTTTTTTCCTCCACCAGGTGGAGAAAGAACGTGATAAAGAAGTAAGCGATGATGAGGCTGAAGAGAAAGAGGAGAAAGAGGAGGAAAAAGAAGAAAAGGAGTCTGAGGACAAGCCAGAGATAGAGGATGTCGGCTCTGATGAGGAAGAAGAAGAGAAGAAGGATGGCGACAAGAAGAAGAAAAAGAAGATCAAGGAGAAGTACATCGACCAGGAAGAACTCAACAAAACCAAGCCGATCTGGACCAGGAATCCTGACGACATCACCAACGAGGAGTACGGAGAGTTCTACAAGAGCTTGACCAACGACTGGGAGGATCACCTGGCGGTGAAGGTGAGGTGGCACCTGCTGCTGCGGGTCCTCCTCCCCCTCCCCTCTTGCTCTGAGTGGCTGCGAGGGTCTGTCTGGGGGTGAAGTGTGTCCAGGGAGGCCTAACCTGCGCTGCCCTTTGGTGCTTACTGTGGTTTTCTTTCCCCAGCATTTTTCCGTTGAAGGACAGTTGGAGTTCAGAGCGCTTCTCTTTGTCCCGAGACGTGCCCCGTTTGACCTGTTTGAAAACAGGAAGAAGAAGAACAACATTAAGTTATATGTTCGCAGAGTGTTCATCATGGATAACTGCGAGGAGCTGATCCCTGAGTACCTGAGTGAGTGCACCTGGGTTCCTTCATCTGTTTGCTTCCTGGGGTTTCTCTGTTTGTCGTTTTTGTCCTTGTACATACTTGAGAGACATTCGGTCCTTTTTTTTTTTTTTCCCCCCAGACTTCATTAGGGGTGTGGTGGACTCTGAAGACCTTCCTCTAAATATTTCTCGAGAAATGTTGCAACAAAGTAAAATTTTGAAAGTTATCAGAAAGAATTTGGTCAAAAAGTGCTTAGAACTCTTTACTGAACTGGCAGAAGATAAAGAGAACTACAAGAAGTTTTACGAGCAGTTCTCTAAAAATATTAAGGTTAGCATAAACATGTTTGATCACTTTTGCTTTTGTTTTTAGGAAAAGTCCCTAAAGCTAATATTTTCTTGCAGCTTGGAATCCACGAAGACTCTCAAAATCGGAAGAAGCTTTCAGAGCTGTTACGATACTACACATCTGCTTCTGGAGATGAGATGGTTTCTCTCAAGGACTACTGCACCAGAATGAAGGAAAACCAGAAGCACATCTACTACATTACTGGTAATGAACAGTAAATTCTAGAATCTTACTCGTTTTGTTCTTTGACCCCGTGGGAACTATTGGTGTGTGTTTGTGTAGATAGCGTAGGTGATACGCTCAAGATGCTCAGTTAACACAAGCTTAGGCTGTATCTGTGTGGTTTGACCATGCAACTAGGGTCAAAAAGAGATGACCTTGATTGTGTTAAAGGCCTAAATGTAGCTACTCCGTGTTTCAGGTGAAACTAAGGACCAGGTTGCCAACTCTGCCTTTGTGGAGCGTCTCCGGAAGCACGGCCTTGAGGTGATCTACATGATTGAGCCGATCGACGAGTACTGTGTCCAGCAGCTGAAAGAATTTGAGGGGAAGACTTTAGTGTCTGTCACCAAAGAAGGTTTGGAACTTCCAGAAGATGAAGAGGAGAAAAAGAAACAGGAAGAGAAAAAAACAAAGTTTGAAAATCTCTGCAAAATCATGAAAGACATCTTGGAGAAAAAAGTCGAAAAGGTATGAGTTCAATGTCTCTACCTACATTTTCTTATTATGTCGACACTGTCTAAAGGTATTTCTTCAATTTAAGTTTTTAGTTTATTTTCCATGTAAGTCCTCTTAATTTGTGTGCATACACACAAACCCTGAGTCTTGCAGTCAGTGACTTAACACAACTCAAAAACCTTAAAGACTTGAAAAGCATAGGAGGATGTATAGGAAAAAAGCTTTGGGATGTTAAATTCAGGTAGTTGGATGAATAGTTAACATGAGTGATAATCCTCTAGGCCTTGTGATTACTTCAGTGCTTTGGATTGCAGGTGGTCGTGTCCAACCGACTGGTAACGTCCCCGTGCTGCATCGTCACAAGCACGTACGGCTGGACAGCAAACATGGAGAGGATCATGAAGGCTCAAGCCCTGAGGGATAACTCAACCATGGGCTACATGGCAGCAAAGAAACACCTGGAGATCAACCCCGACCACTCCATTATCGAAACCTTGAGGCAGAAGGCGGAGGCTGACAAGAACGATAAGTCGGTGAAGGATCTGGTCATCTTGCTCTACGAGACGGCTCTCCTGTCCTCGGGCTTCAGTCTGGAAGACCCCCAGACCCACGCCAACAGGATCTACAGGATGATCAAACTCGGCCTGGGTAAGCCTTGGCTAGGACAGTCTAAGAAAAAGAAATGGAAAGGGGTAACTTGCAGCTGCTGGGAAGAAGGTGGGGTGATGTCACAGCAGGGGGGCGCAGTCTCATTTCAGGCCCATGGTTCTAGGGGTAAAGGGGCCTCCTCGTTGGAAAGGCTGATGTGGATTGTTCTTGGGCTAATGAAATGTTCCTAACAGGAGGGTTTTATTTCCAAAAAGGTATTGACGAAGATGACCCTACTGCTGAGGACTGCAGTGCGGCTGTGACGGAGGAGATGCCACCCCTGGAGGGAGACGACGACACCTCGCGCATGGAGGAGGTGGACTGAGCTCTGCCTGCAGAAGCCGAGCACACACCTCCAGTAGTTACTCTTCATCCCCACCCGGAATGTATTTTCAAGGGTTTTTTCTCTTTTATTTTTGTTAACATTATAAAACTGTATGGCATGGCAACTACTTAAAGGGAAGATAAGATTTCTTTCTACTTCCAAGTGTGATACTGTGATACTTTAGGCACTAAAGCAGAGCTAGTAGTTCTTTTCTTGTTTCATATTGGCTTATTTTAACTGATTGAGGTAACACGTTCATTGTAAGATGTGTAACCTAATGTTAACTTTGTGGTCTCAAGTGTTTAGCAAGCGGATTCCTTAGTAGACCAGATCTATCGCCGAAGTGCGTGTTCTGAGGCATATACCTTGATGTTTAAACAGTCTTGAATGACTGGAGTTTCATCCTTGAGGATCTACTTTTTAAACCCATCCCCTGTAGTTAACAACTCTGCATGTACTAGGCCTCTAGAAATTAGTATGTTGAACAACCCGGTGGGAGCAAATATCCATAGGGCTTGTTTCCCAAAGAACAGCGTTGTTTAGAGCAGCACAATTCTAAGACTGCCTGCGCTGCTGCAAAGCAGAGGAGAGGCTCAGGTGGGTGTGTGAGTGGAAATGTAGAGCCCAAAGAGGTGGCTTTGGTGAATAAAAAGTAATGTTGTATGAAAATGTTATGTGAAAGTGTCTCTTCTCTGGAGGGATTATAGTTGACGGTGGGTTCAGAAGGTACAAATGCAGAGGTGAGCATTTTGTCTGCTAGGAGGCTGAGGGGGGGGTGCCCCGGGTCTCCCTGTGACCTCCCCAGGCTGCACTCCCAGTCCCGTGTCGGGCAACGAAGGTCCGCCAGGACGTGAGGAGACCTGCATCCCTGGACAGACTTCCCCATGGGGTTTCCATGTCCAGCTGCTTTATGGTGGCATTTGTAGGCATTTTTATGTTCTAAAGTTAAGTCGTACTCTTTTGGCCTGATGAAGTGTCTACCATAAACTGCCAAAGCTGCTCCAAGCCCTCCCACCTGAGATGGAGCCTCAGAAGAATAGATAAGTACATGAAGGTTGCTGCTGCGGGCTGTGAACATGGGACAAAGGTGGGCATTGGTTCTTGAAGCAGTTGAGGAGACGGCCTAACTAGAGAAGGTCCCACTGGGGGAATGGGAGGAGAGGGGGGTGGGAAGGGCTTAAACGACAATGAAAGCTGAAATTGGGTGGTCCTTAGAAGAAGAGTTCGAGCTGATGGCGTATAGGATTTGGAAATACCTTGAGCCTGAAAGCACAGAATGCTGGGAAACACACGGCTCTTCAGTGCATGACCTGTGTTGCGGGTAAAGGGGACTAGGGATTCTATGCCACACACCGTCCTGGTTCCCTGGTGCCAGAGAAATGGGAATCATGTTTAATCCTCAAAATCCCAAGCAACTTCCTAAGAGGAATTGTTTTAATTTGAGGTTATCTGTATTTGCATCCAAAGTTAAGCCCATTCTCGTCTGCTAAAGTTTGCCCTTTTTTGAAAAATGACAAGGAGAAAGTTTGAGGTTGACAAGGTAGAACTGGGAATTAAACAGCAAGACGGACAGTAACTTCTGTTTTACCCATGTCTACTAAAAGGATGTAAAAAATTGCATTCAAATCAAAAGCAACGGGCTTTTGAGGGGATTAACACATGAAGGATTATCTATAAATAACAGGAACACATCCTGTTACTGGGAAAGCTTTTATGGCAAATAGATGAGTACTTCAGTGCATCTGAAACTCAACCAGTAGGCCCCATGCAGGATACTGGGACCACTAAGAAGGACTCATAGTTCAAAGGGTGAGAAGTTGAAATGGCTCAGTAAAAATTTTACAGACATGCTGTGAAAACATCATTCCACTTGCTCAAACACTGTCAGTGAGGCCTTAACCCTGAATGCTTCCAAGTGCACTTTTGCTTCCAGACTTGCTTTACCTAGTCCCAACCTGCAACAGAGTAAAGAATGGCAAAAAGCAGATAACACAGATTGTGAAGGATAAAATTACTCTTACTCATTAATGACTTGGTTGTCTATGTAGAAAACTGTTAAGGAATCTGCAGAAATGGTACTAGAATTAATGAGTTCAGCAAAGTCAAAATAGATCAAACAAAAATCATATTCATAGAAAACAGTATCAATTACATTTTTAAAAATTTATTCACAATAGCATACAGTATAGGAATAACTTTTGCAAAGGTTCTCAGCACAAAACAATCTGTGCACTGAAAATGATGAAGTATTGCTTAGAGAAATTACAGACCTAAATGGAGAAACATGTTCAGTGGTGGAATACTCAATATTAAGATGTTGACTCTCCCAGAATTGATCTGTAGTTCCAATGTATTCCCAGATTGCTAACCAACTTTTTTTTAAAAGTGGGTAGCTTGTAAAATTTGCCACTTTAAGTTTCAAGCCATCTTTTGATACTGATAATCTGATTCTAAAATACACATGAAAATGCAAAGAACAGATGAGCCAAAATGATCTTTAAAACTAAAGCTGAGGTCTTGGCACTCCTGATTTCAAGACTCACTGTGACACTGTAGTGAAGGCAGTGTGGGGTGAGGCCAGAGATCAATGGAACAAAACTGAGATCCACACTTAGTTGATTTTTGGATAAAGGTGTCAAATTCGTTGGGGGAAAGAATGTCTTTTCACCAAATGGTTTGGGACTGAGTATCTGGGAAAAAATGAACCTTGATCCTCACACCATGTCTCCAGGTTAATTCCAAATGGATTATAGACCTAAATATAACACCTAAAATTTAAAAATGTCTAGAAGAAAACAAAAATCTTGGTAATCTTGGGTGCTAGGCAAAGATTTCATTCGACATGAAAAGCACAAACCACAAAAGAAAAAAACCTGCTTAATTGGACATCATTGAAATTAAGAACACATTCATCAGAAAACGAGATGAGAGACGAGCCGGCAGCTGGGGGGGGGGGGTCCCCGGGGCAGTTCATGTGTCCATGGCCACGGAGAGGACACGGAGCTTAGTGCCTGGAACCCAGGCAGCGCCCTATACATCACTTCTCTTTTCTCCTCCTTTTCTCCTTTTGCTATAATAAAACAAATTAGAGAAAGACCGGGTAAGGGACATTTCTCCAGAGAAAACATACAAATGACCGATAAGCACATGAGAAGATACTTAACGTCCTCAGTGATTAGGAAAACGAATCAGAACCACGATGAGATGCCACTTCACCCCACTAGGATGGGTGTTATCTAGGAAAAGCAAAAACACAAGTGTTGCGGGAATGTCAAAGGGTACAGCCACTGTGGAAAACAGTTTGGCTGGTCCTCAAAAAGTTAAACATGAAATTACCATGTAACCCAGCAATTCCACCTCTAGGTACGTACCCAAAAGAATTACGAGCAGGGACTCAAACAGATCCATGCACATGGATGTTCACAGCAGAATTATTCACAATAGCCAAAAGGTGAAAGCCGCTCAAGGGTCCGTCAGTGAATGAATGGATAAACTATGGTAAATTCATACTATGAATAATTATTCAGTCATAAAAAGGAATAATGAAGTGCTAAAACATGCCACAACATGAACTTTGAAAACATGGTGAGTGAAATAAACCTGACCCAAAAGATGATTCCATGAATATGAAATAGCTAGACTAGGCAAATCCATGACAGACGGTAGATTGAGGTTACCAGGGGCTGGGGCGGGGAGGGTAGGGACATGGGGTTACACTGTTTAATGGCTACAGTCTCTGTGTGGACTGGGTGATGAACAAGTTTTGGTGGAGGAGGAGGAGGAAACAGCACAACATTATGAATATACATAATACCACTGAATTGTGCTCCTAAAAGATGGTTAAACAGAGAGATTTGGTGTCATACATAATGTTAGCACAATATAAAAGGTAAGAAAATGAAAAGGCAAGCCTAGCCTGGGAGAAAATATTTGAAAACTATCTGACAAAGGACTTGCACCCCAAAATACATAGAGAGCTATTAAACTCAATGATACGGCAACCCACTAAACAGGCCAACAGCTTTGAACAGAACCTTCGCAAAAGGGGATACACGATTGGTCAACGAGCACACAAAAAAGATGCTCAACATCATGACTCATTAGGGAAACATGAATTGAAACCACTTCACAACCACTAGAATAGCTAAAATTAAAAAAAAGAAAAAGCACGACAACAGCAAGTGCTGGCGAGGATGTGGAGAGACTGCAACTGTCATTGCAGATGAGAACGTAGAAAGGTCCCCTCACTTGGGAGAACAGTTAGGCAGTTTCTTATAAAGTCCAACATACCCTTTCATATGACTTGGCAATTCCAGTCCTGAGTAACTACCCAAGCAAAACGGAAACGTGTCCACATAAAGACTTGGATACAATTTTCATAACAGCATCATTCATAATAGCTCCAAATTGTAAACAATCCCAAATGTTTAAACAAAATGCGAAAAACTCATACACCGAAGGCCGCTCGGTAATAAAAAGAGAACAAACTGTTTCAACAACAAAATGGATGAATCCCAAAAATATGCTAAAAAAGCAAGAAGCCTCACACAAAGGCAATATAACATACGATTTCACTTCATGAAATTTCTAAAAAAGAGCTATAACAACAGAAAGCAGGGCAATGGTTGGGTAGAGCCAGGAGTTGGAGTGGTGATTGACTGCAGAGAGGCAGGAGGGCACTTAGCGGGGTGATGGAGGTTCCCTAAACCTTGATTTAGGTGATGACTCCATGACTGGGATGTATCACCTAAAAGCCATGGAGCCGTGGAGTTAAAGTGGGTGAACGTTACCATCCCTTAATGAAAAAAAGAAAAAAGAGAAAAGAAAGGGGTTCAAAAGTGACCTTGAGGCTCGCTGCTCCTCCCGCCCCTGGTGCTGGGGCCTGGCCTTGCCCTTCACGGCCCCTTCATCAAGCTCATTTCCCGAAATGACAGTGAACTTGGCTACAGCCTCAGGGTGGTGGCCTGCGGTCCCCACAGCCTCCAAGGGGTCAGAGCCGCTGGACCACCCGCTCCAGCGACAGTGTGAGAGGAAGATGGAGGCCATCAGTCGCCTGGGAGTCCTTGACCCAACTCGATCCCTAGCACACTGAGGATCTCCCCTCCAACCTCCATCCCAGACCCCCTGGAGGAGGGGAGGGGCTTAGGGAGCGCCACCTTGTCAGGGACCGTCGACAAAGTACACTGTTTCCAGCTTGAGCAAGTTGCTGGATCTCTGTGCCTCGTGACCTCACCTGCAAATTGGAGATAATAGCGTTTATGCTCAAGGGCTGTTCTGGCATTTTCTAGGTGGCGTGCTTAGCGTGGTGCCTGGTTAGTAACAAGTGCTCCTAACCGGCAGCTTTAACTTCCAAGGGCTCGTCTCTCTGCCCGGGGCAGGCCCTTCACCCTGAGCTGATCTCACCCAAGCCCATGTCTACCACAGACATTGGGCAAATCCAGCGTAAGCCTCACCTCCTCCAGGAAGTTTTTCTGGACCACTTCTGTCCTCACCCCTCCTCTGTGCTCTAAACATCTAGAAATTCCCTACCAGGCCCAGGCTCATCAAGGTTTTATTGAATACCTTACAAGAACCAGCCCAATCGGTCCAGGGGCCACGCGGATGCAAATGGCATCTTTGGGGAGAGACAGCAGGACAAAATGAAGTTACTCCAACTCCAGCGAAGTCTGTAAATGCCCCGACTGAGGTGTGAGCAGAGAGTGTAGAGAGATTCCGGGGCAGAGTTTGGGGAGGGTCCAGAAAGGAGGTGACAGTGCTCTGTGGGTGGGAGGCTTTCCCAGAACGAGGGAGGGGAGCAGCGCAGCCCCCGAGTGTGGATGTGTTTGGCCTTGGCACGTGTGAGCAGCCTGATGTGGGGGCTGTCCGGGATGCACAGGGGTCACGGGAGATAAAGCTGGAGAGCCACGAGCCTTCGTTGACCGTATGCACCTTGAACACCAGCCACGGCTGCGGACTGCTCCGGAACCGGCCCTGCTCCACCATCTGGGCAGCCCGTACCTACCCTTTGAAAAATGCACAGAGCAGCAAGGAATTCTGAGGCTGTTTGGTGAGTCAGTTCCATCACTCCACTCCACAGAACCCTCGTCTCATGCCGGGTGGCCCTGGCTCCGTTCTAGCCGAGCCCATCGCATCTCACGTGAGAGAAGGTGCCAGAAGAGTGGACGCAGGCAACTGTCCTGGCTCAAGGAAGCCAGGCCTGGGGCAAAGGCGGGCAAATCCCATGCGGTCCCCCCTAAAACTCATGTCCGCCCAGGATCCTAGCAGCTGGATGGGCCGGGCTGGGGCCCGAGGCCCAGGTGGACAGGCGAGGCCTGGCACTGCCTCCAGGGGAAGGGGCTTGGGGAGAAGTGACAGGACCATCCTGAGTTGTGAGAAGGGGGATTTTTGTCAGGGTACATTCACTTAGACACCCCAAACACTTATAAAAGTGCCCGGCCCAGGGCAGGCCTTCAAATACTTGTGGAATTTAAATAAGAACTTAAATTAGCCTAAGCATTTCACAGTTTACAAACACTTTCACTTGCAGTTTCTAATTTAAAAAATTTTTTTTAAACTTTCTTTTAAAAAATGTGATCACACTCACATATACATAACATAAAATTTGCCATTTTTAGATGCAAAATTCAGTGGCATTAATTAGATTCACAATGTTGTACCACTGCTGGGCAGTGAATTGTGCCCCCCAGACAAAAGGCAAGAACCCCTGGTTCTGTGGGTGTGGACCCAATTGTACATAGGATCTCTTGAAGACGTGACTTGAGTTAAGGTGTGGCCCAAATGAATAATCAGACTGGGCTTAAATCCAGGTTACTGGAGCCCTTTATAAACAGAAGGAAATTCAGACAGAGCGAAAGAGAAGCCACGGAGAGAAGCCAGAAGCTGGAAGTCAACGGAACCCTAAAGAGAAAGAGAAGACACCGCCATGTGCATGGCCACGTGATAGAAAAGCCAAGGGACTCCAAAGATTGCCAACCAGCCCAAAGATGCCTGTCCCAGAGGAAGCCAGCCTGCTAGCCTCTGAAACCATGAGTCAGTAAATTCCTATTGTTAAGCCAATCCCTCATATGGTATTTGTTTTAGCAGCAAGTCACAATCACCACCGCCATCCATCACAAACACTTTTTCATCACACGGAACATAAGCTCTTGCCCATTAAGCAATGGCCTCTCACTCCTTTCCCGCCACCCCACACCGGCCCTTGGTAACCCCAATCTACTTTTTGTCTCCATGAATTTGCCTATTCAGTATTTGTCCTTTTTGTGACTGGCTTCTTACACTTAGCATGTGTGCAAGGCTCATCCCTGTTGTTTAATGTATCAGTACTTCATTCCTTTTTATGGCTGAATAATATTTCATTATAAGATTATTCTGCATTTTATGTGTCCGTTCATCCTGTTGGTAGACACTGGGTTGTTTCCACCTTTTGATTGTTGCTGCCAAGAACACTGGTGTGCATGTTTCTGTTTGAGTTCCTGTTTGCAATTGCTGGGTCATATGGTATTCTATGGATAACTTTTTGAGGAATCGCCAAACTACTTTTAGCTTCCAAGACATATTCAAAAGTAGATAATAATAAATGTTGACAAGGATGTGGAGAAACTGGAACCCTCAGACACGGCTGGTGGGAATGTAAAATGGAGTAGCCACTTTGCAAAACAGATCAGTTCCTCAAAAGCTTAAACCATATGATCCAGCAAATTGCATTCCTAGGTCTATACCCAAGAGAAATGAAAACCCATCTTCACACAAAAGCTCATATGTGCGTGTTCATAGCAGTTCTATTCATAATAGCTGAAAAGTGGAAACAACCCAAATGGCCATCAACTGACAAATGGATAAATGAAATGTGGCCTATCCAAATAAGTGAATATTATTCAGGTATAAAAAGAATGACGGGCTGATACATGCTACAATACGCATGAACCTTGAAAATTAAGTGAAAGAAGCAAAGCCAAACATAAAAGGGCAAAAATATTGTAGGATTCCATTTATATGAAATGGAAAACCTTTAGAGACAGAAAGTAGAGTCATGGGAGCTGAGGGGCGAGGGAGGGGCAAGTGACTGCTAACAGGTAGGGAGTTTCTTTTGGGGGTGATGAAAATGTTCTAAAATGATTGTGATGATGACTGCATAACTCTGAATATGTGAAATACCATCGAATGGTACTCTTTAAAATGGGTGAATTGTACGGTTAGTGAATTGTATCTCAATAAAGCTATTATATATATATTTAAGATTTTTTTATTAGAGAAGTTGTGAGTTTACAGAACAATCATGCATAAAATACAGGATTCCCATATACCGCCCCACCACCAACACCTTGCATTAGTGTGGAACTTTTGCTACAATTGATGACAGTACATTTTTATAACTGTACTGTTAAAGTACATGGTTTAACTTAGGGCTCACTGTGTAGTGTAGTTAATGGATTTTTTAAAAAAATTTATTCTGTTACCACATATACAAGCTAACATTTCCCCTTATATTCATATTCAGATATATATTTCACTGCTGGTAATTGCTTTCACAATGTTGTGCTACCATCACTACAATCCACAATCCATTATCAAAACATTTCCATCATTTCAAATAGGAACCCTGTACATTTTAAGCCTTGACTTTCCATTCCCTATCCCACCCCACCCCTGGTAGCCTATATTCTAGATGTTGACTCTCTGAGTCTGCTTATTCTAATTGTTTCAAATCAGTGAGATTATACAATGTTTGTCCTTTTGTGTCTGGCTTATTTCACTCAACATGATGTCTTCAAGTTTCTCCAAGTTGTCGCGTGTACCAGCATTTTTACAGGTGAACAATATGCCACTGGAGGTATTGACCACATTTTGTTTATCCGTTCATCGGTTAATGGACACTTGGGTTGCTTCCATCTTTTGGCAATTGTGAAAAATGCCGCTGTGAACATTGGTGTGTACAAATGTCTGTTCACATCCCTGCTTTCAATTCTTTTGGGTATATACCCAGCAGCGGGAATGACGGGTCATATGGTAGTTCTTTAGCTTTCTAAGGAGCCACCAAACTGTCTTCCACAGCGGCTGCACCATTTTACCTTCCCACCAGCAGTGAGTTAGTGTTCCTGTTTCTCCACATCCTCTCCAACACTTGTAATTTTCTGTTTTTTTTTTAATAGTAGCCATTCTATTGGGTATGAAATGATGTCTCATGGTAGTTTTGATTTGCATTTCCCTGATGGCCGTTGATGTTGAGCATCTTTTCATGCGCTTTCTGGGCATTTGTTTATCTTCTTTGGAGAGATGTCTGTTCAAGTCTTTGCCTGTTTTATGTATGTGTTTTTTCTTTTTTTTTTATTGTGGAGATATATACATAATTCCTAAAATGTGCAATTTTAACCCTTTGTAAGTGTACCATTCTGTGACATTAATTACATTTACAATGTTGTGCTACCATCACTGTCATCCATTACCACAACATTTTCATTACCCAAAACAGAAACTCAGTACCCATTAAGCATTAACTCCCCATTCCACCACCCTTCCAGGCCCTGGCAATCTCTAACCTATTTTCTACTTCTATGACTTAGCTTATTCCACATTTCATATAAGTGGAGTCATACGATATCCATCCTTTTGTGTCTGGCTTATTTCACTAAGCATAAGAAAACAATGCACTGTTTAACAGCAATTGAATATAAATTCCCTGTCAGGAATTTGGGGACTTTAGTCACCAGTGTCTTAGGATTGAACCGGGACGGGAAGCTACTATCTTGTTGAACAACTGGTAAACCTCTAGCACTGTCATTATTCAGTGCTTCCCTTTATTTGCTGTTCCACTTACTCAGCAAATACTTACTGGGCACCTGAATGGCTGAGGCGTTCTACCCGGCAATCCAGGGCACTCCCAATCCAGTGGCAAAGTGCGAGAGTACAGGGGGGCCCACCTGGTCAGGTCTGCAAGGGAGGGGGTCTGGGAAGTCTCCCCGAAGAGGAGATGCCCACAGAGAGCGGGAGTTAATTGAGAGATGCGGGCCAGGGCTGGTGGGAACAGGGGAGTGGTGAGAAGCGATGGTGTTTCAGACCAAGGAGACCATGTGAACAAAATTATAAAAGAAACACACACACACAAACCCCATACCCGTGTGCATTCACTGCAGGAGGCTCAGTGTTGTGAGCCAGGGCAGCACAGACTCTGAGGCCAGACCATTGCGTCTGAATCCTGGCTCTGCTATTTGCTAACCCTTGGCACTTTAATTAACATCCTGTGCCTCTGTTTCTTCATCTGTAAAGTGATGTGCCAGTTTCAATGTATTATGTCCCCCAAAACACCATTATCTTTGATGTACTCTTGTGTGGGCAGACCTATCAGTGTTGATTAGACTGTAATTCTTTGAGTGTTTCCATGGGGATGCGCCCCACCCAACTGTAGGTGATGACTCTGATTGGATAATTTCCATAGAGGTGTTACCCCATCCATTCAGGGTGGGTCTAAATTAAATCACTGGAGCCATATAAATGAGCTGACAAACAGAAGGAACTCAGTGCAGCTGAGAGTGACATTTTGAAGAGGAGCTACAGCTAAGAGGGACACTTGGAAGAAAGCACAGGGGCTGCAGATGAGAGACAGTTTGGAGACGGCCGTTGAAAGCAGACTCTCGCTCCAGAGAAGCTAAGAGAGGACACCCCAATAGCAACTGAGAGTGACATTTTGAAGAGGAGCTGCGGCCTAGAGAGGAACATCCTGGGAGAAAGCCATTTTGAAACCAGAACTTGGAGCAACTGTGTAACCAAATAACCCCCCTTTTATAAAAGCCAATCCATTTCTGGTGTTTTGCATTTAGGCAGCATTAGCAAACTAGAAGAAGTGGATTGTCATATACTTGTTTTAAAGTAGAGGAAATTGTTTTATGAATAACCACATACTCATCAGCCATCTTCAACAATTATTGTTAGGGAATCTCATCTGAGTTTGGACTGTTACGAGGAAGGTATCATAATTAATCCCATTTGACAGAAGAAGAAACTGAGGCTCAGAGTGGTCCCACAGCAAGTAAGAGGTGGAGCCGATGGAATCTTCCATGCCCACTTTCCAACAGGATTGTCCATGGACCCCAGCCTTTTCTCATACCAGCCTCCCCATTCAAAGCCCCCATTCGACACATCTGATTGGCTGAGACTGTCATGTGGCTGCACCAGGTGCAAGGGAGGCTGGGAAAACAAGTATCTGTCCTTCTCACTCCTTCCAGGGGAGACTGGCTCACCTCCCACCTGGCATCCCCAGAACACAAGTGGGGGTTCAACAGTGGGCCCCTAAAACTGACAGGAGCCCGTCCCTCAGAGCTCCACCCCGGCTCAGTCCTTCCACCATCTGGCCTCGGCTTACGTGTCACCTCTTCAGGAAAGCCTGCCTGATGTCGCATAAGCCTCTGCACACCCTCCCCTTGCACCCCTCCCTTTCTCTGTGGCCTCCATCACGCCCCCGGTGCAGCGAGGACTGGTTTAGCGTGTCTTCCTGCTGTCCTGCTGTCCCGCTGTCCTGTCCCTCAGCCCCGTGAAAGGACGGCGTGTGTCCAAGTCCTTCCCTGCCGGCTCTGTCCTGGCACGTGGCAGGTCCTGACACATCTCTGTGGAATGAATAAATACCTGGAACACATACCTGGCATTTTCTGTCTTCCTGGGGAATGGCAATTTGTTTAAATGTTTCGTATCATTTAGAAAGCTTTTGTTACCTTTTCAAAGCCTTCAAGTGCTGCTCAAAGCTTTGAAAGCATGCGTGCAGATTATTCTTCTGTGGAAGGAGCCCGGCTTCCCCTCCCTGGGAAGACCGGTCCAGGAAGGAGCACTTCCACTGAGTCATGGGGTATTAATAGCACCGTCGGAATCCGAGCAAGGATCCAATTATATGATTGCAGAGCCCACGAGCTGAGCACACTGGCTGCCAAGTGCATCCGTCTGCTTACAACATACGTCATCTTCTTAGGAAAGCACTTTAAGGCCTCAACACTTGACCAAAAGAAACTTCTAGAGCTTGAAATGGGATCCCAAAGAAGCACTGTGTTGTTTTTAAATTCAAGATTAAAAAAAAACCAAAACTGACAAATCCAAATGAAAAAACAATGAATAAATCAGCTACCCGCTTTTTAAACAGTTGCATGGATGAAAAGCAGTAAAACATTGACCATTTGAATAGCATTCATTGTGGATGTGGGAAAACTCTGGTTTTGACTTCCCCAATTAATAAAACCAATTTATACCATCTCTAAGCAGTCCCCAAATCCTGTGGATTATGTTGGCGCAACAGGTCAGCTGACATATGAGAAGATGCCCCACCTCACTGGTGATTAGAGAGGGGAAAATGAGCACAAGGGGGTATATTTTCACCTATCGGAACAGCAGAAAATTAAAACTCTGACAATACCAGATATCAGCTGGAGTATGGAAAATGGGAACTCTTGTGCACCCCGGTGGGAGTGTGAATTGATGCAGTTACTTTGGAGGGCAAGTTGGCACATCTTACGAAACAGAAGGACATGCCATGAACTTGCACTTCCTGGTGTGTAACAGAGAAAGTCTTACTTACTTGCATAAGGAAAAAAACTGTACAAGAATGTTCCTTGCAATATCATAGGATGGAAAACTTGAAAATAGCCTAAATGTCCAGAAACAGGAGAGTAGGGAACACATCTTGGTAATCCCAGTTAACAGGAAATACCAGGGTTAGAGGGACTAGCTGAATCAATCCCACTAGGAGGAAGCAGCCAGAAAAATCTGGAAGATTCTGCAGGATATCTGCATTTTTCTCTTCCACAAATCAGTGTCCTCAAAACACACGCAAAAAACTGCTCTAGATTAAAGGGACTCACGGGGCACGCAGCCGGTCGCAGCCCAGGGGCCTGCTGGCGCTGGGCCCAGGGGTGGACCTGCTGGGGAAGTCGTGTTCCTACTGTTTGCCAATTCCACGGGGTAGAAGCTGCAGGAGTTCCAAAGCCTCAGTGGACCTTGATGGCCTACATTTTTACCCCTTTGGTTTTGGTTCTACATATTCTTTTTTTTTTTTTTTTTTTTTTTGTAGAATATAACATATATACATAAAAGTTATAAATTTCCAAGTGCAATTTAACTAGTTAGAGAGCAAATTTCAAAGATTATTATAGATTACAATTCCACAGTGTCAGTTATTTCCTTATTATGAAATATAACACATATACAAAAAGGTAATATCTTTCAAAGTTGATTTAACTAGTAGATACATAGGAAATTTCCAAAGTTATTATGAGTTATAGTACCATAGTTTCAGTCATTTCCTTATTGTGAAATCTAACATATGTACAAAAAGGTATAGCTTTCAAATTACCATTTAACAAGTAGCTATAGAACAAATTTCAAAGGATGCTATGGGTTACAGTTCCACCATTTCAATTCTTTCCTTCTAACTATTCTAATACCCTAGCAACTAAGGAAGAGAAAATTATATAAAGATTCAGTATTCATAATGCTTTGTTAAATTCCATCTTGTCTGTTGCTCCCCCTTCCTCAGGGATGTCTAGGCAGTGACCACCCTGACCTGTTCATGTTGAAAAGGGGTATCGACTTTATGAGCAAAGGGGACACATCTAGTTGATGTTCTTGAAGAGGCTATTGCCTCTGGGTTTTGGAACTTAGCTGACATCGGAGCTCTCTGAAGGATTTAAGTTTCTGATGAATAAACTTAGGGAGCGAAACTTTTACAGAGTATGATGTTCCTATTAATTACAGTCCCTAGTATGCCATATGTAGATTTTTCCCATGTACCCTTCTGTTGTCCACTCTCTGTGCCAGTGTCTTACCTTAGAAGTATATCATGCAAGCACCTATCTTGGTTCTACATATTCTCAATTTTATTTTTTCCACTTTGTGTTATGGTGAATTTCAAAGTCACACAAAAAAGACAGAACAGAGTTTAACAGCCACGTGTCTGTCAGGTCATGTGTCCGTCAGGTCCATCAGCAACGGCCGGCTGCTCACAGGCAGCTCTGCCCTCCACCTGCCACACACCCTCCTCCCCCTCCCCCAGTTACTCTGAAGCGGTTCCAGATTTCATCATACCATTTGTCTGCAAATACTTCTTCTCTTTCTTAACATATCTCTGTAGCTCAAACACGCTCAAGGCACTTGGTACCACAGTTGAATGCACAATCAAAAATAAGTGCTTGGCCAGGCAAGGAGGTTCACCGTCCTTGATTCTATTTGACGTTATACTGGAGGTTCTAGCCAGGGCAGTTAGGTAAGAAAAACAAATAAATGACATTCAGATTGGAAAGGAAGAAGTAAAACTCTATTTGCAGATGGCATAACCTTAAATATAGAAAATCCTAAGGAATCCACTAAAAAGTTATTAGAACTATTGAGTTCAGTAAGGTTGCAGGATACAAGATCAATATACAAAAAATCAATTGTATTTCTATACAGTAACGAGCAATCTGAAAAGGAAATTAAGAAAACAATTTTAGGTACAATAGCACCATAAAGAAAAAAATACTTTGGAATAAACTTAACAAAAGAAGTGCAAGACTTGTACACTGAAAACTGCAAAACATTGAAGGACTTTAAAGAAGTCCTAAACGAAGTAAAGGCATCCCACGTTCATGGATCAGAACACTAAATGTTGTTATGATGGCACTGAATTGTATTCTTGAGAGTGGTTAAAATGGCCAATGTTATGTTATAGATACGTTGCTATAATAAAAAAAAAAATTTAAATATATTGTTAAGATGGCAGTATTCCCCAAAGCAATATAGAGAGTCAACAAAATCCCTTATCAAACAAAATCCCACAATCTTTTTGGCAGAAATTGACAACTTGATACTAAAATTTCTACAGAAACGCAAAGGGCCCAGAAAAGCCAAAGCAATCTTGAAAAAGAAGAACAAAGTTGAAGGACTCACACTTCCTGATTTCAAAAATTACTAAAAAAAAAATGATTAGCTAACATGGCTCAATTCAAAGCATCAGATTCAAGTCTCCAATTCCTTCCATCATTCATTCAAAAAGTATTTCTGAGCAGCCCCTGGGCTGGACGTCCAGGATTCCGAGTCCTACTCTCGGAGGACGGTAGTTGAACGAGTGCAGAAGTCAACAGGCAGCTCCTACGCAGGTGGGTCTGGCCTGCAGGGGGAGCACAGAGGAGCAGAGTCTTCACCCAGACTTGGGAGGTCAAGGAGGGCTTCCTGGAGGCAGTGCCAGACTGAGCCGCAAAGGTTAAGTAAGAAAGAGCCAGGGGTGGGGCTGGGGAGCATTTCAAGCAGAAAGAAGAGCTCTTCCTGGCTGGGAGTGGAGGGGGTTGGTGCCTCCGGGATTGGGGAATGGAGAGGAGATCCAGTGGCTGCAGCACTGGGGCTGGGGTGGCAGCCCTGGAAGTCTCTCACGTGGGGAAGATAAAGCAGCTGCTGGAGAGGCATGGCCTGGGAGCCTTGTTAAAGGGTTTGCATCATCCCAGCATGCGGGGAATCACCAAAGTTCTGTAGCAGAATTAGGTCCTTGAAAAGGTCTCTGGCTTCCAGGAGCCTCGCAGGGGCGAGAGGAGCCCATGGGGCAGGACGGCGGGGCCCGGAAGGGCTTGGGTGCCGAGGGGGTGAGGGGCAGGGGGCGTTGGGACCCCGGGACCCCGGGCGCGGAGCGGGAGGCAGGGACTTGGCTTGGGTCGCCACGGGCAGGAGCCGCTCGCTTGGTTGCTATGGCGATGCCTATGACGTCACACAGGTCTGCGGGCCACCTGCCTGCATTCTTGCTGCTTGACGATCACCTGGGAACAAAGTGGCCACCCCCTCCAGCAGGTGAGCCCGGAGTGACGGGCCTGTGCCCGCGCACGGGAAGCTTGGATTTTGACTTCAGCTGCTTTAATTAAGCGGGACCCCCCGGGGCCGAAGCTACCCAGGGCAGAACTTCAGTAACAACCTGCCCTACCTGTCTTCACCCTTCGGAAGGCCATTCCTGGGGTGTCCCCATGCTGAATTGGAGGCGACTTTTCTTTGCTCCCCAGGCCCCTCTCGCGGAGGTGGGAGGCGCAGGTGTGCTCAGGTGTCCGCAGGTGCACCCAACCAGGTGTGCCAGCCCGTGGCAGCGTGGCCCCACCTGTGGCTTAGCCCTGGCGTTGCTGCCCCCCAGGAGGCTGCAGGGTGCAGGGTGGCGGCGCCAGGAGGGGCTGAGCTCAACCCGCTCAGGGACAGCGTGGGGATCCCTGACCCCCACGAGGGTGGGGTCCCTGCCTCTGACACCCCCTTTTTCTTTCCCTCATGAAGAGGAACATCCCCTTCTTGGGGTTCAGGCTTGCGTGGTAGGGAGGTCCCAGGCAGGAAGAGCTTGGGAGTGGGGACCCCCGGGCAGCTGTGCCGGGGGGCAGGGTGGGAGGCTAGCTGCTGGCTGAGGGGGTCCTCTTGGAAACTGTGGGGGCTCTCTGCCCCCCTTCCTTCAAACCCACCTGGAGAATTCTAGGACACCGGCTCTCTTATCAACTGCATGCAAAGCTATAGAGTGTTTTTCAAAAATAAAATATTATTTTAACCAGCAGTGGCTCCCTTTAGAATAAATTGATTTGAATAAGAAATAAAATGCCCCTGGCCTTTGGGCTGCTGGAGGCTGTTGTGATATTTCTCTGGGGTTCCTTGGCCCTGAAGGGATGGTTTTGTTTTGGTTGTAGATCTTCCTGATGTGATGGATTCTGCGAGCTCTGCCCGTGGGTACAAGGTAAGAGGACGCTCTGTAGGGTGAAGAGGCTTTCCGTGGCCGCTGCTGGAAAGTTTCTGTCCCTTTAAAATTTGGTCAACATTGTCTTGGACGTGAGTTATGAGTTTTGGCCTTTTTTTCAGGTAACATAAAGGACAGGAAATTGCAAAATAGGGGAAAAAATGTCTTCTGTCATCCCTTTTTAATATATCTTGGGATAAGTGAATAAAGGATTGTCTGGCCAAAACAACACCAGGCATGGAATGAAGGGGTCAGTCTTAAAGATTAACATTGTTTAAAAAAAAAAGAAAAAAATTCCAAACCCATGAACTATGCCCCAAAATATAGAACCTAAGTCCACTTGGATGAACTTCACCAGATAAGGGGCAGAACATAAGTTTTTGAAGCAATCCATTAAAAAAAAGTTGTGGTAAAATTCACATAGCATAAATTCACCATTTTGACCACTTTAAAGTGTACAACTCAGTGGCCTGTGGTACATTCACAGTGCTGTGCAACCACCACCACTATCTAGTTCATCTGCAGCACCCCAAAAGGAAACTCGGCTCTTTAGGTATCCACTCCCCATTTTGCCAAACCCCCAACATCCACGAATCTATTGCCTCATCTGGAAAAGTTCATGTAAATGGAATCTCAGGACGTGTGTCCTTTTGTACCTGGCTTCTTTGACACAGCATGTTTTTGAGGTTCACCCATGTGTGGCGTGGACCAGACGTTCGTTCCCGTTGATGGCTGGTGGGTCTCCCCGCTGTGGCTGGACCACGTTGTGTGGCTCCGCTCCTCTGTGGATGGACACGGACTTCATGTCTTTCCACCTTTTGGCTCTGGTGACCAGCAGGGGCGTCCAGCCTGGTTCTGTCTGTGTGTTTAGGAAAGGGGGAGATTTCTCAGCTCCTGACGTCCCTTAGACATAGGTTTCTGCCGCCACTGAGTAAAGATTTCCCGGGGACCCACCCTGGACCAGGGCCTGGGGTTTGGCCACGATGAAGTCTCTCCCTGAAAGGTGCTCACGTCTGGGGGCGTTTTGTGTTGTGTGTCCAGAGAACGCTGAGGGGGATTGGGAGCGGTGGGTTGTCCTCTTATCCTCTGTGTGGGTTTGGATGTATAATGCCCCCCAAAACGCCATTATCTTTCATGCAATCTTGTGAGGGCAGATGTATTTGTGTTGATTAGGTTGGAGTCCTTGAGTGTTTCCATGGAGATGTGACCCACCCAACTGTAGGTGATAACTGATTTAATGTTTCCATGGAGATTTGGCCCTGCCCATTCAGGGTGGGTCTTAATTGGATCACTGGAGTACTTTAAAAAGAGCCACAAAGGCCCAGACAGAGCAACTGAGAGTGACATTTTGAAGAGGAGCTGCAGCTAAGAGAGGACAAAACACCCCAAGAGCAACATTTTGGAGAATACCACATTGGAACTGCAACCTGGGAGAAAGCAGACGCCAGCCACGTGCCTTCCCAGCTAACAGAGGTTTTCCGGACGCCAATGGCCTTTCTCCAGAGAAGGTACCCGATTGTTGATGACTTACCTTGGACACTTTATGGCCTTAAGACTGTAACTGTGTAACCTAATAAACCCCCTTTAAAAAGCCAATACATTTCTGGTGTTTTGCATAACGGCAGCATTAGCAAACCAGAACATCCTCTTATCATCAGAAATGCCACCCAATAGGACCTCTGGCTCTCCCGGGTGCCAGGTGCCTAGTCCAGGAAAGGTGTCAGCTGTCTGCAGCTTGAGCAGGATTGTGGTCTCAAGCGGGTGGAAATGAAAAGATAACAGCATCCTCGTGATGATTTCATACTGCCGGGAACCAACGGAACCTCAGTTCTCAGTTTATTTCTACTCCTTAGAAACCACTGCTGAGAAAAGGATTTTGGGAAGTCTCTTGGGCCAAACTTTATTGTAAGAAATGGATGTCTTTTCCTGAACTAGAACTGTTGATTAATTGTTGAATATTGAGTGCCAAATTTTAAAATTTGTTTTTTAGCTTTAAAGTGGAAATGCAAAATTGAGTCAAGCACTAACTCTGAACCCGAGGCTGACTTAGAGGTCAATTTAGAGGACTCTTGTTCTGAATTCTGACCTCCCCCACTCCCACCCCTGTCTCTTCTGGGTGGGGGGTGGGGTTGGAGCGTGCTGGACAGTTTCCCCTTTTCTCTGTGATCGCCCGGACTGTGGTAGCCAGGTGGCTCCAGACACTTTTTCTTCTTTTTCCAGGTCTTGAGGATAGGTCTCCTAAGCCCCTCTTTGTTTTGCATCTGCTTCCTCTCACCTTTCTCCTGGCCAGCTCCCGCCCCGCCCCCTGCCCCCTGCACTTCACCTTGGCCTTCCATTGCAGCCCCTGCCCCTTGGCTTCTCCTGCTCCAGGCAGGGACAGCAGAGCTCAGCTCTGGGTACAAACCCAGCGTCACCAGCCAGTGCCTTCACCACGCGGGAGGGGCTCAGGGGTAGAGCGACAAGGGGCAGCCTCCCAAGGGGTCAGGCGGGAGGTCAGCGGGGTCTCGGGGCAGGCGGGGCTTCCTTCCCGCCCCCCAGTCCCTGGGGCTTGAGGCTGGGCGAACTCCTGCCCCATTATCTTTTTCATTGTCCTTCCTTGTTGGCAGACATTTCATTTTTTCTCCTCTTATCCAGTGTTTTACTGATGCATGAAAACATTTTATTTACAAGGTAAATTTTTAAGTTTCCTAAGGAAGATTTGCCAAGTGTTCAACTTGTAGCGAATGTCAGATCACTACGAAACGCTGGTGGCCGATGCCCTCCCTTGTCCTCCGTTTCTGTTTTCCTGCTTGATAATCAGAGCTGTGTGACGTTGGGAGCCAGGATGGATAAGGGGCCGAACCAGGGGCTGGTTGGAAGCTGGTAACATTTACTGCTCCCTAATGTTTTCAATTTTAAAACCTCAGGTACCAGGTTATGATTTCTCAATACCTGACTGTGCCAGTTTGAATGTATTATGTCCCCCCAAACGCCATTATCTTTGGTGTAATCTTGTGTGGGGAGACCTATCAGTGTTGATTAGATTTCTTTGAGTGTTTCTTTGGAATGTGCCCCACCCAGCTGTGGGTGATGACTCTGATTGGATAATTTCCATGGAGGTGTTGCTCCATCCATTCAGGGTGGGTCTAAGTTGAGTCACTGGAGCCATATAAATGAGCTGACGGACAGAGGGAACTCAGTGCAGCTGTGATATTTTGAAGAGGAGCTACAGCCAAGAGGGACACTTTGAAGAATGCATAGGAGCTGAGAGAGTAGCTGCAGATGAGAGACATTTTGAAGACGGCCATGGAAAGTAGACTTTTGCTCTGGAGAAGCTAAGAGAGGACAAATGCCACAAGAGCAACTGAGAGTGACATTTTTGAGGAACTGCAGCCTAGAGAGGAACATCCTGGGAGAAAGCTATTTTGAAACCAGAACTTTGAAGCAGACACCAGCCACGTGCCTTCCCAGCTAAATAGAGGTTTTCCGGATACCACTGGCCATCCTCCAGTGAAGGTACCCAATTGTTGATGTCTGACTGTAACTGTGTAACCAAATAAACCCCCTTTTATAAAAGCCAATCCATTTGTGGTGTTTTGCATTCCAGCAGCATTAGCAAACTAGAACACCAACTGATGAGGTCAGTCTGTAAAAATGACTTTTTGGTGTGTCCTTGGATTGACTTCTTTTGTCATTTAAAAAAAAAACCTTTTTATTTTGAAATAGTTTGAAATTTACAGGGCAGTTACAAAACAACACAAACCCCAAACAACTCTACAAACCCCTACGCACCTACCCCAGATACCCAGATCCACCAAGTTTAACTTTTTGCCACATTTCCCATATCATTCCATCCATCCATCCAGCCACCATCCATCCATCCATCCACTTATCTATCTATCCATCCATCCATTTTTCATCCATCTACCCATCTATCCATCCATCCACTGTCCATCCATTCATCATCCATCCATCCATCTACCCATCCATCTATCCATCCACCTAGCTATCCATCCATCCACTCATCCATCGATCCATTTATCATCCATCCATCCATCATCCGCCATCCATCATCCATCATCCATCTATCCATCTATCATCTATCTATCATCTATCCACATATCAGTCCATTTTCTGAACACTTGAGTGTAGGTTGTACACATCATGCTCCTTGAGTATTTAATACTTCTGTGTACATTTCCTAAGAAACAAGGATAGATATACACTTACGTAACCACCTTAGGTTCAGTTATCAAAGTTCAAGCAATTTAACATTGATATCAAGCTTACAGTCTATATTCCAATTTTTTCATATGCCCCAGTAATGTCCCTTTGAGCCTTTTCTCCTCTCTTGTTAGATCCCATCCAGGATGCATTTAACTGTCCTTGTCTCTTTAGATGTTCTTTCTTCTTCTATTTTTAAATTGTGGGAACATACATACAACATAAACTTTCCATCTCACTCCCTCCCAAGCACACCATCCAGATTCATCACATTCACTGTGTTGCACTGCCCTCACCACCTTCCATTACTAGAACATTCCCAGCTCCCCAGAGACCCTACCCCTTTATGCATTAAGCCCCCATTTCCCCTTTCACCAGACCCTGACAACCTTTACTCTATTTCTGTCCCTAGGAGCCTGCATATTCTCGGATATTTTCTCTATAGTTCCATGGGGCTAAATCTGTAATAAATATGTAATAATCTTAATGTGCTTTGTAATTAAAAAAAAATCTGTAATCTGTAATAATCTGATTTGCTTTGATACCAACATAATTTCAATGGAATACACAAACTATTTTCCTATACCCCTCTGTCCCTCCAACTTTATGTAGGTCTTGTTTATGTCTTATGGTCCCAAACCACTGATTTCTGATTCTATTTCATGCATTTGCCTTTTCAGATCCTGCAGTAAGATAGAAATGGTGCTACAAACCAAAATACAATAGCAGTGACATTTATATTTACTCCTGTTATTACTCTGGCTGGAGATCTTTATTTCTTCCTGCAGCCATGCGGCTTTGGTCTCCTGTCTAGTGTCCTTTCCTTTGTACGTTGGCATCTCCTATAGGGCAGGTATAGTGGTGACGAGCTCCCTCAGCTTTTGTTTATTTGGGAATGTCTTAACCATCCCCACCTTCATTTTTTAAGGACCGTTTTGCCAGATATAGAATTTTTGGGTGGCAATTTTTTTGCTTCCAGCACTCAAAATGTATCTTCCTATTGCCTTCTTGCCTCCATGGTTTCTCATGAGAAATCATTTAACCTTGTTGAGGCTCCCTGGGATGTGACATGTTGCTTCTCTCCTGCGGCTTTCAGAATTCTCCATCTTTGGAGTTCAAAAGTTTGATTCTAACATGGCATGACATGGATCTATTTGGATTTATCCTTTTTGGAGTTCATTGAGTATCTTAGATGTGTATATATTCATGTCTTTCATTAAATGTGGGAAGTTTTCAGCCACTTTTTCTTTGAATATTCTCTGTCCCTTCTTTCTTCTCCTTCTGGGACTCCCACAATGCGTATATTGTTACACCTGATGGCGTCCCATGGGTTCCTCAGGCCCTGTTCACTCTTCTTCTTTCCTCCTTCTGCTCTTCTGACTGGATGATTTCAATTTCTTGTCTTCAAGTGCACCATTTCTTTCTTCTGCCACCTCCAATCTGCCGTTGAACCCACCTAGGGAATTTTAAGCGTCTGTTTTTGTGGTCTTCAGGCTCTGTTTGGTTCCTGTTCATAATTTCCATCTCTCTATCCAGGGTCTCTTTGTGTTCATCTGTCGTTTTCCTGATTTCATGTAGTTTTTTGTCCATGTTTTCCTTTAGCTCTTTGAGCATAATTAGGACCATTTTTTAAAAGTCTTTGACCAGAATGTCCCATATCTGATCCTCCTCATTGATGGTCTCTAATGCTTTAATCTTCTCCTTTGCTGGGACATCACTTCCTGTTCTTTGTATGTTTTGTAACCTTTTGTTGAAAGCTGGACATTTTGATATTTCAATGTGTTATATTTGGAATTTTGACTCTGGGGCATCTGTTCCTATTGTCATGACACCTTTCCTTACTGCCAGGAGCTAACTAACTAACTAACTAAATAAATAAATAATAAAAATAAAAAAACCGAAAAGGATAAGAAGAAAGTACCTTTCCCAGTCTTTGCAGATTGAACCATTGAATGCTCGCTGTTCTAGTTTGCTAATGCTGCAGAATGCAAAACACCAGAGATGGATAGGCTTTTGTAAAATGGGGGTTTATTTCGCTACACAGTTACAGTCTTAAGGCCACAAAGCGTCCAAGGTAACACCTCAGCGATCGGGTACCTTCACCGGAGGATGGCCAATGGCGTCCGGAAAACCTCTGCTAGCTAGGAAGGCAGCTGGCGTCTGCTCCAAAGCTCCGGCCTCAAAACGGCTTTCTCCCAGGACATTCCTCTCTAGCAAGCTTGCTCCTCTTCAAAATATCACTCCCAGCTGCACTCAGTTAGTTCCCTCTCTTTGAGTCAGCTCATTTATATAGCTCCACCGATCAGGGCCCACCCTGAATGGGCGGGGCCACGCCTCCATGGGAACATCTCATCAGAATCATCTCCCACAGCTGGGTGGGGCACATTCCAAGCAAATCCAACCAGCACCAAAAACGTTTGCCCCACACAAGACCACAAAGATAATGGCATTTGGGGGACACAATACACTCAAACCGGCACACTCGCCTTCACAGCTTATCCATACAATGGGTTTAGAGAACAGCTCCAGGCCAAAGCATAGGGGCCTCCCTGGTCCTTTCTGCACATGTGTCTTGTCTTGGGCATGCATGAGTGTCCCTAGGAATTTTTCCTTTTACACAGACATGGCTGTCCCCTTTTTCCCAGGAAAGTTGCTTCAGGGTCGTGGACCCTGCGCTGTCAGCCATCCCTTGCCCCAGGCAGTCACTTGCCTGCTTTCCCCAGCATTCTGTAGGAGCTCGGTGAACCGCCTTCTTCATGCAGGGCGAGTTCTGGAACAGCGAGTTCTTCAGGCCACACCAGACAGGTTGGGCCAGACACACACATGCTCCCAGCACATGCGCCAGAGTCACAGCTCCCTCCGGGATCTGCACTGGGAGCGTGGGGCCCGGCCGGTGAGGGTAGGGGAGGGGCCAGCCAGGGAACTTGTGCCAGTTTGAATGTATTATGTCCCCCAAACCCATTATCTTTGATGTAATTTTGTGTGCGTGGACGTTATCAGTGTTGGTTAGATTGTGATTCTTTGAGTGTCTCTTTGGAATGCGCCACACCCAGCTGTGGGTAATGACTCTGACTGGATAATTTCCATGGAAATGTTGGCCCACCCATTCAGGGTGGGTCTGAATTAAATTACTGGAGCACTACATAAGATCAGACAGAAGGAGCGAGCTTGCTACAGCCAAGAGGGACACTTTGAAGAAAGCACAGGAGCTGCAGATGAGAGGCAGTTTGAAGACGGCTGTTGAAAGCAGACTCTTGCTCCAGAGAAGCTAAGAGAGGACAAATATCCCAAGTGCAACTAAAAGTGACATTTTTGAGGAACTGCAGCCTAGAGAGGAACGTCCTGGGAGAAACCCATTTTGAAACCAGAACTTTGGAGCAGACGCCAGCCACGTGCCTTCCCAGCTAACAGAGGTTTTCCGGACACCATTGGCCATCCTCCAGTGAAGGTACCCAATTGCCGATGTGTTACCTTGGACACTTTATGGCCTTAAGACTGTAACTGTGTAACCAAATAAACCCCCTTTTATAAAAGCCAATCCATTTCTGTTTTTTTGCATTCCGGCAGCATTAGCAAACTAGAACAGATTTTGGTACCGAGATTGGGGTGCTGGTGCTGCTGAGTTTGCAAATACCAAACATGTTGGAGTGGCTTTTCAAATGGATAAGGGGAAGATTCTGGAAGAATTGTGAGGAGCTTGATAGAAAAGGCCAAAACTGCTTTAAAGAGACTGTTTGTGGAAATATGAACTCTAAAGATACTTCTGACGAGGCCTTGAACAGAAATGGTGAATGTGTTGTTGTAAACTGGAAGAAAGGTGATCCCTGTTTTAAAGTGGCACAGAATTTGGCAAAATTGAGTCCTGGTGTCAGATGGAAGGAAGAATTTGAAAGTGACAACCTGGAATACTTAGCTGAGGAGATCTCCAGACTACGTGTGGAGGATGTACCCTGGCTTCTGCTTGCAGCTTATAGTAAAATGCGAGTGGAGAGAGATAAACTTAGAACTGAACTCTTGGGTTCAAAGAAACCAGAAGCTGATGGCTTGGAAAATTACGAGCTTCCGGGGGGTGGAATCCCAGAAGCTACAGCCCACTGTGAGGATGTAACCAAACATGGAACCCAGCCGCCATTTCAGTACAAGCCAAGATTGTAAAAGAAGTTAAGCAGAAAGGATCTGTGGAAAGTCCTATTGTCTGACGGCTTTGACCCCCATGTACTTCACGCGAAGCCAACAGAATTTTTGTGAGATCTTTACAGACAGAGCCATTGCCAGTCTGGACTGGAGGAGACAGACAAGTAACAAATTGAAGGAAAAATTTCCTCAAACACAGAACCACGGCAGTTGAGGTCTGGAGTCAAGAGGTCTCGGGCTGGGATAGCAGAGAAGCCCACATGCATGGAAAGGGTGAGTTTGCCCCGGAGGTCAAGGGCAGGCCTTCCACCTCGAAGCTCAGGGAATGCTCTGCCACCCCAGGTCCCAAAGATGGTGGAGCACATTCCCAGGGAATTGGGGAGAGCCTGGCTTCTACCCCACTGTTCTGAAGGGGTTGAGCATGTGGAAGATGGAAGGGAATCCAGGTGCTGCCCCCATGTTTGAGGAGGGTGGGGCCGAGAAGGTGGTCTCCCCAGTGTGTGGATATATTGGAGCACTCACCACAGCATTTGGAGAGGAAAGGGCTGCTGCAAAGGCCCTTAGGAAGGGTTAGACTCCTGCTCTCTCAAGCCCCAAGGACACAACGTCATTCTGTAAATGACTCTCGGGCTTTGAAATCTAATGGAGTTTGTCCTGCCGGTTTTAGGAACTATTTTGGTCCTGTTAACCCTGTTTTCCTTACTGTTTCTCCTTATGGCAGTGGAAATGTTTATCCTATAAATGTCCCTCCGTTATATATTGGAAGCGCATTACTTGTTCTAAGCTCACAGATCCACAGCTAAAGGAGAATTATGCCTTAGGACTGACCACACCTATAATTGATTTTGATGGGATCTTGTACTTAACTATTGTTACTGAAATGATTTAAGTTTCTGTGATATTGTTGTGGGATGAACGTATTTTGTATATGGAACGATAATGTCATTTTGGAGTCCAGGGGGTGGAATGTGCCAGTTTGAATGTATTATGTCCCCCAAATGCCATTACCTTTGATGTAATCTTGTGTGGGCAGACCTGTCAGTGTTGATTAGATTGTAATTCTTTGAGTGTTTCCATGGAGATGCGCCCCACCCAACTGTGGGTGATGACTCTGATTGGATAATTTCCATGGAGGTGTTGGCCCGCCCATTCAGGGTGGGTTTGAATTAAATTACTGGAGCACTATATAAGATCAGACAGAAGGAGCAAGCTGCTATAGCCAAGAGGGACACTTTGAAGAAAGCACAGGAGCTGCAGATGAGAGAGTTTGAAGACAGCCATTGAAAGCAGACTCTTGCTCCGGAGAAGCTGAGAGAGGACAAATATTCCAAGTGCAACTAAGGGTGACATTTTTGAGAAACTGCAGCCTAGAGAGGAACATCCTGGGAGAAAGCCATTTTGAAACCGGAACTTTGGAGCAGACGCCAGCCACGTGCCTTCCCAGCTAACAGAGGTTTTCCGGACGCCATTGGCCATCCTCCAGTGAAGGTACACGATTGCTGATGTGTTACCTTGGACACTTTATGGCCTTAAGACTGTAACTGTGTAACCAAATAAACCCCCTTTTATAAAAGCCAGTCCGTCTCTGGTGTTTTGCATTCCGGCAGCATTAGCAAACTAGAACAGACCTTCAGGTCCTACCACGTTTCAGACAACTTTCTCTTGATTTATTACTGCAGCGTTTTAACTGTTTTCTGGAGCTTGAGAAAGGTGTTTCTGCCAGTTCTTGCTGGTTGTTCTAGCTTTTGTGGGGGTCAGAGCCCTGGGACTCTCACTCCACCGTCTTGAATGGGGTTGTGCCCTGGGGGTGATTTTTTAAAAAAATATATAACAGTTTTTGTGTGTTTGTAGTCTCTCATAATGCATTCTAGATCTCACATATAGCACTGAAGGATGCTTTTGCACCTTAAGTGATTGAAGCTCTGGGACACATGAATTCAGGATGACTTCCGGGGCCGCAGCTGGTGCTTGGCTGTTTGTTTCAGACCCCGCTCCCAGACCAGGCTGGCATCCCTGTCATTCTCCACAAGTAAACGGTGTCATAATCTGCCCTTACTCTTTTCAACTCCTAGTGGAAAGAACAGACTTTCTTTAAGGCAGTGTTACTTTTCTCAGAGTGCCAACCCTGTACTTAACAGCGTGTGAGTTCCCCAGGCTGCCACAGCAGATCACCACAAACGCGCTGGCTAGAAACAGCAGAGATTTATCCCCTCTCAGTTCTGGAGCCCAGAACCCCGAAATCAAGATGCCTTCGGGCCACGCTTCCTCCTGGCTCTAGAGCAGCACCCACCTGCTTCCTCCTTGCGCCCCACGGTGGCATCCCTTGGTGGTCCTTGGCTCGCAAGCACGCGGGCCCCAGGCTCTGCCTCTGGCTTCGGCCCTCTCTCCCTGCTGGGGTCTCCCAAGGGTGCCAGTTATTGGATTGAGTTTCCACCCTAAACCCGGGATGGGTCAGGACTTGAACTTGTCCTTTGGGGCCTCTGTGGGACCCACTCCACAAGACCCCTGGGAGAGCCCTGGACAAGACGCTCCCATCAGAGAAGAAAACCCACGCGGCTCCTTTCCCTGAGGATGTGACGCGCTTATGTCAGTTGTCCTGGTGTGGATATCCTAGCGGCAGGTCCCTACCGGCCTTGTGAGTCTTTGGGTGGCCGTGGGGTGTTCAAGGGAAGTGTGCATCTTGGAGCAGCCTGGGAATAACAAGCACACACAGGACGACGTGTGCATAGCAGCCCGAGCTCGCCTCGTCCATCGGCCCTCACCCCGACACCCATTTTGCAGATGAGGAAGCTGGGAGAAGGTCCTTCGTCTGCTGAAGTCCGGCAGCTGGTGGGCGGCAGAGCGGACGTGGCCCGGGCAGTCCGGTGCTGGAGCCTGTCCCCAGCTCTCCGGCCTCCCAGGGCGGCTCCACAGTGTCCACTGGGGGTCTCGGGGTGCTGGGGCAATAGGAGGGGCATGTGCTGGAGGAAGATGAGTTTGGCTGGGACATACCAGGGGAGAGGTCTCTGTGGAAAGGGCGTGCATGCAGTTGCTCAGTAAACATTTATTGAACACCGACTGTGTGCTGGGCAGTGTGCTTTGGGGATACATCTGTGGACAAAGCAACAAAACTCCCAGCCACGGAGTGTACGGTCAGCTGGAGAACAAAGGAGACAAATGAGGCTGGGGTGGGGGTTGGAGTGTGAGGCAGGGGCCCCAGGAAGGCCCCTTGGGAGGGTGGCCTTCGAGGACAGAGCTGGTGGACGTGAGGGGACAGGCAGGTGCTGTCCGGGGAAAGAGCCTTCTGGGGAGGCGCAGTGGAGGCTGGGCCCCGGGTTGGGGGGTGCTGATGCCCGGAACTGCAGGAGGAGCAGAGGGGGCCGGGGAGGGGGCCGGAGGGGCTGAGAAGGCCTGGGGGGGCTGGGGGGGCTCTGGCCTTTTCGGGAGCGTGGGAGTCTCAGAGGGAGGCTGGGCTGTGGTCTAGCTAAAGCCTTTGCTTGGTTTTTTTAAATATTTTTTTGTGTGTAGTAAAATATAACATAAATTCCCCATTTTAATCACTTTCAAATGTGCAATTCAGTGCTATGAAGGACACTCAGTGTTTTGTGCCACCATCACCACCAGCCATTTCTGGAACTTTCCATCACCCCAAGCAGAAGCTCTGCACCCCGTGAGCCCCAGCCTGGTGAACTGTCTTTAGCTGCCAGCGATGGCTGTTCCTGCTCTGGTCATTTCCTTTCAGTGAGATCGAACCCTATTTGCCCCTTGAGTCTGGCTTATCTCACCCCGAGGTCCTCCGGTGCCTCTGGGCTGGGCTGGGGGATCTCAGAGGCCCCAGGGCCGGGCCAGCCGCTGGGTTCCCGATGTTTCCAGGAGAAGCAGCAGCCCCTGCTCCTCGCCTGGGTGGGAGGAAAGCAGAGCCGAAGGTGGTGTCACGGTTTTTTAGCTGGAGCCAAAGAGGAAGGGGTCCATCCCACCCCCGGCTGGGGTGGTTGAGGGTGGGCCGGGGTGGGGTGGCACGAGGTCGGGCAGGGCCACCGTGGGCAGTGGGTGGTGGGGCCGTGGGGAGCCGGCAGACCCTGCTGGTTAGCAGGACACCCCCACGGGCTGGGACTCGGGTGAAGCTGAGACGTGGTGGCTGTTGGCGCAGTGCTGGCTGTTGAGCCTCTCTGGGATGAGATGATGGCGCCCACAGCAGAGGGGGGATCCATGTGGTGCTTTCCCAGCTCCAGACCCACCCAGAGGCGCCATCCGTCCCCCTGCCCCAGTCCCCAACAGGTGAGGCCAGGTGAGGCCAGGACTCAGGGCCTTATGGGGCCTTAGATGCTCCTTGCAATGATCCGAGGCGGGGCCTGGCTCAGCCCCCCGGGCCGTGGCTGGAGATGGGATAGCAGCTGCAGCCCCTTGGGGTGCAGGCCATTCCCTGGCGGGGGTGGGGGACAGTGTGGGGTCGGTGGAGGCCCCGGCTCTGCTCTGGGCCTGAGGGGTGGGCGTGGGGGAGTGGGAGGAGGCCACAGAAGATGACACCCTGAATGGGTCATTTAAGGAACAGGACCCGAGGGCAGGTGAGGTTTGGTGACAGGAAGCCAAGTTCCCGGGTGGGGAGCAGGGGCGGGCGGCCCGGCAGAGCTGCTGAAGCTTCCGTGTCAGGGCGACGGCAGTAGTGACAGAGCTCAGAGACTCCCCCAGATCAGCATGCTGCGGGGTGTCTGCTGTGACCACCGAGGACACTGCCTAGTGGGGGGAGTCCCTAGGGGTTCGTGAGCCCTTTTCACCCCTTCCTGAGAAGGTCCCAGAGCAAGGGGAGCCCAAGAACCCTGAGGAGGGGACTCTGTGGGGATTGGGGGCACAGAACCCGGCCACAGGGGAGTGGTTAGATCTGGCTTCAGCCTTGGAGTATCCTTAGCCTCAGTTTCCCCAGTTGTAAAGAGGAGCCAGTGCTTTCCTACAAGCATCTACCTATTAACTGATTTCCCACTAGGCACCAAGAACAGGGCTAGAGGACAGATATCCTAAGGTCTCACTTAGACAGAGTGTTCCGGTTTGCTAATGCTGCTGGAATGCAAAACACCAGAGATGGATTGGCTTTTATAAAGGGGGTTTATTTGGTTACACACTTACAGGCTTAAGGCCATAAAGTGTCCAAGGTAACACATCAGCAATCGTGTACCTTCACTGGAGGATGGCCAATGGTGTCCAGAAAACCTCTGTCAGCTGGGAAGGCACGTGGCTGGCGTCTGCTCCAGAGTTCTGGTTTCAAAACGGCTTTCTCCCAGGACGTTCCTCTCTAGGCTGCAGTTCTTCAAAAATGTCACTCTTAGTTGCTGTTGGAGCATTTGTCGTCTCTTAGCTTCTCTGGAGAAAAAGTCTGCTTTCAAAGGCCATCTCCAAAATGTCTCTGTGAGCTGAAGCTCCTCTCTCAGTTCCTGTGCATTCTTCAAAGTGTCCCTCTTGGCTGTAGCAAGCTCGCTCCTTCTGCCTGAGCTTATATAGTGCTCCAGTAATTTAATTCAGACCCACCCTGAATGGGTGGGGCAACACCTCCATGGAAATTATCCAACCAAATGTCTTGTCCACAGTTGATTGAATCACATCTTCATGGAAACGCTCAAAGGATTCCAAAATCTAATCAGCACTAACGTCTGCCCGCACAAGATTGCATCAAAGATAATGGCATTTGGGGGACATAATACATTCAAACCAGCACACAGAGTAAGTAGAACAAGCAAACTCACAGCCTGAGAACCCGGAACAGAAGTCTCCCGCCTGGGGGGGTTAACGCGGTCGTCGCACAGTTTCTACTCAGCTGATGGGGAGGTTTGGGAATGGACAGTGGCCCAACATTGCGAGCGTAACCGACTGCACTGAATTTCATATCTGAATGTGGCTAAAAGGGGAGACTTCAGATTGTATATCTGTTACTGGACTAAAAATTAAAAAACTAAACAAAACCCCAGGGCTGTAACACAGTGAGCCCTAACGTAAACCATGGACCGGAGTGGATAACGCAATCATAATCATCATCTGTCCTCGGTAGTAACCAATGGACCACGCTGGTGCAAGGAGTTCATAATACGGAATTTGGTCTTTTCTTCAGGATTGTTCTGTAAACCTTCAACTTCTCTAATAATAATAATTTAAAAAAACCTGAAGACCAACAGCGGTACTGGCCGCTGAGCAGGCCGCATTTCGTTTAACCCCCCAAAGTTGCTGGTGCTAGTGGTGGTTTACACGAGAGACGAGCAGGGGAGTGGGCTCCGGTGCGCCCGGCCACCTCGAGGGGCTCATGGAGGGAGCACAGAGTGCTTCAGGGGCAAAGTGCCCTTGGAGGTGGGGTCCCCATAAACGCAGAGGCTCCGTTATCCGAGCAGGGACAAGCCTGAGCCGGGACGTCCCCCTCTGTCTGTGGGAGATGCTGGTGGTTGGACAAGGATAAAAGGAGCCGGGGGGTGGGCAAGGGATGGTGAAAGTGGGGCACGGCGGCCTTGGGGATGAGGAACTTACTATATTTATTATACATCATTTAATAGCTTTCTTTTTAACCGTGTGCACAGAATGCCTTTTGATTAAAGTGTACAGGCTGGGGGTGGACTGCCCACCACCACTCAGATCCCCTGCGGAAAAGTGACTGGGCTGGAAGGACCCGGGAGAGGAGCGACATCGCCAGGTGATGGAAAAGCCAGGGGCCCCGAGGATTGCCAGCCCCCCACAGGCCCAGTCCCGGGGTCCGTGCCTGGTGCTGCTGTGGTGAGGTTGGGGGTCGTGCTGCCCACCGGCTGCCCTGGCCGGAGCGGTCACCCTGGACGCCTGGTGACAGCGTCGCTCAGATGCAGGAGGAGACCCCAGGGCCGGCGTGGAGTCCTCCTACCTGGGAGGGTGCTCCCTTCTCACCTGCTCACTCGGGGCGCCTGGGGAAGGCAGCGGCCTGGCCCGGCCTGGGAGCTGCGGAAGGAGCACCTGCCCGGGAACGAGGGGCTCGGCCTCTGCTGCCCAGTCCCTCCCGAGACCCTCTCCTGGCCACCGTGCCAGCTGGGGCTGGGACGACAGCTCTGGGCCGCGGCGCGATGGGGACACCGTGGGCTCTGGCAGGCCTTCCCGGGGTGCCGAGTCCCTGTCGCAGTTGCCGCCTCTGCCCTGACAGTGGCCGGTAGGTGGCCGGGTGCCAAGGACCTGTGTCTGGAGAAGAGGCCACCTGAGGGGCCCGGGCACTGTGGCTGCCAGACAGAGGGCACTGCTGAATGGCGGCCTGCTGGGCTGCCCGGGGCACATCGGAGTCCAGTGGCTCCGGCGTGATGCAGGGAAGGCAGCACGTGTCCCCTTACTGGGAGGGGGACTGGGCCTTCTGCCCCAGCCTGGGGACATCCCTTGCCTCCCCAGCCCCTGAGGTACCCACTCCCTGCCGCTGACCCGCTGGGGATCGGCTGTCATTCTCTCAGGCCTCCTCACCTTGCCCGCAGCTCCCCCCGCCTGTGCCACCTCGTACCTCCCGAGCCCCCCGGTGGCCCCCTGGGACCCCGCCCTGAGCACCCGCCCAGGGCTCCACCTGTGCTGCCCGCTGTGCCCACTTGGACCCCAGGGCCCCTCTGTCTCTAGTCCCCGCCACAGACCCGAAAACCAGGCGTCTGGCTGAAACGCGTCCTTCACACCCAAACATGGCGTGTGTGCTCTGTGCCGGAGCCCCTTACCCGGCTGAGGTGGGAAGGGCCTGCAGGAATGGGGGGACGTACGTCGAGGCGACTCAGCCAACCTGCAGCCAGGACGGCCGCTCCTGAGGGGACGCTGCCAGCAGGGGTCCTTTTGCAGCCTCAGATCTCCCGGCCCCTCCAGGTCGGGGAGTCGGTGCGAGTTAAGCAAAGCGGGGGCTGCCTGAGGGTGAGGGGGCAACCCCTGGGTCCCCGAGAACCAGATGTTCAGCCACACCCTGGCAAGTCACCCTGACCGAGGCCGACTGGTATTTTTGAGAAAGCACAGCCGGCAGGAGGAATCCTGGTTTTGGTTCCAAACGACAGGATCCCAACTCTAGCTTGCTTCGTTCTCATGAGGGCATTAGGGAGTCAGGGGGGCCACCCCTTCTCTTGCCGGGGCTCTGTCTCTGCACCCTTCTCTCTTTCTCTGGGTCCTCCTCTGTCCCCATATCTTTCTGTCTCTCTGGATCTTTCTGCATCTCCGCCTCTCTCACCCTTTGTCACTGTTTCTCCGCAGCTCTGCTGCTCTCTGTCTCCGAGTGTCACTTCCTGTTTCCCATCACCTCCCGTCTTGTCCGGCCACACTGTGCGCAGTGCCGCCACCGTGCCTGGGCCTCGGCCGGCCGCGTATGGGGACGTGCACACCCTCTGCCCACGGGAAGGAGACGAACGCGGCCTGGGTTTACAGGTCCTTGAGGTATCGGAAGTGACTCCCCAGCCCAGAGCTGTCCACACCCACCCCGAGGGCACCCCAGCTGCCAGCGCCCCTCTCAGTGGAGGGGAGAAAGGGGCACTCTGTTCCGGTTTGCTAATGCTGTGGAATGCAAAACACCAGAGATGGATCGGCTTTTATAAAGGGGGTTTATTTGTCTACACAGTTACAGTCTTAAGGCCATAAAGTGTCCAAGGTAACACATCGGCAATCGGGTACCTTCACTGGAGGATGGCCAGTGGTGTCCGGAAAACCTCTGTCAGCTGGGAAGGCACGTGGCTGGTGTCTGCTGACCCTGGGTTGTGTTCCAGCTCCTCTCTCACTCCTGTGTGTTCTTCAAAATGTTGCTCTTGGGGTGTTTGTCCTCTCTTAGCTGCTCTGGAGCAAAAGTCTGTTTTCAATGGCTGTCTTCAAAATGTCTCTTAGTTGCTAAGAGGTCTGTCTGTGAACTCCTTTATACAACTCCAGCGATCCAATTAACACCCACCGTGAAATTATCCAATCAAACCTTACAATCAAATCACAGTTGATTGAGTCACATCTCCATGCAAACACTCAAAGGATTCCAATTGAATCAACACTAATACATCTGCCCCCACAAGATTGTCTCAACAAATATGGCCTTTTCTGGAGGACACAATGTATGTACAAAGCGGCAAATTCTGTTTCTCTGTATCAGGGGCCCCTCGAGACCAGAGCCCAGCCCCCTCGGCTCTGGGCCCTCGTGGGAGCACAAGCTCACAGCCGCTCCGGCCGTGTCTCACCCGACGGCACAACTGAGCCGGGGTTCCTGGGACAGACTCCCCTGTCTGTGGGCAGAGGGATCTGTCAATCCTGATGACGGTCTCTGCCCGGGGTTAGGGGCGTCCCACTCTGGGTCCCTCCGGTGCGGGCCAAGCCCTGAGGCCGGCCTCCTCCTCCGCCTCGGGGCTCAGCCACTAAGGGGTGCTCAGGCCCCTGTCCCCCGTCCTCACCCACACACTGGACCCGAGGAGCCTGTGGCAGGCCTGGGTGCAGTCAGAGTGGGGAGCGGGTTCGCTGCGCCCCCCGTCTCAGGTCACCAGGCAGGACCACTGGGGCGTGAGGCAGATGCTCACTTGTCCGAACCTGCCCAGAGCAGGACGCCCGGTGGATCCCCGGGTTTTGTGCCGAGGCTCGTCTTCCTCGGGGGGGCATCGTCGCCACCCAGGAGTCAAGGGGTGTGACCCCCTGGGGAAGTGGGGAGCCCTGTGCTGGCTGGCCTGGGGCGCCCTCTTTGCTTTGGATCCTGTAAAGGAAGGAGGCAGGGCTGGAGAAGGAGCCAGGCTCAGCGTTTCAGGCAACGTTGAAATCTGATTTTCCTGCATGAAACATTAGCCCTGTTATGGCTGAGTGGTGGAGTAGAATGTAGGATGTGTTTACAGTGTAACACTGTCAGACTGCCTTCCTGCTGGAAGATTCCTTCTCCACGGCAGGGCCAAAGTCTTCTCTTCCTTCCAGTGACAGTTTCATAGAAACAAATATTTCACCTCTAGATTTCACTGGGTAACATAATATTGAATGGGCAATTAAGATAACAAGAACATCCTTTATAAATAAGTTTGCTAAGAAAAGAACTGAGTCTTATTAGGCATAAAACTTGGAGAACAGTGAATGGTTTCCCAGAGGAGAGCCTACCCGTCGGAGCATTTGCCCTTCAGTTGAAAATATCAGGCAGTTCATCTTCCAGAGCCAGGGGTGCACTCCGATATCCACAAGCTCCTGTACATTTCCCGGCCTTCTCTGCTGCTAGGTTGGGGCAAGTGACTGGAATTCACTAATGAAACTTATAAGTTGTGTCTGCTCTGTCTGTACATCACCGTGGAGGTGATGATGTCTGAGATGTGGGAAAAATCATCTGAGTCTCTTAATGACGGAAACAGAGCTAGGCCACTGGGGTTTGCCTTTTACTGAGGATTAATAGGTTACTGCATCATAATCCTGCCCGTCCTGACTATCATGGGATGTTTAACTAAAGGAAGAGAATTCATAAGTTAATAGGGTAAATCAATTGAGTTGATGGAAGTTCATTTATCCGAACATTTGTTTATTTGTTTTCTTTCATTAGAATATATATGTATTTCCAGTGAAAACAAAAGGAAACAAAAAGTCCATTAACTTGGTGCCGGTCAGTTGGCCTAAAAATGTGGGGTCAGGCTGACTGCGTGAGCAGAGCTGGGGCTTGGTAAAGAGGGGTGATCGGGTGCCCCCACCTGCCGTCATTTCACTTTTTTTGGTACTTTTATGTAAACTCAGCTGGAGCGAGAGCTAAGGAATGAATGCCCAGGATACATTCCTTCAGAGATCAAAATTAAGTTGGTTTGTGGCAGGCTACAAGATCAGCACGCATAAATCAGTCACATTCCTGCACTCAAGTAATGAGCAACAGGACGAGGAAATCAAGAAAAAAATTCCATTTACAATAGCAACCAAAAGAATGAAGTATTTAGGAATAAATTTAACCAAGGCCAGAAAAGACCTATACAAAGAAAACTACAAGAAACTGCTAAAAGACATTGAACAGGACCTAAAAAAATAGAACATACAGTGTTCATGGATTGGAAGACTAAATATAATTAAGATGTCAATTCTACCTAAACTGATTTATAGATTCAATGCAATACCAATTAAAATCCCAACAACTTACTTTGCAGAAATAGAAAAACCAACAACCAAATTTATTTGGAAGGGCAAGGTGCCCCAAATAGTCACAAATATCTTGAAAAAGAGGAACGAAGTGGGAGGGTTCATACTACCTGACTTTGAAACATTACACAGGTACAGGTCTCAAAAGAGCATGGTACTGGCATAAGGATAAATATACTGATCAATGAAATCGAATTGAATGTTCAGAAATAGACTCTCGCATCTATGGACAATTGATCATTGATAAGGCAGTCAAGCCAAAGCAACTGGGACAGAGCAGACTCTTCAATAAATGGTATTTGGAGAACTGGATATCCATTTCCAAAATAATGAAACAGGACTCCTGTCTCACACCTTATACAAAAATTAACTCAAAATGGATCAAAGACCTAAACATTTGCACTAAGACCATAAGACTTTTAGAAGAAAATGTAGGGAATTATCTTAAGGATCTTGTGTTAAGAGGTGGTTTCCTAAACCTTACATCCAAAGAGCGTGCAGTGAAAGAAAAAATAGATAAATGGGATCTCCTCAAAATTAAACACTTTTGTACATCAAAGGACTTTGTCAGAAAAGTAAAACGGCAGCCTATGCAACAGGAGACAATATTTGGAAGCCACGTATCAGATAAGGGTTTAATATCCAGAATATATAAAGAGATCCTACAACTCAACAACAGAAAGACAAACAACCCAATCTAAAAATGGGCAAAAGACATGGATAGATACTTTTCTGAAGAAGACATACAAATGGCTCAAAAACATGTGAAAAGATGCTCAACTTCACTAGCTATTAGGGAAATTCAAATCAAAATCACAATGAGATATCATCTTACACCTACCAGAATGGCATTATCAAAAAAACCAAAAAAAAAAAAAAAAAAAACAAAAACACAAGAAATTGAAAGTGCTGGAGAGGATGTGGAGAAACAGGCACACTCATTCACTGCTGGTGGGAATGTAGAAGGGTGCAGCCACTCTGGAAGACAGTGTGGGGGTTCCTCAGGAACTGCCATATGATCCAGCATATTCATTACTAGATATATACTCAGAGGAACTGAAAGTTAAGACACAGACATTTGTAAACCAAGGTTTATTGCAGCATTATTCACGGTTGCCAAGAGATGGAAACAGCACAAATGTCCATCGATGGACGAGTGAATAAACAAACTGTGGTATATACACATGATGAAATATTATGCAGCTGTAAGACAGAACAAAGACATGGAACATATAATAACCTAGATGAACCTTGAGGATGTCATGTTGAAGTTAACCAGAAACAAAAGGATAAATGCTGTATGGTCTCACTAATGTGAACTAACATTAATGAGCAAACTTTGAGAGTTAAAGCTGAGAACACCGGCTACCAGGAGATAGAAAGTGGGTAGAGATCGGGCATTTGATGCTGAAGGACTACAGAATGTTCAGCAGGATTGACTGTATAGATCCAGAAGTGGATAGCACAATATTGTGTGATGGTAGCACAATATTGTAAGTGCACTGAACAAAGATGTCTGTGAGTAAAGCTGAAAGAGATGGGCTAGGGGCAAGCATGACACCAGAAGGAAAGATAGATGATAAAGACTGGGACTGTATAACTTTGTAAAACCTAGAGTGGTCAATGATGGTGACTCAATGTATAAATATAAAAATGTTTTTACATGTGGGAGAACAAATGAATGTCAACTTTGTGAGATGTTGAAAAAGGGATGGTATTTGGGAAAAAACATAATCAAAGCAAACTGGAGTCTATTCCATTAAATGTAACAAAGGCAATATACCAAAGCTGAATGTGTATGAGAGGGGGATGTAAGGGAGGGATATGGGATTCTTGGTAGTGGTATTGCTGTCTGACCCTACTATTATATTGTATTGTATGGTATTTTAATTTTTTTAATCTTTAAAAATTTCATTTTGAATTAATGAATATGTTCAAGTGCTGATAGTGGTGATAAATGTACAAGTATATGACGATACTGTGCACAATTGATTGTACACTGTGGACGACTGTATGGTATGTGAAGATATCTCTATAAAATTGCAGGGAAAAATGTAAACAGAGGGATACAAGTGCTGGAGAAAGCATGGAGAGAGGGATGCACCTATTTACTGTTGGTGGGGAATAGAATGGTGTAGCATTTCTGGAAGACAGTGTGGTGGTTCCACAAGAAGCTGAGTGTTATAAGGTCCTGCAACCTCATTATGGGGTATTTACTTGGAAGATCTGGCAGCAGGGACAGGAATAGACATTTATTTGCACACTGGTGTTTATGGCAGCAGTGTTCATGATTTGTAAAGGATGGAGGTGGCCTAAGAGCACATCGACTGATGAACGGAATGGTGAACTGTGGTGTGTGCGTACAATGGAATATTAAGCAGCTGCAAGAAGAAATGAGGCTGTGAGACACGCAGCGAGGTGAATGGATCTTGAGGACAGCATTTTGAGTGAAGTACCCCAGAAATGAAAAGGCAAACATTATAATGCCTCACTAATATGGACTAACTACAAAGTGTAAACTCTGAGGATTGAATCTTAGGGCACAGCTTATCGGGGGAATGCTTATTGTAATGGTCCCTAGATTGTAAGCTCTTACGGCAGTCACATCTATTCCCGACTTGTAATGTTTATCTCTAAATCCTGAGATGCTGAGCTCCTTGTGCATAACCTGATTGGTGTTTGAAACTTTGGGTATCTGTGTGACACCTGAGACTTGGAGCTAGAGCTCGGCAGCTATGAATGCCAGTATTACCCCATATGACTACTGTTGAAAGAGCTGAAAAAGAGTTCAGACTTCAACTAGAGATATGAATGAAGCGGATCTGGTTAGGACTAAGGCAAATCAGGCCAAAGGGTAAAGGATGATACTGACTGGGTTTTAAAATTACAACTTCTGTGTGAGACCAAGGGAAGAGATGTTTATTTGGTTCAGGATCTATATTTTCTGCAGCATGCTAAATAATTTAACTTGTATGGTCAGTTTATTCAAACACCATAATTATGTGGAACTTTGAATAGGTAGTGAGATCTGGTAGGTTTGTATAGGTTAGGGTGAAATTCCAATACATCCCAAAGTAATTTGAGAAGAGAATAAGGACATATTTGCAGGGCCCCCTGAGGAACTGGGTAAAAATACAGAAACGTTGGACTTCCTCACCTGGGTTGTTACTGGTGTTCTTGCAAATGTTGAGGACTGACAGTTTGGTAGGATGAGCCCTTGATGTTGGGTCTTGCCCTTGTGAAGCTTGTTGCTGCAAAGGAGATGCTGAGCCCACTTATAATTGTGCCTAAGCATCTCCCCTAGAGAACCTCTTTTGTTGCTCAGTTGTGGCCTCTCTCTTCAAGCCCACTCAGCAGGTGAATTCACTGCCCTCCCCCATGTGGGACCTGACTCCCAGGGGTGCAAATCTCCCTGGCAACATGGGCTATGACTCCCGGGGATGAATCTGGACCCGGAATTGTGGGATTGAGAAAATCTTGACCAAAAGGGGGAAGTGAAATGAAACAAAATAAAGTTTCAGTGGCTGAGAGATTTTAAATGGAGTCGAGAGGTCACTCTGGAGGGCATTCTTATGCACTATAAAGATATCCCTTTTTAGTTTTTAGTGATTGGAATAGCTAGAAGAAAGTATCTGAAACTATAGAACTGCAACCCAGTAGCCTTGACTTGTGAAGACGATTGTGTAACTATGTAGCTTACAAGGGGTGACAGTGTGATTGTGAAAGCCCTGTGGATCGCACTCCTTTTTTTCCAGTGTATGGACAGATGAGTAGAAAAATGGGGACAAAAACTAAATGAAAAATGAGGTGGGATGGGGAGATGAGTATTTTGGTGTTCTTTTTTAACTTTTATTTTATTTTATTTTATTACTTTTGGAGTAAGGAAAATGTTCAAAAGTTGATTCGGGTGATGAATGTACAACTGTGTGTTGGTACTGTGAATAGCTGAGTGTGCAGTGTGGATGACTGCAGGGTATGTGAATATATCTCAGTAAAACTGTATAAAAAATTAAGTAGGTTTAAGTGGGTCGAAGGCAGGCAGGAGTCCACCAAGGCAGCCACCAGTGGCTGAAGCGCAAACTATTTGAGCAGCAAAATAACTAAGTGTTGGATTCTCACCCAAAGCCTATGGATGAGTCCATATTGCTACAAGTTAATGATCTGAATAAACAAGCAAATAAGCGGAGAAGAGCCGAGTCTCCCATCAGAGGGGTTTGCAGTGATTTCGGTCGGCGCTCCGCCCTCGGGAGGTGGGGTCCTGGGTGTGGGCCGCGCAGTGACTCTTCCGAGGAGAACCTTGGGCATGGGGGACACGAGGCACTGACGGTGGAGAGACCTGGCAGACGCCCGAGCAGGGGACCAAGGTTGACGTCAGTGGTGGCGTGCTGACAGCCCGCCTGCTCAATGGGGTGGGGTGAGAACACTGCTTTATCTCTGGGGTCTTCCTCCCCCAAACCCGTCATCCCACTCCCCACGAGGAAAACCTCACATTCCAGCCGAGAGGCATCCCGCAGAGCAGCTGACCCCCAAACCCCAGGCCATCAGGAGGGCAGTCGAGGGACCGTCACAGCCAAGAGGTCACGGAGACGTGTCGGCCCAATGCCCGTGGGGCCCTGGCTGGGATCCGGGACAGACTGAGGACATTACAGAAAACGGAGAAGAACCTGGACTGTAGCAACCCCAACACAAAACAGTGTCCTATAGATTTCCTTTCACTGGGGTTTTATTGCCTTTAAGATGTGTTAGGTCTCGGCAGCGTTTCCTACTTGCCTGGACCCTGCACGTTCAGGCCCTGGCACTGGTGTTCCAAGAACCCAGCTGGGGAGAGACCGACCTGTCAGGGGCAGGCTTGGTGCACGTGTAAATGTTTAGGACGGATTCACTTTCCCACAGGACTTCGCGGGTCCCTGCCCATGAGGATTCTTGAAGACAGCGAGTGACGTGAAATGCCACGGAGGTGTGTAATCTGTTGTTCTCCTTCATTTTTTATGAGAGGGTTTGCCCCCTTTGAGTGTATGTGTTTTTTGTTTTGTTTTGAACAACCTCAATTCTTAGGAGAAGCTTTCTGGGTCTGGGTGACCTGGGCAAGTCAGTTCCCCATTCCGGGTTGAAGTTTCTTCACCTGCTTCAAAAATGGGGTGTAGGGGGTGGTCTGAACCATGGGTGGCCTCCAAGTTCCCTCCCACCTCTCACGGGTCTGACTCCGCCAGGGAATTTGCACGATGTTTGACGATGAGCCTTCCTTATGGGAAACGACTTTCTTACCAGGAACCTACGTGAGAAATGACTTTCTTAGGAAGCCCAGGGGCCACGTGCAAAAGGACTTTCCCCAAACTGGGCTGCACCCGTGCTACCAGCTGTCGGTGGGTTTTCTTTCAACTAAACGTTGTTTTGAAAACCCCCTAGATTTATTTTACAGACGTGTAATGTACTTTCAGTCTCGCTCACCCTTTCTGGCGGACGGCTCTGAGTCTTGATAAACGCAAGCCGTTGGACCACCACCAGCTGTCCACCCTCACCCAGAAGGTTCCTGGGGCCCTGTTCTCGTCCACTCCCCGCTCCACCCCTTGCAACCGCTGATCTGTGCTTCATGTCTAGTGAAGTGGAAAAGTCCACAACCTGCTCCCTGAGCCATGGCCGGGCTGAGGCACAGCCGCTCCACCTGTATCCGAGCGGCCTTCAGTTCGGTCAGGGCCGGCTTCCAGAAGAGCTCCGGGAAGAGGCTCCACCGCTTCAAGGTGCTTCTCTGCTCCCCTCGTCCCTCCTCTCCTGCTGGGGCTGGGGGCTCGAGGGGAGGGAGGGAAGGAGGTGGGAGGCTGGGGCCATCGAGCGCGCCCCTCCTGGAAATATTCTTCCTCGTGCTTCTTGCTGTCCTCTTTACGGGACTTGTTTTCTCTTGCAAAAGCTAGAGACATTACAAATCAGTCCATTTTCCAGGCTGCCTGGGTTGAGTGGGGAAGGTTCTAGAATAATCTGACCCCAGACCTGGGGCTTCTGAGGGAGTCTCCCTGGGAAGGGTTTGGGGTGGATGTTCTGGTATCTTCTGGCCCCCATGTGCCACGATCCTCTGCTTTGCCTCGAGAACAAATGAACAGGGCACCGTTGGGTGGCATCGATGGGGTCATTCTAGTCTCTTCCGACATGACGGTGACCAAGTCTGGCCTCCGTTCTCCCCCAGCTGCTTTCCTGGTTTGCAAAGGCCCTGCTGCATGTTAGTGCCTCTGAGCAAACCTCTGCCTGCAGGTGCCTCCTTGACTCAGGCTCCAGCAAACCCCTTCTCCTCGGCCCTGCCCAGCCTGCCAGGCATCTTCCCTGTGTCCTGCAGGGTAGGAACTGGTGGCTTGGGCAGTGGACAGCCCTTCTTCCCCTGTCTGGAGACTGAGCTGCTGTCTGCCCACCTGCGGAGAAAGGAGTGTCCAAGCCTTTCTTTTTCCAGGTCAATCCCAGGAGGATTCGCACGGACCTCGCAGAAGGCATCTGGAGAGAGGTACATCCCCGCCTGGGTGGGGTCGGCAGTACCCGGGCCCTGTGATCTCCCAGTGCCAGGGGTTCACGCTGGCCAGGAGCCAGGATGCCGTCAGGCCTTTCGTGGCCTCCTCGGGTGGCTCCTTGCCCTTCAGCCCTTCTGTGGCTGATTGAAGGAGCTGGGCTTGGTGGCTGCGACATGGGCCTGGAAATTTCCGGTGGAGTCCAACAAGTCTTGGCCCAAGGGCCTGAGGACATAACTTTCCAGTCCGGGCTCCAGTCCGAGGGTCCCCACCTGCTCTGTGGCTCCTGCTCTTGGTGCGTTTAGTGTCGGACGGGTTACGGGACAGCTCTCGGCATGCAGTCCACGTTTGTCAGTTGACTCTGACCGCTGTGCAGGCCCAGGTGGGGGCCCCTTTCCCCCCAGGGCTGGTGCTCAGGGTAGAGCAGAGCAGGCTGGCTCAGGGCCGGGTGGTGACAGGGCGCCAGGAACAGAATGTGCCCTCCAGGGCCAGCCGGCAGGGACCCTGCTTTCCCATTTGTCCACCAAGCCCCGGGGATGGTTTGCGGCTGTTACGGCCCCTACGAGGGCAGGGCTGGACTGCGTGGTGCAGAGGACACGTCACCTCCAGCAGGGCCCCGGTACAAGGCAGCTGGGCTTGGGGCTCTCTGGGGCCCCCACATTCTTCAGGGCCGCCTTTGGGCCTTTCCCTACAGCTGTCCTTCGTCACCGCGTGAAGCCCTGCTACTCGGGGTCCGTTCTCTGTAGGTAGAAAGTGACCGAGACAAGCGGCTCCATGGATGCGTGAACATCAGCCACTGCCCACTTCCCGGGCGGCCTCGGCCTCGCCTGGTGCGGATGCACAGCTCAGAGTTGGGGGCCAAGACCCCCTTGGTGGGTGGCAGTTGCCGGGGGTCCTGCTGCGGACCTGGGGCTCCGCCAAGATCCAGGACGCCGGTGGCCAGTCCTCGCGTGTCCGTCTCCCGGCACATGGTGTTTTCTGGGCACTGGTCTCCCTATGGTGTCCTCCTCAGTGGAGAACGTGCTGGGGGGAAGCTAACCGCCTCTCGGAATGGCCGCGGCCTTTTCCGCCTTTTCTCCGTGACAGTCGGAAACGGTCTCTTTCTTTGTAGCTGTGAGGAAGGAAGATGGATGTTGGAGAGGAAATTTTAACTTCCTTTTGGCTCTTCTGCCCCTAGAGATGTTGGCCCAACACTGGTCATGATTAGGACATGGTGGTTGTGTAGGGGTCACCAAGACCAGCCCCAGGTCTGACGATGGGCTGAGAGGACTCACTGCAAATGGCCCGTGTCGCAGAAAAGGGGAAGGGTCCTGGGCGAGTCCCGGGGAACCCAGTGGGACCTCCGGGGGGGCACCCTCCAGGGCCCCCCAGGCCTGCCTACTTCCTCCAGCGTCGGGTGGTGAGGACACGCATGGAGTGCCGCCCACGGGAAGCTTCCTGTGATTCAGCGCCCAGGTTTTTTTTGGGGAGGCTGGTCACATGGGCACCCTCTGCCTGGCATGTCCCACGATCCCAGCTCCCAGAAGGAAAACGGCCTACATCACGTGGTTTCTACAAACAGTTTGGGCGCAGGGAACCCACAGGTTTCCACTCTCCTGGAACCCTGAGTTCCCAGACCCCAGCCAAGGGCCCTCCTCGCAAGCAGGGAGTTTCTCAGGCCTGAGAGTTTTCGTTGTTGCTCAAGCAAATACCATGCACTGTGTCAGTTTAACAAGGGGAATTTACTGGCTCGTGGTTCTGAGGCTAAAAGAAATTCCAAGCTAAGGTGCCGTCAAGGCAAGGCTTTCTTCATGAAGACGGGCGCTCTGGGCTGGCTGCTGGTCACCCTTGGTCCTGGGCTCCCGTCACGGGGCCATGCACACGGTGGCCTCTCCTGGCCTCTCCCTCCTCTCCCAGGTTCCGCTGACTCTCAGCTCTGGCTGCTCCCTCTGACTTTCCCTCTCTCTTCCTTCCCTGTAAGGCCTCGGTATCCTAAGACCCACCCTGGGTCAGCGGGGACACACCTTAAGCGAAGTCTCCTCCTGAAAAGGTCCCACTACTAAGTCCATACCCACAGGGATGGATCAGTCTAAGGGCCTGCTCTTCTGGTGCACAAACAGCTCCAGACCACTGCACCTGCTGTGCGGGCTCTTCTCTGCACAATGGTCTCGCCATATGTCTCAAAAGATTTCACTGTGATAGTCAAGTGGATTTCTTTTCCTCTTTCCAAAAAAAGCAGTTGGCCTGGAAGATGGCCAAGACCACAGGTTCGTGGACAGTCTGTCAACCCCAGTGTTGACTCAGCTGCGGCCGACACCTGGGCCCATGGCCGTGGGGGGTGCCCCGCGGGGTCGGACAGTGGGTTGTGCGCGGTGGGGTCATCTTAACCAGGACCCAGTGGGTTGACGCCGGAGCTCGGCTTCTTCTGCCGGTGCTGTCTGTGGGTTTCTCTGTGGTCCTAGAGCATATCTTCTGTGTCCCCACCCGTCTGGGCATCAGGACTTAAGGATCTGGGCCGACCCCCTGCCTGGGTCCAGAAGCTTCTCACAGTTTCCGAATGTGAAATGAGGTCAGCTGCTGACAGATTAGGTGTTGAGCTATTTTCAGTTTTACCTTTTTCTTAAAAATAAATGGGAGTAACACCTGTCCCAAGATGAAATGAGCTGCTTGGGAGGTTCTCACTAAACAGGGAACCCCCTGGTCCCGCTACAGGGCCGTTTGCAGGGGTCCCTGCATGGATTCTGCCCTGGCAGGGCCTCCGGGGCCCTCCTGACAGTGTGCGTGTGGCTGAAGCCACAGCGTTAGATGAGGGGTGGAGGTGTCGGAAGTGAGGCAGGTTTGTCCACCCGAGTCTAAAGGCCTGTCTTCAAGGAGACCTTTCACATGTCCAGAAGGAAGTTCCGGCCCTGGAAGTTCACAGAAGTGCAGCTTGCTCATTAGGAAGTTCCGGGAAGGACACTGATTTGCCCACTGTGGAGATCACAGGGATGTAGGGTTTCTCAGGAGACCGTTACTGCTGGAGCCACTCGGCCAACGGAGAACATCCACCCGGAAGGCTTTGGAAGAACAAGCAGGGGGTGCTGGGATGACAGGCACAGAGCGGCGGGGTGTGTGGTTCCCGGACATCCAGAGCGTGCCAAGAGGCCCTTCAGCCAGGGCTGATGCAGACGGGAGATGCCGGGGCGGCCCTTTGCGGGGAGCTGCGCCACCGGCCACCGCCTCGGACACTGTAGACCACGGGCAATGTCGGGTTCACTCTGAAACAAGGAGCGCTTGGACCTGACATGCTAATCTCAGCTTCATTCAGTCTTCAGCACCTCCTGCGGCCGGCAGGCTGGGCGAGGGGCAGCGGGGACCCGGGAGCCCCCCACCCTGCCCCATCCCAGCGGCCGACAGGGAGGTGGCCGTGGGCACACCGGGGTCAGGGGCCTGGGCAGGGTGGGGTGAGCAGGAATCAGCTGGGGCCGGCTTGGTGGAGCCCTCGGTTTCCCTTCCCCAGGAGAACGGGGCCTTGCCCTTTGGAAGAGACCTTAGGAGGAACTGGCAGCGCTCAGACCCACCAACAGCGGGCAGGGCTGGTTTGGGCCACGCTTGCCTGCCCCGTGGTGCCCGGCGCTGGTTCCGGGGCTTAGCTGAGCTTTCCAGGGACGGTGGGTCCCCCAGGCTTTCCAGGCGCTAGTGCATGTGGAGCTCATGCATTTTGGGGATTTCTTTGCCAACATGAGTGACGGAAGAAATGATTTGTGCACATGGGGAGTGTTGTACTTTATTTCCCTGCTGGAGATTGTTAACCGGCTTAGAAATAATTCTGCCGTCAGTTTTTAGATCCTTACGATGGTGAGTTGGAAGACACCGCTGCTCACTCCGACTGTAGCTTCAACCACCGTTCTCTGGGCAGCAGGCGCCGTAACATGGCTTCCTGTGCACCGACATCGAAAGGTCCAGGAGGAGTTAACCTGGAAGACTGTCCCTCGTCCCAGTGCCCCGACTTCCTTGTCAAAGCCGCTGGCTCGGCCCCCGCAGGTCAGGAGGCTGTCGACGTGGACATGGTGCCCGTCAGCGAGCCCCGGCCAGTGGCCCAGGCCAGCGGCTCCGAGGTGGGAGGCTGGGCCCCGAGACGTCCCCCGTGGCCAGAGGACCCGAGGATGACCGAGGAGGAGCGGGGGCCCAGGGCAGCTGGCCCCTTCCTTGCTCCCACCGAGACCCCTGACGCCGGCAGACATGGATGGAGCAGGACCCAGGCGTTGCGGCCACCACGCGGACTTGGCAGTGAGAGAGAGCAAGGGCCCAAGCTCTCACTTCTCAAGAGAAAACTGGAACTTTTACTTACAGAGCCTGAAAAAAATAAGAGAAAGAAGCAGTACGTGGCCTAACTCAAGGTAAGCCGGTGTCTTCCATGGAGGAAGGGGTCCCCAGGGGGGCTCAGTGCACAGAAGTGACGGAACATTCCGGTGAAAACCTTAGAGCTTTCTGTGGGTCTTACGTGGTGGCCCGATCTTTAAAGTGGGTTTACCAGTTCGGGCGGAGGAACTTCTCCACGATCGCCTGCCTCCCCCTCCCACCATGGCTGTATTCTTGTTTATTTATAAACAGCTAAGAATCCACGGTCTTCCTTCACACTCTTGAGGGAGAGAAGTGTGGCTGGGCAGCTGGTGTGAGCGATTGTGGGGCCGTCTGGAGCTCATGGGCTGTGGTTCCTGGGCCACGTCACTGGGGTTGTTCACTCCCCTGAGGCTCTGACGCCAGCCCGTCTCCCCCACAGCTGCAGCCGGGTCCTGCTGTCCTCCTCGATCTGGTGCCCTCCACATACCCCAAGACGACACTGTTCCCAAAGGCCAATAAAAGTGAAGTCAGCTAGGAGGACTCTCTCATTGGGCCTGGCGGGGGCAGGTCCCCGAGCCGCTGGGCCCTGCCCTCCCCAGGTGGAGCTGCCCCTTGGGCAGGTGCGGGGGGCTGAGGGCCCGGGGCGGGCAGTATGGCTGCCCGGAACTCACTTTCTGCCTAAAGTGACACCAGCTCTGGCTGGGGGACAAGTGGGACTGGTGCCTGGCTGTCCCCCCCCGACCGTCGCCACGGCCCTGGGAAGCGGCCAAGCCCCGTGGCCTGTGGGAAGGTGGGTGGAGCCCCCAAGGGGGAGGCCAGTCGAGGCCGGCAGCTCCCGCGTGGGGGGGCCAGGACGAGAGCCGCAGCTCTCAGGGGCCCCCCACCATGGCCCAGGCTCCGCCGTCCGTGGGGGTTGGGATGGGGGTGGCAGCGGCCCTAAGACCTGGCAGGTTCACAGGCCCACATGACAGGCGGTGAGTAACCTCGTGGGGTCCGTGCTTGAAGCCCTTGGCCGTGGGGGAGACACAGACTTGGGCCTGTGGTGGCCAATCCCCCTACAGTGAAAGATCAGTGGACACCTGTCCCTCGGGGCCCGGGCACTGGAGCTGTTGCTGCTTAGCTGGCCATTGGGCGCGCGGCACTTCTTGCTGGGGTGTCCCTTTCCTCTTCGTGACCACGGTGAACCTGTGCCAGGCTCAGCTGCAGAATGTGCTGGGGGCATCTGGGGCTCAAGTGGTGACCATAGTACATGGGGGCATCTGAGGCTCAAATCACCAGGGCAGCCTCGGGCCCCAGGTGAGCCCGCACTGCCCTCCAGCACGCTCTGCACAGGACACAGAGTCCGTCCTTAGTGGCTTGGAGCAGAACATCAGCCACGGGCTCCAGTTTCCACCCAGGTGGGCCTGGCCATGTCCAGCCACCCGGACACTGCACGCAGGCCCTGGTGGGCTGGAGCCCTGGCAGCTCTGAAGAGGCTGATCCATTGAAAATGCACAGGAGCCGAGCCTCCACGCCTGGGTGGCTGCTGGTGAGCGTCCATGAGGCCGGAGAACAAGGCTGACCCCAAGGCCCAGGTCACACAGTCAATGAAAGGCCAGAGGTCTCTTCACAGCCGGAGCACAGCATGGACCACAGGCAGGTGCTGTCCCGGGGCTTCGGGGGGAAGCAGGGCCAGGCCGGGTGGCCACAGCGCCCTTGTCTGAGATGGACGCCAGGCCCAGAGGGAACTGTGTGCAGGCCCAGGCACCGGCTGGGAGGACAGGGCACATCCAGGTCCTCACCCTCAAGTGCCGCAGTCGCTTCAGGGAGCCACGCAGAGCCCACCCTGAGCACTGACTGCTCAGGACAAAGCGAGCACGGCCTGCACTGCGGCCCCTTCCTGCCGGCCAGGGGGAGAGCCCGGCAGGCCCGGCGGTGCACTGCTTTGAGCAGGGCCCTGGGAGCCAGACGTGCCACACCTGCTGGCTCAGAGCGCACCGGCTCTGTGTCCCAACGACCACGTCCCGCGGGTAAAGCGGAGACAAAGAGGCAGGAGCCGGCGCATGCTTAGTGTTTTATTTCATAAAACAAGCCATGCTAGAAACCCTCTAAAACCACAGTCTTTCACCTTGTCAATGCCACCACTCCAGCTGCCAGATTCCATTCCGTCTCTTCCAGCCTCAAACCAACAGCCTACTTTCCACAAGTCCATGCCTTCCAAATACTTCAATAACGAATAAATGTTAAATAATGGATTGTACTATTACAGAAAGGGGACGCTAGAAAATGTTAGTTTTACTCTGTGCACAAGACTGCCACGCCACGCTCATAGAAGCTGCGCGGATCCTCCTTCGTGGCGATTTCAAAGTCTACCGTGAAGATAAGGTCGGCCCGGGTGAAGTTCAGGTAAACGGGTAAGGTCACCTACAGGAAGAAAAGCACAGGTGTGCACGGTTCATTTATTACAGGAAAGATAAGACATGGGGAAGGCGCCTTTGGTGACGAGGGGCGCGTCCGAGGGGGAGGTTTGGCTTTTCCTGTGAAGTGGCTGAGTTTCAGCTAAACGCCGACCCGAGCTGACGCGGCCCAGGTGGGGAAAGGGGTGTTACCTGGCCCTTGGTTACCAGGGGGCCAGGACACTCCCTGACCACAAAGAGGGCCGGCAGCTCCCAGAGCAGGAGCACTCACCACGCTCGCCTTTTTCTCCGTGTTGGTCTGCTTGACCCAGCGAAGCTGCGTCAGGGGCAGGAAGGTCGAGATGGCGTTGGAGAGCGAGAGCTTGTTGTTACTGCACGTGGCCCCCTGGAGCTTCAGACCTGCAGGGAGGACGCGGGGCCCAGCTGACTGGCGGTGCAGCCTCACAGCTCCCAGGCTGAGCCGCCTGCCCTCCCCCCAGCCTCCAGGGTCACCCACGGGGACGCTGGCTCACCCGTGACCCCGAAGCTGCAGGCGTCGAGGGCAGCCCCCTGAGCGGTGGTGACGCTGACCTCCAGGCAGAGCTCCTCCAGGGACCAGCTGTTGGCCTGGGCGACGTACTGCCTGGTGGCGGTGATGTAGGCCTCGGGCACAAACAGGCCGCCCAGGCACACATGGATGTTCTGGGGAGATGTGGCTGGGTGAGGCCCGGGCTTCACGCCCAGGCTGGACTCCCGAGCTGGCCCTGCGCTCTGAGGTTTCCCAGCCGCCCTCAAAAATACCTTGAGTTCTTTGGCACCACCCGATGCGGCTGCCAGGGAGATGTTCTGCAGCTGCTGGACCCTCTCACTGAAGTCAGACACCCACTGGATGACGGTCATGCCGGCGGGCACCGTGTAGTGGGACCAGCTCCGGGGCAGGATCCCTGTGGTGGGTACGGGGAGCCGGGCTCACGCTGGGCCTGGCTGGTCGCCCGGGGCATGCCACCCACACGTTGACGGGTAGGCCAGGCCTCGGCCCGGAGGACGTGCTTATTTCCAAGGAAAGAACCATCACTGGGGCTCGGCCTTCTGGCCTTCTGGCCCCCTGGCCCCCTGGGCTCCCACCTCCTCATCCCGGGCCAGCTCGCCATCTGCAGCGCACACGTTATTTTCCCAGGTCCCAATCCGCTACCACCCCTCACTGGGCTGGACCACACGGCCTAAAGAAACTGCACATGGCACGTAAAGCTTTGGCCAACGTTCAGAATCTGTTTTATCGGTGAATGAACACAAAAGACATTTGGGGGCATTCCTAAGACCCCCCCTCCAAGTTAGGATAAGGGCACCAAGTGGCACGCAGGGAGGCCGCCTTCGCAGGACAGGCCCACTGAGCCCTCAGCCGCGCCAGCACCCTGGACCGAACTCCCAGTGCGCCCAGAGGACCAGCCCCGATTCAGACTGCTTCCGAAGTACCTTTCACCAGCTCGTTTATGAGGGTGCGCAAATAGTTGGTCTGTTTCTTCTTTCCTTCACACACTTGAACAACATCGGCAAGATCCTGGCGAACATCTTGAAGTAATTTAGCGCCCATCTTCACCTCTCTCTCAAAGAATCTGAACAAAGGATCCTAAAATTGTTCAAAGAGGAGAACTCAAGTCATACACTGGGGAGCCCTGGATTTACAGCCCTGTTGAAGACTAACAGCGTCACCTGTCCACCTGGGCTTCACCTGAGCGACAACCGCAACCTAGACCGCGTGTGGCCTGGAGGACGGGACTCGTCTGCTGCAGCCCGGCCTGCCCCACCGAAGCACTAAGACGCGCTCCACAGGGAGGACGGCTGCCTCCAGTTCCTCTGGAAGATTTACTTACCTTCCTGTGGCCTGATGCACAACCCTCTGGGGCACTTCCCGCTGGTGTGAGAAGGGTGGCCTCCCTCCCTCAGAGCCCGTCTCATGAGCCCTGTGCGCGAGGCGCTCGGGGTGTGCCGGCCGTGTGGGTGTGTGTGGCGGTGCTGGGTGTGCCCGGCCCACCCCGGCCACCTTGATGTTCTCCACGGTGCGCTTCAGGGGGCTCAGCGTCGGGGGGATCAGGTGCAGCCAGTTGGAGGCGGTGGTGTGCAGCGTCCGCATCCAGGCGGGGCGTCCGTCCGCCGTGGCGTCCGTCCGGGTCTTCTTCTCGGTCTCCGCATAGGCCAGGTCGTCCTCGTCCTCCAGCATCTGCATCTTCAGCATCTTGCTGATCATGTCCACGCCTACGCCACAGGCCGCAGGGGCAGGCGGGAGAGCAAAGGGAAGTCAGCACGGGACGAGGAAGGCCCACGTGGTCAGTTGACACGGGAGTAACTTCATGGACTCACAAGATACAGGGTCAGTACGTGTCCTTAACGCACAGAAAATGGCCCAACCAAGGGGATGAAGGGAGGCAGGTGCAGAAGAGAAATCAGGACCAAGTACACAACTTCCAACTGAGGGGCCGGCTGAGAACCCCCAGGTGAGTCAGACTGCGGTTGGGGTTCCTCCAGACCACCGAGTCCCTGGGAAACCTGCAGCGAGGCCTGTGCCCCTGGGGCCCATGACCGAGCAGCAAGGGGACGGGCTCCTGCAGGAGATGCCACCTGCTGTGTTCCCTCTCAGAATGGGTCACTGTGGTTCGTGACTACTGCTTGTGTCCAGCTGTGCCGACTCAGAACCACTTTCCCCCCGTGCCAGCCCCGTGCACCTGGGTCTCCTGCTGAGAGTGCTTACCCTGCCCCCGAATCTCGGCCCTGGATGGAGGGCACCAGGAGCTGGGCTCCAGGAAGGCTGCCCGGCCAAGAAAGAGCTTGGGTGTTTGCACCAGACAGGCCTGGGCCCAAACCTCAGGGCCTGCCTGTGGTGGTGCCGAGAACTGGGGCGACTCGGCTGGCCTGGAGCCTTCACCCCACACCCTGGACGGGACCAGGTGAGAGGAAGTATAACTTCCCTGCAGTGCTTGCGTGACACAGGCCCCCGGCTGCCGTCGGAACGCAGCTGGTGACAGATCCTGCAAACCACTGCCTGGTCTCAGAGGCCGGAGGCCCATCGAGCCCCTTTGTGGCTCCTGGTAACGGACACCCAGTGCTTCTAAGAGATCACGTAACTCTATTTAAAGAGTTGAAACTATTTTTGAAAGTAAAATGGAAATCTAAATGCAGTTTCCAGACCTCATGTTGTCACGCCTCTTCCCCAGAGCAGAGTCTGTGGTGCAGGAAACGCCCAGTGGAGCCACCCCCAGGAGCAGAGACTGGGGCGCACTGGGAGGTCTGAGCAGGCCCCAAGCCACAATGGGGAAAGTTTCCCACAGCAAATGCACAGCGCAGAGCGAGGCCCTGCGGCCAGCGGCGCGGCACGCACCCTGGGTGGTGAGGAGGACCCTCTCGGCGTTGTTGGGCAGGCCCAGCCAGGAGGGCGTCTGCGCGTCAGGGAGCAGCTCCACCCACTGCACGAACTCCTCCCGCCTGAAAAGCCAGCACATGTGAAAAGGCATTGGAGACTGAGCACCGTGCAGCGCCAGCCGGATCCTGCCACCACGACCGTCTCCTGCGCGGCCCCAAATCAAGAGGCAGCTGCGTACCTGATGCCGTCGGGCATCTGGATGTCTTTGTGCCCGTCGACCTTGCAGGCCAGCTTAAATTCACTATCGAAACTCTTTGTCGTGAACAGACGCTCCAGGAAGGTGTTGAGCAAACGCTGGTCAAACTCGTTGTCCACGCGCCCGCCGTAAATGGACTGCGCCATCAAGGTCTTCAGCGCAGACCAGGGGATCTTATCTGGCGAGATGTTCTGCCTTCCCTGGTGGGGGTGGGGGGTGCTGGTTTGTGTGTGCTCAAGTCAGAGGGAAGCAGGCACCCACGAGCCCTGGCTCTCCCCTCGCTCTCTCCTGACACCAAGATCAACAATCAACCACCGCCTGCTGTGTTTTGGCTCCACCAAATGTCAGCTTGTCCCTATAAAGCTGAGCACTTTATCTCACAGCCTTTAACTTTGGAAGTGCTTTTTTCTTCCTAAGCATGCAGCCCCTTCTGAAATGGAACAGCCCACACTTGCCTTGGCCGTGTCATCCAGCCAGGTGTCCACTGTGTCACAGGCCGACCGCAGGTCTGACTCCCCAAATTCATATTTCTTTGACCACCCCAGCGGAGCGTATCTGAGGCGCTCCTGGATGATGGCATGGAACCAGGCCAGCAGGAAATACAAGCGAGCGCGCTCGTTGGGAGACTGGGTGAGGAAAGGAATCGAGGTCAGTTCCTGCAGGGCAGTGCCCACCCTAACTCGGAAACGGGCAGCGGGGACCAGAGTCGAGCTTTAGACAGAGCTCTGCACACACCCACAAGTGAAGCACCGAACAATAAGCCGTGAGTTAGCCCTAATGCTGCCAGGAAAAAAGTGTATGATGTTCCACAGGGGGTGACCCAGCAGACTGCTGAGAGAAGCTATTTAGCCAACAGAAAATTACAGAAAAGGGAAGACAGAATTCCTAAAAACGTTAGAAATGGTGGATTGTGGCACAAAATAAAAAGCACTTGTGAACCACAGACAGAATTGGTGCAAAATCCTTGACACAATCACCCCCCCTGCTGCCCGAGAGTCGTGGCCTCCACATTGGACCCTGCAAAGGACACCCTGAGGTCCCCTCTGCAGACGTACATCTGGGTTCTGGCTAAAGCGTCATGTGCGTGAGTTTTCACCACCGGGGAACCCAATCCTCACAGCCCCAAAGTCAACTTCGTATAAACACACTTTCCCTTTCAAACTGCTCATCGGAAAGAACTTCTGCCTACAGTTGAAAAGCAGGATTTCCGTACAGTCGGCCTGTCGGACACTGCCAGAAGCCTGGCGCCCACTCTGGATCCCGCAGTCGGCCGGCACCTGATCTGTGTGGTGCGGGCGTGTTGGGGAGGTGCCCTCACCTTGCATATCCGTGAGACGGGGATGCTGCTGAAGGTCCGCAGCATGTTGGCCTTCACCCCCGGGGGCGGCTCAAACACGAAGATGCGGCCGGCTCGGAGCAGGTTCACAGGCACCTGGAGAACACGGCCCCGTCACAGTGTTGGTCTAGTGAGACCACACACAAACACACACACACACACACACACAGGATGCACACTGAAAGACAGCATGCTGACATTTAAAATCAGCGCCTCACATCCTTTTTACCACGCACCTTGGGATTGATCTCCATGGTAAGAAAGAGCCTGAAGCAAGCATGCGGCTGCAGTGAATGCAGTTTCTTTTCCAGCTGCATCAGCCACCCGGGAGCCAGGTGCACGTTCTTCAGCATCACCCACCTGCAGCAGGAAGGGAAAGCACACAGCGACATCTCAGATAGCCTGCCAGAATCCCCGGGGACTGAGACTTTTTAAAACAAAACAAAACAACAGAACAGCCTACCTGCCTGACTTCACAGCTGTATTTATTGCCTTATCTGCTTGATTGAAACCTTCTGCTGAGCCTGCCGTGAGAAAGCTTCGCGTTAGCCGTGGCAAACTTGGCCTTCAACGCCTAATGTGAATTCTGTGGTGCTGCGGCCTGAGGAACCAATCGCCACCCTCTTACCAATCGCAATTGAGGTGATCTGTGTGTTCTGTTCGGCCGCGAGGTCTTCCACGTGTCCGCTAGCGTCATAGCCAGGCACTGAGCACATCAGGACAGGAGTGTTTGGCTTCACCTGCAGATGGAGCCCCCGGACTGCAGTGAGGGTGGCACTAGGGAGTGCACGGGGCTCGGGACCCGAAGGCAGGCAGGCGTCTGGCCCTGGGGGAGACTCTGCCAGCTCTTGCAGGAGCCTCCTGCGCAGCCCCTGGGGCAGCCAGAGCCGGGGCCAAGAGTGTTACCTCCGTGTCCACGATGTGGGTCAGGTCCAGCGGCTGCTCCATGATGGACATGAAGGACTCCCCGAGGTTTGTGGAGACAAATGTGTGGGCCATGGCCAAGAGGCGGTCGGGCCGGAAAGCCTGGATCAGGAGCAGGCGGTGGACAGCCTGCCCGATGGGCGCTGAAACAAGGAGTGCGAAGGTGGTGGGTGGCGAGAGCACAGGCTCCTCGACGTGCCCTCCCATGCCCGGGTCCTTCTTCCCACAGGCCCCTGCTCGGCTTCCACAGCCACTCAAAGCCCAAGGCGCCTTCATGGTTCTCTCTGCCTCAAAGAATTCGCTACCACTTGCTGTGTCTTTGTGGAACCCTCAGATACACCTAGGATAGCACCTTACCACCCAGATGTTTTCGTAGGCTAACAGCTCATTTACTGTTTTTTAGGTGATTACACTAATGCCTGTTCATTGCATAACATCTAAAGTTTTTCAGAAAAATCCAAAGAAAATAAGACCCAGCCCCAGCTGTTGACCCCAGCAGTGCCTGCATGTGCTTCTCTGTGAGCCATGAGCCGCTGAGCTCAGAGCGCTCGCTCGCTGTCCTCCTCTGTGGTCCTGGCTGGCCTGGTGCCTGGGGCTTACGGCACGAAGGAAGCCGGGCTCCCCTCAGGCTAGGCAAGGGCGCGCCTGTACAGCTCTCTTTTAACTGTCAAGCGGAGTTGAAATAGGAATTAGGAATTCTTTTGCTCTCCTCTTCTAGACCAACTCCTACCCAGAAGCTATTTCCCAAAGTTGCTTCCTAAAATATTTTAATACTGGAAAGCTGGTCTGGGGAACCACTGACATTTTTAGGGGGACTCAGTCCTTCAAACAGCAAAAACTAGTTTTTACTGAGGTCCAGAATGAAAGCAAAAGGGAGACGGCCGTGATGTGGACTTACTTGCAGGGGTGTCTTCATTCCAGAGGTAAGGCACGGTCTGTTCTGGGGAGCTGCTGTCTAGCCAGATGCCAAATTGCTGTGAAGACAACACTCAAAGCATCACAGTGGGGTAGAGCCCAGCTCAGGGGTGGAAAAGTGGAGACAAATGTATCAAATGTCTGATTCAAGAGTTCAGATGTAATACTCTGAGCTTCAAGTAACACACACACTTTCTTACCGCTCATTTCCTGTGGGAAGTCTCCGGAATGCTCACCTCATCTGCCTGAACCTTGGCGATCAGATCTTTGAATGCGGGAAGGCAGCTCAGCCTCACCACCGCCTCGGCCTGCTCCGCAGTCAGGCCCTGGATCTTGGGGGTGGAGCCGGCACTCAGGACAATCTCCTTTCCTCTCAGGAAGTGCTGGAACTCGGCATCGTATGTGGGCTCCCTGGGAAAGGACAACTGGTCAGAGGTCTCTAACCGTTATCCTTGCAGCCACTAAAAGCAACTGTGATGATCTCAAAGGGAGGAATCAAGAGTTTGCCCTTGACCGGAAAGTGTCCGCCGGCCAGCTGGGGGGGGGGGGGGCAGCGGGCGCCGCCTGGGGGTTAGAGGAGCAGGGGCCCAGGCCCCCCGCGGTGCCCCGCCCTACCCGACGGTGCCCTTCAGCCTGATCCTGGCCAGCAGCATGGCAAGGGTGATGTGGTCCTGGTGCAGCATGCCTCTCGCTACCCGGTTAAACGCCACCTGGGGTAGAGGCAAAGCAGAGTGACACTGCTGAAGACCCCCCTGGGTGGTCCCCTGCGGGGCGCCTGCGTGCCCGGCGCCCCACCTGGAAGAGGTCCTTGGTGATGACGGAGAGGCGCTGCGTGTGGTCCGTGACGCCCTTCAGGTTCGGGTTCTCGTACAGGACGTTGTGGTAAATGTCCAGGAAGAACTGCAGCGAGTACTGGTACAGAAAGTGGATCTGAGGAGCAAGCGATGGGGAGTGTCAGGACGCACACAGGACCAGCCCCGCCGCCACCCTCAGCCGCCAGGGCCGCCGCCTCGCCTGCTTCAGAGACTCCATGGTAAAGTAGATGCTGCTGCAGGCGGTGGAGAGCGGGAGGTACCGCTGCGACACCGTCTCCACCTCCTGCATGACGATGTCCGTCTCCTCCACCTTCCTCGTCACCTCGGCGGCCTCCCTCTTGAGGTTCTCCAGGGTCGTGATGATGGTGTCATCATCCAGAATACGCCCTTTCACCTCGTTCAGAGCTTGCAGCAGAGATTTTTCTAGCTGACGTAAACGTAGCTGGAACTCCCCTTAAACGATTAAAACATTCGGTTTGCTTTCATACTTACGTTCTCTCAAAGGGAAAAGCTCTCCAAAGTGCTGAAAATAAACTGGGGACGGCCTAGCCCCTTCCAAGTTCAGCCTCCAGATGCAGAAATACACCTTGAAGCTTAAGAAGATCGGAGCGTTTTTCATCCACGTCAGGTCTTTCAGCTTTAAGCACTTCATTGAGACACTGGCTTTGTAAACTGCTACGGGTGACTGTGAAGTTCACGAAAGTGACTCGGGAACAGAGGTCTGGAGGGAACTCAACCTGCCAAAACGGACAACGGAACAGTCTGTTTAGTTAATGCACCTGCAAACCAAATAGTGCCACCTTCTTATGTAGGAAGCAAATTGTTCCTTACGGTTGGATCTCTGGTGGACAGGAAGATGACAAACGATGGTGACAAGTCTATATCCTGGTCCCCGAGGGTGATCAGCACTCTCCCTCCCGTGCGCCGAACTTCACGATTCAATACTGGGTTCAGAACGGGGTCGTAGCTTTCCACATCCTGAACACACACACAGATGCAACCCAATGGTTAGGTCCCACTACCTTTGTCCTCAGGCAAACGACGGTTTACAAACTCGGACTTCCTCTTCCAGATAAACATCTCCTCCCAGAAGCTTCCTAGGAGAGCTAGAGCTGCACTGGTGGATTCAGTAACCGCCAGCCACACGTGGCTACTTAAAATTTAAACCAATTGAAATGCAAAATTTGGCTCCTCAGTCGCAGTAGCCACATGTCAACCTGTCAAGTGCTCGACAGCCACGTGCGGCAGTGGCTGCCATACTGGGCACCACATCACAGGACTCCGCCGCCGCTGCAGGATCTTCTCTTGGCGAGTGCTCCCCCAGACTAAATGCGATTCTAAATGCAAACACTGCTTCTGTTCGACTAAAACTGTTTACAGGACAATTGTGAAGCTTTATTCTCATTCTGATGCCAAAGTCTTACAAAGTTCAAGTGTCATGAGCGTTTGTATTATGCAACTTAGTTTCACTTCATGTCAACTGTGTTTAAAAAAAAGTTACATGTAACCCAAAAAGAATTCACTTCAAGAAGGAAGATATGAGGAACTCAAATGAAAACACAAACCTGGACAAGAAGAGGGTTACCAAATCTCAGCGCACTCTCTAAATTCTTCCTGAAGGCATCATCCAGAAAGCTGGTGCGTGTGATCTTGCGGTCCTTGTATTCGTTCATGATGAATTCCGTGGCTTGTCCAGAGGGGTCGATTATCAGCGGGTACCTGCGGACGAGGCAGTGAAGGGCAGGTCAGGACAACCCGGGACAACAAAGAATATGGTCGGAGAAGTGCTGCAGACAGATGGAAGAGGCCGTCACCGCCGCCCCAGGGGTTTCCAGAGGCATTTCCAGATTTACAAGGACAAACATGACTTAAATGCCAAATGCTACAATCAAATCATCTTTCTGAGGAATTCGCCCTGATGAACACTCTGGTATCTGCCATTTGTCACGTGTGCCAGACTCCTGCTGAATAAATTCCTAGAAGTGGAACTCCTAGGTCAAAGGCTGTATTTTCCTTTAGACAAATCCAGCCCTGCAGGCAGACTGTACCAATCGATCGATATTCTCGTTGGCACCATCTGGGTGAGATATCGAGCCACCTGGGAGAGTCTGCTCATAAAATTCAAGTGGCATCTGGTGCAGGCTTCGTCATCTTTGTGTCCCCAGGACAGTGACACACTGTAAGGGCTCAACGAAGGTTTCAAGATTTTAGGTGAGGTTAAAAAGAAATCTGGGGATGTGTTTGAAAAGAAAGGCAAGAATATCCAGGATATCCTGGTTTCAGGGAAGCCACGGAGGGGGGTTGAGCCCCAGAGTACTCAGTGACTTTTAAGTCAGGTCAGTCTCGAGGGGCCCCTTGAATTTCAGCACCCGGCCCCCCTTCACAGCAGCCACCTTTCATTTCCCATGCTGGCCTCTGAATAAGAAAACTAGGCAGCAGTTTCCTTGCTTTTTGTTTCAAGCTAACTATTTCCAGTTCCTACAATATAGGAACTGTCCCACCATCCCCCCAGCCCAACACACAACCCTGCCAATCAATTTAAAAAGCCGCACACCACAGCCGCTGCGGAACAACTGGGACCACCGGGATGGAGGGTGAGTGGTGGCTGCCCCACACCAGGGCCCCGGAACTCCTGGAGACCCACCCCCCATTTCCTTTTCACTGCATCAAACAAAGCTGTGTTTTGAAAAAAATAAAAACGGAATCACTGCCCATGAAGATTTCTACGCTGCCTTCTCTTCAGGCGCTGAGCACACACCTGTTGAACCGTTTCAGCATGATGGCGTTCTCGGTGCACAGGTCATCTGCAGGCAAGGAGCTGGCCTGCCAGCGCAGGCGCTCGTCAGCATTGGAAAGATACTCGGTCCTCGCGATATCTGTACGGAACTGAGAGGCAAGGGTGGTTACTCCCCCCTTCTCCAGTGCGGCAGACGGCGTCATTTTCAAGTTCAGACTTTTCCTAAAAACCTACTAAACATCAACTTGGCTTACACTCTGAGCACACCTTTCTGAGATTCTCTGCGGACTGTTACCTGGATGTTCGCTTGCTGTAAGTGATGGGACCAGGTGGTGAACAAGTTCTGGCGCATCTGCTGGTCGAAGTAGCCCGCGTAGGCGATGAACGCAGCCGACAGGAGGCAGTCCCCAGCAATGGTGGACATCTGGTTTTTGAACGTCTCACTCGTTTTTTCCCATCGTTCACGCTCGGCAGACAAACTCTTCAGAAGAGCAGTGCTTCGGTTTACCTGGAAAGAAATCCCACAGGATGCTCAGGGACCAGCACGTTCAGGATTTCTATTGGTTGCTGCAAATCAGTGCATCCACGTTAAGTGCAGGGTTTGGGTGGGCTAGAAACATGTGCAAGGAGGCGAGAGCCAGATCATGGAGGACTAACGGCATCTCAAGTATCAGCATCGCATCGAGGCTGTAAGATGAGTGCAGAGAGGCAATCCTCAGCCTTGAGATATGCACAGAATGGAGAGGAGCAGGAAGAAAGGGCCTTGAAGTGGAGGCCAGCAGGGCGAGGGCTGGCCTGAAGAGAGGAGATTCAAAAGAGGAGTGTGGGACAAGAGGGTGGAAGGGAGACGCCAGTTACACAGCTCGAAGCCGGGAGAACAGGTTTGGAACTGGTGGCAAGGAGGGAGGGGAAAGGGGTTCACTGGCTTCAGACTGTCCAGCTCGCATCTAGCTATCCTTAATTAACACTCATCAGAGGTTAGCAGTTTCCAGAAAAACTGTTTCCATGTTAAAGAGCACATCCGCTGAGACCCACACGGGACATGCACTGCCCCTTAAAAGTGTATGCGCCTCAGCTTCCGCCAACTGAGACCACCACTCGTCTCAGATGGAACAACCTTCAAATTCCCAAGGAAATTAGCAGGAAGATTCAGGAGACTATGACGACAATCGTACTTTGGCCTCAACAGCAGCCAGGTCCGCCTTGATGGCCTGGGCCTCTGATATCAGGACTGCATACTCCTCCTTGTAGCGGGCGATGCTGGCTTCCAGGTCCCGGATCATCTGCTCCACCTCGTTGGCTTTCTGCTGGTTGTCCTTGGCATCATCTTCCAACTTCTGCAGCTCGTTACGCAGGGGCTCCACGCGCTTTAACATGTCTGCATAGTTAAGCTGAGAAGGGCAATCGGTGGTGGTTATTTACGGGTGACGGACGAGAGGCCCGCCGCCCCCACCATGGCTCCTGGTAAGCCAAGTACCTGCGCAATGGCCCACTTCACCATGGGGCCGCAAGCCAGGGAGGCCCGATTCACAATTTCATAATTGTAACTTGGATTGGACATGTAGTTTTTCTTCATCTTCTCTCTTATGGCGTCGCTGCAAAAGAGGAATTGTATTTCCAAGCACGTGTAGGGCAAAGGGTTTTTATGAAATCAAACCAAATTTTTATCGTTACCCATTTGACGACAGAGGACAGGCTAGAACTGATGGTACCTCAGTTCCTCGAGATTAAAGCTGACAAGGCTGCTGATGAAATTCTCCCTGATAATAACCAGCCTAATCTTTTCTAGGCCCTTGTTCCCTCACCCAATAGGAGACCGAGTCTGTGGCCAGTGGCCTGCGGCAGGTGGGCTGGCCTTGCTCTGCCTTTAACCAGGGCTGGGTCCTTGAGGCGCTCATGGCCATCAGTGCAGGACTGAACAGCAGTCACATGCAGGACTGATGGGATCAGAAATCTACCGCCAGGAACACGAAAGAAATCTGACTTCTTTGAGAGAGAGGCATTTGTGTCATTACGGTAACTGAAGCTGTCTTCTGGTATGCAATTATACCAATGATGACAAAGCAGCTCCCTTAGGAAAATGTCACCTGGCAAGCAGGACCACTAGGAAATAGGAAAACCTCTAAAACATGTGAACGTTGCTTTCAGTTCCCAGCAAAGCTTGGTATTTGCCTTTACTCACCTGATCTCCTCTGCAGAGAAGTTTACAATGGTTGGGATAAAGTTCTCTCTCATGATGATGGAACGGATCTGCTTCCAGTCCGTGGTACTTTCCCCCAAGAGCAGACAGATGGACTCCAGGGCCAGCTTCACTGCGGCGGGCGGGTTGGCCATGGACCGCACCTCCACCAGGTGCTGCTTCTTGATGGACTTCACGGCTAAGGGCCCGGCGGAGCAGGCGCAGAGAGGTTTGCATGGGATGAAGACAAAGAACAATCACCGTAAGAAAGGGACAGGACCAGAGGAAGCTTCGACTCCAGTTTAAAGAAGGACAACTTCTAAGAAGATCTAACCTAATGTAAGGTCTCCTGTCTTAAACTCTCCTGGAATAGCTTAAATAGCTGATCTTTTAAATAATTAGGAAGAGCTTATATACTAACCCCAAACTGCAAAAATTCCTTTAAAACTCCTTTAAGAAATTGCTTTGCAGCTCCTTGAAAGTCCTCACTGATTCCTTTATCTCCATAAAGATTTTTTAAGCATTTTAAAAAATTTAATTATGCATTTGTTCTGTATACAATTTCAACAAAAACGTCTTCCTGTCTGCAAATTAGTTGTTGTCTAATGGGCTGGGTGGAGGTGTGGGATTAACACTTCAAGAAAATGTCCATTGCCTTCCACAAACTAAAATGTACAATCTTCTAGTCTGAAATTTAATGAAAACACTTGTTAAGTAATTACTCAGCAGGTGAGAACTAAATTAAAAAATTCTCATCCAAATCCCACTTTGAATGAAAATCTATAGGTTGGGTAGTGCTAAAATGAGCCACTTCCATCCCTCTGTGCTGTAATGCAAATGCCACGGCCAGGTTACTGGAAACAGGTGCAGCACTAACGGGCAGCAGAGCACAGAAGGCTACTCTGAATTACTGTGCAGAAATGCAAAGTCGAGGGTGGCAGGCCACGGGCCTCCTCCTAATCGCATCTCACAGGCGCCTGAGGAGAGGGAGAGGGAGGAGTGGCTGCTGTCACTAATAAGAGACGCGTTTATTACGGTGACAGCAGACGAGCGCCGCAGGAACTGGGCTTTAAGAGAGGAAGACAGCCTGACGTGCTCCCGCGGGAAGGCCGTGTGCAGCGCTCAGCCACCTGCCCCGTCCCCTAGGTCAGCCTCCAGCCACCTCCACGTACCGTTCTGGGCCTCGATGACCGCAGGCTCCACCTTGTCGAGGTCTTCTTTGACGCTCATCTGCTTGTCTGCAATCACTTCCTGCTGCTTGTGCAGCTGCTCCTGGATTTCTTGGCTCATGACCTGGAAGACAAGGCAGGCTGAGCTTAACTGCCATTAACCAACAGCACTGCCCACCTCACCAATCAAGCAAACCAGCATGCACACTCTGCACCCAACCCACTAAACCCTGAAACCCACCTCAAGCCAAACTCCTACTCCTTCACGAGACCGAAAATTTCAGTCCACACAAGCCAGAGTTTCCTGAAGTAAAAGGAAGTACCTTTTTCTTTTCAGCTTCTTGTTGATCTTTAACCATCTTTTTCAGCTTGTCATTAGCTGCAGCATTTTTTACTTCCAGCTCTTGGCTCTTTATCCTCAAGTCACGACGCAGCTCTTCTACCTAAAGAAGGAAAACCAGGGTGGGAAAATAGGAGCACACAGAAATGACCCTAAAAGGCCTTCGCTCCTGCCAGCTCCCGGTAAACGATGCTTGTGTGTGTGTGCCGTACCTGGTCAACTGTCTCTTTGATTTTCCTGAGCCCGACGTTCAGGTGCATCTGCTGCTCCTCCAGCTCACTCCTCTTCTCGTGGAACAGGTTGGCGTAATGGTTGATGAAGTCCAGGTAGTGGCGAGGCGTGATGGCCATCGTCCTGCCTCCTCGTTTTGCGAGCCGAGCATTGGCCTTTCAGAAATTAAAGAAAGTTAAATGTTTTCACTTTTCAGAAGAGTCTGCCATTCAACCTCAGAAAATTCTCACTGCACTCAGCCTTTCAGTCCACAGTGTGGCAAGTGGAAGGAATCCAGCCCCAGGAGTCAGGCCCCTCACAGTGGAGTCACAGCACAGCCAATTACAAGACCTCAAGAATCCCTCAGACCTTCTGAGCTTTCTCCTTAAACTTCTCTAACTGAGGAGGATGACTCTGCTGGCCTCAGAGTTGTACTCTAAGTGGAAAGGCTCTACAAACCGCTAATTACCATCTAAGTTTTGGTTATGCCTGTTCTACATTTTGTCACTTATTTTCAATGGATACTAAAATAAGAAATGGTACAAATGAGGGGAAGGAGGCCCAGGTTCTAAGTGATAAGCTGCTTTGGTTTCCTCTGGCTTGAAGGAAGGATGCCTGAAGCAGCACAAAGTGAGATGCCAGATCGCATTCCTGAGGCACTGAAGACAGCCTGCAGGTGTGACGCTGGAGGGAGGGTGGGCGTCAGTGCCGACACGACACTGCATGCTCAGAGTGGTCTTCAGGATGCTTCCCTGGCAGATGGAAGTAGGCAGGAGCCTTTTAGTACAAAGTCTCTGAGCTAGGATACAGACACCATGGCCAGCAGGCCAAGTCCTATCCACTGCACTTTTCTAAACCAGGCTTTACTGGCACACAGCCACGCCTATTCACACACTGCCTAAGGAGGCTTTGCGCTACACAACACCACAGTCACGTAGGTGCGACAGAGGCACGGGGTGGGTCACGGGGTCTAAAACATTTAGTTTGTGGCCCTTCCCAGAAAAGGTGTGCCAGTCCCGGGCTCGAGGAGAGAACACGCCTGAATGCACAGTGGCATGGTGACTACTTGGCTTTCATAGCCTGACCTAAAAACCGAGCCCACCTGGTGCAGAGTCTGATGCACAAACACGCAGCTATTCACAATGGCTTCCCGATGCGAAGGTGGCTGCGGTAGCTTGTCGTACACGACTGGCATGTAATCGGGCACGATGTAATTCGGCTTCTCCAGGTCCATCTTACTCGTGAATTCTTTGCCAACCTGATACAGTGCTTCAGTGGACCAGTCACCAAACCAGTTCAGCACACACCTGGAAAAGACGCCTGTGTCTCGAAACGGCCGCCCCGAGCAGGCTTCCCTGGGGCAGGAAGACACCAGGGGCTCTGACAGAGGCTTGGCAAGGATCAGCTTACCTGTTGAAAAGCGCTGGCGAGGTGGCTGCCCGGTCCTTGAGTCCCTCTGAGGACGGGTTCATGGTGAAGACGACGTGGAGGTTGCGAATGACCTGGCTGGTGAACCACTTGTACAACTCCTCGTGGGAGTCCAGCATCAAGCCTTCTTTCTGCGCTCCCTCTTTACACTGGGTCATCAGGGTGGCGTACTCGTCTCCTTCGAAGAGGCCGGGAACCTAGGGCGACGCGACCCCAGCATGCTTCACGGGCCCTCAGCCCGAGGCCACACGCCCGAGCGCAGTGCAACACGCTGCTCAGTTACCTCCCCGTTGGCCAGCAGGGTGTTCATCCGCTCCAGGAACCCCGAGTCCAAGACGTTGGACTCGTCCATTATAAATGCTACCTTCTCATTCTTACAGCCAGACCGTCTCAACACTGTCCGCAGATCTTCATCGAAATCTTCCCCGGTGTATTTCCTGTGGACCTGCGGGAGCAGGCGGCAAGTTAGGCCCACTCTCCCTCAAGGGGCCGCGTGCACGAACCAAGCACGCATTGCTGAAGTTAAGACTCACCTTAATCTGGTACACACTCAAACCGTTCATCCAGGCAACGAAACGAGACAGTGTGGTTTTCCCTGCTCCACTAACGCCAATCAGAAGCAAGTGGCCCTGAGGCTGACGGAATATTCTGAAACATGACCAGAAACAGTAAATTATAAGGCTTTTTATGCCCCATTCCACTTTTGACACCCACATTCTAAACTTTCTAGGATTCTGACTATAAGATTTTGACATGTTTTAACTTGAATTTGTATATCAAAATTTGTTGAGCAGTTGTGATTTGCCAGGTCCAACAGGGATGCCAAGATCAAGAAGATACAGCCCTGCCCTCCAGATGATCAGATGACAAGGGAAAGACAAACCCAATTCTAATACGAGTTATGTATAAAGTGCCAGGGGTACAAAAGAAAGTTCTGCCTGGGAGGACAGTTGTGGTTTGCATACATTATGTCCCCCAGAAAAAGCCATATTCTTTAATGCAATCTTATGGTGCAGATTAATCTTTTTGATTAGGGTGTGACCTCTTGATTAAATGTTTCCAAGGAGATTTGGCCCTGCCCATTCAGGGTAGGTCTGATTACTGGAGTCCTTAAAAGGAGCCACATAGGCCCAGATCCTTGCTGGCACTGATGCTTAGAGACACCTGGAGATGCAGACAGAAGGACATTACGAAATGAAGCCCAGAGTTTGCCTCGGGATATGCTAAGAAAGGACCCCCAGGTGCTTAGAGAGAAACGTCCTGGTAGAGACAAGCAAGAAGGCACAGGAGCTGAGAGAGGAGCTGGAATACAACCCGGGATCAGCAGACGCCAGCCACGTGCCTTCCCAGCTGACAGAGGTTTTCCGGATGCCATTGGCCTTCCTTCAGTGAAGGTATCATGTGTTGATGCCTTAGTTTGGACACTTCTACGGCCTTTAAACTTAAGATTTCTAACTTAATAAATCCCATTTATAGAAGCCAATCCATTTCTGGTATGGCAGCATTAGCAAATCGAACAGCAGTTTAGAACCCTAAACTGTGAGAGCAGGGTTAGGATGCTTGGCCAAGGGGGCATGGGGGTGGGGTGGGGGACGCGATTCAGGCAGAAGAAGAGCAGGAGGTCCAACACAGCCCAGCAGACACACTAAATAAAGAGCAGCGTGCTGACTGGTGAGGCCATAACAACAAAAATCCCACCGGTCAATCCTGAGCACATGGTCTAAAACTTCATTGAAGAGGACCAGAGGCACATCAAGTTCTTCTTCATAGAAGACTTTCAACCTGGCTTTGACATAATCTCTCAACTCTTCTTGGTCTACTGGTATGTAATCCTACAGAAAAAAGAAACACACCCAAATTACTTAGAGTAAGTCATCTTAGCTATCATACCCAAGATGACTGTATTTCCACATACTATGAACAAACCGTTAAAAAAATGCAACAGAAAAAGATCATTAATAACACAGCAACAAAGTCACAAGTTAACTGGGAAAATGTTAAAAAAAAATATGGAAAACCTTTATGGAGAAAAACTTCACTGAAAGAAATTACAGAAGACCTAAACACGTGACCAAAAGTCCATGATCACAGATAAAAAAGCACACTACTGTACAGTCAATACAATCTCAATCAAAATCTCAATGGTGGTTATTTTTTGGTGCAATCTGATAAGTCAATTCTAAATTTCATTTGGAAGAGGAAAGGGCCAAGAAATGGCCCAGACGCCCTTGAGGAACCAGGTGTGGGACCTTCCTTGTCAGGTGCAGACTAATTACAGCAGTGAGGCCAGAAACAGACCTGTGCACCTGGGGAAGCAGCGAGTAAAGGAGTAATCGTTAAACGGCGCTGGGCAGATGGCTGTCCACCAAGAGAAGGTGAAAATGGACCCCCAGCACACTCCACACAGAAATACAAATGATTTAAATGATAAAACTTCAAGAACATTTCTTTTTCAAAAGACACTGCAATGAAAAGGGATTAGTATCTGAAGTCTGGAGTATATAGAAAATTCTAGCAATACTGAAGAAACCTACCCTGCCATTTCTTGCTGCCGTGTCTTCTGGCCCACCAAGCCCCTCATGTGTCAGACGAAGGCCCAAGAACCCCTGGAGGTTCCGAGGCTGGGCTGCCTCTCTCAGCAGACGGCCCTCTCCTCGCCCAGACAGAGCTGTCCACATCTCTCACCACCCCGGCAGGACTATGTGAGCCCGAAGGACGATTACTCATCCCTGCATCCCCAGTGCCAGGGAGAGTGCAGGTATTTGATCAAGTCTGATGCTGGGTGAAACGTATATTGAGATTATAACTTACTAAAACATCCTACTCTCCTTTTCAGAGAAAAAACTCACAGGTATTCTGGAAATGCAACTCTTTTTGGCATGTTAGTATCTGGAACATTTGCACAGCAATTGCTTATAATTGCCCTGTTTTTCCTGGAACTAGGGTGGAAGCAAAAGCAAAGACTCCTTTGCCTGCAAACTTGCTGAGGCAATGCCGTCTCCACGTCTGCAGAAGGCTGGTGGCTGGAGGCCCACTGCTCCTGTGACCGCACATGGAAATAAGAAACAAACAGCCGGCCAGGCGACCTCAGCCACCTCCTGGAATCCCTGCCCTGAATTTCCAGTGACTGCAAACACAAAGTGCAGTGCGCGTACAGTACCCTTAAGAGGAGGAGTCTAAGCCAAGGGACAGAGGAAACGATGTCAGCTCATTACCTTCGACAGCCAGTTGCTATACAAGATGGGCCGGCTCATGGCCTTCTCCTTGTCTATATTCGGAAAGTGCTTCAGTGCAACCATGTCAATATTCTCGTCAGTCCAGCGTCTCTCGTCGTCTTCCACAAGCCTGTGGGGAGGAGGGCAGCAAGCATTTCAGTCTCAGAGTCTAGACGAGGCCAGGGTGAGGGACAGCATCCTGTGGGTGCTGCGGCCACTCCAATGACTGCAACAAGGCCTTACCACGAATTTTCATTTGCTACAAAGGGAAGTGCCTAAGAATCTGAACTGAAGTGTGATTAAGCAAGCTGAAATTTTGATATTAAATATGAAAACCCTCAAAACTACAGTACCATCTTATTTTTATTATGTATGTCCTTAAAAGGGTTTAATTAGATTGATTTAAAAAAAATGAAAATTTGATGCTGGCTCCTAAGCTGGCTTGCCGTAACTTTTCCAAATATTATGGGGCAATAAACAGAAATAGGGTCCTACAATGGACAGAGATTTGGAGATCCAGGGCTTATAAAGAAACTGGCAAAGCAAACAGGTGAGACCCTAACTGGATTTGCAGGTGTGGAGGTACTTTTGAGAAGCTGAGAATACGACATGTCATGGAAGCTCACAGGTGGAGCCCAGTCAGGGTATTTAGTTACTGTAGCCAATTGGAATTTAGGGGCACGGCTGCTACTGCTATCTTTGAATCCGGACAAAATTTTATCTTTGGTATTATGGGAAATTGGTATAAAATTATATTGTGGCTCATTTTTTGGGAACACTTTGGATTAAGATATGGAGAGTTAAGGTAGCTTAAGTAACACAACAAAACCACTATTTACTTTTCAAGCAGCAGAACTCAACATGAGACGAGCCCCAGGGCTGCTCCGGCTCCCGGTCCCTACTCAGCCCTGGGTCTCTAGCAGCTCTCCGTAAGGCACCTCAGTGGAACCCGAGAACTCCGAGGAGCGGGTCAAAAACCAGGGATCTCGAATGATGTGACCTTCCGAGACTCCCCGTACGGTCTGGGTGAGAAAAGCTGCCTGGAAGCAGGAGTAACTGCCCGGAGCTTCGGCTGCCACCAGGGAGGCACCTCCTGGCCTGGAGGGACCCGTCTGCCTCGGGGGCTCCGGGGAAGGGCTGGCAACCGCACTACCACAACCACCCAAGCCCGGGACTGCGAGGGACCCAGGAGCTTGTCCTGCCGGAAGCATGTCCCTGCTCTGGGAGTGAGGGGCCCGCCTCAACAGCCCCCCGCTTCCTCTGTTTTCAGTAACCTGGTTCAGGGCAGAGCATTTCCCCTACTAATCTGCAACGGGAAACTACTGGTGCTCTAGTAACTAGTATGTCTACTACGATTTACTGCTTATTAGAGACTCAGAGTTAAAGCAACATCAATTTAACTTTCCATAACCTAAAAGTGAGCCTTAAAGACTGTGAAAGATTACAGTGCTTAAATACATAAAAATACAAAAAATAAAAGGGCAGGAGACAGAAAAATTCAGAATTCATTCTAAATCAAGGATTGTAGGGATTGTAGATTGCAAGAAAAAGGTCCTGATTTTCAAAAAATTTGATTTTCAAGACTGCTGGAAGGGTAAAAAGGATACTACCGAGTCTCAAACAACACAATCTTCAGTGACTGAAACTGTTCACTACAGCCACTTGCGATGCTTTCCCTTAAGTAGCGGTAAGCAACTCTAGAAAAACAGTTGGTGAGAGGGCCGACAGCTAAGAGAGAAAGGTAAGGTCCCAGAGACACAGCTGTGAGCTGTGACCACGAGCCAGGACGGACAAGGGCCCTGCACCAGGCAGCTGCCAGCAAGAGGCACTTCAGCTCCCCAGCGAGCCCTACTGTGCACTGCCGCCTGCACGGCTACAGAGGCCCTCAGAGAGGCTGGTCACCTGGGGCTGGGCAGACACAGTGCACTGTGGCCCCGTCACGTCGGGGGTGGTGCGGCTGTGCTGGCTGCTCCTGACCTCCACCCGGGTGGGCCAGCCCCACCCAGACCCTACCCAGGAGGATCCTGAGACCTCAGCGGAGGGCGCAGAAGGTAGAGCCCGGATTCCTGACCTGTCCTGGAAGAGGCGGAGGGCTTCGTGGGCCCAGATCCGGATAAGCCCCTCGACAGGCAGGGTCTCCAGAGGCCTCAAGGCTTCGAAGATCCCCCTGACCCAGCGGGTCATCTCACGCGGCGAGTAGATATAGTGGGGCTGCGTGTCCTGAGTGAACCTCTCCTGCGGGGAGGAGAGAAATGGCATGACGCACGGCCACCTCAGGGCAAGAAAACAGCTAAGAGGTAAAACGCTGTGTAAAATCACAATAAAGAATCTGGATCCTGGAATACGTAAGGGTGAATATGTAAACTATGTTGGAACGACTGGACAACCTTGCAGAAAAAAGATAGATCCAAGCTGCTCAGTTTCAGTTAAAATTATCCTATATTTAAAGATTTAAAGATTCTAGAAAACGGAACTACAAAAAGTTCTTCTGGAAATACAGACTGAAAAAATGTGATTCCTAAGTTGAAGGAAGGCCTTTCTAAGCATGGTTTCAGAAGCAGACACAAAGATGAAGATTTACATGTGATTACTTTAAAAATTCTGCAGGGAAATAACATTTGCAACGTGAGAAAGGCAGTCCAGCTCTCCTGAAGTGGTAAGAGCAAGACAGACATGTCGATGGGCCGTCCTCCCGCCACCCCTACTGCAAACGTCCCAGCAGGCAGTCCTCTCCCACCACCCGATTAAAGGGCTAACATGGGAAGGCATATCAAAGAAATACAAATTAAAATAATGAGAACCACTTTCTCTCATCACACGGGCAAATGTGAAATGCTGGGGAGGATACAGGAAATGGGCAGTGCTGGTGGGAGTGTAACTGACCCAACCCTCGAGTGTGACCTGGCCACGTGCAGGGCGCCACTGCGAAGGCGGAGAAGAGTAATCACAGACGTGGAAAATGCTTATGTGGTTAAAAGTGTACTTATCCTTTATGAACTGCTCAGTACGATCCCATTTTCATGAAGGAAATTACACGCAAACGTGTACAGAATTAGGATGGGTAGAACAAGTGTGGGGGTGCGGACAGTGGTCGCACATGGGTAGAAGGGTGACTTTGCAGAAGGACCTCAGAGAAAGTGTCCTGACTCAACAAGGGCTGAACGAAGCCCCACCTTTTCCGAGAGCTCTTCCATTACTCGAGGAAGAACCTTCCGGAGGGCCTGGCACCCCCGTACCTGGGACATGGTGTAGAACTCCACCATCGCGGCAGTGAGTGGCTCCGCGTAGGTCCGCAGGGATGGGATGAGCCGCAGCATGGCGCGGTTGAAGGTGCCATAGATCTGTGTCAGGGACGCAGGCCCCGGGTAATCCACGTACACCACGGGCACGTGGCGCAGGAACCTGTGCAAAGACAGTCTGACGAGCTACACCAGAGGGCACGCGCCCTGTGCTGAGACGCAAGGTCGTTTCTTAACACACCAATGTAAGCTTCAGGACCACGTTAACTGAGATGACACACAAATTGCCCTGACGCATACCAGCAGATTCAAATAACTTGGGAAAGTGTCAGGCAAAGGTAAAAGAATAATCCAGGTTGTTTCAGCCTCACCCTGGCCCTGCGGACAGGTCTGGGCACTTCACTGCTACCTAAGAGACTGACACTTGTTTTTAAGGGGGTTTTCCTAGTGTGATTAGGGCTCAGGGCAAGTCCCAGGAGCAACCCTGTAATAAGCAATGTTTTGCTACCCTTTTATAATTAAAGCTAAATTTCTGTTGTGCTGCGTTTAAAGTGATCCTGGAAACATTACGCATGTGTGACGTCTACAGAGCTGCACTACCTGTGCGAGAGGGGCTTTCTCCCAGGATCGGTGGGCGGGTTACACGCCCCAACAAACTGGATTCTCTCCAGCTTCACCCATGTTTGATCTGAGGTTCGGTAGAAGCCTCCATGCTCCACCATCTGAGGGAAAACACAGAAGGGTGATGCGGGAGGAAGAAAATGTGAACAGGACACATTTTGGGGGGACGGGTGTGGGCGGGGGGGCTGGTGGGTCAACGAACCTGCCGGATGAAGGATATGACCCTCTGCGTCCCATACTTGTCCATGTCCGGGAGGTTGATCTCGTCACAGAACAGCACCAGCCACTTCCCAAGCTGCACGGGGGCCAGGACGACCCCGTTCGGCGTGCGCCGGTACTCACAGTAATGGTCGAAGGTTTTCAGCAGCAGCTCCGGCGTGGTAGCACTCGAGAAGTTTAGGCCCACAACCTTTGGAGGCAGGAAACAACACGAGGTGTTAGGAGACCTGCCCTGAAGTCCCACAGCCACGGCTCTGCTCCCCCTCCTCGGCAGCGGTCACCTCCATATCTGGCAGGGCCCTGAGGGCGCTGAAGAGAGTCATGGTCTTGCCAGACCCAGGGGGGCCGCAGAGAACCAGAGGCTTGTGCTCGGCCAGCCAGGTGTACAGCAGGGCTTCGTGGCGGACGGTGTCCAGGGTGGGCACGACGACATCGGGGGCCGCCACCTTGTGTGTCTCCACCTCGATCTGAGGCACCTTCGACTGCCACGGGGACCACTCTCCACTGATGGAGACCTGCGTGCAGGGGAGGAGGGCATGTCACCCCAGGCCAGCGAGCCTCTACCCAGGAGGCCTGCTAGCTGGGATACAGCTTGAATGCACTTGCATTCTTGCTACCACGTAAAAACACAAGGGCAAAGTCCTCGATGAAACGGAGAAAGAGAGCTGAAGTCCACGGTCAGGTGAATTAAACCAAGGTGGCAGGATGAAGGAAAGCAAGCACCTCCTCCCACTTACTTCGTAATCAATGATGGGAATGTTGGGCGCGGTCGGCAGTGGCACGGTGGTGATCCTTCTGATATATTCACCCAGCTCCGCCCTCATCTTCAGCCGACTGTCTCCAGATAAGGACCAGAGGATGGCATAAACCAGGTAGCGCTGTTCAGAGATAAAGCAAAATCTTGATTTTTTTTTTATTGAGATTGTTCACATACCACACAATTATCCAAAGATCCAAAGTGTACAATCAATTGCCCATGGTACTATCATACAGTTGTGCATAAATCACAACTTTTTTTTCAATTTTTAGAACATTTTCATTACTCCAGAAAAGAAATAGAGACAAAAAAAGGGAACTTAAATCCTCCGATACCCCTAACCAGCCCCCTTCATTAGTGAGTCATAGTGTTGGTACAGTACATTTGTTACTGTTGAGGAAAGAACACCAAAATACTACTAACTGTAGTATATAGTTTGCAGTAGGTATATTTTTTCTCTATAGTCCCTTCTCTTATTAACTTCTAGTTATAGTGTCATACATTTGTTCTAGTTCATGAGAGAGATTTCTAATATTTGTACAGTTAATCATGGACATTGTCCACCACAGGATTCACTGTTTTATACATTCCCATCTTATAACCTCCAACTTTCCTTCTGGTGACCTACGTGACTCTGAGCTTCCCCTTTCCACCACCTTCACACATCTTTCAACACCGTTAGTTATTCTCATGTGTTACCGTCACCTCTGTCCACTTCCAAACGTTCAAGTTCATCCTAGTTGAACATTCTGCTCATAATAAGCAACCGCTCCGCATTCTTTAGTCTCCTTCTACACCCTGGTAACTTGTATTTCATGTCTATGAGTTTTACATGTTATAATTAGTTCACATCAGTGAGATCCTGTGATATTTTTGTCCTTATATGTCTGTTATTTCACTCAATATAGTGCCCTCAAGGTTTCTTCATCAACCCATTTCTTTTTTTTTCTTTAACCTTTTAATTAAATTCAGTTTTTATTGAAATATATTCACATACCATACATTCATCCATGGTGTACAATCAACCGTTCACAGTATGATCCTATAGTTATGCATTCATCACCACAATCTATTTCTGAACATTTTCCTTATATCAGAAAGAATCAGAATAAGAATAAAAAATAAAAGTAAAAAAGAACACTCAAATCAGCCCCAAACCCACCTCATCCTATTTTTCATTTAGTTTTTGTCCCCATTTTTCTACTCATCTATCCATACACTAGATAAAGGGAGTGCGATCCACAAAGTTTTCACAATCACACTGTGTGTCACCCCTTGTAATCTACATTGTTATACAAACGTCTTTAGTAGTCTATACTGCTGGGTTGGAGTTAACCCATTTCTTTTAAGACTGTTTTGTTCACACACCATACATTCCGTCCTAAGTAAACAATCGTTGGTTTCCTGTATAGTCACGTTTATGTATTCAGCACCATTGCCACTATCTATATAAGGACATCACCATTTCTTCCACAAAGAAGGAGGAAGAGTCAAAGAAGGCAGAGACACAAAAGAAAAAGAAAAGAGGGAGAGAGAAAAAAAACATAACAGCTAGGAAACACCAAAAGGAAAGACAGCATTAAATTAAAATAGAATAAAGAGTCAGGCAACATCACCAATGGGAGTCCCATTCTCTTCCCCTATATGCATTTAGCTTTGGTATACTGCCTTTGTTATATTAAAGGAAGCAAAATACAATGTTTCTGTTAATTATAGTCTCTAGTTTGCTGTATTTTCCCACCTATCCCACCCTATTTTTAACACCTTGCAATACTGACATTCATTTGTTCTACCTCATGTAAAAACGTATTTGTACCTTTTATTACTATCGTTGAGCACCCTAGATTTCCCTGAGTTACACAGTCCCAGTCTTTATCCTTCATCTTCTGTTCTGGTGTCCCACATGCTCCTAACCTTCCTCCTTCAACCATACTCACAGTCATCTTTGTTCAGTGTACTTACATTGCTGTGCTACCATCTCCCAAAACTGTTTTCCAAACCTCTCACTCCTGTCTTTTCCTTTCTGTCTGCAGTGCTCCCTTTAGTGTTTCTTGTACAGCAGGCATTTTGTTCACAAACTCCGTCACTGTCTGTTTGTCAGAATATTTTAAGCTCTCCCTCATATTTGAAGGATAGTTTTGCCAGATATAGGATTCTCGGTTGGCAGTTTTGCTCTTTCAGTATCTTAAACACATCACCCCACTTCCTTCTTGCCTCCATGGTTTCCACTGAGAAATCCACACACAGTCTTATCAAGCTTACTTTGTATGTGATGGATTGCTTTTCTCTTGCTGCTTTCAGGAGTCTCTCTATCTTTGATGTTTGCTAATCTGATTATTAAGTGTCTTGGTGTGTGCCTATTCAGACCTATTCTGTTTGGGGTACACTGTGCTTCTTGGATCTGTATTTTATGTCTTTCATAAGAGATAGGAAATTTTTACTGATTATTTCCTCTATTATTGCTTCTGCCCCTTTTCCCTTCTCTTCTCCTTCTGGGACACCCATGACACGTACATTCCTGTGTTTCGTGTAGTCATTCAGTTCTCCGAGACGTTGCTCGTATTCTTCCATTCTTTTCCCTATCTGTTCTTTTGTGTGTAGGATTTCAGGTGTCTTGCTCTCCAGTTCCTGAGTGTTTTCTTCTGCCTCTTGAGATCTGCTGTTGTATGTCTCCATTGCGTCTTTCAACTCTTGTGTTGTGCCTTCCATTTCCATAGATTCTGCCAGTTGTTTCGTTGAACTTTTGATTTCTACCTTAGGTACACCCAGTGTTTTCATTATACGCTTCAACTCTTTTGCCATATCTTCCCTAAAAGTTTTGAATTGATTTAGCATTAGTTGTTTAAATTCCTGTATCTTAGTTGAAGTGTAAGTTTGTTCCTTTAACTGGGCCATAACTTCATTTTTCTTAGTGTAGGTTGTAGTTTCCTGTTGTCTAGGCATCTGGTTTCCTTGGTTACCCCAATCGGGTTCTCTCAGACCAGAACGGGCTCAAGTCTAGGAGGAGGCAATAGTATCCTGCTTCCCTAAGGGTGTCTTATAAGACTGGTACACCCTGTGAGGCCTCAAGTCACAGTGTTTTCCGCCTAGCAGGTAGCACCTGCCAACCTATAATTCCAGACTGGTGTAAGGAAGTGTGGCCCATGGATGTTCTCCCCCAGGCTCTGCGGTCTGGTTCTGAATGGAAGGCAGGTAGTAGAGCTGGGCCCCACCTTTTTCCTCTTAGGGAAGATATACCCCCCGGGGAGAGGTCATTTACATTCGAATAGTCTCTCTGCCTGTGCTATCTCTACCCTTGTCTGTGTCAAAGCGCTGGGAACCGAAAATGGCTGAGGCTTTCTCCACTGAACCAAAAAAGGGACAGAACTCCCCCTTCAGGGCCAAGTCCATGGCCACCCTCAGTTTTACCCATCGGCCAGAGATAGCACCTGGTCCCCTGGGCTCCTCCTCACCCCCACTGAGGTCCTCTGGCTCTCCAAGGTCAGTCGTCAGCAAAAGCCTCCACTTGTTGGGGATTTGTAGCTTGTATCCAGCAATCCACGTTTGTTTATTAAAACCCCAGTTGGAGCTCAGCTGAGCTATATTTGCTTGCTGGGAGAGAGCTGCTCTCTAGCACCACAAGGCTTTGCAGCTCAGGCCGTGGGGGGAGGGGCTCCCGGCTTGGATCCGCAGCTTTTACTTACAGATTTTATGCTGCAATCTCGGACATTCCTCCCAGATCAGGTTGGTGTATGATGAGTGGATGGTCATGTTTGTTCCCCCCCAGTTATTCCAGATTATTTACTTGTTGTTCCTGGCTGTTCATTAGTTGTTCCGGGGGACTAACTAGCTTCCACTCCTGTCTATGCTGCCATCTTAGCTCCGCCCCCAATCTTGATTTTTAAAAATCAAATAGCAACAATAAAACAAAGACCTTCACAGTAAAATTAAATCTTTAGACAGTGGCCCCGGCACCTCTTTGTTCACTGACATCTGCTGCAGCTTTCTCCAACTCCTCCCGTGAAAGTCTGAGTCTCTCCCAGGAAAGGAAATGCTCCCGACTGGGTGTAACCCTCTGGGAGGGCCGCTGGCCCACTGAGACCCCTGTCCCAGGATCCAGCCCCCGCTGACCTGGATGTAGCGCTCTAGCTGCTCAATCTGCATGGGGAAGTCGGGGTGGTTGGCGTTGTACTGCGCCACATTGCGGCAGGCCTGGTGCAGCATGGAGAAGAGAGAGCCCAGGCAGCGCAGGCGCGTCAGGTCCATGATGTGCTCCAGCTTGAACGCGTGCTCGAGGGCCTTGATGACCAGGCCGTTGGACGTGAAATAGGGCTGCATGATGGTCGCTGCATCCCTTTGGATCTGGAAGAGGAAAGAAATGATGCTTGGTGGTCATTTCAAAAGGCCCTCGTCTACCCTAACCCAGGCCTAGCAGGGGTCCCATGGCCTCAAACAAGGAATTCTGGATGAAATGTCAACGACCTTTCCTTCACCCTGATGGTTCTCAAAACCCAGGAACACGAGGTGCCACCATCGAAAATGGAAAAGGGTGATGTTTCATCACGTTACAGAGAAAAGTAAGATTCTAAATACTAAGAACTTAAAAGTTTTTCCCACACATGTCTTAAGGTTTGAAGCTGCTGTGCCTGCACCTCTCCAGATATTGGTATTATAAGACAACACTGATGAAGCAGACCACAGCGACAGCTTGTCTTTAACACCCTCTGCGAGGAGCATCACCACTTCCGGATGCTCTCGGAATGGGACAGGTCTGAGCCCCACCATGGCCGCCCGTCCCGACACCCCCAGGGAAGGACTGGGCCCGTGGTCCCCGCACCTGCAGCATTGGGGAGGCGGCCTCTTCCCCCTCGTCCTCTTTGCCCTTGCGCCGACGCTGCGCCTCGTCCTCCCCCTCGTCCAGCGGGATGCTGCGCAGTCTGGCCAGGAAGTTGTTGAAGATCATGTCCGTGCTCAGCACGTCCTCGCTGAACCAGACCATGCCGCAGCGGGACACCGTGGCCAGGGTCGCATACTTCAAGTCCTGCACCTCAAACATTATCCGCACCTAGAAAGAAAAGATCGCGGAAGCTAATGACACAGCTGTTGTAGAAAACTGGATATTAAAATTCTTTTACCTACGTTCACACCAAAAGGGCAACTTAATTTTTCTGAAAGTAAAAGTATCCACAGTGGCATCACTACAATGCCCACCAGCCACTCTTCACAAGAATCTGGGCAGGAAAAACGTGTGTGGTGAGGAGAGGAGGTTGGACCACCATGTTCCAACTTTGCCACAACAAGAAGAGCTCTCGGGAGAACCCAAATGATAAGGTTTACCCCCGAGGCTGAGAGCAGTGGCGAGAATCCACTAGCTCCATATGTGTCCTGTGCGGCCCCCAGGCTCCTATGCTCGACTTCACTCTATGTCACCACAGCCCAGCAGCACAGAAACTACCCCCAGCGCTTCAGAGATGGGGCCGGGGAGGCTGCGCGGGCCCCTCAGCTGGTGAATGGTGGTGGTCAACCATGGAGGGGGCTGAAAGCCTCAGGAGGACAGCAGTCGCTTTCTTACAACACCAGGACCTGTGGGAACGCTAGCTTCCGAGAACTTGACCAGTCAAGCCAGGGGATGAGCCTGAGTAAGCGTCATTTTTCAGACTGGCACGAAGGGCCCATGGCTTGGGTTCTGAAGGGAGCTGGTAACCAGCAAGCCCAGCCATTCTTGATAAAGGTTCCCGATCACCACTTGCTCAGGCCAAAACCCTGGAGTCACCTTGTCTCCTCCTTCCTCTCAGGCCCACGCCACATCCACCAATGGATGCCATCAGCACAAGCTTTATGTCAGACCCAGAAGCCGGCATTCCTCACGGCCTTTGCGCCTGCCCCGTCCACCACCACCACCCTGCTTGGGCGTGGATTACTGCAGCAGCCTCCCCATGCCCAGTGGTCCCGATTTCCACCCCTGCCCGCCTTCAACTATTTTCCAAACAACAGCCAGAGTGATTTTTTTAAACATAAGCAGATTACATCACACAGAATACATCACACATGATGTTCAGAACTCGCCAGCAGCTCCTCATTCGTTCACACACCTGCTCAAGTCCTCCCGGTGACCTCCTGGGGCCCCACCTGAGCTGGCCCCCACTGCCTCTCTGTTCTCTGCTTTGCTCCCCTCGTTGTCTCCACTTCACCCACTGCCCTGGCTCTCTCCACGCACACCAGGCACTCAGCCCGTAACTCTTGCTCTTTGTTGCTTTCATGCAGAGTGCCCAGGAACCTACAGGACTTGCTCCTCCACTTCCCTCAAGTCGTCAGTAAAAACACCGCCTTCTCAGGGAAGCTTTCCAGGTTGCCCCATGGGTGAAATGTCAAGCTCCACCCGTCACTAACACTTGGCAGCTCCCTTCTGGTTTATTTTCTCAGCACTTGTCGCTATTTATCTCGTTTGTCTTCCCCAAGGGAACATAAGCCCCTCAAGGGCCAGAGTTTTTGTCTGTTTTGATTACTGCTCTTTTTCCAGCACCGAGAACAGTGTCTGGCACTTGACAGTAACGCAAAACCGCTGACTTGAGTTGAAGGCGCAAATCCCGAGCAAGCCTGGCCACGTCTCCTGGTCTGTGAGGGGGGTGGTCCCGGAGCCAGCGTCAAGTACTTGTTTCTCAAGTGACAGCCTTAAAAGCTTTCCCATCTCAATTCCTCGTTTGGCCACTTCCTAGATATGTAAGTAAAGAGACCCTAACTGCAAGCCCACCTGACAGTGTTGCAGTGGCGGGTAACTAAGAATTATGGAGCAGGCTGAGGTACTGAACAAATGAAAGAGAGTCAAAATTCTATGGAAATATTTCTCCCTGGCCATATGAGGAATGGGAGGAGGCCAGGATTTGGAGACCGTGACTCGCTTTGAAGGGGAGTCGCATAACTGACTGCAGCTCAGTGGAGCCTCCCGTCTAGAGCAAGGCTTTGCTGGCACTTGAGCCTCAGCTGCTCAGAATGCACCCCACAGCACACACAAGCCCTCTACTCACGTTGGGTGGAAGGCTGAGGCGCTCTCCGTTCGGCAGAGTCAGGAGCTTGTTGTCATCTAGAACCGAGTTCAAGTTCTCAACCCACTCGGGATCCACATCGCCGTCAAAGACAATCCACTGGCGCTTCTGCAGCTCACCTCTGACGTTGTCTATGATCCTGGTTTGGAAGGATTTAAAAACAGCTGTTGACTAAATCACGGTTTTCAGATTGAAACATTCACCCTGTAATAATTTCTGAAGTGACCTTTCAACTTGTTCTGACTTTCATATATGGGAAGGATGACCCTTTAGGTCCCCACATCACTGGAAGAGACACTGATCAAAGGGCACTTACTTTCTCAGAACATGTGTGAAAAGCCCGTCTGTCCATTCCCGGGTGTTGGGGTCCAGGGTTCCATAGAGGTGGTCTTTGCTGATGGCCTTGGGGTCGATGATGTGGGCCACCCCTTCCACACCCTCAAGTCTCTCCAAGGCCTTAAGCAGAACCCGCCAGGCCATGCTCTTCCCACTTCCTGAGGGCCCGACCATCATCAGGCCGTGATTGATCTGGGTGATCTGATAGAGCTGGAGAACCTGCAGGGCCAAACAAGCCAACGTCGCAAACAAGAACAGGAAGGTTCTCTAGCCATCTCTCGGGACAAGAGCAAGAAACGTGTGTTCTGTGAACTCCTAAAAGTAAGCACCGGAAGTCGTCAACTGGAGAGGTGCTACATAAGCCGTATCTAAAAAAAGTATTTCAGGAAGGGGTTTAACTAAACTGTGGGAAATCTTCTAACAAGCCAGGAAGGCTGGGAGCTATGGAATAAAGATGTCCATCAAGCGGGCTCAAAAAGGATGCATTAAATCCCCTCCAAGACACCAAATGGATAAGCCGTTTGTTTAATCCAGAAGAGTTTCTATCCAGCTCAAAACACACAGCTTGAATTAAATGATAAATGTTTTCTTACATGAAGCTCACAGAGAAAGGGAAACCGATGCAGAAAGCAGATCATGTATTAATTAGCAGATCTACCTTGTTAACCTATGAGAATGAAAAGTCCCACAAATAGAACTTTTACCAGCATAAGCACACTTCCATTATAATCATGCATTTACTCAGCATTTTCAGAGAATGAACTAAACCATATCAGTGCAATTTTCCCAGAAGTTTTGACATCCCTCGATTTAAATTAAGAAAAATTTCAAGCAGGTCTTGGGGTGAATCCTCATAAACCAGCATTAGGTGCCCCCCCCACCCCCAGCCACCTTAGGCAAAGTTCCATTACACGTGCTTTCTTCCTATTGGCCCACAGCCACCAGAAGCATCCGTTAGCGAACTGCACCCTAAAGCCAGCAGGAGTGGATGAGAGCGTGAGCCAACAGAACAATCCCACTCACCTTTTCAACCCACATTCCGCCGACTTCTTCTCCATCACCGTATGTCAAATACATTTCTTGACACACTTTCTTCAGCTCTTCGCGGAGTGCGGTCATTTCACCCCGGTGATACTGGACTCCAGGGAACACATCGGACAAGAGACTGAAGAGCAGCGGAATGTCTTCAGCCACCAGCTTCGGCACCATCGTCTCGCAGACGCTCTGTATGAGAATCTATGAAAAAGCAGGGAACTGAGCTCCAAGAGCATGGAGCATAACTCGCATGTTTACTGCTCTATTTGTGGAAGGTGCTTACAAAATAACTATGAAATGAATAAAATACTTTCAACATTTCCATTCTAGATGATCCTACTCCTGCACTCGTGCATTCAGTTTAGTGTAAATGTTACAGTATATTCTATTCCACGAGTACATACACATCACAAGGAGGAATCAATGGAAAAACGAACTGGCAAGTCATGACTTAAGATTATTCAAAAGGTAAATTTAAGTAACACAAGGTTTAAGCGATCAAAAGAATACTTGCACAAACCTCTTGTTCAGGTAGGTTTTCAGCAATCTCTCCTTCATCAACCACTTCTCCCCGTTCTTCCTTCTCTCTCTTTATCTTCTGAATTCGCTCTCTCTTTACATTACCTGCGCTCACCAACACACTCTTCAAAGCCCGAAGGCCAAAGTCATAGTGGCTTTGAGAAGACAGCTGCTCATCACAGAGTCTGGAAAAGAGGAAAAAAGTATGCTTTAAGTGACAGCAGCATCGAGTACCAGGAAATCAGACAGACACCTTAAGAGATGCGCCACGATCAGAGGAATGCAGGAGTCCACCTGGCGCACCGAGACCGTGGCTGGGGAGACTCGTTACCACTCACTTGAAGAACGGGACGATCTTGTTGGCGAGAACCTCGGCAGTGCGGAAGCCCTGCGAGTACAGCATGACCTGGGCGATCAGCTGCCGGTCGGGCTTGGTCATAGCCAAGCTCCGGAACAGCTTCTTCAGGTTGTCTGGAAGGTTCGACCTGCCTGCGTAGCCAGGGTTCATGGTGATGAAGATGGCCATGTCCGGGCTCACCTTGACTTGCTTATTGAGCAGCTCACAAGTAATGGGGGCAGAGGCTGAAAATTGGATGATGGCGTTAAGACTCATCAAAAAGGCATTTCAAATTCTACTGTCATTTGTCTAAAACGACAAAACACCTGTTTTTCCAAAGCCCAGGAGTCCTGGGGGGCCCCAGCAAAGCTCCCTGAAGAGACTGGCCTCTAGCCCTTCAGGACTCACCATGATACCCGCCCTGTCCAGACAAACCCATTTTCACACACCTCATGTAGGCAGAAGCCGTTTGAACGTGTAAGAGACCGAGCTACCAAAGGCAGGAAACCCACTCTTCTATCTGGTGGAAGGGAACGCTAAGGCATCTGCTTAGCTACTGCAAATGCCTGTGCTTTAAGGGTCCACTCCAGAACAGAAATGCAGTCCGACAGTTGCAGAGATACAAATGATCAATGTGGTAACACAGGTGACCGGCTTAGATCAGGAGAATAACCTTTGTCTAAGATCACACTAAACAAACAAACTCCTCTGAACTAGGGATAAAGTTATTTATTTCATTAAATATTATCAATTGCCAGGTATTGCTTTCTTTGACCCGCCTGTTTTATTTAGGAGGTCAAGCACGTTCTCTGGTAACTATTACCCAGGAATAAAAGGAAACATAAAGTTAAACTCTGTGCACCTAAGGCAGGGAGAATTCCTTGTCTACCCAGCGTCGATGGATTTACCTTCTTCTTCCAGCACGCCACCCGCCCCACCTCGCACGCCTGGGACCTGGGGTCGTGCCAGCAGGTGATGCAGCCCCGGCAGCCTCTGAGAATAGTGATTCTGTGGTGACAGCTCATTCCCAAAGCCAGGTGGTGGAACACGCTGGCAAAACGGGGCACCAGGAAGGCTCAGGGGTGGGAGTGGGGGTGTGCAGGTAGAAGTGGGGAGCACTGGGCGCCCAGGCCTGCATGGAAACCCTCATTCTGTGGGGAGGGATCGCAGAGCTGCTGCCTGTCAGAGGAAGACCCGCTCAGGGCTTTGGCGGGTGCAGGATGTAGGAACCTGCCTGCTGTGGCCCAAGAGTGATGCTGGTGCAGCAGCAGCCTGGGGCTCTGACCTTCGGCCCTACCCAGGTCTGCAACTGGGAGTTCCTGGGAGCTAAATTCTTATTTCTAAACAAAAAGGTAGCAAGTTAGTCCACAATAGAATTTTCCTCTACGTTCTGTATTTTTTAAATAGAGAGAAAAGACTTACTCTTATCGTAGTTGGGATTGGAGTGCTCACGCAGAGCCTCCTGTATGCACTGCACCTGCTGGGACACGGCCGAGAGCATCCGCTCCTCCAGGCGGTTGAACTCGTCGAAGCAGCCCCATGCGCCCACCTGGCAAAGCCCCACAAAGATGCGGCCCATTGCCTGAAGCGGAGAGAGAGAGAGAGAGAGAGGGGCTATGCAACCACCTGCCTTGGCATCGATTTTACGGGGTTCAGATCCGGGCTCTGATTATCTATCCGACCTTGGGCAATTCACATCTTCTTGAAACCCAGTTTCCTCATCTTTAAAATGGGAACAACATCATTTACTTCACAAGGAGGTTTGAGGACGAAATGAGATAAACTTGGGAGGTGAGGCTCGGCACCTGCACACCGTAAACACTGGGTGACAGCGACTGTCACTGCACGTGTGATGTCCTAGCTTCTTCCTGTGCCAATACTAGCGGTTATTCTATTATTTTTTTGTCAGCTAAAAATCTCTTCCGTATACCTAATTGTTCATCCTTAGAAGCATGAAGCACTTTTTTGAAAATGCAATAAGAAATTGTCTTTTTGGAAAGCAGTGAGTACACTGAAAGATTCAACTCTGAAAATAAGAAACCAAAGGGTACATCAAAGCGCGTATGCTGGACCCTCAAATGGTTCAAGACGGCACCAGCTCGACGAGGACTCAGCAGGCCAATGAGCCAGGTTTAGCTCTGAGGCCGCCGGCCACGAAAGGGCTACCGGCTTGGTATTCCCTGACCGAGCCTCTTGGGACATTAGGTTTTAGGTGGGTCCCCTAAAGCTCCTCACCTGGAAGTCAAAGGTTTCATCACAGTTGAAAACCAAAACAAACCGTCCGAGCTGATGGCCAAGAGCTTTGACGGACTCTGTTTTCCCAGTACCAGCAGGTCCTGTTATTTGAAGAAAAGTAACTGAGTACCTGTGTCCGTTGCCTAACTGGGAACACATCTCTAGCTTTATGAGAACTGTAAAAAGCCAATTAAAGTAGATATAACACGTGCAAGCTAATTAAAAGTTTTAGAAAGTTATTAGCCATGCTGAGAAACACGTCACATCAGCCACGTGATCTCAAACAAGCATGTGAACCCCACATGTCACAGTTCAAGGAGAAACGTACCGAACGGTGACCCCCCCAGTCGTGCCTCCAAGGCCTGTGTCATGGTCAAGTAGCAGCGGTCCGTGAGGGGGGTCTGCACCAGTTTGTCCTGGACACCCAGGTACTCGAAGCCATAGTTAAATTTGGCATTTGCCATTTGGATTGACAACTGCTGTAACACATCCGTTTGCTTAGGGTCAAAGTAAAACCGCATCTGGCTCAGCCAATCAAAGGATTTGGCGTTGTCGATCTTGCTTTTGATCAAGGACCTTGTGACATCCCTTTGGTGAACCAACTCTGTAATCTGAGGAAAGACAGTACTTCAAATGTTTATCAAAAACTGAAGGAACAGTATCATCTCTGGACTTTTGGATTATTTGTTAGGCTTAAATTGAACTTCCAGTTCCAGTGACTTTCAATAAATATTTCAAAGTACAAATTCACCTTTAGGAGACAATAAAATGTTATGTGATAGAATCACAAAGAATCAAGACTGCTGCAGAAAAAACAAACAAACAAACAAACCTCACTTTAAATAAGAACTCGGCACCTGTCATAAAATGTGACCGGAGAACACTCGTCTTGAAGTTTGTTCTCACCGTCGAGCACCGCAGACTGGGCCACAGAGGCCTGCCGCAGCCACTTCGGCTCGGAGACCCACCTCGGGCATGCCAGCGCCCCTCCCCGCCACCACAGGTGCTTCTTCAAGGAGATGACAACAGAGCGAAAGAACCCAATCAAGGCCTTGACTTTCTTTCTACAGGGATGTGTCCTCTCCCCTGTAGATTATCTTTCAATGGGACCAGAGAGCCAAAACCCACCCCAGAGATGATCAGGGTGCCAGTTACTTTTCTCCCTAACACAAACTGAAACACATCTCAAGAATGATTTCCTCGTAGCTACTAGAGCCAAGCCGGGGAGGCTCAAGCCAGGGTGTCAGACTGACCAAGTGCTCCAGTTTCCGCCGCCGCAGCGGGGGCTGCTCCATCAGGACGGAGTCTGCCAGCACGTTGAGCGTGGCTTCCACGTTGCTCAGCACCGAGTGCAGGGGTGCAGCGTCACCGCCCCCACTCACACCACCCAGGGCAGACTCCACGTTCTCCGACCAGGCAATCTGGGCGGACAGAACCACAAGCTGGGCCTGCAAGACACAAGCGGTTCCGCAGCACCTTCTTAAACACCAGCAGAGGCATTCGTCGGCAGCCTACCCCACCTCTCAGACCACACGTTACCTGGTATTTATCAATCCAAGTGATGTAGGTATTTGGATCAATTGAAGTTGTTTTACCAAAAATCTCCACTTCTGTTACAGACTCAGCAAGAAGTTTGGCCAGGGTGACCCTCATCTCCTTTTCCACCAGTGTGAGCCACTCATTGATCTTGGGATGCTCAGTAATTGACACAGGAGTTTTAAACATCACCTGAAACAAGTGCAATTTAAGAATTAAGATGGGCAAAAATCTGAGAGAACTTTTCTAAGCTACAAACACAAATTTAGCCACCTCCTCTCCTTCACGGGACGAAATGCCTAAGACGACCGAGTTATCCTCGTTCAGGATGATGCTCGAAACGCCAGCAAACATCTTCTTGAAGTGTTTCTGTAACTTAGCTACATTCTTGCTGTTTCCAATGATTTCAAGCAAATCTTCATCACCCACAAAATAGAATCTAAGATGAGAAAAGTATTTAGGTTGTTAAAGAGCTCTAATAATCACAAATAAGGTGAATCAAAGCAAACTTCTCATGTGGTAGGAGGGGAAAGAGGATGTGGATAGTGGCGGATAGCTGCCCGAATGCAGAGCTTATCTAAATATTTTCCAGCCCTCAACAAAAGAGAACTCATTTATGTAACAAGATCCTGAGGGGGAATTCAGAGAATTTTACGTCATTCATCTAGCTTCATGAATTCATTTTGTTTTAACCTAGAGAATTCACACTAAGCAAATCACTCAGAAAGGATGAGATGCCACTTAGAAATAATCAAAGCTAAACATTTACAAGATGCAAGCAAGTTGCCTGAGGTGGATGATAGTTCAAATAAAGTTAAAAAAAAATCCATACCTAAGGCAAGCCGTTAATAATAGGGAACACCATGTGTGTTCTGTATACTTAGAACTGCTCTAAAAATTAAGTTTCTTTAAAAAAACAAAAGATGAACCCAAGGTAGATAATCAAGGATTACTGGTCATAATTAGGAATCAGTGAATGAAAGGGAAATGGCCTTCATGACATGGACCACTGGAAACTGACACGCAGCCCCAGAAGGGAGAGAAGATGGGCAAAACAAAGCACAGTGGAGGCTCAACTTCCTTTCAGCATGAGTCAAAACCAATCACTTACCTGGGGAAAGATGAGCGTTCCCTTTCCAGGTACTCTCCCAGTGCTTTCTGGATCTTTCCAAGCAGGTCTGCCAATCTTTCCAGAGACCTCTGCACCCCCTGGATATTCAGAACATCCATCACAAGAGGAGACTTGGAGACTTTCTTCATTAGAGCCAAAAACTCTGTGCTGATACTGCAAACCAAACCAGAAGGCCTGTCAGCCTTTTGGGGAAGGGTGGCGACAGGACCGTCCGATTCCTCGGTCATGGCAGGGGCCCTACCTCTGGAACCTCTGGGTTTCCACAGGCAACAGGTGCTTGATGTCTGCACTGCCGGTGAAGATGCCTTCCAGGTAGACCCACCGCCTCTGCACGTCGATCCACACGTCAAAGAGAGCCATGATCCGATTCAGTTTGTCTTCCCAGCTAAGCGCATCCTCTTCGAAAACCTAGTGGGTAAACAGGAGGGCACAGCCAACTGCTAAACTTTTCACTGATAGATTAGATGTTAAAACAGACACAAAAAATGCAGATTAAGAAGTTCCATTAAGTTAACTGACTCACACTGCAAAACCAGGTATCTAGTTACCATCAGCCAAAACATATTACTGTGAAAATGCAGGGAGCACTCTGATGAGGGCAGGGGTGGGGGGCAGGCTGTGGTCCCTGAAGGGTACCTTGTAGTATGGAGAGAGCTTCATGGCCGAGACGCTGTTGATGTGCTCCTTGACCTTGTTGAAGAGGTCATCCCAGCCACGGATCAAGCGACACTTGTTCTGATAGTTAACCAAATCTAATTCGTAAGTATTCCACACCTCTCTTATCTGAAATGAAACCAGACAGAAGCACCCTATCAATATGCCTTCACCAGATGCATGAGGGACCAAGTGTTATGGGGACCCAAAAAATCACAGATGACCAGGCCTTATTTTAAAGAAGCTAGAAACAAGAGGTACTGTTCTGGAGGACATTTTGATATAAAGTAAGTTTCCCAGTAGATGTGTATCTCAATGGCCACTGTACGTTAGCCATCCTTGCCCTTTCATAACTCCCTGTTTCCACCTGACCAAAAAGTAGCAGTCTAATTCTGTTACTCACCTGTTTCAAAAATTCTTCCAAAGCCATTTCCCCTTGTGCCACAAGCAGTACATCCTTGACGACAGCTTCATTTTTCTGCAAGTCGACATCCCAGATTTGGCCAAGAGTTAGCTCAGAAACCACCCAATTCACATGAAGCCTTTTCATCAGTTGTTTCCAGTGGCGGTCTTTAAGCGCTTCGGATTTCAGTTCAATCACCAGCATGTTTATCTGTGGAGCAAAGAGGCTGAGTCACACAGGCAGCTCCGTCTCCGCTGGACCCACGGCTGTGCAGCACCAAACCACCCACCTTCATGTAGCCCTTCAGGAGCCTCTGGACGAACTCGTAGGACGCATACTGCCGCAATCGCGCAGGGAAGTTTTTCAGCTGGTTCAAGAGGCCATCTAAATTTTGTCGAAGCTGTCGAGAGAAACACAAGATGGTATTTGGTTTGCCAACATTCCTTTAAGTGGTGAAATATTCTTTAAATGGTTTTAAGATAAATTTTACGTTAGTCTGGATGAATAACGTAAATGGCATGTGAAAACATTACGTGACACCCTGGCACTTGCTCCTTGTTTGCCAAGTCTCTAAACAAAGCCTCTGTTAACGAATCCATAAAGGAACGTGCAAACACGCATGTGTCCAAACACACCTTCCGAGGCTGTACAGAAACCCACGGCTGCTCCTTCATCTGATCAATCTGCTCCCAGACCTTAGAAAGTTCTGACCAAACGCCTTTCAGGTCCTGCAGTTCTTCTAAGGCCACCTGTAACGAGGAACAGCAGAGCAGCTGCATCTCGGAAGTAGAACAATCTCAGCATATGGAAGGGACCTTGGCAAGACCACCCAGGCCACTGGTGAGGAAGGGGTGAGAACCCGCTTTCCCAGCTCCCCTCAAGCAGTCTGTACCTGTACTCGCTCTTCACTGCCACTGAGAAGCCCCGTGTCGGTCAATTCCAAAGCTTCCTTGGCCTTGGCACACTTCTCTCTGTCATCCTTCAGCCTGCCGAACTTCCCTTCATAGATGGTAAGAGCCTGAAGTGCCTCCTCCGGGCGAAGGTTGCCCTGAAAGCAGCAAGAGCACAGGAAAGGAAGTGTCAGGTCTCAGGAGAGATGAACACGGGCTGAAGGTGGAGGGGCCTGCTGGGCTTCTGGAAATATTCAATTCCTTGAACATGTGGACAACAGATGTAAAAATTCAAGTTGTACACTTATGATTTATGAACATTACTGAATCTAAGCTACACTTCAGTAAAAAATAAGAATCCATAAATAAAAAAATTGAAAAGGAAAAGTAGCAGCCCTCTCAACTCTGGCCATCGTTTCACTAAGAGCCTCAGGTGGGACACACTGCGCCAGAGAAAGACGGTGCTCGGGGCTGCCAGCCACAGCTTCCCTGATGTGCACAAGGTGCCGCACTGGTTAGATTAGGAGGAGAAATCAAAGCACTGTCCTTGTGTGGGAGGGATGCTATGTCAGCATCAGCACTATCATTCACAGATTTAATTTTAATAACCTTGAGAAGGGGTACATAAAATGTCACAGTTTACTATGAAAGCAAAACACAAATTGAAAAAATTAACTATTGCACATTACCAACACCACGGTGAGGAGGGAAGAGACATTCTGATTTCAGTGACCAGACTTCTTGCCTACTGGTTAAACTCACTGCCCTGCTAGAGCCAGCATTACAACCCAGTAGTACCTGCGTTAGTAAAAGCGGAGACCCTTTTCTTCTTAAAACAGGGACCAGCGAACCAAAACTCAACACAAAGTGGAACCTGACAAGGCCCAGCAGCCCAGAACCAGTGAGACAGGACAAAGCACTAACTGGTACGTTGCAGGAGGCTACATCTGCCATCACACTAGAAAACCAGATCAGCATTCAAAATATTCTAACATCCTTACCATTCCTATATTTATTATGTCCATCGAAATAAGTAATATTTGAGTTCTGCCCCTAGGAGACCAAAAGGCCACCATCTCCTTGCCTGGGCTTGGCCTAGCTGTTCCGGCTGCCTGACACACTTTCCCAGCGCTCAGCACGGTCCTTGCAGGCCACCACTCCGGCCGCCTTCCCTGCCACGGTGCTAACCCGCCTGTCACCCTTCCCTGTTTACTGTTTTCTGTAGCACTTCTCACCATCTGACTCAAAAGCTGTTTTTCTTGCTCATTTATCATCATCCGTCTCCCCCTCTGCAGCGTGACTCCGTGAGGGGTTCCCTGCTGTCTCCCCTCTCTAGAACACGGCAGTGTTCACTCAATCCCTGCGTGCACGGAGAGACCGCAACATGGCAGCTTCCAGGTACAGCAACAGAACCCGACCCCCTACAATACACAGAGCTGTGGGAGGCTGGGCCCGTGGCTATGAGAAATTAGATTCTAATTGGAGTACGCCCATGGAAGAGGGTCATTTAGGAAGAGGACAAACTACTTTTCCAAACCATTTCCTGACTCAAATTAGAGACAGTCACTGGTGGTTCAGGGTGGGAAGAGGTCTGACGTGGCTTCTTTGGTATTTTCCACTTTACTAGGGACAAGTGCTGCTTTTTAATTTCGAAAAGAAAACAAATCTTCACGGCTGGAACAAACCAAGGCTTTCTAATGTCAAAGGAAACCACAGGCTGCGCTGCAGGCCGAGGCTCACCGTGACGGGTTTGGTCTTCTCCCAGTCTGTCAGCAGGTCGGTGGTGCGGCTCTCCACTGCCCGGTCCTCCTGGACGATCTTCATCTGCAGGTTCGCCACCTGCTGCTGGATGGCCGAGTCCTTGCGCCGCATGATGTCGTTGAAGGCCCCCCACTCCCCCTCAATGTTGTCGATGTAAAGCCAGGAGGGTGGGAACTGGAACCTCTGCTTTTCCAGCAGGCGCTGACCATTGCGGTAAAGCTTTGAGAGTAAAAGAAATATTTTTTTTTTTGTATAAAAATAATAGAAACTAATCAGATTCCCACAAGACAGAAGACACTCTAAGGTGACAGAATACAGATTCAGTGCCTTTCCTCTTCTCCTAAACCCTTCCGCCCTGAGACCTCCGTGCTGAGGGAACACGCCCGGACAGTGCTGCACGGCTACAACTCACTGCGCCTGGCTGTGCCCAAATGGCCCTGCACGGATGTGCTCTGCCCTCATTCCAAATGACAGTGTTCAGCATGTCAAGCAAAAGCGTTCTTTAAGAGACAAAAAACAGTGGTTCCTTTCTTAAAGAGACAAAAAACAGTGGTTCGGAACCACCTGCAGAGCCCTTAAAAATGCAGATTCCTGGGGCACCTGCCCTTCCACCAGCACATCTCGGCGGTTATGAGAAAGACCGGGCCACCCCCCAAGAAAAGCACCTTGGAGGCTGATTAGATTCAGAACACCCCCTCAGGATACAGAATGTTATGAAAACAAGTGAAACTCGCAGTCTGGTTTGAGACCTTCAGACCTCCTCAGGACCCACCTCAACTTGTTTTTCAAACTGCTTGATCTTGCGCTTCAAGGACTGCACGTAGGTGATGAAGGTCACTGCGTCGGAGGTGCTGGCCGTGTCCACTGAGTGCTGCTCGAGCTCTTGGCGAGACTGTGCAGGGAGAGCGTGGCTGGTTAGCGTGGAGGGGCTCCCGAGCACACGCACCGCCCTGACAGGATCTGCCTCCTCACCTTTGAGATCTGGGAGTGGAACTCGGTCATGTTTGATCCCAGCATCTGTCCAAATTTGCTGAGAACCTCCTTGTGCCACGAGTCATACTTCAAGTTCACCTTGGACTGCACCTGCAGCGAGGGAGGCAGACCACAGCGTCAGCGTGTTCACACCAGGTGTGGCTACGTTTGTGCTTCCACTCAACTTGTGTCAAATATAAATGCTGCTCTTACACCTGCCCCAACAACTTTCAATAACGGAACTCACCTTTCCATAATCTATAACTACGGGGCCAAACTCTTTCTTGGTTTCTGCATTGTCAAAAGTTCCTCTGGCCTTCCTTATTTGGACCAAGAGAGCTTGCCATTTGTTCAGATCCTCCCCAAGTCTGTTATAGATGTTTTCCGCTTGCATATCCCATAAACATTGATACTGAAGCCAAACCTGCAAATGAAGAACACAGTTCAGTAATACAGCTCGGCTTTCCCTTTTGTAGAACAGTCACAAATGGTATATGTTCACATGCCATTAAAAAGGTCCAGGTTCTTTCATCACTATTGAAAGTCGAAAACCCCCACTTTAGTCTCAGAACTTCCATATCGCATAAAATTTACTGTTCTCCAAAATGACAGTTAATACCCTCAAAAGACGTGTCCTATTAAATATTTAAATATTTAATTATTTAAAAAAGCAAATATTATCTAGAGAATCATATCATACATGGTCAAGATGTTTTAGCTCTGTATAATATCTCGTACTTTACGTGTTCCAGAATAGACTAGACCATCTATTTGAGTGAAAAATGGAGCTTCTCACCTTGACGTACTGCTCCACTTCAGTCACGATGCCCATAACCGCAGAATACGACTCCTCCAGGGCCACGGGGCCATCGGGCATCCGTGTCAGAGCGTTCCGGTAGAATTTCTCCTCTTCGGTCAATTCGTAATGTACACCCACCTAGCCAACCAAAGCCATAAAGGAACACAAGTAGTGCGTACAACACTGTTAATCTCAGAGCCAACTCTGACTGACTTAAAATGAACCCAAAGAATAACTCATGAAAAAAACTTTTAAGGGAGAATATCCCCTTACCTCAACCATAAGTAACCTACTTATATCTAATGCATCAAACTAAAAACAGGAACCATTACATTAACCACAAGCTAGAGAAATATGGCACCACAAACAGCCCGACACAACATGTTACAGCACATGCTGAGGTTAACGAGCAGAGGTCCTGACATTCCCAAACAGCAGCACTCAGGGATCTGAAGTTCTTCCTTTGACAGGTAAGACCTGATGATCACATCTAACACAATGTGAGGCTGTGACCAAATACTGTCATCAACTTGGCTGACGGAACCCATGACATATTCACTCATTTCAACTGAGTGTCTGTTATGTGCCCGGCACTGTTCTAGGTACAATAATATACTAAAAGACAAAATCCCAGCGCACATGGACTTACATTCTACAGAAGAGACAAAGGGAAAAAGCAAAATACGTAGAATGTCAAATGGTGCAAAGCACCATGGAGGAAAAATCAGGAAGGGGGACCAGGAGTGGTGGCATCAGATGGGGGTCAGGGAAGCCTCATCGAGAAGGGGACATTTGAGCAGAGACTGGAAGGAGGTGAGGGAGTGGGCCAAGTGAACATCTGCTAGAAGGATGTTCTGAGTAGGGAGGTCAGCAAGCGCAAAGGCCCTGAGAAAAGAGTATGTTTGGCACATTTGAGGACTGCAAGAGTTCAGTGTGGCTAGAGCAGAGGAAATGAGGGGAAGAAGCAGGAGTTAAGTCAGAGAAGCAGTAAGAAGCATGTTACGTGGGGACTAGAGGTAACCCTGGGGACCTTTGTTTTCAGGTTGCATGAAGTGGGGAGCCATTAAAGGGCTCTGAAAAGAGCAATGTCAGGATCGACTTACCTTTGAAGGCTTCTGCTGCTAAAAACAGATTTTAGGCGGGGCAAAGGCAGGGGCTGAGAGGACAATTAGAAGGGAACTTAACAAGCCAAACCAGAGCTGACATTACCTGAAATGGTTGCAGTGGGTGTGTTAAGAAATAGCTCAGGGGTATATTTTGAAAAGAGACACACTGGGAGTCGAGGATGACTCCATGAATTTGGCCTGAGAAGGGTAAGGATGCGAAAGGAAGGACTGAAGCAGAATCGAATTTGAGGGTGGGGGACAGGGAGAGACACGTCTATCATTCTGCCAAGGGAAGATGCCAAGTAGGCAGCTAGCTGGTCAGACACATCTACAGGTCAGCAGAAAGGTGCAGCCTTGAGATATGAAATGGGAGTTGGCATATAGAGGGTGTATGAAGCCCACAGACTGGATGAGACCACTAAGAGTGAGTGTGGGTGGATAAGGACATGCAAACATTAAGGGGTTGGGAATGGGGAGAGGAAAACTGGAACCTACAAAAGAGACAAGTCAGTGAAATTGCAAGAAATCCAGGAGTGAGCTGTTCTGGAAAAGCCAAGTGAAAAAAGTATTCCAAATCCACACACACAAAGAAAACTACTGGAGCTAATAAACAAATTCTGCAAAGTTGCAGGGTACAAGATCAACATGCAAAAATCAGTTGTGTTTCTATACACCAGCATTGAACAATCTGAAATAGAAACAATAGCACCTTTAAAGAATAAAATAATTAGGAATAAATGTAATCAAGGAGGTGAAAGACTTGTATGCTGAAAACCTTAAAACACTGCTGAAAGAAACTAAAGAAGATCTAAATGAATGGCAAGATGCCCTGGGTTCACAGACTCGAAGACTTAACATTGTTAGGGTGTCCATACTGTCTAATGCAATCTACAAATTCAACGCAATCCCTATCAAAATCCCTAGCAGGCTTTTTTGCAGAAATGGAAAAGATGATCCTCAAATTCATTTGGAATTACAGGGTCCCCCGAATAGCCAAAACCATCTTGAAAAAGAACAAGGTTGGAGGTCTTATGCTTCCCAATTGCAAAACTTATACAAAGCTACAGTAATCAAAACAGTGTGGCACTGGCTTAAGGACAGACATATAAACCAATGGAATAGAACTGAGGGTCAAGAAATAAACCCTCACATCAACAGACCACTGATTTTCAACAAAGGTGCCAACGACATTAAACGGGGAAAAAATAATCTCTTCAACCACTGGAAATCCACATGTAAAAGAATGAAGTGGGAACCCTGTCTCACCTCATATACAAAAATTATCTCAAAATGGATCAATGACCTAAACACAGCCGTCCAAATCATAAAAACCTTAGGGGGAAAACACAGGGGAAAGCCATGATGAATTTAGGTTTGGCAATGATTTTTTAGATTTGACAACAGTATGAGCAACAAAAGAAATAGATAAACTGAACTTTATCAAAATTAAAAACTTTTGTGCAAAGGACATTATCAAGAAAGTAAAAAGACAGCCTACATGATGAGAGAAAATAGTCACAAGTCATCAACCTGATAAGGGTCTAGTATCCAAAATATATAAAGAACTCCTACCACTCAACAACAAAAAGACACATAACTCAAATAATAAATGGGCAAGGGACTTGAGACATTTCTCCGAAGAAGATACACAATGGCCAATAAGCACATGAGAAGATGCCCAATACCAATCAAAACTGCAGATATCACGACTCACCCATGAGGATGACTATTACTAAAAAAACAAACTGACAAGTGAAGATGCAGAGAAACTGAAACCCTTGCACATTGTTGGTGGGAATGTAAAGCGGCACAGCTGCCGTGGAAAACAGTATGGTGGTGTCTCAAAAAAAAGTTACACAGAAAATAACCCTGTGACCTGGCAATCCCACTTCCAGGCATATATCCCAAAGAACTAAAACCAGGGACTTGGACAGATTCTTACACATCAATGCTTATAGCAGCATTAGACACATTAGCCAATAGGTGGAAACAACCCAGTTCCATCAACAGATAAATGGATAAACAAAATGTGGTCCACCCATACAGTGGAATACTGTCTAGCCATAAAAAGGAATGAAGTTCTGAGACATGGTACATGGATGAACCTTGAAATCATCATGTTGAATGAAACTCACCAGGTGCAAAGAGCCAAATTTGTGATTCCACTTATATGAAATATCCAGAATAAGCAAATTTACAGAAACAAAAAAGCAGATTAGAGGTTACCAGGTGCCAAGGGAATGGGGAGTTATATTTTAACAGGCACAGAGTTTCTGTTTGGAGTCATCAAAAAGTCTTGGTAATGGAAGCACAATATTGTGAAAGCAATTAATGCCACTGAATTACGCACTTAAAAATGGTTAAAATGGGAAATTTTGCATCAGGTCTTACCACAATTTTAAAAAAAAGTATATCAAGGAGGAGGGAGTGAGCAGCTGTGTCACTCACCGCATCTGAGAACAAGGATTGGGAGACCCACCAGGTCAGCTGGGTAGGGGTCTCCAGCAACCTTGGTGAGAGGAGGGTTGGCTGGGTGGTGGGGAGAAGGAAACGGGAGACAGCCGGCACCCACTAGGTCAGGCTTATGAGCTGTCGGGGCTGGCTCGGAAGAGAGGTGGGGCTGCGGGGGCAGCGGGCTCCATCAGGTGAGAGGGGACAGGATCTGGTGCATGAGGATAGGGGATGGCTTCAGCTTAAGTTTGCAAATAAACAAGCTTAGCATCTTCTTAATTATTCTAGAACAAGAGAACAAGGCAAACAGAAGCACAGCTGGTAAAAAAAAAAAAAAAAAACAGGAGAAACATGACAAAAACACCTAAAGATTGTACATAGCTTCCTCCAGGCCAGGGGCCAATGCGCACAGCTTGGTTCTATTTGGCAGGGCACTGCCATTAGCTACGGTGAGTCATGGCTCAGGTGTTATCTCAAAAAAAAAAAAAAGGAGATCCTAAAAGAAATGAGTTTATGTTCAAATAAACTATAGTTTAGAAAAGAGATGTACTTTCTAACAAGATCATTACATTCTAGAAGAGTCTACCGTAGCTGAAGTGGTGGAATCTTTCTATTTAAAAACCACTGGTCTTATTTGGGAGTAATATTGCACATAGGCTAGGGGACTAAACAGTTTCCCTTTTGCTATAGAAGCATACTACTAAGAATAAAATAAACCTGGGTTTAGTTTAAAATATCCAGTGTGGAGAAGGGAAGGAGCTATAAATGAAAACCAGATTGGCCACACGTGGATATACAAAGCTGTAATCCTTCTCTACATAGTTTGGAAATGTCCATAATCAAATGTAGGGGGAAAAAGAAGCAAGAATAAAAATTGTCAAAGAAGCTTATGGAGGGAATTTCTAAGAGACTATTGAGACCAGAGTTGTAAGCACCAATTAACTACTTAGAAAAAATGTCAGGTCACCCAGAGCTTCCTCTAGCTTTCCTTACAATGCTGAGCCTGGAGCCTGCAGCCTGGCGCCTGGTAGGACATGCACAGAGACTGTAAAAAGGGCGCTGCGGGGAGGCGGTGCCCTTCGAGCTCCAGAAGGCAGGGCCAGAGGGGGGGAAGTCCGAGCCTCACCTGGTACCTCTGGCTCTGGATCCTGGGCAGGGAGAGTATGACCATCTTCCAAGCAAACATCTCCTGGTACAGCTTGTACCTGCACTCTTCAATTGGTGGATTCAGGTAGATTACCTGATTGGTTATCCTTAGTTCATGAACAACATTCTGTAAAAGAAAGGTTTCATGTCTTACTCATCAATCTATTTCAATAAAATGGTTTTGCTACATCACACACTGTCTCTAAATTATTAAACTACTTTAGTATGAGCCACAACGTGTTGCTTTATTTACTCAACAGTCTTAATAATTTTATGTTTGTGATCTGTGGTTTGCCCCAAAGGATCAAAGGCCATCGGAGAGCAGGCACAGCTCATCCTCCTGGGTGCCCCCGTGCCTGGGTGCCGAATGCACAACAGGAGCTCAACGAGGTACAGTCTCATCTGCAGTGCGTGGTGACCTTTCAGTGAATCCACCTCAGGGCTGAGAAAACTAGCACCAGGCAGCAGCCGTGCACTGCACTGATGGAGGTTTGTTAAGTCAAGTCCTGCCACTTGCCAGTATCTTAAGATAATTTAGAATTCCAATTCAGTCACCAACTAGATAATTATATCAACTCAGACACACTCATTTGCAACTCTGGGACTCAGTGTTTTAAAAAATATGTTCTGGGGGATGAATACCTATAACATCCAAATGGAAAAAACATTTTCTAAAAATGAAAAGTAAAGACTGGGAGGTAAAAAGCCAAGTGATTCTCCCAGATCAAAGCTTTTACCTGCACAACTTCTTTTTGGCTTCTCTTTGTGACAAATAGAACACAAATACTGTAAACCACATGGCACAAATGCATGGCTTGATGACACCACCGCCCACAGCAGGAGGCACGGCCTACTTGCCAGTTCTGATTAAGACAATACGGAATTTTTCCAGAAAAGTTTGCTAAGCTATGGTCGGCACCTCCTTCATACATGGGAACAGATGGCTTGTGAGATGGCAAAAAGTGTCTGTGTGACCCCTGCACTAGTTCATGGATTACCCGTCAGACTTCAATTCAGTGTTTTGTTGAAACAGTAGAACAAATTTTAGCATCATAATCTGAAATTCCACTTGAAGCTATTATATTCAAGTCCTGAAATTATTTCTTTCTTATTTACTCAATCAGCAAAGATATTTTTTTCTAGTGTAGATTTTTCAGTTTTTCAACTTAAAAAAAAAAAATCTTAGACTTACCGAAAAGTTGCAAAGAAACTACAAAGAGTTTCTGTACATCCCTCACCAGTTCCCACTAGCATTAGTGTCTCACAAAACCACGGGACAGGACCAAAGCACAGACGCCGCTGCTGCTGTGATGCTGTGACCTCCACGGGGGGCTCCCTGGTCTCCCAGGATCTGACCCAGGGCGTCACCTCTCATGCAGGTGTCCTGTCTCCTAAGCCTCCAACCCAGGGCACTCCCCAGCCTCTCCTGGTCCTTCTCGGCGCTTCGTGAGAGAACTGCTCGGGCGCTCTGTAGACGGTCTCTTGCTCTGGCTTTGTCTAACGTTTTCTCCTCATCAGATGGGGCTCAGGGCTCTGGGCTCTGGGGAGGAGCAGCTCTCAGGGCCCTGGCACCACGTGACCTTCCCGGGCTGATGCCTGGACCAGCAGGTTGAGGTGGTGTCCACCGGGATTTCCCACCGTGAAGTGGCTATTTCTCTCTTTCAGAGGTACTTACTAGCAAGCAGGATGCCACCCACAGGAAATACTCACTTTGATCTTGGGCTCTCCGCCAGGCTTGTGACTCACTTGGGGAGCATCTGTATCCATGTCAACTTCCGCCTTGTCTTCAGCTTGCCCGAGAAGGACCTGTGTCCAAGCTCTCAGACCTGCTTGTAGGCGAACACCCAATATCCTCTCAATCTACAGAGAAGGCAGAGTCAAAAGCTGGCTCACAAAGCCTGTCGGTCTAGTAAGTAGATATTTCAGGTCAAAGGTAAAAAGTTACTAAATTACAATCCTTTTTTTCACTTTATTCTCCAGTCTCACTTCTGAAACATTTCTCCCAGCCTCAGGTAACTAACATTGCTACATCTTGTCCAAGTTAGGCTGACTGTGTGTACTTCATTTTGGGGCAAACTGAATCACCAAATCTCACAGCTTGGCGGTCACAAGACGACTGTAGCACAAATGCCACACGACTGAGGATTTGCTCATTGTTCACCATAACAGAAACGTCGTAAGACAAAAGTGTTTTCCAGGCAGCCCAAGAGATAAATCTCGAAAAACTATAATTTGGAGATGACACCATTTCCTTATAACATATAAAGAAGACTGTTTTCTCTGATACAGAAGAGACAAGTCAGCTGTCTTCTTTACACACCTGCGAACAGTCTGCCTCTGTACCACATGGCCATCTTGGCAATGCCCTGAGAATTACTGTGGGGAAAACTGTGGGTTCAGCAGAGTAGAGTTTGTTCATTCTCACTCTGTTCATGTTCCATTATGTAGACGCAATGCAATTTATTTATCTGTCTTAAAGGGGGGGGGGGGGCAGTGGCAAGAGACGTAAACTGCAAACAGCCTGGGAACCAGCCCTGTCTATGGGTTGTGTCCTCCTTCCCGACATCCTTCATTCACTGCGCTCTCTCGGCAGTCTACCCATTAGAAAGCCCTCACGGACTGGCATGCATGCTTCATATACGTACATGTTTACCGCTATGTAAACATACAGATTCACCCCTCAGAGGATCCACCAAGCCCGAATTAGTTCAATAACATTATTACTGCCATAAGTCAAGCACAGAGATCCTCTACACAGGAATAAGAGGTATTTTGTTGCTGGATCATTTCTTTTTAAACTGTAAGGGGCAGAGTTGTCAGAGGAAGACGCCTGGAGGGCCAGGAAGAAGGACAATCTAAATTATAAGGAGAGTAGGGAAGGGCAAGAGGGCAGTGGCCCAAGTATAATATCCAGGAAATAAAGGGAACTCTCTCTCCTCCCTCATAGTTCCCTGCGTCCATGATTTAGAACCGACATTAGTATCCACAGTTTCACGCTTCAGCTCCATCATTAAATCGGACTTTGGAGGGGAACTGGACTGTCACTGCTAACTTCTATGGAAAACTGCTTTTCAGTGACAAACGAATAACCTTCTGAAATGCAGTCTACTCCAATGTTGGCAGTAGAAAAATGATAAATACTAAATAATAAATCCCATCCCTTACCTCCATATCAAGTTTGTTGACCCAGATGGGCAAATTGGAATAGGAATGTAGATTTAAGTCATCCACCGCCTTCTGGACTCTGTTCAGGATCTCTGAAAAAGTCTTATGATCATACATACATGTTTCCAAGGAACGGACTTCCAGGTCTATTTTTTCTTCAATAATCAGCAGATCATCCACCTGAAGGAAGGTAAATTTAATATTTAAACCACTCATTATATCCCTTTATTTTTATACACATTCTTCTCAGTTAATAAACCAATGCTCAAGGAAGAGAAGTTCTTTCATAATAGTTAATCCTCTTTGCTGGGGTTGGGAGAAGATTTACCGATTTCACCAAGGGAAGGGACACTAACAGAACACAAGCAGCTTCTCTCCGCTCAGCCCTTGGGCTCACGGGAAAGGTGACCTCTGACTGGTAAGCCTGAGAGAAGGAATTCATATGCCAGTCTGGCCCCTTCTCTGCCATCTGGTGCTCGCCTGGGCATGCAGGCACTCTGGGCCTCCCGCAGTGGCAGGCTCTGCGATGGGAGGCATGCCTCCGCCCAGCTGTGCTGGTGGCTGGGAAGGAGGTCTACACTCAGCTGTACTCTCAGGAGCACCATATTCTCTTTAGCTTCATCAGTAATAAAGCTCTCATTCTGCTCTCTGTCTGATTCCCAGGTCCTTCATCTCTCAGCTGGTTTCTAAACTCAGGGTGTTATTTAATGGCCTTCCCCACAGCCCCAGTACCATCAAACAACACGATGAAAGAAACGGCTTCTTCCCCATCCCTATGCTGTTGTCAGGCAGGCCGGCCTTCTCCGGGAGAACTAATGTCTTTAATGATTTACCTATTACTGAATTTAAATCGCTATTAGGATACTTGAGAATTAAATTAGAACCAACCTTTTCTTGGAAGTTGAAGACAGTCTCTGCTAAGCGCTGCACATATGGATCAAGTTTGTAGGACTCCCACACCAATGCAATGCCTTCTGCGATTAAAGCCTGCACTTCTTTTTTCAAACCAGCCACCAAAAGTGAGATGGTGTTGCGCTCCTCCACTTTTTCACAGGTCCGTTCATAGGTACGGACACTTTCAATCAGCGAGATGGCAAATGGGTAGAGCTGGTTTGCTTGATGAGCCTTGTTCACAATCGCCAGTGGAACTCGGAAACCAAGCCACTTGAGGTTTCGAACTTCTTTTGAAAGTGTGATAATCTCAGGAAGAAAGTTAACCTTTAGCTTAAGGACATTCCCACTTCGACCCCGAACTCGAGTGCTTTCAATGGTGAAAATGCGCCCAGAGACACCAAGGTTACGCTGTTGCACCTTCCGTGCCCAGTCGTCAAATATTTCTTGAGTGTTGAGCTTCATGCGGAAACTGTCTCCGTCCTGCTTCAACTTCTGCCCTTCCACGTGATTCTCCCAACCCTTGCCAAGGACGTCCTCCACCCGTTTCATGTAGGCGGTCAGCTGTCTGTCAATCTGTTTTGCCCAGATGATAGACCCCGACACGGGAGGCAAATCACGGACGTGACTCATCTTACAGGCCTGACTCTGTGGGTACTGAACCTTGAACTTGTCATGAAGAGACTCAATATCATCCTTTACACGCTGGATTAGCTGGGTTTGATACTCACGAATGGCACCACGAATGTGAGGCCTGACAAACAGAGCGTTGAACCTAGAGAAAATCCTAAACATCTCGTTAGCATTCTTGGCTGTACCAAGCTGATCTCGGAGGCGAGCAGTGATTCGGGTTTCCACTCTATCAATTCTTTCATCATATCTCTTCATTGCAGCCTCCCATGCTTCCGTGCCTTCTTTGGAAACATCTAGTCCATCTACTTCTTTGACATTCTCATAAGCAAGGTTCACTTCCTCAATAGCATTTGCATCAGCAGCATCAAAGAGAACCTCAGCTACTTTCATATCTTGGGGTTCAGGTACCTCTCCTTGATTCTGCTGTGCAACGGCTGTGACCTAACAGAGAAAGACAAAAACAAATATAATAAGAAACATTTGCCACATGAAGACTCGTTTTGTTGTACACTGGCAGTACATACCACACAAAAGTTCCAGTCAGGCGTATATGTTTCTAACTTTTGGTCAAACAATTTATAACCACAACTCAGTGAAACCAAGTAAAATACTATCGAGTATATTTTTAACTCTACACTATGGAGATCTTCTGAAAGTGTAGTTTTGTTGCTTAAGTGGCCAAAGTAACATCTGAAAAATCCTGGACGTTTGGTACTTACCTCTTCCATTGTTTAGTCTACAAATAAAGCTGCATTGGCAAGTTCAGTAATTCACAGGGATGCTAAGTCCAAACTCAGCACCCAAATGAACAGTCTTCCTTTTAGATTTTTAAAACCTTCAAACAATTCCTGGGGTAAGTAACAGAACCTCTGACCAAAATTTAGCATTTCCTACAATTATGAATGTAAGTGACAAGTCACAGATAGTCATGGTTCCTGTAACTTTGTCACCAATAAATACTTTTCTATGTCACAGCTGCACCTACCTTGCAATCTTGTTTATGCTCACCATTATTTCAAAATCATGGTATTAGAGCTGCCACTGGATCATGCTATTTTATGTGTTCACTGAGAAGCACATGTATTACCAGATCACAATTTTTTAAAGGTTTATAACTTTGCAAAGCTATACACTGTATTTTATGCATTTAAAAACATTCCGAGGATCCCTGGCAACGTGGAATATGACTCCCGGGGAGGAATGTAGACCCGGCATCGTGGGATGGAGAACATCTTCTTGACCAAAAGGGGGATATGAAAGGAAATGAAATAAGCTTCAGTTGCAGAGAGATTCCAAAACGAGCCGAGAGATCACTCTGGTGGGCACTCTTACGCACACTTTAGACAACCCTTTTTAGGTTCTAAAGAATTGGGGTAGCTGGTGGTGGATACCTGGAACTATCAAACTACAACCCAGAACCCATGAATCTCGAAGACAGTTGTATAAAAATGTAGCTTATGAGGGGTGACAATGGGATTGGGAAAGCCATAAGGACCAAACTCCACTTTGTCTAGTTTATGGATGGATGTGTAGAAAAGTAGGGGAAGGAAACAAACAGACAAAGGTACCCAGTGTTCTTTTTTACTTCAATTGCTCTTTTTCACTCTAATTATTATTCTTGTTATTTTTGTGTGTGTGCTAATGAAGGTGTCAGGGATTGATTTAGGTGATGAATGTAAATGAATGTATTGATTTAGCTATGTAATGGTACTGTGAACAATCGAAAGTACGATTTGTTTTGTATGACTGCGTGGTATGTGAATATATCTCAATAAAATGATGATTTAAAAAAAAAAAACAAAACATTCCGAGGAATCCTGGTAAATGGCAGTTCTTAGTCACCAAAAAGTGGAAAATTTTATTAATAACAACTATTTCAGGAAAGTGGAAAACCAAAGACAGTCAACAATTTGGGATGTGTTTAGTCATGAAAATCTGCTACAGCTCAGGGAGGAGTGTGAGCTGCTGGCCTTATTGCCTGGCGGTGTTCCCATCCTCTCAGCTTGGTGGTGAAACTCACAGCTTTACTGGCGGGAGCAAAGCAGCAGCAAATTTAAAGGGGGAGACCGTGGAAACGAGAGGGCCGGAGAAGGCCAAGGTGACACCTCACGCACGCCCTCAGAGGCCCCAGGAGCCCTGTCTGAATTAAAGCCGAGGGAGACCTACAGATATGCGAGGACTCAAAGTGAGTTCTTCACCCTACACACGGCCCAGTTTGCAGAGGAGGGTCGCCTTGCTGACTCGAGGTATACACATCACAGGCTTACTGCCATGGAGGGGCACCCTAAGAGCTGAGGGGGGCTTCATATCCTGTAGGTGAATCCAGGCAAGCAGACCACATGCTAAAACCAAAAACCAGCAAAACTCAGAAGAAAAAAACAATAAAAAATGGCTATAATGTATTATCTACAATGTCCAGTTTTCAATAAAAAATTATCAAATATGCAAATAAAAACAATTATTACATACGCAAAGTGTGCCCCATACTCAGGAAAAATTGCAATCAATACACACAGACTCCAAGTTGGCCTAAACTGTGGATTTAGCAGGAAAAGAATGCAAAGTAGCTATCATAAATATGCTCAATGAATTTAAGTGTTTCAATAAAAGGAAAATAACAACAAAAAAGAGTGAATAGAGAATCTCAGAGAAATAGGTATAAAAGAAATAAATATAAGAAGCGACCCAAATAGTAATTCTAGAGCTAAAAGTTGCAAAGATTTAAATGAATTTTTTCTAATCCACTAGATGGGGTCAAGAACATACTTGTGATAGCAGGAAACTCTAATTTGAGGGTAAATTTGAAGAAACGACGCCTGAAAACTCCTAAAATTTGGTGGAAAATATTAACTTAGATCCAAGAAGCCCAAGTAGAATAAACACAAAGACAACTACACCTAGAAACAACCATACTCAAAATGCAGAAAGCTAATTCAAGGGGCAATCGTAAAAGCAGCAAGAAAAAAATGGCATTGCAGATAGAGAATCAAGGGGAAGCTCCACGGCTAACTTCTCCCTAAGCGTGGAGGCTGGAAGGCACTGGAGAGACATTCCAAGGACTGAAAGGGAGAAAAAAACCTGTTAACCGAGAATTCTAAATCCTATAAAACTATCCCCTAAATGTGAATGTGAAATATTTTTCCTGATTCAATGATAGCAGACTTATCCTAGAGAAATACTAAAGGAATTCCTTTAGGCTAAAAGGAAAAGACACCAGACGGTAATTCAAATCCTTAGGAAGAAATGAAGAGCACTGGAAATCCTAAATATGTGGATAAATGTAAAAGATTATACACAATTTGCTCCACCCTGAAGAGTAAGCAACTTTAATCAGTGGATGAGACTTCCTAGAAGGCATGATTTCTAGACTGGATTTTCCTCCCAACATGTTATTATAAAAATTTTCAAAGCAAAGAAAGTCGAAAGAATTGTCAAGTGGGCACCCCGTACTTCCACCTACAGTCTGTAACTAGCATGTGTCAGTTAACATTTAGCTGTATTTTCTTTATCATATATCTCTCATTTATCAATTCATCTTATATTTCTGACCTGAATTTTTTAAAGGGAGAACTGGTGAAAAGGAGAGACAGGTGAATTAGAAGGGAAAAAATCATGTATGAGATAAAGAGTTAATTCTTTTAATAATTCTCAGGCATATGTGATTATTATCCACATTTTACAGATGAGGAATCTGGAAAAAAAGAGATTAAAATAATGTATCCAATTCACATAGCAAGTTATGTGGTGGGGTTAGAACCACCACTGAAAACCCAGAAGTCTGGCTCTAGGGTCATGAAGATGGGGGTAGGGATGCATGAAAGGAAAACATTAAAAATTAGGCAAAGGTATCTGCATCGAAACAATATAATACAGAATCACTAGCTCTTAAACACGACTAGTAACAAGACAAAGTTGAGGTTAAAGAATTCAACAATGCATTGTAGAAACAAGGAGCTGACTCTACAAAGGCGTCAAGCAACGCGCCTGTGGATTTGCAGGAGGCAGCTGCTACCTGTGGCCGCAGGACCCTGACGATAACGGCCCTCAGCTGCTCGTGCTGGCGTCTAAACTTCCTCATCTGGTCCAGGCGGGCCTGCAGCTTCCTGTGCGCAGGGTTGATGCGCCAGACCATCTTCAGGTTTTCCTCCCTCTTTCTTTTCACGATGTCTCGCAGCAGCACCTGAAGTTTCTCATATTCATCATCCCAAGTCTGAAAAACTTCAAAGCATGCCACCATAACCTAGGGTGCAATTAAGAAAGGAAGCTTATTATTAAAGCACATTCTCATCTCAGTGCCCTGAGGATGGTTTTCTAGAACACCAAAACTTACTTTTTCAAATTCTTCATAAGCAACATGCATCAATTTTCTAGTTCCCAATACTTTGAGTAACTGAGAACTCAAGTCCCTTGAAATTGCCTCCACCAAGCGCAGTGCCCTCTGAATGGGATATTTTGTGTTTCGGATCTTTCTCAAGTGGGTGAAAATCGCAACAAGTGCCTGCCTTATTTTGTCCAGTTCGGTGGCAGACAGCAAATCATTCAGAGGAAAGTCTTTCATCAGGGGATTGTAGTCATTCACGGTTTCCAGAGCCTGTTTGAGACCTGGGTTCAGAGAAAACAGTTCACAGTTTTCAAATAAAGTAATAAACTAAAAGGATGTTCATCACAGGCCTTGTGCTGGGGAAATAAACTACAACATATCCTAACAAGGGAGCATTCCAATGTTGCAAAAGATTTCTGCGACACAGAAACACTTCACGATAGCTGAAAAAAGAGAACATGTCATCAACAGAACTATCCTCCTGTGGTCCCATTTTTTTTTTTACGAGGATAAGATCAACCCATACACATGCCAAAAGCTGTGGGTAAGGCCCCATGGACTTTATCTATATTATCTAAATGCTCCACCAAGAGCAATTACGTTTAGAAAGCTAGAACTTGACCATCCTTGAAAATACTAAAATTTTAATTTTATACCTATGGCTTAAGTTGGGTGAGTGTGTTATAGACATGGAATCACAGAAGAGCCTGGGTCCTAGTCTATTTCTTGATTTCCTCTGGCATAAGAACAAAAAAGTGTACTAGAAGAGAAATAAAGATTTCAGGGATCTTAAAAAAAAAACAAAAACCAAAGTATTCATTTCAGCATTAGTGAGCAGACACAAATGCTCAGGTAAGGTGTGCCATGTGATCAAAGATTCCTATTTGGAATTTCCTTTAGCATTTGAAATATGGGCACCATACCTTCTTTGGGGGAGTGGGAGTGGCTAGAGACAACCTGACAAGGACTGCAATCTTAACTCCTTGTTCTCATGTCTCCAGTGGGCCTAAAAATGTCGGCTCATTCCATGCCTGTGTGCCAAGCGCATGCCAATGTGGCATCACTCACATTGTCCTCCACCCAGAAAACAGAACAGAGAGGGGGAAAGGGGCAGGGAAAAAAGAGAGAAGAAAGGAGCACTGACCAGCTCCTCTCCCACAGTTCTCTGGGCAAATTACTTCTGCTTAAATGAAACCATCTTCCTGCCTGAACTGTCAAAAGCATAAAAAGGTACAGCCTATTCAAGGAACTAGGTAACTGAAAAACAGAAGGGAAACTCCCGGAGCTTGGTACACTTGTGCCTAAAAACGGCCTTATGCTTTCATAAGGGAGGAAAAGGGAGGTTATGTGGGAAAATCATTTTTGTTACCTAGAACCGAGGAAAAGATGAGACAAGATGCAAGAAAGGAAATAGGAAAAATGGTGCATCTATATGAACTTATCAATGAGAGTTCACAAAGGCCAGACCAGTAACTTACTGATCAGATTGTTAGCTCTAGTTTTTACCTGTGTCAGTGTCAAAACTGACTGTGGCATGGAAACGCTTGCCATGTTTCAAGATATCCAGAGTAAGGAGAACTTCTGGGCTCTCTCGCTTCTCCTGAATGCGGTATAACGCTCGTTCCAAGTTTAGCCAAAAACTGATTTCCTGCAAGGCAGTTCCTGATGCAGGATCTCGATCAAGTTTGGTCACCTTTAAAGATACAATGACATTTAAAAGTATTTACTGTTAAACAAAGGTAAAAAAACTATCATTAACTGAAGACGTGCTGTACCACTTAATAGTAATGGTTCAAGTAGCTCTCCTTCAACTGTAAACGTGCAGTGGTTCTGATCTCAAACAGATGAGACTGATGCTCCTTCAGGGCTAACGTTTAAGCGACCTAAACCCAGCCATCCCACCCAGACCGACCTCAGGCTTCCATAAAGCTTTCACCAGCAACAAGTTACCATGGAATCCACTTCGCAGACAGTTCTCCCACAGATACTAGAGTAAAGCACTTAACAGCATTTTTTCAATACTGCACTCTTACTTTTTGAATTTCTCGGATCCAGCGGTTAACTCCAGATTGTAACTGATTGAGAAAAGTTGGGTCTTCCACTTTATCTCCAAAGTCTGTAACTTTTGGCTTTTCTCCACGTTCATAACACTGTTTTGCAACATTTGTAATGATTGGATGAATTGGCAGGCTGATCTCTGGGATTTCAATATTTTGCTGCAAGTGAAGGAGTCCCATTTCAAGTTCTGCAATCTTTTTTTCAACTGAGGGAGCCATTTTATCACCATCCCTAAGAAGATATGAAATACCTCAAAATTTAGTGTGCTCTGGGAATTTAAAAAGATTCTATTTATTTTAGTTTGCTAAATATGAGTAATATACATGCTTACGAATGCAAAGAATTTATATTCTCCTGATTTACCAGCTTTACCCTCCCCTGGTTTTACATCATCTTCCACAGATGTCCTATAAACATTAAGCAAGACACAACAATGAAATGAACTGAGGAGAATGGTTTCACCTGTCTGCCTTGCCAGACTCCCTGATGTAGGACTTAAAAAAAGGAGCCACCGCGTTGCTAATGAAGGAGTGCAGAGTTTCATACGGGGAGTCCTCACTGAGAGTGAGGACACGCAGCTGAGAAGACACTGGTTTGTCAGCATCGATCACCGGAGTACGTTTAATGAATGCCAAGCTAAAAAGAAAGCAAAAGTTTAAATCAGAACAGTCTTGTTACCAATCTTAATAACTGTAGCCTTCTTTGTGTTACATACAAACTAAAAGCTCATTTGGATGTTTTAATCTAAAAATCAAATGAAGAACAGATTAACCAGTTGTTTATCTTTCTTTACTCACCAGCATGAAAGCCACAGAATCCAGACTATGATTCTAAAACGCAGCCATGAGCCAAGCAAAGTGAACCCGTGTCATATACAGGTTGAGTTCATAATCTTGACCCCACTAAATCTAACCTGCCTTAGCAACTTTACATGACAAGCCATCAGGTACTGAAATCTGATCTTACACTAATCTGAAGCACTGATTTAGGGCACTGAGTACCTTATCAGCTGGAATAAACAAAAGTCAGCCACAGGCTAAGGTGACAAGAGGTCACTGCAGGCTCTTACAACTTGGTCTAAGCCATCTCCTGCTATGCTCCTCTTTCCCACTCCAAGATGCCACCCAGACTAGAGGCGGCCCATTCCCTAAAAACATCATGTCCTTTTGTGCCTTTACTTAATAAATCTATCTACACCTGCTGAAATTCTAGGTAACACTTAAAACCCAATTCCAGCGTTACCTTTCCCACGGGGCCTTCCCTAATTAGAAGCAACCTCTCCATTCTCCATGTGCCCATGGTATTCTGCACCTTGAAGACCTGCCAAGTATTAACTTAGTTGTGCACCATCCCTAAAAGGACCTGACGTCTTCCCCTCAAAAGAGTGCAAGCTTCTTAAGACGAACCACGTTTCCTTTCTTTGCATACCGCTGTATGCCCACTGCCATACCTTGTCTATAACAGCTGCTCAAAGTTGTCTGAATGGTTCAAGAAAATTAATAATATTGAATTTTCCAGTTCCCAGGTCAGTATTTTATACATAATACTTCACCTTATTCCAAAAAGCCAATGAACTTTCCGATGAGATGCACTGAGGAGCACAGTCACAGCAGTATTCCTGCCAAATGTATAGCCTGACGCCAATCACGAGGAAATATCAGACAAACCCAACTGAGGGACATTCCACAACCACTGGCCTGCACTTGTCAAAGTCATGAAAGGCACAGAAAGGCTGAAATGCTGCTCCCAAATAAAGGAGATTAAAGAGACAGGAAACTAAATATATCAGTTGATTGAGATTCCAGACCAGGGGAAAACTATCAAGTTTTTACTGAGAAAATGTGATTGTGCACTGCAACTATGTAACAACACTGTACCCATGTTACTCTTCCTGGATCTGGAGACGGTGCTGAGGGGGGGATGGCAATGTCCTTATTCTCAGGAAACACACATTGAAGTCCTGAGGGATAAAGGAGCAAGCTGTCTACAACCAGCTCTCAAACGGTCAGGATAACAGAGCGAAAATGCAAACATGGCTACATGCTAAGATTGGTAAGGCTCAGGGAAGGGTGTCTGGGAATTCTAGGTACTGAAGATGAAACTCTCTGTAAGATTCCAAGTATTCAAAATGAAAAATTTTTAAAAGCCAATGCAGAACCAATTACATTTACCTCCCCAAATTTGGATAGGCCTATCGGCGTATAAACTGGTACAACTTTTATAGAAGGTGGGAAATCTGGTAATGTGCATTAAAAACTTTAATGGTGCATTATATCTGAACCAATAATGCTATCTTTAGGGATTTATCCTAAAAAGAATCAGACCCATATATAAGAACATTTATTAGTTATTTATAATCATGAGAAATCACATAAAATCTGAGAGTGCTGTCAGACGTGTTAAGTACATTCCAGCTCAAACACAAATGGATGCCATGATAAGGCCATTAAAATAAAAATATCTTAGAATCCATATGGACTTGGAAATTCCCCTACACAAAATCAAAGACACAATACTGAATTCAAAGAGAAGATCTTTTAAGAGAGTAATTTAATTCCCACAAATTTATAAACTCAGATAATGATATATTCACACTACTCACCTATTGGACTTAATCCCATAATGAATGTCTATGTTGATGTTATAAGAAATGAATTCTTTTTCTTCTTCTCCTTCATCACCAACATCCTCTACAAATCATAATACAGGTTACGTCAAATTTGCATCAACACTTAGAATTTCTTATTTTAGCACCTGCCTACCGGATGACGTCAGCGCGCGGGGAGCCGGGAAGGGCGGGGCGGGGCTGCTTCCCCCTGCGCCCGAACCGGGAAAGTCACTTTCCATTTCCCGAGCCCGCCCCGCATCCCGCTCGCGGGGGACAGACATGTCACTGAGCACCTCATGCGTCTCACGCATCCAACCCTCACGACGACCTGCGAGGCCGGCGGGGCGGTTACTACCCTCAGTTTCCAGGTGAGGAATGCACGTCAACTGCCCACAGACACGCGGCTGGACAGCGGTAAGGCCAGACGTCTGTGGCTCCCGAGTCCCAGAGCGCCCCTGCTCCACGGTCCGGCCTCCCTTCAAGGCCAGGCCCAGCGCAAGCTCCTTTCTAGAAACTGCTGGCAAGAAACAGCCCCAGGTAATGGAAAAATCTTGGTAATGGACGGTGGTGAAGGCAGCACAACATGTCAATGTAATTACTACCACCGAAGTGTACGTTAAAAAACGGCTAAAATGAGAAACCGTATGTTATATTTTTGTTACCACCCAGGGGACCCAGAGGCGTTCCCCTAGCCTTCCCCCAGCCTTCCCCCGCGTCCTCTCACAGCACTTCGAGTGGGCCTCGGGTGCCATCTACCAAGCCTCTTCCTCCTAAGCGGGAGCCCCAGAAGGCAGGGGCGCACCGGATCCCTCAGCACAACGCTGTGCACACAGCACTCCATTCAAAGCCTCAGAGGCATGCAAGTTGAATTTCTAAATAATTAAAAATCTAAATTGAAACATTGAAATAAAAAATTTATACGAATGGAAAATAATCCAAACCTCTGTATCTAGCACCAACCCACTAGATGCCTAAACGCTTTAGCTGAATTATCTTTGCAACAATGGGCTGCATGAATCATCTGCATTAGCAAAGACCATAATCTAAAGGATTAACTTGACACGATTATTGCCTCAATTTTAAGACACAAGATAACAGAAAGGGCAGAAGACCCGGGGTCAAGTTCAACCACTTATAGGGGAAGCGATTTTTTCTTCCTCTGGGCTTCAAATTCCTGAGATGTAAAATAGGCAGCAGAGGTGGGGGTGGGATCGTGAATGCGGTGGCCTGTAAATTTACTTTGAATATTAAAACTATATAAACTCTGGTTACTGAATTCAAAATTCACATTAAAAGAGCAAAAAATATTAGTATATCTATCAAGAAGAAAATACTCCAAAGTACTGTTTTTGGTACAATTTTAGGAAGGGGAGGGAGAACTGGGGGTAGAACATTCAAATATGCCAGGCACTTCCTGTTTTTATAGAATGACTATTAAAAAAGAGAGAAACAAATGAATCGATGGACTTTTCTAAATCACAGTGCCTGATACCAATCACAAATTATGTCTGCAGTCTGCAAAACGTAAGCATCTGGACAAAGACAATAAGGAAAGAGCCCCCAGTTAAAATAGTTGCCAGGGTGGCGGGATTTGAAATATCTTCTCCCTCGATTTTCTAAACTTTCCATAATACTGTGCTATTATTTATGTAAATATACATCATCAAAATAACACCCAAACAATAGGCAGAAAATAATCACCAAAGGAAATTACTATTGGCGAAAGGCAGAAACTGGGAGTCATTTCTTCCCCGATGCAGGGTCCCGTCCAGGCGAACGCCTCCCGCGAGCCCGCCCTTCCCGCCGCTCCCGCCCGGGGCTGAGTCACCGCCGCGCGGCCGCGCCGGGAGCCGCAATGCGGGGGCGCGGGCGGCGGGCACACCCTGCAAGGCCACGCGGCGGGAGGCAATCGGAGCCCGGCGGACCGTCAGCATTCTAACTGCTCCTGAGGGCACCACTTATGGCAGCCACCGTTAATCAACACCCCGGATTCATTTTCAACGCTTATTCCCTCAACAGTGAGAAAGCCAGTGAATTCTGTTAAACAAAGGTAGTAAAGAACCCGGGACACTGTTTCATAGACTGCCAAAAAATAATTTAACCTTTTGCCTCTGCGAATTATTATATCTTCCAAAGAACAGTAACTTGATGTTCTATTCCTGCAGAAACATTAAAAATTGTTCAGAGGAGAGAGGAGGACAGTTGATTGTTAATTCCTAATAACAAAGAAGCTATTAACCCTGTTATGTTTGGAAGCTTATTTCCAAACAAAATATGCATGTTTTATCAGGTAATTTCACCTTCAGCCAAGTTTAAGTCAGCCTTGCGAACGGACCCCGACCGCGCCGCCTGCGGACACCGTCAGGGAATCAAGGCCGAGCGCAGCGCGGACAGGGAAGGAAGGGCCCCGGCTCCCGGCTCCCGGGGCGCAGGCCGGGGGATCCCCACTGCCGGGACTTGTGGGCGCGCCTTGGTTAACTCCCCAGAGTTAACGATTTCTAGAGATGCTCAAACGCCATTTAGAACTACTCTGTGTATGCTTCTGTTGAAAGCCTCCTGTAAAGTATTTCAAATCACTACTGTGAATGAGGGGTGCATTATGTCTCAGTTAAGGAAATATAAAAAAGATGCAAGTTCAACTGCCCCCCCCCCCCCCAGTGGACCAGGCATTTTTATGTCTTCACAAAGTCTGGTGAAGGCACAATAGGAAAAAAAGGATAGAGCACAGATAAAGTCCAAGAGAAACCACCTGGTTCCCGCAGCCCAGCTCGGCTCGCTCCTCCTCCCCCCCCCCCCCCCGCCCACCGCGGGAAGCCAGTCATTCTCCCCGCTCCCCACCCCACCACATTACTTGTTTCGTGATTCTGGTTCTCTTCACCTTTCCCTGTTTTGTTGTTTTGTTTTGTTTTGTTTTGTTTCTTTTTCTGTTTTTTAATTAACTCTTTTTTTCTTAAATCAACTATATAAAAAATTAAAAAAAATAAAAAAAACATTTCAAACAAACTCTAACAAGGGAGTAAGAAAAAGACAACTAACCTGAGATAACTACTTTACTTCCAACATGTTCCTACTCTACCCCAAGAAAATAACCTAATATAGCAACAATTTCTGTGAACTCGTTCCTACTATATCCATCAGAAATTAACAGACCATAGTCATTCCTGAGCATTTCCAGAATGTTAAATTTACCCTCAATAGCTTATCTGTTCTTATTGGGTTATCATTCTCCCTTCCTTAACTGCTCTAGATCACTAGTCCCCCTACATTCCACGTTATAAACCATGTGTTTTACATTTTTCAGTGTTCACATTAGTGATAGCATATAATATTTCTCTTTTTGTGCCTGGCTTATTTCACTCAGCATTATGTCTTCAAGGTTCATCCATGTTGTCATATGTTTCACGACATCGTTCCTTCTTACAGCCACATAGTATTCCATCGTGTGTATATACCAAATTTTATTTATCCACTCATCGATTGAAGGACATTTGGGTTGTTTCCATCTCTTGGCAACTGTGAATAATGCTGCCATGAACATCAGTGTGCAGGTATCTGTTCATGTCACTGCTTTCAGATCTTCCGGGTATATACCGAGAAGTGCAATTGCTGGATAGAAGGGTAACTCTATATCTAGTTTTCTAAGGAACTGCCAGACTGAATTCCAGAGTGGCTGAACCATTATATAGTCCCACCAACAATGAATAAGAGTTCCAATTTCTCCACATCCCCTCCAGCATTTGTAGTTTCCTGTTTGTATAATAGCAGCCATTCTAATTGGTGTGAGATGGTATCTCACTGTGGTCTTAATTTGCATCTCTCTAATAGCTAGTGAAGCTGAACATTTTTTCATGTGTTTCTTGGCCATTTGTATTTCCTCTTCAGAGAAATGTCTTTTCATATCTTTTACCCATTTTATAATCGGGCTGTCTGTACTTTTGTCATTGAGTTGCAGGTTTTCTCTATATATGCAAGATATCAGTCTTTTGTCAGATGCATGGTTTCCAAACATTTTTTCCCATTGCGTTGGCTGCCTCTTCACCTTTTTGACAAATTCCTTTGGGGTACAGAAACTTCTAAGCTTGAGGAGCTCCCATTTATCTATTTTTTCTTTTGTTGCACCTTTCCTTTTAAAATCCCAAACATACCAATACAAATTATTCTGGCTGATCACTATCATATTTCCCTCCTCTTTTCTCCTAACAAGGTTGCTTTAGTTCCCTCCTTTCCCAACCCTGGCACCCTCTCTTGTCATCTTTCCTCCTCCTGAGGAACCCGGGCTTTGCCACAGCCACTCCCAGCTCTGGTACAGGGCTAAGAACTGATGAGAAAGTCTTGAGTTTTCTCATCAACCTGACAACTTCTACTTGTGATGTCATTAGGAGTATGAAGGAGTGTTGAACCCCCATATAATAGCTGCACATAAAGTAAAACTGAGGTTCATTTTGGTATCTCCAGAAAAAGACAAATGAGGGTAGAAAAATTAATAAATTATTAAAGTCTACGAACTTGAGACTTTAGTACTTTTAAAGGCTAATAATACTAACTCAAAAGACATAAATGTTGATAAACTAAATGAAATTGACTGAACAAACATTCCTGTCTTAATGGATACCAAGGAATCGCACAGAGAGATTAGCTTTTAGGGTTCATAATCCTTCCTGAAACAACCTTTTCTCAACTGAATGTTAAAATCTGGAGTTTCCGTTTCCTCACTCAGAAAAGGCAAAGGCTGGGCTGAATCTCTCCCAGTGCTCACAGCCTGATCCTATGTGATGCTGATAAACAGAACTTCCACCCATCTTAGCTTTCAAAAAGAATCACTGACTGCTGCCCCTGGGTGTACACACAGTTCACTTACTGCGCTGCACGGCACGTTCACGCGTACCTCGCTGCAGACTCGTCTGTTCTCTGACAGGATGGGGGGCCCCGCCTACAGCGTGACAGCACAGGACAGTAAGACTCCAGGGGACGGACCCCAGGCCTGTCTCCAAGGTAGTACGGTTTTATAGAAAACTCTTGTCAATTTATTAACCGTTCTGGGTATAAGCAAAGGCCAGAAGTGAATATTACACTTGTCATCATTCCACTACATTTTTTATTTTTTCAGTAAAATTAAGTTCTCAGAAAAGTAAATTAAAAAAAAACCCTAAACAGAGAAAATGTGCAAAAGGACATTATTGGGACAGTTGGAAAAAACAGAATATAGACGGTATGCTTTTTATCAATGTTAAATTTCTCGAACTTGATAGTTACATTTAATGAGGTTATAAAAATGAATAGCTTTGCTCATAGGAAATATACATGGAAGGATTACATGTTCAAGGAGAGTGATGTATGTGACCTACTCTAGAATGTTTAGAAAATAGACAGCAAGCTAGACAGACGGAATGATAGAACAAATGAGGCAAAATGTTAAAAGTTGGTAAATCTGGGTATGTGGGTAGGGAATATATTGGTGTTCTCTGTACTGGTCTTTTTGTATTATTTTTGCAACTGTCCTGTAAGTTTGAAATTATTTCAAAAAAAAAATTTTTTTTAAAGGCTCTTAGGGATTATCTAGGGCAGGACTTCTCTATCGAGAAGGAACAGGTTTTTGTTCCTTCTTCCAATCTGTGTAAATTACAACAAAAGTGATCATATACTTGGATGTCAAAAAAAAAAAAACTCACAAAAACATCTCCCATAAAACTTTTCCACTATTATATTTCTAGGAAGCTGAGTACTGTAAGAAGCTCTAGTTTTATTTCGCATTCCAGTCCCAGCCATCATTGCACTATTCCACCAAATTATTTTAGGTAAAACTAAAAACTATAATCCCAAACTAAAGGCAAATATTGACTAAAGGCAACCACTATTTTCAGTCTTAACAACCAAGTTCCAAGCATTAGGGTGGGTATAGCAAGACACCTGAGTGTAAAACCAACAAAAAGCCAGCACTTGACGGCAGCCTGGTCACTAAGGAGCTGCCACAGCACAGAAAGTTTTGGGAAGATACATTCCACCAGCTGTAAACCGAAGATGTTACCTGTTCCAACCCAACCTAACCCTCCTCTCATGGGGATAAAACACAGCAAAAAATGCACTTCACATAAAAAGTGCTGCAAAAGCATCATTACCACTACAAGATGCCTTGTTAAGTAATGGGTAAAATAGAACCTATTTAGTCCTAATTTATAAGTACATTATGAGGAAAATTTCCTAAAGGCCAAGAATTACAGAAAGATTTGTTTTTAAAATAGGAGCTATAACTTAACATTCTCTTTCCCACTCAATTTCAAATTCTTCACCATCAAAATAAGCCATGAATTCACAACCTTTATTCACTTTAAGGAATGCTATACTTCACCAAAAGGTTATAGCTAACTGGGGTAGCTAAAACACACACACACACACACACACACACACACACACACACACTTTATATATATATAAAATGCTTCTCTTTTCAACTACAAGTATTTGGAAAATTATTGTCTTAAAAAAGGGGGGGGAGCAGGGTTTAAAATAAATGCAATCTCCCCCTTGTGCATTAAATAAATTATATGACTTCATCATTGTGGGTGCTCTTTATTCAGTTTAAACAAAGCAGATTTATTTTCCACATTAAGGCAAGTCTACCTTTTGTCCGTAATTAAGTACTCAATGTTCATATTTGATTAACTGTCCAAATGCCAATGCTAACTCACAAAAACCAACCCAGAAGAAAGCCCTCCCATTGAGTGTCCTGGGTCTGTACTTGTCATATCTAAATTGAGATACTGTGTGGCCAGGATGCTACTAAGAGCAATGGAACCATATAGTGTAACACTGGATTAATTTTTAAATCTTTCCTTAGATTTTCATAAGTAAAAAATAAATTATAGGCAGGTTGAATTAACAGAAATATTTTAGGAGTTTTTATAAATACAGAAATGAGGTAGGATTTCAAAATTGCATAGTCTCATTTCTTGGTCGACTTTTAAAAGTGCAAGTCATGATGGAGCCAAGATTTGGATGCCTGGATATTCATTTTTGCTGAAAGGAAGACAATGTACTTATATATAAAATACAGAGCTGACTTGCACTTAGAGAGGATACCACAGAAATCGGGTTCCCCGACCCCAACTATCTTAGGTAAGTTCAATTCTAAGATGCTTGATAAAAGTGAATTACTGATGAGCGCTCTAGAAGCAAAGAATAAAACGCACAAAAATTTTCCATAATCTATTGCTACTGGAGGTAGAATTCCAATATGTAAATGGCACAATAAAAATATAATAAAAAATCAGCCAAAGTCAAACTAGTCAAAATACAGTATGGTAAAAAACACAGATTAAAACATATTTTATATTTTAATAAAATAATGCATATGCACTGAAAAACATATGCCAAAATGCTGACAGTGGTTATATCTGGGTTGAAGGATTACAGGTAATGTTTATTTTATTTAACAGTATTTCTACCGCAACTACATACTCTTTTTGAAACCCAGGAAAGGAGCTAAATGCTTTTAAAAAATACAAATGGTTTCCATGCAGGAAAACATAACCCCAAACATAGCAAGAAATAACCCTAAACGCCATTAATCCCCTAAATCTACCTGAAGGCCTTATTGGCTATGAGCATTCTATGTGGCCCTAAGAAATATCCCAATGTCCAGCAGAAGTCAAGGCTATGGTGAGGCATCTTCTAAGTAAGGGCAGCCATTGAAAGAAACAAACTATCAGAAGGAAATACAAAGTGGGATGGGAGAGGATGGTGTGTGCGCTCTCATTGACAGGAGAATCACATGGGTGATTGTTTTTGAGAAGCCATTTTCAGAAATCCTCAATCCTGCCAGGCTAATGTTAAATTTTACTTTGGACATCATCATCCCTGGACTCCCAGATGCAGGGTGCCACACCCATATACGACTCATCAAATATACTAACTTTAATGACTACAACGTGGTCTTAAAAGATCAACGTGAAACCCTCCCTGCAGACAAGCTCCAACCTCTCAAGGCAGATCTGGCCTTGCTTTGAGGAGACACCTTTTGGTCCCAGCTCCGCCGGGTGCTTAACCTGAGTCCTTTCTTTTAAAAAAAAATCTGTAAAATCAGACTCAAATGTCACAGAATTCTCACTAAGACCATCTAAGCTCATGCAGATACAAGATATGACTGGCAAGCACAAGCAATGGCCTGGACGCAGAGATGCTGAGTCTAGGGAGGAGGGCTGCAGGTCACTCAACCTGGGCCTCAGTTTCCTCAGTTTCCCACTCGGCGAGATTGTCCTGAGGACCGAGGGGGGACGCAGCAGGGACCAACGGGAGCGGTCCTAGGACAGAGATGCTCGGCGAGCGCCCGGGGCTGGCACTGTCACCCTCGCCCGGCCTCCGCGTCTGCACTGCGCAGGCCTCGCGGCCCTGCCCGCCAGCACGCCCCTAAAACTCCCACCCGCCACGACCTCCGTCCCCGCACCAAGAGCCTTAAAGCCAAGGATCCAGGCTGCCCCCGGCCTGGGGCTCTGCCCCTGACGCATCCCTCCGACGCCGGCTCGGCCTGGACAAAAACCGAAAGCGAAGAGCTCATGTGATATTGGAAGCAGGGATGCGGCCTCCGCCCGCGCTCGGCCCAGGGAGACGCTGTCTCCACCCAACTCGGCCATCTTGGGAGGCCCGAGCAGAAGCAGACAAAGGGATCCCATTGTTTCGGGTGACGGCAGGAGGGGGCACCTTCATCCCTGCCCGCGACACTGACAGGGAGCACCCCCGGGGCGCGGGGTGTGGCCAGAGAGAGGCCCCGGCCGGCCTCCGCGGGGTGTCTGCGGTCCTGGGGGGCCCTGCCCGCGGGGTGTCTGTGGCCGTGGGGGCCCGGGCGCTCCCTGCCCTCTGTGCCTGCGGCCACTGGGGGGCCTGGACGCCCCCTGCCTCTGAAGGGACCCTTCCCGCGGGGCGACTGCGGCCATGGAGAGGCCCGGCCGCCCCTGCCCTCTTCGGGACGCCGCCCTGGGGCCCCTGCTGCCCCCGGCCCCGCCCCGCACCTTTGAGGGTGGACCGCTCCACCAGGACCGTGTGGACCTGCGGGTCCGAGAGGAACTTGCGCATCTGCTCCAGGGCGCTCTTCTCCTCCAGCGCAGCCTCGAGCGCGGCCGGCGCCTCGCCGCCATCCTCCAACAGCAGCGGCACCAGCTTGCGCAGGTGCTTCTGCAGCACCGACACGTCCGCCACGTTCTGCACCGCCGACACCTCCAGGCCGGCCGAGCCGTCCTCGCCGCCGCCGCCGCCGCCGGGCTCCGACATGGCGCCGCGCTCGGGACCCGCAGGGAGCGCCGAGAAAGAGGCAGAGGGGGAGAAACGGGCGCCGGAAGCCGCCCCGTCCGCTGCCCCGCGGCCGACTGAGGCGACGCGGCTCCGGCCCCGCCCTTAAGGCAGCAGCGCCCGCCGGCTCCGCCCCACCCGCTGGCCGCAGCCACCGGCGCCCGCTCGCGGCCCGGCGTCACCACGTCGCGCGTGCGCGAATGCGGGCCCCGGCGACGCCGCCGCGCGGCCTTCTGGAACTTGTAGTCTCGGCGCTGGGCGGGGTCCTGCACAGCGTCGGAGCCCTATGTCCTAAGGGAGAAGGGGACTTGGCTTGGCACCGGGGGTGGGGTGAACGGGGACCCGTTCTGTCTTGTTCACTGCTGTGACTGCAGAAAACAGCACGGTGCCTGAGACACTCCATAAATATCGAATGAGTGAATGATGATGACAAGACTCAAGTTTATAGAGCACCGAGCTGGTGCCTGCAACTGTTCCAAGAGGTTACCCTGTGTTCTCTCACTGAATGAATGAATGAGTGCCCATAATGTATAAAGTGCTAAAATACAGGCAAGAAAGGTGTGTTATTTAATATACACAGGGGGTCAGGGTGATTTTCGGTTGGGGGGGAAGGTGAGGGGCGTGTCAGGACAGCCATATTGCTAGGAGGAGGTCGGGAGGGGACATTCCCAGCGAAGCCCCATCCTCTTCCAAAGCAGAGGGGCCTGAAAGTCGTGACTGGGAGGGGCAATGAAGGTAAAGCCAGATGACATCTGGAAGGTTGGGTAAAGTCAAGCTGTGATGGCTCCTAATGACCAAAATTGTTCCCTGCAAGGCTGCTGTGAGGACCGAGGAGACTGACGTGGGAACATCTCCCTAGAAGAGCGATGCTCAGCAAGCGGCCCTGGGCTGGCACTGTCGCCCTGCAGGCACCAGCCTCTGGGTCTGCACGGCGCGGGGACCGGGGCGTCTGCCTAACAGCACTACCCTCAGCTCCGACTCGCCAGGACCTCTTTCCCCCACCAAGAGACTTAAAGGCAAGAATGCAGCCTGCCCACAAGCGTCGTTTGGAGAGGATAGCTTTTTTCCTGTGGGGCAGTAATTTGCCTCTGAAAGTTCATACTCATATCTTGCTTCTTAGATTGGGTGGAGGCAGGGAAGGCAAAGACCTTTGTTTATTTCAAAGTGCTCAGAGAGCTGAGGCCTGATTGGTGGAATCAGGATGGGATGATTTGATTCCCCCGAATCATCTTTGGAAAACTGTGAAGCATACAAATGCTCATTCCTTGCTCACTTACCTAGTGCCAGGCCCCAGGGGTTGCCAGAACACGGGACATATCAGATAGTCCTTTTCTTTAAGGAGCTTCCAGAAAAGGGGGCAGATGAACTCTCCATCCTCCTGCCCTCCCGCAGTCCTCTGTCCACCCCTGTGAGATGTACCCAAGGAGTTCTAAATAATCTTCCAGGAAAAAATAAAGCAACTGCAATGAGTCTGCTATGATCATAATAATTATGAAAAGTAATAGTGCCACAAGCTGCTAACGCTGTGTGCTCACTGTGGGCCCTGCAATGTATTAAGGGCTTTTCTCCCACCTGCTCTTTGCGGATAGGAACAGGGAAGATGTGGGCAATTTATTGCAGGTTAGTTAACTTTGAATTGGCTGCACAGTGTCTGAACCCAGAAACCCAGGCGGGGGCCGAATGGATGGAGAGAGGCTACGGTGCAGTCCTCGTGGTGAGTCAGCACTGGCCTGAGAGAAGCAGCCACTAGGGCATCCAAGGAACCCACACGTCTGCAACCTGGCCCTGGGCCGAGGAAGAGCACCAGGCTCCGATGTGCAGCCCCGTGGGAGAGGCTCAAATGATCAGGGTTTGTTTCTGAAGGGATGAGAGGAAAGTGAACAACCCATCTGCGAGGATTCACACACTAACCAAACATGTTCCTATTTCTCAGTTTTCCAAAGATGTTTGTTATATTTAATAAAAAATTTTTAAAAAAATAAGAATGGTCCACATCAATTGAGTGCTTACTGTATACAGGGTGCTGTGTGCATCATGCTCGGATAGGGTCTCTAAAAGGCGCCTGGCTGGCTGAACTGCCCCAGGGCTGACAGGTGAGGGGCGCTCCTTGGGAGGTGCCCCTTCCACCCCCCACCCAATCCTGGCTGCTACCACACACTTGCTTGCTTGTTTTGGCATTTCTGTGCTCTGCCATCCATAGCAGAATCACTTTCAGTTGGCAGTGGGCAGAGGGTACCAGAGAGAGACTTCATTCTGCATTGACTGGGCATGACAGACATCCCACCCGTAACATTTGTATTCCATCAGAAATTGGTGATGAGCTGTCCCAGCAGACGAGAGCATGTGCACCCCCCCCACCCCCTCTTTAAAAACACCACACTCCGCGGCCCCTTGAGGCCAAGCTGGGTGCTCAGTCCCGTCCCCTCTGCCCTCGGGACCCCTCTTCTCCATCGGCTCTCTCAACGCCTCCCGGAAGCAGGGACGTCCCTCAGCTTTTTTGGATCCCCAGCACCCGCAGGGCCTGGCACAGGGTGTGACACCCCCAGAATGGGGTGCTAGCGGGGGCAGCAGCGGTGGGTCCACTGAACAGGTCTCGGCCGTGGACCTTCCTGGCAGATTTAAAGCAGCTGAATCACTGCGGGGGGCCTTCCCCCCAAGCCCCCGGGATGGCAGGAGGCTTCCCCACCACCCTCACCCCAGGACCCAGCCCCTTCCCAGTTGCAGGTTCTAGTCCAGCGAGCCCCAGGGCCAGGCCCCTGGATGCCGGAGACCAGCGCGCTTCCCAAGGAGCAGAGCGGCTCCCTCCCGTCCTGGAAATTTCTCCCGTGGCCCCGGGTCACCTTCCCAAGGTCACCTGGGTCACCTGTGCAGGGTCACAGAGGCGTCACGGCAGGAACCAGCAGGAGGATCTCAGCCCATGGTCCAGCCTGTCCCACCGCCCAGATGCAGGAGGTTGACTAAGGTTTGCCCAGAGGCACCCCTTTCTGGTGCCTGGATCTCATCCAGGTCACCTTGTTTGGAGAAAGGGTCTTTGTAGATGGAGCTACGTCAAGGATTTTGAGATGAGGTCACCCTAGGTTATCTGGGTGTGCCCCTAGATGCCACCACAGGTGTCCTTATAAAACACAAGCAAAGAAAGGCATGCCCAGAGGAGGTGGCCGTGTGAAGACAGAGGCGGAGCCTGAGGGACACGGCCACAGTCGGGAAGGCCGGTGGCCACCAGCAGCCGGAAGGGACAAGGGATGGACACATCCTGGAATCCACACCTGGAGTTCTGCTCAGCAAGTCCCATGTCAGACTTCAGCCTCTGAACTGGGAAAGATTATATTTCTGTTGTTTCAAGCCACCAAGATTGTGGGGATCTGTCATAGCAAACACAGGAAACCGAGACAACAGTCTCATCATGGGAACGTAACATGAGCGACTTCCAAAGTCACCTTCAATTCCCAGGCTCCTCTGACAGCTGCAGCCGAAGCTGTATTGTTTTTCCTTAGTGTTCCTGTCAGAGCATTCAGCAGATGCAAACAGTGGAACCTCATCTTCGGCCACCCGTGGAGAATCTTCCAGGCCAGGAGCAGAGGCATGCCTAGCAGGTGGCTGGCTCTCCTGTCGACCTCCTTGGATCAAGGAGTCACAGCTCCCTTGGATGCACATTTCTGCTCTGTGCCCTCTCCTGTTGATCCCATGTACCAGCGATAAACACTTATGACCTTTTTGTAGGACCTTTGTACCATAGTCCCAGAACCAAGTGGAGCAAACGCCAATGCACAGCACTGGGTCACACATCAGCCAGAAGAGACTAGAATATGCTGCAGTGGCAAATGACACTCCAGTCTCAGTGGCTCAGAACAACAAAAGTTCATTTCTTGCTCTATGAGTTCACCAAGGGTGGGCTGGAGCTTTGCTCTGTGTCATCTTGTTCCGAGACCCAGGCTGATGGGACTGCTTCTCTCCATAGCGTTGCCTGTTTTATAACAGAAGGAAAAGAGCAATATGGGGAACCACATGCTAGCTTTTCAGATTTCTGCCTAGAAGTGACAGTGTCACTTCCACTCGCATTTCATTGGTCAAAACAAGTTACGTGGTCAAACATGGTGTCAATGGGACAAAGATGTCTGCAATCTTCCCACGGGGAGTGGAGATGAAAACAATTGCAAAATAATGCAATTTCCCACAGTAATACTACAATTTGGTGCATACCATAAGTCAACGTAGAACCTAGTTTGAATCTAGGTGGTGATGGTACATGAGTATTCACTATAGAATCTTTATAACTTTGCTGTATGCTTGAAAACTTCTACCATGCAATGTCAGACATATATCTATTCTAACTGCTGAATGTTAACTTTTTGAAAGCATTCAATTCCTTTTAAATTCTCTATATAATTTCCTTATTGCATGCTTATCATGGATCAGTTGCATTTATTCCCAGTTTATGTAGTTGTACTTTTTATTGTAATATGGTTATTCAATTCAATTTCCTATACATCAGTGAAATAGGAATGCACAACAGGTCTTGTTTCCATGAAACTATGTTGAGTGCTTTGGAAAGACTGGATCATTCAGTTGGAATTATAAACGTCTAGAAGGATTCTATACACAGATTGCTTCAATAGAGTCTTTACACTTTCACTTCAATTTAAAGAACCCAAGATGAGAAATTGTACATGATACGTTGTGAGTGTATGGTCTGTGCACAAGAGATTATGGGGAATTCAAATCGGTGGACTCATCCTGAAAGAAAAGGCTTTGGCCTTACATAAAAAAGGTAGTTGGTTCAATCAGAGTTCAGGGCATGAAATGAACCTCTCCAGGTATTCCAGGTAGAAAGGCAAATTTTCTATAGGGCATTAGGTGCTTACAAAATGCTGGCAGTACTAGAGGTGCAGACGTCAGGCTGCCCTGGACCCATGTTTTAAGCAGCCCCCACCACCACGCCACTTCATCCTCCAGAAATCAGAGGACAGCTCCCACCCAGTCACCCGCACCACAAAGCTGGTGATCAGGCAGTGGGTGACACACATGCCTGCCAGAGTCTGCCAGTCTGCCCACTCTCCCACAGAAAGATTACCTTCCAAGGCTTGTGTGGGTGCGCTTAATTGACAAAACCCAATTCCCAACAGAACACTAGCTGCAAGGGAGTCTGGGAAATATAGGTTTGTTTGTTTATTTAGCTTTCCAACCTCTCCAAATACAAAGTGGGTGAAATGGGGGTTGAAAGAAGCTATGAATCTGGTACAATTGGCAAATGAATGAATATTCTTTTATATATTTTAAGTTAAAATAACATGCTTAAGGGAGCAGACCCTTCAATAATATTTTATGATTCCCCACTTTAACTAGTTTCTTGTTCCTAAGGATGAACTATCAATCCCAAATGCGTCAGGTGATGGGGCATCACCATAACTCAAAATGCCCCGGAAGCTTGTTCAGCAACAGTGAACTGTGCATCTGTGATTTATGTAGTGATTTGTAGATCAAATAGCACAGAAGTTTCTGCCTTACATTGTTAATATACTGTGGTAACTGACATTTGAACTGTGATGTCAGGGGTGGGGTCTGATGTTTATTCATTAAACCATGGTGTGATGGTTTACGTCATGTGTCCACACAGCCAGGCTGTGGTGTCCGGTTGTCTGGTTGAGCAAGCACCGGCCTGACTATTACTGTGAGCATATTTCATGGATTTAAACCATCAGTACGTTGACTTCGTCTATGGCTGATTATATCTATAATCTACTAAGGAGACCGCCTTCAACAATGAGAGAAGTCTCATCCGATTAGGTGCAGGCTCTACAGGGAGAACTGGTGATTTCAGCAGCCAGAAGGGAGAATTTCCATCTCTACTTCAGCCAGCCAGCTTCCCCTGGGGAATTCATCGAAAAACTTCACTGGGCATTCCCAGCCTGCGGCGTGCTATACAAAACTTGAACTTGCCCGTCCCCACAGTCACATGAGCCAATCCCTTTAATAAATCTTGTGATATTTACATGATCTGTATATACATCTCCTATCGGTTCTCTTGCCCCAGAGAACCCTGGCTAGTACACACAGTAACTGAAATTTGTCCAGACTGAAGCTGTGCACGGTGGGGACTGTATTGACTTTTCTTTTCCTTTTTTTTTTCTCATTTATTTTCCTGTTCCTTCTCCCCGTTTGAGCAGAAGCCGGCTTGGGCCTGTGTCCTGAGGCCTGAAGTGCCCATTGGTCCAAGCTCTTACTACAACAGGGTGTATGGGGTGTGTGTGTGTATGTGTGTGTGTGTGTGTGTGTGTGTGTGTGACAGGACTCTTCCACACGGGCAAAGGGCCCTGGAGAAGCAGGGGGCACCAAGGCACCCCTGGACCCCAGGAGGGGCCCCTGGGCTGGGGGGAGGAGAGTCAGGCCAGGCTGAGCACCCAGGTGCCAGGGACCCCAGGCAGGCCGGCAACAGAGAGCTACTCCCCAGCAAGGCCGGGGCAGCCAAGAGGCACGGGCGGAGGAAGGGTGGACACCAGTAAGGGCAGATGACCGGCGGCCGGCAGGTCCTCCCAGGGGCTCTGTCTCTGCACAAGGCCTCTGTGGAGGAGCCCCAGGAAGGAGGTGGGAGCCTGGGACTGACCGCTGGTTGTCCACCAGCCAGGGAATGCAGACGTGGATCAGAAACGGGGCTGCTGTAAAAATGAGGGAAGTGGAATCACTGGCACGCCCATGTCTGTGGGTGGAGGGCCAGGCTTGCCCCCTCCTCACCTGTCTCCCCAGCCAGACGATGATGACGGTGATGTCATGGCCCTGGGCTGGCCTGAACTAAGGACTCTATCTGATGCCCCCATGGCACCACTGCAAGATAGGCTGTTATCACTGTGCTCTGAAGCTGGGGTACCAGGTGCGGAGGGAGGAGTAAGGTCTCCTGGCTAACCGTGGGCAGAGTCAGGGTTCAAACCTAGGTGCTGACTGCCAGGAGCCTGTGCCTCTAGCCATGGAAGGCTCCGGCTGGGTCTTCTTCCTTTTTTCCAGGGCCCAATGTAGCCCTGAGACAGGGGGTCATCCTGTCCTCCCTCCCTCTCTGGGTATGCCAGTTTGAATGTATTATGTCCCCCCAAACGCCATTATCTTTCATGTAATCTTGTGTGGGCAGATGTATTAGTGTTGATTAGATTGTGATTGTTTGATTGAGAGTTTCCATTGAGATGCGCCCCACCCAACTGTGGGTGATAATCTGATTGGATAGTTTCCATGGAGGTACGGCCCTGTGCATTCAGTGTAGGCCTTGATTAGTTTACTAGAGCACTATATAAGCTCAGACAGAAGGAGGGAGCTTGCTACAGCCAAGAGGGACACTTTGAAGAACGCCCAGGAGCTGAGAGAGGAGCTTCAGGTTAAAGAGACATTTTGGAGACGGCCTTTGAAAGCAGACTCTTGCTCCGGAGAAGCTAAGAGAGGACAAATGACCCAAGAGCAACTCAGAGTGACATTTTTGAGGAGCTGAAGCCTAGAGAGGAACGTTCTGGGAGAAAGCCATTTTGAAACCAGAACTTTGGAGCAGATGCCAGGCACATGCCTTCCCAGCTAACAGAGGTTTTCCGGAAGCCATTGGCCATCCTCCAGTGAAGGTGCCCGATTGCTGATGTGTTACCTTCGACACTTTATGGCCTTAAGACTGTAACTGTGTAACCAAATAAACCCCCTTTATAAAAGCCAATCCGTCTCTGGTGTTTTGCATTTTGGCAGCATGAGCAAACCGGAACACTGGGCTTTCCAGGGTAAAATGAAGCTCTCCGAGGATCCGCCCCAAATCCGTCCAGCTGTCACCGTCCGCTGGGACGGGCCCGGCGGCCTGCGGGCGGGGCCTCCTGACACCTAGCGGCCGCCGCGCGCAACTGCAGGCCCCGCCCCGCCCCCAGCAGGCGGCCCGAGGCGGCCCGCAGCGCGGGGGTGGCCGCCAGAGCCCCAGCTCCGCCCGCCTGCGCCCGGGGTGCTGATTCCCCTTCCTCCCCGGGCTCTGGGCAACTCCAGGGCCGGGCAGGGCTGGGCCAGGCGCTGGGCAGGCTCTGGCAGGTACCGCTGCAATTTAACTCCATGGAGCCCGTCATCAGGACTGCTGGGAAGGTAGCGGCGGCACCGCCTTCTCTCGCGTCGGCAGCTGGGCACAGAGGCGCCGTCACCGGCCTGGAGCCAGCTGCACACGTCCATGCAAACGTCTGCTGAGGGTCTGACATGCAGTGTTCACTCTGGAGAAAGACAATCCTACTGTACTCCAAAGGGCATACACATTTTCAGGGGCAAATCAAAATTTCCCATAGGATGACCTGGGTCTGGTGAGACCCGTCATACTGGATGGGGCACCTCGCAGAACCTCTGCTGCTTTTAGGGGGACAAGACAAAATCCTTCTTCACCCCAGAGGTGATAGGACACAAAGTAAAATGGCCCATCAGAAACCACAGTTACTATTTCCTTTATCATAGCAGACACTGGAATCTCCCAGCACTGCCAGTTGGCCCTTACTCTAAATTTGATTGCTCTTTCTGTATATTAAAACATTTAATAGAAGGACTAATTTTCTAAATTGAGCAAGTGGGGGACCCAGGGTAAGTCATTTAACTTCTCTGCACCTTCACTTCTTACCCATAAAGTGAAGACAAATACAAGAGATGGTTTTGTAGGGCCCTGCCCAGGGCCATTTCTGCACAGGCCCTGGAGTCCTGGACGCTGTCGATGCATCCAGCATTGAAAATGGGGAGCTGTGTCGAATAGATTTGGGAATCACTGGGTTAAACAAAGTGAAACAGGTTTCTTAACAATAGGGTTTTTTCAGAGTCTCTGAAAGGCCCTGTGACTTTCCAGGGTGTAAGATGTCTGTGTGTATGTCTATGTGTGTGTGTGTGAGCATTTTCCAAACTTACTTGGCCGCAGAACCCTTTTTTGGTGGAGCACCTTGTGGGGATAGCATTGTACAGGTGACACTAGGAGAACACTTTCCTAGAACATAATAGGTGCTTAGTAAACAAGGGTCATTATTGTAATTAATTTTTTTAAAAAGAAGCCAGTTCCTCCCCTGCTAGTCCTCATTTTGACCAGACAGAGTATTCCGCGTTAGCTGGCCAGCCTCACTCCAGGCTTGGCAAAGGACAATCTCTGCTGTTAGGATGGCATTGGAGGAGTTCCAGAAGGCTCTGCTGGCACCGCAGCAGGTGGTGGGAGCCCCAGTTCCGGAGGGATCCTGGCACTGCCACTACCTGCTGGGTGACCCTGGATGAGTCACCTAAGCTCATCCATGTTCCCCTTGTGAGAGCACCTGCTGCTGGGGCCGTGGTGAGGAACACACGGGTTAGCCTGTGACGTCCCAGCGCAGTAAGCGGTCAATCACAGGCAGCTCTGAGCAGGATCATCATTGCTGGAGCCCGGCTGCATTGACCCCTTCCAAGGGGAACAGAAGGCCTCAGAGGGGCGGTTCTGAGAGGGCGCTGCCCACCCTGGAGGGCAAAGCCCTTCTCAGTGCCCTGCCTCTCTGTAAGGACCCAGTGCCCCCTCATCTGTCACCCATCAGAAGACAGAAACCCAGCCACACACAGCAGCCAGGTCCCTGGGATTTACTTTAAGACTTTAAGCCAAGGAAAACAGTCAACAGTTATGTATGCTTTTCACCACCCCCCTCCATACCACACCTTCAGAATTAAATACATGAGGGGCAACTAAATGCAATGTGTCACCCTGGATGGGATCCTGGAACAGAAGAAGGACATTAGGGAAAAACAAAGGAAATCGGAACCAACCACAGACTCTAGTTAATATTAACATATCTATATCATTCTATTAATTGTAGCAAACGTACCATCCTAATGTAAGATGTTAAAAGGGAAACCTCGTGTGTGTGCCTGTGCATGCAAGTGTGTGAACTCTCTGTACTATCTCAATTTTTCTGTAAATCTAAAACTATTCTAAAAAGTCAAGTCTATTAAAAAGACAGAGTGGAGGGGGCGGGACATTTTGATGACCACAGCTGTCAGCCAGGCCCTCCTCTTGGGGACCTAACATCCTGATGGGGCCGGGGGTGGGGTGGGGTCAAGGCTATGACTCCTTTGGAGCGGACGTGGCAGCTTTGGGACCCTGGAGATTCACGGGGCCTTTTAGAGGTTCTGAAAAATCCCAGAAGGGAGAAATCTGTTTCACTTTGTTTAACCCAGTGACGCCCAAGGATATTCTGAAGTGGCCCTGCCCAGCCTGTGCAGATGCTGCAGGCTGCTCTTGGTGACCATCGCCTGCTGGGCCCCTAGTTCTGGTGTCCTGGTTATGCTCCCAGAACACCAACCACAGGCCTGTGGAGACGCAGGAGCACCAGGGTTTCCAGACACTGAGGCTGGGAACGGGATAGAGCCCTATGATGGTAGGTTCATGTGTCAACTTGGCCAAGTGATGGTGCCCAGGTGTCTGGTCAAGCAAGCACTGGCCTAACTAATTTACTAATCAGTGAGAGTTCTCTCTCTCTCTCTCTGCTCGTTCGTGCAGTTGGACCTGGAGCTTGCCATGGCCGAGTGATCATTACAACAGGATGTAGGAGAACAAGAGTCCAATACTTGAATTTGACTTCTAGATATAATCCTGTGATATTAGAAATTGTAACTTGCGAGCACACAGTCCATGGTGGCTCACAATGAAAAATTTCCCATTTTAAACAATGTCAAGCATACAATCCAGTGGTGTTAATTACATTCACCACATTGTGCTACCATCCCCGCCATCCATTCCCAAAACTTCTTCCTGACCCCAACAGAAACTCTGTATCATGAAGGAGTAACCCTCCATTCCCTGTCCCCTCAGCCCCTGGGAACCAGTCCTCTACTTTCTGTCTGTATGAATTTGCACATTCTATTCATTTCATATAATGAAATCAGACAATAGCGGTCCTCTTGTGTCTGGCTTATGGCACTCAACCTGATGTCTTCAAGGTTCATCCATGTTGCAGCAGGTGCCAGCACTTTAGTCCTTTATATGGTTGGATAATATTCCATTGTATGGATACGTCACATTTTTTTATCCATCCAACTGTTATGGGCAGTTGGGTGCTTCCACCTTCTGGCTGTTGTGACAAATACCGCTATGAATATTGGTGTGCAAATATCTGTTCCAGTTCCTGCTTTCAATTATTTTGGGTACACTTAGAAGTGGGATTGTTGGGTCACATGGTAATCCTATGGTCTATGTTTTGAGGAGCCACCAAACTGTTTTCCCCGGCAGCTGTGCCACTTCACATTTGCACTCCAACCAACAACGTACAAGGTTTTCTTTTTCTCCACTTCTTTGCTAGCACTGGTTATTTTCAGTTTTATTTTTTTTAACAGCCATCCTAGTGGGTGTGAGGCGTTACCTCACTGTGGATGGATTCCTACCTCCTTTTGTATGCAGCCCCGAGCCAGGGCACACAGCCTGCTGATTCCACCACCACTAGGCACCTGCACAACTGGGTGCAGGAAGACAGGACCAGTCAGAGCCAGGTTTTCCAGGTGAAGATTCCACAGACTGGGTGGGGGTCAAGGATGAGAGAGTCAAGGGGGAGGCTAGAGGACTGGGTGCCAGAGGGTCCTGAGCAGGGGCCACTGCCCTGCCCTGGCCACAGCAGATGACAGAGACACCGGTGAGGTTTGGGGTCCTGGGAGCAGAGGGCATACTGCATTCCTGCCCCTGGGGGCTGTCTGGGCAGGAGGCCAGGACGACCTGGCAGCTTCCCCACACCCAGCTGGCTTCAGAGCAGGTGCAGAGGTGGCCGAGGGGAGGCTGGATGCAGAGCAGGACACAGTGTCCATGTGAACCTGGAGGGAGGTCACCTCTGAAGATGCCAGTATACAAGGATGGAGGTGATGGGGGACCAGATTCCCCACCTATCTCCTTCCGACTCAGCAGCCATTACTTTTGGAAGCAAAGGGGGACATGGATGGACAGAGACAGTTTCTGTTACTCTGTGGAATGGAGGCTTGGAGCAGAAACCAAGCAGAGGTACGTTTATAAAGATGAAGAAAGCTAGGTTTCTCACACAGCAAGTTTGTGGCCAGAGGTTCTGACCCAACAGCCATCAAATTCTACCTTCAGAACACATTCAAAACCCGACCACTTCTCCCCCTCTGCCTCGGGGTCCACACCACCCTCTCCTCGTGCCTGGATTATCTCAGTAGCCTCCTAAATGCCTCCCTGCTCCTGTCCTGACCCCGCTAGGGATCCTTCTCAGGGGGGGGGTGGAGTGCACCTGTTCCAAAGGAGGGCAGACCAAGTCAGTCCTTAGAATCTTCTAGCTCAGGTTAAATACCAAGTCCTTTCCATGACCACCTGGTACCTTTCTGGCCCTCGTCCACTCCTCAAACTCCCACTCACTCCATTCCAGGCTTGCTCCCACCCCAGGGCCTTTGCACATGCCGTGCCCTCTGCCTGCACCCCTCTCTCCTCACTTACTTTAGGTCTTTACTCTAAGTCACCTTCTCAATTGAGGCCTCCCTTACCCATTATGTAAATTTACTCATCCCCTAAACCCTTCCTATCCCTCTTCCCAGCTTTATCTTTTCTTCATAGCACTTATCGCTTCTAACATACTGTGAATTTTACTTTTATTCTGTTTGTTGTCTCTTTCCTGCATTAGAAGGTGAGCTCTATGAAGGCAAGGAGTCTGTCTCTTTTGTCTAGGCCTAGAAGTGTCTGGTATCCAGTAGCTGTTCAATAGGTATCTGTTGAGTTGAAAGAATTAAGAATTTGTTGTTGCTCTCTGGGCCTTTGCCTATTTCTTATCTCCCTCCTTCCAGCTCTGGCCTTCAGGGCGTCCACTTCTCCTGGCTCTGACCTGAGATCCTCCAGTGTAAGAGGAGCACCTGACTCTAGGTGATCACAGCTCAGCCCCAGTGCAGAACGGAGCCAGGGAAGCAACTGGCTCCACCCTCTGGGATCAGCCAAGTACCTTGGGCATGGAGTGGGGAATGGGAGTGTCACTGGGGCTTGGGTGACTGTGCCGGTTTGAATGTATTATGTCCCCCAGAAAAAGCCATATTCTTTGATGCAATCTTGTGGGGCAGACAGAATAGTGGAGATTAAGTTGGAATGTCTGAATTATGTTGTTTGCATTGAGATGCGCCTCCACGCAACTGTAGATGATAACTGATGGGATATTTCCATAGAGGCATGGCCCCACCCATTCAGGGTGGGCCTTGATCAGTGGAGCTGTATAAACGTGCTGACTCAAAGAGATGGAACTCAGTGCAGCTGTGAGTGATGTTTTGGAGAGGAGCAAGCTTGCTAGAGAGGAATGTCCTGGGAGAAAGCCATTTTGAAACCTGAACTTTGGAGCAGATGCCAGCCACGTGCCTTCCTAGCTAGCAGAGGTTTTCTGGACGCCATTGGCCATCCTCCAGTGAAGGTACCTGATTGCTGGTGTGTTACTTTGGACGCTTTGTGGCCTTAAGTCTGTGACTGTGTAGCAAAATAAACCCCTGTTTTATAAAAGCCTATCCATCTCTGGTGTTTTGCATTCTGCAGCATTAGCAAACTAGAACAGTGACTTTGCACAGTGCGGTGAAAGGCTGTGTGTGTGTGGGCACGCGCAGTGGGCTTTGAGGTTCACACTTGGCTCCCTGTCAAGGCCCAAGAAGGCTTTTGTTGCCAATGGACTGAAGAAAGCACCAGATACTTTCTGAGACATGAGCCTTTATTATGGGGCTTACTGACAGGATGGGAAGTCGAGTCACGCTGCCCGGAATTCAGGAGCTTCTCTGAATGGATTCAGGAGCTGCTCTGCATGGCAGCAGCTTCAGAGCTCAACGTGAAATTACTCTGCACTTTGGGGGAGCTGAGTAAGCTGGTTTTAAGGGCCCGACATTCCAATGGGTATGAGCAGGTAAGGCAGGCTTGCAACACAGGGAGGGACTGACTGTAACCAAGGAGGAGGAGGGGGGATTATAGATTACCTTATATATAACTATCTCAGGAAGTCTCAGGGAAGAGGTAGTTACAGATTACATTTAGCACAAAGGCCAGGTTTTACAAGAACAAGTCAAACATTAACTGTCCTAGCTCAAGCAAACTGCTGTGCGCAGTCTTCAAGACACTTGGGGACCCAGGGTTCCCACAGCTCCCCCATCCTCGCTTCTCAGGGTGCGAGAACCACCTGATGTAGGGTCTGAGAGTGAACAGGTTACGCCTTGGTTCCAACCCCGGCGCCTCCACATCCTGCTGTGTGGCCTCAGCCACCTCTCTCCCCGTCTCTAGATCTCGGGGACACTAATGACCCCTCGCCGCTGTGGTGAAGATTTTAAAAGGTAACGGAAGTTAAGCGGCGGCACGGAGCAGATACGAGTCCGCCACATACCTCCTACCTAAACCTGGTGGCTGAAGTCTGCCCAGGGCCTGGGGCTCTGCTCGACTCCGCACCAGCCCCCGATTCGCGGTCCGCTCTCCGTGCAGGGCAGCATCGCCAGCGGGCCAGCCTCCCCCCCACGCGGCCACCGCCCCGCTTCCTCCCCTGCAAGGCCCCTCAGCGCGCCCCGCCTCACGCGGGCCTCGGCGCGACCGCTTCGGCCAACACTGTGCCCACGTCAGAGACCAAAGAAATGAGGGGCAGAGAGCGACTTATTCCCAACACTCGGAGAGTAAGCCCCGAGGCCTATTAGGAGAGCCGGGAAGGCTGGCAGGCACGACGGTGCAGGCCCCGACTTCCGCTTCCGGGCCAGCCCGCCCCCTCCGCTGGTAAAAGCCGGGCTGGCGCGTGCCAGCTCCATCACGTGACGCCGGCCGGCTAGATCACGTGCCCTCCCGCCGGACGGGTCATATGCGCCCTCCGACCAATCCCAGCGGCCAGGATGGGGAGGACTTGTGATTGGCCCATCCCGACCAGGGGGTGGGATTCTTACGCCGAGGTGGACGCATTGTCAGCCCCTCCTCGCCCGCCTCTCTGAGGTCCGCGTGAATCTCGTTGGTTGGCGAGACTTGGCGTCTGGCGGGTGCCTCTAAGCCCCACAATGCACCGGGCCTGGGGAGGTCGGGCCCGTATTGGCGAGACCTGACGCCTCGCTTGCGTCATCTTTTTGAGCCGGTCATGAGGTTAGGGTTCTTCTGGTCCTGAAACCTTGTCCTTGGTCCCTGTTGCCTGGAGAATGGGGCACATTTCTTAACAGGGACCCGGGACCTTCCACGGTCGTTCCCTTCATGCCTCTGAGGCCCGCGTGAATCTCGCTTGTTTGCGAGACTTTGGCGTCTGGCGGGCGCCTTTCAGCCCCACAATGTGGGTCGGGCTCGTCGCGCTCCGTTTGCGTCATTTTCCTGAGCCGTCCTTGAGGTTAGGGTTGTTGTGTTTCTGAAACCTTGAGCTTGACCCCTGTTGCCTGGAGAATGGGACAGGGTTTTTAACAGGGACCCGGGATGTTCCACGGTCGTTCCCTCCCTGCTTCTGAGGCCCTGCCCCTGGGACCTCAGTTCCGCCGCGGCCTGGTGCGCGCTCCGCTCGCGCATTTCATCTTGTTGCTCCAACTAGACTGGGGAATTTTAAGCCGCGGTCCGTGGCGGGGCTGTGGAATAGGCGGTGTAGGTGCTTCGGTGGATTGGGGACGCGCGTGGCTTTCACAGACTCTCAGCACTGGCGCCCCTGCACGCCAGCCCTGCCTTGTCCGTCTGTGTGCCCTTTGCCCGCACAGGGCCTGGCACAGATGCTCAAAGCTGCTTATTAGAGGAAGCGAGTAGCCAGCACACCCCAGTCGATCCCCGCAGGAATACTTGCTATTCACTGCACACCTCCCTGTTGGGGTCATGCCCTTCCCTCTGCCCGAACATTCGTTCATTTATCCTTCCGGATCTAGTGAACAAGACGGGCCTGGGCACTGTTGCCACAGCGGGGCAGGCAGGCTGGGGATGAGAGAGAAGCTGTGGGTGCATCAGGGAGACACGAACAGGCTGGGGAGTTGGTGATGGGTAAGTGGAGACTGAAGGATAAGTAAATATTAGGCCAACCCGAGAGGGAGAATAGCATGTTGGGTAACATCCCACTTGTCCTAGGAGGAGGGTCAAGAAGGTGGCAGGGCCATAGTTTGGACTGTCCATTCTGGGGACAGTGTGAAGCCTTCAGGGCCTGTGAGGCAGGACTGTGGCCTGTTCAGGTGGCTGTTTGGGGAAGATCCCTTTGGCTGCAGCGGGAGGAGAGAGCCCTGGCGGGTGCAAGGGCAAGAGGGATTTTGGCAGGCAGGGGCAGGAAGGGGGACAGTCTGAGCAAAGGATGAAGTAGAATTTTGAGCATGTTCAGGAGCCTTCTGGACCCTAGTTTGTCCATCTGTAAAACATGGGTGTTGGATTTGATCGGACACTGGAGGTGGGGGAGCGTTAAAGTGGTTAAAATGAGTAAAGAGAGAAAGGAAAAGAAGAGAGGAGAGAGGGAAGCAGAAGAGAGAAAAACAGAAATATAAGTGGGGCAATGGGAGGAGAAGGGTTTTGAGGGCAGAGCAAGACCTAGAGGCTGGCCACCGTAAGAGAGCCATTTTTAGATTCTGGTTCTGGGATTGTCCTGCAGTGTGACCTTGGGCAGTTCACCCCAGCCGTCTAGGTTTCAGTTTCTGCCGCTGAGTACGGGGATAATAACGGTAGCTCTGCTAGGTGAGACTGTCTTGGCTTTAGGGAATATCACAGTCAGGGAGCTGAAACTGAAAATAAAAATCTGTATTTCCTTGTATGCATATAGAATAAAATTTGGAAAAAGACACAAGAATCTGGTAACACTGGTTACATCTGGGAAGTAGAACTAAGGGGCTGGTTAGTGGAGGTGGTGCAGAAGACTGGAAGGAAATTTTTGACTGTTCTTTTTGAATTTTGAACAACGTGGCAAGTCGGAGAGAGATGTCAGGCCTGCCTGTTTTTGCACCGGTCACGACAGGGCACATATCAGGTAATCGATAAAGACTGGGAGGCAGAGATAGCATTAGCTAGGGCATCTGGCTACCCCGACTCTGGAGTTCTGATTGAGGGTCTGCCACCAACACCCACTAGGCTGTGGTTTCTTCATCCATAAAATTCAGGGGCAAGTCAGGGCCTTATTCAGGCCAGAGCATGATCTTACGACCCCAGCTGGCCTAGGTTTGGCTTCTGACTCTACCGCTGACCCGCTGGTGAGCATGGGCAAGTCACTTAGTCCCTCAGAACCTCAGTTTTCTCATCTGAGAAAAAATGGGGTTAACAACAGCAGCCTGACATGATGAGCAATCGATGAGGCAAGACAGTGAGCAAAGGGCCAGCGGAGCAGGCTGCAGAAGCTCATTCACCATTCCTTCCATTCCTTCTCTTCCAGCTTCGAAGAGCTCATGACTGTGATGCATCTCACAGAGTTTTATTTCATTTAAAAGCCTTTAGAATGTTTGATGCTGGAAAAGCATGGCAAGAAGCATAGTGTTCAGTTTGTAGTACAATCCAGCAAGCGATTATGTAAAAAGAGCTGATTGTAAGGAGGCTCAGAGTGGGCATCCCATTTGCTAGGAGGTGGTGGGGAGGTGCATCTTGGGGAGCACTTGGCCCGCCCTCTGTGATGCTGAGTCAGACTGTGGGTCAGTGCAGTGGCCCACAGGGGAGCAGGACCTGGCTGGTCCCAAATGTTGCATTGAGGCGTCAGACGTGACGGGGGTTTAAAAGTGATGAGCTCGTGTTGTGAAAACAATGCAAATATTGCAAAAATAAATAATCCTCTGGAATATTTAACTTTGCACATATTAAAATTATGTAGTATATGATAGATAATATGTTGCATGTGAAGATGCTGCATAGTGTATGCATATGATTCTATTATGCATAATGTTTTGTAATTTGCTTGTTTAAAATACATTTCTTGGATAACTTTTCATGTGAGCACATATAGTTTTAATATACTCTCTATTTTTAAAAAAACTTCTAATTGAAGTATGACACCAACAATTGAAGTACACTAATCTTAAATCTACAACTCAATGAATTTTTACATTCAATGACTTTTCATACGCATTAACATACGGTAAATGTTAAAATAATAATGACCACAATAATAGCTAATACCTTTAATACATTCCAGGCACACAGCACCCTTTTTAAGGGTGTGTACTGTTCCATTCTGTGGATGCAGCTTTACTCCTTCAGTGACTTCTCCAGGGTTTCCGTTAATATTTCAGTATGGAGAAGAATTCTTTGGAGAGCAGTCTTGGGCTTATAGCCCTCCTACTCTTACGCAAGTGTACTGACAGTTAAATTTTAGAAGCAGAATTGTAGGATCAAAAGGAATGACATTTAAACTATTTTCAATATATAACATTTTAAACATTACCCACCAAATAGAAAGGGCTGTGGTTCCACTTTAAATTGGGCCTCGAGTGGGTCTTTGGAACAAATCCCTCATTGCCCACAGCAGGTGTCTGCGTTTACCTGAATTTCTTCCTTCTTTTCTTTTAAAATGGATACTCGGTCTGAGTGCCTGTTTAAGACCAACCCACAGGCGCTGGCCTCCACCTCCCCTTCTCCATCCTGGGGGGCTGGGCCCGCAGCACCCAGGCAGGTGCCACTGGTTCCCTGCCTTTAAAAGCCCTTCTTTGACCTGTCTCCAGCAGCACGGCCCTATTTCTGTCCCTGTGAACACCAATATCACTCTCATTAGTCACCTAGACACCCCGCTCCACCTCCTCACCTTCCATCCTGCTTTCCAACCCCGCCTGGCCCCTGACCTTCTTCCAAGCCCTCCACCTGCCTCCGCGGCCCACTCCCGTGGCCAGGTCCCTGGGCTCCTTCCACTTGACCTCTCGGAGCAGTCCCCGATCCATCGTGCAGTTTTCTTTTTAATAATCAATTAGTTTATTTTTAATTGTGACAAAGTACAGCATAAAAATCATTTAAACCATTTTAGCTGGACAATTCTTTGACATGAAGTACTTTGACAACTGTCTTCACTTTCACCACGATCTATTTCCAGCCTACTTGCACCATCCCAAACCAAAACTCATCTCCATTTAGCAAGAACTGCCCATTCCCCTTCCCCTGACCCTCCCCACCACGGTTCTGCTTTCTGTCTTCTGAATTTGCTTATTCTAAGTATATCATATAAGAGAGATTATACGGTATCTGTCCTTTTGTGTTTGGCTTATGTCACTCCACGTGGTGTCTCCAAGGTTCATCTGTGCTGCAGCATGGCTGGCTCTTCACTTCCGTTTATAGCCGAGTAACAGTCCATCGTATCGATGGGCCACATTTTGTTTATCCTTCATCTGTTGATGGACACTTGAGTGGCTTCCACCTCTCAGCCATTGTGAATAATGCCACTATGAACATCAGTGTGCAAGTATCTGCCCGAGCCCCTGCTTTCAGTTCTTTTGGGAATACACACCCTGGTCTGGAGTTGTCAGGTGAATGGAAATTCTGTTTAGCTTTCTAAGGAACTGCCAAATTGTTTTCCACGAAGGCTGCACCATTTTACATTCAGACCAACAAGGTACGAGGGTACCTGTTTCTCCACATCCTCACCAACACTTGTTATTTTCCGTTTTTTAATAGTAGCCATTCTAGTGGGTATGAAGCTGGTACCTCATTGTAGTTTTAATCTGCATTTCCTTAAGGGTTAATGATGTTGAGCATCTCTTCATATACCTGTTGGCCATTTTTGTATCTTTTTTGGAGAAATGTGTATTCAAATCCTTGGCCCATTTTAAAATTGTGTGGTTTGTCTTTTTGTGGTTGAGTTGTAGGGGTTCTTTACTGGTTATGTGCTTTCCAATATTTTTCTCCCATTCTGTGGGTTTCTTTTTTCTTTCATAATGAAGTCCTTTGGTGCACAAATTTTTTAATTTCTATAAAGTCCCATTTATCTATTTTTTCTTTTCTTGTTTGTGCTTTTTGTCTAAAGCTGTGTTTTTCAAACTGCAGGTCATGATTGGTTTAGTGGGATGTGAACAGCTTTAATAAAAGGATAAAAGAAAAAAATAAAATAGAAAACACCAGAATGCTTTGCATGTAGCAAAAGTACATATTATTTCAGTAGTTGGTCATGATATAAAATCTTTCTCTTACTGGGTGATGGTAAAAAAAAGCTTCAAAAACACTGCTTCACTTTTTCGCATCTTGGAAACACACACACATAAACAAAAATACCCTCCCTGGAGCCCATATTGCCCTTCGGCCACTGCTCATTTTTCTACTGCCCTACATGGTGAAACGAAAAATTCTGAACACATATTCTGTAATCATTGCCTCCCACTTCTCACCCAGGCCCCCCAACCCTCCCCACGAGGGTCTCTCTGCATCACTCCCTGGAGACTGCTCTTGTCAGGTGGTCAGTGGCACGGGTGGTTTTCTCCTCCGTGGCGTGGGCCTGAGCAATGTGAGCCCCTCGGGCCCCCGCGTCCTGCTGACCCATCGCCACCCCTTCCCTGTCTTTGCTGCCCATCTCATTTTGTCCTATGGCTTTAAATATCACCGACTACATTACCATAGATAATCATCGACTAAATTCCACGACTACTAAAGTTACCTCTCCAGTCCTGCCCCTGCCCCTGAGCCCCAGACCACACGTTAGCCGCCTACGTGAAATCACCACCAGGACGTCCAACAGGCGTCTTAAATGGATGCCCTTAAACAGAGGTCTCCAAATCTGCTCCTTCCCCATCTTGGCAAATGACATCATGACCTGCTCAAGTCACGTGTGCGCACAGGTGTATGCACATGTGCACACACAAACATGCACACACTGCACAACAAACACACTAGACATCACACACCAGCACACAAACATGCACACACAGTGTACATGCAACACACGTGTACAAGCACCTATGCTTCTCCTTTGCTGACCACCCGTCCCCTCTGCCTGCAACACCCTGTTGGGGATTGAATCCTGTTCCCCACTTAGACACGCTCTCGTCCTGTGGGGGCGAACCCATTTGTCAATGGGGTTTTCAAAGATCCTTTTAAGATGAGGCCAGACTCCATCAGGGTGGGCCTTGATCCGATGTGCCTGGAGCCCTAAGGGGACATCTGGTCATGACAGGAGGAGCGGGGAGGGAGAGGGGTCGGCCAGCTATGTGGAGACTGAGCCAGCAGGCCACCAGCAGAAGGCTCCGGGCTTTGGAGAAAGCACAGCCTAACCATCCCAACTGTGGGCTTGTGGCCCCCCAAAAACGTGAGATGACAAATTCTTGTTGTTTACAGCAGCCCTTGTGCAGCATTGGTTACGGTGGCCCTGGCAAACCAAGACTCACCCTCCCTCTCCTCATCATTCGGACCTCACCTTCAGGGTCCCTCCTCGTTTGGGTGTCCCGGCCCCCGAACTTAAGTAGCCCCCTCTCCCTCTCTACGCAGCACTGACTTATTTTCATCCTGGTGCTTCCATTATTTGATGTCTCTTATATCCCGTCACCCTCACCAGAAAATAAGTTCTAGGGGTGTTGTGCCCGGCACACAGCAGGTGCACAGTAAGTACTGCGATGTAGCTGGCTGTGCCACGGTCGTGCGCAAAGCCACGTGCCCCCAGCCCCTCCAGCTTCTCCCTGGCAAAGACCCTGCCGCCCTCCCTGCCTCCCGGTCTCCAGCCCCGGACAGAAGAGCCCCGGACGCAGGCACCTGCCCACTCAGGGCCCTTGTCTCCCCGGCCTCGGCTCCCGCGGTCCTCGCTCCGAGGTGTCCTCTTTGCCGTTTTGCACTTCCTTGAGGCTCGGCTTTGGAACTGCACCCCCCAGGAAACCTTTCTGATCCTATCTGCCTGCACCCCAAGATGTGCTAGAATATTTAATATTTAATTCTCTCTTCAACTCCATTCTTTCAAAGGAAGGGCCCGCCCTGCGCAAAGAAAAAAAAAAAAGTTTATTGAATGAATGAATCAAATTCTTTATGCCGTGTCCGAGTCAGGAACGGGGTGCCCCTGACTTGCTCCCTTTCCTGAGTTCCCACACGTCCAGGTAAGAAGCTCCGTTGGGTGCTGGCGAGAAACGGCCACCAGCTTCTCACCTGCTGGTGCCCATTTGGTGGCCCGGCCACCTCCTGGGAGGAACGGCCAAGACGACACTGTCAATGCCAAGCATGGGTGCCTGGCACCCGCCCCTGTGGTAACAGAGCCCCCCCCAGCACGGGCAGGCGGTGGGCCGGGACCTCAGCACCCTAAGCTCCAGCAAGCGCAGGGACTTCAGACGTCCCGTCCCGGGCAGCCGCCCTCACCCTTCCTCCTTCAACGTGCGATTCCCCAGCCCAGGCTCTCCTCGGCCGCGAGGGTCTGAAACGCCACCTGCCTCCCGAGCTCGTCAGCCGCCCGCACGGACCCCGCCGGTGCCTTCTTGCCGCCACGGGTGAGGTCCAGAACCTTGACCAGTCGGCGCCCCTTGGCCGTGCTCCCTGGCGCCAGGCCTGCCTCCCTCCTCTCTAGTCTCTGCACGTGCTCCTTTGCTAGAACATTCTCCCCTTGCCTTGGGGTGGGAGCCTCCCCTGGAGCACCCCAGTCTTTCCCCATCATGGCGCTTGTTTTCCATCACGAGCCAGGTCTGTTGCTCTGGGACAGATTCCAAATTACGCGGGAGCCGGGTGGTCTGGGGCCCCTCGCGGCCTCCTCTCTGTTTGGGACGCCCCGTACGGCCGGGAGAGGCCAGGGTCCTTGCCCCCCTGCTCTGCCTCCTTCACACCCGCAGCTGCTCCTGGGTTTGTCTCAGCCCCTTGCGCCTTCACTCGGGTAATGAAATGAGCCGCGTATCGGACAGAGGCGGGCACGGGGGCGCGCTGAGCGGAAGGCAGACGGGGCCCCAGGCTGACAGTGGGAGCGTTTAACCAACAGACGAACAATGGAGAGCAACAGGGGAGATCCAAATTCTGGTAGGGTGGGTGGAGAGGCCTCTTGAAGAGGAGACACTTAATTTTAAACCTACGGGGTAAAAAGCACCTGCCGGGCCGCTCTGGGGAAGGGCCGGGCAATGGCAGCCCGTGCAAAGGGCCGAGGGCAGGAGCGAGTGGGTGGGTGAGACTCGAGGCCGCAGCGGTCAGCAGGGCTCTGTCAGAGGGGCTCCTGCAGGAGTTGGGGTTTTATTCTAGATGCAACGAGAAGCCACTGCAGGTTGTTTTCAGCAGGAAGGTGACATGATCTCTAGCTAGACGGTTATCGCAGCGGCCCCGGGAAGGGGCTGGGAACCGGGCATTAGAGCAAAGTGGGGCCGAGCAGACAGGTACACTTTGGGGGCTGCCCTTGTGTCCAGGGCCGCTGTGGCAGGTTCCACGGGCAGGGGGGCCTCAGTGACAGCATTTGTCGTCTCACGGTTTTGGGGGCCTGAGGTCCACCAGCATGGCTGGGCTGGCTTTCTCCCAGAGTCTGTGTGTCCGGCAGTCCTCCCTCTGTCCGTGGTCTGCCCCTCTGGTTTCTGCTGACCCCTGGCTTCTCTTTGCGTGTCCAATTTTCTTTGTCTTAGGACTTCAGCCCTATGGGATTTAGGCCTCCCCTGATTCATCTGGCCACACCTTAACGAACAATATCGTTAAAGATCCTAGTTACAGATGGGTTCGTGCCCACAGAACTGGGTGTTAGGGCTCGAATTTGTCTTTTGTGGGGGACACAGTTCAACCCCAACATCCCCGTGAAGGGAAGACTCAAGGCTAATCCCTAGTTTCTGGCTTGTCCAGCCTGGGGGCACGGGGCCAACTACTTAGACGGAGATGGCCGGGAGCTTGTGGCCAGCCCCGCGGGCACCGGGCACCGTGTGCTGTGCCGACAGCTCTGTCCACCGAGGGCGAGACCGTCCTGGCTTCCCGCTGTCCGAGGGCCTGGCACACACAGCCGCACAAGCATCAGCCAACCAGAATTCCTGCCAACGTCTTCGCTGGGTCAAATCTTCACCATAGGGGGTGGGATTTGATTTATTTTTCTTTTTCCCCCTTGTGACCATCTGACATATTATATATTATTTGTTTATTTTGTGTGTTTCAATTTTATTGAGATATATTCACACACCACACAAACCACTTTTTTTTTTGCTGTTGTATAATTTTTTAATCATTTTTTTTAGTGTGGAATATAACATATACACACAGAAGTGACAACTTTCCAAGTGCAATCCAACAAGAAGTTAGAGTGCAAATTTCAAAGAATGTTATGGGTTACAGTTCCACAGTTTCAGTTATTTCCTTATTGTGAAATATAACAATATTGTGAAATATGCAAAAAGGTAATATCTTTCAAAGTATGATTTATCAAGTGGACAAACCAGGATTTGAGTTTTCATAGTCCAGTTTTAGAAGGGTCAACCGGTGAAAAACACGAGTACTTATCCCCCTCCCCCTTTAATAGAAAATGTGCGGCTCTAAATGAGCGACCATTTCTGGCACATCCTGTACAATGGACCAAGGACAATTCCAAAAGGATTTTTCCAAATGTGGTGAGAAATCTTTCTTTTAAATATGGGCAGCTTTTTTTTTTCTATTCAGAAAATAGCTAAATTTTCAGTTGGTAAAATAAAAATATTTCCACATTTTTCATTTTCACTACCTATCTGAAATAAATCATTCAAGTGTGCTCTTCCCTAGAAACATTTGAAAAATCCACAACTTGGAAAGAATTCAAGTGGGAGCCGCCACAAACAGCTGCCCATAAAAATGCAACCTTGTGAATCTTAGACACATATGATGTGCGGGATGTTTTCTTGCTGTGGGACATCCCTTTCTTCTTTTCTGTCCCACAGGAGGTTGTGCTAAACCAGGGCTTCCTGGAATTTCGGATTTCCTAGATCGGGAAGCAGATCAGCATCATCGTCTTATTATTTTGGGCAGGGACGCAATGTCAACTCTTTTCAAGTAAGGAATCCTAAAGAAACAACTACCGTTTATGCTCCCTGTGTTCGTTTGGATGTATTATGTCCCCCAAAACACCGTTATCTTTGATGCAGTCTGTGTGGGCAGGAAACGTATTGCTGTTGATTGGGCTGGAGTCTTTTGATTGGATGTTTCCATGGAGATGTGATCACTCAACTGTTGGTGAGATCTTTCATTGGATGATTTCCATGGAGGTGTGGCCCCGCCCATTCAGCGTGGGCCTTGATTAGTTTACTGGGGCCCTATGAAAGCTCAGACAGGAGGGAGCTTGCTACAGCCAAGAGGGACACTTTGAAGAATGCACAGGAGCTGAAAGGGAAGCCGAAGCTTATAGAGGCATTTTGGACATGGCCTTTGAAAGTAGACTTTTGCTCTGGAAAAGCTGAGAGGACAAACACCCCAAGAGCAACTGAGAGCGACATTTTGGAGAGAAGCTGAAGCCTAGAGAGGAATGTCCTGGGAGAAAGCCATTTTGAAACCAGAACTTGGAGCAGACGCCAGCCACGTGCCTTCCCAGCTAACAGAGGTTTTCCGGACACCATTGGCCATCCTCCAGTGAAGGTACCCGATTGCCGATGTGTTACCTTTGACGCTTTATGGTCTTAAGACTGTAACTGTGTAGCCAAATAAACCCTCTTTATAAAAGCCAATCCATCTCTGGTATTTTGCATCCCAACAGCATTAGCAAACCGGAACATTCTCCATTTCAAAAAAGGCTATTTTAATGCCAAAAGTGTGGGAGAAGCATGACAGAAAAGAAAGGGTAATTCTTCAAGTTGAATCATCTTTGTGAGCACTCACTCCATTTTCCTCCTATTGTCCTGGCATCCACTGATTGTCACGTCTGTGTGGATGCGAGGGTGGGCCGGGGGTCGGGTTCTGACGGGCACTGCTGCTACACCAAGCAGCCCTGCTCCTTCGTTCCAGTCATGAGGGTCCCCGTTCCATGAGGTCACAGGGTTGCACAGAGCAGCCGGGGGTGTCTCCCAGGTCCAGGCTCCTTGCTGGAGGATGAGCAGCCACGAGAGCGGCAGCTGCGAGCTGCTGTCACTGCACTGGTTCCCCGGTGGGCAGTGGGCGCGTGGGTGTTGGTTATGTTACCAGCGAGGGAGTGAATGAAGGCCGAGGTGGTTTTGCTGGTGGGCTCTGCTTGCCAGAGTGGTCAGCTGGGCTCTCAGGTGGGTACTGTGGGAAGATGCTCATCAGCGATGGGTCCTTGGCAGTGATCTGTCCTGGAGGTCTGGGTCAATGACAGCGTCCCCCACGTCAGACTCGAAGGGAAAGAAAAATAAAGCCAGGTGCATTTTCCATGTTTATTTAAGATTCAGATGAAACAAAAATCAACTCTTAGCTACTTACAGGGGTGAACTGTTTCCTCCCAGCTACAGGGTGGCCCGTACTACGGGTTTTTTCCTTTTTCCACTTAGCTGTTTGTTGATCTCATGCCTGGAAGTTGCTACCTTTTCCAACAGGTGACCCAGGAAGCCCTCTCACCCCTCGGCCCAGGAACCCTTGCTCTGGCTGCACGCGGGCTCCGGCTCCGCCCCTGCCCGCCAAGCTCGGCCAACTGGGTGGGCCGCTCTGCCCGCCGGATCTTCTTCTGGCCAGGGGGGTCGTCAGGCCTGCAGCCCCGCAGCTCCTTCCCGCAGCGCCTCGAGGTCATTGCCTCACCCTGCACCTGCCTGCACTCTGCTCAGCGTTCTGTTCGTCGTGGCAGGCTTTCCACTCCAGCCTTTCTGAAACCCATGAGGAAGCAATTTTGAAAGCAGCAATCTCTAGGCTTCCTAGCAAAATATTTCGTATCTGGACTTTGACAATAGTGAAGAGGGAGAAAAAAGCCTTAAAGCAATTCATTCAGTAATCATGTTTACTGTGTCATTCTTGGCTTTCAGCTCAAAATCAGCCCCTAAAGGAGGTTCTCTGGGGCTTCTGTTGTGTCTGTGGTCAAGTACAGAGTGGGGCCCTGTTTTGGTTTGCATTGACCCCAGTGTGGCCTCTAACCCTTCCTGGCTAAGGAACCCCATTCCCCCAGCAGCCACACCCCCTGGTGAAAGGTCCGTGGGGAACGGATTGCCCGGGCTCACTGGCCAGGCTGGGCGGGCCCTGGGGCCCTGGGAGAAGATCTGGATGAAGAGTGGCCGTGGGAGCAGCCACTGGTTAGGAGGTGCCCTGTGGGGACCAGGGCCCGGGCTCCCCCTCCCCGATGGGGAAAGAGGTCCCACAGCGCGTAGCCGCCTGTGTGCCCGGGACAGAAGCTGAGGCCACCAGGCCCCTTCAGGGAAGAAAGCGTGTACAGGTGGTCTCATAAACAAAGCGCTGAAACTCCCCTCCTGACACTGTTGGCAACAGACCTCTAGGCCCCTGTGTCACGAGACCCTGCTGAGCCTCTGTCCTAAACCCTTACAAGCTGCCCTTGCACCCCCACCCTTGTGGGGTGCTACTTCCATTTCCTGAACGGCCCCATCGGGAAGAATCTTCTCCTGTCCGTAAGTCCTAACAAACCCACGCCTGACTCTGTGCCTGGTGTGTTCGTCGGTCCTGGGGCTGTGCTGACCTGAGCCCTCCAAGAGCCGGTTCGGAACGTCGGTAAACGCACAGCGAATTTGATGCAGGTTTCTACAGATGCATTTTTAGCAGGTGACTCTGACAACTGCGCCTGAGGGGCGAGCCCAAAGCAGCCTTCCCAACGCTACACGCCAGGGTTTGCCCTTTGCCCTGTCCCGTGCCCTCTCGGGAGGCCCCCCCGCCCCGGAGGTGCATCTGAGCACACAGGTGCACATTCCTAAGCACCACAGCCTCCTGCACCAGAACCACTCCCGCCACGTGGTGGCCACTGCAGGCACGTCTACCGTCTTCCCAACCCAACTGGGCCCTGCGCCTGCCTCGTCCTTGCCCCGTGCAGTGCTCCGTGACCCCCGGGTTGTGCCAAGCGCTTTCTGGAGGCCCCGCGGCCACCCAGGACCTGCTTCCCGCCTGCGAGTTCCCTAATAAACTGCCACTATCTTGCCACACAGGGACGCCTGCTTCGTTCTTGGGCCCGAGGCACCCGTCCATCTCTGGTGGAGCCTGTTCTGTAGGTTCTGGCCAGACACCTCTCTAACCTGTCCTGATGCATGTGTGCCAGTTTGTACATATTGTGCACCCCCAAAAGCTGTTTTACTGCAATCTCATGGGGGCAGAGTTAATCCTTTTCACTAGGGTGTGGCCTCTTGATTGAATGTTTCCATGGAGACATGACCCCGCCCACTCAGGGTAGGTCTTCATTAGTTCACTGAAGTCTTTTAAAGGGAGCTCTCACAGAGAGCAGAGGACAGAAGGCCCCAAGAGATGCTGAGATGCTTGCAGATGTTTGGAGTTGCTAAGTTAAGAGATGAAGCCCAGAGTTTGCTCCAGAGAAACTAAGAGAGACCCAGAGACATTTTGGAGAAAGCCATTTTGAACACAACCCAGGAGCAAAGGACCAGCAGACACCAGCCATGTGCTTTCCCAGCTGACAGGGGTGTTCCAGACGCCATTGGCCATTCTTCAGAGAAGGTATCCTCTTGTCGATGCCTTAGTTTGGACACTTTTATGGCCTTAGAACTGTAAATCTGCAACCTAATAAACCCCTTTATAAAAGCCAGTCTATTTCTGGGATTTTCCATAATGGCAGCTCTAGCAAAGCAGAACAGCATGTGAGAAACACGACTGGGTCCCACTTCTGGAACACAGATCCATTAGGTGAAAGCTGTTTCCTCCAGAAAACTGTACAAATACAATTGCAGGGGGTTCATGAGCCTCTCAAAACTCAACCCAGTTCCCCAGGGTTACAAACCCCTATTCTCCATCCTTCTGCTGCTGCCACAGTTGTACTAAATGTACAGCGAAAGTATCCACTGCTGGTGGTGTTCAAAACTCCTGCAACCCACTATAACACTGCTATACATCACCCAATAAACATAAACAGATCAGCCAGCTCAGGTCGATTTAGCTGGGTTACCCACCAAACCAGGCCAACTCTACCCTCAACTGGGAATGACTGGGAAAAACTGGGTGTGAAGACCCAGGGCCTGCCCCCCCCCCCCCACCTCCATTATGAGAGCCATGCAGCTGCCTCCAGGACCAGGCAACAGGCCACCCCCCACCCTGGGGGGAAAACGTTACCCCCCCATCACTGTTAGTAACCGTGTCTCAGGAGACCTTGTTGTAACCAAATCTCCCGAGAAACTCCATTGCCACACACCCTTACGAGCCTCCCTTGGCGCTCCTCTCTCTCTGTGCAGAATGGCAGAACGTTGACTTCACTCTCCCAACCAGCCGTCATCAGGAAAAATCATCTCCTGTTATGTACGTCCCTAATTAAACTCACAGGTAACTCTGCGCCAGGCGTGTTCTTTGGTCTTGAGGCTGATCTGCCCCACCCCACCCGGCCAGCTCCAGCAAGAGACTTCTGCATTTTGCAAATGAGAAGGGGGTCAGAGAGACCATCTGACGGCCACAGGAAGCAAGGACAGAGGGTCAGAACCTGCACCCACGTCACCCCAAAGAGCCGGCCCGTTATGTACCTGCCGGAACGCTGAGCAGACTCAACAAAGGAGAGAAGAGGTCTCAGGCCAGGACCTGGGGAGAGAACTTTCCTCTGAGTCTACTTCCAAGTGCTTCCAGCAGCAGCGCTGAGGACAGTGACCTTAAAAAGGGATGGCTTAGCTAGGATCCCAAATCCAAATTCCCAGGGAGACTCTGTTCTCCTCGAGATTTTAATTCCTCTGCAAGAACTTTTTAAAGCATCATAATTAAGGCTCAAATAACTCAGTTTCTTTAAGTTGTATTCTGATTCACCTTTACCTACTCAAGAAAAGAGAAGTGGTCTATAAAAACGTCACGTCTACTTCTTTCCATTAAAGATGTCAAACATTTGTTCACAGAACACCCTGGAGAGACCTGATGGGTGGCTCACAGGGTAGCGGGCACTCGGACACTTGGGGAAGAGAGAATCCCTGCCTCCCGTCCCCGGCTGGTATCCCCAGGTGCGGCTGGCTCCAAACCCGACAGCAGCTTGGGGAGGAGCAGAACCAGCCTGCCCAACACCACGGCTAAGTTTAGCTTCATGAGTAATAAAATTCACATGGTCTTTATTTAGTCCATATAATACACCATTTTTAGAATGTTTAAATTTAGATAAAAGAGCATATTAAGTGGCAAGTATATGAAGTTTGTCTTCATAAACAATGTCAAAACAAAAATTTTCAAATTACAAAATGTTAAAAAATATGTAGCTACTTAACATTTCACTAAAGCATAAAGTTACAGATATATTCTAAAGAAAAATAATTGTGCCACTTACCTATTTTTGCTGTTTCTATGAACTTTTTTATTCTGTACAGAGGACATTTTGTACAAAATATGAAGTCTACATTTTTATTACTTATTACCATAAAACAAAGATACAATGTATGTACAATATTAAAAGGAAGCCATACTAAAGCCACACTAAAAAGACACTTGGAATAGTGACACTTCTGATGTACAGATACAGTCTGGAAAATGTGAAGATGCCAACGGAGAACTTCATGAAGAAAAACAGTCACCAAATTACCAGTATATTTTCAATGTAGTACTTTTGAAATCAGTTTGGTACAGAATAAACAGCGCATCTATATAGTAATCTATATAAGTTGAACAGTTAGCACAGGGAATCCAAGTACTAACTAAGGAAACTTTAATAAGCCAAAGTATTAAGTAATAATACCCTTGCCAAAGAAAATTAGTTTCTCTGAAAACTTTTTTTTTTTTTTTTTTTGGTGAATGTTTGTCTTCAATAAAGAGCAGAAATAAAAACTAGACAAAAAGATGTTCTTATACGTTGAGTTTCACACAATCAAACAAACATTGATATTTTGCTTCCTTCCCTAGGGCAAAAAGAGATTCTTTATAGAAACCTCTCTCACAAACATACTGAACATCCAGAATCAAGGTTTTTTGAGAATCTATCAGCTAAAGATGGAAGTTCAAACAATGGTGTATCAAAATACAGAAGACGCAGCTTTATACAATAAAAAGCACCCTTTTTCCCTCAAAAGGAGAAGGCATCTAAACTTTTTTAAATTATAGATTTCATAATGGTAAAATGGATAGATACTTGTCAAGTTTCTCAGGAAGTGTTTCTTCTCACAGAATGGACTCTTCCACTTGAAGATGGGGCAATCTTTTAATTTAGTACTTGTTCTTGCTTGAAACACAATTAATCCCCTCCCCCAAAGTGATTTTCCTCCGAGACACAGGAAATAAGCATTGTCGATGGATTTAAATGAAACCAACTGGCAGCGCCGTGGGGCTGCACAGCTATGTCTGCTTCCCACAATAATTAATGGATACAGGAGACCTAGATAAAAAGACAGATCTGAAAAGAAGCCGCATCTTATCTTTTATGCATTGAGACATTTAACCCTAAGTTATATAATCTTATGCCAGAGACAAAAGAAACAGAATCACTTGTTCAGAATAGCAGTGCACATTTCAAACAGCTTTCAAGCAGGATAAATAAGTCAAAATACTGGCCACCCTGAGAGAAAAAAATAGACAAAGCACTAAGTGTAAAGGTTTTCTCCTCGTGCTATTCCATCTAAAACAAAAAGCTCAATACAAACATGCAAATAAGTTTGTGAAATAGCAGCATTTGAAGATCAATGGAAACTTCGATATTGTACTTTACTTATGAGGTGTTTATAACGTGTGTGCTCTTTTCAACAGAAAAAGATTCCTCTGGAGTGCCCTGGCCAGGGCTTCCTCCAAGTTCCGTGGGCCACACAGCGTGGCGAAGGGACAGGGGAGCGTGGCGGCAGTGGCCGGCCAGCGGGGCCGAGAGGCAGCTGCAGTCTGCATTACGTCAAAAACCAGTTTAACTCAAAAAGACCTCATTCTAACTTTCTACAAGTTACGGAATTCTGAGAGATTCATTTTATTAAATAAGACCGGTTTTAAAGGGCAACAATGCCTAAATAAAGAAAAAAAAGTTCTGCAAATAAAAATATGAACACACAATTTCTTAATTCCAATTCCAGTCAAGGTTGACTGGGAAAGCTCTTATTAAATCCACGTCCTCTACCGGCTTACTCCTGGAATCCTGGGCTGGGCCACAGACTTCGGAATATGGCTTTAGAGACACGTAAAGAAGTAGGTCATGTAGTCGCGTCATTAACGAAAGGAAAGAAATGCCTGAGAAAATGACAGTGGCTGAGGATTGTCGTGTTACTTTTTCAGTAAGCTGTGTTAGAACATGAAAGCAAAGAACCATCTCGTTGAGAGGAAACCAAAACCCAAACCAAAGGGCCTACCGGCCTAACGATCACGGGGAAACGATTTCACGGCTGTAAAGTCTTTAAAAACTTGTAATACTTTTTAAAGTGTTCCTTTGATTTGAAAAACATTGCTCCTGTCACAGAACCACTAGTGTGAGTATTTCGGGGGGCGTGAAGGTGGCGAGCGGGGTGCCTGCCTAGGGCTGACCTCGTGGCGAGGCTGCCAGGCCAGGCCCCCGCGCCCCCTGCCACCTCCACTGTCGGGGCTCCTCATCGCGGGCGGACGGGGGACGTGGTTCCACACAGCTGGGGTGGAGAAAGCTCTGACCTCGAGCCTAACGGATTTGCGTGGCACAACAAGGATGTTTCCTACAGAATCCAGGAGGGCAGCAGCCTCCCCGCCGTGCGGTCCTCTGGGGGCTACTGGCCGTCCCGGGAGAGCAGCTCGCCGGCGCCGCTCGGGGCTTCCAAGGCCTTCCTGGCGTGGGGGTCCTGGGGCAGCTCGGCCTTGCGGCGCACAACGGCACGGTCCTTCCTCTCTTCCTTCTGTGCCTGGAATTAAAAAGGCAACCGAGTTGGCCGGACACCCAGCTCCCGGGAAAGGGGCTCGCTCATGCCCAAGGACACAGAGGCTCTCGAGGAGCCCCGGGTCACCCCACATGTCCTGGGCTCCCCCCTGCTGTGGGGAAAGAGGCGCACTTCTCGCCTGGAAGGGGCACTTGGTGTTCACCTAACACATCTGGTCCTTCTGAACCCTCTCGGGACGGGGTGCAGAGCTGTGTGGAATCCTGGCATTTTGGTGTTCCACCCTGTGTAGGTTTTCGGTACAGGATATTCACCATCTCTATTTTGCAGAATTCACTGGTTTTAATAAATGCCTTAAATATACCCTAATTTCATTGAAAATTACCAGAGCCATTTTATGGCTTTATCCATTACTGAAGCATTTCACAAAGTCTGCTTTCCCTTGGAGGTCAACAAAAAGGATGAATTAAAAAGATATATTTAAACTGGACTTAAAAACAATACAGGATCTTACATTTCAAATTCAAAAAAGGATACTTAAAGTGACACTGAAAGCTCCAACACTTGGAAAAACTCATTATGTATGTGAAAATGTCTAATATTGAGGGTGAGAAGTAAGACTCTTCACTCCATTCTCTTCTTGAAGTTTGGGAAATGTGGGTTTTGCTTTTCTAACAGAAATGCAATGAATCCCATTTTTGTGCAAGGATTTAGGAACCTGTGTCTGCAGAGACTGGGGGTCCAGATCTGAGGGGCAGGCACACCCCAGCGGGCACTTCCACGGACCACGCTAAGCAAGTCATTCAGTTAAAAAGCAGGGGTGATGAGGTTAGCGCTGTATTCTGTAATAAAACATGAAGCCCTCTCAATCATCCAAACGCAACGTGTACACCGGAAGACCACCAGTGAGTTAGAAACCTTCTGGGGTGAAAGTTCCTTAGCCAGAATCAAGTCTTCCTTTCTGCTCAGTATCTCTATCAAAAAAGAAGAGGGTACTGAGAGAAAGTCACTTCTGTGGCGGTGAACACACATTCACCAGAAAAAAAAATTTTTTAGGTCAATCAATTGATAGCCAAAATAACAATGCAACAACTCTTCACAGTTTCCAGACATCTAACTGGTATAGGGAAACGTGTTTTTCTTTGCTTTAATGAAAAAGTCAAAGAACTGCAGAGGTCATAAATGAAAAGTTCACATTTCTGCAGAGCTAAATATTCCTTAGCAGGGTTTTTTGCAACTTTATCTATGAGAAGAGCAATAATGCCAAGGTTTAAACAGAATTTTGCTGTGCCATCCTTTCGGTCGGGTGTAGACATGTTATCTGAGTATCAGTATTCATTTATGGCACAGGCAGGGATTTTGATTTCTGATCCTGGAAACCAGCATAACGTGGTGTTAGGGGAACAGCCACAGGAGGGGGTGCTGCAGGTTGGGGGCTGCCCCTGCCATGTGCGTAAGGAGTGCTGCCGTTTTCTGCAAAGCATGTTTGCCTTCAACCATGAGAAAGCTCAGAGGTAAAATTCTACCCTGCATTTTATGTCCACTCTATACTTATCTGTAAAACAAAACAAAACAAAACAAAACAAAGCAAAACAAAACCAAGACTTTCATATACTTGAAACATTTAATTACTGCTGAAACAGGCATTCCAAAGAGAAGAAAACAGCTTTTTAATAGAAAAAGGTAATAATAAAAAACCTTGGAGGTGGGACTGATAAAAGCAAATTTAGAAAACAAACATGACATCAGAGCTTCTGGAGGAGCAGAAACTGTGATGACTGTATCTGAGCTCCTCTGCTCGGGCATTTCAAATCAGTGTGTAAAGTGGAGAGAATTCTACAAAGCACGGGGGTGGGAATCAGAAAAACAGGAGCCAGGGAAGCATGAGATGCCATGCGGGTGATGGTCCCGGTGAGGAATGCCCGGCGGAGGGTGCAGGGCTGACATGGGGCCGGGGCGGGGGGAGCCTCCAGCTGGCAGCCCACGGGCAGTCCCAAAGTCTGATGGGCACAGAAGGCTGCAAGTCTTCCTCCTATCTATAGGAGTGAACGCAAACTTTACTCTTAATTTAGAGTAGAATGAACCAGAACTTAAGGGACCAGATTTCTTTAATTTTGTCTTGAACATCACAAGCTGGAATGACATGGAAAAGGGAAAATACTTCATATACACAACATTAACTTGTCAATTCTTTTCCTACATAAAAAAAGCCTTACGTATACTTTACATATTTAATAACAAATACCTTCACTTCCCACTTCTCGACTTCCTACACCTTCCTTACTTGCGCGGTTGATACTGCTTTTCTCCCGACCAACTGTCAAAATGAGAATTGTACATGTTTTAAATGTCTCTGACGCAAATGTTCTTCACATGAAAATCACTAGTTTTCTTTGGGAGCTCTGAAGGGGTTACATGAGTTTCTCAAAAGAAAGCTAAATAATGGTTCTGACCAGGAAATACGCAGTTGAATCTCTCCACAGAAGTTGAGCCAACTATGTTCCCCGAGCACTAGAGGCCTGGCTCGCTCCCTGTTCTTTTGAGATACTATTAACTGCCTCCCATTCCCATCCTGTCCCCACATTCAAATCACGTTAAAGGAATCTGGAGTTATTTTGTAAAAATAAAATTAGCTAAAAATTTTTTTAAAAGATATTGAAGGTATTCAAATTCTGAATATAACATCCAAAAAGCTTAGTGCAAATTTTTACCTATAACTTCTTATACCAATTTCGTCTCCAAATTACGGATGTAAATTCTTCCTACATCTTGCTGTACTTGCTTTAACAGTGTCCTTGTGAATTTCAGCAAGATGACTCTATATGTTTTAAAATTATGAAGGGCCTGTTATTTCACATATTACATCTAAGAGACAGCACTTCATAAATAACCTTCATCTAGGTAGGTTGAGAATTGGGGAAAAAACTAGACTGACCCCAGAAAAATGTAAGTCTTGAAAGGGTAGTATTAGACCTGAAGTATAGAAAAGCCTTGGTTCTTTTCTCAGAGTTGTTTTTGCTTTTCTAGATCCTTGGAATTTCTATACGGGTTTTAGAATCAGCTTGTCAATTTCTTAAAAAAAAAAGAAAGAAAGAAAAAAAAGCAAAGCCTGCTGGGACTCTGAGTGTGTTAACTCGATCTACTAATCTGGGGAGACCCTAGAACGTGGGCCATAGAAACCTAAGGGAAGGGTGGGGTATCCCCGTAAGAAGGCCAGTGACGCAGAACCTCAGCCTTGAGGAGCCCTGGGCACGGCCGAGGAGTCTCTCGGCGAGCAGCTGAGCACGGGGATGGCCTCTGCCGTCACCCACCGGGCGGCCCTCTCCCAGGGGCCGGGGCAGACCCGGGCAGCCGGGGGGTGCTCAGCTGTACTCGGGATAAGAAGGCTGTTTGGTTTGTGTCCTTAATCTCGACCAAGGTCTTCCTCTCCCACAGAGCAGGGCCTGAACCGGACTGCGCCTGCCATTTGCACATTTATTACAACTGGGGCAGAGCAGTCCTCTCCCAGCTCTAACTCTGACCTAGGTCAAAGGATGTACCCAAAAGAAAAAGTTCCCCAACCCTAAAAGATTGGATGCATGAGAATCTGCCTGTAAAACACCAACTTTCTTTCCAACTCGCACAGCCCAAGTGACATAAAAACTGCCAAGTGACGACAGACTCACACGCAGGCTTATTTGCAAGAGGGGCACTGGCTGATTTCCTGCCAACTCTCTGCAGGCAACGAGTTCTCATTTCCTTAGGAAACTTATTTTAAGCAGTAAAATAAAAATGGTAATAAAAAGGGATGACTTTAACTTCCATTCCAGGTGAAAAAAAATTATCGAGATGAGATGGAAAATTAACATCCTTACCAATAGAATGGAGAATTTAGAAGGATTTTCATATTTTTGATTAAATACATTCATTGCTATTAATTATGAAGAAAGCAGGGGGCTCAACTGGATCGATTAAAAAACAAGTTATTGATGTTCACTCAAAGTACGTTGAATTTTTCCACTGGATTTTAGCATTTTCACACTGATGAACTGAAAGAAGACTTCGTTCACTTATTTTTCATCTCAACCAGGGCAGGCGGAGGCCTTGCCTTCCGCGGAATCTGAGAGTCTAGACTAGCACTGGCAAAATGAGACAGAATTCCAGCTATGGATAGAATTCCACGTTTTCTAGAAGCCACATTAAAAAAGTAGAAAAGGGTGAATTAATTTCAATACTATACTCAGCAGAATACAGCTGACATTTATCACTTCAGTATATACAGTCAATAGTGAACACTATGAATGAAACGTTTTACAGTCTCTTCCGACACTAAGCCGTGGGACCCCGGGATGTGTCCCGGACCCCAGCACGTCTGACCTGGGCCCGTGGCCGCAACACGGGGAGCGCAGGACAGGACTGTGCTCCTTTGCCGGGCGAAGTGGGGGGCACGAGCAACTCCACTTAAAACAAAAAGACTGAAAAAAAAACAAAACAAAACAGAACTCTGCTTGATGGCTCTCCGAGTGGCACTCTGTGGACGAGCCGTCTGCGCCGAGCGCACGGTGCACCTGCCACGGCGGGGGTAGTTCAAACACCTGCCTGGGGCCCAGCCACTTTTCTTTTTCTCTTTTTTATGTTATTTATAAATGTTTATTTAATGAATGTAGCCACTTTAACCTTTCAGATTTCAGAATTTTATTGCCAGAAGTCTGTGGGGATCCTTACTGGCTAAAGAGCCCAGTGGCTTCCAAGCCTAAAGGGCCTCTGCCGCACGGAGGATGACAGGGCTGGAGTGGTGAAGGCTGGACGGCGTGCTCGGGAAGCGTGGCGGTGGAAGGCTCCCTGAAAACACAAGGCCTCGCCAGCCACCCCGTGCAGCCCAGGAAGCGGCACAAGCACAGCGGCTCTCTGTGGGTGAGCGCGGGGCCCAGCACGCAGCCCCCCAGCCGGCCCCGGGAGCAACATGAGCAGGGGAAGGCAGAGCAGGAGCCTGCGAGGGGAGTCCCAGGGGCCGCAACTGCTACGAAGACTAAACGGGAGCATCTCTGGGCCAGAACAAAGTCAGAGGGAGGCAAAGGGGAAAAGGGTGGCGAGATACTGCTGCAAAGCTTTTGGTTTTGCTCAAGTTAACGTTTAAAGAACAGTTCAGCAAACAGCAAAACTGCAAGTGCAACAGCTGGTTCCTGCGGCCACCCTCTCCCCTGCCCCCAAACAAAACTGGCTCTCTCCTGTCTCTGTTGACCAGTTTGAGCCTCACTCCAAGACAAAATAATATATTCACATGAAAATGTTTAAAAACAGTTCAGTAAACAGAAAAATCACAGGCACATACTAAATCTTTAGAAACTGTCTCCAGTTAATCTATGGATAAAGTACAAATTTTAATTTTGGCTTCGGCAGAAAGCACCGGTGTGTGCCACGTCACCAGCTAACGTTATCTGCGCGCCTCAGGCAGGTCTGGAGGGGGCCTCCCCCCTGGCTCCCAGCTTTACCTGGCGAGCCTCCTCGCTCACTGTCTTTCTCAGCATCTGCACATCTTCCAGCAAAGGCCCCTCTCTCTCCATAGCAACCGGGATGCTGGCGGCGCTGGCTCGACTATACACTGCGTACTGGAATGCAAAGTGCGGGCACGGTCTGTGAGGCGCCCTGGAGGCTCCGGGCCCCTCGTCCCGGCCGCTGGCGCCCCCAGCCCCGTGGTGAGCGGACTCGCCCATGGCTGCTGCATCCCGGGCTCCCTGGAGCCTTCTGAAAACCAGACAACTGCGTCTTCTCCCCCGTGCAGGGAGCTCTGGGGCTGGGGGAGAAAACCAGGCCCGATCTCCTCCCCGGCCCGCCCCTGGACGCGAGTCCCATGAGCCTGCCGCCCCCTGCCCACAGCCGGCCAGCCGCGCGGTCCCTCCCGTCCACCGGCCGCTACGACGCGTCGTGCTGGTCAAGGAGGCTGCCCCACTCTCCCTTCTCCCCCCCGGACCCCGGCTCCTCGCTTTAGTTCTTTTCCGGACTTGCGTAAATCCCATCGCTGATCAGACCCTTTCGTCCACACCCTCACGCAACCTGGCTTAATCCAAAGCCAGCATTCTCTGTCTGCAATCTGGCGACTGGCGGTGCCGGGGAGACGGGCGCGCCTGCAAACTCAGTGTCCCCTGTGCCGAGGCGCCGACACTGCTAGGCTAGCGCACACACTGCCCATCCGCTCCCACCCCTACCCCCAGGGCAGCCCGCCCAGTGCTCCGGGCAGGCCAGATTCCGGTTTTGCGGATGCGTGACTGAGCTCCATTGGCTTTCTGTTTCCATGAACATAAACTGGGGTAACACCACACAGAGGTGCTGCAATCTCAGAGCGAGGGGTATGGGAAGCAGCCGTGAGGGGGAGTCGGGGAAGGAAGGAGCCTCCAAGCAGCCGCTGGCAGCTGCCACTGTTCCAGGTTCATCACACCTGTGCGGGCCGACCAGGATCCTCACCTAACTGAGGTGCCCTGGGGTCCCCGAGCCAGCAGCCGCACCCCACCTCCTGCCTCCACCTCGTCCTGCCCCATCCTGCCTCAGTAGGAGGCTCGCCTGCCCAGAGCTCCCTGCCCTCCCCAGGAGAAGGGCTCAACGCTCACCCCCACCTGCCCCCACCTGCTCAGCTCATCCTGGTCTGGTCTCAGCTCTCGCCTTGCGGACGCAGCCGCAGGCACCGGGGTTCTCAGCTGCTCCGTCTGCTGGGCCAGGTTGTGGTTTGTGCCCTGCTCCACCCGTCGTGGCAGGAGCACCCCAACACACTCCTTCCTGAGACTGGCCCCCCTCAGCTTCAAGACATCAGCCTCTCCCTGCTTGTCTCGGGCCCCCTGGCCCCTTCTCACACTCCTCGGAACTCTGGGGCCCCCCCAAGCGCAGTATCTGAAAATGGGCTGCCCGATCCCATGAGTGCCCACTGCCTCCACCCCCAAGTCGCACCCCAAGGCCCCCAGCATCTCCTCCATGTCGCTGCCACAAAGAGCTTTTAAAATGCAAACCTGACTTGGCCACACTGCGATCGACGGCCCTTTGACTTCTACTCACGTTTTCTGGGATAGAACCCAAAGGTTCCCTGCGCTCTCTCCAGCTCTGTCCCTGCCACAGACCACACCAGATCCTTCCCTGGGGCTGATGACGTGTGGCTCCTACGCTCCTGCTGGGAGCACCCCCAATTCGGGCTGGTTGAGCCCCCCGTGCTGAGCTGAGCCTCGACGACAGCCCAGCCCTACTCTCGTTCTTTCCTCACGTGTCTCTCTTCCAGGACGTGAGCCGGGCTCCCGTCACCTCCAGCACCCCACTCGAAGGCGACTATCAGAGCCGAATCCAACAGCCTCCGTCTGGCTCCCCTAAGGGACCGCAAGCCGGTGACTCGCTCTCCTTCCTGCATCCCTGGCAGCCCGCGGGATTCAGAACTTAGCTGGTGCCGGGGCCAGGCTGCTGGGGGACAGAAGCACAAAGAACTGCAACATGTGGGAAGCAGAGTGTGGGAGGGTTTCAACCAACACTTTGGTCTTTGGCTGCTCCAAGAGAAAAGCAGACGCTTTCCACAGGCCCTGCCGACGGCACCTGCTAGAGGCTCGCCAGCCCCAGCGTGCACTGCTCCCAGGGCAGAGGGGTGTGCTTGCAAACAAGGACGCCAAGAGCTGTTCACGGCAAAGCGAACGTTACTCAGTGGTACAGGCAGGGCGGCATCCTCACTAGGGGAAAACCTGCCCCCGGGGCTGGATCTGGAGCAGGAGAAGGAAGGCGGCTCCCCCAGCAGCGACACCCGGCCAGGACCCTGTCCTGGAAAGGAAGACGCACGAGCCAGCCACCTTTAACCCCACAAACGCCGGGCCTCCATTTTGCAGGATTCCCAGCGAAGCCAGGGGAAATAAGCAGCAGAATGCAGCATGGCCTCTTTGGGTAGATTACGAAAAATGCATTTATATTAGAAATCTTCAATATTCAACGATTCTTAAAAACTCAACTGTGCACAACACTCAAAAATCCCAATAAAGCTGCTGCCACTGCTGAAACGGACAAGACTGGAAACTCTGAAAGCAGCACCAGCTTCCCCAAGTCCACAACAGGCCCAAGTGGGGACGTGCTTTAACGCCTTCGGATCGATAAAACATTTGGTTTCTAAAAAAACAGGGTGAACATCAGAAAGATATACGTCAGTAAACATTTGAGATGGAAAATCAAGTTTCAGAAACCCAACTATTATCTTTACCTAATCATGAAAAAATTGTATTGTCCACAAAAGTTTTTTTTTCCTTGATAAACAGTGACTAGAATCTAGAAAAGTTTTCCAGAGAATGAAAGGCAAGAACCAAGGCAGTGGCCCCCAGCTCTGAGACAGCAGCCACGGAGTGTTCTCCGTTCAAGCAGCACTGCGGTGTGTCCTGGAGCACGCGGACAGCACGTGCCGGAAGCCAGGGCTGCTGGCAACACAGGACGTGGGTGTGGGCGAAAACCAGCAGCCCACGCGGTTATCAGACACTGGGAATGAGAGTGGCTGGAAGGAAGGGAAAAGTCACACAGGAGGACTCAGGAGAGGTCCAGAAAAAAGGGAAAAGAGAGACAGCGGACATTCCAGAAGGACACTGTCACGGCACACTCTGAAACAGGGCCGCTTCTGTTAAGACCGTGGCCAGCTCTTCCTCACCTGTAACGGAGATGTTTCACCTGACTGTTTCATGAGGTTCTTTCCATATTCTACATAACAGAAGTGACATCTGACCCTCTGACCTCTATACACTTCAGCGATTTTCAAAGGTGCTGCTTCTGCCGGAGGACGGGTGCCATGAGCCCTCCCGCCCGGGCCCAGGTGCCGTTGGGAACAAAGCAAGGCTCTCGGGCGACGGCAGGCAGGGCCTGGACCCCCGACCTGGGCCAGGAGCTTGGCTTTCTTACGTTTTACAACAAATGACGGGACTGCAGCCTCACTTTCAAGATAAATTCTATTCTTTAAAGCAGATTTCCTCCAGTTCCTACCTAAAACAAGTTCTGCACAGTTTCAGACAGTAACCTTAAGACAGCATTTCTCTGTAGGAGCAGGCATAAATATTGTTAGAAAAATGCAGGCTGCTTGATTTAGGTGGTATCAAGGATACACAATATTAAGATGGTCATTTATTAATTTTTCTATTTTTAACTCTCTTGATTGCAGCTTTATCAAAGGGAATACAAAACAATATGCTATTATACAGAAAAATATATACTTTTAATTTCATATTCATGTATCACTTTTTCTTACATGTCAGATTTAAAAACTGACATACTGACAAAGAAAACAACCACGACACAGTACACCTCTTATCAAAACCAACACAGCATTTACAACCTGGCTTGCCCAACTGGGCCTTTTAGGATTTGGGGGGTAGCTAAGTGGTTCTCCTTACAAAGTAAAATATCTTTTTTGGTGGGGAGTTGGAGGATGCTGGAACATTCTTAGTGTAGCAAAGATTCAGACGCGATCTTCACCGAGCAGCACCGTGCTTCTCAGACGGGAGCACAGAACAACAGAATCGTTTGCAGTGTTTAGGTCAGTGTACGTAAAACCAAACACCACAGCGCAGAAACCAGCCCAAAATGCAGCAGTCCTGGGGGGCAGCCCAAGAGTTAATACTATTTAGGAAACGTTTAACTGTGGGCAGCTCCAGAAGATGTGATCACTTCCATCAGCTTGCTAGCACACCACTGGGACCTCCTGGCCAGGGTGAAAAAAGGGATTATTTGTGCACGTGGCAGAATTCACGCAGTTTTTCACAACAGAGGCTGAGCTGACAGAAACCCCGTTTTAGGAAGGAGGACATCAACTTCACACTCAATCTACTTCAAATCTAATTCCCTTTAAGAATAAATTTGATATTAAAAACAAAGGGAGATATTGTTTGAGCTACAGCATTTATGACATTTGTGAGATAAAGTAAATTACAATCTTGGTCCAAAAATTGAGATTATATCCTGGTTTCCTTTTTACCACAGTATCCTGATAAGATTCGTATCTTATTTAAAAAAGCAAAGAATGTCAATTCTGTGGTAAAAGCTTTTTGTGGGGCAAAATAAGTACTTGTACAAAAGGAGGGTTACAAAGTTGAAAAGCATTTTTTATTGCAGGTATTTTCATATACAACGTTAGTGGGATCGACTTCCCTCACCTCCTGGGATGAAGCCACATTCCTATCTTATGCAAACTTCCACGTAACACCCTGAACACGTTCATGTTACTCTCTTTTTCAGTACCTGGGGGTTGGCTTTGGCTAGATTTTCTATTTTAACCCACGCTTCTTCTCGTTCTTTCATTTTTAGCTTCTCTCTGAAAAATAGTAAAATGTCGTTTATATTAGAGAAATGAATCATGTTCAAGAAGACATTACAGGGGAAAAATGACCGACGCCTCAGCAACGCCACCCACCGCTCTCCCGCCCTTTTCCGTCTGAGTCCCATGTTCCCGCCCAAGGCAGGGATTGCAGTGCACGTGCAGTGAAGACCAGAACGAAAACACCAACCCAGGTTCAGAGCAAAGGCTTTAAACTCTCTATCTCCGCCCTGCTCCTTTCAGGCGTGTCTTCCCGGGACCAGGCGACTGTGACAGAGGCTGGCACGTCCCGGACGATCAGAACGACAGCCGGAGCCGGCACCCAGCCACGTGGATGCCAGCAACCACGTAACCTGGATCCAAGTCCTATCTATTTTTCCAGTGGAGCCAGTGTCCCCTGCTCTGCCCTCCTGAGGGGAGGGCTCACCGTGCGAGAGTGTCGCACCTGAACCTGCATCCGGCGCTGCGGCGGGAAGGCACTGCTCAGCCTGCAGGTCTGCGGGTCCGGCCCCCGCGTCTGCCCGCGCCCTCTCTGCTCCACCCACCGTCCCCCCACACGCTCCGTATTCCACTTGCTTGCATCTCGCTGCCTGCTCTCCCCACACTCCCAGAACATGAACTCCAGAGGCAAGGACTTGCCAGCGACTAGCACGGGGCTGGCATCGAGCGAGCGCGCACACGCGTGTCTAAGGAAAGAACAAGTGCGTGTGCACACACTGCATCTTGGATTATGCTCATTCAAGGCTTAGCTACCTTGGCCGGTTTCAGGTGACGAGTGCAGAGTAAAATCCGCCCCCAGCCCGTGCCTGCCTGTGAAGGGGTGCCAGGCGTCCCAGCACCCAGACCTGCGGCGGTCACGTGTGGGTACGGGGGTGCCCGAGGCCAGGGGAGCAGAGGCCCCAGGTTTGCACAGACTGGCATGATGGGCAATAAAGCTGTGGCGGATCGAAGACTCTGCTCCCTCAAACAAACCCAGCCGGACAGGACTCGAGTTCCTGTCTCAGAAACATGAAACTTGCTTCCAGCCTGTGGTGTCCATGAGAAGAAGAAATTCTGAGTGTTAAATTCTTGATCCCAAATGCACTTTCTGCAATACTGATTAAACCAGTGGCCTAAGGGAGAGAGGAGCTAGCTCTACACACGTGGCCGCTGAATGTGAGTCCTACAATGAAGTTCTAACTTGCTTTCCGAGTACAAGGGGACCAGCTTTGCTTTAAAGTGAAGAATAACTTCTTAGGATAAAATAATGGAAGGGGCTTATTCAAGACTAACGAAAAAACCCCTTGGCACAGTACTTTTTGAAATGAGCAACTTACTTCAGTTTCTCTGCTTTGAACTGCTGGGTGCAGTCGTCAAAGAGTTTTTGGTTCATCTCCATGAAGAGTTTCAGTGCGTTATAGATCAAGCCGTGTATCGTCCTGGAAAGAAAGCTTCACGCTGAACTCGGGGGCTCCGTCACTCCTACTCCCGCTTCCCCAGTCTCCTTCCTCTCCAAATCTATCCGGCCATCTCCGGGGTCCCCCATCTCATCAGGTTTCCAGGCTTTAGGAGCTGCTGTCTGCTTTCTGGGGCCCGCCCTGGGCCCGGGGATGTCCCCTCCCAGCTGCTCCCGGCTAAGTGCTCGGGCCTCCCGCTGACTGTCCTGCTCCACAGCAGCCAAAGCCCTCTGACTCGGAAACTGAATAAAAAACGCTGAAACCCGAACAAATATAATTAAGACAAACATAATTAGATGGAGGACAATAATAGAAGGATTTTATTTCCCTTTATTTTATTTATTTTATTAAGAGAAATAAAATCTTCAGTTCCTCTCAATTTTATTCACTGAGAACAGAAAAATTAATTTTAATAATGCCAAAGTAGAGCTTTGGAAGGTAAAAAGTGAGATCACCATAAAACAAGCCTAATACAAACTTAACCCATTTTCAAATCATAACTACTTTTTCATCCACTTTGTAACAAAACCAAAATCACATTTAGAAAACACTTAAAAGAATGTTTCGTTCTCTGCACTGGCAGGAATTTAAGATCAGTTCCTGAACAGTATGAGCCTTCATGTGACACTAGAGCACACGCAGAAACGAGGCTTCAACTCCAGGCCTCTGTTATCACCTCCCGAGCTCCCCGAAAACGAATGTGACAGAGACACGGTCATCGGAAGCTGACATCCTGACAACCATGTTCCCTCTGTCACCGCTATGCCCTCCAGTGCCCGCTGCTGCTTCTCCTTGTCCTGCGGCGGCCAAAGCATCCGACTGCTCGATGACCACAGGGCTGCTGGCGCCGGTCACTGGGTGTCTGTTCTGGGCCGGTGCCTTATACATATGTCTGTCACTTTATCTCCACCTTTCCAAGGTGAAGGGCACTGCAAAGCCGGGCCCTCTGTGACACCATCTTAATCAACCTTCCTGACAAAACCGGCAGGTGGGTGCCCTCACGCTCTTCATTCCTCCAATGAGGGCCCCGGCCGAGCCACCTGCCCTGCTAGGGCCACTCAGCTGCTGTGGCCCCAGAGCCCGCGCCCTCGATCCTCTGCTATTCTGCCCATATCGGCCAGCCAACGCTCAGGGTTCAGGGAGCTGGCTGGCTCTGTGCCCACGGGCTGGCCCAGGTGGGCTGCGCCCTGCAGTGGGTAGGCCCAGTGAACGGGTGGGGGCGGCTGAGCTGCAGCACCAGCCGGGGAGCGCGGCACCAGGAGCCCGCACCGGGCAGCTGTGGACTGTGGGGGGGACGCTAGCTCCCCCCAGGCTTGGAGTCCCTGTGAGATGCTGGCGTAGGACTCACTACCAGCTCAGCTTTTCCTGTTTTTGTTTCTGATTTAATGGCTACAATCTAAGAGGGAAAGAAGTGAAAGGAGGGAAAAAAGCAGAACTCTGAATAAACTCTGATGTTTATTCAAATACCACTAGTACCAACTCAGTATTCAAAACCCACATGGCCCCCAAACCAACAGTCTTCCTATAACAGCTTGAGAAGACCCTCACCCAGTAAATCAGTGTCTGCCCTCCTCAAGTGAGAGGACCACGGAGAGAGGGAGACGCGGGTGTGGGAGGCCCCTGAGGCTGCTCTGGGCCCCCTGCTCAGACTCTCCTTCTGGAGGCAGTGGCCGCAGAGGGCATCTTAGGGGCTCTTTCAGGGGTGTGGAGCAGCTGCCCCGCATCGGCAGGGCCGAGGTGAGCAAACGCACCTCCGTGCTGGGGGCAAAATAAAAGGCCACAATGGAACCCACAAGTCTACTTAATTCTAGGTCCCAAAAGAAACAAGGCAGCTTCATTTACTAACTGATAATTAAAATGTGGATTTCAATTCTAATCGATCCAAGGTACCAACAAAATAGGCAACGTTAAAAAATTGTGAGAAAAGGCCTGCCGGTCCCTTCTTACTTGTTCCAGTGGGTCTTCGAGTTGCGGTACAAGGACGGAAACATGATGGGCAGGATCTTGGCTGCGTTGTCGCTGATGAGGCTCATGATGTACTCGTTGTTCCAGTAGTACAGGGCGCGCTCGGCCACCTGGAAGACAGGGGACTGCTGCTGCGGCGGCGCTAACCCGCCAGGCCCGTCCTCAGCGCTAACCCTCCACCAGGACAGCGAACCAGCTGCAGCACCGAGCCAGCGCTACTCCCACGAGCCCAGACACGCTCGACCAGCCCTGAGTGGCCTCAGACGAAGAGGCAGGACACCCCACACCCGAGTCCGCGTCGTTCCCCATCTACGCGGGGCTGGAGCGCTGGGCACAGTGGCTCACCAGGCCGATGCCCGCGTGACGTGCCCGGGCGAGGTCCCGGCTCACGGGGCTTGTACTCCAGGGGAGGAGACGGCTCACAGGCCGCTGATACGTAACACGGTGGAGGCACGCGGAGGGGGTCCAGGACCACAGGAATGTGGGGGACCGTGGCTTCCTTCACGAGCGCGGCCCCCGAGGACAGAGGAGGTGCTGAGGCCCCCGAGGGTGCCCACGGGCCTGCTGAAGCCTCGGAGGCAAACCTCACCCTGGGCGAGGTGGGAAACCCTGCAAGGGCTTTCTCCATGTTCATTACTGAATTTTTCAAACACACCAAAAGCTGAAAGACTAGACTAACCAACACCCCCATCCCTCCACCTAGAGGCGGCAACTGTCACAGCGCGGCCACACACGTGTTCTCCACACACACAAGCACAGGTGAGAGTCTGACGTGGCCCTGAAGACAGGGCGCCTGTGAGTGTCTGGGCAAGCCCTCTCCCAGGAGGAGGGACCAAGGATGGCCCAGGTATGTGCAACGCTGCCACCACCCCTGAAAAGCGGACAATGGTTACACGGCTACTAGCATTGTTAGGCTCTTAGCAGCGGGGTGTTTCTTCCACCAGAAGCTTCCAACCTAGGGGGAGAGACAGACCCGGAGGTCACAGCACAGTGTGCTGGTCAGGACAGGGACGGGATGCGATGAGACAAGGGTGGGTGGGGCCTGAGTCTGTACAGGCGTAGGAATCAGGGAAGACTTCCCAGAGGAGGTGAGCTGCGAGGAGCTTTGCAGAGCTGGGGTGAATTAGCGGAAGGGAAAGGGGAAGGACAGGTACAAGAATACACAGGATGAACTTTTAGAGAAGGAGACAGCAGCATTAATAGCTTCTAGGAGACGTAATTCTTATCCAAGAGTTCAATACCTTGTATTTTAAAAAGCATCTGTTAGTCCACAAATGTATTTAGGGGTAACACTTCAAGACTGAATTAGAAAGTGGAAGCTTAAAATACGTAAAGCATTTGAGTTTTGAACAGCAAAGATTTTTGATGGCAAAAAGATCTAAAATTTTAAAAAAATCCCCAAATTAGGAGTGAACTGGCCTCACGTGCCAACTAGTAAAGACCCTGGAATGTGCTTAGTGCTGAGCTGGGTCCTCCAAGAAGCAGACGCCAAGATGGGCCCAGGTGTGCGTGAGGAAAGGAGGGGGAGGCTGAGAGCAGAGCAGGGGGGCGCGGGTCCGTGCCAGGGAAGGCAGGCGGGCGGGAGCGCTCGACCCGGACCTGCAGCCCCCGCCCGAAGGCCTGCCCCTCCGCCCCGCTGCGCCCTGGCCGCGTGGGGCGGCCCGTGGGAGGCAGGGACTGCGGATCAGCCCCGCTCTGTGAGGATGGAGGTCTGCAAGGAGCGTTCTCACCACGCTGAGCTCACCCGCCGGGACTGCTCCTCCTCCTCGTTTTCCCACCACGCGCTTTCACTGAGCAGGCACATGTCGTGTCCTCTCGCGGACGGGACATCGCCACCCGTATCGGTGGCTATTTTTGTTTGCGGGAGGAGCTGCGAGTCGCAGGAAGCCTGCAGTGACGCCATCGCCTCTCGGCCCTCCGGGTCCCACCTCTGACTCCCATCAAGCCTGGGCTGCGGCCCCCGCAGGGTCTAGGTAACGATACACGTTTCTGAAATTTCCCTTTCCTAGAGGTGAACATGTGCTGTACGTGTCCCAGCTCCTGGTGTGAAAACCGTACAGGAATCTGACAAGAGAACCTTGCACCTGCACTGGAGGGTCTGTGGCCGCAGCAGCTGCCTCCCTCCTGCCCCCGCCGGGCGTGCCGTGTGTCAGCCAACAGGAATCCTGGCTTTGCTGTCACTGCCGTGCTTTCCTGTCTCAACTCGGCTGGTTTTACAGCATCCGCAAAGGCCCAGCTCAGAGGCCCCCCATCCCGTGGCCTTTTCCTGACCAGCCAGGCTCGCAGTGAAGCGGCTCCGGCTGCATTTCTGACAGTGGGTGCACACCTCCGGGGCAGCCCCGGCCGCTTGGGTCACAGGGCAGGGCCGCCTCGCCTTCTCTCTCCTGCCGGAGGCCGCGGGGCCTTGCTCGCTGGGTACCTGGACCTCACTCTGCTCATGGGGATTCACGGGGACTTCCTGCCGACAGACAGGGCTGAGGCCGGCCCCTCCTGCAAGTGGGCGGCTGGGGAGGCCGTGGGGGTGACCTGGGGAGCGGCAGGAGCCAGCGCGGGCATGGGGGGCTCAGGGGGCTCGGGGGGGACTTGGGGCAAAGTGGGAAGGGATGAGGTCCAGCACTGACGATGGGTAAGGACAGGCGTGTTTATACAGGTACCAGAAACAGGAGAGTGGAAGGGAGAGAACGCCAGAGCCAAGGGGCTGTGTGTCAGCTGCTGGTGGCTCGGCTACGGGAAGTAAGGCTTCTCTACCAGGGAAGATCGCGAACAGGACAACTGAAAAACACACGTTCAGTGGCGGGGACCAGATGCTGAAGGACATTGTGCAGAATTAAAAGTTTATTTTCAAGTACAATTTAGGTAAAAACTTGAATTTTGCCTTTAAATTAAATGAGCAGCAGAACACGAGCAGCCAAACAGCGGCACCCATCACTCCCAGAATAAGCACACCGAGACAACCAAACGCCTTTCCAGCCCCGCGTACCTGGAAATGTGGACTGGAAACACATTTGGCTAACTGCCTGAAGAGAGGCTCCATGATCTTCACAAATTCCGATGGCTCAATAACATCTAAAATTTCTTCTAGTTCATTTAAGAACATTACTTCTTTTGGACTGTGAGTCTTTGGCCAGTATTTGAGCAGGGCCATCACCACCTGCAAAAAAGCACACACACGTGACGCCTGGTGCCCCAGCTCCAGGACCAAGCGGCCACGTTCACCGGGCACCCCCACTGCAAAGCAACAGGGGAAGGTGGCTCCCCCCTTGCAGAAGGAACGGGGATTTAGTAAATTAGTACTTTCTTTTTTTTTTATAATTAGAGAAATATGTAGTAATTGTATATACTTTAGAACCAGTTTTAAACTACACAAGCCCCTTTCTCTGATTAACCACCTCTTGAGGGAGAGTCAATTCCCTTAGCACAGAGAGAAACAAAAACAAGCATCTGGCAGCGTTTTGAGAGAATAAGACCAGCTGAGAAGACAGAGCATGTGAACCCACGTACACGCTGCAGAGTAAAGAGAGCCAGTCGGGAGCTGTCGGCGACACGCACACACACGCATGTTCACAGTGTCTCCAGCTACGTTACGGTCTGTCACCGAGTGCCGTGAAGCGAGCTGAGGCTGTCCCCTCTGCGTGCGCCCTGGGCTGGGCACTCCCGCCACCGCAGGGCGGCTGAGGCCGGCTCCCCACCACACACGCCACCAGGCCATGTGGTCCTGAGTTTGTGATGAGGAAACTGAGGCTCTTGGAAGTGCCGTTCCTGGCCCGAGTCACACCACCAGAAAGGGGTTTCTGTGGGGTAACTTTTCTTCCTTTTTATGTTCCTGCAGTTTCCAAACTTCCTACAGCCATCACACTAGTACAAGGTTGGAGCTGATTTGCTGCAGATTAATAGATTAATATTCCTAGAGTTTAGTTGTATTAAGTCTAAAAAAGGCATTTTATATACTTCTGGTCAAGTACAAGCATATGCGTACTGTGCACACACGTCCACATACACACGTACTGCACACAGAAGGCACCACTGCAAGCTAATCCCTTCAAGCAGCTCTTAGCTGAGTCACGGCAATGTCCTGGAGCCACTGTCCCCACTCCTGGCCACCAACAGGCCTGCTGTGAAATCAGCCAAGGCTGCTGGCTCTCACCTGACATTCACAGCTCGGCAGCTTGTGCCAACCTTCTGCTTAGTAAGCCACTCTTTTAAACATTACAGTGGTCAAAAAATAAGGTGGGTGTTTAAAAAACATCCATTTACAACAATTCTGTTCCAATGCTTTTGGCATTCAGGATCCCGGATTATCTCCTCTATTACACTTTATAAAAACTTCAAACATCATAAAAACAGAAAATGCTCCTAGTTTTGAAGCCTGGCATAAAAACTCACAGCACAACTGTCTTTAAAAGAATGATTCAAAAAGGCATCATTTAACGATTTCCTCCTCCTTTCAGTTCAGAACCTTTGCCTGGGCACTGACTGGCACGACGCTCCTGTGTGCACTGGCCGCGGGGAAGAGCCCGGAAGCTGTAGGGCCCGTCACAGGGCACTGCTCCGCCACCCTTAGCCAGGGGGATTTTAGGGAGAAATTGATTTGGGAGCCAGAGAACACAACTGACTCGGCAATTCAATTTCATTGAAAAAGTATTGCTTCTGGAAGCAGGTTAGCATGTGGGACGTATGTTTATGCTCTCTGGAATGAGCTCTGATGACCACCCCGCGGCTCCAGCGGCTCTAGTGCCCTGCCGCCTTCTGTGGAAGAGGGCGTCTGCCCGGGGGGTGCCACCCCAGCCAGCAGAGGCCATCTGCTTCCAGCGCAGCTCCAAGCGCCGAGGCTTCCTCCGGAAACTCAATGGCCCGCTGGCTCCCGGGGCCAGGACCTGCATGCTAGGGAGCGGGGCCAGGCTTTCCAGGCTCTGCGCCCCCATCCCGCCCCGATGTCCTGACACAGGAAGCGCTCCGCCGGGCCCCAGTACAGAGCGGCTCACCAGGAGGCGGGCAGGCGAGAAGGGAACGCGAGGAGCTGCTCTGCTTACGAACGGGCTTCTCGATTATTAACACCCTCTCATTTTTTTCTAAGTGTGTCTAAGTCTGTCACGGAAGAGAAACCCCCCACCCCCACCCCAGCGTGGGTTAAGTGCCTTGATGCTGGGGGGGCCCAGCCCTTCACGCAGCGAAGGCCCTGGGTGGGGGAGCCCTGGGGCAGGGGCGGGGGGCTGGGGCGGGGGGAGCACGCGGCCTCCGAGCTGCGTGTCCCTCTGCCGCCTGCAGCGGAGGCTCCTGCCGGGCTGCGTGGATTCGATGGGCAAGACGGGGGGTGGGGGGTCTACACCCACAGCGTGCAAACTTAAAAGCCAGTTAGACTCAGGAACTCAGCATTAAGACTTTCTCGTGTGTCTCCCATATAAAAACGACGGCCACACAGGAAAATGGGATAGGAAAGACCCAGGAACGTCAACACCTCCCTTCTCTAGTCTAACAGTATTTTAAAACTCAAAGTTTAAACCGGCACCTGACAGGCTTGGATTGACTAATCTAGGCTTTACTAGCCTTTTTATTCTTAATAAAGATAAAATGCTGAGAATATGAGAAATTAGAAATCCAAACACTGAATGATGCAAGAATCATAAAATAGTTACACTCTAAGTTGGAAAGAATTCTCAGATGGTGAAACCTCTTTAGTACAACAAGCACTTCAAACCCTCACCATAATCCCTTTGACCTAAGGAGGTTAAATAGGTTGTCAAACCAAGCAGACGCGAAAGTATTAAAATGCACATGATTTAATGGATACAACCATTCAAGGGCTTCGAGTGAAAGGAGTAAAGTGAATAAGGTATAAGATGGCAATCTTATTACGTAAAATAATCTGTACCATAAAGGAAACTTTAATTAAAATTACTAAACTTTAAAAATGTACACCACGAATGAAACCCAACTGTTTTTCAGGATTGCAACTTAAGTTGAAATAAGGCAGGTGTTTTGACAGCAAGTCAGCACCGACACGGTGCTGTGCTCCCACCTAGCAGAGCCACGTGTTTCACCAGGTGCACTGCCAAGAATCAAGAACTTGCCCAGAGAGCGGTACTTACTGGCTCCGTAAGGGTGCTGTCCTTTTCCAAGAACTGCACTACACAGTATGCCAGCTACAAAGGAAAGGAGAGAAAACATTAACAGCTCATTGCAAAATGAAGATGCTGCTGTTTCTTCTGGCAGCAGGTTGGCACCTTCCTGCAAGAGACCGGGGCCTGACGGAGCGAGGCTCTGCTCTGGGCAGGCCCACCCAGCCGTGGTACCGCCCCCTACTTGGCGTGGGTGCTGCTCGGGGCTCTCAGGGAGGGGCCTCGAGTTGCTGTCAACGGATCAGAAAGCTGAACGGTCTTTTAGATTAACCCCAATAAGTCAGCCCAAGCATGGGGTATTTTTCCTGCTGTCCTTTCGGAGGTTGTAATGAACACGTAAAACCACATTAAGATCTGGTTCCATTTTAGATCTTGGAACTATTAATTTCTTTATCAAACCATTAGTAGGACAACAACCTGGCTGGGTGTAAAGGTGTTACCATTAATAGCGATCGGAGAAATCACTCTCATGGAAATATTTTCCAGGAAGTCAGTGCTGTTCAGATCAGTGAGAGAATCTACTTTTCTGTAATTCACCTCATGCCGCAGACTTCCACACAGGCCCGTGACAAGCTCAGGCCACTAGAAACACAGCGGGAGGTGCGAGTGTGCCCTCAGTCCTTGCTGTGCTTCCATCAGCACAGTGAAGTCCCGTCTACACACGAACAAGAATGAGGGAGAATTCAAGCGTCCTGGGTAAATGCAGCCAACGAACTGGCTAGTAAGCACTACTGGCCAATTTTTCAATATAACTAATTTAGATTTCTACAAAGTTTTAAAACTCCAGTTTTTTTGATTGATTGTTTTTTTTAAACTTTTTCATAGGCCATGGACATATGGGCTTTTTTCCTTTAAGGTATGAGATTTTAAATTACAAAAAACTTTCCTCTGAGAAGCTTTCCTGAGTCCTTTCATTCATTCAGTCACTTCCTTCTCTATTTAAAACACATTTAAGAATTCTGTATTCTGGAGATTTTTCTGAATTTCTCAGAAGGAATCCTATTTACCCTCCTGTCCTTTCCATTACCAGCAGAAGCTAGTTAGGCAAACAGATCATGTCATGTTAGGAAGAAAACACCTCCAGGAGGAATGGGCTCTGGTGTCTCGGCTCAGAGTGCCCACGTGTGCACCACCTGTGAACGGGACCCGGGACCCCTTACCTGGGGGTGGTAGACACTCAGGGATTTCACTTTGTGCAGTGGTAATAACACCTTCAATAAGAAAATCTTGTGCTCCTCTTTCAGTGGTAAGGCAAATCCATTAATTATACTGCAAAAAAAAAAGGGACTTATTCAAAGATATAGTATTTACTAATTTCAGATTTTTAAAACATCTCTTGCTGTTTTTCTTTTAGTTTGTGTAAAAGCCTGAAAACCAGCAGGCAAAATGTTACAGAAAAAAGGAGAGTATAATCAGAAATTTATAGAAAACAAATCTTCAAGGAAGCATATCTTTGTAACTTTAAGATAATTTAACAATTCCAGGCTTATGGGGCCTTTGGGGACAAAGCCTCTTCCTTCCACAGCTGCTTGGCAGTGGGGGGCCCAGGATGGTCCCCACCCCAGAGGCCCCCACACCCAGCCAACATCACCTTCCCTCCAGCTTGCATTTTCACCAGGGCTTTGTCCAGCTTCAGAAACTTTTGCTTTCCCTGAGCTTTCCAGGCAGAACCAAGTCAGAGTACTGTAGAAGGGGTGTGAGTTAAAACTCGGCAAGGAAAGGATTCCTACTCGCAGCTGCTAAAAGGAAGTTTTCATCTCCAACATAAGCAGTTTGTTTCATTTTATATTAGGCAAACACAGGCAAATGTTACTGAGAGCTGCAGAAACAGTGTCAGCCGTTTCTAAATTGGCCTTCTGTTACCCATTCATCTCACGGCACAGCGGGGGCCTCAGGGGGGCCCAACAAGTAAGCTGGGCCCATTCACCTGAGGGGACCCCAAGACAAAACACCCGGAAAATAGGCGGCAGTAGCAGAGGTAGCACGGACGCCCTGTGCGTGGTGAGGCAGGCTGCGCCCCACACCTTCCTTCCCCCCATCCGACGCGTCTGCCCTTTTAGAGACAAGAAAAGGGAAGCAGAGAGCAGTGAACTGGCAAGCGGAGCAGCTCACGCTCCTGGGCGGAGGTCCACGCCCAGCCTCTCACCACCCCTTCCGGAGAGAGAGCCAGTCCAGAGCGTGCTGAAACAACCCAAGCAGAATTCTCAATGACTGCCATTTTTCCAAATTACATCTAAAACCTCAAGGAGAGTTTTTCTCAGAAATATGGGTGAGACCACAGATGCACAAGATAATCAGTGTTCCTTGAGGAAAGAGTTTTATGTTCAAATAATTTTGGGAATCACTAGATTAAACAGAAGTCCATGTCCCCGCAGGGCTTCTTGGAACCTTTAGTTGCTAACGCTCCCTGAATCCCTCGGAAAGGCACGGGATGATCGGCACTGCCCAGTTCACCCGGCCCCGGGGCCTTGGGACCGGGGTGGGGTGGGAGATGACACTGGGAAAGGAGGCCCAACACAGAGCCTACAGAGATCATCGGTTTTTTAAAAATGATAGCAAGCGAGAACTTCATTTGGATTAAGAAGCTGAACATTCTGAAATGCTGATGATAAAAAATTTATAAAATCAAAGAAAACTGAAATATCAGCATTTGCTCAATAGCCCCCATACACAACAGTGGTCATTCTTACATAAGCTTCTAACATACCTGTTCACATGCTGCTCTTAAGCACATAACTAAAATGGTCTTTCTATAGTGATGACACTGAGGTATATGATACAGAATCTACCCACAGAACCGGAGAGAGTTTGTCATCTAGTGTGTCCTAATCCAAGAGCAAGCACCTGCTATTAAGTAAACTCTTACTTAAATTCTTATAGAAGAGGATTTAAATTGCATTGTTTTGGGAAAGGGGGCAGTTGAGCTAGATGAACTGGACCATTCTGGTATAAACTTCAACTAAAAGTCAGTTGCTATCAATAAAATACAATGCCTTACCTTCCCAATATCTCCAGTAACTCTGCTATGCCATTGTGATGTTCTGTTTCATAAATAAACCTAGGAAGAAAATTATCAATCAGAATTAGACACTCAAAGCTGGAAAGATTAAAACCCTCTGAATAAGAAAACAGTGCCTTTAAGGAGGGAAAAAGCACGCAGCCAGCCAGTCAGGCACGGGGCCTGGCGAACTTGGCCTCTGCGGCCTTCCCGGGCCAGAGCAGGGCGTCACCCTGCACAGGCGGTGCCTGCAGGGCAGAGAGCTCGTCTTGCTCGATTTTTCCCCAACATTTCATCTTGAAAAATTTCAAACATACAGAGAAGTTGAAGGAATTTACAGTGAACACCCAAGTTTCAGCCACCAGATTCTACAGGTCGCGCTTTTCTCTATTATCACATATATAGCCATTAACCCAGCTTGTAAGTTGATGTTTTACTCAATTTTAGGGCCTCTGCAATTCAGCGCAGTGCCTGGAAAGGGCAGAAGCTATTTCCTCAACCCTCTCGGCCACCCCCCTGCCCGTCCCTCCACACGCCCTCAAGAGCTGTCCTTCCAGAACGGGAGTCCGCGCAGCCCCGAATCCCGCGTGTGGGGCTGGCCAGGACCCCCACTGCACCCCCAGGGCGAGGACTGAGCCGAACAGAGGCTGCAGACATGGCTGGTGAAGGAACCGGGACTCCAGGAGGAAAAGGGCCTCTCCCTCAAGGCCGCCCGCCCAGAACCGCCCGCACAGCCTCGCTCCCCTGGCATCAGTCTAAAGCGACAGGCTGAGCGCCCAGTGCCCAATGGAAACGAAAGGAGAGCGGTGCCTGCAACAGGCACCTGCCAATGGCACGACATTTTAGAGACAGCTCTGAGCCAAAACATAAAAGTCTGCAGTGATTAAAAAAACTCTGATTCTGAAATTCCCTTGTCCTTCTTTGAAATGAAGAGTGGCCTTAAGGTACACGACAGGCCAAGCATCCATAAAATGAGATATTCCTGAAACGTGGGTCTTTAGGTTTCTGTCTTCCCAAATGGCCAGATTTCCCCGAGGGGCTGGTGCTTCGCTGGACATTGAAGGAGGACAGTGACCGAGCGAGGGGGTCGAGGGGCCTGGAGCTAGTCTGGGCGGCACCCAGGCCCATACACGGTGCGTGGCACAAGCAGGAGGCGGGAAAGCAGCTGAGGCAAAGAGGGACAGGCTCCACAGGGCAGCTTCCGGAAACTGGGTTTAGTCCTGCAGGCGTCAGGAAACCCAGTGTGCTGGTTTGAATGTATTGTGTCCCCCAAATGCCATTATCTTTGTGGTCTTGTGTGGGGCAGAAGTTTTGGTGCTGGTTGGATTTGCTTGGAGTGTGCCCCACCCAGCTGTGGGAGATAATTTTGATGAGATGTTCCCATGGAGGCGTGGCCCCACCCATTCGGGGTGGGCCTTGATCGGTGGAGCTATATAAATGAGCTGACTCAAAGAGGAAAGGGAGTGCAGCTGGGAGTGATGTTTTGAAGAGAAGCAAGCTTGCTAGAAAGGAACGTCCTGGGAGAAAGCCGTTTTGAGGCTGGAGCTTCGGAGCAGATGCCAGCTGCCTTCCTAGCTAGCAGAGGTTTTCCGGACTCCATTGACAATCCTCCGGTGAAAAGTACCCGATTGCTGAGGTGTTACCTTGGATGCTTTGTGGCCTTAAGACTGTAACTGTGTAGTGAAATAAACCCCCGTTTTATAAAAGCCTATCCATCTCTGGTGTTTTGCATTCTGCAGCATTAGCAAACTAGAACACCCAGCGTGAAAGGCACAGTGAAGCTGATGTGACCCGGTGGCACCGGGCGCACCGAAGGCCCGGGGTTTCCCTCGGACACACCTCTCAACTGCCCTGCACCCCGTCTGCTGTGAGGAAGACCCCGCGAGTCACGGAGAGGCAGGGGAGACGGAGCTGCTCGGCTGGCCGAGGACAGAAGAGCCCATTCAGATGGTAAAATTGTGAGGAATAGTAAGTCACGGTTCTTTTAAGGCACTGTCGTGGGTGTTTGTTCCGCAGTAAAAGGCAACCGAGGCTGCTCTCGCTTGCCCACCTGACCTGCAGGTGCTGCTGCTCACAGAAGAGGAATTACAGGTGAGCCACAGTGCTGCTCAACCCACGCTTCCAAAAAGTTAGAAAATTTTAAAAATGATTAGAATGAGGAACTACAGAAATAAATGAGAGCTTTATATGAACATTTTCAATTACTTCAAATATTTATGAAATACTCTTTTCCTTATAAGACATGGTTGTAATACATACAACTAGATGAATGGAACAGAGCTTTCAAAAACTTTCTATTTTTCTCTCACCTGAAATGGGAGTCATGGTGAAGATGGATATCCAGACCAATTACAGAATATTAACAACATGCTTACTTTCGATCGCATATGCCAAGAAAGACAAAGAAGGGGTTACTAAAAAACAAAACAAACCTGTCACCGTCTAGCAGAGTGCTGGGCACTTACCAAGAACTGAACTCCATTACATTTAACAACTTTTGAATAATAATCTATTTAAATATTTCAGTTATTAAAGTTCTTTCAGATACGGGGCATTTTCTACTTTTATTGCAAGTGTCCAGCAGACCTGTGCCTCGGCTATCTGAATAAACCTACAGGTTAAGGAAAAAGCCATGTTAGGGAGGGCTTTCATTTTAGGCTTAAAAGAACGGAAGCTGAATTGTGCCTGTTCTCTGTTGTTTAAATAAGGTATATTGTGTCTGGCTAAGTACACAGCCAAGTAACGATCTAGTTAAAAAGGATGTGTTAACATTGTACATACATGTCTCCACAATCTAAAAAGAGAAAGGGAGAGCAACTAAAGAGATGACGACAACGAAATGCAACACGTGACCCTGGATGGGACCGGGTGAGGGAGGAGAGAAGGCTCAAAGGGACACTCTGAGGACATATCGGGACGTAGGACAACACTAAACATAGACCGCAAGCTTGACAGCGACGCTCAACTGCCTGAACTCGGCGGACGGTGGTTCCACCCATGAACACCGTTGTTCTGAGGAAACCAGCGTGGCAGTGTTAAGTGTTCATGGAGCGTGATGCGTGCAACTGACATTCAAGTGTTCAGAAAATGGACTGAAAAAGAACGAGAAGAGCAGACAGATGGACAGGCAAAAGAATACGGTAAATGTGGCAAAATGTTAAAATTGGTGGATCCTGCTACCAGGGCTCAGGTGGAAGTAAGGGTACGTTGGAGTTCTCTGCAGGGGGACTGTATTATTTTTGTAACTGTCCTGTATGTTTGAAAGTATTTCAAAATAAAGTTAAAAAAAAGGGGGGGGAGGCTGATACCTGGAAATACACAATGAGAACGTTAACACTGAAGGAGCCACTGTGCTCTGGTTTCTGGAGGTGCGTCAGATCCGGGCTGCCTCCAGTGTCCCACTCCGCCATGTAGATGGGGTGAGCTCAGAGGAGGGCACACAGCAGGAGGGCTCTAATTCCCAGACACGGGACGTGAGAGGAGGGAAGGGAAGACTTCGCTCCGGGGCAGTGCACCGGGCTGCAGCAGACAAGAGGAGCTGGGCCTGGAATGCTTGGAGGGGCTGTGTCTCGGCGGCTGAGGGACCTTACTTGCTGTCCTTTATTTGGATCCTTTATTCTTGTCCTGTGCTTGGTCACTGCAACCAAGTAAGCAAGGGCCCGTCAAGGCCCCACGGTGCCAGGGCTGGGGCTCCCCGGGCTCCCCAGGTGGCAGCCTGTCACCCCCACGCAGCGAGTGGGCTCCCAGGTTACGGGCAAGCTGCCGTGTTCTCGTTCCCGGGCACTGTGGATTTGCCACTGCTTTCAGTCCCTGAGGTCAGAGGTGCCTTTGAGAGGCAACCTGTCCTGAGGAGCCAAAACCTGTGGACTGAGTAGGCCTTCCAGGGACAAATAAGAAGCTGGGCCGCTTCACATCGAGTTGATGTGGTGCCCACGGGGGGCTGGGCACAGGCTGGCACTGGGGGTGTGCGGTGGGCAGCCTGCACGGTCCCTGCCCTCCCGGGGAGACCTGACCCCAGCTGCCAAGGGAGCCTTTCTTAATGAAGCGATGTTTCGGGAGGCCTGGGAGGTCGCAAGAAGGGACTGTGGGAAAGAGCATCCAGTGAGCTGAAACGGCGTGGACAGAGCCCTGTGAGGGAGCAGACACACACCGGGAAGAGGAGTCCCCGAGCCTGGCCGAGGAGCTGTGCCGCTTCACCCCAAGAGGAACAGGACGGGGCTGGGCAGTGAGCGTGACCCAGAGGCCGCAGCAGAAGGGAGGGGTGTGGACAGCTCTGAGATGCTGGCACCAGAAACTTCGGTGAGACATGGAAACGGAGAGGCGGGTGGTGGAGAGGTCAAGGAGGGCGAGACGCTGGAACTTTACGGAACGTTCTCTCATGAGCCGTGGGGCTGTGAAACCGAAGAACGCTACTTTCGAGCGGCTCCGCAGGAAAAGATGCCTCCAGCCAGGGCTTCCAACCATTGCCCCCTTCGCCTTGGGGCACAGTGGGCTCTGCATCTCCTCTCACCTGTCTTCTCAGAGTGTCTTTCCCCCTCGCAACCTCCTCCCTTCCCTGAGATTCGGGGGAAAGCCCAAGCAGTGCCCGGGTGGAAGGCAGATGCCGGCTCTGGGCAGAATCCCCCCATCTCCACCTCAGGGCGGAACATGCTCAGGGCTACGGAGGTTTCCGCAGAAAACCAAAACCAAGGAAGGTGGTGAGGAGCTGGGGCCGCGGGAGGGGGCTGCGGAGGGAGGGCAAGGAGGGGTGGGGGGGATGGAGCAGGGCCTGGGCAGCGGGCAGGGGCGTGGGGGGGCACTGGGGTCCCAGTCTAGAGGCGTAAACTGGTGTTCCACCTGCACACGACAACACGGCTGCTTAGAAAGAGAAAAATTACTGGAACTTAATCAGATGTCAAAGAAAAGAAAAGGAGGTGGGGGAGTACTAAATGCTAAAATGAATACCAACATGCAAAAAGACAAATGCCATCCACACACTGACTTACCTATAAAATATATTATTTATCTGTTTTCTGATGTAAGCTCTTAAGCCTAAGAATTTTCCATAGATTCTGTGAAGGGTAGTTTTAAGAAAATCTCTCTCCCGAGGATCTTCACTGTCAAAGAGTTCTAAAAGCTTCAAGAAGAAAAAGATGCTGAGTGACTCGCTGTACCCCCTCCAGATGTCTGGGGCTGTCAAATTTTAGCTTATTTGTACTTTACCTGTAATACAAACTTCTGATCAATATATTTCTTCGCTACATTAGGTTGGAAATCTGGAGACTCTAAAAATCTTAAGAAAAATTCATAAACAAGCTAGAGGGAAAAAAAGAACAATGAAACAAATTAACATGGTATTTTATTAAATAGAAATTAAAACACACCATGAATTGAACCTTCCTTTGCCTGCCAAAATAGCCTTAAAAAAAAGCCACATATATATGGAATTAATGCTAAATAATGGGGCTTAATTTAATTATAAGAGACGATGACAACTATTTTATTTAGCTAAGGATCATGAACTATACCCTTAAGTGTCAAGTAAACAAAATGATTCCCCTGGCAGATGTCACTAAGGCTTAATTAAATTATCCCGCGTGGAGGGCACAAGGACACAGCCACCACCACCGTGCCGTGCCCGCCCAGGCCCAGGGCCAAGCCCAGGGGACACCTGGGAGCAGCGGGCAGGAAGGAGCCCGGCCACCAAACTGAGCTTCTCCCCTTTTCTCGTTGGCTCCACTGACTCTTCCCTTCCCCAGCTTCGCCTCTTCATTTCCCTCGCCCACCCTCCCGACCCAGCTCTCGGCTTACACTGGCCTCGGTGCCACTCACGGGCGTCCCCACCAGTAGACCCTCCCTCCCTCTGGCCGCACAGATGTGTTTAAAGGGCACCAGTCAGCACCTGAGCTTGGGGGAGCACTGTGGGTGCACATTAAATCTAAGCATCAAAAAAGGGGAACAAATGTCTGTGTTAAGGCCTCTAAGTCAGAATTCAATGGCTGTAACAAAGTGGTGGTTTCCATTTAAAAACATGGATAATCTTACATCTTGTAATTTGTGTAAAGTGTCTGAACAAACAAAAAACCCATCACAATTTCTCTCTTCTGCACCAATATTCTTCTTGTATTTACAAGCCTGCAAGGTCTAGAACCACCGAGGGCACAGGCTCACTTGTAACCTCGGGCCAGGGCATCAGCTCGAGGGGAAACGCCCGCGTGCGCGCGCACGTAACGCCACCCTCGGCTCCCAGGGCACCCCACGGCCGCATACCTGTAGGTGAGGCCAGGCTGCTTCTAATGTTGGCTCGTCTTCCTCCGGGTCAAACTCTGCTCCCGTAGGGTTGGAGGAAGGTGGTAACGTTCGAAACATGTTAACTGCAAACTAAAATCCACATATTCTAGTTATAACCAGGACATGAAAAAGGTTCCAGAACATTTTTACAAGTCTGAGTGACTCTAACGGCAGCTGCTTCCCGTGGTGTTCTGGCTCATCCTTATGCTCAGTGTTCAGAAGCAGTGGGGGGTCCCCAAGGACCCCAGATCAAGACCACAGCAGGAAATAGGTCGCCTTGGACCGGTGACCACAAGTGCCTTTATGTGACTCTCAGCTGTCAAATTTTCAAACCAACCCCAACCAGTGCTGATGGGGGAATGACTTCTGCAGCCCCTGGCTTCAGCGAGCGGGAGGGAGAAATCATGGAGTCGCAGACTAGAAAGCGCTGAAAGCGGAGAGGAAATGACACCTGCCACGTGCGGTGGGAGTCTCGTGCGACACGGACGCCGACGGCCTCCGCTGGGTGCCCTCAACAATGACAAGGCAAAGCAGTGGTCGGGACGGAGCTGACGGACCACCCCACAGGAAGGGCTGCGCTCAGGCAAGAAGGAGGATGCACTGCTTGGAAGCTCCGAGGGACAGCCCGGGACCGGGCGCCTAAATTCCAGCTGGTCTGTTTGACTTGCAAAGATAAGATTTATGAATAAGATGTTTCTCTGGAGTTCGAATGATCCTTTCAAACATCTCATTATCTTTTTCTCTAATCTCCACCTTTCTATTGCCCCTCGCCACTTCCCCCACCCCAGGCTCATTTTACGTCCCACTTCATAAAAATCAATGCGTTTGGAGAACCTAAGATGGCGGCTAGGTGAGACAGGGCAAAAAAACACCTCCGTGAAAAATACTAGATAAAAACCAGAAAGTGACCCAGAACACCACTTCCAGAGTAGCACCAGCTGGACAAGGTCTGCTAGATCTACAGGGACCGTGCACTTGGTGAAACCAGGAGTCTGCATTCTGACACGAGTGAGTGAGCCGGCTGAGAGTCCCTCGGCCACGCTGCGGTGTGGGGAAATGGTGGATTGGCGTTTGGAGATGGACTAGTTCTTTAAAAAAAAAAAAGAAGCCCGGGAGCAGCTGCAGATATGATGGGAGCAGGCTGGGCTAACGCCTCAGTGTCTTGTGTGGAGGATACCCCTTCCCATACCCATTGCTGATTGTCTCGGGCCCAGGGAAGCAAAGGGGAGCCAAAAGGAGAAAAAATACGCATGACTTGCAGCCATCTCCCCAGCGGGCAGAGGCACTCCTGCCTGGGGCCGAACCAACAGCACAAAGCCATGCCAAGAAACCCAGCGTGACAGCGAGTCTTTCCCGCAGCACCGTGCACACGCCACAATATCGGCCATGGACAGTGGTCTTTCATACACCCACGGCTGATTGTCCTGGAGCTGGGAGGGCGGAGCTGTGAGGAAAGGGGGAAGTTAACGTGTCCCATTCAACCATCCTTGAAGCGGGCTGGGAACGCCCCTGCATGGCCTGGTGTCCAGGGCTTCCCTGGAGGCCGGAGCGCACTAGTGACGTGACACGGTCCTCCCTCAGCAGAGGTCCCGGAAGAGCACAGCAGGGAAGGGGGAACCGCTCAGAAATCCCAGGGATTTCTACGCCAATACCAAGGACTTTTGGGTCAGCGGCAGAGAACAGCCTTAAATCTCTGGGAACACCTGGGAGGTTTGATTACTAAAGCTGCCCTGCCTCCCTAACCGCTCAGACACACGCCCCTCATTCAGGGTGGACAGCACCAACAACACACCCAAATTAAGTGCACCAACTGGACCCCACAAGAGTCAGATCCCCACACACCACAAAGACAAAGTTGGGGAGAACTGACTTGAGGGGAATAGGTGACTCACGGACGCCATCTGCTGGTTAGTTATAGAAAGTGTACGCCACCAAGCTGCAATTCTGACAAATTAAAGATCAAGTAAAGCAAATGCCAAGAGGCCAAAAACAACAGAAAATCTTAAAGCATATGATAAAACCAGACAATATGTAGAACCCAAACCCAAATACCCAAATCAAAAGATCAGAAGACACACAGTACCTGCCACAATTAATCAAAGAACTACAGACAGACGACGAGAGCATGGCACAGGATATAAAGGACATGAAGAAGAGCATGGCACAGGATATAGAGGACATGAAGAAGAGCATGGCACAGGATATAAAAGACATAAAGAAGACCCTAGAAGAGAATAAAGAAGATGTTGCAAGAGTAAATAAAAAAACAGAAGATCTTATGGAAATTAAAGAAACTGTAGGCTAAATTAAAAAGACTCTGGATACTCATAATACAAGATTAGAGGAAGCTGAACAACAACTCAGCCTCCTTGAGGACCACGGAACAGAAAATAAAAGAACAAAAGAAAGAATGGGGGAAAAAAATCGAAAAAATCTCAATGGATCTCAGGGATACAATAGATAAAATAAAACATCCAAATTTAAGACTCATTGGTGTCCCAGAAGGGGAAGAGAAGGGTAAAGGTCTAGGAAGAGTATTCAAAGAAATTGTTGGGGAAAACTTCCCAAACCTTCTACACGATATAAATACACAAAGCATAAATGCCCAACAAACTCCAAATAGAATAAATCCAAATAAACCCACTCCAACACATATTCTGATCAGACTGTCAAATACTGAAGAGAAGGAGCAAGTTCTGAAAGCAGCAAGAGCAAAGCGATTCACCACATACAAAGGAAACAACATAAGACTAAGTAGTTGACTACTCAGCGGCCACCATGGAGGCGAGAAGGCAGTGGCATGACATATTTAAAATTCTGAGAGAGAAAAATTTCCAACCAAGAATACTTTATCCAGCAAAACTCTCCTTCAAATTTGAGGGAGAGCTTACATTTTTCACAAACAAATGCTGAGAGATTTTGCTAATAAAAGACCTGTCCTTCTTCAGACACTAAAGGGAGCCCTACCGACAGAGAAACAAAGAAAGGAGAGAGAGAGACAGAGAGAATTTTAACAGACATATACAGAATATTACATCCCAGGTCACTGGGACACACATTTTCTCTAGTGATCACGGATCTTTCTCCAGAATGGACCATATGCTGGGACATAAAAACAAGCCTCAATAAAATAAAAAAAAAAGAAATGAATTTGTTCAAAGCACATTCTCTGACCACAATGGAATACAAATAGAAGTCAACAACCATCAGAGACTTGGAGAATTCACAAACACCTGGAGGATAAAAATGAGGGGGAGAAGAAAACATTCTTGGATAATCAAAAGCTGAGGGACTTCATCACCAGTAATCAGTCCTATAAGAAATGCTAAAGGGAGTTGAGCAGGCTGAAAGGAAGGGACACTAAACAATTGACTGAAACTACATGAAGAAATAAAGATTTCCAGTACAGATCACATGGTAAATATAAATACCAATATTACTGTATTTTTGATTTGTAATTCCACTACTTACTTCCTACAGGATATAAACTACATGAACTGTAATGATAAATCAGTGGTTTTGGACTCAATGTAAAATATGGAATTTTTGACAAGAACTACATAAAGGTGGGGGGAATGATGGAGTATAGGAACATAGTTTATGTGTCATATTGAAGTTAAGTTGGTATCAAAGAAAAACAAGATTATTATAGATTTAAGATGTTGAATTTAAGCCCCACAGTAAACACAAAGAAAGTATCAGAGAATATGACCATGGAGATGAAAAGTAGAGTAGGGGTTACGAGAAGTGGGGGAAGGGGCAATGGGGAGTTAAGAAATGAGTGTAGGGTTTCTTTTGGGGTGAAGGGAAACTTCTAGAAATAGATGGTGGGAGGGTGATAGCATTGCAACATTCTAAATGTGGTTAATCCCACTAATGGAATGCTAGGGAGGGGGTGGAATGGTTTAAGATTTAGGCTGTATATATGTTTCCACAATTGAAGAAGAAAAAAAAAAAGACAGTCTAAATAGATGACAATTAAATGCCAAGGACGATCCTGGATGGGATCTGAGGATGGAGGAGAGGAGGCTCAAAGGGACACAGATGGGACACAAGAAAAAAAAAAAGGAAATATAGAATATAAGCTTTATATGAATGTTGACTTTCTTGAACTTCTTAGCTGCGCTTAATGAGACTGCATAAAAGAATGTTCTTGTCCATGGGAAAGGTATATGTGAATTATATTGTTTGTTCAAAGATATGTGCAGGTTGTTTCATATGTTCAGAGGACAGAGCAATAGATGATAGATGATAGATAGGGAAGGAGGGAGGGAGAGAGGGAGAGAAGGAGGGAAAGAAAGAAATGGTGGTGTGACAGGATCTTAAAGGTGATGGAGCAGGGTATCGGGGGAGGGGGGTCAGGGTATGACGGAGTTCTGTGTATGGGGTTTGCACTGTTTTACAATTGTTCGTGTAAGATTGAATTTATTTCAAAATAAAATATATTAAATTAAAAAAAATCAATGGGTTTTATGGCAGATATTTCTTACATGAATTCTAGAATTCTTTGGAGCAAGGCACATTTCAATGGCAAATGGTTACTATGAAAAGTTAGACTGCAAAATAAAGCAAAAGATACATCAACAGATTAGTGATAGAAAATATATACAAGTTTAGTTTGCTACAGCAACGATTTACAGCCTGGTTTTCTTTTGTAAATAGTTTAAATATCATCAATTAACCTACTTAATAATCCTAAACCACCACCTGTGGTTACAGAACCAACCCTGTGAGGGACTCCCATAGACAGTGCCACCGCTCCCCAAAGTGCAAAATCAAAAAGTCTGACCCAGAAGATGAAATCCGACTCCTCGAGAAGGACGAGAGCAGCAAGGGCAAGCCCAGGCGGACCTGGCTGCTCGGAGGCCAAGCAAAGACCCGCTGACACTGACTCACTGTTCCTTCGTTTCTTTCCTGTTACCGATATCGAACTCCAAACCTCAGCACCAGTTCTCATAAAGAAACATATTCACTCTTTGCGTCTTCTGCTCTGAAAGCCCTATCACCAACTGGTTTCTCTCCACGTCATCTGAACAACCAACACAGGTTGTGGAAACAGGGCAGGCACGGAAGGACAGAAAACAGAGGCTGGAAGTCCTGTTAGAATGCAAACATGAGAACTGTTCCTAAGACACAGGCAGAAAGACAAACGGCTTTGGAACCTAAACCTCTGAGGGTCTATCTGTATGATCTTGACAAATCATCTGCCCTCTTTGGGGGCCAGTTTCTCCTCTGTGAGACTAAGTATGATGTGAACAAACCTAGGCATGGGGTCCGGAAAGGGATGGAGAGGGAGATGGGTGCTTTCATCCATCATGGCCACAGAACTCCAAAGAGACGGGGTGGCGAGTTGCCTTCCCTGGTGCCCTGATCCCCAAAGCCCACAGATGATGCCAAGAGGGGCCTCACCTCGGGCAGCCCCCATCTCTCCAAGGCTTGCCGAGGGGCAGAAGAATGTGCCCCACCATTACGGGCTTTGTGGGGAGCGTGGCATTGTTGTCCAAGCTTTCCTCTCTCTGGAGCTGTGGGGGTGGGCCTCAAAGGGGGCACGGCATCCTGCTGTCTACTGGGAGCTGCTGGCCTGGAGCAAGGTGCAGTGTGGGGAGGGCGCCTGCGGGGGTCAGACGTGTGGTCCCCGGTCCTGGAGGTGTCTGGGAACACAGCCTGTGCCCCCCTCTGTTCCAGAGCGTTCTGTGGCATGGCCTGTGGCAGGGCAGGCAGAGAGCATCCTGGGCCACCTGCTCCATTTCCCTGTCTGCACATGAGGGGCACGGAGGTCAGACGTGGGTGGTGCAGGGGGGCTGCCCAGAAGGGCTGCAGATGCGGACAGAAGGGGAAGGCTGCCCTCTGTGAGAGGCTCTTTAGTGACAGAACCACAGACACAGACTGTGTGCAGGCACTGCTGCCTCACCGGAGGCCACGGGCTCTCCACTCTGCCCTCGGGTCCGCTCAAGGCCGGGGCGAGGCGAGGCTGGGCCAGCCCCCCTTTCCCCTCCGCTCCCACCTCAGGCCCCTCCCTGAGCCGGCCGCTGGGCGGGAACCTGAGAGCCCGAGAGTACAGCCTTAAACCAGACCGGACTTCCGGAGCCAGGCAGGAAGAAAAAGTTAAGCAATCTGCCCAAGCCATATTTAGGGGCAGGAAAGAAGAGCGAACAAATCATGGTTAATGGTATTCACTGAGAAAAAGAAACCGTGCACCAGCGCGCTGGGGCCCCCACAGCTGGTCGTGTCCTCCCAGTAGTGAGGCTCAGGGCTTCAGGTGGCTGCTCCACTGCCCAGGGCCTGGCAGCCCAGGCTGGCCCACCTCGAGCGCCCCGGGCCCGGAGCCCCGATGCTGAGTTAGGCGTCTGCAAGAGGAGTCGGCCCCACCTGTCCCCAGTGCAAAGGCCCTCTCAGCACCCTGCCTGATGGTCCGAGGCCAGGAAGTTTCGTTATTGCTCTGCTCTGACTGACTTACAAGTTATTTCTGACATGCAACAAAAAAACTCCCCACTTGTCCTTTCCCAGATTACGCTGCTTTAGAGCTCACCTCTAGCAAAGGTTAACTATCTGAAGGATGGGTATTTGGCAAAAGGCGCAGAAGGCAAACAGGATGCCAGGCCAGATGACTCAGTCTCCAATCCAGCCACACGTCTCAGCACCGACACCTCAGGGGTCACATGAGTTGAGCGCAGCAGGCACACAGACGAGCAGGGCACACATCAGCATGCGGGGAGGCACCTATGCGCTCTGCAGACGCACGGAGCATGGGCTGAAGACACCACCACACGTGATCAGTCAGCATCAAGCCACAGACACCAAAGGGAGTTTCGTTCGTGCTGTAGATCTAAAGGGCCTTAGGTCTCCTGTGGCTCAAACAGATCCACTGTACTCTTGCTCCTGGAAGACACCAACTCAGAGCACACACTGAGGGAGGGACAGACGCAGAGATGCAGCCACGCTCTCCATCAGCGAGGGGCTGCATGGTGTGGGTAGAGGGCCCTCAGCCCAGCAGGACGGGGATGGAAACACCGGCAGAGCCTTGATGCTCTCAGGGCTGGAAGGGGCAAATCCTTCTTTGCGCTGGGCCGTTCTGAGGCAGCATTTTCCAAGCGTTTGGAACCATCCCTCCCGCCTTCTGGGACAATGGCAGCTCCTGAGAGTGCGCGGGTGTGGGCGACTCACGAAGCCTCTGCTGGCGGCGCGGCCGGCTCTGGGAACTACAAGGATGCACCCCATCTCCAGCTTCCCTGACATTTCCACTCCTCTTCCTAAACCTGCTCTGCACATGCTGTTCTCCAAATCACTGAACTTATCGAATTGTGTAGGTGCACACCAAGACAGCTCAACAAGCAACCTCATGGAAAACTCTTACAATCTGGTAATACCATGCAGCCTTTCTCTACCGCAAATACTCATTACTGATGGGAGAAGAGATGAAATATTCATGCTGTGATGTAACTGCAGCACAGCAGAACATACAAAGATTTTTAAGATGCGAAGAGACCTGCTCCAAAAACAAAGATCAGAGATGCCCAGGGAAGAAGGTTTCGTTACCCACAGTTCTCTGTGCAAAGCCTCAAGGGTTATCCTACCGAGATCATTTATTCTCTCAGTTCTACTCATGTGAACATGGTTTATATCCCATGAGTTCACCAAAGGCCAGATTATAGCCACTGCACATGTAAATTACATGTTTCTAATGCAATAGAAACATTAGCTTCTGAGAGTCTATTGCTAAGAGACACATTTCAGGGGTAGCAACATTCTTTTTCCTTTTCTTATGCAAAATTGTCATTTGTTTGCAAACGATAGGATAATCTACCTGCAAAAAAACCAACAAAGGCAATAGACAAACCATCACAGTTGGGCCTCCAGGTATAAAACCCCCCAAAATACAAAAACTAACTTCTCTACTACCAATAGGAAGCTAGAAAATATAATAAATAGGAAGATCCCATAAACAGAGCCACAAAAAACTGTAGGGTGCCTGGGAACTAATGGCAAACCTACAAGGCCTTGGGGGAAAAGCATAGAAACTCTAAAACGGCACCAGAGAAGCCCGAAGAAAGGGATGGTGCCCTGTCACCAAGATGCAGCTTCTCCACAGACCAAGCTATCAATTTACTGTGAGCTTACACATAATTCTAATTAGGTTTTTTGATGAACTCAATGAACTTAAAATTTTTTTAAAATTTTATTTTGAAATAAGTTCAAGGTTATAGAAACAGTTGCAAAAACAATATAAACCCCACACACAGAACTCCAGCATACCCCGACCCCTCTCCCCCGATACCCCGATCCACCAATTTTAACGTGCTGTCACACCGCGATTTCTCTTTCCCTCCCTCCCTATCATCCTTCATCTATTGCTCTGTCTTCTGAACATGTAAGAGCAAGATGCACACATCCTTGAACAAACACTATAATTCACATATACAATTCCCACATTCTTTTATGCAATCCCATTAAGCGCAGCTAAGAAGTTCAAGAAAGTCAACATTCATATAAAGCTTACATTCTATATTTCCTTTTTTTTCCCCCCTTATGTCCCATCTGTGTCCCTTTGAGCCTCCTCTCCTCCATCCTCAGATCCCATCCAGGATCGTCCTTGGCATTCAGCTGTCATCTATTTAGACTGTCTTTTTTTTTTTTTTCAATCGTGGAAACATAGGTACAGCCTAAATCTTCCCATTCTACCCCCTCCCTAGCATTCCATTAGTGGGATTAATCACATTTAGAATGTTGTAATGCTATCACCTTCCCGCCATCCATTACTAGAAATTTCCCTTCACTTCAAACAGCAACCCTACACTCATTTCTTAACTCCCCATTGCCCTTCCCCCATGTCTCATAACCCATACTCTACTTTTCATCTCTATGGTCATATTCTCTGATACCTTCTTTGTGTTTACTGTGGGGCTTAAAATTAACCTCTTAAATCCGTAACAATCTTGTTTTTCTTTGATACCAACTTAACTTCAATAGGACACATAAACTATGTTCCTATACTCCTCCATTTCCCCACCTTTATATAGTTCTTGTCAAAAATTACATATTTTACATTGAGTCCAAAACCACTGATTTGTCATGAGAGTTTGTGTATTTTATATCATGTAGGAAGTAAATAGTGGAGTTACAAATCAAAAATTATTGACTTCTATTTGTATTCCATTGTGGGCAGAGAATATGCTTCGAATATATTCAGTTTTTTTTTTTTTTTTTTTTTTTTAATTTATTGAAGCTCGTTTCATGTCCCAGCATATGGTCTATTCTGGAGAAAGATCCGTGATCACTAGAGAAAATGTGTGTCCCAGTGACCTGGGATGTAATATTCTGTATATGTCTGTTAAAATTCTCTCTATCTCTCTCTCTCCTGTTTCTCTGTCAGTAGGGCTTCCTTTAGTGTCTGAAGAAGGACAGGTCTTTTATTAGCAAAATCTCTCAGCATTTGTTTGTCTGTGAAAAATGTAAGCTCTCCCTCAAATTTGAAGGAGAGTTTTGCTGGATAAAGTATTCTTGGTTGGAAATTTTTCTCTCTCAGAATTTTAAATATGTCATGCCACTGCCTTCTCGCCTCCATGGTGGCCGCTGAGTAGTCAACTACTTAGTCTTATGTTGTTTCCTTTGTATGTGGTGAATCGCTTTGCTCTTGCTGCTTTCAGAACTTGCTCCTTCTCTTCAGTATTTGACAGTCTGATCAGAATATGTGTTGGAGTGGGTTTATTTGGATTTATTCTATTTGGAGTTCGTTGGGCATTTATGCTTTGTGTATTTATATCGTGTAGAAGGTTTGGGAAGTTTTCCCCAACAATTTCTTTGAATACTCTTCCTAGGCCTTTACCCTTCTCTTCCCCTTCTGGGACACCAACGAGTCTTAAATTTGGATGTTTTATTTTATCTATTGTACCCCTGAGATCCGTTTCGATTAAAAAAAATTTTTTTTTTCCATTCTTTCTTTTGTTCTTTTATTTTCTGTTCCGTGGTCCTCAAGGAGGCTGAGTTGTTGTTCAGCTTCCTCTAATCTTGTATTATGAGTATCCAGAGTCTTTTTAATTTGGCCAACAGTTTATTTCATTTCCATAAGATCTTCTAGTTTTTTAATTTACTCTTGCAATTTCTTCTTTATGCTCTTCTAGGGTCTTCTTTATGTCCTTTATATCCTGTGCCATGTTCTTCTTGTCCTTTACATCCTGTGCCATGCGCTTGTCATTTGATTTTAGTTCTTTGATTAATTGTGCCAAGCACTGTGTCTCTTCTGATATTTTGATATGGGTGTTTTGGATTGGGTTCTCCATATCGTCTGTTTTTATCATATGCTTTAAGATTTTCTGTTGTTTTTGGCCTCTTGGCATTTGCTTTGCTTGACAGAGTTCTTTCAAGTCAATCTAATACCAATCTAATTTTTCAGACCTACAACTTGGTGGCGTACACTTTCTCTAACCAGCAGATGGCATCTGCGAGTCACCTATTCCCCTCAAGTCAGTCCTCCCCCACTTTGTCTTTGTGGTGTGTGGGGGTCTGATTCCTGTGGGGTTCAATTGGTGCACTAAGTTTGGGTGTGTTGTTGGTGCTGTCCGCCCTGAACGTGGGGCATGTGTCTGAGTGGTTAGGGAGGCAGGGCCGCTTTAATAATCAAACCTCCCAGGTGTTCCCGGAGATTCAAGGCTGTGGCAAGAGTCTAAGCCTTCATTTCAGCTTTGCCCCAGATTTTCTCTGCTGCTGACCATAAGTCCCCGGCATTGATGTAGCGACACTGGGATTTCCGAGTGGGCCCCCCTTCTCAGCTGTGATCTTCCAGGACCTCTGCTGAGAGAAGGCTGTGCTACGTCACAAGTGCGTGCCATCCTTCAAGGGAAACCCTGGGCCGCCGGGCCGTGCAGGGGTGTTCCCAGCCTGATGCAAAGATGGCTGAATGGGGCATCTCAACCCCCCGCTTTTTGCACAGCTCTGCCTTCCCAGCTCCAGGACAACTAGCTGTGTATGCACCCAAGGCCACTGTCCATGGCTGATATTGTGGCGTGCGCATGGTGCCGTGGGATGCACTCCCTGTCACACTGGGTTTCCTGGCGCAGCTCTGGGCTGTTGGTATGGCCCCAGGCAGGAGTGTCTCCAGTCCGCCGGGGAGCCGGCTGCAAGCAGCACGGTTTCCTTCTCCTTTTGGCTCTCCCCTCTACCCCCTGGCCCTGAGGGAATCAGCAGCGGTCTATCCTCCACGCCCGACACCGAGAGGTTGGCACAACCCGGTCCTGCCGTGCTTCACTGTGTGGTGAACTTAAAATTTATGTGGAATAATAAAAGTCCTAGCAACAATCTTCAAGGGAAAATCTGCTCCTTTCCTCATTCGTGAAGTTAGTTTGGATCTGCTTTTGGGGTACCAGAACTGAGCTATCATCATGGAGAATGTGAGCACCACGTTCCATTCACCTGCCCCTACGGCAGTGCTTGGGACAAGCACACACCAGCCACCTTGCTAACTGCAATAGCAAGTAGCTCCCTGAAAGTTGTGCACATTTTGATTAACCCTTGAGACCTCAGCTGGAATATAATTTCATCAGGGAAGCATTCCCTGATGCCTTAGTCCTAACCGAGTCCCTGACTGTAAGCTTCTAGCAAGCTGTGCATTTTCTCCATCTCAACAACTGGCTGGTCAGGTGGCTCTGTGTTTAGTGTCCTCCTCTCGTCACCGCCAAGTGCTGGCTCAGAGGAAGCACTCAGTTAGGTGAGGGGGCAGGGCAGTGTCTTCCTTCTCACTAACTGTGGTGGTTTGGAGCTGTGACCCCTAGAAAACCATGTTCTCAAATGTAATCCATTCCTGTGGGTGTGAACCCACTGTAAGCAGGACCTTTTGACTGAGGCTACTTCAGTTAGGTGTGACTGGCCTCATTCAGGATGGCTCTTAATCCTCTTGCTGGAGTTCTTTATAAACAGGGTCAATACAGGAGAGGGAGGAAAGCCAAGAAGGCAAGAAGCTGAAATCAACAAAACCCAGAAGAGAAGGCAGAGACAGGAGATGCCATCATGTGCCCTGCCATGTGACAAGTAAGGACCAAGGGGCAGCGGCAGCCAGCCCCAGAATCCCACAGTCTTCAGGGAGAAAGCATCGCCTTGACGACCCCCTGATTTGGACTTTCTCTTAACCTCAAAACTAAGCAAATAAATTCCCATTGCTTAAGTTGCACCACTGCACTGGCATTTGCTAGAGCAGCCCAGGGAACTAAAACACTAACCTAAACCACCACTTTCTCTAAAGCCAAGAGCTGCTTGCAAAGAATGCAATTTAACCTCTGAACAGACACCAGAAAGGGATATATAAGAAAAGAACTACATCTAAAAGCAACTTAAATTCTTATTTCAGAATAGCTTGCTATTTTTACAATCACTCAAATATGTTAATTAAATAACAGTTAAGAGCATCCCCATGGGAAGAAAGCCTACAAATCTTTGTAGAATACCTAATCAAGGAAATTTGGTCTCAATTTTTCAAATGATGACTATTTCAATTTTATGACTATTTCACACTAAAAATGGTAACTGAGCAAGTATTTTACACACACACACACACACACACACACACATTTGTTATTTAAATCCCTTTAAAATATAATTAAAGCAAAAATATTGACAATATATTGTGGGGTTAACAACATAAGAAGTAAAATGTATGGCGCTAACAGCACAAAGGCTGGGAGAGAAGAAATGGAAGTATAATGAAGTAAAGTTCTTTTACACTATGTAACATGATATATTATCATTAGAAGGTAGACTGTGATAACTTAAAGATTTATTCCAGAAAAGTCAAATCAACAATTAAAATCAAACAATAAAGAGTTACAGTTAAAAAGCCACAGGAGACAAAACGCAATCATAAAATGTACTCAATTAATTGATTGAAAAGAAAGCAGGAAAAGAGAACAAAGAACAGATGGGATAAATAGAGGAAAAAAGTAGCAAGATGGTAGATATAACCCAATCATATCAATAATCACATTACGAGCACCCCAAACAAAAGGTTTTTTTGTTATGACACCACAAACTCTAGCAGCAAAAGAAAAAACTGATAGACTGGGAGCCATCAAAATGAAAAATGTTTGTGCATCAAAGGACATGTTCAAGAAGGTAAAAAGACAACCTAGAAAATGGGAGAAAATATTTGGAAATCATATATCTGAAAAGGGTTTAATATCCAGAATATATAAAGAATCCCTGCATCTCAAAGAGACAAATAACCCAATCAAAAAATGGGCCAAATAGTTGAATAGCCATCTCTCCAAAGAAGATATTCAAAGGGCATCTGAAATGCACATCAAAGCCTCAATGAGATACCACTCATTACTAGGATGACTATGATTAAAAAAAAAAAAAAACAGAAAATAACAAGCTGGCAAGGATGTGGAAAAACAAGCTCTCAGACACTGCTGGTGGGAATGTAAAATGGTGCAGCTGCTGTAGAAAACAGTTTGGCGGTTCCTCGGGAAGTTAACTACGGAATTACCATATAACCCTGGAAATTTCACTCTTAGATATGAACCCCAAATTACTGAAAACCAGGACTCAAACATATTTGTACACCAATGTTCACATCAGCATTACTCATGACAGGCAAAAGGTGGAAACAACCACAGTATCTGTTCTAGTTTGCTAATGCTGCTGGAATGCAAAACACCAGAGATGGATTGGCTTTTATAAAAGGGGGTTTATTTGGTTACACAGTTACAGTCTTAAGGCCATAAAGTGTCCAAGGTAACACATCAGTAATCGGGTACGTTCACTGGAGGATGGCCAATGGCGTCCGGAAAACCTCTGTTAGCTGGGAAGGCACGTGGCTGGCGTCTGCTCCAAAGTTCTGGTTTCAAAATGGCTTTTTCCACGGACGTTCCTCTCTAGCAAGCTTGCTCCTCTCCAAAACATCACTCACAGCTGCACTGAGTTCCTTCTCTTTGAGTCAGCTCATTTATATGGCTCCACTGATCAAGGCCCACCCTGAATGGGTGGGGCCATGCCTCCATGGGAATATCTCATCAGAGTCATCACCCACAGCTGGGTGGGGCACATTCCAAGCAAATCTAATCAGCACCAAAACGTCTGCCCCACAAGACTACATCAAAGATAATGGCCTTTGGGGGACACAATACATTCAAACTGGCACAGTACCCATCAATAGGTGAACAGGTAAATGAAACTTGGTATATAGATACAATGGAATATTATTCGGTCATAAAAAGAAATGAAGTACTGATACATGCTACAATATGGATGAAACGTGAAGACATCACGTTGAGTAAAATAAGCCAGGCACAAAAGGACAAATGTTGTGTGCTTTCACTGATATGAGATACCCAGCGCAAGCACATTCATGGAGCCCGAAAATACACTCCAGCTTACAAGGGGCTGGGGCCGAAGGGGAATGGAGAGCTACTGCTGAACGGGTACAGAGTTTCTGTCCAGGCTGATGATAAGGTTTTGGGAATGGACGGTGGTGATGGTGGTACAATATTGTGAATGTAACTGATATCAGTGAATTATACACACGTAAGTGGATAAAATGGGAAATTCTGAGTTACATGCATGGTTATTACAAAATGGTCTGACTAAATAAATATATAAGACCTAACTATATGCTGTCTACAATAAACCCACTGTAACAGTAAATATACAAATTGGTCACAGTAAAAGGAAGGAAAAAGACATCTGATGGCAACACTGGCCAAAAGAAAGCTGGAGACTTCCAGGAAGACGGGGGAGTGGGTGAGGCTCCGTGAAGGAAACTAGAGCGGGGCTGGAGGACATCCGGGTCTGCAGTTTTGGTTTGTGACCAGCCACAGACGGGCCCCTACAGTAGCGGTGGGGACATGGAACAACAACAACAAAAATGTGGAGACACGGTGCCTCAAGGGACGGGGAGAGTTTGTTATCATTGGAACCCCCTCCTGGAGCAGCAGTGGCGAGACAGCTGCCAGGCAAGGAAGTGAGCAGTGGCTCTCCACTCCTGTGCACCCACCTTGGCAGTTAGCTGGGGAGGTGATCCACCACAGCCAGACAGCTGGGAGCTCCCGTGAGGGAACCAGGGAGTTAGCATTTGCTCTCTCCCCACGGAAGTCTGGAGGTGCACCCGCGAGATAGGAAATGAGAGGGGGCCATACAGAGGCACCAGGAGCCCCTCCCACACCCCAGAGGCTCATGGGCACATGGCAGGCAGGGCCCACGTCCCATCTGCAGGGTGCCCTTGAGCAGACTCCCTGCCTACCTGCTCAGGACACACATCACAGCCCAGGACAGGCATCCCCCAGAGCACAGGAAGAACAGGTGCACTGATTGGTTCCCCACCCAGTTTGGACCCCACCCTGTGCACAGATCTTTGGGGAAGATCGGTTTCGGAGCACCACCTGCTGTTAGGCTAGGGAGACTGCACTGCAGCAAGCTGTAGCTCTGCCAGATTATGCATTTTGAGCATTTATGCTCAAATAATCCTGCATTTCCCAAAATAACATTTTCAAGACAAGCAAATGCCCAGAAGCCAAAAGAAAATCATAAAGCACTTGAGGAATCTAGAAGACATAGACAAGCCAAATGAACAAATTAAAATGCCAGAAGAGATACAAAGTTTGTAGCAATTAAAGAAGTATAAGCAAATCTCCAAAACAATTTCAACAAGATGACTAAAGACATAAAGGACATCAAGAAGACTCTAGAAGGGTATAAACAAGAATTCAAAAGAGTAAATAAAAATAGCAGATCTTATGGAAATAAAAGACACTGTGGATCAAATTAAAAATATACTAGAGATACACAACAGCAGATTTGAAGTGGCAGAAGAAAGAATAGGTGAACTAGAGAGCAGACCAATTGAATGTTAACACACAAAAGAACAAATGGTGAGAGAAACTGAAAAATGTGCAGTGATCTCAGGGAAATGATGGACAACATGAAACGAACAAAAACAAGAATTACTGGTGTCCCAGCAGGTGAAGAGAAGAGTAAAGGGCTAGGAAGAGTTCTTCAAGACATAGTTGGGGAAAACTTCCCAACTTCTAAATGACATAAATATGTAAATCAAAGATGCCCAATGAACTTCAATAGAATAAATCCAAATAAACTCACTCTGAGACATATACTAATCAGACTGCCAAATGCTAAAGAGAAGGAGAAAGTTCTGAAAGCAGCAAGAGAGAAGCAATTCACCACATACAAGGGAAACAACATAAGGCTAAGTACTAACTACTCAGCAGGCACCATGGAGGTGAGAAGGCAGTGGTATGACATATTTAAGATTCTGAAAGAGAAAAATTGCCAGCCAAAAATTCTTTATGCAGCAAAGCTCTCCTTCAAAATTGAGGGAAAGTTGAAAATTTTCACAGACAAGCAAATGCCGAGAGCATTTGTTAACAAGAGACCTGCCATGCAAGAAATACTAAAGGGAGCTCTACCAGCTGAGAAGAAAAGAAAGGAGAGAGAGGTCTGGAGAAGGGCACAGAATTGAAGAGCACTAGTATGGTAACTTAAAGGAACTAAAGAGAGAGAGGGAAAAAATAGATCTGACAACTAAAAACAAAAGGATAAGATAGCTGGTTCAAGAATTCCCTTCATAGTAATAACTTTGATTATGTGAATGGATTAAACTCTCTAATCAAAAGATACAGACTGGTAGAATGGATTAAAAAGTATGACCCATCGATACACTGTTTACAAGAGACTCATCTTAGACCCTGTGACACAAAGAGAATGCAAGTGAAAGGATGGAAAAAAAATATTCTACTCAAGCTGCAACCAAAAGAAAGCAGGGGTAGCTATATTAGTATCAGCCAAAATAGACTTTAAATGCAAAGATACCATAAGAGACAAAGAAGAACACTATATATTAATAAAAGGGACAATTCACCAAGAAGAAATAACAAGCATAAATGTTTTTGCACCCAATCAAGGAGCTCCAAAATACATGAGACAAAAACTGGCTAACCTGATGGGATCAATAAACATGTCTACTATAATAGTGGGAGACTTCAATATACCACTCTCTTCTATATACAGAACAACTAGACAAAGGATCAATAAGGAAATTGAGAACCTAAACAATATGATAAATGAATTAGACTTAATAGGTATATACGGATAATTACATTCCGAAGTACCAGTATATACAATCTTCTCTAGCACCCATGGAATGTTCTCCAGGATAGATCATTTTCTGGGGCACAAACAAGAACTTAATAAATTTTAAAAGACTGAAGTTATTCAAAGCACATTCTCAGACCATAATGGAATGCAACTAGAAATCAATAGCCACCAAAGAACCAGATCTTTCACAAATATATGGAGGTTGAATAACACACTCCTAAACAATCAGTGGGTCAAATAAGAAACTTCAGGAGAAACTGCTAAATATTTAGAGACAAACGAAAACAAGAACACAACATAACAAAACCTATGGGATGCAGCGAAGGTGGTGCTGAGAGGGAAACTTATAGCTCAAATGCATATATCAAAAAGAAAGAAAGCACTAAAGCCAAAGACCTAACTGAACAACTGAAGAGGCTGGAGACTGATCAGCAAACTAATCCTAAAGCAAGTAGAAGAAAAGAAGTAACAAAGATTAAAGCAGAAATAAAAGAGCTGGAGAACCAAAAAAAAACAACAGAGAGAATAAATAAAAGCAAAAGTTGGTTCTTTGAGAAGATCAACAAAATTGACCGACTCTTAGCCAGCCCGTCAAAGTCAAAAAGAGAGAAGATCCAAATAAACAGAATCCAAAATGACAGTGGGATAATTACTACAGATTCTGAAGAAATAAAACCGTAAGAGGATACTAGGAACAACTGTATGCTAATAGGCAAGACAAATGGACAATTTCGTGGAAACACATGAGCAACCTAGACAGACCCAAGAAGAAAGAGAAGACCTCAACAATTCAATCACAAGCAAAGAGACCCAATCAGTCATTACAAATCTACTTACAAATAAAAGCCCAAGTCCGGATAGCTTCACAGGGGAATTTTACCAAACTTTCCAAAATGAATTTATACCATTCCTGCTTAAACTCTTTCAAAAATGGAAGAAAAGGAACACTACCTAATTCATTTTATGAAGCTAATATCACTCTGATACCAAAATCAGATGAAGATACTACAAAAAAGGAAAACTATAGGCCAATCTCCCTAATGAATATAGATGCAAAAATCCTCAACAAAAAACTTGCAAATCAAGTCTAAAGGCACAGTAAAAGAATTATACACCACAACCAAGTGGGGTTGATTCCTGGCATGCAAGGGTGGTTCAACATAAGGAAATCAATTAATATAATACAACACATTAACAAATCGAAAGGGAAAAATCATATGATTATCTCAATAGGTGCTGAAAAAGCATTTGACAAAATTCAACATCCCTTTTTGATAAAAACACTTCAAAAGGTGAGATTTGAAGGAAACTTCCTCAATATGATAAAGAGCATATACGAAAATCCCACAGCCAGCATGGTACTCAACAGTGAGAGGCTGAAAGCCTTCCCTCTAAGATTGGGAACGAGACAAGGAAGCCCACTGTCACCTCTGTTAGTCAACATTGTGCTAGAAGTTCCAGCCAGAGCAATTTGCCAAGACAAAGAAATAAAAGGCATCCAAATTGGGAAGGAAGAAGTAAAACTGTCATTATTTGCAGATGATATGATCTTACATTTGGAAAATCCTGAGAAATCGGCAACAAAGTTACTTGAGCTAATAAATTCAGGAGAGTGGCAGAATAAAAAAAGGACCTAAATAGGTGGAAAGATATTTTATGCTCATGGATAGGAAGGTGAAACATTGTTAAGATGTCAGTTCTACTTACACTGATCTACAGATTCAACGCAATCCAATCAAAATTCTAACAGCCTACTTTGCAGACTTGGAAAAGCAAGTTATCAAATTTATTTGGAAGGGAAAGGGGTCTCAAATTTCTTCTAAAAAAGAACAAAGTGGAAGGACTTACACTTCCAGACTTTGAAGCCTACTATAAAGCCACAGTGGTCAAAACAGCATGGGACTGGCACAAAGATAGATATATTGATCAATGGAATCAAACTGAGAGTTCGGAAACAGACCCCCATATCTATTGTTGACTGATTTTTTATAAGAAATCCCACTGAACTGGACAGAACAGTCTCTTCAACAAATGGGGCTGGGAGAACTGGATAGCTGTAAGCAAAAGAGAACCCCTACCTCATACTTCATACAAAAATTAACTCAAAGTGGACCAAAGACCTCAATATAAGAGCAAAATAAAAATCTTAGAAGGTAATATAGGGTAACATCTTCAAGACCTAGCAATAGGAGGTAGCTTCTTAGACCTTACATCAAAGCACAAGCAATGAAAGAAAAAATAGATAAATGGGAACTCCTCAAAATCAAAAGCTTCTGTACCTCAAAAGACTTTGTTGAAAAGGTGAAGAGGCAACCAACTCAATGGGAAAAAATATTTGGAAACCATTTACCTGATAAGAGACTGATATCCTGCATATATAAAGAAATACTACAATTCAACAATAATAGTACAAATAGCCCAATTATAAAATGGGCAAAAGATATGAAAAGGCATTTTTCCAAAGAGGAAATACAAATGTCTAAAAAACACAAGAAAAAATGTTCATCTTCACTAGATATTAGGGAGATGCAAATCAAAACCACAATGAGATATCATCTCACACCAATAAGAATGGCTGCCATTAAACAGGAAACAATAAATGCTGGAGGGGATGTGGAGAAACTGGAATTCTTATTCATTGCTGGTGGGAAGGTATAATGGTACAGCCACTGTGGGAGATAGTTTGGCAGTTTCTCAGAAAACTAGATATCGAGTTACCCTACAATCCGGCAATGCCACTTCTCAGCACATACCCAGAAGATGTGAAAGCAGTGACATGAAGAGACATTTGTACACCGATGTCCACAGCAGCATTCTTCATAATGGCCGAGAGATGAAAACAACCCAAGTGTCCTTCAACAGACGAGTGGATAAACAAAATGTGGTATACACATGAGAGAATACTATGCAGCAGTAAGAAGGAACAAGGTCCCGAAATACATGGTAACACGGATGAACCCTGAAGATATAATGCTGAGTGAAATCAGCCAGACACAAAAGGAGAGCTATTGTACGTTACCACTTCCATGAACTCCCTCAACAATGTAAAATCAATGTCTTACAATGTAGAATATTGGGGACCTAGTGATAGACAGAAGCTAGTGAGGGGGAATGATAATCTAAAATGTTCGGATATGCTAGTGACTGTGGAGAGCCGTCTCCCGGGACGGGCATAGCGCATGCGCTGTAAACCTGCTCCAAAGTCCCCCCGCCCATCGAGTGGTGCCAAGATGGCGCCCATATCCTGCTTCCGCTTATGACGTGCACACTCACTATTCCTATCTGCCAATTGAGTGCATATGCGCGGCGCTAGATCATTGGTTATGAGTAGAGTACTTAAGAGTTTGCCCAAGCGAACCTCGGGGAGACAGCCCACTAGGAGCCATACCTGACGGCCACATCGAGGCTGCTCTCCCGCGAGGCACTCTGCCCCGCGTGGAAACCTGTAACAGAGAATGCTTATCTAGCTTCAGTAAAAGACTTGCTCTCGCAACCGCCGTGTGGCTCGAGTCGTGACTTCCAGCCAGGTCAGTTTGCGTGGTCTGCATCTCTCTCTCTCTCATCCCTTGTTTCTCCCCTCGCCGGCCGGGGAACAGGGGTCGAGCGGGGCGGCGCCGGACAAGTGGTGGCCCGTACGGGGAACGCTCCTCCTCCTGCCTCGCTCTCGACGGTCCCTCTGTGAGGAGAGCAGCGCTGCGCATCGAGCTTACGGCGGACTTCCCGCGCCTGATCAACGCGAGAAGGTGAGTGCGTCTTATTACATGATAGTTAGGGCCCGTGGGTTTTCAGGTGACCCCGGGGGACTCGGAAGAGCTCTCCGAGTGACTGAAGTATAGTGCCGACTGCAATCATGGGGCAGTCCGGAAGTTCACCTCTCTTAGCTCCCTTAAAGAACCTTTTGAAACAACGGGGTATCTCGGTCAGGAAAAGCTCCCTTCAGCGTTTTCTTGATGATGTTGATACTTTTGCCCCTTGGTTTGCCTGCACCGGCAGCCTTAGCCTACCCTCTTGGATGAAGCTCGGTCGCGACATAGACCGAGCGCGCCAGACGGGCGTGTGTATGGACCCGATTCTAGTACCCATATGGGAGACCGTCCGTGCGGTCCTTGAACTAGAATCGGCTGCCGGCCTAAGCCCGTCCTCTGCCTTGCAAGAAGCACGGTGCGCACTCCAAGAAACCCAGTCAGTTTCGTCAGCGGACGGCTCCTATAAGGGCAAACCGCCGGAGTCCAGTGACTCTGACTCAGAGTCAGATAGCGATACCGACGAGGAGGCGGAAGCATCCCCGCTACTTGAGTGGGAGGAGCCTCCCGCCACACCCGTGCGGCCTTCCGCCCCGCCAATGTCTACCGCTGCACCCCCAGGGACACCCCAGCTCCCAACTGACGCCTTGGGCGGTCCCACCAAAGGACCTCGCCGAGAGCTCCCTCTAGTGGCCATGCCCAGTAAATGTAATTATCCTTTGCTGCCAGACCCGGAAACCCCGATGGGCCGGTCAGGGGAGGGGCAACCTTTGCCGTACCCCCCGCCCGAGTACACAGGCCCTCAGGACCCTTTGCCATTAGGTAGTGGTGGGAGACATTTCTGGAGATGGAACCCTTTCACAACATTTAGACCTTTTGGCATGCTGGGTGGCTACCAGCCACTTGAGCCGCAGCCAGTCTCAGAAATGTACCCGGTTATTATCAATCCCCAAGGTGGCAATCAGCACGAATCATATGATTACAAACTATTGAGGGAATTGAGGCAGGCCGTCCATCAGTATGGCCCCAATGCCCCTTATACCTTGAACATGATCGAGAACCTCTCTGCTCTAAATCATACACCCGCAGATATTTTTCAGCTAGCCCGTGCTTGCTTGCCGTCAGGCCGATTCATAGATTGGAAAGCATGGTTTGAGGAGTTAGCTGAAGAGCAGGCCGCAAGGAATGCGGCGGGGAGACGTGGCGGGTGGAATGCTGACATGCTGTTGGGGAGAGGCGCCCATGCCCAGAACCAAACGGGTTTCCCACAAGAGGTCTACGCCCAGATCTTCCGCTGTTTTGTGGGTGCCTGGAAAAAGCTAACAGGTAAGGGAGAGGCTCAGGCCTCACTCAGCAATATACACCAAGGCCCCACAGAACCATTTGCGGATTTTGTAGCCAGGATGCAAACCGCAGCTGAGAGAATCTTCTCAGATCCAGGAGTAGCAGAGACTGTGGTTAAGCAAATGATTTTTGAGCAGTGCAACAAGGAGTGCAAAGTTATCCTGGCACAAAACAGAGCAAAAAATTTGACAGAGTGGGTCAGGCTCTGTAGAGATACTGGCAGCCCTTTAACTAATGCAGGTCTAGCTGCCATGCTAGCTAGCTCCCTACAGGTGGCTACAAAAGGCCCGAGAACCTTAGGGGCAAAGTCTAACGGGTGCTATGGCTGTGGCCAATCAGGGCACTTTAAGAGAGATTGTCCCAATAGACGTCAGCCCCCTGCCACTCAACGGTTTGGCGAACCAGGTGCAGTAACCAGGCCGTGTGGCCGTTGCCACAAAGGCCCTGACCCGGTGCTCAGCTGGGCCAGAGGCTCTGTTTGTGTTTTTCCCCAGGAACCAGGACGTCAACCAGTGTGGGTTCCGGAAAGACTGGTGAGAACCGTGACATCACCTGAAGAAGCCAAGGAACAGCTGTCAGAAACGCCAACGAATATACAACCTGAACCATTAGACCAAGCCTCCGACCCTGCTGATGATGGCGACGACCGACAAGACGATAATAGTAGGACTGACCACCCCGCGGTTGCCCAAAAAGAGGATCGGTAACTCTGTTCTTTGCTCTCCTATAGCAATCCTTCTAATCTGCCTTTTTCTTTTTTTAGTGGAACTGTGGTAGCGCAGGAGAGTGGTCTTTGGGGCCTGTGGCATCATCCCCCGACCCTGGCCCCATTCTCTGCTGGGTCTCCCGCCTCTCCTGTGTTTTTCACTCGTACCCTGTCTCTAGGTCTCCACCACCTGCCTTCTGACAGAAATATTTCCTCCACAAGCTTCAACGAGTCCTTCCCCCTCACCAATGACACACTGATCCTCTCTTTTGCTAACCTCTCTGTCAAGGTTGTCAACACCACAGTTGCGGCGAATGCTACTTGTGAAACTGGTAATGGCGAGTTAAGTAAGGGAGTCTTGCTTGAATTTCTTAACGTTACAGGGAAGAGCCGCCAGTCTTGTGAAGGGATCTTGAGTAAAAATGAGACTCAAAGGTGCCTTTTCCTTCCGGGGTTTGCTCCTACAGTCTGCAACCGTTCCAAAGACCCGGATGCCTCGCCGCCCCCGCTATCCTAGTGTATCGCCCAAGTTATGTCTGGCTCCCCGTCAAGGCAACCGACTGGGTTGGCCCTGTTTCTCAAGTTGTTTCACTTAACAATATCCCCTTCTCTAAGTCTAGGCGTCCAAGAGGCATACCTTACCCGAGACGTGCTACGCCGCCACAATCAGATGCTGAACTTAAATTTCCAGGCCATTCAGAAACTCCTAGCGGAGATAGATGAACTTGGACTAGAAATAGATGGACTCTGGAGAGTTCTCCAGCAGACGTGTGATACCCGATGGTTATTCGGGAGGCTTTGTGTCACCCCGGTTAGGGTGAACTTGACAGAGGAGCAGCAAGATGTCGCCGAGTGGCTCAAGGACACTTATCTCCCCAACTTCACCAATCTCTCCGACCAAGTGAAATCCGACCTTCAGGGACTTGAGAACATTAGGAAATTGAAGCCTGTTAGTTTCGACCTTTCCACACTGGGCGAGACTGTAAAAAATCTGTGGGACCAAGTCACCTCTTGGTTCTCTTGGCCCAATTTGACTAATTGGATTCTCTTGATGGTGGGACCATTGGTGGGATTAGTCATTGTTAAATCTTTGCTAGAACGCCTGTTTCAAGCGCGGCAGTACCGTGTTACCACTATGATGGCTATGTCCTCCACCTTTGATACCCCCAACAGCGACCATTCTGATGGCCATACCCCATCCTGGCCGCCTCGGGCGGGGCACTCGGGAGCGAGGTTTGTAGCTAAGCGCGCAGCTGTGTCCCGGGTATAACGGGCGACGCCAGCAGTCATAATTTTTGTCTCAGGTAGGTCCCTAAGGCAGAGTCATAGTTGTGGCCAGACTTGACTCTAGCCAATGCATAGGGACGCCTAGTGACGCCTCCGACTCTGGTTAATGCTATCCCTGCCCCCGCCTTTGTCCCCCAGTTGCAAGGCAAAGCACTGCAGGGAGAGTCATGTTGTTTCCAGCTCACGGACTCTCCTGTCTCCATATGAGGTGAGCATTCTGGTCGGTGCTAGAGGCTCCGCCGCTAAATGGCTGAGACCTAGTCCAGACTCCCCAAAGCACCGGAACAAATTGTGAGCCATCTGGGTTCACGGGAGCACACTCATCACTGGGGACACTGGGTCGATATAAATAATAAAGGGGGAGATGTGGAGAGCCGTCTCCCGGGACGGGCATAGCGCATGCGCTGTAAACCTGCTCCAAAGTCCCCCCGCCCATCGAATGAGCCAAGATGGCGCCCATATCCTGCTTCCGCTTATGACGTGCACACTCACTATTCCTATCTGCCAATTGAGTGCATATGCGCGGCGCTAGATCATTGGTTATGAGTAGAGTACTTAAGAGTTTGCCCAAGCGAACCTCGGGGAGACAGCCCACTAGGAGCCGTACCTGACGGCCACATCGAGGCTGCTCTCCCGCGAGGCACTCTGCCCCGCGTGGAAACCTGTAACAGAGAATGCTTATCTAGCTTCAGTAAAAGACTTGCTCTCGCAACCGCCGTGTGGCTCGAGTCGTGACTTCCAGCCAGGTCAGTTTGCGTGGTCTGCATCTCTCTCTCTCTCATCCCTTGTTTCTCCCCTCGCCGGCCGGGGAACAGGGGTCGAGCGGGGCGGCGCCGGACAAGTGACGGTGAATTCAAAGGTATAGGAATGGATAAGGGTGACGATTATTTGTTAATGGAATTGTAAGTATCAGAGCTGTATTGAATGCAAATACGATTGAAAGGGTTTGTTTAAAGGCGTATATCCCACAGACAGCACTACAAATAAAGTATGTAGTATGACTATAAAATATAGTCATGTTTGCATGACACACTTCTAAGATATGACACTAGTACAGAGAGTTGACAACAGAACGGTATATGGGAAAAATCTACCTACTGCATACTAAGGCCTATAATTAATAGGAGTACCTTATTAGAACCACACAAATAATTAAGGGCTGACAAGAGCTATGGGGTGTTTTCAGTCATGAAAATTGTTTAAAATGGAGAGTGATGAGGACTGTACAACTAAGTGATGCTAATGTGAGATATGGATGGATTATTGTGGACGTAACATATGCTATGTGAACTTAGGAACCCCCTATTTTTTATGTCAAGCCCTCAATCTTGAGGCTTGCTCTGGTGCAACTTATGGTTGTAAAGAGGAGGCTAAACCCACCTATAATTGTACCTAGGAGTCACCTCCAGAGAACCTCTTTCGTTGCTCAAATGTGGACTTTCTCTCTCTAAGCCCAACTCTGCAAATAAATAGATCAACCTCCTCCTGATGTGGGACAGGACCCCCCAGGTGAGTGAGTCTCCCTGGAGGTGTGGGACATGGATTCTGGGAATGAGTGTAACCCTGGCATTGAGGGGTTGAGAATGCCTTTTTGACCAAAAGAGAAAAAAAAAAGGCAACAAAATAAGGTTTCAGTTGCTAAGAAAATTCAAATAGAGTTGAGAGGCTGTCCTGAAGGTTACTCCTAAGCTTCAGCTATGTATGCCAAATGACAATATGATAATCCCAGGTTAACAGTAGTCCCCCAAACCCTAAAGAATATGCAGATCCCTATGTGAGAGCTGTAAAAGATTCACTCACTAAGTTTATTCTTCAGAAACTTAAATCCTTCAGAGAACTCCTATGACAGCTAAGTCCCAAAACCCAGAGGCAACAGCCTCTTCAAGTACATCAACCAGATGCATCCCCTTTCCCCATAGTGTCGACACCCCTTTTCAACATGAAGAGGTTAGGGTGGTCACTGCCTAGACATCCCTGAGGATTGGGAAAGTGATTAGAGAAAGGGGTAACAATAGACATGATGGAACTTAACCAAGGATTATGAATACTGAATCTCTATATAATTTTCTTTTTCTTAGTTGCCAGGTTACTAGAACAGCTAGAAGGAAAAGAATTGAAATGCTGGAATTGTAACCCATAGCATTCTGTGAAATCTGCTCTATAACTACTTGTTAAACTGTAATTTTAAAGTTACCACCTTTTTTGTATATGTTATAATTCACAATAAGGAAATAACTGAAATGGTGGAACTGTAACCCATAACATTCTTTGAAAGTTGCTCTCTAACTTGTTAAATTGCACTTGGAAAGTTATCACTTCTATGTATATATGTTATATTTCACAGTAAAAAATATGATTTTAAAAAAAGAAAGCTGGAGTGGTTACTGCAATATGAGAAAAAGTGGACTTCGGAGTAAAGAATACTTCCAGGGATGAAGAAGGTCATTTATAATGATAAAGGATTCAATTCAACAAGAGGGTAGACCACTCTAATTACTTATGTGTACCCAGAAACGTGGGGGAAAAACAACTGACAGAACAACCAAAAAAGATAATGAACAATCTGAAATAAAAAATCAACTAGCACCAAAAAATGAAATACTTACGCATGAATCTAAAAAATAGATTCATGGGTGTGATTGGTACGAAGAAGACTACAAAACAAAGGCGACCAAAAGGTGGATGTGCTGGGTTCAAGGACTGAAAGACTCAAGTATCGCTAAGGTGTCGATTCTCGCAAATCTACATATTCAGTGCAATTCAGTCAAGACCTCTGCAGGATGTTTTCTTGATGACGAGAATTTGACTCTAAATTTTATATGGAAAGGTACGACAGGAAAACAGCCAAAATGATTTTGAAAAAGAACAACAACCTTGGAGGATTCGCAACACCTGATTTTAAAATTCAAAATGACAAAAATGAAAATTGTACGGCATTGGCAAGCATAGAGGCACATAGATCAACGGAGGACAGAGTCCAGAGACAGACCCAGATATGGTCAACTGATTTTTTATAAAGGTGTAAAGGCAATTAAACGGAGAATGGTTACTCTTTTCAACATATGATACTAGAACACTTGGACATCCATAGGCCAAAAAATGAACTGTCGTCAAATTAGATCATAGACCTCATCATAAAAAATGTAACTATAAAACTTTTAGAAGAAAATACTGGAGAAAATCTTTGTGATATTGGGTTAGGCAAAGATTTCTTAGATTCCATGCCAAAAGCATTAGCCATGAGAAATAAATTATAAATTGCATTTCATCTAAATTAAAAATTTTTGCTCCATAAAAGACACTGCTAAGAGAATGAAAAAACAAGCCATGGACTGACAGGAAGTATTCGCACTTACGTAGCAAAGGATTTCAATCTGGAATATGTAAAGAACTCTCAGATTGCAGTAAGAAGTAAGCAAACAATCCAATTTAAAAATGGGTAAAAGATTTGAACAGATACTTCACCAAAGGTACAGGAGACAAACACAGGAAAAATGCTCAGCATCAATAGTCATTAGGGAAATGCAGATTAAAATCACACAATGAAAACACTGACCAAACCACATGACGCTGAGGACGCGGGACATCTGCAACCCTCATAAGGTAAACATATACTTACCACACGACCCACCAATCCTACTCCTAGTGGTTTACTCAAGTTAAATGAAAACCTATTTCAAAACTTACACATGAACACTTAGAGCCACTTTATTTGTAACTGCCAAAAACTGGAAACAATCCAAACGCCCCTCAACTAGGTATATAAAACGTGGCACTACCATATAATCAGATACTACCGAGCAGTTAAAAGGAACAAACTATCAGAGACAAAGCGTCACGGGTAAATCTCAAATGCCTTACGTTAAGTGATAGAAGCTAGACTCAAAAGGCTACATTCAGTGGGTGAATGAATCCATTTATAAGGCATCCTGGAAAAGAAAAGGACAAGAGTGACAGAGAACTGACTTGCGGTTGCCAGAGATCAAGGGTGAGGGGAGGGTCTGACTACAAAGGAGCAGAAAGAAATAAGTTTGGAGGGTGATGCAGCTGTTCTGCACTGTTATTGTGGTTGTTACATGACTAACTGCATTTGTCAAATCTCATAGAACTGTTCACTAAAGAGAGTGATTTTACTATATGTAAAATAAAAACTAATTTTAAAACATGTTATAGAAAGATAGTCACTAGGACTTAAGTTCCTGAACTTTCTTGGCTCATGATGCCCTCACTGTGACCCTAGACCAAAAACCAAAAACCAAAAAAAAAAAAAAAAAAAAAAAAAAATGCAAAAGAGACAAAAAAACAAAACACTCCCCCACCCCAATCATTCCATTAATTTAGTGGTTTAAAAGTATTTGTGTCCTAACAACTTATTAGCTTAAAAATATTTAAAGTATACAATTTGGTAAGTTTAACACATGTAGACATTTGTGAAGCCACTTTCACGATCAAGATAATGAACACATCCATCATCTCCACCGTTTTCTAGTACCCTATTGAACAAAAACTACACATAAACTGAAAGAAAAATTAATATTTTTATTTCATTCATGGTTTTTATCACAGCCACCACTAAAAACCCAACTTCACAAATATGAGATGTCACTATCTGTGGAGGTTTGCAGCTGTGTGTACCCCAGAAAAACATGTTCTTAAATCCACTCCATTCCTGGGGGTGTAAGCCACTGTAAGTGGGATCTTTTGATGAGGCCACTTCAGTTAAGATGAAACCCAGCTCTTCCAGGATGGGACTTAATCCTGTTATTGGAGTCCTTTATAAACGGAGCAAACACAGGGAGAATGACAGTGAGAGAGTGTGAGAGAGTGTGAGAGAGTGAGAGAGAGAGAAAGAGCGCACGCATGCCAAAGAAGAACGATGCTGAAAGCAGCATGACTCGGAAAGAAGGGAAGGACCAGCAGGCACTGGCATGGGCCCTGCTATGTGGCAGAGGAGCCAAGGATCGTTGACAGCTGGTCTTCAAGAAGAAAAATCACCTCGATGAAGACTTGATTTGGACATTTTCTCAGGCTCAAAACTATAAGCGAATAAATTCCCGTTGTTCAAGCTGAACCGTGTCATGGTATGTGCTTCCAGCAGCCGAGGAAACCACAGCACTACCTAATGTTGAAATGGAATGACTCAAGCTAGTTGCTGTGGCGTCTGGCACATGTTGCTGTTTCTCCTGAGAATTTAAAACATCCTGCAGTGTCCCTGTAGGTTCTGCTGCGCCCCCTGGGGGTGCCTTCGCACATAGTTTGGGAACCATGGCTGTAGCCTATGACCATTGGATGGAAATGGGGACGGGCAGAGGGTTTAGAACTGGAGAGGGGTGGAGTAAGAAAATAAAGTAACCCTTTCTTTCTGTGTGTTCGTATTTGTTTCATTTGTTAAAATAATCATGCATTTCTTTTTTTTTTTTTTTTTTAGTGGACTTAAAAATAATTTATATTGTTATTTCTTTTATGACAAAAGCAATATTGGCTTATTGTAGGCAAATTACAGAAAATAAAATCATGAGGACAAAATTTAAATCACCTCTAAATTCACTATTAGAGATAAGAGCTTTTAACATATCTATTACGATTTAATAGGATTCTTTTCTATGCTTCACTCTATAGCATGAATATTTTTCATATCATTAAAGTCCTGTGTAAACATTTTAAGAGTCTGCAAAACACTTTATTTTGTAGACACCATAACTTAATTATTTTCTTATTTTGAAGAATTAGGTTTTTCTAGATTTTTAAATTAGAAGTTATGCTATAATTATTTTTCTTCAAATTTTTGTACTGTGGGTTTTGGTTTGGGGGGGCTTTTTTTCAGAATAGATTCTTCAAAGGGGAATAATTGGGATAAATGCTAGGGATAAATTTCTCAGATGTACCAACAATTCATATTCCCATTAAGAAGTCTATGAAAGTGTCTAATGCAAATAGATGTTCGCCAATGATTTGCAAACTCTCAGCCACCCAAAATCTGTCAACCCCACATGCATTTCTTTTATAATTAAAAAAATCAAACAAAACAAAGTAAAACCCCCTCAAAATAATAAGAACAAATTTCCAAAAAATGGTTCACTGGTATTTAGAGTAGAAAAATCATTCTCTGTCTGATTTAAAAAAAAAAAATGCTTTTTTTAAAAAATTCAGTTTTATTGAGATATATTCACATACCATACAATCATCCATGGCGTACAATCAACTGTTCACAGTACCATCATATAGTTATGCATTCACCATCCCAATTTATTTTTGAACATTTTCCTTACACCAGAAAGAACAAGAATAAGAATAAAAAATAAAAGTAAAATAGAACACCCAAATCATCCCCCCACCCCACCCTATTTTTCAGTTAGTTTTTGTCCCCATTTTTCTACTTATCCATCCATACACCAGATAAAGGGAGTGCGATCCACAGGGTTTTCACAATCACACTGTCACTCCTTGTAAGCTACATTGTTTTACAATCATCTTCAAGAGTCAAGGCTACTGGGTTGGAGTTTGGTGGTTTCAGGTATTTACTTCCAGCTATTCCAGTATATTAAAACCTAAAAAATGTTATCTATATAGTTCATAAGATGTTCACCTCTCAACTCCATTTGAAATCTCTCAGCCACTGAAGCTTTATTTCGTTTCATTTTGCATTCCCCTTTTGGTCAAGATGTTCTCAATCCCATGATGCCAGGTCCAGATTCATCCCCAGGAGTCATATCCTGCGTTGCCAGGAGATTTACACCCCTGGGAGTCGGGTCCCACGTAGCGGGGAGGGCAGCGAGATCACCTGCCAAGGTGGCTTAGTTAGAGAGAGAGGCCATATCTGAGCAACAAGGAGATACTCAGGAAAAAAAAACTTTATTTTTAAATCTACCTTTTGTTCATCAAAGACATTTGCTCTTTATTAACCCTTTTTATTTCATCTTTGGCAAAACAAAAACTAAGCAACAAGGGGAATAACACAACATTAAAATTAGCACTTGAAATAAATGCATACACTATTTGAAGCATCACTGGTTAATTTACTGCCCCCTTTATTTCCAAAAATTCTTTCCATTCCCATTTCAAAATTATCTTCACCCTAACAAGTAAGTATAGGATCTGAAAAGAAGAGGAAAGCACCCAACATCAGTCTTTACGTGGAAGGCACCATTGAGGTGTCCGCGTGTGTAATCTCCACCAAGGACCTGGCCCGTCAATCCCAGGACAAACTCCTACGCCTTAAAGGAAATAACCTGAAGCATAAAGGAAAAGAGAACTGAAAGTCAACATCCAGTCACCTCCCAACAGTATGGGCTGAATTAAAACAACGTGAAGCATTTTTCCTGGAAATCCACCATGGGTCCTGATGGCATTGCTAATTACACTACGGACAGGTCTCTTCTTCTTTTTTAAGAAAACATATCTTTGTTAATATTTTGATGACAAATATGATACATGATCATTATTACAATTCTTTTAAACTACAAAAATCTATAGTAAAAGGGGAAAGTTCACATCATCACACCATCTGAAGGCAGCTACTTGATCGTTTGTACCACATCCCCTTAGATTTATTTTTCTAATAACCTATTTATAAAATGGAATCAATAAGTCAATCTAAGGTGTGAACAACGCTGCAGAGTAGAGTAACTGTACTGTGTATAGTATTTCACAACTTCCCACTCTTGATTTTACTTCTATTAATTTATTTATAGATTACAAACATTAATGCACACTTTAGACCATATATCTGCAGTGCCTCAGTCACTATTTAAAATAATCTACACAACTCTCTAGGAAGCAGCTCCAGAACCATGGAAGGAAACAGAAGAGTTAAGTAAGCTCTCTGTATTGCAGCCTGGAAGGAGCACTGGACATGGGTCTGGGGCACACCGAGGGGGCCCGGGAGGCAGGAGGGGCGAGGAGCCAGGATGCCACCCCAGTGAGGGGCCTGCTTGGAGCTCTACGTGACCCCCTTTCATCCTAACTGTGCTGCCTCTATCCACGAGTCCAAAGCACTAGTTGAAGCTTGGAGAATTACGCGCTCACCTAAAGCCACACAACTGGCGAGGGAAAGCTGGGTGGAGCATGACAGTTCATCTGCCCCAGTGTGCACCCGTCGCCCTTCTTGAGGAATCCCTTCTCCCCCACTCTACCCAGTGGTGCTGGGGGGCCCGAACCCTGGGTTGGGTCCGGACGAGGATGGGCGGGGGACACGCAGGCATCAGGCCCCTGTGGCTAGTGCCCGCTGGAGGCCACCCCAATGCAGATAAGCCTGCGAGAAGGGAGCTGCGCAGGGCACAGAAAGAGGAGTGGAGAGGGAAGTCAGAGCCGCCCAGCATCTGCCTGGTCAACTCCCCTCTGGCTCGAACAATTGTGAATTAAAGAGCTCTAAATAACAAATAAGATTCAAGCCAGATCCTTCTTCTGCCAGAACCACTGTGCCACGTGCTAGGCCTGAGCCTGCTCGTCCTGCCTCTCCCAGACGGCCCATCAAATCCACCACCATGTCGTTTTCCTCCCTCCTGGGATCGCTAGAGTTTGCCTACTTCTCTCCACCTCCTGAGGCAGCCCAGCAGCCACTGGGTACCTCCATTTTTAAGGCCCCTCCATCTGTTTCCACACCGCAGCCAGAGCAAATGCGGGGCTGCCACATGGGCTTAGTTCCCAGAGGTCCCAGCTCCTAGGTTCCAGAAGGCTCTTCATGATTTAGATTCCGGCCTCACCCATCTGGCACGCTAAGCTTTGGTCAAACCCCAATCCGCCTTCTCTCTGGTCTCAGGGCCTTCAGAGGTGCTGTTCCCGGCTGCCGTCCACTCCAGTGACCTTTGGCTTGGCTGTTGGCCGTCCCGTCCCAGTGCCTTGGCCCTCAGTGTTGATGCCATGGCCCTGGATTCTTGAGCGCTTTGTTCCTGTGCACTTGCTCTTGCCAGTCCTTGTGATGATCTCTACCCCAGCTCGTCCCCCTGGTCTGCACCTGTCCGCTTACCTGTCCTGTCTCCCAAGCAGGGTAGAGATCAGGTCTTACTCACTGCTACAGCCCCCGGAGGCCGCCCGTTGCCTGTGATCCAGCAGGTGTGTGTACGTCCTCCTTGAATGATTCAGTGAGCACAACAAGCTGTCTTACTTACTGACACAGCCCAGGAGCTTAGGGTAATTCTAAGGTTCATTTTGATGTCAATCGCTGATTTAACCAACTCCTTTACTGATCTTCAGATTATACTCATCTGTGACTACTAAGAACTAGCCTGAATGCTCAAGTCTATGCAGAAAACTTCAAATCCAACATTTACTGAGCTCCTGGGCTAAATTCAGCGAAGAAATGCAAGAGCACAAAGTCTTTCTCTTAAGGACCTGGTAATCTACAGAAGTTAGAGTTGCCACAGGTATTATATGAAGGATTTAAGATTCTAAGCTCAGAGCTGGCAATGTAGGAAAGTTATTTAAAATAATGATGAACTTTTGGCATGCTAAAAATGACACGGAGAGCACATAAAAGCAGACTGCTGGGTCCCATACCCATAGCGCCTGACTCAATAGGTTTGGGGTAGGACCAAGAATCCATATTTCTGACAAACTCCCAGGTGATGCTGACGCCAGACTTTGAGCTGCACTGTCTGTAGAAACGTGGTTCTTAAACTTTCTGGTCTTGGGCTCCCTATATATCCCTAAAAATTGTTGAGGCCTTCAAAGAGTTTTTGTTTATGACAGTTATATCTATTGATACTGCTTCAGAAATCAAACTGGAGAAACTTTAAAAATATTAATTCATTGAAAAAACCCATTACAGGTTAATATAAATAACAGCTTTATGAAAAGTCACTATATTTTTCAAAACAAAAATTTAATGAGAAGAGTGGCACTGTTTTACATTTTTGCAAATCTCTTTAATGTCTGACAACAAAAAAACGGCTGGATTCTCATGTCTGTTTCTGCATTCAATCTATTTGTCATATGTTGTTTTGATTGAAATACAGGAAATCTGGTCCCATGCAGATATACAGTTGGAAAAGGGAGGAATATTTTAATAGCCCTTTCAGATAATCATGGGCTTCTCTGACACTGACCAAAACTCAACCTGTGGGAGTTTACTAAAGGTGAGCTATTACTGGAATCTGAAACCTTATCCATGGCTGGCTGTCCTTCTGA